>NC_090443.1:881810362-883018226 GCF_031143425.1 Pleurodeles waltl
ATCATCCGGGTAGAGCCACAGCTTTTCGGATCACAGGTGCAGCAGACGTTCATTGCAAGGAAGATGGAGCTATGGCAGAGAATAGTGCATAGGGTCAGCACCTAAGAACAAGGAATGACACCAGGAAGAGGTGGAACGACGTACGGTGGAAGGTATGTTACGTGGTTGCAAGACACCAGGTAGCCGTACAGAAGACTGGCGGTGGACCCCACCTCCTCCCCCACAACTAACAACATGGGAGGAGCAAATCTTGGCAATAATGCATCCTGAGGGCCTCGCAGGAATAGCAGGAGGACTGGACTCTGGTAAGTCAAATCTTTACTACTATATCCCCCACCCTACCTGCATGCCATCGCAAACTCCTACCCATACCCTCGCCGCCATCACTCCACCACCTAACAAATATCCCACTTTCACAACCCACCGATCCCAATACCAAGCCCTGCATGCAACAACTATGCATGGACACCACTCACAGACCTGCATTGACACCCACCACTAAATCATGCCAATTAGAGAGAATCACCCAGCCCACAAAATCACCAGGCACACAAGGCAAAGCTGACAGGGCAATCATCACCATACAGGGAAACACTCCCATACACAAGATGGCACACGGAGTTACAATAACACTGCCTTTTCATCCCCACAGAACCCCCACTCAACATTACCGGAGAGGAGGTGCCACCAACATCCAGTCCCCCGACAGGAGAGGCCCACAGTGATAACAGCAGCTATGCACGCCTCGATCACGATGACCAACCTGGGCCATCAGGGACCTCTGGACAGTCGGTTACCCTGCCACAGTCCCATACCAACACAGAGCCTCCCCCCTCAGGAAACACCATCACAGCACCCACCCAGTGAGCCCATTCCACTGTCCCCAGGACACGTCAATCAGCAGTGTGTCCACCACTTCAGGGACCCCAGGCAACCCCACAAACCCAAGACAATCAGGGACCTGGGGTCAGTGGTAGTGGGCACACGGTTCAGGGGACAGAGGCACAGGACAACAGGGAAGGTGGGAGGACTGCTGTGCGAGAGGGGGAGGACAGGCCCAAGAAAGCCACTTACCATGAGGCACTTGCAAGGATCCTGGGAGCATACTAACATTTCCAGGAGACCTTGGGCCCGATACTGGCTAAGTTGCAGGAGACCCAGCTGCTGCAGGAGGGACAGTACCTGGGGATCAGGGAGGACCTCAAAGACATCCACACCATCCTGGTCACCAATGCAGGGGTGCTGGCTGACATGGCCAACACCATGAGGGAGGCAGTGGCACAACAACAGGCCCCTGACACTAGGCACACCGATGAACAGCCCTCCACCTCCGCCGGCGCTAGTGGACAGGAGGCCCGCCAATGGAACAACAGGCGACCAGCACCCCACCCCCTGCAGAAGGAGAACCACCCCGCAAACGATCCCTACGATCCAGGCAGAAGCCAGAAAACATTGCCAAGACCCCCGGCAGGAAAAAAGACTCTCCTGATTGTCACCCTTTTGTCCCACTCTGTCACCCTGTCCACCTTGAACTGCCATTGCTTCCCTTCCTATGCCCCATTGGACAATGCACCTGTGATACCAAGAGACTGGATTCTAAATGGACATTCCTCCACCATCACCCCAGCCCATTGCACATCCCCCTCTACTTATTAGCACTTGAATAAACACCCTTGCAACAGATACAATTCTGGAGTCTGTCAATTGATTGAAATATGTATTAGTACAAAATTCTGAAAACATTGCAAATCTTATGTACAGTAATTTATACATTGGTATGACCTGTAGTGGGCATCAGTAAACATACCAGGAGCCAGAGTGGGGCACAGCAATCTGAAAATAGAGATTCCAAAGGGTACAGTAAGTGGCCATAGACATAAGGAAATCAGGCTGCCATGTACAATGTCCAACAGAAAACTGAAAAGAAAAGTGAAGTTACAGTGTCTTACCTGTGTGTCACTGAAAGTACTGCTGTATGATATTACTTCTGTTGTCCACATCTTCTTCCTCTACCTCCTCTTCCTCATTGTCCACAGGCTCCACCGCTGCCACAAAACCATCTCCAGGCTCATCCTCCTGCAGAAAAGGCACCTGGCGTCTCAAGGCCAGGTTGTGCAACATGCAACAATGATCTGGCACACCATCTTGGGTGAGTGGTACAGGGATCCACCTGTCAGATAGAGGCACCAGAACCTGGCCTTCAGGAGGCCAAAGGTTCTCTCAATAATCCTCCTTGTTCGCCCATGTGCCTCATTGTAACGTTCCTCTGCCCTTGTCATGGGATTCCTCACTGGGGTCAGTAGCCATGAGAGGTTGAGGTAACCAGAATCACCTTCAAATATCGAGGGACAACTGTTAGACACACACTGACCCTTAGGGACAACCCCATACTGAGACAACAACATATATTGGGTGGGGACCCTGGGCTTACCTAAGTTGAGCCATCACATATGGGATGCTGCTATTCATCAAGATAAAGGCATCATGCACAGCGCCAGGATACTTTGTATTCACATGGGAGATGTACTGGTCAGCCAAACACACCATCTGCACATTCATAGAGTGATAGCTTTTTCTATTCCTGAACGCCTGTTCATTTCTCTGGGGGGGACAAATGCTATATGTGT
This sequence comes from Pleurodeles waltl, assembly GCF_031143425.1. Lineage (NCBI taxonomy): Eukaryota > Metazoa > Chordata > Amphibia > Caudata > Salamandridae > Pleurodeles > Pleurodeles waltl. The sequence goes on from NC_090443.1 coordinate 881,812,990, forward strand.
ACCATCAATGGCACCAATAATGTTGGGGATATGTCCCAGAGCATAAAAGTCAGCTTTCACTGTGGCCAAATCCTCCACATCGGGGAATACTATGTAGCTGCGCATGTGTTTCAGCAGGGCAGACAACACCCTGGTCAACACGTTGGAGAACATTGGCTGAGACATCCCTGATGCCATGGCCACTGTTGTTTGGAAGGAACCACTTGCCAGGAAATGGAGCACTGACAGGACCTGCACTAGAGGGGGGATACCTGTGGGCTGGCAGATAGTTGACATCAGGTCTGGTTCCAATTGGGCACACAGTTCTTGGATTGTGTCCCGATCAAGTCTGTATGTTGGGATAATGTGTCTGTCCTCCATTGTCGCAAGGTCCACCAGGGGTTTGTACACTGGAGGATGTCTCCATCTCATATTCATCCTCAGCGGTTGAAGCCTAGGGAGGAAAACGGTGAGCAGAGGGTCATATTCACACATCAATTGCAATAATGATGCATCTCTTTATTTACAGAACCAGTATGTGAATCCAAGAGTCAGTTGATGTGCCAATGTCGGCTGTGACACAGTTAGGTGCCATCTCCTGTGCCCCCCTGAAATGGTGGCTGCCTGACCTGTGGGGAGGGACAAGTGGAAACGAGGTAATTACGCTGGCGTAGTGCACAGTTGCGGTAGGCAGTCTGAGACAGCAGTGCAACTTTGCATTGGTTATCATTGGGCCCTTTAGGTTTCAGGAGCCAATGGCTATGTACGCCGGCGGTAACAGTACGCACCACTGCGGACGTGACCGCCATTTTCTATCTGTTCACTCACTTGTTACCTGACCTGCAACAGGAGAGGACCTACACTGCAAGGGCTGTTGTGACCTGTGTCTGGAAGTGACAATGGCTCATGTGTCTGGGGAAAGGGCCCCTGCCTTCACTGCGGAGGAGTTGGAGAGACTGGTGGATGGGATCCTACCCCAGTACACTTTAATCTATGGTCCTCCAGACAAACAGGTGAGTACACTGTGTGCATGATGCGTGGGCCATGAATGTATGAAGTATTGTGAGTGTAGGCCACATGTGGGGGGCTGAGGTGTCCTTGGGTAGAGTGCTGCGTGTATGGTGGTCAATGTATGTGCCTTAGTGGATGGGAGGGATATGGTGGGCCAAGAGTGTAACAGTCCGGACGGTACTACTAATCCCTTTTCTGCTGTATTTTTCCTGCAGGTGAGCGCCCATCAGAAAAAGGGTATTTGGCGTGCCATCACCAAGGAGGTGCAGACACTGGGGGTCTTTGACAGGCGGAGCACCCACTGCCGCAAATAGTGGTAGGACCTGCGCCACTGAACAAGGAAGACTGCGGAGGCCCAGCTGGTGCTGGCCTCCCAACGAGGAAGGGGTGCCCGTCTTACCCTGACCCCTCTGATGTTCCACATCCTGGCGGTGGCCTATCCGCAGTTGGATGGGTGCTTGAGGGCATCACAGCAGCCACAAGGGGGTGAGAACAAATTCAGATTCATAATTTGGCGCGCATTAAGGTTTTACCTGGGTGGGGGATATAGACCGTGGGTGCCCCTAGGCCAGGGCGAACATGGCAGGGTAGGTCCCTTGTTGGGCAGGCTCTAAAACACTCCAAACCCAATGTTGTTAGTGGGCATCTACTACTGAGCAGGGTCCTGTGGGTTTCACGTGTGCAGCTGATGGCGTAATGCCATATCCCCCATGGGGTGGTGACTATCATTGTAACTGGTAGTGCATGGCCTGGTGCATAGGGCAGTTCCCTGTGTGTTGTGTACACCAAAAGTAGTGTTGTTGCTGCCATTGACCAAGTGTATCCTCTGTCTCTCCCCCCCTTTTTGTTTTGTCACTCTGTCATTGTGTGCATTAGCATCATCTGGCGGAGAAGCAGAGGCACCGGGGCAGAGGGAGCTGCATCCCACATGGACCTGCAGACAGTGAGGGCACCAGTGGGATGGAGGGCGAGGGGAGCACCACGACAGGAGGGGACACGACAGACAGCGACTCCTCCTCCGATGGAATCTCCCTGTCGGTGACAGACACCTCTGTGCCCACCCCAACAACAGGTACAGCTGCCACCCCCATACCAACACAGCCCTCCCAGCAGCCCCTCAGCGTGTTTCCTGTGCCCGTTCACCCAGGAGGGTGGGCATCTCCTTCACCCCAGGCACCTCAGGCCCTGCCCCAGTCAGCCCTGCTGCCCTCAGTGAGGAGACTATTGACCTCCTGAGATCCCTCACTGTTGGGCAGTCAACCATTCTGAATGCCATCCAGGGTGTCAAGAGGCATTTGCAACAGACACATGCATACCTGGAGGGCATTCTCTCTGGCGTGCCGGCCCAACAGAGAGCATTTCAGGCTCTGGCCTCAGCACTGATGACAGCCATTGTCCCTGTCTCTAGCCTCCCCTCTCCAACTTCCTCTACCCAGTCCCAATCCCCTCAACCCCAGCCTATCCTAAGCACACCTTCAGACCAGCATTCACCGAAAATCAAAACACAGAAGTGGCTCAGGCAAACACAAGCACCACACTTCATCTCACAGGCACTAACACAAGCACCATCCCCAGGCAGATACACCAACATCCACTGCCTCCACTGTGTCCCCCTCCTCCTTGTCGTCCACCTCCCTCCCAGTAGCGTCTCCACTCACACTTGCCTGCACTACATCCTCATCCAGTACCTCCATCACCAGCATGCCCATCACTACACACCCCTCATTGGCAGTCACCACCCCCACATCCATGTACACGTCCCCTGTGTCCTCTCCCACTGTGTCTGTGACCCCTCCCCCAAAGTACACAACCGCAAGCACACACCCACCCAACAGCTGTCCACCTCACAACAGCATCCAGCTCATGCACCTGCACCCAAACACAGCAGACTGACACCTCCTACAACCACTCCCTCTTCCTCCACTCCCAAACCTTCACCCTCTTCCCACCCCAATGTCCCTAAGAAGCTTTTCCTAGCCAACATTGACCTGTTCCCTACCCCTCCCCCCACCCGTCCTTCCCCTCGGGCCAGGGTGGCCAAAACCCAGCCCAGCACCTCAGCCACCAAGTCCACGTCTGCTCTGGTTCCCACAGCTGTCAGAGGCTCAAAAGGGGCACTCGTCAGGCCAGCCAGTGTGCCACCAACCCCTGTCAAGGCAGAGAACATTCCACCACCTCGCAAGGTGAAGAAGGGGACAGCATCCAGTAAGGGGAAGGAGCCACAACCACCCAGCAAAGCCACAGCTGCCAGACCCAAGGTGGCACCACCATCTGCTAAAGGCAAGAAGGAGCATAAAACACCAGCCAAGGCACTTCAGCCATCCAAGCTTGCAGGTGAAGTCCTGGTGGCTACCAGCACAACCGCCAGCACCGCCACTTGCACTGCGGCCAGTACCGCCACCTGCACCGCCGCGAACACCACCGCAAGCACCACCACAATCACTGCCACCTGCACTGCCACCTGCACCACCACAAGCACCATGACTGTCAGCTGCAGCAGCCCCAGTGGGCAGCGTCCGAGGCTGCAGGAGATGGGCTGGAGCCTCCCCCCCCCACCACTGGCAGCACCTCCACCGTGGCCAGCACAGCCACCTGCAACACCGTAAGAACTGCCGTAAGTGCCACCCCCTGCATTGCTGAAAGTGGTACCACTGCCAGCAGCAGCAACCCCAGTGGGCAGCCGTCCAAGGCTGCAGGGGAAGGGCTGGAGCCTCCCCCCACCACTGGCAGCACCCCCACCACCACCGCCACTACCACCACTGTGCAGCCGTAGCCGCCGGTGGATGGACTGTAGCCCTGCCTCCATGGACTACCCTGCATCCTGACCACTTGCAAATCTCATGGGTCTGACACCTAGGAGAGGGACTGTGGCCTGGCACCCCCCACTTGCTGCATCACTGGACACAAAGCCCCCTCCAGAACCAGTGGAGAAAGGCATCCACTCACCGCATCATTACCAGGATGAAGCACACTGGGCACAATGCCCCCTTCAGAACCAGTGGAGAAAGGCATCCACTCACCCCCTCCTTCCCAGGAGGAAGCACACTGGGCACAGAGCCCTCTACAGAACCAGTGGAGAAAGGCATCCACTCACCCTATCCTTGGCAGGATAAAGCACACTGGGCACAAAGACGCCTCCAGAACCAGTGGGGAAAGGCATCCACTCACCCCCTCCTTCCCAGGATGAACCACACTGGGCACAAAGACCCCTCCAGAACCAGTGGAGAAAAGCATCCACTCACCGCATCCTTCCCAGGAGGAAGCACATTGTGCACAATTCCCCATCCACAACCAGTGGAAAAAAAACATCCACTCACCCCCTTGTTCCCAGGATGAAGCACACTGGGCATAAAGCCCCCTCCAGAACCAGTGGAGATAGGCATCCACTCACCCCCTCCTTCCCAGGATGAAGCACACTGGGCACAAAGCCCCCTCCAGAACCAGTAGAGAAAGGCATACACTCACCCTATCCTTGGAGTATGAAGCACACTATGCACAATGCCGCTTCCAGAACCAGTGGAAGAAGCCATCCACTTGAGAGACTGTGTCCTTGCACTCCCCGGGACCAGGCAGTGAGCAAACCACCCACATGAGAGACTGTGGCCTTGCAATCCCCAGGACCAAGCAGTTGGCAGCCCACCCACTAGAGAGACTGTGGCCTTGCACTGCCCAGGACCAAGCACTGGGCAACCACCCACTTGAGAGACTTGAGAGTCTGTGGCTTTGCACTCCCCAGGACCAAGCACAGGGCAAATCACCCACTGGAGAGACTCGAGAGACTGTGGCCTTGCACTCCCCGGGACATCACTGTGGGTATGGAACCTCCTCCAGGAGCAGTGGCGTTGTACCATCTTCCGGCTGAGGTGCCCCCCCTTCCCTGTCCCACTGAGGTGCCTATGTGTTTTCAACCTGATACCCCTGCAGTATTCTCTCCGTTTTGAGGCAGGAGTCAAGTGTGGGCTTGGCCTATGTGGTATGGCCCAGTGGGCCACAAACTATTTTTGTGTGGACATTGTCCCTCATTTTGTATATATTGTACATACTGTTTATTTATTTATGTACGTATTCTTTAGAATTCTAATATTACACTAATTCGACTTAATTCCTTTTGTCCTTGCGTTCTTCCAGAGGGTTACGAGGTGTATATGTAATGTTGTTGCATGTGTTTGTGTGTATGGTGTTGGGGGTGAGGGTGGGGGTGGGGATGTTGCATGTTGCGTGTGTGTGTCACTCTCTTTTTCCTCCTCCCTACCCTGTCTACTAGGTGCTGTCCTCACTGTGGTCGTCATCGCCGCCGTTGGTGCTCCTGAAACATGAGAAGATACACCAGCATGGGCAGAACGTGAAGCTCGGGCTCCATAGTGTCCTGGTTCTTCGTTGAGTGTCGAGAGGTGAGTGGTTTCCCTTCCAAGTATTATTTCTGCTGTGCTTTTGATGGCGTTGCTACCACCCCAGAAAAACTGGTGGATGGGCATGTTGTAATGGGGTAGACAGTACATTGTCTTGCGCCTAGTTGTTGGCGGTTACCGCTACAGTGTTTGTTCCTACCGCCGTGGCCGTCGGAGTGTTAAAGTGGCTGTATGTGCTGGTGGTTTCCACCGTGGTCATGATCCCAGTTTTTTTACCGCCGGCATGTTGGCGGTATTACCGCTGCTTTAACACCAACCATCAGGGTTGTAATGAGGGCCAATATCTTTGAACTGCTGAAAAAAATAGGAGTCACGGGGCAGTGTTTCAGTAGTGTGACTTATTCCTCAATCATTCCCATTGAACCAAAGCTAAATTATCAGCTTCAGAACCTCCCGGTCATCCACAAACATTTCATGTGGCATTCTGCACTCTCACCTCTATGTCTCTCTAGTTTTACGTATATATTAGACATCTGTCTCAGATCATCAACTAGTACCAAATAACAGCCCACGCCAAGATAACAAAATGTCCATTCACCAGGATGAAAAAAACAACTGCAGACATGAATGAAATCAAAAGATCTCTTGATCCCCCAAATGAAGCACAGATATTAGAAAGGGATGTACACTGGAAAACCGCAACAACACAGTGAAGAATCTCCCCTCTCACATGATCCTCCAATGCATTTTAGACCAACCAGCGGCACAGACTCTACATTCATTTTCATATGTGAGGGGAGCTTGAGACTACTTGATGATAATCATGCAGCTTTAATGAGCCAGACTGCTTAGCAGCCTATGAAACTGCTGTTCATCCCTTCTTACTCTGTGTTTCAGATTACACAGACATTACTGTGACATCCCGCTCTCAGGCGAAGTCATTCCTATTCGGCAATAAATCCCACACAGCTAGGTCACCTCGGCAACCTAAGGGATATCATGTGAGATTCCACAAGGAACATAACTTTTCCCACCTTTTTTTATCCCCTTCCTCACGTTGTTGACCAAAATGTCATTTTGCAAGTATGCAGACTCTTCCCAGATTACTTTCCTCATATGATCGAGCAGTTAACAGAGAAATTATTAACTGCCTCCCCCATGTCCAGAAATGAATGACGGAAAGCAATCAGTGCCACAATAGCATCTTTAGCGCATCTGTTACTCATAAACACTCATGCCACATGTGGAAACGTTCTCCCCAAAACGTTTTCACCTTTTTCATGATCTATTCATGATACTATTATCCGGAAATATGCAAAGATGGCGGTCTGATCAACTCACCGCTTTGAAGGTATGAGGCATGATTCAGGTTTCCATAACACAAGACTCCAACCCTTTTCTGCTGGAACACTTTTGGTTTCATGTAATTAACGCAGCAATGACACATGCACATCTTTCTACAGTTCATGCAGTACATTACATCCCTTATGGAAAATACTTCATCTGTAAGAAATCTGGATGATGGGGCGGGAGCTGCATTCAAGCAAAAAACAATGTCTTTACCAGGGTGAACCACAAACGTAGCTTAATTAAGCTGTGCATAACCATCTAGTAGCTTGTTACAAAGCAGTCAGGGTTAACTTAGAGGCAAAGTGTAAAGTATTTGTGCACCACACAACCAGTAATAAAGTGTAAACACAACACAAGAACAATTCTAAACCAATTTAGAAAAATGAAGTAACAATAATAAATACATGTATACCAGAATGAAAAACTTCCAATTAGTAGAACCAGAGATATGCATTTTTACAGTTTTAGGTAACTATAGGGCCTAAAAGCACAAACAGCCACTTATAGACATCTGGTCATGCTAGACCAGGAGAAAGTCACAAGTTCAGGCCAGATACAGGGACCAGGTAAGTTTCACTGATAAAGTTACTTTTTAAAAGTCCGGTGAGAAGAGTTCCATTTGTGTTGGAGGAGGCCACGAGGAGCAGGAAGAGTGTTGCAGATGGTCACCATTGTAACGTGAAAAGCAGCTAGACAGTTCAGGCTGTCTTTGCTGTAGTGCAAATAGCCAGCTGGGTGTCACGGACGATCATTGCTGGAGCTTCATGTTGGTGGTTACCATGGGCTGTTGTTGCTGGTTGTCAATGCTAGTTGCTGTAGCGCAAAGAGTTGGTTCTCGGAAGCTCTGCTTTGGCGACCATTGCAGGCAGTGGATTCTCGGCACAAACAGGCCTGTTTGTGGTCATGAGGAGGCTAAAAAGTCATAGTTCTACCTTGCTTTACAGGGGGAGCTCAGTTAATCCAGCCAAGGGTCTAGGACTTCCGAAGGCTTCTCTTGGGATCAGGAACTCACTTCAGCAGAATTGAGAACGTCTCAGGAATGTCCAGTTGTAGGTCCAGTCCATTCCAGTGCAACAGGTCAGCTGAGCAGGTGCTGGGAGGCCTCTGGTGCTTGGGTGCTTGGGTGCTTGTTGTGTCCCTGTATCTCAGAGAAGAGGTCTGCCAACTGACTTAGCAACCCCCAGGTAGCCTGGGATGAATGGAGCAGGTCTAGTCTTCCTTTTCAGACAGCTGGGCAGGCCTCAAGTAGCAGGCAGTGCTCTGGGGAATACTAAGGGATTCATGCAGCAGAGCAGTCCTCTAAGGAACAAGGCTGTACTCCAGCAGCAGACCGATACTCTTAGAAACAAGGCAGACCTCAAGCAGCAGGGCAGTCCTCTGGGGAACCAATATTTATACCTGGTGCCTGCCTTTGGAATTGGATGATTCCCTATACTACCCTGTATCTGGCTCTGGAAAGTTCTCACCTTACCTTATCAATGCTTCAAGAAGTCAGGAATGATAAAAGACTAGTGGCAGGTTCCTTTGTGTGCAGCAGACAAAGCCCTTTGAAGTGTAAGAGGAGCTGGGTACAGCTCTTCCCCCAACCATCCTGATAGGATAACTGTCTGGAAGGAATGCACAATCCCCCAACAGCAGAGCTATTCACAGTGTGTGACTGAGGATACTGGGAAAAGGCACAACTGATTAGGACAAGAAAATGCCAACTTTTGAAATTCAGCATTTTCAGATCTGTGGCTCAAAATAAAAAATTATCATTGAGGAGGATTTTAAATTAATTTTTTTTAGTGTAAACAGTATATCTCTATCTGCTTCTACTCAAAGGTTTCAATTTACTAAATGCAACAAGGTAACCCCTGTTAGTCAATGGGAGAGATAGGCCTTTCAGTAGTGAAAAACAGCTTCAGGAGTTTTTCACTACCAGGACATGTAAATTTTAAATACACATGTCCCAGTTTTTTATTAAAATGCACGCTGCCCTATATGCCTTTAGGGCCTACTGTAGGTGTGACATATGTATTAATAAGGAAGATTTAGGCCTGCCACCAGCTTAATTTTGTCAGGTTGAAGTGGCAGTTAAAACTCTACTGTAGGCTGCAATGGCAGGCCTAAGGCATGTTTTAAAAGGCTACTTCAAAGGGTTGCACAATGAGTGCTGCTGGCCCACTAGCAGCATTTGATTTACAGACCCTGGGTACATGTAGTACCATTTATTAGGGACCTAAAAGTAAAATAAAAGTACTAATCAGGTGCAGGTCCACAGAAGGCAAAACTCTGGGGGAGATATTGCTAAAAGGACCAGATCCAACAAGGCACCTTTCTTGACAACAAATATGGACATCAAAAGCCTCCTTTGAACATTCATATCTTAAAGTAGTATATTTTTCAACCATAGGCCATATACTGTAAAACATTTTTATGGGGCTTGCAGCAGGTTAGTAGTAGAATGTTACCACATTGAAAGTAAGGAGCGTTGTGTGAAGGGCATTGTAAAGTGAACCAAGTGAACCCTGTTGAGTAATAGGGAAAGGGTGGTTTGAACAGTCAGACACAGACAAACATTAAGAATGTTAGTATTTTACAGAGTCTGTTCTCTCTAACATGCGAAAAATAATATTTCTCCATTGAGACCATGCTCTTGAACATTTCTACAAAGTTAAAATTAATTTCAGTTTTGAAGGAGTTTGGATGTATTAACTGCCAACGTAGGCTGAACATAGTGCAGATGTTGCCCATGTGCCCTTGATTACAGTCACACTGAAAGTCAGAGAGCTGAAAAACAGAGAGTAATCTGTTGCTTTATTCTTTGACAGTGCATTGAATACATTGCTTAATATTATTTACAGGTGCATATAGCACTTTTGCAAGTTAATTATCAGCCTAGCACTGCATGATAGCCATTGAAGGAATGACTGGATTCCACATTTCGTGTACCCATAGGCAGAGCAAAGCATTTAAAAACTAAAGGCCTGATTTAGATGTTAGCGATAATGGTCCCGCTGTGGATTTTCTATCTGAAAATCCATCTGCCTCCATGACGGTCCACCCGCCCTAGCAGGAGCATCAGCAAAAGACAGCTGATGGTCCTCCATCACTGCTCAGAATCTCCACCCTTGTCCATGGTGCCATTAGCTAAAGTGGCTGGCTGGGGACTTCAGCCTCTTTTCCCACTGAGCCAATCACAATGTGCATTTGGTTTTAGATCTGAAGGGGGTCAGGGCAAAAAGAAGGTCTCCCATGGGAAAATGGGTAGAGTGGTTGACAGGGAGTTCGAGTTGGGAGGTAGAGGGAGTAGTAATGCCTGATGTGCATGTGTCTGTTGAAGTTTTAGGTGCCTGTGGGCCTGGTGTATGTGCTTGATGTTTTGCTTTGTTTTTTTTACTGGGTGTCTGTTGTGTGGGTGAGTGTGGGCATTTATGTTCAGTACGTGTGTGTGTGAAGGTGTCTGCTGTGGAGGTGGTGTGTGTTGTTGTGGTGTCTGTGGGTGTGCTGGTGCATGCGTGTGTCGTAGTAGGTGTGGTGACTTCAGGTGTGCTGGTGGTGTGTGTGGGTGTTTGCATTGTGGTGGGTGTGCTGACTGAGAATGTGCTGGTGTTGCGTGTGAGTGTTTGTGTCATGGTGGGTGTGCTGACTGCAGGTGTGCTGGTGATGTGTGTGGGTGTTTGTTTTGTGGTGAGTGTTCTGACTGTGGGTTTGCCGGTGGTGATTGCAGATGTCTGTGTAGTGGTGGGTTTGGTTACTGTTGGGATGCTTGTGGTTGTGGTGGGGTGTGTGGTGTCAGTATGTGTGTGAGTATGTGTTTTGCTGTGCTTGTGTGTATGTGAGGATGTGCCTCTTGTGTGTGTTGGTGTCTGTGTGTACATGCAGAGGTATGTGTGTACTCTGGAGAGGGATGGGTAAAGGAATTTTGATTGGGGAATTGATGGGATTTGGGTCAGGAGGTTGGGGTGGGTAGAAGGCTGTGGTAGTGAGGAAGACAGATCCTGGAATGATTGCTGTAGGCCAGACTGGACACTGTGAATGCCATCCAGATAAACCAGCATCTGGGTGATCCGACCATTCAGCCACAGGATGGCATTTAATAGTTCAGTCTGGCCTACAGTGATACTCCGCAAAAGATCTATGGCCTCCTCATTGAGTGCAATTTGGGACACCGAGACGGGGGAGAAGCCTGCAGCAACGGTGATGTCACCCCTTTAGGGGGTGGCTACGGCCAACTGGGGAGGAAAGAGGGATGGTAAAATTGGAACGTGCGTGGTGGATTATGAGTTCGGTTTAATAGTCGCTCAAGTGTCCGCCACCACTAGGGGATGGTATTCATTGGAGGCCTCCGAAGAAGATGTTGATTCACTGGTGGCCTCCATGCCAGTTCCCTCACCCTCCATGACACTAGGTCCCTCGGTATGTATGGTGTCCACACCCGAGCCACAATAGCCAGTTTCCTCCCTGCTGACATGGCCACTGTCACCTTTGCCTTCCCCAGATGATGCAAGTTAGAGTGTATCTGTGTAAATACAATTGAACATGAACTTTGATCATGCAACATTTGCTCAAAGTCTAGAAATTTCCCATGCTAGCTCCTATATTATGTATGCCTTTGTCTCATATCCTCTTTGAGTTCTCTCCATGACAAAGAGCTCTACCAGCATGAGGAAACATAGACCTTGAGACATTTCGAACCCACTGCAAGGCAGAGCTCAGGTATATTCTCATTTTCAAAAGAGTCATGTTTTGGACCGGACGTTGACTTCTCAAGATGGTATACCATAAGATTTATGTGATGTAACCTTCCATCTTCATGTATCAAATTGCTCCCCATCATTGGTTTCCCATCTGTACAAAATGCTGTTTGTGGTTCATGTAACTCTCACCAATGTGGACATATTCCTGTCTCCTGCAATCAATACAGTTTGGCATACAAATTCATGTTGTGTGACACAGACTGGCTTACATGCACATTTGTGAAGGACTAAGGCATCATGACAATCTGTTACTGTCCACATTAACTGACTAGACATCTTCTGTGAAAACTTGTTTCAAAGATGTTTCAGATAAGGAATGATGCCGTTGTACACATGTTTCCATTTCTCTTGGTGCAGATGCTCACTATTATGTTGTCATAGGACCAACTTACCAATGTCCAGCCTGATACATCAACTGTATCATAAGTGCGCATTTTGCTACGTCACCAGCAATAGGGCCTACATTACCTATTTGCATTTTTGATGGAGCGTCACATCTGAGCCGATCCATGAATGGGGCATGGTTGGTCCAACTGTCCCTCACTACATAGAAAAAATGCAGGCACACCCTTGTTCACATACAGCCATGGTTCTGCTCAGAACAGTAATTGGCTTGTGAAGAGGAATCTAGTGGAAACCTTTAGCACAAAACAGTACACCAAACACAGCATCAGACACCGTCTGATGAACTTACACCTCAAGAAATCCTCATGTGTGTTGGACGTGTATCAACTGTCATGTTGATGCCATAAAACATTGCTTAAAATAAAAAATGGTTAAACAAAAAAACACCTACAGACAATACCTTACCCCCTTGATGCTGCTGTTGGGCCTTCAACTGCCCATTAAGCTTTGGGAATGCCACCTCTGGGATGCGGGACATTAGGTGTGTCAGTGTGTGCTGCACCAGCTTGGATCTTTGCGAGGAATGGCTGAACTGGCCTTCTGCTGACCTACAGGTACAAGTTTGTAGGTCCTCCTGCTGCTTCTGGCAATGAAGGCTGTGCTTCTTATGGACCACCTGGGTCCTCACCTTCTTAGTGATGGGCATCCAGATATCCCACTTTTGATGGATGTTGACTTGTATGGATGACAGAAAATAACATGAAAAAAAGTTTTAAGTGATTTCATTTGTCTGTAGTGCTGTGACTTAATTTTGTTGCACCATTCACATGCATTGACCAAACAGTAAGTACATTTTTTTTTATATTTAGAGGTTTTTTGGCAAAACTGGTTTGCAGTAATCTATTGAGCACTCTCAACAATTTCTATCTCCTAAAGTTACCAATCCAGGCCACAACCTTAATCTAGGCCAGGGCTATGAAATCTTTCCTGTTGTGAGACCCACTCCTGATTAGTCACAATCATTGTGAGCTACTAAAGACTAACAATCAGTACATTCTTTGCACATAACCCCATGCACAGCTACATTGGCCTCATGCCTAGACGTCTAAGAGTCAGAACCCATGTTTTGCATCACATACAGTGGCTAAGGGCAGTATGGAAGGGCTGCTATGTGTCAGCGAGAGCATGGATTTGGGGGATGTATGAACAAGTGTGTGAAGGAATGGCTCATACCTATATGGATGATTGAGAGAATGTATCATTTGAACTTGCAGCACAGAAAACAATTTTCCCCATATGTGACACCATGATACATTTAAACCATGCAGTTAATCCTATTCCATAAATGGACTGTGATCCCACTTGATGGGACAGCATCAGACAACTCCATAACTTTAGAAACTCTTCTTGCACTTAACATTTCTATCATATTGACATGAGCTGTATTTTTTCACTTTCCCTACTGGTACACTGTCTACGAGCCACTGGTAGTAAGAAGCCTGCAAGTTGATAGATGAAATCTGGAATTGTGAGTTACATGGACTGTTATTTCTGCCATTTCCTTGAAGGTGACTTTTCATTTCCATGTTCAGGCATTTCTAACATTGTCAAACAACATTTTGTCTCTAGCTAAGTAATTCAGTTCATTACACTCCAATCACACCACTTCACCAATGCACAAAAAGGGAAAAATGAGCCTGTGACCAAAAAAGGAACCAGTTACTTAGTCAAACATTTCCCTATCAGACATGTACCTGTTCCTCTGGGTTCCATATAGCTGGCTTTACAGGGACAGGACCTCCCTGGCAAGCAGCTCCAGCTCCTCTGTGCTGAAGGCAGGGGCCCTGTCACCTGCGTTGCCCCGCATTCTGGCTCTCAGAGTTTGGTGTCATCATCAAAAAACAAGGAGGTCTTGTTTGCTGCAGGGTTAGGAGGCAAGTGAGCTTTTTTTCATTATGCGTCTGCAAGTACACAATGGATGCTATCTATGATGAAGACGGGCCCATCCATTTGCTTTTGTGACTAGCCTTCACACATGTTAACCTATGGCAGGGTCCACTGCAGACTGATCCACCTACTACACTGTCAACATCCGCCGACGGCCGTCAGGTGGCCAAGGTCCTGATGGCAAGGTCAGGCTGCCACCATTTTAGGGTGTGAAGCTGTGTATTTGTAAATTGTTAGTGCATCACCAGCACCCAAATGGAGAATAGTGTCTATACAAGTGTTTGACTTTGATAGTGCTGCAGGAAAAGTAATACTCCATAGACAGCATTTAAAAAAAAAGAAAAATTAAGTACAAATAATACATTTCAAATGTATTATTTGCACATAATTTAAAATAAATAAATAAATAAATAAAGAGTTTTGAAGATCCAAACATGGGATGACAATTTTGGTACATGTATGACACAAAGACAGTCCTAATGCTGCCAAAACGTAAGATGTGTGTTGATCATCAAAATATGGGGTTACCATTTAAGCTGATATTGTCTTTCCTATAGATGCAGCCCTTCGGACCCAGGCATGGGTAGGAGATGGCAGCCTCAGATCTTCAGGAATTTCCAACTCTTGCCACCATGGAAGAAAGGGATGTCATTAAGAAGTTTCAGATAAATAGTCAAACTATCCTGGATTTATGTCACCAGCTGGAACCTGATCTCTTGCCTCATAACAGGAATACAACAGCAATGACACCAATAGTGAAACTCATGGCAGTACTTCATTTTGTGGCCACTGTCTCTTTCTGATACACTTTGGCATTATCTGGGGGCATATCTCAATCAGCTTTCAGTGGTGTGCTACAAGAAGTCCTTTCTTCAATGCTGAGACACATCAACAGCTACATTCTGTTCCTTCGACAACAAGATTTGGCCACAGTGAAGGGAGCATTTTATGCTTTGGGTGGACTACCACATGTGGTTAGAGCAACAGATGGCACGCATATTGGCTTTGTGCCACTACATGCAGGGGAACATGTCTACCGTAATCAGAAGAACTTACATTCCATCAATGTGCAAGTTGTCTTCTTACCGGATGTGTACATCTCAAGTGTGTGTTCCAACGTTCCTGGGTCAAAATATGATTCATTTGTACTACTGAACAGCCGCATAAGGATGCAAATGTCACAACTTTGACCTCAGAGGGCCTGACTTGTTGGTAAATACAATGAAACTTGAGGATCATTTGCATGCCTCCTAGTTTAGGAATGTACAATAGCTTGATATGATATTAATCTATTGATGTGTTGCTTCCATAAATGAGACTTAGCTTATCCCAACAGACCATGGTTGTTAGTACCACAGAGGAATCCAACAGCGACAGGGGAAGCCTTCTTCAATGAGGCCCATGGAAGAACTCAGAGGCCAGTAGAGTGGGCTTTTGGGCTCCTCAAAGCAGGTTTAGGTACCTAGACAGGGCTGGTGGAGTCTTCCTCAACTCAGCCAATAAGGTGTGCCAAATCACAGTTGCCTGCTGCATGCTCCACAACATCACTCCGCGACAGAACATCCCAATAATCAAAGAGGAGGGAAACCATGAAGCGCCACGGGGTGAGGATGTTGAAATGCCCAATGAGGATGACAGTGGTGAAGAAAAATTGACCTACGTCAAGATGTTACTGACCAGTTTTTCACCTGAGTGCACATTTACCTTTACAAATTGTAACTTCCAATGTCAGAGCAACCTGTGACTTAGGGAACATATCAGTCTGCAATAGCAATTTGTTAGGAATAGTAAGTTCAGGAAAGTCCAAGGCAAAGAAGTTAGTGGATCAGGATTTCCCTACATTGACTACTGTGTTCATTGACACAGATTGTCTTTGCTTGTGCTAAGTATATGTTTATTCCAACTTGTCATTTGAGTCAAATTTAATAAGGGAAATCATTATTTATCCCTTGATATTCTGTTTCAGGGTCCTTCACTGTGTCATCTTCATTTGGACATTTCAAAGTTGTGACATGTGCAGTGATATGTTGCTGTTAGAAAGTACAAAGTGAACATGTGTTGATCATGAACCTCACTTGCAATCGGTAGAAGTTATATAGAGATAACTTACACTTTGAGTGAATGGAATTTCAAGATATTGTATCGGGCATGTTTTCTGGGTGATGTTGCTCCCAAGACAATATGTGCCACTTAATTTGCTCAAACCACATTTGTATGTCAACCCATAGCATACTGTTCTTCATTCACATTAGCTAAATCGTTCATTTGTGTTCAGTGGAGGTAGCTGTTGATGTGTCTCGTAGTTGATAGAACCTTTTTTAGCACACCACTAAATAGTGGTTGTGACATTGCACCGGATATTGCCACAGTGTCCTGTAATGGTCATGTGGCATCAAATTGTGTTATTGCCATGATGTAGACTATTGGTGTTGTTGATGTAGGATTCCCATTGTGAGGACAGTACGTATGTGTCCAGCTGAGGTCATGCATTAATGATAGTTTGCCTATTTAATTTGATACCATGCACTATTCCCTTTCTTCCAAGGTGTCAAGATCATGGTGTATCCACCTCTAAATGGCACAGACTATTGGGGATATACATGGTTTGTGAAACTCTTCTCTGATTATGTCTAAGGGTTGTGATCTACTTGACAAGTTGACAGGGGGGCCGCACTACGTCCTCCAGTACTCCAGATGGCAGGGGAAGCTGCACACCCACATTCCCGTCACCCCGAGTTGCATATAACGAACACTGCATCCTTCAGCGCTGGGAACTTGGAAAGTTGACCGGGTGGGCCACACTACATCCCCCAGGAGTCCCTGCAGCAGGGGAAGCTGCACACCGACAATTCCGGCGCCCAGAAATGCATATAACAAACACTGCATCTAGTCGTAACACATCCAGCAAGGCCGCCCCAGAGCCTATGAGCCCTATAGGTCAAGCAGGACCCTGCAAATCGAGTATGGACACATTTATAGTAAGGGCTGTGGACATAATTGACAGAGAAATTGAGCTGGTGGAACATTGGCTTTCTGTATCCTCCCTACACTCCTCTCCTCTGGGAATAATGGGAGCCCCCTTATCATGAACTTCAAACAACGAAGAGTCGGTTGGGAGGGGAGGAAGTAGGGCTGAGATGCCCTTTGTTGACCTGGTGGTAGATGGGACCCAGGGGGGTGTGGACGAGTTTGAACAGGTCTCGACACAGGCATATGTACCTTTAGAGTCCAGAGCTGAAGTTATAGCTTCCTCACAAATTTCAAGTGTAGATATGGCGACAATCTGGAAGAGGAAACAACCTGACTCTGATAGGAATTATAAGCACCAAAGGAGTGGCAGTAACCAGTTGATAACTCAATGTCCCACTCAACCCAAAAATAGGGGCAGAAATTGGGGTGGGGCAGGGATCTGTGCTGGCCCAGGGGGTGACAATTGAACAGTTAGAAGTAAATCTATGTTGTATTCTTGATTTAACAGGTTGGGCATAGTGACAGGTCCCTGGAGCCTTGTGTAATTCCCAATGCCCAGAGAGTTAACCCGAGAGGGAACGAAAAAGGATTGCTGACCCACCAAGTAATAAGTAGGGAAAGAGGACCACTAGTAATTAACAGACCCACAAAGGGAACCTCCCAACACCCATGAGTGTGAACATATTGCTGGTGAACTGACAGGGGCAGCGGACCCAGCTAGTGGTACAGAGGAAATAGGGACTTTGAGTTTACACCATGGTACCACTAGTATACGACCTAGTATTCCCCCGGAATGCACCCCATATATTATCAATCTAGAGAACGTTCCACGGCTATCAAGAGGAATAAGTGAGTTACATAACTCATTTTAAATAAAGTTGCATACTGGCTACGGAAACAGTCGGGCTAGCCACAGGATCAAAATTATTACTACTCGAAAGGTGGCTTGGGTGGGTCCTGCTCCAAAATCCTCAGAGGGTGATTGTATAACTGCAAACTTCAGGACACCAAGTTGTGTCCAATTTTTGTTAGATTTGATTAGCCCAAAAAGCCAAGAAAACCGGGGCAGTAGATCACTACCCTTGTTTTTTTTTATCCCCCAGTAGCAGGGGACATTGGGAAGATCGAGTCTGATGTACATTGACCACCACGAATTCGGGGTATACACCATACTACTTTTAGGGTACCAATTTGCAACCGATAATACCCATTGACCTCGCTAGATCAGCTAGACTGACTAGGTTTGTCAGGGCTGCAATCTGACAGGAGAACTCTTACACCCCCCGGATCTGCTGTCTATTAATCAACCTTGGAGGCTCACTTTGGGATGGCATCCGTCTTAATGGCGGACGGCGTTCATAGGAACGTTTCTCCTGAAACGTCATCTGAATGCAGGATACATTTATCAATAATCTCCTGGAATGTGGCGGGGGTAAACCCTAAGGTAGTAGATAAAGATTATAGGGAAGTATGATTTCTGTGTGTTTCCAGAAACTTGGGCTGTTAATAAGGTATTTGTCTGTAGATTTACCACATACAGTGTGGAGGCCCTGCCACCTTGGAAAATGGGCCAGGCAATGGGAGGACTCATGATCTTGGTTAGAAATGACATAGCTTGCAGGCAGAAATTACTAAGGGTAGATTCCTCTGATTTAATGGGCATCAGATTACGATTTCCTTGGGGGATGACTCTAGTGAAATGCGCATTCAATGCCAGCAAATAGGGAGTTCTCGGTTCTGCTCATGCTTGAAGTTAGTGGAGACTTATAAATGTAAATCAAGAATAATAGTGGCTGGTGATTTCAATACCTCATTTGAACCTTGTTTTGCTCTCAACCTGGTAACTAAAGAAGAAGATGAGCAATCGGGTGTTCCCCAGTTGGTTGGCAAGCCAGTAAGCCATCTTTTTTACATGGCCCTACAGATAGTGGCAATGGTGGCGGCCCATGGGCTAGGCGCCTGCAATGGGAGAACTAGCTCGGACCAAGGACGAGTGCCTACATTCAGAAGGGGGAACCAGAGGAATTTTATCGATTACATTCTGATGGATGAGCAGTTATGGCCGATCTGGTGGATATAGAGGTGCTGAGTACCACTGAGAGTGATCATTGCCCGCTACCTATACTGCTAAATGGAGGGAACTATTTCAGGTCTTCCACTCAGGAATTTTCAGCCCTGCCAACGAGGAGTAACGTGTCCTAGAGTTTTGGCCAACCAGGACAAGCACGCTGAGATTTACCAGTGGTTTGTACAGAATCTAGCTGAATTAGAAGGCCTGCTTGTTGACCCTAATCTCGTTTTACAAATCCATAGCTTATTCTGTGACAAATTTAAATCGATTTTTGTCAGAAAACACCAGGGCAGCCAAAGGCCGGGAGCGAAACTTCCACACTGCCATAATCGGGAATGTAGGATGGCCAAGCAGGTGTTGGTAATTGCCATAAGGGAGTTCACCCGAGCAGACATTAAGGCCCTCATTACAACCCTGGTGGTAAATCCCTCTTTCTGCCGTGCTGAAGACCGCCAACATACCGTTGCGGCGGCGGAATTCCCCTACAGGTATTACAACCCACATCACGGAATCCGCCACAATAGAGACTCCCACACAAGTCCGCCACACCAAAGGTCAGTGATAAACTGGCGATACCAAAACCTACACCGTCATGCCAACAAGAATATGCCCACACTATCATGACCCACGAATAAATGCGGCCGTCTTTCAACCGCAGTAATCCATTGGCGGTACACACCGCTGCGCTCATAATACACACACATTTACAAAACACAACCACAGTGGACAATTCAAAATACACACACCTGAAACACATACACACACACCACACACTCACAACACTATAAAACACACACCCACATTACCCACAACCCCTTACAGCAAACAAATTTGGAAGAAGCCCAGAGAGAGAGATTAGCAAACACAACACCAGCATCCACAGACACACAACACCATGACTCATAGAACATCCACACACCTCAAACAACACACACCAACACATCCCCCCACACATCACAACGGACAGCACCTCACACATCACCCACACCATATCATGGCACCCCAAAGACACCCCAGGTTTTCAGAGGAGGAGCTCAGGGTCATGGTGGAGGAAATCATCCGGGCGACCCACAGCTTTTCGGATCACAGGTGCAGTACACCTCCATTGCAAGGAAGATGGAGCTATGGCGGAGAATCGTCAACAGGGTCAACGCAGTGGGACAGCATCCAAGAACACGGGATGACATCAAGAAGAGGTGGAACAACCTACAGGGGAAGATGCGTTCTGTGGTATTAAGACACCAGATTGCTGTACAGAGGACTGGCGGTGGACCCCCACCTCCTCCCCCACAACTAAAAACATGGGAGGAGCTAGTCTTGGAAATACTGCATCCTGAGGGCCTCACAGGAGTAGCAGGAGGACTGGACTCTGGTAAGTCATATTTTTATTAACATATCCCCCCCCACCTACATGCCATCACATACCCCCCCTTACCCTCACTCCCATCACTCCATCATCTCACATATATCCCACTATCACAACCCACACATCTCACAACCAAGGCCCTGCATGCAACACCTATGCATGGACCACCGTCACCAAAGCATGTCCAGTATAGATACCCACACAGACCCCAAACCAACTATCACAAAAGGGCAAACACAATTATGCAAGCACAGGAGTAGAGGGTACCTCACCCAATGCACAAGATGGCACACACTGATACTAAAACTATGCATTTACACCCCAACAGGACCCACACCCAATGTCACCGGACAGGAGGTGCCAGACATATCCAGTCCCCCCACAGAAGAGGGGATAAGGGAGGACTTGAAGTCCACTAACAACACCCTGGTCAACATTGCAGAGGTGCTGGTAGACCTTGTCAACACCATGAGGGACACAGTGGGACACAAACAGGCCCATGACACTAGCCTGGATGATTAACAGCCCTCCACCTCCGCCGGCGCTAATGGACAGGAGGCATTGCCACAGGACCAACAGGCCACCAGCACCCCATCTCCTGCAGAAGGAGAACACCCCACAAACAGTCCCTGAGACCCAGGAACAAGACAGAGAACATTGCCAAGACCCCTGCCAGGAAATAAGACCCTCCTGAATGTCAGCCTTCTGTCCCACTTTGTCACCCTGTCCACCTCAAACTGCCATTGTTCCCCTTCCTATGCACCACTGGACTATGCACCTGTGAGACCGAGAGACTGGACTCTGCCATGGACATTCCTCCACCATCACCCCAGCCCATTGCACACCCACCTCCACTTATTAGCACAGAAATAAACACCCTTGAATCATAAAACTTTCATAAATGTGTAATTGCAACACCTTTAAAATATAGCAATGTCAAAGTACTTGTTCACATACCAATATTACACAGCTGGAGGCCAGCAGTAAACATAGCAGAGGGCATTAATTGGGACCCAGATCTGTGAAATGGAAAGCCAAAGTGACAAGTCAGGGTCCATACACAGAGGTAAAAAGGCAGATGTATGCTAGGTCCTACAATAGTATGAGATGTGGGAAGCAGTTCCATCCTCTTGTGTCTCACTGGAAGTATTGCATGATGATGTTGTTTCGGTTGTCTACATCTTCTTCTTCTGCCTCCTCTTCTTTACTGTCCACAGGCTCCGCAGCTGCCACAAGACCAGCATCAGGCCCATCCTCCTGCAGAAAAGGCACCTGGCGTCGCAAAGCCAGGTTGTGCAACATACAGCAGGCCACGATGATCTGGCACACGTTCTTCGGTGAGTAGTAGAGGGATCCACCTGTCAGATGGAGGCCGAAGGTGCGCTCTATTATCCTCCTAGTTGGCCCATGTGCCTCATTGTAGCGTTCCTCTGCCCTTGTCCTGGGATTCCTCACTGGGGTCAGTAGCCATAACAGGTTGGGGTAACCAGAGTAACCTGCAAATATCGAGAGACAACTGTTAGACATCCTCCAAACATTAGGTAATCTCCCATACCAAGACAGCAAATGAAACTGAGTGGGGACTTTAGGCTCACCTATTAGCCACACACAGTGCCTCTGGAGTTGCCCCATCACATAAGGGATGCTGCTATTCCTCAAAATGTAGGTTACATGCACTGAGCCAGGATACATGGTATTTACATGGGAGATGTACTGGTCTGCCAAACACACCACCTGCACATTCGCAGCATGGTAGCATTTCCGGTTTCTGTACACCTTCATTCCTGCGGGGGGGGGGAACAAATGCCACATGTGTACCATCAATGGCATCAATGATGTTGGGGATATGTCCCAGGGCATAAAAGTCACCTTTCACTGTGGCCAAATCATCCACCTGAGGGAAAACGATGTAGCTGCACATGTGTTTCAGCAGGGCAGATAATACTCTGGACAACACGTTAGAGAACAGTGGCCGGGACATCCCTGATGCCATGGCTACTGTTGTTTGAAAAGACCCACTGGTCAGGAAATGGAGTACTTACAGGACCTGCACTAGAGGGGGTATTCCTGTGGGATGGGGAACAGCTGACATCAGGTCAGGCTCCAACTGGGCACACAGTTCCTGGATTGTTGCACGATCAAGTCTGTAAGTGATAATTATGTGTCTGTCTTCCATTGTCGACAGGTCCACCAGGGGTCTGTACACCGGAGGATGGTACCATCTTATCACCTGCCCCAGCGGACATGCCCTAAGGAGAAGAACGATGAGCAGAGGGTCATACAACACATAGGTTTCACAAGGCTGTTTATCACAATTGTGAACTATTCTTTGTGTGCCTTTGCCTGTTCATATTCATGGCCTAAATAGGTGTGATGCAGTTATTTGGCCTGCCATGTGGCCCCCGGAAATGGCGGCTGCCTGACCTGTAAGGTGGGACAAGGGGAAATGAGGTAACTGCGCTGGCGTTGTACACAGTCGCGGTATGCGGTCGAAGACCACGGCACAATTCAGCATTGGTTATCATTGGGCCCTATGAGTTCCAGGAGCCAATGACGATGTACGCATGTAGTGACGGTACGCACCGCACGTGATCACCATTTTCTATCAGTTCCCTCACTTGATACCTGATCTTCAACAAGAGAGGACCTACACTGCAAGTGCTGCTGTGACCTGTGTCTGGAAGCAACAATGGCTACAGTGTCTGGGGAAAGAGCCCCTGCCTTCACTGCGGAGGAGTTGGAGAAACTGGTGGATGGGGTCCTCCCCCAGTACACGCAACTGTACGGTCTTCCAGACAAACAGGTGAGTAAACTGTGTGCATGGTGGATGGCACATGATTGTATGGAGTATCGTGGTTGGAAGAGACGGGGGTACAGGACAGCATGTGAGGATCGTGTGTGTATATATTTCTGTGCCAGGGTGGGAGGTTTGTGGCCAATGTGTGAGAAGAACTGTATGGGAGAGTAACATCCATTTAACTTCACTTTTGCTCCAGGTCAGCGCCCACCAGAAGAAGGGGATTTGGCGTGCCATCGCCAAGGCAGTGCGGACTCTGGGGGTCTACCATAAACGGAGCACCCACTGCCGGAAAAGAAGGGAGGACCTGCGCTGCTGGACCAAGAAGACGGTGGAGGCCCAGCTGGGGATGTCGCACCATGACCCCCCAGATGTACCGGATCCTGGCGGTGGCATATCCGGAGCTGGATGGGCGCTTGAGGGCATCACAGCAGCCACAAGGGGGTGAGCACCCTCTCATTCAGCTGACTTCCCTCCCAGCAGCCCCTCATTGAGTTTCCTGTGCCTGCTCACCCAGGAGGGTGGGCATCTCTTTCGCCCCAGGCACCTCAGCCCCTGCCCCAGTCAGCCCTGCTGCCCTCAGTGAGGAGGCTATTGACCTCCTGAGATCCTTCACCATTGGGCAATCAACAATTTTGAATGCCATCCAGGGTGTTGAGAGGCATTTGCAGCAAACAAATGCATACCTGGAGGGCATTCATTCTTGCCAGGCGGCCCAACAGAGAGCATTTCAAACTCTGGCCTCAGCACTGATGGCAGCCATTGTCCCTGTGTCCAGCCTCCCCCTCCAACTTCCTCCACCAGACCCAATCCCCTGTACCTCAGCCTATCCCAAGCACACCATCAGACCAGCATGCACACTTATCAACACACAAGAGTGGACATGGCAAACAAAAGTACCACACATCCCACCGGCACTCACACTACCACCATCCCCATGCAGACACACCTACATCCACTGCCTCAACTGTGTCCCTCTCCTCCGCGTCCTCCTCCTCCCCGTCTCATCTCCACTCACAGCTGCATTAACTACATCTTTATCCACTACCTCCATCAACAGCACGCCCATCACCACACACCACTCACGTGCACTCACCACCATCACTAACATTCACACATCCCCTGTGTCCTCTCCCAGTGTGTCTGTGAGCCCTCCTACCAGACTACACAAATGCAGGCACTCATCCACCCAACAGCCATCCACCTCACAACAACCTCCGGCCCATGCACCTTCACCCAAATTCAGTAAACGTATACCTCCTACAACCACTACCTCTTCCTCCACTCCCAAACCCCTTCCATCTTCCCGTCCCAGTGTGTCTAAGAAACTCTTCTTTGCAAACTTTGACCTCTTCCCTACATCTCCCCCCTGTCCTTCCCATAGGACCAGGCTGTCCAGGTCACAGCCCAGCACCTCAGCCACCACATCCTCCAACACAGTGGTCTCAGCAAGTCCAGTCACATCGCGGGTGCAATCCTTCAGGGCTGCCAGTGTGCCACCTAGCGAGGCCAAGGAGCAGGCCATTCCGCCACCTGCCAAGGTAAAGAAGGTGCCCACATGCCGGAAGGAGAAGCCTCACCTACCAGCAAGCAAGGGCTCCTCCAAGCCAAAAGGGGACAGTGGCAAGGCACCAGCAGCAACACAAAAAGGTGGGGAAGGGACACAAGCCAAAGAGCAGGTCAGGACGGGGCACGGAGGCTCTGGGTGAGGGACCAGAGTCACCTCTTCTGCCAACCACAACATCAACCAGTACGGTGGTGGACACCGCCACCTGCACCGCCACCAGTACCACCACCTGCACGTCTGCTGCCTCACCAACAGTCCCCAGCATCATCCCCAGTGGGCAGCCATCTGAGGCTGCAGGAGACGTCCTGCTGTGTCCCTCAACAGGTGAAGACACATGCACCACCGCCAGCACCTCCACCACAGACACCGCCACAACCACTGCCACCAGCCCCGCAACGTGCTCAGACAGTGCCACCACAGATGACATGGCAATCATCCCCAGTGGCCAGCCGTCTGAGGCTGCAGGAGACATCCTGGACCCTGCCCAGAGTACATGAGGCATGACTCCCAGCACTGTTTGTACCAGCAGGTGGAAGGCGAAGTCTCAGCAGGGTGGAATGTGTCTCTGCCTCCATGGAGTATCATGCTACCTATTCCCAGGACATCTCGTGGCACACACACCCAGGTGAGGGAATGGGACCTGCCAAACTGCATGTGAAGCACTCTGGGCACAAAGCCCCCTCCAGAACCAGTGGAGATTCACATCCACTACCTCAGTCCTTGGCAGGATGAAGCACTCTGGGCACAAAGCCCCCTCCAGAACCAGTGGAGATTCACAGCCACTACCTCAGTCCTTGGCAGGATGAAGCACTCTGGACACAAAGCCCCCTCCAGAGCCAGTGGAGATTTGCACCCACTACCTCAGTCCTTGGTAGGATGAAGCACTCTGCGCACAAAGCCCAATCCAGAACCAATGTAGACTGTTATCCACTTGTGAGGCTGTGGCTTTGCTCTCCCAGGATAAAGCAGTGGACAACCCACCCACTGGAGAGACTTGAGAGACTGTGGCTTTTCACTCCCCAGGACCTATCAGTGGGCATGGAACCCCCTCATGGAGCAGTGGCATCATCTATTCATCCAGCTGAGGTGCCCTCACTCCCCCTGCTCCTTAGGTGCCGGTTTTATTTTCCATCTAATGCCCCTGCAGTATTCTCTCCGTTTAAAGTCAGGTATCTTGTCTGGGTTTTGCCCATGCATTTTGGGACACTGATCCACGGACAATGATTTCATCAATATCCGGACTTGTGTAGTTGGTGTACATATTTGCATATTCAGATTTTTTAATTTGGGGCCTATCTCATATTTAATTGATTAAACTAGTTACAATAATTTCCTTTTGTCCTTGTGTTCTTTCAGGGGGTGACGGGGTGTATATGTAATGTTGCTGCATGTATTTGTGTGTATGGTTTTGTGGGTGAGGGTAGGGGGTGGGGATGTTGCGTGTTGCATGTATGTGCCACTCTCTTTTCCCTTCCCCACTCCCCTGTGTGCTAGGGGCAGTACTCACCGTGGTCATCGCCGGTGTCTTTGCTGCTCCTGATACAAGAGGAGGTAGACCAACGTGGGCAGGACCTGTAGTTCGGGCTCTATGGCGTCCTGGTTCTTCGTTGAGTGTCGAAAAGTAAGTGGTTTGGTTCCAAGTCCTGTTTCTGCCGTGCTTTTAATGGCATTGGTACCGCCCCGAAAAAGGTGGCAGATAGGCGTGTTGACAGTGGGCGGAACCTTGTGTTCCGCCTGTCTGTTGGGGGTGACCGCCGCAGTATTTGTTTCTATCGCTGTGGCGGTCTGAGTGTTAAAGTGTCTGTCTATGTTGGCGGTTTCCGCCAAGGTCGTGATTCCATTTTTTTTTTCGCCGGCCTGATGGCGGTATTACCGCTGCTTTAACACCGATCGCCAGGGTTGTAATGAGGGCCTAAGTGTGCTTGAGCAAAGTACAAAATGGCTCAAAGAGTGGCAAGAAAAGAGCGGGACAAAAAAAACTGTCAGAAGCTACTTCAGGCCATGAAGCTATAAGACAATCATGGCTTTTGGGCAATAATCTCAGATAGAACTGTGAATTGGGTATTCCGAAGCACTGCAATATTGTGGCGGATAAGTGGGAGGAACACTGTGATGCTCTATACTCGGTGACCTCTAATGACAAGGGGGAGGATCCCTGTGGTTGTCTACATCAACACATTGTGAGCCACGTAGCAGATTATATCACAGCCTTAGGGGTGGAGAATCCATGTACATCTTCGGTTGTGGCAGATGTGGCAGATAGTCTTATAACCTTCTTTTCATTGGAAGACACGCTGTCAGCTATAGATAGTCTAAAACCCCTAAAAGCTCCAAGTTTGGGCGGTATCCCTAGAGACCTGTATAAGTCTGAACTTCGAGTATGGGCTGGGTATATAAATCTCCTATATTACGCAATAGCAAGCGGGGAAGAATGATGGACACCAGGAAAGGGGGCTGAAATTATTCCAGTGTTTAAAAAAGGTGATGCAAACTGTTCTGCTATCGCCCTATTAGACTATTGAATATTCTCCAAAAAATATATGCTAGGCAGGCACTCAATAAACTGCTGTGTTGGGCAGCTAGTGAAGAGGTATTCTCACCCCTGCAGGCAGGATTCTGGCCAAAGACAAGAACCATCGATCAGGTTTACAGTATTGTACTGGAAGCAGGTCCTCCTCCAACGTCATAGGTTATACGTAGCCTTTGTTGACCTTCGAGCTGCTTTTGATTTAATCTACAAGACAATCTGTGGAAAATCTTAAGGAAGATGGGAGCTCCTAATAGTCCAGTTGACATCTTAATTAGATTACGTAGTGAGAACTATGCCCTGGTCCATTGGGGAGGACATGGAGAAGTAACATCTAGAATCCCAATCTGCTGGCGGGGTACATCAAGGATGTGTGCTAGTCCCCACACTTTTTTCTTTATATATGAATGACGTCACAGAATATCTTGGCCAGTGTATAAATGAGTCCCCCATCAATAACGGTGGGAAAATTCCCATCTTGCATTTTGCAGATAACTCACTGCTAATTTCCAAGTCCCCAATGCAAAACCTGGTGACAAAATGTGGGCTCTTTTGCAGCGAAAGAGGATTGGAGATAAATTGCTCCAAGATCAAGTATATGGTTTTTGGGAATTCTATAACAAGAACGAGGAGCATAAGAGTGGGTGATTCCAATCTTGAAAGAGTGTCAGAGTTTGGTTATCTGGGTATTACCATGTCTCCAAACTAAAATGGTATTCCCAAGTAGTAAAAAGTTCCCTAACATCACTACATAGATATAAGGCCATTCTTTGCTTTTTTAGAGCCACAGGCACCCATTCTATTTCACCAGCCCTGGAGGCATGTCGAGCCAAGGCTCTCAATGCAGCAATGTACAGTGCAGAAATTTGGGTTATGCAAATGCACATAGGTTAGAGGTAGATAAAAACAATTTCATTAGGGCACTATTGGATGTACCAACTAGCACCCTGCTTATCCCCTTGAGATATGACATGGACATCAACCAAGTGACTGATCAAATACAGATAAAACCCTTACTCTACTGGGCACGGGTTTGGTCTACCACTGAACTGGCCACGTACAGTGCATGTCTGGGCCACTTGGTAAAGCTTGACTTAGCTCGGAAAGTCCCATGGCTATGGTTTTTTTAATGTTTGGTACAAACAGCTGAAGCTTGAGGCACTCTGGGAACGGCCAGATCAAATTCGAAGGGAGGATAAAGCGGTAGTCAAGGTGGCTTATTTGCAGTATATAAGGGAGTGCCAGCAGACTAGTGCCAACCAGGGCCACCTAACAGAAACATATTCGGAGTTCAAAGTTGTGCGAACATTTGAAGAACTCTTGGATTATGTTTCTCCCCGAGGGCAAAAAGTTTGTATTTGTAATTGAGAGCTGGCTGCTTGCCGTTGAATGCCTTTTGTAGCTCCTGGCGAGGAGACAGGTCATCTGCCTTATGCCCTCTTTGCCAATTAATGCCTGAAAGGGTGAACCATATTGTTTTCGTCTGCTTAGGGCATCGAGCCTCTAGGTGGCAATGGCTTAGGCCAGTTTGTCTATTCCTAGGGATCGAGAATTATCGAGTGGTGTTGAGCCTGTTAAGGACAAGTACAGATAAGACCGTTGTTTAACCAATGAGACGTTTTCTCCTGGGTGTGTGGACTAGAGGAGATAGGTTTCTGGCTCAGGAGGGGGCTGAGAGAGCTAATTTATAGTAAACCCTGGGACAAAAGAAAAGTACGGACTTTGATAGGCTCAACGTTGCACTGAGCACTTTATGTAGATGGAGAGTTGGATATCCTCTAAGAGCTGACACGAAGGCAAAAGAGTTGGATGAGCACTGGTCTTACTGATAGGCGGGGTATAAAAGTTTAAACTGGTGGTTTTATTTTATTGTTTGAATTGGGTTTTAAGGATGATAGTTGATTATGTGGAGCTAATAAGCGCTTCATATACATAGACTTAGGCCTTCATTACAACCCTGGCGTGGGTGATAAAGCAACGGTAATACCGCCAACAGGCCAGCGCCAAAAAAAAAAAGGAATTATAACAGCCAGGCAGAAGACAATTTACCACCCACTGTATTATGACAGGCCTATCCGCCACCTTTTCAGGGGCGGTACCAACAACATCAAAAGCACAGCGGAAACAGAAAACAGAAGTCAAAGGACTCACCTCTGGAGACTCAGGGAACAACCACAATGCCATGGAGCCCGAGTTGCACATTTTTCCGATGCTCGTCTACCTTTTCCTGCATAATGAAAAATCAACACTGGCGAAGACGACCAAAGTGAGTACTGCCACCTAGCACACAAGGCCACCCCCACCACCATACACACAAACAGATGCAGTAACATTACATATACATCCCGTACCCCTCAGGAATAATGCAAGGACAAAAAGATTGAAATAACGTGAGTGTAATAAAATAAACTAAAATGAATAAGTGCATCAAAATACAAATGTATATACATATTGACAAATGGAGGGGCACTGCCCAGTCCTCAATGTCCATGGGCCACAGGGCCACACCACACAGGCCAAGGCCCTAACTCACCACTGCAACAACACAGAGAGAACACTGTGGGGGCATCAGGTTGAAAATACACAGGCACCTCAAGGGGACGGGGAATGTGGGGCACTGCAGGTGGAAGATGGTACAATGCCACTGGTCCTGGAGGGGGTTACATGCCCTGTGCGATATCCTGGGGAATGCAAGGCCACAGTCTCTCAAGTGGGTGGTTTGCCCACTGCTTTGTCCTGGGGAGTGCAAGGCCACAGTCTCTCAAGTAGGTGGTTTGCCTACTGCTTGGTCCTGGGGAGTGCAAGGCCACAGTCTCTCAAGTAGGTGGTTTGCCTACTGCTTGGTCCTGGGGAGTGCAAGGCCACAGTCTCTCAAGTAGGTGGTTTGCAAACTGCTTGGTCCTGGGGAGTGCAAGGCCACAGTCTCTCTAGTGGATGGCTTCTTCCAATGGTTCTGGAGTCGGCATAGTGCCCAGTGTGCTTCATCCTGGGAAGGATGGGGTGAGTGGATGGCTTCTTCCACTGGTTCTGGAAGGGGGCCTTGTGCCCATTGTGCTTCATCCTAGAAGGATGGGGTGAGTGGATGGCTTCTTCCACCTGTTCTGGAGGGGGCATGGTGCCCAGTGTGCGTCATCCTGGGAAGGATGGGGTGAGTGGATGGCTTCTTCCACTGGTTCTAGAGGGGTCATTGTGCCCTGTAATGCAGATCTTGGGGAGTGCAAGGTCACAGTCTCTCACCTGGGTGTCACACCTACATGCTTTGCAGAGTCCAGGACGCACTACGGCCCATGGAGGCAGGACTACACACTGCCTGCCGGTGGTGGTGGCTACTCAGTGGTGGCAGTGGTGGGGCTGGTGTCAGGGCTGTCAGTAGTGGGGGTAGGCTCCAGCCCTTCCTCTGCAGCCTCGGACAGCTGCCCACTGGTGCTGCTGCTGGCAGTGGTGCTGGTGGCAGTGCTGGTGGCAGTGCTGACAGTGGTGGGGGGAGGCTTCAGCCCTTCCCCTGCATCCTCGGATGGCTGCCCACTGGGGCTGCTGCTGATGGTAGTGGTGCTGGTGGTGGTGCTGGCAGTGGTGGGGGGAGGCTTCAGCCCTTCCCCTGCAGCCTCGGGCAGCTGCCCACTTGGGCTGCTGCTGCTGGCAGTGGTGGTGGTGGCAGTGCTGGCAGTGGTGGGGGGAGGCTTTAGCCTTTCCCCTGCAGCCTCGGACGGCTGAACCGCCATAGTTGGTGGTGCGGGATGCAAATGAGTCCTAGTACCAGGCCTTCTGTCCTTCCTGCTTACAGGTGCAGACCCCATGTCCTTCCCTTTCGCAGCTGGTGGTGCCTCTTTGCCCTTTTCTTACGCAGCTGGTGGTGCCTCCTTGCCCTTCCCTTTCGCAGCTGGTGGTGCCTCCTTGCCCTTCCTTGATGCACCTGGTGCAGGCACACTTTCAGTGTTGCTGGCTGGTTCCCGGGATCCTCTCCCACCTGCAGTAGCTATCGTCACTACTATGGCAGTGGACAGGGTGGTTGAGGTGCACGCCTGGGTTCTGACCACCCTGGCCTGACTTGAAGGATAGGGGAGGGGTAGGGAAGAGATCAACGGTGGAGAGGAAAAGCTTCTTAGGGACATTGGGTCGGGATGAGGGTGAAGGTTTGGGAGTGGAGGAAGAGGAAGTGGTTGTAGGAGTTGTCTGGCTGCTGTGTTTGGGTGCAGGTGCATGAGCTGGATGCTGTTGTGAGGTGGATGTCTGTTGGGTTTCTGAGTGCTTGTGTGTGTGTACTTTGGGAGGAGGGGCCACAGACACAGTGGGAGAGGACACAGGCGACATGTGCATGGATATGTGGGTGGTGACTGCCAGTGAGGGGTGTGTAGTGATATGCGTGCTGGTGATGGAGGTAGTGGATAAGGATGTAGTGCATGCAGGTGTGAGTGGCGATGCTTCTGGGAGGGAGACGGATGAGGAGGAGGAGAGGGACACAGTGGAGGCAGTGGATGTTGGTATATCTGCATCTGGATGGTGTTTGTGTGAGTGCCTGTGGGATGATGTGAGGTGCTTGTGTTTGCCTGAACCACTTATGTGTGTTGTCCTGTGTGCATGCGGGTCTGCCTTTGTGCTTGGGATAGGGTGGGGTTGAGGGGAATGGGATTGGGTAGAGGAAGTTGGAGGGGGCAGGCTAGAAACAGGGACAATGACTGCCATCAGAGAGGAGGCCAGAGCCTGGATTGATCTCTGTTGGGCCACCATGCCAGAGTGAATGCCCTCCAGGAATGCATTTGGTTATTGCAAATGGGCTGCCAACCCCTGGATGGCATTCAGTATGGTTGACTGCCCAACAGAGATGGATCACAGGAGATCAATAGCCTCCTCACTCAGGGCAGCAGGGCTAACTGGGCAGAGCCTGAGGTGCCTGGGGCGAATGAGATGTCCACCCTCCTGGGTGAGTGGGCACGGGAAACACGCTGAGGGGCTGCTGGGAAGGCAGTGCTGGTATAGGGGTGGCAGCTGTACCTGTTTTGGTGGCCACATAGGTGTCTGCCACCACCAGGGAGCTTCCATCGGAGGAGGTGTCACTGTCTGGACTGTCCCCTCCTGTCTCTGCTGTGGTGCTACGCTCACCCTCCGTCCCACTGGTGCCCTAACCGTCAGTGGATTTGGCTTCCTGGGCCATGTGGGATGCAGCTCCCTCTGTTGCCAGTGCCTCAGCTCCTCCACCAGATGATGCTAATGCACAGAAGGACAGGGTGACAAAACTAAAAGTGGGGGGAAGAGACAAAGGATACACTTGGTCAATGGCTGCACCAATACCTTTGTTGGCATACATGACACACACACACACAGGGTGCAGCCCTACGCATTAGGCAATGCACTACCAGTCACATTGCTAGTCACCAGGCTAAGGACAGTAATACCTAACGCCAATAACAGCATATCTGCGACCCCAGTAGTGGATGCCTACTAGCTTGTTTGTAGGTGGTTCACAGCATACCCTACCCAACATGGGACCCACCCTGCAATGTCCGGCCTGGCCTAGGGGCACCTACAGGCCCACATCCCCCACCCGGAGAACACCCCACCACGCTCAAGTAGTATATTGGGAAAGTGTATTCACTCCCTTGTGGCTGATGTGATGCCCCCAAGTGCCCATCCAGCTCTGAATAGGACACCGCCAGTATGCGGGCCATCAGGGGATCAGGGTTCAACGGGCACCCCTTTCTCATTGGGAGGCCATCCCCAGCTTGTCCTCCGTCTTCCTTGCCCAGCGTCTCAGGTCCTGGCACCGTTTGCGACAGTGGGTGCTCCGCCTGCCATAGATTACCAGGGTCCACACATCCTTGGCGATGGCACGCCATATATGCTTTTTCCGATGGGCGCTGACCTGCAGAAATATACACGTAGCAAAAGATATCAGTCAGACCATCCGGCCTGTTACACTCATGTCCCACCATAGCCCTCCCATCCCCTTACGCACAGACATTGCCCACCATAAATGCAGCACCCAGCCCAGGGCGCTTCCACAAACCCCCCCACACGAGGACCTCACACACAGCACTCCATGCATTAATGCTCCATGCATCATGCTCACAGTGTACTCACCTGTTGGTCTGGAGGCCCATACAGCAATCGGTACCGGGGTAGTAACCCATCCACCAGTCTCTCCAACTCTGCAGCGGTGCAGGCAGACACGAGCCATGGTCGGTTCTAGACACAGGTCACAGCAGCACTTGTAATGAAGGTCCTCTCCTGTTGAAGGTCAGATAGCAAGTGGGTGAACAGATAGAAATTGGTGGTTATGTCCGCGGAGGTGCATACCATCACCACCGGCGTACATCACCATTGGCCACTGTAACCAATGGGATCCAATGAGGAGTTGCACAGTGGTTTTCGACCGCCTCCCGCAACAGCGCACAACGTCAGCGGAATTATCTCATTTCTACATATCCCGCCATACAGGACAGGAGGACACCATTTCAGGGGGGGCAGGCCATAGCACCTAAATGTGTCAACGTACACATAGGCACCATTTGGGCCTATACAACAATATTGTATTTCAGTCACAACATGCAATGCAGTGTAGTGTTTAGAAATATGGAATACTGACCAGCAACTCACTGTTTGCCCCCTAGATTGCAACCGCTTCGGATGAATAGCAGATGGAGACATCCCCCATGTACAGGCCCCTGGTGGACTTTGGCAGCAATGGAGGATAGGCACATTATCCTCAACTATAGACTGGACAGGGCCACAATCACAGAGATGCCAAATTGGAACCTGACCTGATATCTGCTATCCATCAGCCCACCAGGATCCCCCCTCTTGTGTAAGTCCTATCTGTGCTCCATTTCCTGGCAAGTGGCTCCTTCCAAGTGACAGTGGGCTTGGCAGCAGGAATGTCTCAGCCAATGTTCTCAATAGCGCTGACCAGAGTATTGTCTGCACTGATTAAACACCTGCAGAGCTACATCGCTTTCCCCCAGGTGGAGGACTTGGCCACAGTGAAAGCTGATTTCTATGCTATGGGAAATATCTCCAACAATATTGGGGCAATTGATGGTACACATATTGCATTTGTCCCCCACCGAAGAAATGAACAGGTGTTCAGAAATGGAAAGAGCTTTCACTCCATGAATGTGCAGAGAGTGTGCCTGGCGGACCAGTAAATCTCCCATGTCAATGCAAGGTATCCTGAGTCGGTGCATGATACCTTTGTCCTGAGGAATAGCAGGATTCCATATGTGATGGCTCAACTCCAGAGGCACCGGGTGTGGCTAATAGGTGAGCCCTGGTTCCCACCCACGGTTTGTTGGTGTATGGGTATGGTGTGGACCCTAACAGTTGGTGTTTGGCTAACAGTATTCCCTTGATATTTGCAGGTGACTCTGGTTACCCCAACCTCTCATGGCTACTGACACCTGTGAGGAATCCCAGGATAAGGACAGAGGAATGTTAGAATGAGGCACATGGGCGAACAAGAAGAATAATAGAAAGGACATTCAGCCTCCTGAAGGCCAGGTTTTGTTGCCTCCATCTAACAGGTGGATCCCTCTACTACTGACACAAGAAGGTGTGCCAGATCATCGTGGCATGCTGTATGTTGCACAACCTTGCCCCACGTCACCAGGTGCCTTTTCTGCTGGAGGATGAGGCTGGAGATGGGCGTGTGGCAGCAGTGGACCCTGTGGACAGTGAAGATGAGGAGGCAGAGGATGAGGATGAGGACAACGGATGTGCTATCATAAGACAGTACTTCCAATGACACACAGGTAAGACACTGTAATTACACTTTACATTGACAGTTTTGTATTTAACATTGTCACAGGCAGGCTGATTTTCCAACTTCTATGGCCACTTAATGTACCCTTGGCATCTCTATTTTCAGATATTTGTGTCCCACTCTCGCTCCTGGTGTGTTGACTGCAGCCAACTACAGGTTATTCCTATGTATACAATACTGTACAGTTATAATGCAGTGTTTAAAGCTTGTTAAATGAATACATGGTTAAATGATTTGACAGACTCCATACTTGTATTTATTCTAATGGTGTTTATTTTAGTGCTAATGATTAGAGGGAGATGTGCAATGGGCTGAGGTGATGATAGAAGAAAGTCCAGGATGAAGTCCAGTCTATTTGTATCACGGGTGCATTGTCCAAGGGGGATTAGGAAGGGGAGCTATGGCAGTTCAAGGTGGACAGGGTGACAGAGTGGGACACAAGGGTGACATTCAGGAGAGTCTTATTTCCTGGCGGGGTCTTGGCAATGTTCTCTGGCTTCTGCCTGGATTGCAGAGACCATTTGAGGGGTGGTTCTCCTTCTGCAGGGGGTGGGGTGCTGGTGGCCTGTTGTACTGGTGGTGGGGCCTCCTGTCCACTAGCGGCAGTGGAGGTGGAAGGCTGTTCATCAGTTTGGCTAGTGTCAGGGGCCCTGTGATGTGCTACTGCCTCCCTCATGGTGCTAGCCATGTCTGCAAGCATCCCTGCAATGGTGACCAGGGTGGTGTTAATGGACTTCAAGTCCTCCCTGATCCCCAGGCACTGTCCCTCCTGCAGCCGCTGGGTCTCCTGCAACTTGTCCAGCATCTGGCCCATCGTCTCCTGGGAATGGTGGTATGCTCGCAGGATGTTGGTGAGTGCCTGCTGGAGAGTCAGTTCCCTCGGCCTGTCCTCCCCCGTCACACAGCAGGCCTTCCAGATTCCCTATTGTCCTGTGCCTCTGTCCCCTGAACCATGTGCCCTCTGCCACTGACCCCAGGTGGGGTGGCCTGGGGTCCCTGGAGTGGTGGACACACTTCTGATTGATGTGTCCTGAGGACAGGTATGGGCCCACTGGGTGGGTACTGTGCTGGTGTTTCCTGAGGGGGAGGCTCTGTGGTGGTATGGGACTGTACCTGGGTTACTGACTATCCGGAGATCCATGATGGGCCAGGTTGGTCATCCAGATCCAGGCATCCAGAGCTGCTGTGATCACTGTTGGCCTCTTCTGGGGGAGGGACTGGAAGTTGCTGGCACCTCCTCTCCGGTGACGTTGGGTGGGGAACCTGCGGGATGTAAATGCAGTGTTTTTGTTTCTGTGTGTGTCATCTTGTGCATGTGGTGTTGCCCTGTATGGTTGTTATTGTCCTGGCAGCTTTGCTTGTGTGAGTAGTGATTTTGTGGGCTAGGTGATTCTCTCTAATGTGCATGCTTTAGTGATGGGTGATAATGCAGGTCTGTGAGGGGTATCCATGCATTGGTGTTGCATGCAGGGCTTGGTTTTGGGATGAGTGGGTTGTGATGGTGGGGTGTGTGTGAGGTGGTGCAGTGATGGGATTGAGGGTAACGGTGGGGGTTTGTGATGGCATGCAGTTGGTGGTGGGGTAATAGTTATAGAGAATTGATTTACCAGAGTCCAGTCCTCCTCCTACTCCTGCCAGGCCCTCAGGATGCATGATTGCCAAGACTTGTTCCTCCCATGTTGTTAGTTGTGGGGGAGGAGGTGTGGGCTCCCGCCAGTCCTCTGTACAGCTATTTGGTGTCTTGCTGCTGTGGAACGTACCTTCCCCCTTAAGTTGTTCCACCTCTTCCTGATGTCATCCCTTGTTCTGGGGTGCTGTCCCATGGCGTTGACCCTGTCCACGATTCTCCCTCATAGTTCCTTCTTCCTTGCAATGGACTTCTGCTGCACCTGTGATCCGAATATCTGTCGCTCTACCCTAATGAATTCGTTCACCATGACCCTTAGCTCCTCCTCAGAGAACCTGGGGTGTTGTTGCAGTGCCATGGATGTAGTGTGAGTGCTGTGGGTGAGGGTGTGTGGGGTGTGTGATGTGGGGTGCATGAATGGTGTATGGGTGATGGTGGTGTGTGCCTGTGGTCTTGTCTGTGGTTTTGCTATCACTCTTGTCACACTTGTTTGAAATGGTAAAGAGTTGTGGGTAATGTGGGTGTGTGTTTTATAGTGGTGTGTGGGTTGGGTGTGGTGTGTGTGTATGGGTGTCAGGTGTGTGCAGTTTTAGTTGTCCAATGTGGTGTTGTTTTGCATGTGTGTGTGTGTGTGTATTTTGAGCACGGCGGTATGTAGCACCAATAGTTTACCACCATTGAATGTCCGCCGCGGTGATTCTTTGGTCATAATGCTGTGGGTGTAGTTCTGTTGGCGTAACAGTGTGGGTTTTGGTACCTCCAGTTTGTCACTGACTTTTGGGCTGGCGGACTTGTGTGTGTGGCTGTACAGTGACGGATTGCTATGTGTGGGTCAAAATATGGTTGGCGGTAATCCACTGTGGTGGCGGTATGTTGGTGGCAGTCAGCATGGCGGTAAGTGGAATCTATTGCCAATGTCATAATGAGGGCATAAGTATTTTTAATGACGTACTACAGGACTATCAAGAGATGGAGTATACTGTAGACTATTAATTGATCAGCCCTTGTTGGTTTTTATGTGCATTTTTTTTTTTTTATTTCAAGCATTTATTTATTTAGGCACTTTTATGGATTATACAAATCCAAAAAAAGTTATTATTATTATTATCTACATATGTATGTTACCAGTACATTGGGATTTTTATTTGTTTTGTTTGAATGAAATGGGTGACCCATTACCTCTTTGTCATTTATAATTTTCCTTTGCAAAGGAGTGTTAAACAAATTTAACAAAGTGATGATGGAAGACAGACATGACATATGGAATGCCACAATAAATGCAACAACAGCCTTGTATTTTGTGTCCATGGCATTTATCTGCATGACACAAAGGAACAGGAAGGTTCCTCAAACAATGAGAAAATTAACTTTAAAAAAATCTATCATGGTGGATGAAAGTATAGTAGTAAAGCGAAAACAGTTTGGAATCCAATGTACAAAATGCAACTGTCCTCAAAATGTATCCCTGAAATAGTCCAAAAAGTGAATGGTATACACACACTGGAGGAAATTAGGATCTGAATCTCTTGGAGGTGGTGGTGGAGCGCTTGCCATCCTGTCCTTTTGGTCGGGATGACCATCCTCTCTGGTGAGGGGGGGGCACAGGTGCAGGGACTGGGGTGGAAGGAGCAAGCCAACAGGCAATCCCCCCAGCCCCCACCCACCCTTACACAATGCTTGCACACACAACTACATGCATCCTTGCCACATGCAATGTGGCCAAAGTGTACACACCTGTTGTCCTGGAGGCCCATACAGCTGTCCGTACTGGGTAGGGCCCTATCCACCGTCACTCCATCTCCTCCGAAGTAAAGGCAGGGGAACTTTCCCGGTCACATGGGCAATGGTAGGTTCCAGACACAGGTCACAGCAGCACACGCAGTGTAGTTGTTCTCCTGTTGAAGGTCAGGAAACAAGTGAGGATTGAGATAGAAAATGGCGGTCACGTCCGCGGCGGTGTGCACCATCACTGCTGGCGTAGATCCCCATTGACCACTGCACTCCATAGAGCCCCATATTATCCAATAAGGAATTGCACAGCGGTGCAAGGCCGCCTTCTGCCATGATGCCCAACGTCTGCGGAGTTAGCTCACTTCCACCTGTTCCTACATACAGGACAGGTGGTCACCATTTCAGGGGGGGGGAATAGGCATATCGACAATTGCTGCGTCACAGATTAGATTGGCACATACTTCGCCATTAACACTGTCCCAATTCATAAGTGCACCATGTGGACTGCTGTTGTGGTTTTGTTGTTCAAATTGTGACAGCCTACTCACTCTGGTGTCCCTTAGATACCTTCCACTGTGGATAAATAGGAGGTGGAGACATACCCCTGTGTACAGACCCCTGGTGGACTTAGCTACACTGGAGGACAGGCACATTATACTCACCTATAGACTGGACAGAGCCACAATCACAGAGCTGCGTGCCCAGTTGGAGCCCGATCTGATCTCATCTATCCATCATCTGACTGGGATTTCCCCTCTTGTGCAAGTGCTATTAGTGCTCCATTTCCTGGCGACAGATTCTTTCCAAGTGACAGATTCTTTCTTTCTTTAGGAGCATGAATGTCACAGACAATGTTCTCAATTGTGCTGGCAAGAGTATTGTCTGCCCTGGTAAAACACATGTGCAGCTACATAGCTTTCCTCCAGGTGGAAGATGTGGCCACTGTGAAAGCCGGATTCTATGCAATAGGACAAATACCCAATATTATTGGGACAATTGATGGGACACATATTGCGTTTGTTCCCCCCGCCAGAATGAACAGGAGTACAGGTATCGTAAGTGTTTTCACTCCATGAATGTGCAGACGGTGTGCTTGGCGGACTAGTACATTTCCCACATCAATGCTAAGTATCCTGGGTCGGTGCATGATGCCTTTGTGCTGAGGAATAGCAGCATCCCAAATGTGAATGCCCAACTACAGAGGCACAGGGTGTGGCTAATAGGTGAGCCTTGTTCCCTACCCAGTGTATGTTAGTGTATCCCTCTGGTGTTAACCTCCTAGGATAGTGTGTGGCTAAATGTTGTCCCTCAATACCTGCAGGTGACTTTGGCTACCCAAACCTATCTTGGCTGCTGACCCCTGTGAGGAATGCCAGGACAAGGGCTGAAGAACATTATAATGAAGCACATGGGTGAACCAGATGGATCATCGAAAGAACCTTAGGCCTCCTGAAGGCCAGGTTCAGGTGCCTCCATCTGACAGGTGGATCCCTGTGCTACTCACCTGAGAAGGTCTGCCACATAGTCATGGCATGCTGCATGTTGCACAACCTGGCCCTCAGGCGCCATACACCTTTTTCTGTAGGAGGAGGAGACAGGAGATGCCCCTGTAGCTGCAGCAGACCCTGATGACAGTGAAGATGAAGAGGCTGAAGATGAGGATGAGGACAACAGAACATCAGTTATCAGTCTGTACTTCCAATGACACACAGGTGAGACAGTGCAACTTCACATTTCTATGACAATTTGGTGTATTCTGTGTGGCATGATGGCATTAACTACCTTTTACTTCTACTTACTGTCAATTTTGGTTTCATTTTACAGATGTTGGTGCTATGACAACTGTGTACTGATGTGCTGACTACAGCCACCTACAGGTCATTATTTCTATGCTCTCATTTGCAATGGATGTAACTGTTTCCATAAATACACTTTTCCAACACATGACATACAAGTATTCGAGTTGTGATCAAGGGTGCTTATTTTAGTGCTAAAAAATTGAGGGCAAAGTGCAATGGAATGGAGTGATGATGGAGAAAAGTCCAGGGTATTGTTCCAGTCTGTTTGTAGCACAGGTGCAGTGTCCAAGTGGCCATAGGAAGGGGAGCAACGTCAGTTCAAGGTGGACAAGGTGACTGAGTGGGACACAAGGGGGACAATCAGGAAAGTCTAATTTCCTGGCGGGGTCTTGGCAAGTGTCTCTGCCTTCTGGCTGGGAGAACCACTACCAGTTCTCTGGGCCTCCAGTGATTCTTGGAGGCCAGAGAATGCAATGTCCCCCGCAGGTCATTCCACCTCTTCCTAATCTCCTCCTGTATGCGCAGGTTGTTTACTACATCATTCACTCTGTCAACTATTCTGGACCATATTTGCCTTTTCTGAGAGATGGTTGTATTTTGTACTTGTGCTATAAACAATTGTAGCTGTGCTTTAATGATTTCATCCACCATGACAGACAACTCTTACTCTGTGAAACAAGGATTTCTTCTCCCTGCCATTATGATTATTTTCATAAAATAATAGTGCCCAAAATATGTAAGGGAATCAAAACAACAAAAACCCAGAGGGAGAGAAACACAGAAAAATAAACTGTCTCCTGTGTGGCAAGTTTGGCTGAGAAAATTGTATTCTGCACCGGAATAGCAAAGGATCATGGTCTGTAATCCAGTCTGTTTTATAGTGCTTTTTGCAGGAGTTCACAACTGCCCAATAGACAACAATTGTGGTCCGCTAGCATCCAACCAATGGTCACAGCAATAGTACTAAACTGAAAGGGTTCTGTGCTGGACTCCCACCATCATGGCCCACCTCGGATACATCTCCAGCGCAACTGTTTTATTTAAGAAGCCCCTGAAAGATCCTACTGTCATAAAGGTAACAGTGAGCTACTTGTCGGCATTGGAGCCTATGCGTCGGCTCTGGAATGCAGCTGGCATGATGGAGTACACTCTGTCGTGGCAGTCTTCAGCTCAGCCACAATACTTCTAAATATGGCAGGCAGAACACCATGGACTTGACGGTCTTTTGCGTCCACCGTGACAAGATCTCAATGAGGCCCAAGTCAGGGCTGAATGCATGAAGTGTTCCAGGAAAATGTTCATATGTAGAGAAGCAACTGAAAGTTGCAGGTCTCTGCAGTAGTTTAGGGCCACATGTGTGAACATTTTTGCACTCGCAAACGGTGCGAATCGCAAAATCCAGCCGTTTGCAAGCGCAAAAACGTGGTCCGCGATGCATGAAAGGCATTCGCAGACCAAAAATACGAAATCACAAAAATTTAGATTTTTGGCGCTGCGACCTGGTTTTGCGAGTCACATTTTGCGATTCGGTATTTCCAGTAGGAAATTTCGAGGCACAAATTGCGATTCGCAAAATCCAAGTCGCAAATCGATGCATCAAAAAATCGCAAATTGCGATTTTTCGCAGAATGGCATTTTGCACATGCAAAATACCACTTGGTGAAACCAGGTGGTAACCAGGTGCAACCTATATACAGAGGCTCAGAATGCCTCAGACTCTTTTCCACAATGGCTGCACTCTATGTCATGGCGAGGAGGATGAGGATCTTGGCAGGTTTGAGGAGAGGGAGGAGGAGAAAGGAGCGCATTTTCAGAGTGCGCATTACACTTTTTAACTTGACAGAGGAGGAAATATTTGAGAGGTATAGGTTGAACTCAGCCATGATACTTGATCTGATAGCTGAACTTCAACCCATACTGCAGCACAGAACACTAAGGACTCACAGCATACCCACCCATGTGCAGGTATTATGCTCGCTCTACCTACTCGCCTCAGGGAGCTATCAAGGGGTCATAGCAGCATCTGGAAGGGTCTCACAGAGTACCCTCTCCAGATTTTTCAATGCATTTATCAACGCCATGCTGAGCAGGATACACCAGTAAATCAGATTCCCCCACACCCCACAGGATATACAGCAGACAAAAATTGATTTTTACCAGATAGCACAGTTCCCCCACGTCCTAGGTGCCATAGATGGGACACATGTGGCAATATGTCCAAAATCAGCCACAGAGTATTTGTACTGCAACCGTAAATCCCAACATTCAATGAATATACAGGCGATTTGCAATGCCTCCTACATCATTACCGATCTCGTGGCCAGGTACCCAGGGAGCACACATGATTCGTACATCTTTCGCCATAGCAGCATTCACACAAGACTGCTAGCTGGGGAGTTTGGAGAAGGATATCTACTAGGTATTGTCCCTCTATACAATGGCGCATTGATGGAGTGCTGATGTCAGATGGCTCAGTTACTCATCATACTCTCTGTCCCTTCCAGGAGACAGTGCCTACACAGTGTGCACCTACATGATTACGCCCTACCTCAATCCTGCAACACCTGCTGAACGGAGATACAATGCAGCACACAGGGCGACCCGCAACGTGGTGGAGCGCACATTTGGACTGCTGAAGAGTCACTTCCGGTGCCTCAACAAAAGTGGAGGGGCAGTACAGTACAGCCCAGAGACCACATGTAGAATAGTGGCTACTTGTGCAATTTTGCACAATATAGCTACCACCAGGGGCACACCAGTAGAAATATGTGAATCTGAATCTGATGAGGATGATGATCCCATACCACCCCTACAGCCAGCAGACAGGACCAGTGCAGCAGAGGGAAGGCAAAGGCGTGCTGACATCACACACAACCATTTCAGATGTAAGTATGAATAACACAAATGCACTGACAAATGTACCTGTAGTGGAGTAAATTTATTACCTTAATGTCAGGTAATGTTAGTCCAACGAATAGCAAAAGAATAGAGTTAAAATAACTAGAAACAATAGAAGTTCAGAGTTATGCACTATTACTTCATAGTGAACTCATTACCCCTCTGGCCGCTACAGTTACTTTTTGCGGCCACGCACACCACTGGGGTGCCCAGTTGCCTCACTGGCACCTTGATTGTCCACCTCAGTGGCAGTGCTGTGCCTGCCACTGCACCGTCTGGTGTCCATTGCGGGTACAGCTAGACTGCTGAGGCTGGAAGTGTCCTCTGT
Organism: Pleurodeles waltl; assembly: GCF_031143425.1. Classification (NCBI taxonomy): domain Eukaryota; kingdom Metazoa; phylum Chordata; class Amphibia; order Caudata; family Salamandridae; genus Pleurodeles; species Pleurodeles waltl. The sequence goes on from NC_090443.1 coordinate 881,856,150, forward strand.
GTCCCCCAGTGCAAGCTCACTTGGTGTGGCTAACCTCTGCCCCATGATGTTATCAATCACATTTGTGATTTGGACAAGTCCGTTAGCCACATCCCTGCTGCTGTGTGCTGGCTCCACCTGTGCAGCCACTGCATGACGTGCAATCAGTGAGGTTGAAGTAGCTACCCTGTTGACAGAGCGACAGAATCCCCCGAACATGTTCATGAATCTGCGCTTCTGTCTGCAGTGGCTCACCCTGTCATGGCGCAGCTCCTGGCATAGTTCATGCACAGAAGAAGTGAGCTCTCTTGTGTCCTGCGATGCCTGCACCTGTCCCTCATGCAGCAGTTCTATATTCGCATTCAGGCACTCAAGCTGGCGATGCAGGCCCCCCATGTTGGCGTTATGTTGCTGCATTTGTTTGTGTAAGCCAGTTATCCTTTTGTTCTGTGGGCGCTGCTGCTGCTGCAACATAGCTGCTTCCAGCCCACTAAAGAAGGAGGGACCCTCATCTGCCTCAGTCGCCTGTGCACCACCATTTGTCGCCATCCTGCGGGGTGCTGTGGTCTGCTGCATCTGGGTGCGCCTGCCAGTTGGAGATGGTGTAATTGGCCCTTCCTGCTGCTCATCCGAGTCCTGACTGAGCTCTGGTAGTGGCAGTGCCCTGAGCCTGCGTCGGAGTGGTGCAATGGTGAGAGACCCACTTGTGTTTGAGTCAGAGGCTGGATGGGCGTCAGTCTCGCCTACACTGGCTGATGCTGTGGCTGCTAGGCCTGGCCCACCTGCAACGACAATATGCAGCATGTCAGTTATGTTTGTTGCAAGTAAGGGCACACAATGGTAATAAAGGTACAGGTACTTCTCTTCACTGTGTTGTGGGTGTTGTGTTCCTCTGGGTGTTGCTCTACTTAATTACATTGTACGTGCTACTTTCAGCTCTGGATTGTGGACTGCCACTCCCACAATGCATTGTTGTGCTGCTACTAAGATGTGGAATGGACTACTTCTCACAATGTTTAACATTACTTGCTAATTCCTAAGGGGCTTTTGTGCATACACATATGGAGTTACAATTCAATATTGCACTTGCCTTGGCTGGTACTTGGTGTGCCGGAGGTGTCTATCTCTGTGACCCCAGTCACTGCTTCAGGAAGGAGTGTCGACTCCACTAGGTCCTCTAATGGGGTGGATGGTGCCTCTGTGGGTGGACCGCCTCCTGTGCCCCTGGCCTCCTGCAGTCTTTTTGCCACCCTCTCCTTCTCACGGGACCGCAGGTCATACCACCTCTTCTTAATCTCATCGACTGAGCGCTGTGCCACTCCAATTGCGCAGATTTTGGTTTGCATATCTGCCCAGAGTCTCCTTTTCTCACTCTCCGGCACCTGGAGTGAGCTTTTACCAAAAAGGCGGTCATCAATCAATCAATCAATCAAAGGCATTTGTATAGCGCACTGCTCACCCGGAGGGTCTCAAGGCGCTGGGGGGGGGGGGGGGAAACGCTACTGCTCGAACAGCCAGGTCTTGAGTTGCTTCCTGAAGGCGAGATGGTCTTGCGTTGTCCGGAGGTGGATGGGGAGGGAGTTCCATGTCTTGGCTGCCAGGTAGGAGAAGGATCTTCCTCCGGCGGTGGCTCTGCGGATGCGGGGGACGGTGGCGAGAGCGAGGCTGGCGGAGCGGAGCTGGCGGGTGGGCTTGTGGAAGGTCAGGCGGCTGTTGAGGAACTTGGGGCCCAGGTCGTGGAGGGCCTTGTGTGCGTGGGTGAGGAGTCGGAACGTGATTCTTTTGTTGACGGGGAGCCAGTGCAGGTCTCTCAGGTGTTCGGAGATGTGGCTGTGTCGGGGGATGTCCAGGATGAGTCGTGCTGAGGCGTTCTGGATCCGTTGGAGTTTCTTCTGGAGTTTGGCGGCGGTGCCGGCGTAGAGGGCGTTCCCGTAGTCCAGCCGACTGGTGACGAGGGCCTGGGTGACCGTCTTCCTGGTCTCGGTGGGGATCCACCGGAAGATCTTTCGAAGCATGCGCAGGGTGTTGAAGCATGAAGATGAGACGGCGTTGACTTGTCTGGTCATCGAGAGGGAGGAGTCCAGGATGAAGCCTAGGTTGCGAGCGTGGTCCGTTGGCTTGGGGGTGGCTCCCAGGGCGGGGGGCCACCAGGAGTCGTCCCAGGCGGATGGTGATGATCCCAGGATGAGGACCTCCGTCTTGTCTGAGTTCAGTTTCAGGCGGCTGTTCTTCATCCATTCGGCGACGTCTTTCATCCCTTCGTGTAGGCTGGCTCTGGCGGCGTCCGGGTCGCTGGTGAGGGAGAGGATCAGCTGGGTGTCGTCGGCGTAGGTGATGATCTTGAGGTTGTGTTGACGTGCGATGGTTGCGAGGGGGCTCATATAGACGTTGAAGAGGGTGGGGCTGAGCGATGACCCTTGTGGAACTCCGCAGATGACTTCGGTGGCCGCTGACCGGAACGGGGGGAGGCGGACTCTCTGGGTTCTTCCGGCGAGGAATGAGGCGATCCACTCCAGGGCCTTCCCCTGGATGCCGGTGTTGTTCAGGCGCTGTACCAGGGTGCGGTGGCAGACAGTGTCGAACGCTGCGGAGAGGTCCAGGAGGATGAGGGCCGCAGTTTCCCCATTGTCCATTAGGGATCTGATGTCGTCTGTGGCTGCGATGAGGGCGGTCTCCGTGCTGTGGTTGGCTCGGAAGCCGGATTGCGAGTGGTCGAGGGATCCGTTGGTCTCGAGGAAGGCAGCTAGCTGTCTGTTGACGGTCTTCTCGATGACTTTGGCAGGAAACGGGAGGAGCGAGATGGGGCGGTAGTTCTTGAGGTCGGAGGGGTCTGCAGTTGGTTTCTTCAGCAGGGCACTGATCTCGGCGTGTTTCCAGCACTCCGGGAAGGTGGCGGTGTTGAAGGAGGCGTTGACGATGTCACGGAGGTGGGGTGCGATGATGTGGTCAGCCGTGTTGAAGATGTGGTGTGGGCAGGGGTCCGTAGGGGATCCGGAGTGGATGGTGTTCATTGTGCGTGTTGTGTCTTCGGTGCTGACTGGGGTCCAGGTGCGGAGGGTGGCGGTGGGGGGCATCGGTTCGGTGGTGGGGTTTGTGGTTGGTGGGCCGAAGCTGTTGTGAATGTTGGCGATCTTGTCGTGGAAGAAGGCTGCGAGGGAGTCGCAGAGGTCTTGCGAGGGAGTGATGTCATTGTTTCCGGCGTCGGGGTTGGAGAGCTCTTTGACGATGCTGAAGAGTTCCTTGCTGTTGTGGGTGTTGTTGTCCAGTCGTTCCTTGAAGGCTGTCTTCTTTGTGGCGCGGATCAGTTGGTGGTGTTTGCGGGTGGCGTGTTTGAGGGCCGTCATGTTGTCTGTGGTCTGGTTGGTGCGCCAGGTGTTCTCCAGGGAGCGGCAGTTCTTCTTGGAGGTGATGAGCTCGTCGGTGAACCAGGAGGCTTTCTTGCTGCTGCGTCTGCTGGGGGGGTTCTTCTTCAATGGTCATGGCTCCTGACCACCTCCTCTTTCAGCACCTCCAGCTCTTGCTTGCTGAATTTGAGCTTCCTCTTTCTCTCTCCCTTCTCCTTTCCCTGGGCTCAGGTGTCCATCCTTGTTCAGGTGTGCTGCCTCCTTCAGAGTGTTGCTCAGTGTGGCTGGGCTGCTCTCTCTGGATGCTGGTTTGGGTGTGGCACCTGAAACTGCCCGGGATGACTCACTTCCTGATTGTGATGTCATCAGGCTCCTCCAGGTGTGCTTTCTCAAAATTTCTCGCAATTTGTGATTTTCAATTACCGAATTGCAATTTGCAAAAATGCAAATTGCGATTCGGTAAATCGGCCTTGCAAACCACAAATAGCGATTTTTAAAAAATCACTAATTCCGATTCGCAATTATGTTACATGGCCTATTGCGACTCAGAAATAGCGATTTCTTAAAAAATCGCTATTTGTGATTCGCAAGGATATTTCTTCATACATATGGCCCTTAGTGATAGCATGTTATGTTTTATACATATCCCTTTTAATTCAAATTTTATTTAATAATTGCTTAAATACACATTCTTTTTTTTTATACGTAATCCATTTAACTTATCTAGGTGAGAATTATTATGCATATCTGAAGAAGCTCCTTGAAGTAATTGGATAGAGTGTAATGGCGATTAGATATCATTTTAATTTAGTTATTGGGTGTTTACATACCCTGAAGTACACAGATACTTATCCCCATACTTGCTATCCGGTTCTACGAGAACTCAGGTGAGTTCATCTGTGGTAAACAAACCCCATCCCTGCTCCTGGTATTCCACTCACAGTATCATGCCGATGTTTAAGGAAAGTTAAAATGGATAAATCAGTTAAAGGATAAGCGAGTAGAGGAATCTCAGAGTACGTGAAACTGAAAGGGGTCTGGATTTAGTAGCAGCATTCAAGAGACAACCTTACCTTTACTATATACATGAACTGTGGACTGCTATTCACATAGTCTTTAACACTCCATTAATTTAATAAACTAGCTCTGTATCAAAAGTATTCAACAAGGCAAAAGAATGATTTTAAGTCACTACAACATATTCAGAAATATAATCTGACATAAACATGGTGTCCTAAATATCCTTTACAGAAATATGGTCCCATTGGGTGTAGATTAACCAACAGGGTAAAAAACGCTTTTGAGTATTTATTAGACCTGGGCAAAATGTCAGTTACAGCATTATTGGCATAGTTTTGTGAATTTTACATTACAATTGTTATGAAAAATTAATAGCATTTTGCTACTACATCATGTTGAATAATTACGCACTCCTTGCTGTAAATTTTTACTTTGCATGTACAGGATCAGCATGAACAGCTAGAACGTGAGCAGTTGCTTTTTGCAACTTCAGACTATTGTTTTATGGATCAAATCTGTTTATTGGTATACAGTATATGTGAACAGAATACACAGCTCTGTGCCTACAACCGTGTCGGCCGGCAGCAAGAAAGCGGTAAAGTATCATCTGTCGCTCATGCCAGGGGACAGACCGGTGGGGAGTGCTGTTTGACATGGGCTGACATATGCTATTTTCCTCCTCATCACCGACCACCATAAGCTAGTACCGTTATCACATGTAGCAAGAAAACCAGTCAATGGGGGGACGGGAAAACAAGGGAAAAATACAACAAAAGAACAAAATAAAACAACAGTGCTCCCCCATTCATCGTTCAGCGATGCCTCCCCATCTTGCCCCCCTAGCATACCGCACCCCCCTCCAAGAGGCCCATGAACCTCATCACCCTCCATTGCAGCCAACTGTCCTCCCACCATCAGGCATCCTGCAACAGCCTCAGAGTCTTTAGATATGCAGGGCAGGTTAGTTCGCTGAATTCCGTGGATAGAATCTGAATGAAGGGTCTCCAGAGACTGGAGATATCTTCCGCTCTCTGCCTAGACGCCAGTGTTAGTTTCTCCATCACTAGGATGAACCAGAGTTTATGGAGCTATGAGGTGTAGCTCGCAACTTTGTCCAAGCCCCACGGAGCTGGTATCATCTGGTGTACCGCATTGAGAGCAAGGGCAATCTGAAGACCCTTCAAAGAGTGAGGAGGGAAGGTAAGGGGGTTGGGCAGACCCAGGATAACATATGTGGGCAGTCTGGGAATCTCAGTGTGGAATGCTCTATCTATATCATCAAGGATGCTCTTCCAATATCTGTTCAGCTTGGGACAGTGCCACAACAGGTGTATGAGTGTGCCCGTGTTGCCGCAACCCCACCAGCAGAGCCCAGATTTAGTGGGATCGCACGCGTGTAACCTCGCCGGGGTACAGTACCAGTATGTGGCTAACTCTCTGCCCCTGATATGTTATGAGCTGTGTGATGTGTTCTGACGTGGATACTCTCCCACTCCTCCTCTGTCAGCTACCTCCCCACCTCTTTCTCCCACCTTTTCTGCCCTCTGGTTTTGGAAGGTGGTGATGCCATGTGAAGAAGACTATACAATTCCGATATCACCCGCTTGTCATCTTTCTTTAGCAGGAGCCATTTCTCAAAAGGTGTGAGTGTTCTAGCTACCAAGGGCCTGACAGCCGGCTGGAGTGCCAAGTGTCTAACTTGATAGTACGTCAGTCTGTCTGCCTCCGTGAGTCCATACGTCTCTCTCATCTGGTCAAAGAGGATGATTCCATCTGAATCAAACAGACTCCCCACCCTTCTACAACCTCCCCTGTACCAACGGTGAAAGTTCTCTGACTGCAAGCCGGGGGCGAAGTCGGGATTCCCACAGATCGGCGACATTGGAGAGGAAAATGTCGTCAAACCGTGTCTCGTCGATACTGCATCCCACACCCGGAGTGTCACACCTGTGATCGGTGAGGAATATAGCCCCTGTGCTCTATGTCTGCGTCGTAGCCTGGGCTCCTTCCAGATGTGGGACCCAGCAACCGCCTGGTCCAGGAAGCACCAGTGCTTCTCCGTAAGCGGGCGGCTCCACTCCAGCATGAAGCGCAGCTGGGCAGCTTGGTAATACCTCACCAGTCCCCTCTCCTCCTTTGGACGGTACAGTGTGTGACACAGTATATGCACAGGCTTACTATCCCATATAAATTTCAGGATCGCAGTCTGGAGCGTAGTTATGGTATTAAGTGGAAGAGTCAGAGGAAGTGTCTGAAACAGATAGAGTATGCGTGGCAAGATTGTCATTTTGATTGCAGCCACCCTACCGAACCATGAGAGTTTGTGCTTCCCCCACGTCTCTAAGTCCTTCAGTATCTCCCTGAGAGAGAGGCATAGTTCAAGCTGGAAGTCTTCACCGCTGTCGTTGCTAGAGCTACGCCTAGATATGGGACATGTGATGGTGTCCATATAAAAGGGTATTGTAAGGAAATGCCTCCTTGGCATGGTTACCCCCTGACTTTTTGCCTTTGCTGATGCCGAGTTGAAAGTGTGCTGGGACCCTGCTAATCAGGCCCCAGCACCAATGTTCTTTCCCTAAACTGTACCTTTGTCTCCACAATCGGCACAACCCTGGCATCCAGGTAAGTCCCTTGTAACTGGTACCCCTGGTACCAAGGGCCCTGATGCCAGGGAAGGTCTCTAGGGGCTGCAGCATGTCTTATGCCACCCTGGGGACCCCTCACTCAGCACATACACACTGCTTGCCAGCTTGTGTGTGCTGGTGGGAAGAAAATGAAATGACTAAGTCGACATGGCACTCCCCTCAGAGTGCCATGCCAACCTCACACTGCCTGTGGCATAGGTAACTCACCCCTCTAGCAGGCCTTACAGCCCTAAGGCAGGGTGCACTATACCACAGGTGTGGGCATATGTGCATGAGCATTATGCCCCTACAGTGTCTAAGCCAAACATTAGACATTGCAAGTGCAGGGTAGCCTTAAGAGTATATGGTCTGGGAGTCTGTCAAACACGAACTCCACAGCACCATAAAAGCTGCACTGAAAACTGGGAAGTTTGGTATCAAACTTCTCAACACAATAAATGCACACTGATGCCAGTGTGCACTTTATCGTAAAAATACACCCAGAGGGCATCTTAGAGATGCCCCCTGAAAACATACCGACTTCCAGTGTGGGCTGACTAGATTTTGCCAGCCTGCCACACACCAGACATGTTGCTGGCCACATGGGGAGAGTGCCTTTGTCACTCTGTGGCCAGGAACAAAGCCTGTTCTGGGTGGAGGTGCTTCTCACCTCCCCCTGCAGGAACTGTAACACCTGGCGGTGAGCCTCAAAGGCTCACTCCCTTTGTTATAGCGCCACAGGGCATCCCAGCTAGTGGAGATGCCCACCCCTTCAGCCACTGCCCCCACATTTGGCGGCAAGGCTGGATGAGATAATGAAAGAAACAAGGAGGAGTCACCCCCCCAGCCAGGACAGCCCCTAAGGTGTCCTGAGCTGAGGTGACTCTTAGTTTTAGAAATCCTCCATCTTGTAGAAGGAGGATTCCCCCAATAGGATTAGGGATGTGCCCCCCTTCCCACAGGGACGAGGCACAAAGAGGGTGTAGCCACCCTCAAGGACAGTAGCCATTGGCTACTGCCCTCCCAGACCTAAACACACCCCTATATTGAGTATTTAGGGGCTCCCAGAACTGAGGAAGATAGATTCCTGCAACCTAAAGAAGAAGAAGGACTGCTGACCTAAAGCCCTGCAGTGAAGACGGAGACGACAACTGATTTGGCTCCAGCCCCACCGGCCTGTCTTCCTACTTCGAAGAAAACTGCAACAGCGACGCATCCAACATGGTCCAGCAACCTCTGAAGCCTCAGAGGACTACCCTGCATCTAAAGGACCAAGAAGCTCCCAAGAACAGCGGCCCTGTTCAAGAAATGACAACTTTTTTAAACAAAGAAGCAACTTTTAAAGACCGCACGTTTCCCGCCTGAAGCGTGAGACCTTCCACTCTGCAGCCGACGCCCCCGGCTCGACCTGTGGAAAACTAACACTACAGGGAGGACTCCCCTGCGACTGCAAGCCCGTGAGTAGCCAGAGTTGACCCCCCTGATTCCCCACAGCGATGCCTGCAGAGGAAATCCAGAGGCTCCCCCTGACAGCGACTGCCTGCTTCAAGGAACCTGATGCCTGGAAACCACACTGCACCCGCAGCCCCCAGGACCTGAAGGAACTGAACTCCAGTGCAGGAGCGACCCCCAGGTGATCCTCTGCCTAGCCCAGGTGGTGGCTACCCCGAGGAGCCCCCCCTGTGCATGCCTGCATCGTTGAATTAACCCCCGGGTCTCCCCATTGATTCCTACTAGAAACCCGACGCCTGTTTGCACTCTGCACCCGGCCGCCCCTGTGCCGCTGAGGGTGTACTCTCTGTGCCTGCTTGTGTCCCCCCTGGTGCCCCACAAAACCCCTCTGGTCTGCCCCCCGAAGACGGGCGTACTTACTTGCTGGCAGACTGGAACTAGGGCACCCCCATTTCCATTGAAGCCTATGTATTTTGGGCACCATTTTGACCTCTGCACCTGACCAGCCCTGAGCTGCTGGTGTGGTAATTTTGGGGTTGCCTTGAACCCCCAACGGTGGGATACCTTGAACCCTGTAATAGTTTTACTTACTTGTGAACTTAACATTTACTTACCTCCCCCAGGAACTGTTGATTTTTGCACTGTGTGTACTATTAAAATAGCTTATTGACATTTTTGTCAAAACTGTACATGCTATTGTGATTATTCAAAGTTCCTAGAATACCTGATTGAAATACCTTTAATTTAAAGTATTGTTTGTAAATCTTGAACCTGTGGTTCTTAAAATAAACTAAGAAAATATATTTTTTCCATATAAAAACCCATTGGCCTGGAATTTGTCTTTGAGTGTGTGTTTCTCATTTATTGCCTGTGTGTGTACAACAAATGCTTAACACTACCCTCTGATAAGCCTACTGCTAGACCACACTACCACAAAATAGAGCATTAGAATTATCTCTTTTTGCCACTATCTTACCTCTAAGGGGAACCCTTAGACTCTGTGCACACTATTTCTTACTTTGAAATAGTATATACAGATCCAACACCCTACAGGAATCTAGAACGGTGGGCCTCCTTGTGCTCAGGGAGGACTGACAAGTTTAAGACTTGAGATTTCTGTGTGTTCACTTTAAACCGAGAAACCATGCTAAAAGTGCAAAGGGCGTCCATGAGCGCAGGTAACGAGACCATGGGTTCCGCCAGAGTGAGAATCACATCGTCAGCATATAAACTGATGAGGTGGTGGTCTCCCCCAAATTTAATGCCGGTGATGCGGGGTCATCACGAAGTCGCTGAGCCAAGGGCTCCATGTAAAGAGCAAACAAAAGTGGGGTGAGCGGGCACCCTTGTCTTGTTCCCAGTCTTATCGGGAATGGCAAAGACAAAGGTGGTCATTCTGACCTCGGCGGTAAAAGGCGCCTACCGCCGGTCAGAAATCCTCCATAATCCCGCCGCGGTCGCGGAAACCCGCCACGGTCATTCTGACCCGCAGAAGGCAAACCTCCGAAAATCCGACCGCCACAACAGACCGCCAGACCAGCGGTCGGCGGAAAGGTGGAGGTGACCAAACCTCCACCGCCACGCCAACAGAAATACGCCCATCCCATTACGACCCACGAATCCACGCGGCGGTCATTCAAACGCGGTATTCCATTGGCGGGACACACCGGCGCGGTCAGAATACACACAAACGAACAAAACTCACCCACATTGGACGATTTGAATCCCACACACCTGATACACATACACACACCACTCCCACACACACAATACAATATAAAACACCCACCCACATCACCCACAAACCCCTACGCTTAAAAATTCGTAAAGAAGGCAAGAGCGAGACACCAGCATCCAAAACATAACAGCCACAGCCACTCAACACCATCACCCACACACTATCCACACACAAAACAACACACACCACCACACTCAACTCACTTAAATACACATACTCCACCCCACACATCATACACACCACCCCATGGCACCCCAAAGACAACCCCGCTTCACAGACGAAGAACTCAGGGTTATGGTGGAGGAAATCGTTCGTGTAGAGCCCCAGCTGTTCGGCACACAGATACAATACACCAGCATTGCCCGGAGGACGGAGCTATGGCAGAGGATTGTCGACAGGGTGAACGCAGTGGGACAGCACCCCAGAAATCGGGAAGACATCAGGAAGCGATGGAACGACCTACGGGGGAAGGTGCGTTCCATGGTATCCAGGCACAACATTGCCGTGCAGAAGACTGGCGGAGGACCCCCACCTCAACCCCCACAATTCACATCATGGGAGGAGGAAGTCTTGAACATCCTGCATCCTGACGGCCTCGCAGGAGTCGGCGGAGGAATGGATACTGGTAAGTTGAAGCTTCAATACTGCTTCCCCCCCACCTGCATGCCAAATCAGACCCCAACCCTCACCCCCATCCTCGAACCCCATCCTCACCCCCACCCTCACCCCCACCACCATCCTCACCCCCACCACCATCCTCACCCCCAACACCATCCTCACCCCCACCCCCAGCACACCTATTCCCCGCCAATGTCTCACCATCACAACCCACACATCCCAAAACCTAGGCCTGCATGCGTCCACTAAGCATGGACACCCATCACCAAAGCATGCCCAATGCATATACACATCCCCCCCACAAGCCACCCTCACCAAAGCCCCCACACACGAATGCCAGCACTTGGGGACACGAGAACCCACAGATACACCCATATGCCACACATTTAAACTATAACCATACCTCTATACCCCTGCAGGACCCGACCGTCAACACACCGCGGCGGAGGGGCCAGAATTATCCACACCCCCCACCCAAGAGGCCGTCAGCGATGACAGCAGCTCTGTCGATCTGGACACCGATGACCAGCCCGGACCATCGGGGACCTCTGGACAGTCGGTTCCCCTCACACAGGCACAGGCCACTATAGACCCTAACCCCTCTGGGAACACCAGCACAGCTCCCACCCAGCGGGCCCATGCCTCTGTCTCCAGGGCGCGTCAATCTGCGGTGTGTCTACCACTACAGGGCACCCAGGATAACCCACCACCCCAACAACAACAGGGACCTGGGGGCAGTGGTAGTGGGCACACCGGCCAGGGGGCAGAGGCCCAGGGAAACAGGGCAACTCGGCGGGCAGCTGTGCGACAGGGGGGGGAGGAGAGGCCCAGGGAACCCACTCTCCACGAGGTCCTCACCACCATCATGGGAGCATACAACCGCTCCCAGGAGACGATGGCGACGGTACTGGCCCGGTTCCAGGAGATCCAGGTGCTGCAGGAGGAACACTATCGGGGGTACAGGGAGGACATCCGAGCCATCAACACCACCCTGGTTACCATGGTAGGGCTGCTGCAGGACCTCGTAAACAGCAGGGCGGACACTGAACAACACCCAAGGGCCCCTGCCACTAGCCGGGACCAAGAACAGCCATCCACCTCCGCCGGCGCTAGTGGACAGGAGGCCCCCGCACAGCAGCAGCCCACCAGACCCCCACCTCCTGCAGGAGAAGAACCACCCCGCAAGAGGGCCCTGAGATCTCGCAAGACAGAGTAGGATGTCAAGACCCCCGCCAGCAATGGATACCACCTGATGTCATCCCACTGTCCCACATTGTCACCCTGTCCATCCTCGAACTGCCCATGCTCCATCTCTCCACAGGCCTCTGGACAATGCACCTGTGTGACTGTTACTCTGGACTCTGCCATGGACATTCCTTCACCATAGCCCCCACCCACTTGAAACCACCCATCCCATTTTGAGCACTTCAATAAACACCTATTTTGCACCAAAATATCAGGAGTCTGGCTGTGATTTCAATAGATTGTAATTGACATGACAGTGCAAATATGTCCTTGTACATGGTGAAGTCAACAAACAGCTGCCACAAAGCTGTAGTCCATGGGGAAACGAAGAACAGGACTCGTAGTGGGGACCCCAGATCTGAAATAGGGAGGGAAAAGCCAAAACTCAGTCATCATACACTGGGGCAAATAGACAGGCAGCAGAGATGCTGCAGAGTAGTTAACATTTACTAAATTATCTTTGAAATGTTACCTGTGTCCTATTGGAAGTACTGTTCAATGATTCTGTCCCTGTTGTCTGTTTCAGCCCCGTCGTCTTCCTCCTCGTCACTCTCCTCAGGTTCCACCGCTGCCACAACACCACCGTCTCGACCATCCTCCTGCAGGAAAGGCACCTGGCGGCGCAAAGCCAGGTTGTGAAGCATGCAGCAGGCCACGATGATGTGACACACCTTCTTAGGTGAGTACATTAGGGATCCACCGGTCATATGCAGGCAGCGAAACCTGGCATTTAGGAGGCCAAAGGTGCGTTCGATCACCCTCCTAGTACGCCCATGGGCCTCATTGTACCGTTCCTCTGCCCTGGTCCGGGGATTCCTTACTGGGGTCAGTAGCCACGACAGGTTGGGGTACCCAGAGTCCCCCACTAGCCATACACGGTGTCTCTGTAGCTGTTCCATCACGTAAGGGATGCTGCTATTCCTCAGGATGTAGGCGTCATGCACTGACCCTGGGAATTTGGCATTTACATGCGAGATGTACTGGTCAGCCAAACACACCACCTGGATGTTCATTGAATGGTAACTTTTTCTGTTCCTGTACACCTGCTCCCTGTCTCTTGGGGGAACCAAAGCCACATGGGTTCCATCAATGGCACCAATTACGTTGGGAATATGTCCAAGGGCGTAGAAATCACCCTTCACTGTAGCCAGTTCGCCCACCTCAGGGAAAATGATGTAGTTCCTCACGGATTTCATCAGGGCAGACAACACTCTGGATAACACCTTTGAAAACATGGGCTGAGACATCCCAGAAGCAATTCCCACGGTTGTCTGAAATGACCCACTTGCCAAGAAATGGAGTACTGACATGACCTGCACCAGAGGGGGAATCCCTGTGGGTTGGCGGATGGGGGACATCAGGTCGGGCTCCAGCCGGGCACACAGTTCATGGATAGTGGCACGGTTAAGACGGTAGGTCAGGATAATGTGGCGTTCTTCCATTGTCGACAGGTCCACCAGCGGTCGGTACACGGGAGGATTCATCCGTCTCCTCGCCCAACCCAGCGGACGGTGCCTAGGAAGGACAACATGGAGCACACAGTCAGGCAACCCACAGGTACGTACTCACAGCTAGCACAGTATACGATTCTCTATGCAGTGAATGGCGTGTCTGAGTGGCTATGCAAGGCCTAGGCCTGTGTGACGCAGTTGAAATTGAGCCATGTGGGCCCTGGAAATGGCGGCTGCCTGACCTGTGAAGTGTGACAATGGGATGTGAGGTCAATGCGCTGGCGTGGCACACCGCGGCGGGCGGCGGCCGAAGACCGCGGCGCGAAGCCGCATTGGTTAACATTGAAGCCTATGGGTTTCAGGAGCCAATGGCGAAGGGCGCCGGCGGTGGCGGGACGCACCGCCGCGGTACGCACCGCCGCGGACGTGACCGCCATTTTCTATCTACTTATCCACTTGCGACTTGAACTTTCACAGGAGAGGACCTATACTGCAAGTGTTGCTGTGACCTCGGTCTGGAAGGGACAATGGCTGCTGCGACTGGGGAAAGGGCCCCTGCCTTCACTGGAGAGGAGTTGGAGAAACTTGTGGATGGGGTCCTCCCCCAGTATGCGCTACTCTACGGTCCTCCAGACCAACAAGTGAGTTTAATTCAATCTGGATTTGGGGCCACTGGCTGGCTTGGGGGCCTGGCGGGGATGGGGGGCATGTTGGGGCTGGCGGGGGACCTGGCGGGGGGCCTGGCGGGGATGGGGGGCATGTTGGGCCTGGCGGGGGGCCTGGCGGGGATGGGGGGCATGTTGGGCCTGGCGGGGGCCTGGCGGGGATGGGGGCATGTTGGGCATGGCGGGGGGCCTGGCGGGGATGGGGGGCATGTTGGGCCTGGCGGGGGGCCTGGCGGGGATGGGGGGCATGTTGGGCCTGGCGGGGGGCCTGGCGGGGATGGGGGGCATGTTGGGCCTGGCGGGGGGCCTGGCGGGGATGGGGGGCGTTGGGCCACTGGAAAGGAAAATGCTGACAAACTTGAACGTGGTATTTCTCCCTCCCTGTACGTGTCACATAGGTCCGCGCCCATGAGAAGATCGGGATTTGGCGTGCCATCGCCAAGGAAGTCCGGACCCTGGGGGTCCACCATCGACGGGGCACCCACTGCCGCAAGAGGTGGGAGGACATCCGCCGCGGGACCAAGAAGACCGCCGAGTCTCTGCTGGGGATGGCCTCCCAACGTAGGCGGGGTGCCTGCCGTCAACTGAGCCCCCTGATGTTCCGGATCCTGGCGGTGGCCTACCCTGAATTGGATGGGCGCGTGAGGGCAGCACAGCAGACACAAGGGGGTGAGTACAAGCATTATCTACTCTGTTGTCGCGCAGTGGAGGTGTCTGGGTGGGGGAGGAGGGCTGGGGGTCCCCCTAGGCCAGGGCGATATCTGTAGGCTGGGCACCCCCGTAAGCCCCTGTGTCCCCAGCCACCACCCTCAGTAGTTTGTCAGTACAGCCATCCCTGGGCCGTGTCATCCATGGGTGCAGTTGTCAACTCTAGGCGTGTAGGGCATGTTCCACGGAATGCGTAGCGGACCCCAAGTGCGCAACTTAGTGCAGGGGGCATCTGTGTCTGTCATGTCCGCTAACTGTACCGGAGATCCATGTAATCAATATCCCTTTATTTCTCTCTCCCCCCCCCTTTTTGTTTGTCTTTCTGTGCTTGTGTGCATCAGCATCATCAGGCGGAGGAGAAGTGGCATCGGGGCAGGAGGGAGCTGCATCTCACATGGCCCAGGAGGGCCATGCCACAGAGTCAGACTGGACCAGTGAGACGGAGGGCGAGGGGAGCTCCACGACGGGGACGACTGGAGCCTGCAGCGACACGGACACGTCCTCGGAAGGGGGCTCCCTTGCGGGGGTGGCACCATCCGTGCCCCCCGCCATTACAGGTACAGCCGCCACCCAGCGCACCATCTCCGCCCTCCCAGCAGCCCCTCAGCGTTCGCCCCGTGCCCGCTCTGCCAGGAAGCCGGGCATCTCCTTCGCCCCAGGCACCTCAGGCCCTGCCCCTGTTACCCCCGCTGCCCTCAGTGAGGAGGTCATTGACCTCCTCCGAACGCTCATTGTTGGGCAGACTACCCTTTTGAATGCCATCCAGGGGGTGGAGAGGGAGGTTCATCGCAGCAATGCGTACCTGGAGGGCATTCATTCGGGTCAGGCTGCCCATCAGCGATCGTTCCAGGCTCTGGCCTCAGCACTGACGGCAGCCATTGTCCCTGTCTCCTGCCTGCCTCTACTAACTCCCTCCTCCCAGTCTCCTGTTCCTCTGCCTGTCCCACCCACACCATCAGACCAGCCTGCACACACCTCAACACCCAAGAGAAGCTCATCCAAACATAAGCACCACAGATCACGCAGACATTCACACACGCAACATTCCGATGCAGACATGCCAACAGTCACTACCACCTCTGTGACCCCCACCTCCTCGTCTCCCTCCTCCCTCCCTGTGACGTCTACACTCACACCTCCATTCACCTCACCATCAGCCAGTGTTTCCATCACCAGCACACCCTCCACTCCAGTCCGCACACGTGCAGTCACCACCCCCACTGCCATTTACACGTCCCCTGTGTCCTCTCCCACTGTGTCTGTCACCCCCTCTTCCACACCACACAAACGCAGCCACCCACCCACCCAACAGCCATCCACCTCACGACAGCCTATCCCTCCTGCACCTGCACCCAAAGACAGCAAACGTGACTCACCTACAACCACATCCTCTCCCTCCACTCCCATTCCCACTGTACCTACCACTCTCCATTGTCCCAAGAAGCTCTTCCTCGCCACTACTAACTTCTTTCCTGACCCTGAGCCCCCCCCTCCTTCTCGTCGGGGTAAGAAGAGCACCTCAGCCACCACCAGCCCTGCAGCCCCCTTGACAAGGGTGCAGGGGTATTGGAGCCCGCCAGCCCGCATGTCTGGATCTTCGCCCAGCAGCAAGGGGACAGCCAGCCCACCCCCTGGGAAGAGGAGCAGAAGGCGGAAGGGGCGCCGCAGGAGCCCGCCTTCTACATCCCCCCCGGACACCACCCAGAGACAGTCACCAGCCACAGCTCCAAAGGGAGGAAAGGGCCACAGGCCGACGACTAAGGAGGGCAAGGGCAGCAAGTTGGAGAGGTCAGGCAGCAGGCCTGCTGCCCAGGAGGAGCCCACAACCCCCATAGCCGCTGCCCCGGGAGGAACCGGCACAGCTGCCCCGGGAGAGCCCACCAGCCCCATAGCCGCTGCCCAGGGAGGACCCAGCCCAGCTGGCCAGGAGGGCCCCACCACCCACAGCCCAGGTGGGCAGTGAAGGAGCACCATCCCCGCTGCCCAGGAGGGCACCACCAGGCATTTAGCAGTTGGCCATAGACCGTCCGCCATCTCAAGAACCGCTGAACTGGGCCCTTCAAGGCAAGAACCGCTGAACTGGGCCCCGCCGTCTCAAGAACCGCTGAACTGGGCCCTTCAAGGCAAGAACCGCTGAACTGGGCCCTTCAAGGCAAGAACCGCTGAACTGGGCCCTTCAAGGCAAGAACGGCTGAACTGGGCCCCGCCGTCTCAAGAACCGCTGAACTGGGCCCTTCAAGGCAAGAACCGCTGAACTGGGCCCTTCAAGGCAAGAACCGCTGAACTGGGCCCTTCAAGGCAAGAACCGCTGAACTGGGCCCCGCCGTCTCAAGAACCGCTGAACTGGGCCCTTCAAGGCAAGAACCGCTGAACTGGGCCCCGCCGTCTCAAGAACCGCTGAACTGGGCCCTTCAAGGCAAGAACCGCTGAACTGGGCCCTTCAAGGCAAGAACCGCTGAACTGGGCCCCGCCGTCTCAAGAACCGCTGAACTGGGCCCTTCAAGGCAAGAACCGCTGAACTGGGCCCTTCAAGGCAAGAACCGCTGAACTGGGCCCCGCTGTCTCAAGAACCGCTGAACTGGGCCCCGCCGTCTCAAGAACCGCTGAACTGGGCCCTTCAAGGCAAGAACCGCTGAACTGGGCCCCGCCGTCTCAAGAACCGCTGAACTGGGCCCTTCAAGGCAAGAACCGCTGAACTGGGCCCTTCAAGGCAAGAACTGCTGAACTGGGCCCTTCAAGGCAAGAACCGCTGAACTGGGCCCCGCCGTCTCAAGAACCGCTGAACTGGGCCCTTCAAGGCAAGAACCGCTGAACTGGGCCCCGCCGTCTCAAGAACCGCTGAACTGGGCCCTTCAAGGCAAGAACCGCTGAACTGGGCCCTTCAAGGCAAGAACCGCTGAACTGGGCCCCGCCGTCTCAAGAACCGCTGAACTGGGCCCCGCCGTCTCGCGAACCGCTGAACTGGGCCCTTCAGGGCAAGAACCGCTGGCCCTTTGGCAGACGTGCCAGGGCAGGATCTATCTCGGGCAGGGCTGCAGGATGTCCTCTGGCCAACTTGCCTCCTCCAGTGGCAGTGGGGTCTGTTATGGACTGTATGGACTGTGGCTTTGCTCTCCCCAGGATGGCCCAGTGGGCAGGCCACCCACTGTATGGACTGTGTGGACTGTGGCTTTGCTCTCCCCAGGATGGCCCAGTGGGCAGGCCACCCACTGTATGGACTGTATGGACTGTGGCTTTGCTCTCCCCAGGATGGCCCAGTGGGCAGGCCACCCACTGTATGGACTGTATGGACTGTGGCTTTGCTCTCCCCAGGATGGCCCAGTGGGCAGGCCACCCACTGTATGGACTGTATGGACTGTGGCTTTGCTCTCCCCAGGATGGCCCAGTGGGCAGGCCACCCACTGTATGGACTGTTTGGACTGTGGCTTTGCTCTCCCCAGGATGGCCCAGTGGGCAGGCCACCCACTGTATGGACTGTATGGACTGTGGCTTTGCTCTCCCCAGGATGGCCCAGTGGTCATGGAGTCCCCTCGTGGATCTGGCGTCGTGTACTCAAGTGGCTGAGGTGCCCCCCCTTCCCTTCCCCCTGAGGTGCCTGTCCTATTTTCTTTCTGATGCCCCTGCAGTGTTCTCTCCGTGGAGTTCTTGTCGTGGGACTGGGCCTTGCCCCTTTGCACAGGACCCCTGTGATCCACGGACAGTGGTTGGACTACATTTAGTAGCTGTATATATTTTGTACATAGTTTATTTATTTTTTGGGATTAATGGCGTACATATTTCAATATATCTGCCCGTTTATGATCTCTTCTTTTGGTCTTTGCATTATTTCGGAGGGGGGTGGTTTGTGGGTTGTGACAGTGATCTGTGGGAATGCATTGATGTGTGTGTTGTAGTGGGTGTGGGTGGGTGGGTGTGTGCCGGTAATCTTTTCCCTCCCCTGTGTCGTAGGTGCAGTACTCACCGATGTCTTCCGCGCCGCCGGGCGTGCTCCTGGTATATGAGGAGGAATAGGAGTGCGGGGATGACCTGTAACTCTGGCTCCATACTGCCGGAATCTCGCGTGGAGTGCGTAGAGGTGAGCGTTTTCCCGTTCGTAGTCTGTTTCCGCCGTGTTCTTATCGGCGGTGCTCCCGCCCCGGAAAAGGTGGCAGATTGGTGGGTCGTAATAGGGTGGGCGGTACTTTGTCTGCCGCCGGGCTGTTGGCGGGAACCGCCGCGCTGTTTGTTTGTACCGCTGTGGCGGTCGGAGTGTTAAGTTGGCGGGCTGTGTTGGCGGTTCCCGCCAGGGTCAGAATGCCATTTTTAATACCGCCGGTCTGTTCGCGGTCCGACCGCCGCCTCTCCGCCGACCGCCAAGGTCAGAATGAGGGCCAAAGTCCCGTTGATGCGGACGCTGCCTTGGGCTCCTAATATATGCATTTTATCCAGGTCAGGAGCTCCGGTCCAACCCCAAAGCGCTCCAAAACCCGGAAGAGGTAGGGCCAGTGCACCCTACCAAACGCTTTCTCCGCATCGATGGAGAGGAGGAGTGCCTCCTTATGAGATCTGTTCATTTTGTGATATTAAGTGTAAGAGCCGCTTCGTGTTGTCTCTGCACTGTTGGTGGGGTATGAAGCCCGCCTGACCCGGGTCAATGAGTCCAGGCATGTAGGGATTAAGACGCTGTGCTAAGATACCCACGAATAGCTTGGCATTTATGTTTAGGAGCGAGATGGGTCAGTATGAACCACAATCCTACGGGTTCTTCCCAGGCTTGTGAGTGACCGTGATGGTGGCCTCCAGCATGCTGGGTGTAAGGGCTCTGGTCACTAGGAAAGAGTTGAAGAGCCGAGTGAGGATTGGGGCCAATTCTGAACAAAAGGATTTGTAAAAAAGCGTGGTGTAGCGTCCGAGCCAGGAGACTTCCCGACCGTAAGGCGGGAAACAGCCGAGATTACCTCCTCTATCCTTATGGGTTGGTCAAGGCAGGCAGCGTCCCGCTCACGGAGCGGCACAATCAGACAATCCACGAGATATGAAGATGGGTCAGAGCTGGTCGCTAGGTCCGCTGCATATAGCTCTCTGTAAAAGTCAGCAAAAGCCTCAGCCATTTGCATATCCGTCCGCACCTCACCCCGGGAGGGAGAGCGCATCATCTTTATGCCATAGGCAGACCACTGAGCCCTTAGTTTATGAGCCAAAAGTTTCCCTCAGCGATTACCCCATATATAGAATTTGTGTTTGAGCCATGCTACAGCATACTCCGCCCGGTCCCAGTCCAGTCTTTTCAACTGTTGGCGCTCTTTCTCTAATTCCCTCCAAACTCTGGGAGCGCCAGTATGTTTGTGGGAGCGCTCTAGTGCTGCCACTCTCTGCTCCAGCACCACTCTCTGCTCTCTGCTGGCTTTATTTTCTTTGGCCGAGAGTGAGATCACCTCCCCGCGCATACCTACTTTCAGCGCCTCCCAAAGTGTCTCTAGACTAGTCCGCCTATTATCATTGTGACTAAGATAGTCCAGGATCGCTCGTCGCACCGCCTCCACTGCAACCAGGGACTGCAATATTGTGTCCCGAAAATGCCATCGCGGAACCCAAGCATGGCCACAGTCAAGGCAGGCCACTAAGGTTATAGGGGCATGGTCTGTTAGAGCCCTGGGCTCAATCTTGGTTTCCCTAACTCAGGAGCTGAACTCTGAGGAGGCTAGGAAAAAGTCTATGGGTGTGTATGTCTTTGAGGACGCCAAATAAAACGAATAGTCTCAGAGAGTCGGATACGCCTTCCGCCAGATGTCATCAAGGTCGCAGTCTACCAGCCACTGTCGCCCCGCGGGGGTCAAAGCCCCCGTGTTCCCGTAACGGTGACCAGATCGATCAAGATCGTTATCCGTGACAAGATTGATGTCCCCATCCACAAGTATAGCCCTGTCCGGGGTTGTGAGCATCGAGGATATAGCCTGTCTCATGAATGTTTCTTGCTGAGTGTTAGGAGCATATATCATTGCAATTGTGAAGTGGAATGACTCTATGCGCAATCTGAGGGCCAGGAACCTACCCTTAGCCTCATGTAACTTAGCAACGACATCCCGGGGAAAGCTTTCGATATCAAAATTGCCACCCCTCCATGCTTCGTAGAGGCGGAAGACCAATACTGCCGGGGGAACCATTTGGAACACATACGATATGTGTCTGTGGCCAGCAAGTGCGTCTCCTGTAACAAGCAAATGTGGCTCTCAGATCTCTCTAAGGCAGAGAGAATTGCTAACCTCTTCGTGGTGTTTTTCATGACCCGGACATTGAGGCTTAAGCATTTAAATGACAAGTGTAGGTGTGTGGACGGGACGCCATAATTGTTTGGCCTCTTCTGAGAGGCAGCGGGCGGGGATAGCCCCGGGAAAGGCAAGCACATAGGAGCACGAGGATCATAGCAATAGCATGTAGTTCCTTTAGGGGGAGCATAATGTATCATAACAAAGGGGCACAACAGGTGCACATCAGTCACAAACGAGTCCTCTATCGGAAATCCAAGAAGAGGCTAAGTCCCAGACATGGGTCGGCAGCACCTTTCAAAGGCCACTTTGACATCCTCTGGGGACTATCCGCATCTAGGCACTGATCCCCGCCGTAAGACTATTCAATACAGATTGTCTCTCAAGTGCTCTTTCAGTCAATGACGACCGTAGCAGTTTCCGTTTCTTATCTTTCCGTCGCCATCTCGGTCTGTTCTCGGTAGGAGCCTCCTCGTGGGGCCCTGTTCGCCGCTCCTTCTCCTCTATATTTAAGATCTGACGAGCCTCCTGCAGCGATTTCACCTGCCTCAGCTGGTCCCCTATCGGAGCACAAGGCGAAATGGGTGGCCCCAGGTGTAAGGCGTAGAGTTTGCCCGGAGGTGTTCTGTAATGGGCTTAAGTTCTCTTTGTCTCTGTAATGTCAGCAGCGAGAGGTCCTGATAGAGCTGTAGAGTGTGCCCCCTAAACTGGACCTGAGGGAGATTTCGTGCTTTCTGAAGGATATCTTTTTTGGTCATAAAATTGTGTACGCACGCTAGGATGTCTGGAGGGCACTCGCCAGCCCCCCCCGCCGACCTGCTCTGTGGACCCGGTCCAATGTTATCTCTTGCGTGCTATCCGGGCCCAGGAGGGAGCGAAATACAGCCGTGAGAAACTCCCTAATATCCTTTCCTTCCACCCCGGGCGGAGCTCCTCTAATGCGTATATTATGGCGTCTGGGGCGATTTTCAAAGTCCTCGGTCGCGATCTGCAGTTGCTCCTGTTGCTCGAGAAGACGTAGAACTTCCTGATGCTCAACGTCTTCTCCTCTGGAGACCTCGTTGTCCTCCATACTCGACACCCTTTCCCCTAACGAGGTGATGCCCGCGTGCAGATCCTGCATCTCC
Organism: Pleurodeles waltl; assembly: GCF_031143425.1. Lineage (NCBI taxonomy): Eukaryota > Metazoa > Chordata > Amphibia > Caudata > Salamandridae > Pleurodeles > Pleurodeles waltl. Next base: position 881,878,366 of record NC_090443.1, read on the forward strand.
TAGGAAATATCTTTCTGCAACTCATGCAGATCCATCCTCAGAGAGTCGAACAAGGAGGTAAGGAAACCCTTCGTGACCGGGGCCCCACCGTCTTCTTCTGCATCGCCATTTTCGTCAGGCCCTCTCACCTGGGCAGCCGCCTCGGGGGCCTTGCTCTGTAGGGGGTGAGATCTCATCAGCATCTCCCTTACCGACTGTCTCTTCGGTTTGGAGGACACCATCAGGAACCTGCACTCCGGCCGCCACGTTAGTGGAGACAGCACCCGTTGGCTCCCCAACACGTCGCTGCAATCCGGTTCACCCTGCCGGGCCTCCAACTTCTGCTGGGGCTCCTCGCTCCTCCTACGGGCACTCGTCCTAACTCTTTAGGGAATGGCTGGCCCCACCACCTCTGTTCTCACAGTTCCGGCCGGTCGGGCCCCTTCAGTGTTACCAGGCCCTCTGCACGCGGGCATCACCTCGTTAGGGGAAAGGGTGTCGATTATGGAGGACAACGAGATCTCCAGTGGAGAAGAAGTCGAGCAACTGCAACAGGAAGTTCCACGTATTCGCGAGCAACAAGAGCAACTGCAGATTGCGACAGAGGGCTTGGAAAATCCCTCCAGACGCCATAATATACGTATTAGAGGAGCTCCGCCCGGGGTGGAATGAGAGGACATTAGGGAGTTTGTCACAGCTGTATTTTGCTCCCTCTTGGGCCTGGATAGCACGCAAGAGATAACATTGGACCTGGTCCACAGAGCAGGTCGGTGGGGGGGGGAGGGGCTGGCACGTGCCCTCCGGACATCCTAGAGTGCGTACACAATTTTACAACCAAAGAAGATATCCTTCAGAAAGTGCAAAATCTCCCTCAGGTCCATTTTAGGGGGCACACTCGACAGCTCTGGGTACCTAGAGTTATTTATGAATCTACAAGCCCTATATATCCCCACAACCAGAAGAGTCCAGCAGATGTAATGGTATATTGCTTTATTTTCACCTCAATTTCAATATTTTTTTGTTTAAGCTGTTACTTTCTGCAGGAAAACCTTGAAGGATCTACACAAATGACCCCTTACTGAATTCAGGAATTTGTCTACTTTTCAGAAATGTTTAGCTGTCCAGGATCCAGCATTGGTTTCACACCCATTTCTGGCACTACCTGGAAGGAGGCTGAAAGCACATTTTTTTTTTTAAATGTGGTATGTCCCACCAAAATGCCAAAATTGTGTGGAAAAATGTGGTTTTCTTATTCAAGTCTGCCTGCTCCTGGAAGCTGGGAAAATTTTATTTTAGCACTACAAACCCTTTGTTAATGTAGTTTTTAGGGAAAAAAACACATGCTTCCTTCTGCAGCACTTTTTTCCCATTTTTCTGAAAAAAACAAAATTTTAGCTGTATTTTGACTAATTTCTTGGTCTCCTCCAGGGGAATTCTTGGTCTCCTCCAGGGGAACCCACAAACTCTGGGTACCTTTAGAATCCCTATTATGTTGGAAAAAAGGGCGCAAATTTGGTGTGGATAGCTTATATGGACAACATGTTATGAAAGCCTAAGCGGGAACTACATCAAATGGCCAAAAAAAAAGCTCAGCCAGCACCTGAGGGGATAAAGGCCTGGCAGCAAAAGGGTTAAAAATAAAACAATATTAAACATTATTTATTATCATTTTATTTTTAAAGGTTTGCAGCTGCTGCTGGCAGGGGGAGGGGACGACGCTCCTCCGCCATAGTGGAGGATCCGCACAGCTTTTCTCATGTGACCTCCTCTATCCTTCAATGTGGAAGGTTTGGTCTACTTCCTGCTTTTCATCAGTCAGTGTTGTTGCGACAGCCAATTCGCACAATTTGCGATTGGCAGCAATTTACAGATTGGAAATCAGTAAACTGAAATTATGAATCATAAGAATCTCTATTTGGGACTGAGTGTGTTTCCAACATCTGAATTAGTGACTCTGTAATTGAGATTTGTTATTTTCAGTAGTTTCAGAATCGCAAACATAAATGTTAGCATATCAGTCCCAGTGATTCATTTATGCTTGTTGTTTCCGGGGCTGAGCACCAGCACTTGTTTTTTAGGTCTGGGGCTTATTCTTCTGACTCAAGCATTTGCTGCGAGCAAAATCCTCATATGGGGAAGACGGAGGAAAAGAAAAACGAAAGAGCGTCACAAAGGGAGAGGGCAAAAAGCTGCAACAGAGAGCCGAAGGGCAGGGAGTGGCTTTACATGGATTGAAGAGGCCCGAGATTGCTTCAGGACCTAACCACCTCAGTATTCCGTGTTCTCACATTTAATTGCGCAGCCGCGTGTTTAAGAGGAGGGCTTTGGGCACCAGCACGTTTTTATTAACAAATTAAGCACTGATCAGGCCCTAAATATGTAAATATCTAAAAACACAGATACTGACTTTGCCTGCATGCTGCATGACAAAAAATTATAATGAATGAAGAAAGTGAGTTATAAGACATGTTTACTATTTACCGCACATTTCCAGTACATTTTCTCCCATGGAATCAATACTCCATCCACCCTGTCACATGTATTAAATACCTTCTCACTGTTATCTTAACAACTAATTAAAAAGAAACAGAACATTTCACAAACCGGTGGCTTGAACTGGGAGTATGAAAGCGAAGCAAATGCATTTATCACCAAGACAAACAATGTGAAGGTTGAACAGATAGTTGCTAAAAGCCTTCTTGACTTTCCATTACTGCGGAAATGGCTTCTACATAGATTACTTCAAGAAGCAGAAATATCCTGAACAAAACTTTTGCATTGAGGCTTAATAGCATGGCAGGCATGAGGAGTGTGCCTCTACCATCTTAAGCTCAAATATGTCTAAAATATTGACATACGCTTTGGGCAATTACATTGTAAAATAAGGATAACTCGTGCTAATTACATTTTCTAATTTAATTTCCCAGACAATCACTTTAGATACTGGTTTAAATGGTACATTGTCAATTTATTAGGAAATATGTTTGTTCGCACATAATTGAATACCAACTCATGTTTTTTTTTTTTTATCGCTAAGCTCCATCTGCGCAAATTCTTTTGCCCCTTATTAGTTCATGTGACATGCTACCACCACAATTATTTCCCAGCAGTTTTTATAGACCCTGAACACAAAAGTTATTGTACTGAGACTGAAAATATATTTTTAGCGCTATCATTGACAGTTAACCAAACACTGAAAATAATCTACATACCAAATTACATTTTGCACTAGTGCCTAAGCAGCATAATAACTAACATATTGCAGGTCACATTGTGCTTGAAATATGCATGCCCATTATACCACACTGGAGTAATGCAGAAAGTGAACATGATAACACAGGAACATGCAAGCACTTTTATGGTAAAGAATTTGAATATGAGATTGGTAAATCACTTTATTTAGGTTAACCACTACCCAGTGCTTAATTTGCTCTGGTGTTTAGCAGTGCTTGGTGCCTGCACTTATTTGTAATCACCAGACCTTGTTTATGAAAGTACACCAGATGGTGGGGCTCTCAGTCTATTGTTTGACCGCAGCATTCAAAAATGATAAAACTCGCAATTCCAACCCACCCCTACACCTTTGGGTGGCCTTCAATAGTGCAAAATGTCACTCCTGTTTAAATGTGATGAATAGTGGGTAATGCTGGTACTGATGTACAGTAGCAGCGTCAGGGGCTTTGAGTTGTGCCCGGTGCGGTAGTACACTTTGAGGCCTGGAGCATATATATGTTTAAAGATTACGTACTGCCACTCCCCAAATGGCAACAAATGGAGTAGGATTATGCATGCACATGCCTCAAACCATGATTTGGAGAGAATATATAGATACTTGGTAAAACGCTGTATTTTTTTCCCAAAGTTCTGATAGTGAGGAACCCAATGATATCTTGTATTTTTGCATAAGGTGATAATATCCTGTGTTAAAAGTAATGGGAGAGTACTTGGGTGCTTCCTACAATTGAATTTCTGCCCAGTAACCGCAAAATGAATAGGCCACACGTGGAGCTGTAAATCACAAGTCTGTATTCCTCTCCATGTATCTATCAACTCCAACATTCTAAAGCAAGCTCACACACATTCTGTTCTAAGGATCACATCATACACTGACATGGAGTCCTGGAGGAGCCAGAAAGGTGCCGTTCCATATCATGCAAACTCTACATCTCCCCCTCATTTAAATGAAAAATTTGTAATTTTTTAAAAATCATGAGACAAACACAAATACATAAATATACCAAAACATGTACACTTAAATCTCCTCAATTAATCTTCTTTACTCTTTGATCTGTCGACTTCATCTGGTTACTGGAAGTTGTAAATGGTTGTCTTCAATGTCAGAATTTGCCAATGATTGTGAGGAATCAACAACAATCACTGAGTTTTCAAAATCAGACCGTCTTTCATCATCTCAAGTTGAAGACTGAGGAAACACAGGCCTGAAGTGAGAAAAGTCTCTAGTAGGGGACTTCCACGGTTGGTGGGCAGTCAAAATGTGTCCTTTGGTAGACACTACTTGAAAAATGTCAGCATCGTAAGGAGGATCAGATTTTCTTTTCCATAACTGTTGAGCGATCACCAAATATCCTGTTTGAAATAAGAGGTCTTTTGAATGTGGTCTCTTGCCAGCATACATTTTCATTTTCTATTTTTGAATCAAGTCCCCCGTACAAATAAAGATTTCATTAGTATCTTTTTCTGTAGTCTATTGAGGTATCTGGGTTGTCATTGCTCTCCCGAAGAGCAAAGCCACAGGACTTTCATTTGTGGTTGAGTGAGGTGTTAAATGATAAGCTCGTAAAACAGAGTTCAGTACTGTTTTTAAACTGAGCTTCTCAAGAGTTGCACACTGCACTGCTTTCTTTACTGTAATCATAGAACGCTCAACAAGTCCATTGACCTGTGGCCATATGGGTGTGAACTTTTGATGCTTTACATTCAGATGTTCCAGAAATGTCTTAAATCCTTTGCTGTTGAAAGGTGAAAAAAGGACAGACTTCACAATGAAACGCAAACCCCATGTTGCAAATATGCCATCAAGTTTTTCACTTACTCATGTGTCATGTATGAGAGACCCAGGACCAAAGGAAAATGTGAATATTCATCCATTATCACCATTAAATGATGTCCATTGTCAAGTGGACCAAAGTAATTGATGGCTTCTTTTTCCCAGGAATGGTTGGGGAGTTCTGACATGCTTAATGTATGTTGAGTGACTTTGGCTGAGAGGCAATTGCATATGTGACAGATTTGAGCTCCTTTTCAACTCTTTCATCCAGATTTGGAAATCAAATTCAGTCTCAGAAAGCTCTCTCTAGCAACTATACCACAATGTCCTACGTGAGCCACTTCTATCAATTTTTGTCATAGACTCTCTGGAATCAAGATCCTTGAACCTCCCAGAATAACTCCTTCATGAGTTATAAATAATTCATCCATGACATTCTTGTACTTTGATAGTCACCATCTTTACTTAGAGGTTGATCATGTTTGTTCCACGACTGATGTGCAACTTAGTTTTTTAAGTTTAACATAGCACTATTATGGCTGTCAGTAGTGACAATCTGAGCAAGCAATACAGGGTCTGGTGTACTTGATTTGACAATGAAAATGATGTAGGACTCAGTTGTTTTAGATGGAGTGCCATGGCCTTGAATGGGCACTCTTGAAAAATAGTCAGCTTAATTCTGATCCTTTCGCAGTTGATTGTGCAAGTATAGCACCTGGCCCAATGGGGTTAGCGTCAGCCACCATCTGGGTATGGAGCTGTAGATTGAAGTATGCCATTCTGTAGCATTTTCTATGACATGTTTGATTTTCTTGAAACTCTTTTCACATTCTCATGACCATTTAAAAGATACACATCTCTTTGTTACCTCTCTTAATGAAGCACTAACAGTAGCAAAGACCTTTATGTATTATGAGCAGCAGCTAGCCATTCCAAGAAATTAATGCAGCATTGAAATATCTTGTGGGGTTTCAGCATTTGGTAAAGCTTGTACTTTTGCAGGATCAGCCATCATGCCCACAACAGAAAATATGTGGCCAAAGAATTAAAATTTTGTTTTATTGAACTCACTCTTGTCGGCATTTGAATTCAAACCTCCATCACTGAGTAATTGACATACTTGTGTGAGGGCTATTTCATGCTCCTTCTGTGTAGCTCATAAAATCAATGTCATCACTATATTTAAATGCATTCACAACAGGTTGTATGATGTATTGTATGACGTCTTGGAAAAGGTCTGCAGCTGATGACACACCAAAACTAAGGTGGTCATTATGACCTTGGCAGTCCTGTCCATCCACGCCTGCTGTCGTGGTCAGACTGCTGGCAGCGTGGCGGTGCAGGTCCGCCATATTATGACAGTGCAAGTAAACCAGCTGCATCGCAGCCAGTTCACGAACTGAACCGCCAGGGGGTGGGACCTCCTGGCTGAAGGTTGACCTCCTTCGACCCAGCGGTCCACCTAACACCGCCTGCGGTATTTTGAGTATCCTTACTGCCAGGGATTCTGTAGCGGCAGCCCCACCACCGGTGGTAATGATACTGGGAACAGGAATACTCATTCCTGTCTCCACAACAGGACTCCCCAACCCCCCCTCCATGCAGGAGCCCCCCACCCCCAACCCCATCAAAATCCCCCTGCACCCCCAAGTAGCGACACTCCTCCCTTCCCCTGTCCCTTTACTGCCCCCCTTCCCCCATCACCATACTGACCCCCTTCCCTGATTCTTGTTCTGACCCCCCTGCTCCATCCACACACACCACACATACATACATACATGCACACATCCACACATACATACATACACGCACACATTCACACATACATGTATACACATACACATCCACCTTGACTCATTCACACACACATGCATACACGGCCACAACACCCGTGCATACAGGCATCACACAAGCGCACAGACACTTGCACAAACACACACAACACCCCCCACACTCCTCCATTCACAAACAGACATACCACGCCATTCACACACACAACACTCAACACCTCCCCACCTGTTGGACGATCACCTTGCCTGTGGTCGTGGTGCTCCTCCAGTAGGGAACGGGGTCCATGGAGCCTGTTTTGCCACAAGCATACTGCCAACACAACACTGCCATGCTGTTTACAATGTTGTAATACGGCGGTCGGAGTTGTGGTGATGTGGTGGTGGCGACGGAGCAAGCTCCACTAGACAGCTGACCGCCAGTTTGTCAGCTGGTGGCTTCCCCGCCAATTGGTGGTGGAGAGCAGCCAGCAGCCATAATAGGGTGGTCTGAAGACAGCCAACACTGGCAGTCATATGTCGGGCATGACTTTGGCGGTCTGTGAAATGGACCGCCGATGTCATAATGAGGGCCTAAGTCTCTTGTATCTAAATAATCCAACAGCTGTAGGAAAAGTTGTGACATATCAGCAATTTTCTTCTAACTGATGATAACCTTCATTTAAATCAAGTCGAGAAAACATTTTGGAACCATTTAATTGAGCAACCATGCCTGCAATGTACGGCCACTGATGTCGACCTTGTTCAGTTGCTTTGTTCACTTGGCGCATATCAACGCATATGCGTACAGTTCCCTCATGATCCTTTTTAGGCACTTCTGCTGTGAGAGAAACCCATGGCATAGGAATAGTGGAACATTCAATAATGTCAGGCCTAAGCAATAATTCAAGGTCTTTTTCAACCTCTTCTTGTAAGTGAAAAGCAACTTGTCTATGTCTCTGAGCAACAGAACGGACATCCTCATTAATACGCAGTTTCACTTTCAAAGTCTTTAACTTTGCCAATCCATAAAACAAAGGGAATTGATTTACTATCTCATGATGAGCATTCATGTTGTAATTCACTGAAATCAGTCCTGTCAACAGCTGTGTTGAATCTGAGCAAACAGGCACTTGCTGCTGTACCTTGAAGTACATGGATCGGTGCTTGGACTTTTGTTTTTTGATGTGTTACTGTCACCATAGATAAACCTTTACTCTTCATGGGTGTTGATGCAGCCCAAGTGTATATTTTGGTCTTCACCGACGTGAACTGCAGTAAAAGAGATAGATTATTGTACTTATCTTCAGGCATTATATATATCGAAGTACCACAATCAATAATGAAAGCTATTGAACACATGTTTATTTTCAAGGTTATTTTTGGACAGTGTCTGTATGATTTTGTTATTTTGACATGTTGACTTTTCTTTGACTGACTTTTCTCCTCACAGGCAACTAGTCTGACATGTGTATGTTTCTCTAAGGGAAGCACTGACATGCCACAGTTGCTTTCTTTACTTTCACTTATTATTGAGGCTGAAAAACTGTTTGACGATGATTAATATGTCAATTGACTTCGTTTAGTATCTATTTGACTTAACTGATGTTGCCACTTGGCCTTGTGGGCATGCATCAAACGTTGCTTCTGGAACAATCTGGTGGTCATTTTGTTTTCACATTGTGACACACATTCTTTTTCCTTCGCTCAGCACATCATCACAAAATGGTTCTCTTTACCGCAGCCTTTGCATATCTGACCAATGGAACAACACTTTCCTTCATGTGGACATACAAATTCACATCTGAAACACAACTTCTTTTTGCATGTAGACATTACTTTGTGTCCTTTAGGCTTCTGTCCCTAATTACTTTTCACACTCATGTCTGACTCGCTCTTGACTCCAAGTGCATTCCTCTGCTCTGGCAGCCATCAACACTCACTCCAGACTATTGAACTGATTATGACCTTGGTGGTCTTGCTGCCATACCATAGTGGTGGCAGTCCCAAGAAGATCGAGGAGCCTGTGGTCTCATGCCTGCCATAATATGATGTATGCAGCCTGAACCGCTGACTACATCAATGGAGTGTTTCTCGCCAGCAGCACAGCGAGCTGCAATGTTGATGGTAAGTACTTCATCGCCGTCAGGGCTGCTACTTCCTGCCGAGCCGATTACGAAAATTCAGTTGTACTGAAGGTCCCTTTGTGGCAGCTCCCTAATGGCAGTAGGCTGACACAGTATATTCTCAGCAAAACATCAGAACACAGAGATATATCCATTGGCCAACTTGACATACCTGCAAGTCACACTACAAAATACACCCCATCCCAGACCATGATCCTTTGCCTCTCCACTGCAGCATAGCAAGACAGCGAGTGGATTGTTTTTGTGAGTTAAAGCTGCCTTTTTTCCCTATTACATTTAACACCTTCCGAAACCTTGTGTTGCTTTTTTCCAAACAGCCATTTTCCCTCACTATAATTTAGAGTTATGCCATGTCAAAAAAATCAAAGTTTTTCAGAGGCTGATTTGACAGTCATGGTGGATGAAATTATAGAAATGTAGCCACAATTGTTTGCAGCCCAAGTCCAACATAGTCCCCTGAGTTGGAAAATTGAAATATGGCAAAGGATAGTTCACAGGGTGAATGCTGTAGGCACCACCTTCTACAAAGGAGGAAATTAGGAAGCAATAGAGAAACCTCAGGGGGAACCTCAGGGGAAAGATGCATTCCCTGGCCTCCAAGCAACACCTAGAGACCCAGAAGACTGGTGGTGGTCTTCCCAGCACCCCATTACAACTCTTTGGGAGAAGGTCTTGGCCATCCTGCATCCTGAGGACTTGACAGGAATAGCTGGGGAAGCGGAGTCTGGTAGGTTACACCTCACTAACTGTCACAACACTTTATTGCACTGTATGCGCTCATCTCAGCTTTGGCTATTATGCTGTCTATCTACTTTCCTAACATGCAATACTCAAAGCATCAGAGATGTTTGAATGTCAGTGTCAATGTGTATAGCTGCATATATTGAAATATAATATATAAAGCAATCTCCATTACATGCCACATGTTCAAATGGGTGTTGTAAGTGTAATACTAGTAAATTATTGATCCCAGGACCCATGGTATGTATCAATAAATAAATGTATGGTCCAGCCCAAATGCCTTTTGGAAACAGGTATGTAAGACTAACCATGTGTCAAGTTTTGGGAAGTAGAGAGTGACATGGCTACAAACTACTATGAGGCCCTGTTTCTGTAACAGAAACCAAAATGCACCATTTTCACATGTCTGACATGTTACAACTGATGTTCACTTCTCATGGAGGTAACCGTTTGTGCAGTGTTGGGAGTAGACATTGATATGACTACAACTACCATGAGGCCCTGTTTCTGTAACAGAAAACAAGGTGCAATTGTAATTTTGTCCATTTACACTCATCTGACATCTTACAACTGATGTTTACTTCCCATGGAGTTTACCTTTTGTCTAGTGTTTTAGTAGATAAAAAGTGACAAAACAACAACTACTGTGATGCCTTGTATCTTTATCAGAAAACAAGGTCAAATTTTCAAGTTTGCCCATTTTCTCTTGTCTGATATTTTACAAATGATGTTCACATCTCAAGGTCTGAACAATCTACATATAGTGCTCTACTGGCTGCCTGCTTAGCTTGACGTTGTCCTGATCTTCTCAAATGAAACTATTGATGGCAAGAGTGATACCAGACCAAGTGTGTGCATCAAATATTTGTGAGGCATTCAGCTAAAACAGCTCATTGGAAGTGGCCGGATACCCTTTGACTCTGCACTGCTCATATAATGACTAATGCATATGATGACTAATGCTACATATACAACCAAGTTGTATGTCTACCTGTGTAATACACTACTAGGCATTAGAATTGACAAACATGTTATCTCACCACTGTGTTGGCTTAAATGTTTGTGAGATGTCATGTTCATGCATTAATCTAAAATGCAATATATCAGCACATCTTATGAGCGGCTCAATTCTAGTACATGCTTTGAATGCCTCCAAATGTCTTCTTAACAAGTTCAATAACACAGAAATATCTCACAAGAGTAATTCATACCTATTTTGTTTTCCTAGGTCTCTACTTACTGTGACACAAAACTTAGGCATGTAGATACCACACTTCAACCAAAAGCAATGTTCTCTATTTCACAACAGGTTGATCTGGCACACCACCTGGGCAGAGATTGTCCACTGAATAAACTCCCACTCTACCCCGAGATGAAGCCCTCAGTGATGACAACACTCATGGACATGGATAATGAACCTGGCACATCTGGTTAGCCTGACCGAACTCCGGCAGATGAAGCAGCTGTAGAGGAACACCCACAAACAGATGAAGGCCCATAAATCCAACATTGGCTCCCTAGTAGGGGTGCTGATAGACATCCAGACAACCCTGAGCAGGGATTTTCCACCACGATCTACCTCTTCCTGTGGTACAACTACATCCAGTACATCTATATCTATGGCAGCCGCATGAAGGGATGCCCTTCCAGATGAAGAAACACCTACAGACACCCCTGCAGCAGCAAACCACCCTCACAAGCGGGGACGTCCATGCAAAAATCCAGGAGGTGCAAATGGCAAGACACCCACCACCACCAGCAAGAAACCTCAACCTTAATTTCCACCATTGTGTGTCACACATTTACTCTGTGGACTAGTTCTGGACACTTTTCCATTTCTGATAGGAGTAGTATTCTGGACTTTGGATTTCAGATAATTTGACCTCTACAACTATAGTTTCATTCACCATGACTGACTACGTCACTTTTCTTTTATGTTTCTTTACCATTTGAATAAATTCACAAGACACAAACTCATTGTCTGCTGTAGTAAATCTCCCATCTAGCAATGTAGAAGTGCAATTCCATGTAAATATTACAAAGTAAAAGAAAGCTACTTGTATAAGTGTAGACATGTTTTGCACATACAATATGTTTAGCTCAGGATCGCAACCATGTCATACCAACACATACATACAAGTGTATTTATTGTCTTCTAACATTTTTATTCCACTGTTCCAATCGTAGGCTGGCATTATGTCAGCAATATAGCAATTCATACATGACTCAATTATACTGTGTAAGTGATCACATGTAGCAGTGCAGACTTTAACAACATGGAAGGATGGGATAGATCAGACATTTTCCTATTGAATAGGCAACAGCTTGAGCCATATTGCATACCGCACAAAAATAATCCTACATAATTTACAGCAAGACTCAGACAGAGGGCAGTACAACAGTATCTGATCACAGGGTAAGCACAATCCTGTGCTTCTGCATCTAGTGGAATGCAACAAGCAAATGTCAGTGATGTGCCACAACAGCTACATTCAATTCATACAAAATGAGTATTTAATCAATGTGAAGGAGAACTAATATGATTTGGACCTACAATAATACATTTTTGACCACATGATGATACACATAATGCATTGTGGTCACCACATAATAAGGAACAAGTCCAATGGATTCTTCTTAACTTTCATTCTATCACTGTGCAAACTGTACACTCAAAGTCTGTGACAGAAATTCCCAGGAACAATACATGTTCACTTTGTATGTTCGAACAGCATCACACACCTGCTAATGTCAGAACTCTGAAATGTCCAAATGGAAATGCCATTGTGAAGGTACCTAAAACAGACCAAAACAAAGAGATTAACTATGAAACCATACATATGACACATATCACATAGCCAACTTCTGGAGAACACAGTCCATGACAGAAATCTAAGCTAAATAAAGCAACACTAACAAAATGAGCATGTTTTAAAACCTTCCTCCACAAACACCTTTCTCCAGAATTTGCTAGAGCTTCAGATTCCTATATTTCCTTAAACATACTCCTCATATCAGTGCACCAAGGGTTGGTTTAACAGTCAGTCATGCCATTTCATAACATACTTACATTAGTTGTTGGTGAGATCTTGATGCAAGCCAGCTCCTTCCTCCTTACCATTATCATCATCATCATCATCATCATCATCATTTGGCATTTCAGGATCCTCACCCGGTGGCTCTTCAGGCTCTCCATCTTCTGCGATATAAGGGATGCTCTGTAGTAGGAGGCTGTTATGGAGCATGCAACAGGTCACAGTGATTTGACACACCTTCCCGGGTAAGTAGAGGAGGGCTCCCCCAGTCTTATCTAGACAGCAAAATCTGACCTTCAGGAACCCAAAAGCCCAGTCCACTGACCGTTGTGTTCTTCCATATGCATATTTGAAGTGGACTTACCCTGGTGTAGTTGGATTCCTCAGCAGTATCAACAACCATGGACAGTTGGGATATGCTGAGTCTCCTGTTTTGAGTAAAGACAAAAGTGGTACAATAAGTCACACACTTTCTAATTATAGTACCTGACATTACAGATACAAAGTTAGGACAGACATGTTACAACACAATTGCAGTGGTAGTGTTTCACTTAGCAGTCACCAATACTGTCGTTCCAACCGCTAAAATGTTGGATGTCTGACCTTGCATATTGGACATTTGGGAACTGCTGCCGGCAGCAGAAGTCGACCTTGCGGTGGCGAGTTTCATCCATTGCAGACACAACCATAGGCTAATGTTGCTGACAGTGATGGCAGCGGGCCAGTGGCTGTGTCTGTCTCTGCTGATGCCCGAGTATGTGGTGCATATGTATGTCGTGGTTTGAAAAATTTCTCACTTGTCTCTTGACACTGCTGCTATCAACACCTCTTCCACTTTAGCTATTGTTTGCAACCTCTAAGAACAATTATACCAGGCCAAGCAGGTGAGGGGCCCATGCCTTCTTTACAGAGAAGCAGGAGAAACTGGTTGAAGAGGTCCTTCCCCTATGTGGCCAGCTGTATGACTCACCATAGGAACAGGTAACTATTTTATATACATATTTTACCTTGTTCAACTCCATCCTTTCCGTTCGCACAGGCTACAACGTGCCGCTGAGTCCCAGAGTGAATTCAGATTATCGTAGTGACATTCTGTGGTCCTTACATAGGATAAAAATGTAATGGATTGTGGAGCCTTGTACTGTGTACTTAGCATCACCATTGTGATGTATGATAAGCCCTAGATCCTCCTTGTGTTGCATTCACATATCTATGCAAGTATATCTTTCAAGGCACCTATGATATATTTGCTAATCATGTCATGTAAAATTAGCAAAGAAAGGTAAATGCTTTTCATTATGAGATGTGTATTGTTAGACCTGGCATCCTTAGCATAGTCTGCCCTGTCTTTTTGCCTCTGCTTCCTGTGTTTTGACTTTGTGCTGGACTTTGTTTTTGCTGGTTTTGGTACTCTGGGCACTTTACCACTGCATCCAGGGCTAAAGTGCAAGTGCTCCTATGTAAAATATATGTGTAATTAGATTTCCATGATTGGCATATTTGATTTACTAGTAAGTCCCTAGTACAGTGCACTAGAGGTGCCCAGGGCCTGTAAATTAAATGCTGCTAGTGAGCCTGCAGCCTTTATTGTGCCACCGACATTAGTAGACCTGTAAACATGGCTCAGACTTGCCACTGCAGTGTCTGTGTGTGCAGTTTTAAACTGCCAATTCGACCTGGCAAGTGTTCCTACTTGCCAGGCCCAAGCCTTCCCTTTTTATAAATGTAAGGCACCCCTAAGATAGGCCCTAGGTAGCCCCATGGGTAGGGTGCAGTGCATGTTTAAGGTAGGACACATACTAATGTGCTTTATATGTCCTGACAGTGAAATACTGTCAATTTTGTTGTTCACTGTTGTAAGGCCCATCTCTCTCATAGGTTAACATGGGGGCTACCTTTTAATATTAATGAAGTGTAGATTCCCTTTTGGGAGCAGATGGACATGTGGAGTGTGTGGTCTCCGAACTCACAATGTAAAAATACATATTTTACTAAAGTTGGTTTTGAGACTGTGTGTTTGAAAATGTCACTTTTTGAAAGTAAGCATTTCCTTGCTTAAACCATTCTGTGACTCTGCCTGTTTGTGGATTCCCTGTCTGGGTCAGTTTGACAGTTGGGCTGTTTGCACCTCTCTCTAGACAGTGACACAAGGGGAGCTGGGGTGTAGCCTGCATATACCGATGAGCCATCTGTGCTGGGAGGGAAGGGAGGCTTGGTCACTCATACCTGAAAGGGCTTGTGCCTGCCCTCACACAATGCAGTCTCCAACCCCCTGGCGGTGTGTCTGGGGCCTCGCTTTGGCAAGACAGGATCTCACAAACAAGAAAGACTTTCCTTTGAAGTAGGCCTACTTTAAATACCAAAATGGGTATAAGACGAGCACCCAAAACCCTGAAAAATTAGATCACTTCTGGAAATCAAGAGGAACCTCTGCCTGGAGAAGAGCTGAAGAGCTGAGATGTGCTGTCTTGCCTGTGACTGTGCTTTGTGGAGCTATCCTGCAGTTGCTGCTTCTGCCTATGCAAGGGGACAAAGACTGGACAATGTTGTGCATTCCGTCTTGTGAAGAAATCTCCAAGGGCTTGTCCTGAGCTTGCCTCATGTTGTTGAAGTCTCAGGGCCATCAAAGACTTCCCCTGCCAGCACCTGGACTCTCTGCTGAGACCCCTGACCTGCCAAGTGGTGCCCTATCCAGTTCCTGGGGCCTTGAAAGGTGAAGTTGGCAGACCAAGATTGAAAATCCACGCTCAGACCGCCGTACAGGGAAATTTTCAATGCACCTTCTGAGACGTGGCTCAGAAACGACGCGCTGCCGGTTTCGCAGCTGAAATCTACGCTCACCTGCATTGCAGTTGGAACATTGATGCACATGGCTGGAGAAACGATGTGCAACACCCGCTGATGATCGCAACCCACATAGCACGTTTTTTCTGATAACGTGCAGCAGGATTTTCTACGCAAACCTCGCTTGGTGCGGAAAAACAACGCAAAGCCTGCCTGGACCCGAAGTGCCTGTCTGGATCGACGCATCGCTCTCCTGCAGAGAGGACAAACGACGCACATCAACCCGACCAGACAAGGAATGACGCACAGTCTCACTTGCGAGTGAGAAATTGACACATCGCTGACCTTTTCTGACACACACTTGCCTGTGCGGTGTTAATTTGACTCAACCCAGGTACTTTTTCATGCTAACAGTGTTAGCACTGCTTTCTAAGGATTGAAGACTTTTTGCTTTTTAATTCATAACTTGGCTAGTGTATGGTGGATTTTTGTTGTTTTGGTCTTGTGTTGTTTAGATAAATATTACCTATTTTTCTAAACCTTTGTTGTGTCATTTTGTAGTGTTTTCACTGAATTACTGTGTGTATTGGCACAAATACTTTACACCTAGACTCTGAAGTTAAGCCTTCCTGCTTGTTCCAAGCTACCAAGGGGGTGAGCGGTGGTTAACTGAGGGTGATGACCCTTTACCCCGACTAGAGTGAGGATCCTTGCTTGGACAGGGGGTAACCTGACCGCCAACCAGAGACCTCATTTCTAACAGTCACCTTATTTCTGCTACTGTACATATTGATGCAACATAGCTTTATTAGTTGGCCATCATTTCACCATTGTGTGATGTTATGTATATCAATGTTTGTTAATTGCAGGGTCTTGTGTACAATCTGTGGGAATGAATTTGACATAGCCATACTATTTGATAACATCAGGTTACTAAGGAATACTACAAGAGCCAAACTGTTCAAGTGGGGGAGGCATCCTACTTCATACATAAGTATTGTGATCTGACAACTTCACTCATGCAGTTAGAGCTGTCTGTGGTTATGACTTTACTGTGAGCAACTGTTTACAGGTCATGTAGCATGCATGCATGTGGTCTTGCTAATGTTAAAGCTACTTTAGTGGATCTTGGTGCTGGAGTCTTCTATACAAATTAGTAATGTTCTTTGATCAAAGATGCTGGTCAAGTGTGTTTTGGCACATGCAATAAGCCTATTTGTGTTTGTCATTTCAGCATCATTCTGAGGAGACAGGGCCAGCATCTGGGGGAAATCAACAGGCCACAGTGTCTCCGGTCATTACAGAACCGACACAGAGGGAATCAGTGTCCCAGAGGGCGAGGGGAGTGCCACAGAGGACACAGACTCAGATGGTCATTCTAACCCTGGCGGTAAAAACCGCCAGGGCGAATGACCACGGGAGCACCGCCAACAGCCTGGCGGTGCCCCTTAGGGCATTCTGACCACGGCGCTTTGGCCGCGGTCAGTGCAGGAAAACCGGCGGTCTCCCGCCGGTTTTCCGCTGCCCGTCAGAATCCTCCAAGGCGGCACAGCATGCTGCGCCGCCTTGGGGATTCTGACACCCCCTACCGCCATCCTGTTCCTGGCGGTTCGCCCGCCAGGAACAGGATGGCGGTAGGGGGTGTCGCGGGGCCCCTGGGGGCCCCTGCAGTGCCCATGCCAATGGCATGGGCACTGCAGGGGCCCCCGTAAGAGGGCCCCACTTGTATTTCACTGTCTGCATAGCAGACAGTGAAATACGCGACGGGTGCAGTAGCACCCGTCGCACCTTCCCACTCCGCCGGCTCGATTACGAGCCGGCTTCATGGTGGGAAGGTCGTTTTCCCCTGGGCTGGCGGGCGGCCTTTCGGCGGCCGCCCGCCAGCCCAGGGGAAAACTCAAAATACCCGCTGCGGTCTTCCGACCGCGGTACGGTATTTTGGCGGCTCCCGCCGGGCGCGCGGTGACCGCGTCCGGCGGGAGTCAGAATGACCCCCTCAATGTCTTCATTACCAGAGGCAAGCTCTAGTGGGCACTCCCTAGTGGTGGTGAAACACTCAGGACTAGTCCTACACCATCCTTGTCCACCCCCCTCTATCACTCCACCCTTGCTGTTGTTCCATTCCCAGTGGGCTAGGCCCTCTGACCTAAGAGGGGAGTCCTCTCCTTCACTCCAGACACCTCAGACCCTGCCACTGTTACCCCTGCTGCCCTGAGTGAGGAGGCTATTGACCTCCTAAGAATCATCTCTATGGGTCAGATGGCACTACTGAATGCCATCCAGGTACAGGGCAGCCATTTGCATCAAAATGGTGGCCTTCCTGGAAGCCATCCACAGTGCTTTGTCTGTCCTACAGAGATCTTTTCAGGGTCTGGCATCCTCCCTCACATCAGCGTTCCACCCATCCCAAACCTCCACCTCAATTTCTGCTGCTACCCCATCCAACTCCCCTATTCCCATGCCTGTCCCAAGCACACTCACACATAAGCATGCACACACTTCAACAGTCCCAAGCGGTACATGCAGACAGAAACACCATACAACACACAAGTATGCAGCCATTTACCAGGCACTCAACCCCTTCACAACCACCACCACCACCCCAACAGACCTCCAGACACCACACCTACACGCACAGACCCATTCACCATCCCCAACATACCATTAGTCACTACACCCACAGACCCACCTAGCACCCCAAGCATAGCCCCAGGCACCACACCCAAGGACCCATCTACCACCCCAACATACCCCTAGACACCACACCCACAGACCCATCGACCACCCCAACATTAACCCAGATACCACACCCACAGACCCATTCACCATCCTCAGCATTAACCCAGACACCACACACAGGGACCCATACACCACCCCCAGCATTTCCCGAGTAACCACACTCACACCACCAGACCCATCCACAACACCCAGCATTATCCCTGATACCACACCCACAGGCCCCTCCACCACCCCATCATTTCTCCAGACACCACACTCACACCACCAGACCTACCCATAACACCCAGCATTCCCAACACATCCACATCACACACCACAAAAAGACACACTCACCCACCCAACAGACAGCTTCAAAACAGGACACTTCAGACACACATACACCAGCACCAAAAACACACCTGCCCACACCTGACACTCCCACTCCTTCTACCTCTCAAACCCTAATCCCTCAAGAACATTCTACCCATTTTCCCTGGGAAAGCCTCCTATTTGCCCTTGCCCTTAACCCTGTCAAAATCAACCCCCATCCCAAAGTCAAAAGGACCTTTTCCACACCCCAATCCATACCTTCCATATCCAAATCTGCCCCAGAGAAACCTGATTCCCCCACCAATAAACCCAGCCATACCCCACAGAAAACAAAAACCCCTCCCAAAACCAAGGAAAACCTTCCTAAAGGCAGGACCACTTCTCCCAAAACCAAGGACACCCCTCCCAAGGTCTGTCCCACCCCTCCAAAAACCGAACACATCCATCCCAAAACTGACCCTACCTCTCCCAAATGACATCATTAAGGTACCTGGACTACCTCTAGATGTCCCTTCCTGGGGAGGTTCCCATGGCAGTGTCATGAGCGGCACATTTTGTGACATAGCATTGTGCTGGACCACGCATTGTAATCTTGGACTGGCCATTGGCCTTTACTTGTGTTAATTGTTTAAAAAAAACAAATGCTAATTTTAGTACACATTAGTCCTACCATTACTGTTCTACCATTTTGATGTTCAATAATACTTTGGGTTGTGCGAGTACAGTTGTGTTTGCTACACCGTGATTGATGATCCATTTGATGTGGTAAGTATGATCTGACCTTGGAACCAGTGCTGCAGTCATATAAGACAAGAGAAAATATCAATGGATGGATATGTGGGGTGGCTACCTATTGGGGCTGACATTGCTTTGGGTGGTATTTCATATGGTAAGTATTTAATATTGGCTTGGCCAATTTCAACCACATTTGGGTTGCATTTCTCCCTATGATGTAAGTTGGATATGTGTTTAATGTGTGAAAGTTAGAGATTTGTTTATCAATACATGCAAGGTGTCTAACTGTCATACCTTTGTAGACATTTTAATGGACATGTGTCCATTTTCATGTGTGCATCTTACACCTACTTTATTTAAATGTGTGTCAAAGGCTGCCACTGCTGTTTGCTTTCATGGCTTGCACTTAACAGATTTCCCACATACGTATGGTACTTGGTTATGCATTTGGCTGTCTCTGATATACTTAAAGTCACGGGTCTTGTGCACATGAAGGTTTTGAAGCATGTGCAAAGTGGATTGTGGCCCAGGGCCCTAGCCTTTCAGGGGTCCCCTTGGTAGAGGCATACTTATTCTGCACAGAGACTCTGCATTGTGGCCTTTCAATGTATCTCACACTGATTGTTTTGAATCCCATTCACCTAACATTACTTTTAAATGTAAGTGATGTGTGAGAGTCCATTACAGAGATTTAGCAGAGAAGGTGTGTTTCAATTTCATGACACAGTCATTCAGATGTTATAGGAAGCTGGCTTTGTACATACTATACCAAAGTAAGGTATAGAGTGCACAGAGTCCAGTACATCCCAGGGGCTTTACTGAGGCTAAAGTAGATCATACTAATGCTCTGTTTTGTGGTAGTGTGGTCAAGCAAATAGGCTCGTCAGAGGGTAGTGCTAACCATTTGTTGTACAGACACAGTCAAGAAATGGGGCACACATTCAATGACTAATCACAGGCCAGTGTTTATGTATCAGAAAATATACTTTGTTAATTTATTTCTCAAACAAAAATGATCTTTGTTGTAGATAAGAACAGTTTCAAGAAAGTATCCCTTTCAAGTATCAAATGCACTTTGTTTGAAATTTACAGTTAAAACTGTTTTCAGGTAAGCAATACTTTTCAATTTCAAAAGTAGACACAGTCCTATTTTCACTGAAGGCAATGCAGTCCTGGGGTGGGGTGGAAGTATATGCACAGTTTAAAGGTAAGTGCTAGATTTACGGTCTCAGTCTTTGAAGGTTAAGGCATCCACAGGGCAAAGTTTAGGAAGACACCAAGGGTGCAACAACAGCGACAATGGGCAAGACGGACGCAGAGGTCATATTTGATGCTGGGCGCCCAATGGAATACTATGGAGACTGGGGGTAATTGAAACTGAATAAATTGAAGGTAAGTACCCGAAGTCTCAGGGCTCGGGCCCTGGTGGGTTTAGATCAGCACCAGTTGGGTCACAGGTCAGCACCAAACGCACAACCTCAGCAGCACATGGGTGGCTTGTTACAGGGTGCAAACACAGTGTTGGGCGCCCAATGATTTTCAAAGGAAAATTCTGGATTCACAAAGACCCTGCAGGCTTAGTCTATGGGGTTGGCTGAAGTAGACCAAGGGCCAGACAGGTAATGTGAGACTACTCTGGACATCGATGTACCATCGCCTCGTTTTCCCAAGGCCATGGGGCTGCTGATGCAGAGGTACTTTGAGGCATCGGGTAGCTTCACTGAATCCAGTTGGGGGTCCTCTGGATTCAAGCTGCAGGCATCGTTGTCGTGACTAGGAGGGGTCCACTCTTGGTGAACTCAAGGTCAAAATCACCTAGGGACTCTCTCTGGTCAGGTGGGCCAGCTGGACTCTGGCAGATGGGGGCAGGTGCAGAGTGGGCAGGCCTTGAGGATCTGAAGGGGTTCTGGAGTCCTTGTTAGAGGTTTCTTTGTGGACAGGGCCACTGCCCTCTTGAGATCTTGGTTTTTAGGGAAGGCAGGTAGTCCTCTGAGTGTTGGTACTGATCTCTGGTCCTGCAGGATGAGCTGTCTTCTTGTAGCATGAATCTTGAAGCTGCAGACAGCCCAGTAGGGGCTGGAGCTGTCAGTTGTCATCTGGAGCCTTCACTGCTGGCGCAGCTCTTCAGTCTTTCTTCTTCTTTAGGTTACCAGGAATGGGAAAAGCAAGGTTTAGGGGTGCCCCCTAAATACTAGATTTAGGGGTGTTACAGGGGTCAGAGGGTAGTAGCCAATGGTTACTGACCCTGAGGGTGACTACACCCTTCCTCTGCGCACTCCATTTGGGGAGTGGGGTACATTCCTAACCCTATTGGCTATCACCCTCCAAAACAAGATGGAGGTTTCTGCCAGGAGGGGCTTACCTCAGCTATGGGCACCCTAGGTGTGGTCTCAGCTGGTGTGGACACTCCTCCTGGTGTTTACTAATTTTCCCACAGGACCTGCCACTGAGAGTGGGGCTTGGTCCAGGGGGCGGGCATCTCCCCTAGTTGGAGTGAACTGAGGCAGCAAAACAAGAGACAGGAACCTTTGAGGCTCACCACCAAATGTTGCTGTTCCTGCAGGGGGGATGTAAAGCAACTCCACGCAGAGCAGGCTTTGTCCCCAACCCCTCAGAGCACAAAGGCCCTCACCCCATGGGGTCAGAAGCTTGTCTGGTGTTTGCAGGCTTGTACAGTCTGATCAGCCACACACACTAGAGAGCTGAGTGGATTTCAGGGGCATCTCTAAGATGCCCACTGGGAGCATTTTTCAATACATCCAATACTGGCATCAGTGTGGGTTTATTGAGCTGAGAAGTTTAATACCAAACTTCTCAGTTTTCAGTGATGATGACACACGTGATGCATTAGACCTACCACAGGACACAAAACAATTCCAATGGCCACTTCTGAACTTCCAGCCAAACACTGTACAAGCTGTCTTGGCACAGGTCTCATGCACCCAAACTACGTGACCTACATAAACTGGAATTATCCATGTCCACTTTATGTGTAAGAACAGCATCACAAACCTGACAACATCACGACTCTGAAATGCCCACATGAATATGTCATGGTGAAGGTACCTATACAAAGAATAAAACACGGAGTATAGGCTTGAAACCACACATATGACACAAGGCACATAGCAAGCATCTGGAAAACAAAGGACATTGCAAAAATCCGAACACAAACAAAGCAACATCATCAAGAGGGGGATATGTCAAAAGCTATCTTATCAATCAGCCTTTGGCTGACTTTTGCAGAGTATCAGCTTCCTAGCTGTTTCAAAAGCACTAAACTCCACACATTCTCACAAATACTCATCATAGCGACACAGTCATAACATCACATGACATACTTACACTCATTAGAAGAAGCTGGGGATGAGATCTTCTTGCAAGTCAGCTCCTTCTTCTTCAGCACTGTCATCTTGAGTTGGCGTTTCAGAATTTTCACCCAGTGGCAACTGCAGGCTTCCCCTACTCTGTGATCTACAGGAATTTCCTCCTCAGGGCGATGTTTTGGAGCATGCAGCATGCTGAAGTGATCTGATACACTTTCCTGGGTGAGTTTAGGAGGGCTCCACCAGTCCTGTCCAGAAAGAAAAATCTGGCCTTCTGGAGCCCAAAAGCCCACTCTACTGCCCGCCACGTTCTTCCACGGGCCTCATTGAAGTGAACTTCCCCTGGCGTAGTTGGATTCTTCAGCGGCATCACTAACCAAGGTATGTTTGGATTTCAGAGTCTCCTGTTAAGGGATGGGACATAAGTACAACAATCAATCACTGACATCATGATTGTAGCACCTAATATTTCTCGCACACAATCAGGATCTCTGTGGCTTACCAACCAGCTAGGCCCTCTCTGCCTGCAGTTGCCCACAATTTAGACAGTGTGTAGAGTCCTGGGCGGCCATGACATGTGACTCGGTAGCTTGGTTGCATTGCAGATGTCGAACAAAAAATACCTTTGTATGTTGAATATCATTTCTGTAGGTTTGGCACATATGTTCATAGGTGTGGTATGTGGTACAGATACATACCACAGAATGCCACCCTGAAATGGAAAGAGTCTGCATTTGGTAAGCCTCATGTCCACATATGCACAGGGAAAACACTATCTGCACCACCATGCCAGCCCTTTCATTGTCGCTTAATTGTAAGGGTGAAGTCTGTACTAAGGCAGTTGCCTGTAGGGACTGAATGCAGTGATTCAATCTTGCAGAGTGTAAATGTGTTTGTTCAGTCAGACCTAAGGAGTTTACCCTTCAGAAGCCACATTGGCATGTAGTGTTTAATTGTGGATCACATCCAGTACCTGATGTCAGTAGGCTTGCTTAGTCGTTGTAGGCCATGAGCAGGGTCGTGGGTTATTCTGCAGATGAATCCAAAAGTGTGCAGTGATGTCCCTGTACCTAATTGCCATATGTGCTTCACACTTGTGGCATATTGACAAATTGCCCATTTTGTGCTTGGTGTTTCTGACATGTGTGTGATACAACCGTTTGGGCAAAAACTTGTGTTTGTAATCACTTGATTTGTCTCTTGCATCCATACAGGTCAATGCTCATCAGAAGAAGGAGATGTAGAGCTCCATCATCAGGAATGTGAGGAACCTGGGGGTCCAGAGCCGGCGGAGCACCAACTCTTACAAGAGGTAGGAGGACCTGAGACACTGGGCCCGGAAGATAGTGGAGGTCGAGCTGGGACTGTCTTCCCAACATGGGCGGGGTGCACATTAGAGCATCGCCCCCCTAATGGCTCACATTCTGGTGGTGGCATACCCAGACCTTCAAAGGCGTTTGAGTGGAGCACAGCAGCCACCTGGTTGTGAGTACAGGACATATTCCTACCTGTCACATGGCCAAGTTGATGTGTTTGGTTCTAACATATCCCCCCTGACGATTGGGGATGGGCCTTGTGTGACACACAAGATGAGTAACTATTTGTGTGGAAATGTAATATGACATATATTGGTGTGCCTTGCCTATTAGCCCAAGGACCTAGCACACAACTCAGTACAATCCAAAAAAACATTGCTCTCCAGGGACAACACATGACTGTGTACATTGGTCAATCAAGCAATGTTTTTTGTTGTAGTGGGTGTAACTTCTATGCAACAAACTCCTCAGAGTTACCACCCAAAGAAAAAGAAGTGATGGATCACTGTCCTCATCCATATGTCTAGTCAAGTAAGCAAAATGGCATCTGCTCCCCAGAGGCCACTTGTCTTCAGTGTGTGATGAGTGCTGGCACCTCACTACTTTCTGTCATGTGAAGGTAGCCATCATACATGTGACAGAACATACATTATTCTTTGGGTGCAGCTCCAGATCAAAATTTCTCTTGGCAAGTGGGGAATGTCCATGATTTATGTGTCATCATTGTTGTCAACGTTCCTTTTGTCGACATGTTAACATGTGTCCCTTTCTTTTTTGACAAAATGTGTACACTCCTTTTTCATGCCTGGTCCACTGCTGTTCATGGGATGATTTCTGTATTTTCTTACATTTAGGTGCATGCCAACCTGTGTTTGGAATTGGATGTATGCAATGGGGCTACATTCATGTGGTGCCACAGACATGGCTTTTGCTTTTAAGCAGTTGAATTCAATAAACCCAAGTTGTTGTTTTGTTGGGTACACATTTGTCTTTCAATTACTTTTCTACCTTTATGTTGTTCCTGATTAAATTGTGTTGTACACCTACAGCTGTGTGTTTTTCACCCTGATTGCTGATCCATTTTCTGTTGTTTGCAAAATCTGACTTAGTGGGCAGTGCCGGTGTCACCCAACAAAAAGATAGATGTTCATTGTATGGATATGTGTTTGTTAATCCAAGTAGGAGTGCCATTGCAATGTCTTATGTTTGCTATGGCAAGTATTTTGGCTTGTGTTGCCAATGTCAGCATGTATGGTGTAAGAATTGTCCCCCTGAAGTAGATTGTACATTTATCTCATGTGTGGGAGCTAGAGTTTTTTTTTCCACACATGGAAGGTGTTCAATAGTGCTAGCTTCCTTTCCATTTAACTGACCATGTTTCCATTTTGATGTGAGTATCCTGCAGCTACTTCATCTAGATGTATGCTGTTGTATCTGATTTCTTGATTTGCACTTGCACATTTGACAGATAGACATGTAATTTGGCTCTACATTTGTTTGTCCCTGAAATACATCAAGTACCGGCTTCTGTGCAACTGGTGTTTTAGGGCCATGTGCAAAGTGAAAGGTGTCCCATGGCTGCATCCTTACTGGAGTTGTCTTGATACCCCCATCCCTATTGTGCAGGCATTGTTTGCATTGTGAGCTTTAGATATTATAGCTATAGATATAGATAGCTATAGAAATGATTGTGCATCCCATTAACCTTCAATTGTGTTGCGATGTGGGTGATATGTGGGTCCCTTACAGGGATGTTTCATGGAAGTGGTATTTGTGTTCCATGTCACATACATGCATGTGTCTTCAACCTGATGACAGTCCAATGCATGTGAGGAATGTGAAGGTATCAGTTGAATTGGTAGATGTGTTGTTGCTGTGGTGTTGCTGTTGTGTGACACAGTGTTCTGTACACTTCACTGTCTCTGTGCCTGAGATTGGCAGACGTGTTTCATTGTGCAGTGTGGCAGTGCAGTGTGGGTGACCTGTCCGAAGGGGGCATTTAGTAGCTATGAATGTGTCATTCATTGTGAATGTCTCCGACCCGGGACACAATGACAAGTGTACTTGGTGTCCTTAGTGTGAGCCCCATATCATGTGCATGGCAGTGCAATGATCGGTTTTGTGCTTAGTGACATAGGTAGGTGTGTGTTTTTACCATCGGTTGCATCCACAGTGACATGAATTTTGGGCTTCATCGATAAGCAACAGCAGCAGCAGGACATGTGTGATGGGCTCCATTGTAGCACAGGATGTGTAATAGTACTTGCAGGTGGGTTGCTTCCTTTATGCTCTCCATTTCTGCCTGCTCGGACATGGAGGTTGGATTGCCACAACAACATGGTTGTGTGTAACATCATAATGTGTCTGGTGGAAACACTGGCTTCGTTGGCCTGTTTGGCCTGCCTCTCCTCCGTCGTGGACTGCGCTGCTTTGCAGTGCTGGTGGGACCATGGCGGTCTTTCCTCAATGGGCCCGCCAGAATCATAATACGGTATTCCCACCACCAAGCCTATGGCAGTCAAACCACCGTCACAACTATGGCAGTGAATGGACCGCCAAATGTGTAATGAGGCCCTATATCTTTTTTAATTTTTTAAGTATGTTGAAATATATGAATATATTGAAATTTTCATTTTTTTAAAATGAGCACAGTTACCAGGATTTACAGCAAAACAATTGTTAGCCCTAAAATGTTGTGCTTTTCATGGAGAATAATATATGTTAATTTTTAATCATGTTGGAAAATTTGAATTTGGTTATGTGTTAGGATATGCAGAGTCTGTTCACCCTGTGCAATGACCAAAGTGGGGTAGAGGGATAACAATAGCCATTTTAAGCTTTAAGAAGCTGCATAACTACTGTTTGTGTAGGAAGTAGACTAATTATTCATTATGGTAAAGGATAAGAGCAGAAGGATTAAAAAAATTAGATTTTGATGACTTTACATTACAAGCAGAGTGTGGAACAGGAGCAGAAAAGAAACCCCTCTAATCCTGAGAAGAATTATAGATTGTAAAATGTAGACAGATACCACTTTGAAATAGCATTGCATCAACCACATAAATCTGTTTATTGTTTGTCAGCTGCCATTTGTACTGGAAGATGGAAACTGGGGATCCCAATATTAGCTCTCAGTTTAAGCCCTCGTTTGTTTGGGAAAAAAACACAGGTGTGTGAGCTCTGTGAAAACACATGATGTTCTTTATGACACTTTATGCCAGTGGGCATAGCAATGTATCGCCCATCATGAAGGGAGTATAGAGATGATCGGTTAGAGTAAAGTGGGTATGTCCAAGACCTTTCTTCTTTTTTGCAGGGTGAATTTAGGCTTACTCTGTTTTTTCCCTGTAGCATTCATTACATCTCTTACTGTATTCCTGTAACATAAGTGCCATTTTATGAAACATTTGGGTGAGTGACACCACACACACTGACATGATGTGATATGCCCAGAAGCCCCCAGCAACTTCAGAGTGGCCACCACAGCACACCACCAACTCATCAGAAACACCAGAAAGAAGGCTATCCAAGACAGGGTCTACTCACAAGCACACAACAACAAGGAACTCTTCAGCAACATCAAGGAGTTCGCCTAACCCAACAGTGAAACAATGGACATCCCACCCTCACAGGACCTATGTGACAGACTCAACACCTACTTCCACCACAAAATCAAGACCATCTATGATAGATTAAACAAGGACAACCCACGCGCAGAACCCCCATCCTACCAAACCCCAATTCCAGCAAACCTACAATCTCCACTTGGACACCCCTATCCACTGAAGATACGCTGAAAACAATGAAGTTCATACACTCCGGGGCCCCCACAGACACATGCCCCCATCACATCTTCAACAGAGCTGCACACACCATCGCCCCCAAGGTCTGCCTCACCATCAACTGCTCTCCAGCTTCCGCCACCTTCCCGATGACCGGAAACATGCCGAGATCAACAACCTCCACAAGAATACCCAGGCCCGACTGACCTCAAAAACTTCAGGCCCATCTCCCTACTTCCATTTCTTGCAAAGGTCATTGAAAAATCATTCACAAGTCAACCCACCAAGTATTTAGAAGACGACAACATCCTCGACATCTCACAATCCGGATTCAGGTCAAACCACAGCACCAAAACAGCCCTCCTGGCAGCAACAGACGACATCCGCTCCCTACTGGACAAGGCAGAGATGGTGGCACTCATCCTACTTGACCTCTCGGCAGCTTTTGACACAGTCTCCCATCACACCCTGATAAGAAGACTCAACTAAGCCAGCATCAGGCCCTCAACTAGATCTAATCCTTCCTCTCCAGCAGAATGCAATGAGTGAGACTCGCCCCCTTCCTCTCAGATCCCACATCCACCACCTGAAGAGTGCCCCAGGGATCCTCCGTCAGCCTCATGCTGTTCAACACCTACATGGCCCGCTAGCCACCCTCGTCAGAAGCTACAGAATAAACATCATCTCCTATGCAGACGACACCCAACTCATCCTCTCCCTCTCCAACAAACCTGACATGGCCAGACACAACTTCCACGAAGGTATGAAAGCAGTCGCCAACTGGATGAGAAACAGCTGCTTTCAACTCAACACAATCCAGACAGAAGTACTCATCATTGGCCCTCAACCCAACGCATGGAGCGACTTCTGGTGGCCAACCACCCTCGGAAATCCACCCACCCCCGCCAGCCAAGCCCGCAACCTCGGAATCATCCTGGACCCCAACCTCAGCATGAACCATCAAATCAACTCAATCACCTCCACCTGCTTCTTCACTCTCTGCCTTGTACGCAAGACCTTCAAATGGATCCCCCTCAAGCATAGAAAAATCATCACACACACCCTCATCACCAACAGACTGGACTACGGCAATGCACTCTACGCCAGGATCAACAAAAAACTCATCCCCAAATTCCAAAACATCCAGAATGCCGCAGCCAGACTGATCCTCGACCTACCCGGCACTGCCACATCTTGCAACACCTACGTACACTGCACTGGCTCCTCAAAGAGAAAAGGATCACTTTCAAGATCCTCACCCACGCACACAAAGACCTCCACAACACCAGACCAGCCTACCTGAACCAGCGACTCAACTTCCACGTACCCCACAGGGCCCTACCCTCAGCTCAGCTCTCTCTCACAGAAGTACCCCTCATCAGGAAAACCAGAACAGGAGGACGCTCTTCCTCCTACTGCGCAGCCACCGCCTGGAACGCCCTACCCATCCACATCAGACAAACCACCTCCCTCCCCAGCTTCACAAAGGAACTGAAGACATGGCCTTTTTAATCCACCTCCCAAGTACATGCTACACTCCCCCCTTAGTGCCTTGAGACCCAAACGGGTGAGTAGCGGTGCTTTACAAACACTGATTGATTGATATGCCTGAATTCAGATGGCAGTTTTATATGTATTAATTTAAGTTTGGCATTTTGATTACTGGGCATTGGTTCACCTGGCAACTAAAAACTATCACCTGCAGTGTCTCTGTACAACATATTGTTATCTCTATCTGATAGACGGATATTATACATTTGATTCGATATGCGGAGCACATATTTTCTCCTTTTCTTTTTTTAATCACCAGGTCTGTTTTTAAAATTAGGGTAGAAGTGTTTTAGCCCTCATGGGATGAATGCGATCTTTAGGTTATTACTATTCCGTAAAGTAGTTTATTCCTAATGAATGTGCTAAAACTATTCTAATGCAATGAAAAACATCAATAACCTTTCTCAGAAAATAGTACTTGCTTCTGAAAGGTGTGCTTGTGTTTGGTGGGTGTCTGTTGGGTGGGTGAGTGAGTACATTTGTGTGTCTTGGTGTTTGGGAGGTAGAGGTGCTGGGGATGGAGTGGTGGATGTGTGTGTGGCTGTTGGGGTAGTGACTGCGGGTATGCTGGATGTGGTGGATGTCTATGTGTATGTAGTTGTGATGTCTATGGGTGTGGTGCTTGTGGTGGATATCTGGGGGCCTGTGGGGTGGCGTCTATGGAATGATGGGTGCAGAAGGAGTGTCACTGATTGCTGGAGTGGTTCTGTGGGTATGCTGGATGTTGTGTGTTTGATGCTGAGGGTGGTGAGGGTGTCAAGGGAAGTTGTGACTCCTGTTGTTTCTGTGGGTGGCTGTCACTTGCATGTGAGCTGGTGTGTTTTGTGGTGCTTGTGTTTGTGTGGGCTCCTTCTATGTGTTGATGTGGATGCATGCAGATCTGTCTATGTGCTTTAACAAGGTAGGGGAAGGGGGTTTTAAAGTGGGAAGAGGTCCGTGGAGGAGGGAATGAAGGAGGGGGTGACTAGTTGCTGTCAGTGTGGAGGCCAGAGCCTGAAAAGATCTCTGTAGGCCAGCCATTGCACCATGAATACCTCAGAGGAATGCATTGGTCTGTTGTAGCTGACTTGCCAATCCCTGGATGCACTCACAACAGATATCTGACCCACGGAGATGCTTCTCAGGAGGTCAATAGCCTCCTCACTGAGGCCAACAGGGGCAACAGGGGCAACAGGGGCTGGGGTGGAGGTACCTGTGACAAAGAAGACACCCACCCTCTTGGGTGAGCGCGTATGGCCAACTAGGTGGGGGACAACAGGGTTAGCTGTGATAGAACAATAGGTGGTGGACAAGGATAGTACAGAGGGGTGCCCCAATGGGTCCACCACCAACAGGGAGTGTCCACTGGAGGAAGAATCCACTGATGATCTTGTGGGCTCCCCCACGTGAAGGAGGCTGGCCTGGTTTGTAGTGGGTACCTAAGGTACTTACACCTTCTTAGTGAAATGTAGGCAGTGTTCTAGCAGCTTAGGTTGTCTAGATGTAGCTGTAGCAGAGCTGCTTAGGCTGAACTAGGAAACATGAAAAGCTCCTGCAATACCACTATAGTTACACAGTACTTATACACAATAAAAGACAAAACTCAGTATTACCAAAAATAAAGGTACTTTATTTTAGTGACACAAGGCCAAAAATATCCTAGAGGCAATAATCGTTCTGGATGTAAGAGCTATACACATTATATACACTAGTAACAAAAACCAGGTAAGTAAACGGTCATAGAATTGTGCAAACAGTAGAAAATACAATAGATTGCAATGGGCCTAGGAGCAACAGAAACCATGTACTAAAATAGTGGAATGCAAATGTCGAATTCCCCTCTAGGTGAGTGTAGTGTGTAGAGGGGCACCTGGAGTGTAGGGAAACACCAAAGGTAAGTAAAGTACCTCACCCCAGAGCCCAGGAAAGCAGGAGTAAAGTACAGCAAGTTTCCTCAGGACACACTACAAGTCGTGATAAAGGATTTTGCAAGAACCGAACAAAACTGTAAGCAACAAACAATGGATTCCTGGACCTAAAGACTTGTGGAGAGAGAAGACCAAGTCCAGAAGTCAAAGAGGAGTCCAGGAAGGACAGGAGCCCCTGCCAACCTAGAAGAAGGTGCAAAACTGGATTCTACGGTCAGAAGAAAAGTACAGAAGAGCACCAAAGAAAATGGCTGCGGGTTCCTGCTTGTTGCAGGAGATGTCCCATGTTGAGTTGTTGGATGCAGGCTGTTTGCGTAGCTGGCTTCTGCCAACAAGCCTTGGTTCAAACAAGTACGTGGTTTGCATCAAAAAGGAGCTGCCTGGACCCGGGAGGAACCTGAGGGTCTCAAATCTGATTGAGGAGACAGAGGGGGCTCTCAGCACCTCCGAGAGCCATCAGAAGACCAGGCCGCACTCACAGGAGTCCCAGAACATGGGGACAAAAAAGATGCAAAGTGCGGTTGTCGGAACACTACACTGGAAGGTCCCACACCGTTGGAGAACAACTGAAGGAGCTGTGTGTCGCAGGATGGAGTGCTGGGGACCTGAGCTATGCTGGGAATGAAGGATTCTTGGAAGAAGTGCACAGAAGCCCAAGGACCTGCAGAAGACACTGCTGCACAGGGCTACTGTCTCAGCATGGGGATGCAAGCTCTTACCTCCACAAAATTTGGACAGCTGGACCTTTGGACAGTCTGGGTCATTTTGGTCCACCACCTGTGTTCCAGAGAGCATGCTCATCATCAGGAGAGAAGTCCCAAAGTATTGGTTGTTGTTGCAGGAGGGTGCCTGTAGAAGCATGGAAGTGACTCCGTCACTCCACTGGAAATTCCTTTGGTTCTTCTGGTGCAGGGTGAAGACAGGCAGTCCTCAGAGCATGCACACCTTGGAAACTGTTGCAAATGTTGGCTGGAGCAGAAGTTGCAGGTCACAGGAGTTGTACTAGATACTTTTTTGCAGATACAGCGGTTCCTGGAGCAGTCTGCGCTTGATCCAATGGTCAGAAGCTGCAGGGGAGTCCTGGAGGAATCTTGCAAGCTGAAACTGAGGATACACCCAGAGAAGAGACCCTAAATGGCCCTGAGAGGGGGTTGGCTTCCTACCCAGGTATGCACCTATCAGGAAGGGTCTCTGACGTGATCTGCTGGCACTGGCCACCTAGAGGTCTCCAGATGGTCCCCACACCTTGGAATCAAAGATGGTTAATGCCAGGGACACTCTGGAGGAGCTCTGGGCACCACCCCTGGAGTGGTGATGGACAGGGGAGTGGTCACTCCCCTTTTCTTTGTCCAGTTTCCCGCCAGAGCAGGGACTGGGGTCCCTGAACCGGTGTAGACTGGCTTATGCAAGGAGGGCACCATCTGTGCCCTTCAAAGCATTTACAGATGCTCTGGGAGGCTAGCCCTCCCAAGCCTGTAACACCTATGTCCAAAGGGAGAGGGTGTAACACCCTCCTTCCAAAGGAAATGCATTCTTCTGCCTTCCTGGGATTGAGCTGCTCAATCCCCAGGAGGGCAGAAACCTGTCTGTGAGGCGGCAGAAGCTGGGGCTGCAGTGGAAACCTCAGAGAGCTGGTTTGGCAGTACTGGGGGTTCATGGTGGAGCCCCCAGGGTGCATGGGATTGGCCCAAATTTGGAATGGGGGGACAAGTCCATGATCTTAGACACCTCAAATGGCCATATTCAGAGTTACCATTGTGAAGCTACATATATGTATTGACATATATGTAGTTCACACTTATAATGGTATCCCCGCACTCATGAAGTCCGGGGAATTGGCCCTGGACAACGTAGGGGCACCTTTGCTAGTGCAAGGGTGCCCTCACACAGTAACTTGGCACCTAGCCTTCAGTAAATGAAGGTTAGACATATAGATGATTTATAAGTTACTTTAGTGCAGTGAAAATGGCTGTGAAATAGTGTGTGCACTATTTCACTAAGGCTGCAGTGGCAGTCCAGATGAAAGGTTTGTATGAGCTCCTTATGGGTGATAAAAAAGAAAAGCTGCAGATCCATAAGGATCTCCTGGAACCCCAATGCCCTGAGTACCTAGGTACCATTTACTAGAGGTTTATAAGGGGGGGGGTCCAGTGTGCCAATTAGAATTGGAATATGCAGTCAATAAAGTGTAGTGACTAATTTGGTAAGTAGAGAGAGCATAAGCACTGGAGTTCTGGTTAGCAGAACTTCAGTGACACAATTAAGCATACTGACAACACACACATAGGCCACACACTATGAGCACTGGAGTCCTAGCTAGCATCCCAGTGAGATAGGTAAAACATACTGACAAATAGGGTTTAAAACTATGAGCACTGGGGTCCTGGCTAGTAGGATCCCAGTGAGACAGTCAAAACACACTTACAAAAACTCAAACAGGCAATAAATGGGGTAACCATGCGAGAAAGAAGCTACTTTCTCACACCATGGCACTCCCCTCACCCTCCAGGCCACTGGGTCCCTTTGTGTTGGTGATGTCTTGACCCGAGGTCCCGTGGCCAGGTGCTTCCCCACTCAGTTGCGCCCCGTCTCCTTCACTTGCTGGTGTTGATGCTGAAAATACAAAGAGAAATAGGGTCACCACATGTCCATGATCATACTTGACTAACAGTTCAGAATCGCATTCAGTACCATGTTGTCAAGTAGGCTCCAGCAACAAACTCCACCTAGGTGGCCCATACATGTGCCGTACCATATGCATGCATGCCATATGAACTGTTAACAGTTGCCCACGGGAAAATCAGGATCTCAGACAACTACAATTAAATGGCTGAAATTGTACAATTACAATGACTATTCAACCATTAGGAGACACCATCACCCTGAAAGCTTTGCCCCATGAAGTAGACCACAATCTCCTGTTGGCATACAATAGCAGGCCAATGCTAAATGCATTTCCACAGATCCCACACAAGATCATGCACACATCTTTTTGTCACATACATGATGATCCAACAATGAGGATACAAAATCATACCATGTTGATGACAATAGTACAATATCCTGGAGAAGGTGGCATGGAAATACTGATGTCACAATGGAAACATCAGCAATGTACACTTCACCAAGTGAAAGTTGTCTCAATAGAGTCATGGAGGTAGTAGTAATGTTGCTCAAATAGGCCACACATGTGGCATAGAATTGGACACTGTAGACATGTGCAATATGTCAGGGAGAGATGTCCCCAAAAGTCACGACACAATGAATCAGCAAGCCTCAGGGTAATCATCACTAATGTCTGCCACCCCTTACTATGACATACTCTGAGTGCATCATCAGAAGCCATTGGTCCCGTGAACGTTGGAGAGGCCCTGGGACTTGCAAGTACTTGTTGAAAGCCCTCCACAAGTTTCCCAATTGGAAGCTACATCACACTCCACATTTTGGTCATGCAAACCCAGATGTTTGTCTGTAGATGAATGCCTGCACCCAAATACATGTGATTTCTACATAGCTGCTAGTCACTCCATGATGCATGCCACCAGTCAGGGCACAAACCTTACCCATTCCACATGTGCAGTGCACTTTTCCACCTGATGCCACATCAAGGGCACAGATATTTACTTTGTGGCTCTAACCTTTAGGCCTACCTGTTATGTCCCTCATTGCTACTGCAGTTGCACATGCCACATGACATGCTATAATGGTTGAGGGTATATGTCAGCCAATAATTAATGGTGACACACTCCTGTATGTGGTGCAACATGAAATGTATCCTTGTAAATGTCCTATTCCACAGTGTGCCATGTACATATATGTGAAGGAATACAGACGTCATCCCATCAACATAGGTAGACCATACATGAAACTGCAGCTCACAATTGTTTCCTAAAGAGAAAGGGAAACATGCTGACATGTAGGTACATGGGATGTTGGCAGCAGTGATGGCACATAAATCATGTTAATGGACATTCCCCACTTACCAGGGAGAAAGAAGTGATCTATAGCTGCATCCAAAGAACAATGTAAGCCCTGCCACATGTGTGTTGGACACCTTCACATTACAGACTTTAGTGAGGCACCAGCATCCATCAGACGCTGATAACAAGTAGCTTCTGGGTGGCAGATGCCTATATACACATTTACCCAGACACATGGCAGAGGACAGTGATCCATCACTTACTTGCCTTTGGCCTGGAACATTTAGGAGTAGTGGTCTGTTGCATAGAAAGTACACCCACTACAATAAATAGTGCTTAATTGATCAATGAACCCAGCTTATGTCATCCCTGCAGAGAAAGTGGTTTGTGGATTCCACCCAGTTGTGTCCTAGGTCCCTGGGACAATAGGCAAGGCACATCAGTACACAACACATGACATGTCTAATCAAACAATCATTTATCTTCTGTGTGACACATGGCCCAATCCTAATTGTCTGGGTGAGCTGTTAGAACCTAATACAAACACTTGGCAATGGGACAGGCAGGAATATGCCCTCTACTCACCCCCTTGTGGCTGCCCATCAGGCTCCAGACTGGCTACCACCCGAATGCAGGCCATTATGGGGGGTCATGATCTGATGGGTACCCAGTCCACATTGGGAGGACAGCCACGGCTAGGCTTCCGCAATCTTCTGGGCATAGCGTCGAAGATCCTCCCACCTTTTTTCTGCAGTGGGCACTCCATTGGCTGTGGACCCCAGGGTCCGCACCTTCTTGGCGATGACTATCCATATTCCCTTCTTTTGATGGGCATTGATCTGTATGGATGCAAAAGACAAATCAAGAAATACAGTTCACTAGTATCGTCACGAATGGTTTGAGTCGCATACATGTCAGTTACATCAAGCTCGAACTTTCCCATTTGTCAATACTTCCCAAGTGACACATTAAAGCCAATAAGTACAGAGACATAAATACAGACATACATTTCTCAATCTGCAGACCACCTCGCCACCATGTTCAGGCCCTATATTGACTGAGCAAACTTACTGACATCAAGTGGGCCATGATCTACCAACATGTCTGAGATGTGAGCCACTATGAGACACATTACACCTCTGTGGCTTCTGAAGGGTAAACTCCTTAGGCACAAATGGACCAACACATTCACACTATGAGAATGACTCTCCACATACAGTCCCTACAGGCAACTGCCAAATTACAAACTCAAACATTACACATGGGTAACTAGGAAGGGACTGTTATGGTGGCTACAGAAACAATCTACTCTGTCCATGTGTAGACATGTGGCCTAACAAATGTAGACTCATGCTACTTCAGGTGGTGGGGATCTGTGTTATGTACCTGTACCACAGAACACGCTTTTGGACATATGTGTCCATCCTACACAAATGGAGTCCAACAAACAAAGGCATGCATTGTCCAGTTTCTCCTATGTAACCAAGCTACTGAGTCACATATTATGGCCTTCCAGGAATCAACACTCTGTGTGCATTGTGGGACTGTCAGTTTTGCAATAAGCCTGCACAGGACAAATTTGACATGTGTGAAGGTGACAACAGGGCTGTGGGAGTAAGGGACCTGTCATGAGTCAAAGACACACATTGACAATGATACTAACTGCACATGTGGACTAGATTAGTAATTTACTTATGGACCTATTCATAATCTAAACAGAAGAATGAAACATTCTGGGTAAGATTTTACACTAGAGCCTCATATTGCCCACATGACAGGATCTGCTGGGGTACACGGACAGGGCACAGTGCCAAAGTTGTATAGCCACAGTGACTTCCCCCCAGCCGAGACTAGGACCCATACTGGGAAATAAATGTGACAGGCCCTGGTCTCTGCAGGCTCAGCAGACAGAACCTACATGACACTGCATTCCTATCACTTCCATGCACAACAGTGTGTCAGGTGGCCAGCGGAAAATTGGAATGTGGTGTGTGTGGAACCTGAAGGACAGAGAGGGTCATGACATGCCTTCCAAACAACATTTTAACAAGGACAGATGGGTAAAGAAATCTCTCTGGCACCATGTACATTGCTCACATTACTCACAACTGACTCACACAACATGCATAACCAGCTCATGCTATCATGCACAGACATGTTGTCTGACATATACAACAATCATGAGGAAAGAGATGGCAGCAGATGGCAGTAATGTCTCCACACCTAGTTATTTACATCCAACACGAGGAGGGTATAGGAACCCAAACAACCCACACAACACAATACGAATGAACTTAACATATGGCACAGGCCACCAATACCTGCACATTGAGACTCCCATTGAAGCTGCACAGACTGCACCTGCAGGCACATGAGTAGTCAACCTGGCATACATGGCCACATTCTAGCATGTGAGGAGGGAAAGGATGATGAAGAACAGAGAAAACTGTGCAGATGAGATACTTACCTGCTCCTCTGGTGCACCATAAAGCTGTCTATACAGGGGTCGGACATTGCCCACTAGCATCTCCAGCTCATCTTGAGAGAAGGCAGGGGCCCTATCACCTGCTGGACGTGATATGATTGCTCCCATAGGTGATACACAGCAGCTCAGGTAGTGGAGGTCTTGCTGGCAACATTGTCAGGCGCCAAGGGAGTGATTCTGCAGAACATGGCAGTTATGTATGCCAAGTACACGGTTGTCACTGCTGGCAGACACAGCCATTAGCCCTTGACCTCCACTGGCAACATCATTAGCCTATGGCTGTGTATGTTGCGGTTGCCAGGAGAAGTCATCATGGCGGTAGATGGTAGTGGTCATGGGTAGTTCCTAATGTCCAGTGGAGTAGGTCAGGCAGCCACCATTTCAGAGGCCTGAAATGTGGTATTGAGCTCACAAACATGCTTTTCCTGTCTTGTCATGTAGGTCCTACTACTCTAGCATCACTGTAGTGTGTTGCAGGGCATAGATGGCATTTTACAGTGGGGCACAGTCCCTGAAAATTTGGAGTTCAGGAGTGTTCTGTGTCCTGTGCACAATGTGGTGCATGGGCACAGTCCAACCATTGTGCCAACAGGTAGGGATTCATTTGGGGCAGTAGCTCCATTATACTGTTCACTGCCTCCCGCCGCCACCCACATTCTCCCTGTAGAGAACTCATAATCTGGCGGTCTTGAGGCCATAAGTCAGACACCATTCAAAAGACCACCACCATTGCAGTCCGACAATCAAACTCGCAATGAGGCCCCATGTTTCCATTGAAAAATAATTTTCTCACTTGCCCTTATATTTGACACGGTTTGATGAATCCTCAGGACAATGAAAAAAAAATGAATTATCGTGAATCTTGTTGTACATGGGAAGATAGAGGCTTATTCCTCAGGCCTGTGGGGTGTCAAAAACATGCATTTTCCATTATAATTCATATAGGGATTTCAGACACATTTACAGCCCGAACGGCTGGACGGAATAACACCAAATTTGGCAGAAAAGTAGCTCTTGGTCCAGAAAGAGTGCTTTTTGTTATTTGGTGTAAATCCATTCAGTATTTTTCGAAATATTAAAAGAAATCTAAATATAGATATCTAGAGGCACAGAGAATTCACAAATAACAAGTTTGTGCAGGGAAATGCACAGCTCTGATTGGCTGCAAACACCTCAAAAAGGAAGTGTTGACAGTCATCTTGGGACTCGGCTTCAGACGAGTCCCACAAAAAAAAGATTAATAAAAAGAAAAAGAGCAGTGTAGGGTCACCTTGACCCCTGAGCTCTAGAGTTGGGGTCCCAGAGGGACCCCCTAAGGCAAAAGATAATTACAAAAAAAATGTCTTGCTGCAAATTCGTGGAGGATCCACAAATTTGCGTAAAAAAAACAACAAGCATGCACTCGTGTGCTTGCTTTTTAAGATTTCCGAAAGCCCCTAGGTTGGCCAGGACCTGGGGGAATTTTGAAAAAAATAAGGGGTTACATGGGGCCCCCATCTGAGGGCAGTTTGATGCCTTAGGGGCCACCACCTCCCCTCCTAGGACAGTTTGATGCCCTTGGGAATGTCATCTTCCAAGGGCTTATTTGTAATGAATGCAGGGATACCAAGCGGACCCCCGCTCCCCGGGTACCCACACCTCCACAGAGCTTTGATTAAATATAATGCTGGGTGCTGTGCGGCCCCCCTCAGGCCTGGGGACTGCCACCACCCCAGAGCTATGATGAAATATAATACAGGGGGGCTGCACAGCCTCCCCACAGCCCCAGGCACTGCCAATTCCTTGGGGCTAGAAACAAAAATGTATGCCCCACCCCCACAATCCCAGGGACTGCCACCTCCCTGGAGCTGTAATCAAATATAATGCAGGGGGCCACGCGGCCCTCCTGCAGCCCGAGGGACCACCATTTCGCCATGACTCATAACAAAAACAATGCGGGCTGCTCAGCCCAGGGGGTCACCACCCCCATGGGGCTAGTAACAAATCAAATGCAGTGCATCTACCTGCCCCCCCTCCAAAGCCCCGGGGACCACTGACTCCCAGGGCTAATTGAATCATTGGAGGGGGGCCACACAGCCCCCCTCGAAGATCCATAGGTGGCCCTGTGGACCACCACTCACCACGTCTGGCTCCTTCTATGCCTCGAGGTGCCCACCTCAGGGACATTGCTGTTTGCTCTGACTTGAAGGGACTTTGACAACTCCCACAAAGTCAGAGCAAAGTCTTTACTTTCTGCAAGTGACAGCTGTCAAAAACAACTCTCTCTTGCAGATAGTGACATTTTCATCTGTTTCCCTAAACGCAAACATGTGTGCAGAGAAACAGATGAAAAACATTGCTCCCACAAGCAGGGAGCTGCTAGTTAAAGCTGCTTCCTGAGTGTAGGAGCAATGCTGGCTCCCGCAGGATGCAGGTAGTCGGCTAGAACTGCAGTGTCCTTCTGGCTCCCCCCCACAATTCTGTCACTATCTCTCACTCTCTTCCATCCCATAATGAGATAGAAGACAGAGACCGAGAGATTGTAATTGCAATGGTCTCTTTTCCAAATCCTAGTACTGCTTGGCAGTGTGTCTTTTGATTTTCTAGTATTTTCACTAGTGAAAGGGGAGGATCTACTTTATAAACACAAATTCTGTTGGGCAGGTATAAATAAAGATAAATATGAAAATGATGAACAATCTGATCCCATGTTTTTTTAGAATATAGTTGACAACATCAGATTATCAACAACATATTGAGACACAACTGGCATAAACAAAACAGGACCAACATATTGTAGCCAAGATTGCTCAACATCCACGAATAACATACAGGAAAACGAGATCTTTAGGAAACCTTTGAACACAGAGCCTATTTACCAAAAAGGACAAAACAGCTTAGGGATGTGGGCAGTGTAAAGCTTGCAAATATGCCATCAATATGCAAACATATGAAACTACAGAGGGGAAGAAGATTGCCATCACAGAAAGAATAACGTGAAACAGATTTTGTTATTTACATCATGCAATGTGGATGTCAGAGAAAATATGTGGGAATCACCATCCACAAGAAAAAGTTTAGGTTTCTGCATCATCCTCGAGTAATAATAATCATGATAGAACATATCAACTAGCCAGACATTTTTGGGTGGTTCATGGAGGAAATGTCAGCAGCCTAACCTTTTATTGGCTCAAACAGATTAAACTAAGTCCCATGATGGTAGACAGGACATAAGAACTCAGAAGAGTAGAGTCTAGAATGATTTTAATGTGAGGAACGGAGAAACCATGGTGTCATATTTTAAATGCTTAGTTGCATGTGTATCTCTAATAAAGAGAAAATGTAACGATAATGAGATGAAATCTCACACATTGGAGATGTCGGATATTAGTGCAACTAGCATCTAATAATGAAAAATACTTGACAGATTGAATACTATTGTATATACGAGAGACCTAAATATAGAAGTCCCTGTCAGTTAGCAAAACCAATCAATGTGGAAAACTGTGATATATGTGGCAAAATATGCAGAAAGATGTGTCTTTATGTGGTTTTCTTAGTCATTGCACTTTAGTGGGTAGATACATGGTGATGTTTGAGAGGAGTCCTAAGATTGTAGATTATTGGTGTGACTACAGATCAGGAGAGCATTCATGAGATGCACATTTATGAAGTATGAGGAAAAGATATGGGTATCAGACACGTATAGACAGCACCTTACTCACTACATGTTCAGTACAATATAGCAAATTGTGATTCTGAAACAAATGTAAATTATTTTTATTCAGTAGTAATTCATACTTTTTAGATATATTTAGT
Organism: Pleurodeles waltl; assembly: GCF_031143425.1. Lineage (NCBI taxonomy): Eukaryota > Metazoa > Chordata > Amphibia > Caudata > Salamandridae > Pleurodeles > Pleurodeles waltl. The sequence continues at coordinate 881,919,694 of NC_090443.1, forward strand.
ACTGTGGACAGACGATATAAAATGTTCTGCTTGTTTACATTCATTGAAATTTGTTTGGCAGTGTCAGTTTAAAATGCAGTCCCAAATGGAATATGGGGAGATTGGATCCCACATATGATTATTTTTATATTTAGTACAATGGACAGATAATATATATAAAATGTTTTGCTTATTTATATTTTTGGCAATTTTCACGGCACATTTCACTTTATGAATGTCTTAAATACAGTCCCAAACGGAATATGGAGAGATTGGATTCCACATGATTATTTCATTTTATATGCACAAATGAGTATATTTTGTACTATTTTCGAGATGACTTATTATATTGCACCACACTTTATCAATTTAGGGATTATACTGAGTTGAACCACACACAATATACTGACAACAAGATATGCGTCAAAATTGGAGATTTATGTGGCACAATGTTTTCATTGTTATACAGTTTAGAAGATGTATCCATTTGAGCAAATATAGTCTAAGTTGATATGACATACTGTGCACTTATTATTTAGAGAAAACGGATAACATGATGAATTTACACTAAAATGAGTCGATGATTCATAGGTATATATCATTTAGAAATACATATAGAAATGTGTAGACACAGTTTAAGTTGATATTTTGTGGTTAGTTTGTGCATGATTTTTTTTTAAATGGGACTCATGATAATGATACGTGAAAATTTGTGACATGTATTTATCAATTTTGATTGAATTCAAATATGTGATATTTAAGATTTGAGAAACAACATGATTGAAGTAACCGAAGTAACAGAAATATATTTATGTGACAATATCATGGGTGAGAGTCAGGATGTTGAAGTTATACTCTCCATTCAAAGATGGCCAAAACTATACTCCTAACATTGTAGTTGTAAAAAAAAAAAAAAAGGACTTGACATTTATATGTAATTGTTTTGTGAGTAGAATGCGTGTCCAGTGGAAGGCGATAGCCGAAATGCGTCAACACAGTTTTTCACTTGTGGGAGCAGCATCGAATACATGATGAAAATTTGAAAGAATCACCTAGTGGATGGTAATTTTCTCCAAAGCAAATCTGTGCCGTGAATGTACGCGAGGGGTTGCAGCTGGTGGATGAAGTGGATTTTCATCGAGGTGAAGAAGAAAATATATATATCTATATATATCTATATATATGTATATATATATATATATATATATATATATATATATATATACATATATATAGATATATATATATATATATATATATATAGATATATATACACACAAACAAACACATAGATTTTTTCACAACCTTTCCCCCATTCCATGGAAAGACGTCACTCGCAGACTGTAAACTTCCATCCATTGTATTGTTTTCAGCTGGCAATGATGCAGCCTTTCTCAACCTGAAGGTGTGCCATTTTGTATACCTATATATACTATCAAAATCACTCAAACACAGACAAATACTTTCATGTTCCTCCTGGCAGTGAATGGTATTCATAACATGAAAAGGCAACCTATGATGGACACACACAGCTTTAGAAATGTATTGCTTCAATGCATGCAGAAAAAGAATTTGCTGCAGTAGTTAAACACATAAAGTTCAATGTTACCCTGATAGGCTCACTTTAACTGATGTTTTTTCTTTCACGGAGACCCATACTGCACTAATTGCATAGTTTTTCTCACCAGTAAACATTATCGCTGTGCTATTCACCAAATAAAATCCTTTACGAGTCCTTCAATGCCACAATAAGTTTATTTCACTTTGTGACTAACACATGTTTTAAATGGTTGAAATACTAAGGCCCTGATTTATACTTTTTTTGTGCTGCATTATCGTAATTTTTGGATGCAAAAGGGGCGCAAATCTATAAAATACAATTGTATTTTGTAAGTTTGTGCCGCTTTTGTATCAAAAAATGACGCTAATGAGGCGCAAAAAAAGTATAAATCAGGGCCGAAATATTTCTTCCAGTGGAGCATTTTCACAGTACCTCATAAGGCATATGTCTCAGGGTTGCCAGCTCCACTGTAAAGTGAATCCCAAAAATGCAAAAAAGGGCCCAAAGTCAGGTGAAAAGTCCCTGCCAAAAGAGTCATTGACTCTTAGCGCTGTACTCTCCTCTCTACCTCCACCTCCATTTCAAGTTTAAACATCCACATCTGTGTGCCAGGGCATGCCGGTCTCCATAACAATTTCAATCTAGATGTCGTTATACTGGCTTGCACCTGAAGGCTGGAGGTGCATTTAGATTGAGATATATATATTTATAATGTGATATAATTACATAATAATCATTCAACATAAAATTAAACTCTATTTGAAAAAAACACTTTCATTTGGGAATGTAAATGTAATTAGGGAGATCAGATTTAATATCGCATCTCCATTCTCACTTTTATAGAAGTGGACATTTTGGTGCAGCAGAAGTCAGATTTGCTATTGTAATTCCAAGTTGGCTTTCATTGGAGAAAGAGGTTATAATGGGAGAGGTCATATTTACTCATTTAACTCAACTCCCTCTTTTATTGAGGGAATATTTTTGGGGGGAGGCAAATTAATTATTATAACTCCATTCCATTAATCACAATATTTACATTCACTCAAATTTACTAAAGGGGAACCAATCTCGCTTCCCTATAATCATTAATCTTTTATAATAAAATTTGCACAATGTATTCATTTTTAGTACATTTAATATAGCATAATGTTTACCAATTGTTAGTTTTAATTTATTTATTTAAGATTTCTTAATCTGTTCAAATATCTGCATGCAATTTTATTAATGTATCCATTTATTTATTAAACAGTATTCATAATTGAAGTTTAACAATATTTTAAAATTATCTTTCTATATTAAATTATTGGTCTAGCTGACAGGGAAATCCCATAAGCATGTTTTCATTGCAAGCAATGTAATTAATACTATTTAATAATGAAGTATTAAAATTGCTTATACCTTTTTAGAAATAATGGCTGGTATTAGCTAATCTTTCAAAACAAATCATTTCTCACATCTCATACCAAAATATTTTTTTCAATTTTTTTTAATTTTGTAAATAAATAGTACAAAATGGCAAGATAACTTCTGACACGATTCCCCTAAAATTGTGTAGAATGTGACTAATTTATTGGCATTTGTTTTTTTCAATAAATAAGTTAATCATTTTTTCATGCATTCATTATTTTATTAAATCATAATTGAAATGATGACAGAGATACATATAAATACACATATTTGATCACAAAACTCATTGAAATATTTAATTATTTAGCTAGCATTCATATACATTAATATTGTTTTATAAGTTGATGTTCTTGTCAAATAACATTTAAACAGAAAGACCAGATCAACTCTATCAAAGATAATTGTGATGAATCACAAAAGACAAGTAAAACAGTTTTCTATTGCAGCCCAGATAATGTGCACAGCTCCCTTGAGCTAATGAGCTGACAAGCTCTGGTGAGGCACCTGTGCGCCAGTGAGTGGTACATAAACCTGAGAAGACTTTTGGCGGCATTTCAAGCAACCCCACAGACTTGGCTGCTCTCTGCTGATGACGGGCTAAACCTAGAAACACGTGTCCAGAGATACACAGCACTTCCTGCACCTACTTAGGTGAAAGACTTTTGATTACTTTTTCAGCACAAAACGAAGTGACTGCATTTACCATGATGCATTGGGGCTAACTTTTTGCTTGAGTGTGAGGCAGTGTGCTCCCTTTTTTCTTTTTGTCCAATTACTGCTCCCTTGAGCTAACGAGCTGACGAGCTCTGGTGAGGCACCTGTGCGCCAGTGAGTGGTACATAAACCTGAGAAGACTTTTGGCGGCATTTCAAGCAACCCCACAGACTTGGCTGCTCTCTGCTGATGACGGGCTAAACCTAGAAACACGTGTCCAGAGATACACAGCACTTGCTGCACCTACTTAGGTGAAAGACTTTTGATTACTTTTTCAGCACAAAACGAAGTGACTGCATTTACCATGATGCATTGGGGCTAACTTTTTGCTTGAGTGTGAGGCAGTGTGCTCCCTTTTTTCTTTTTGTCCAATGACTGCTCCCTTGAGCTAACGAGCTGACGAGCTCTGGTGAGGCACCTGTGCGCCAGTAAGTGGTACATAAACCTGAGAAGACTTTTGGCGGCATTTCAAGCAACCCCACAGACTTGGCTGCTCTCTGCTGATGACGGGCTAAACCTAGAAACACGTGTCCAGAGATACACAGCACTTGCTGCACCTACTTAGGTGAAAGACTTTTGATTACTTTTTCAGCACAAAACGAAGTGACTGCATTTACCATGATGCATTGGGGCTAACTTTTTTCTTGAGTGTGAGGCAGTGTGCTCCCTTTTTTCTTTTTGTCCAATAAAATTAAACTCTATTTGAAAAAAACACTTTCATTTGGGAATGTAAATGTAATTAGGGAGATCAGATTTAATATCACATCTCCATTCTCACTTTTATAGAAGTGGACATTTTGGTGCAGCAGAAGTCAGATTTGCTATTGTAATTCCAAGTTGGCTTTCATTGGAGAAAGAGGTTATAATGGGAGAGGTCATATTTACTCATTTAACTCAACTCCCTCTTTTATTGAGGGAATATGTTTTGGGGGAGGCAAATTAATTATTATAAATCCATTCCATTAATCACAATATTTACATTCACTCAAATTTACTAAAGGGGAACCAATCTCGCTTCCCTATAATCATTAATCTTTTATAATAAAATTTGCACAATGTATTCATTTTTAGTACATTTAATATAGCATTATGTTTACCAATTGTTAGTTTTAATTTATTTATTTAAGATTTCTTAATCTGTTCAAATATCTACATGCAATTTTATTAATGTATCCATTTATTTATTAAAGAGTATTCATAATTGAAGTGTAACAATATTTTAAAATTATCTTTATATATTAAATTATTGGTCTAACTGACAGGGAAATCCCATAAGCATGTTTTAATTGCAAGCAATGTAATTAATACTATTTAATAATGAAGTATTAAAATTGCTTAAACCTTTTTAGAAATAATGGCTGGTATTAGCTAATCTTTCAAAACAAATCATTTCTCACATCTCATACCAAAATATTTTTTTCATTTTTTTTTAATTTTGTAAATAAATAGTACAAAATGGCAAGATAACTTCTGACACAATTCCCCTAAAATTGTGTAGAATGTGACTAATTTATTGGCATTTGTTTTTTTCAATAAATAAGTTAATCATTTTTTTATGCATTCATTATTTTATTAAATCATAATTGAAATGATGACAGAGATACATATAAATACACATATTTGATCACAAAACTCATTGAAATATTTAATTATTTAGCTAGCATTCATATACATTAATATTGTTTTATAAGTTGATGTTCTTGTCAAATAACATTTAAACAGAAAGACCAGATCAACTCTATCAAAGATAATTGTGGTGAATCACAAAAGACAAGTAAAAGAGTTTTCTATTGCAGCCCAGATAATGTGCACAGCAGTGTGCAGCCCTTTCTCTAATTGCAACCATCACGGAGCCCGGCACATGCTTACAAAGGCCCTAGAACATTGAATGAACATTGACATAATAAACGAAGCAAGGCTTCAGCATAGTTCCTGCTTGCAAGTCTACACTACACACAACCTTTCCTCAAAGTGTGACAGTAACACTAACATAAGATTCTGATCCAATGTTTAGGAATGTGTTGAACAATGCACACACATCAACATAAACGTGTCCATTATGTAAAATACTACAAATAGAAATGTAAAATGAAAAATTTAATTGAAGGAACTGAAGGTTACATGTGTTTAATTAATTATAAAGTAAAGTGCTGTAAAATATTTATAGGGCTCAATCAAATACAAACCCATCTAGCTTCTTGTGTCTAATATTCACCCTGGCAAACGCCCCTTTCCACAACTCATCACTGCAATTAGCACCATGAGAAATTGATTCATTTGATTGTTCCACAAGGAATTAGCTTCTGGTATCTCACCATGACCTTCCTCTTCATCCAACCAGTTCTGTCAACTCAAATTCTTCTGGTGTATTTCCATACTTCCTCTTCACCTTGCCAGCCTTCACTTATGCCATTATATAGCAATGCTGAGTTTCACAACAGTTTCTCATCTCGCAACGGTTCAGAAGACGAGCACTCTACTTTCCTCACTACAACACTTTAAAAAACAAATCTGGCTCAATGTGCTACTTCAGAATCTATCTTCTTTACATCCCACCGGGCATCTTACCACCTCTATTTTCTCATTGTGACAACATTATTTTTTTCAGACTTCAGGCAGTTGACTACTATGTTCTGTACTGTTCTTGCCAGTTCTGCCTCCTTGGGTAAATGTCCAGTGGGCATTCTACAGTATGGCCCTCATTATGAACACAGCGGTTTCAACCGCCGTGCTCATGCTGGCGGTCATACTTCTGACCACCAGCACCCCAGGATCCCAGCCGGCCATATTAAGAACATTTCTGTGGGCCGACGGGAGGAAACATTGTTTTCACCCGCCGGCGCATAGGAATGCCTGGCCGGGACACTGACGGTGGCTATGCCTCTGTGCGGTGGGTGCAGATCACTGCTCAAACATCAGGCAGTGACCTGCACGATGGGGCACTGCACAGGGGCCCCTGCACTGCCCATGGCAAGTGCATGGGGAATGCAGGGGCCCCCATGGGTGCCCTGGTGCACCCCTTCCACCAGCCTTTTCTTTGCGGGGAAACCTGCCAGGGAAAGGCTGGAGGCTTAGGGATCATTATCCGAGGGGCAGAACCGCTGCCCTGTCGGATAATGATTTCGACCGCCGCCAGGCTGCCTGACGGAGGCAGCCTGGAGGTAAGTGAGGGACGCTTATGGCGGCCCTCATAGGGTTCATTATGTGGTGGTGTGACCCGCCATACCAGCTGGCGGGTTTTCCCACCACGGCCGGCATGGCGGGCCACACCGCCAGGATCATAATGACCACCTATGGCTGTGTGAAGGAGCACGAAGAAGTGTCACCAGTGACCTTGTGTGCATTTGGCAATATGATTGCTCCTTGGGCGTCTTTCTCTAGAAACCTATGATAAAATGAATCCTCCAGTTAAGAGGCTAATGAGACTATATATACATAAATCTCCACAAAACCAGGGTCCTTCATGTTATCTACATGACATAAGTGCTTCTTTGTTTTTGTGGAGCAATCCTTATATTCCTCGGCATCAAGAACGTGCCACCAAAATTAGTGGGAAACTCACAGAGGGGCCCTTTCCTAAGCTGTCCATCATCCTGGCAAAATGTGTGAAGACCTCTGAATACTACTAAGGTGGACAGAATGGGATCAAGCGGGTGCAGCTTCCAGGAGATTTGCACATTTACATACCCATAGCATTTTAAATGGAAAACCATGGACACTGCTTTCATCATGAGAAGACAAGAAACCCACTTGTCACAGTCACCTACAGCTTGCGCTCCAGTAGAAAAGTGATACATTCACCTTCATAAAATCTTTCAGATTTTAATCGGGGAGGTGGGCTGTGTGGTGCCCCTCCCCATGCTGGTCTCAACCCTGGGGACCCCATCCTTGGGGGCTGGCATGCATTCAATAGGGTGGGGGTCCGCGTGGCCTCCCCCCCCCGGCTGATTTCAGACCTGGGGGCCCCATCCCCTAGGGCCCTGACCTATATTATATTTAATGTTTTTAGAGAGAGGTGCCACACAGCCTCCTCCCCTTGCAAATTTGGGCTCCACTGATTCCATCTTCCATGGCCTGGCCTCAAAATATATATATTTTTGTAAAAGGGGGGGGGGTTGGGCTGCGCAATCCCCCATCCCCAGGCTGATCGTGGCCCTGTGGACCCCATCACCCAGGGAACCCAGTCACCACCGTTGGGGACCGTGGGAGGAGCCGTAATGCCCCAGCTGTCCCAGACGACTCTCCACCTCCTGTAGGAACCGGCATTGCTGTCACAGACAGGGAGCTGCGAAACATGCAGCTCAGTGTCTGTCAGAGCAATTGTTTCCTCTATTTCCGTGCTAGCATGTCTGTGAGCAGGGAAACAGAGGAAACCTCCCCTTCCAGTAAGCGAGAGCTGTTTGACATCTCTCACTTGCTGGGAGTGGAGTTGTGTTTTCTCTGACTTGGAGGGAGCTGCCAAAGTTCCTGCCAAGTCAGAGCAAACAGCTATGTGCTGGAGGTGGTCACCCTGGGAGAAAGCAGGAGCTGGCCCTGGTACGTGACAGTTCTAGGGCTATTATTGGCTCCATGAGGGGGGTTGTGCAGCCCCCATCCAACATTGAACAGCCCCAGGGAGGTGGTGGTCCCCAGGGCCTGGGGTCTGCAATGGATCTCCTTCATTCTATCAATCAGCCCTGGGAGGTGGTGGCACCCAGGGCTGTGGGGGGCCGTGTGGGCCACGCATATAATACAATGTTAGCACCAGGGAGGTGGATGTCTCTGGGGCCAGGAGGGTCTGCAAAATCCCTCTACTATAATGAAAAGATTTTGCCCGGGGAGGTGGTAGTCCCTGGGTACGGGGGCCATGTGACCCTGCATACTATTTGATTTAATCCCTGGGTAGATGACGGTCCCCAGGGCATAAATTATTCCAGGAGTGGGCCCTGTGCACCCCTCTCGCTCAATTTTGATATGCCCCTGGGACCTGGCCCACCGGAGCCTTTGGAAAAAACAAGTGCAGGAGACCGTGCTTGGTTTTTAAACATTCTTGCCACAAACTTGGGACGTCATTATACATTTGCACCATTTCTTTTTTTTAAACAGTGTTTTTCTGTTGTGGGGGGACCTTCTGGGACCCCAGCACCTGATCTAAGGTGTCAGGGTGTCCCTACCCTGCCCCCTTTTCTTTAATTAATCTTTTTTGTGGAACTCGGCTGAAGATGACTGCCAACACTTCCTGGTTAAAGTGTTGTCAGTCAGTCAAATTTCTGCGCAATACTAGGAGAGTTTGTGAAACCTTTGCATCTCTGGTTATAAAAAATTGGTTTTCCTTTCATTTCCCTTAAACTACTGAATGGATTTACACCAAATAACAAAAAGTGTAGTCTCCCAAAGAATGCTACCATTCTGCCAAATTGGGTCTAATTCCTCCCAGTGGTTCGGACTGTAGTCCTATTCAAAGCTCATATGGGAATTATCAAGGGAAATGCATATTTTTCACCCCACCTTGTTCTCGACTGCCACTTGACGGATCACCCTAACACTTACCATACACAACAAAAATCACGGCACACTGTTTTTGGAAAATTTCATGACGATTTGTCAAACAAGGCCCTATCTATAACTACCTACTGGCAACCACCACTGTGTAATACACACATGTATATGTATAGTTAGGCTCACATTTTAAATGTACCAAACCACAGAGGTTCACCTGTTATAGTTAGAGTTGTCTCAAGCAACCATAAGTCGTTACCTAAGGTAACTATAACTTGCGCTGTCAAAGATGCCGCCAACCATAGCAAACAGCTATGTCGTGGGGGTGGGCACCCTCGGACATAGCAGGAGCAGGCCATGGGGAGTGGTGGTCCACAGGGCCATCAGGGGCTCAAAAAAAGTGTGTTTCCAATACTAATTCCCATAGAGATTTTGGAAACAACTACAGCCCAAACTGCAGGATGGAGTTACACCAATTTGGCGGGAAGGTAGCTCTAGGTTCAGAAGGAGTACGTTTTGTTATTTGGTGAAAATCGGTTCAGTATTTTTTTTAATATTAAACCCAATCCAAATTTGTATATCTAGGGGTCCGGATCCTCCAGGGATCCTTGGCAAATCCAGGGTAAAAGAACACCCTGATTGGCTGGCCGCAACCTGACAGAAAGGTTTCAGCTGCCATTTTCATTCTTGCATGGTCTGGGGGTGGGAAGGGTTTTCAAGTCGGTGGTTGCATTAACATAAAGAAATTAAAGTGACTTAACGCTGAAAAAAACATAATAATTCACTGAAAAACCTATGGTTACAGGTACATTATAGTTAGGAAATATATATTTTTTTCAAAACATGGAAATTCACTTAAAAAAACAAAGTTTACAGTGATGATATAGTTAGGTTTTGAATTTACTCTCACAAAACCATAGAAATTCAGCAGTTATAGTTACTGTCCAGATAGGGAGGTCTGTTGTGGACCCCACACGAGCAAAAAATTCCCCTTTTTTTGGTGGATCTGCAAATCCTCCTGGGATCCTCCTGGGATTCTCCTAGGATCCTTCTTAGATCCTCCTCAGGTGCAGGGGTCACGGTACTAAGGCTACAGCCGAAATGCCTTGGGTAAGGAGGTTTATGTTGCAGTACATCACATTGGACATATCAACACTGGAGTGTCTGTGTCTTCCTTAAACGAAGGGAATTTTGTTTGGCTTATATACTGGACTACTAGAGCCGAACATGGACCACTGCATTGACAAGCCCAGATGTCCGGTGTATATGGATGTATATATATTTATATATATATATATATCTAGATATATATATATATATCTACATATATATATATATATATATATATATATATATATATATATATATACACACACACACACATATATATTTATATATATATATATATGTAGATATATATATATATAGATAGAGAGAGAGATATTAATGTAAACTAATAAACTACTGGCAGTTGCCAGGACCTAGTATCCATAGGAACATAGGAAAAGTGTTTTTTGTTTTGACAATAATATTGGTGCCATTTGATGAATCCTCATTAATTTTTCAAAACTAGTTTGCCACTCACTGAAGCTGCTGCCTGGAAAGTTTTGAAGTGATCCGAAGAATGCATTTTCCCCATGCAATTTCCCATGGAGATTTTGAACACAACTACAGCCTCCCTGGCCATGTATGCCTGTGGAGACCACCACCTCCCTGCTGCTGGCCCTGGTCTATCTAAAGGAGTTTGGGCTGTGCAACCCCTGTCCTGCAGTCTGTAATGTCCCTGGGGACTGCCACTCCTCAGGGGCAGGCTCTCTATCTCCCAAGGTGGTCATCCTCAGGAGATAGCAGTTGGCTTTCACTTGGTGGGAGCAGTGCCAGCTCTCTCCAAGGCAGAGAAAACTGCATGTCTGCTCTCAGCAGACGGGAGCAGGAAAACTGCTCCTGCTCGCTGAAAGCAACCTTTTCATCTGTTTTCCTGCCTGCTGTCAAGTAGGCAGGAAAACAGATGAAAGGACTGTTCCCATGTACGGGGGCAGCATTTTTAGCTGCTCCCTGCATGAGAGAGCAATTGTGGAGGGATCTTAGCCACCTCCTTTTAGCAGGTTGACGGTCAGCTTATTAAAAAGCCCCCGTAGCACATTTCCCACAGAATTGGAGATGGGTTCTTGTAGCAAAGGAATATGAGCACAACCCAATCAAACAAAGAAGCACCTACTACATTTGTATAAGAGGAAGTACCCTTGTTTGTTGGCGATTCAACTGCTTGTAGTCTTCTCCGCACCATGATTTATGTTATCAGTATGAAGATGCTTGAGGTAAATTACATTTCTAAAATTACGTACATGCAAGGTCACTGGAAACATTACCTTGTGGTCCTTTACGTGTGGAATATGTACTATGGCCCTCATTACAACCCTGGCGGCCGGTGATAAAGCAGCGGTAACTCCTCTAACAGGCCGGTGGTAAAAAAAAATGGAATCATGACCACGGCGGAAACCGCCAACACATACAGCCACTTTAACACGTCGACCGCCACGGCGGTAGCAACAAACACTGCGGTGGTAACCACCAATAGCCAGACACAAGACAATGTACCACCCACTGCATTACAACCCGCTCATCCGCCACCTTTTCTGGGGTGGTACCAACACCATCAAAAGCACAGTGGAAACAGAACACAGAAGGGAAATGACTCACCTCTCGACACTCAAGGAAGAACCAGGACGCCATGGAGCCTGAGCTGCAGGTGTTCCCCATGCTAGTGAATCTTCTCATACACCAGGAGCATGAACGCCAGCGACGTCAACCACTGTGAGTACTGCACCTAGCACACAGGGAAGGGGGGAGGAAAAAGAGAGTGACACACACATGCAACACTCAACACCCCCACCCCCACCTTTACTTCCAACTCTATACACACAAACACATGCAACAACATTACATATACATCCTGTAACCCTCTGGAATAATGCAAGGACAAAAGGAATGGAGTAAAATGAGTGAAATATTAGTATTTGTATGAAATATGTTCCTTAAGAAAAAACAGTATGTACAATATATACAAAAGGCGGGACAATGCCCACTCAAAAACTGTCCATGGCCCACTGGGCCAAAATACATAGGCCAAGGCCACACTTGACTCCTGCCTCAATACGGAGAGAACATTGCAGGGGCATCTGTTTGAAAACACACAGGCACCTCAGGGGGACGGGGAATGGGGGGCACCTCAGCTGGAAGATGGTACAACGCCACTGCTCCTGGAGGGGGCTACATTCCTTCTGTGATGTCCTGTGGAGCGCAAGGCCACAGTCTTCCAAGTGGGTGGTTTGCCCACTGCTTGCTCCTGGGGAGTGCAAAGCCACAGTCTCTCAACTGGGTGGTTTGCCCACGGCTTGGTCCTGGGGGGTGCAATGCCACAGTCTCTCAAGTGGGTGGTTTGCCCACTGCTTGCTCCTGGGGAGTGCAAAGCCACAGTCTCTCAAGTGGATGGCTTCTACACTGGTTCTGGAGGGGGCCTTGTGCCCAGTGTGCTTCATCCTGGCAAGGAGGGGCTGAGAGGATGGCTTCTTTCACTGGTTCTGGAGGGGGCCTTGTGCCCAGTGTGCTTCATTCTGGCAAGAAGGGGCTGAGTGGAGGCATTCTTCCACTGGTTCTGGAGGGGGCCTTGTGCCCAGTGTGCTTCCTCCTGGCAAGGAGGGGCTGAGTGGATGGCTTCTTCCACTGGTTCAGGAGGGGGCCTTGTGCCCAGTGTGCTTCATTCTGGCAAGGAGGGGCTGAGTGGAGGCCTTCTTCCACTGGTTCTGGAGGGGGCCTTGTGCCCAGTGTGCTTCATCCTGGCAAGGAGGGGATGAGTGAATGCCTTCTTCCACTGGTTCTGGAGGGGGCATTGTGCCCTCTGATGCAGATGTTTTGGAGTGCAAGGTCACAGTCGCTCTCCTGGGTGTCACAACGACATCTTTTTCAGGGGCCAGGACGCACTGCAGCCCATGTAATCACCACTACACACTTCTCTCCGGAGGTGCCTGCTGCTCAGTTTATGCCAGTTGTGCTGCAGTTGGCAGTGCTGGCAGTGGTGGCGATAGCCTCCAGGCCTTCAGCTCCAGCCTCGGACGGCTGCCCACTGGGGCTGCTGCAGCTGGCAGTGGTGCTGCTGGCAGCAGAGCAGGTGGTGGTGCAGGTGGCAGTGCAGATGGCGGTACTGGCTACGGTGCAGGTGGCAGTGCTGGCAGTTGTGGTGGTAGCCTCCAGGCCTACACCTGTAGCCTCAGACGGCTGCCCACTGGGGCTGCTGCTGGTGGCGGGGCAGGTGGCGGTGCTGGCGGCGGGCAAGGTGGCGGTGCTGGCCACGGTGCAGGTGGTGGTGCTGGCTGCATTGCAGGTGGGGGTGCTTGCAGTTGTGGTGGTAGCCTCCAGGCCTTCACCTGCAGCCACGGATGGCTGAAGTGCCATGGCTGGTGTTCGGTGCCCCTTCCTGCCCTTTGCAGATGGTGGTGCCTCCTTGCTTCTGCCAGCTGGAGTCTTAGACTCGGCCTTGCTGGCTGGTTGTCCCTCCTTCCCTTTGCCGGATGCTGTCCCATTCTTGCCCTTGCCAGGTGGCGGACCCTTCTTGACCTTGGCAGGTGTTGGTGGCACACTGGCTGGGCTGACGGGTGCCTCCTTGGAGCCTCTCACAGCTGCAGGAACCACAGTGGTCATGGACTGGGTGGCAGAGGTGCTGGGCTGGGTTCTGGCCACCCTGGCCCGAGGTGAAGGATGGGCGGGAGGGGTAGGGAATAGGTCAGTGGTGGCGAGGAAAAGCTTCTTAGGGACACTGGTGCAGGAAGAGGGTGAGGGTTTGGGAGTGGAGGAAGAGGGAGTGGTTTTAGGAGGTGTCAGTCTGCTGTGTTTGGGTGCAGGTGCATGGCTGGATGCTGTTGTGAGGTGGATGCCTGTTGGGTGGGTGTGTGCTTGCGTTTGTGTACTTTGGAAAAAGGGGTCACAGACACAGTGGGAGAGGACACAGGGGACGTGTACATGGATGTGGGGGTGGTGCCTGCCAGTGAGGGGCGTGTAGTGATAGGCATGCTGGTGATGGAGGTAGTGGATGAGGATGTAGTGCATGCAGGTGTGAGTGGAGATGCTACTGGGAAGGGGTAGACAACAAGGAGGAGGGGACACAGTGGAGGCAGTGGATGTTGGTGTGTCTGCATGGGGATGGTGCTTGTGTGAGTGCCTGTGAGATGAAATGTGGTGCTTGTGTTTGCCTGAGCCACTTCTGTGTGTTGATTTGGGTGATTGCTGGTCTGAAGGTGTGCTTGGGATAGGCTGGGGTTGAGGGGATTGGGACTGGGTAGAGGAAGTTGGAGGAGGGAGGCTGTAGACAGGGACAATGGCTGCCATCAGTGCGGAGGCCAGACCCTGGAATACTCTCTGTTGGGCAGCCACGCCAGAGTGAATGCCCTCCAGCTATGCATTTGTTTGTTGCAAATGCCCTGTTACACCCTGGATGGCATTCAGTATGGTTGACTGCCCAGCAGAGAGGGATCTCAGGAGGTCAATAGCCTCCTCACTGATGGCAGTAGGGCTGACTGGGGAAGGGCCTGAGGTGCCTGGGGTGAAGGAGATGGCCACCCTCCTGGGTGAGCGGGCTGCTGGGAGGGCGGTGCTGGTACGGGGGTGGCAGCTATACCTGTTGTTGGGGTGGGCACAGAGGGGTCCGCCACCGCCAGGGGGCTTCCATCAGAGGAGGAGTCGCTGTCGGTAGTGTTCCCTCCTATCTCCGTCATGGTGCTTCCCTCGCCTTACGTCCCACTGTTGCCCTCACCATTGGTGGATTCGGCCTCCAAGCCCATGTGGGATGCAGCTACCTCCGTCGCCCGTGCCTCTGCTCCTCCGGATGATTATGCTAATGCAGACAAGGGCAGGGTAACAAAACAAGAAGGGGGGGAGAGACAGAGGATACACTTGGTCAATACCAGTAAGCTAACTAGTGTTAGCTTACACAACACAGTGGGATCAGCCCTATGCACTAGGCCATCCACTACCAATTACAATGCTAGTCACTAGCCCATGTGGTACAATGCCTAACGCCATTAGCTGCACACCTGAAACCCACAGGACCCGGCCCGGTAGTAGATGATCACTAACAGTATTGGTGTTAAAGTGCTTCCGAGCCTTCCCATCATGGGACCTACCCTGCCATGTTTGCCCTGGCCTAGGGGCACCCACATCCCACATCCCCCACCCAGGTAAAACCTTAACATGTGCAAAGTCATGATTCAGAATCTGTACTCACCCCCTCGTGACTGCTGTGATGCCTTCAAGCGCCTATCCAACTCCGTATAGGCCACTGCCAGGATGCAGAACATCAGGGGGGTCAGGGTACGACGGGCACCCCTTCCTCGTTGGGAGGCCAGCCCCAGCTGGGCCTCCGCCGTCTTCCTTGCCCAACGGCAGAGGTCCTCCCACCGCTTGCGGAAGTGGGTGCTCCGCCTGTCAAAGACCCCCAGGGTCCACACCTCCTTGGCGATGGCACGCCAAATACCCATTTTCTGATGGGCGCTGACCTGCTAAAAAAGATGCATAGAAAAAGGTAGGAGTCATACCGTCTGGCCTGTTACACTCATGGCCACCATATACCTCCCAATCCCTTACGTACAGACATTGACCACCAGACATGCAGCACTCTGCCCAGGACCCTTAGACACCCCCGCCACACGGGGCTTACACACACAGCAATCCATACATTCATGGCCCATGCCTCATGCTCACAGTGTACTCACCTGTTTGTCTGGAGGACCATAGAGTAATGTGTACTGGGGTAGGACCCCATCCACCAGTCTCTACAACTCCTCCAAAGTGAAGGCGGGGGCCCTTTCCCCAGACACTCAAGCCATTGTCACTTCCAGGCACAGGTAACAGCAGCACTTGCAGTGTAGGTCCTCTCCTGTGGAAGGTCAGGTAGCAAGTGAGTGAACAGATAGAAAATGTCCGTCACGTCTGCGGTGATGCATATCGTCATCGCCGGCGTACATCGCCATTGGCTCCTGGAACCCATAGGGCCCAATGATAACCAATGCGAAGTTGCGCGGTGGTCATCGACAGCCGACGGCAACGGCGCACAACGCCAGCGGAATTACCTCATTTCCACTTGTCTCTCCTCACAGGTCAGGAAGCTGCTATTTCACAGGGGGCACAGGCCATGGCACCCAATTGCGTCACAGAAGACATTGGCACATCAACTGACTCTTGAGTTCACATTCTGTTTCTGTAAAGGAAGAAATGCATATTTATTTTAACATGTGAATATGACCCTCTGTTCACCGTTTTTCACCCTAGAGTTCAACCGCTGAGGATAAATAGGAGATGGAGACATCCCCCTGTGTACAGACCCCTGGTGGACCTGGCGACAATGGAAGACAGGCACATTTTCCTGACCTATAGATTTGATAGGGCCACAATCCAAGAACTGTGTGCCCAATTCGAGCCAGACCTGATTTCAGCTATCCGCCAGCCCACAGGTATCGCCCCTCTAGTGCAGCTCCTGCCAGAACTCCATTTCCTGGCAAGTGGTTCCTTCCAAGCGACATTGGCCATGGCATCAGGGATGTTTCAGCCAATGTTCTCAAACGTGCTGACCAGAGTGTTGTCTGCCCTGCTGAAACACATGCACAGCTACATGGTATTCCACCAGGTGGAGGATTTGGCCATAGTGAAGGCTGAATTTTATGCTCTGGGACATATCCCCAATATCATTGGTGCCATTGATGGTACACATATTGCATTTGTCCCCCCCGAAGAAATTAACAACTGTTCAGGAATAGAAAAAGCTCTCTCTGAATGTGCAGATGGTGTGTTTGGCAGACCAATACATCTCCCATGTCAATGCCAAGTATCTTGCTCTGTGCATGATGCCTTTATCTTGAGGAATAGCAGCATTCCATATGTGATGTCTCAACTCCACAGACACCGTGTGTGGCTAATAAGTGAGCCCACGGTCCCCACCCAGTTGATGTGGGTTTGGCCCTAAGGGTGAGTATGTGGCTAACAGGTATCTCTTGCTATTTACAGGGGACTCTAGTTATCCCAACCTCTCATGGCTACTGACCGCAATGAGGAAAGCCAGGACAAGGGCAGAGTTACAATGAGGCACATGGACGAACAAGGAGGATCATTGAGAGAACCTTTGGCCTCCTGAAGGCCAGATTCCAGTGCCTCCATCTGACAGGTTCCCTATACTACTCACCCAAGAAGGTGTGCCAGATCATCATTGCATGTTGGCCAACCTGGCCTTGAGACGCCAGGTGCCTTTTCTACAGGAGGATGAGCCTGGAGATGGGGGTGTGGCAGCAGTGGAGCCTGTGGACAATGATGAAGAGGAGGCAGAGGAAGAAGATGTGGACAACAGAAGTACACTCATTCAACAGTACTTCCGGTGACACACAGGTAAGACACTGTAACTTCACCTTCTATTACAGTATTGTGTTTGACATTGAAAATGGCAGCCTGATTTCCCCATTTCTATGGTCACTTATTGTACCTTTTGGCATCTCTATTTTCATATCTCTGCCCCACTCTGGCTCCTGGTGTGTTTACTGCTGCTCACTTAAGGTCATACCTATGTTAATATCACAGTAGATTAGAATTGCAATGCTTACAGTTTGTAAAACAAATACATTTGCATATAATCCACAAACTCCATACTTGAATTTGTTCAAAGGGTGTTTATTTAGGTGCTAATAAGTGGAGGGGGTATTGCAGTGGGCTGGGTTGCTGATGGAGGAAAGTCCAGGGTAGAATCCAGTCTATTTGTATCACAGGTGTATTGCCCAAGGGGGCATAGGAAGGGGAGCAATGGCAGTTCAAGGTGGACAGGGTGACAGAGTGGGACAGAAGGGTGACAATCAGGAGAGTCTTATTTCCTGGTGGGGGACTTGGCAATGTTCTATGGTTTCTGCCTGGATCGCAGGGATCATTTGCGTGGTGGTTCTCCTTCTGCAGGGGGTGGGGTGCTGGTGGCCTGTTGGTCCTGTGGCGGGATCACCTGTCCACTAGTGCCTGCGGAGGTGGAGGGCTGTTCATCAGTGTGGCTAGTGTCAGGGGCCTGTTGATGTGCCACTGCCTCCCTCATTGTGTTGGCCATGTCTGCCAGCACCCCTACAATGGTGACCAGGG
The DNA here is from genome assembly GCF_031143425.1 of Pleurodeles waltl. Taxonomy (NCBI): domain Eukaryota; kingdom Metazoa; phylum Chordata; class Amphibia; order Caudata; family Salamandridae; genus Pleurodeles; species Pleurodeles waltl. Next base: position 881,937,989 of record NC_090443.1, read on the forward strand.
TGGTGTGGATGTCTTTCATGTCCTCCCTGATCCCCAGGTACTGTCTCTCCTGCAGCCGCTGGGTCTCCTGCAACTTGGCCAGTATCTGGCCCATGGTCTCCTGAAAATGGTGGTAAGCTCCCAAGATGTTGGCAAGTGCCTCGTGGAGAGTTTGTTCCCTCTGCCTGTTCTCCACCTGTCGCTCAGCAGTCTTCCCAGCTTCCCTGTTGTCCTGTGCCTCTGTCCCCTGAACCGTGTGCCCACTGCCACTGACCCCAGGTCCCTGATCATCCTGTGTTTTTGGGGTTGCCTGGGGTCCCTGTAGTGGTGGACACACTGCTGACTGACGTGTCCTGGGGACAGAGGTATGGGCCAGCTGGGTGGGTGCTGTGGTGGTATTTCCTGAGTGGGGAGGCTCTGTGGTGGTTTGGGACTGTGGCTGGGTCACCACCTGTCCAGAGGTCCCTCATGGGCCATGTTGGTCATCGTGATCCAGGCGTGCAGAGTTGCTGTCACCACTGTGGGCCTCTTCTGTGGGGGGACTGGATGTGGCTGGCACCTCCTGTCTGGTGGCGTTGAGCGGGGGTCCTGTGGGGATGTAAATGCAGTGTTATTGTATCTGCATGTGCCATCTTGTGCATGGATATGTTTCCCTCTATAGTTGTTATTAGCAAGGCCACTTTGGCTTGTGTGAGTTGTGCTTGGTTTGGCTGAGTGATTGTCACTAGTGTGCATGCTTTGGTGATGGGTGTCCATGCAGGTCTGTGATGGGGGTCCATGCATTGGTGTTGCATGCAGGGCTTGGTATTGGGATCGGTGTGTTGTGATGGTGGGGTATATGTGAGGTGGTGGAATGATGGGGCTGAAGGTAGGGGTAGGAGATTGTGATGGCATGCAGGTAGGAGGGTAAGTATTAACGATTTGACTTACCAGAGTCCAGTCCTCCTACCGCTCCCGCGAGGCCCTCAGGATGCATGATCGCCAAGACTTGCTCCTCCCATGTTATTAGTTGTGGGGGAGGAGGTGGGGGTCCACCGCCAGTCCTCTGTACAGCTACCTGGTGTCTTGCAACCACAGAACACACCTTCCTCCGTAGGTCGTTCCACCTCTTCCTGATGTCATCCCTTGTTCTTGGGTGCTGTCCCACGGCGTTGACTCTGTCCACGACTCTCTGCCATAGCTCCATCTTTCTAGCAATAGACGTCTGCTGCACCTGTGATCCGAATAGCTGTGGCTCTACCCAGATGATTTCCTCCACCATGACCCTTATCTCCTCCTCTGAGAACCTGGAGTGTCTTTGTGGTGCCATGGGTATAGTGTGAGTGGTATGTGTGAGGGTGTGTGGGGTGATGTGTTGGGGTGTGTGCTGTGAGGTGTCTGGATGGTGTATGGGTGATGGTGTTATGTGGTTCAGATTCAGTGGGTGCACCTGGCTTGTCTCTCTCTCAGTTGGCAATAATTTGTTTCGGTTTAAGGGGTTGTGGGAATTGTGGGTGGGTGTTTTATATTGGAATGGGTGTGTGGGTGAGTGTATGTGTGTCAGGTGTGTGTGGTTTGAATTGTCCAATGTGGTGGACTTTTGTTAGTGTGAGTGTATTTTGAGTGTGGTGGTGTGTACTGCCAATGGTTTACCGCGGTTGAATGACCAACATGGTGATTCGTGGGTCATGATGCTGTGGGCGTATTTCTGTTGGCGTAACGGTGTGGGTTTTGGTACTGCCAGTTTATCACTGACTTTTGGGCTGGCGGACTTGTGTGGGTATCTGTACAGTGGTGGATTTCTCTCTGTGGGTCATAAAACCCGTAGAGGTATACCACCGCGGTCACAGTATGTTGGCGGCCGTCAGCACGGCAGTAAGCGGCATTTACCACCAATTTCGTAATGAGGACCTATATGTTTACCAAATGAGGTAGCATCTACTAATTAGACCGAAGAAAGTACTCCAGTTGGGTTGACATTTTGCGCAAAACTACTACCTCTTTTGAATAAATAAGCAGGTCAGGATGCTTTCTGGCACAAATGCTCTTTTCACAAAAATTATAGCTCAACCCTAGTCCTTCCCCCCCAGGTTGCCCTAAGGTTTATAACTTGCACCCTCGCATACCACAGCTAATTAGCCCACATATGACATCATTGATGACATCTTCTTTGGCATCACTGATATTATCACTGCAACATGTGCAATAAATTTGTTGATGAGAAAACCATGAATGACAAGGGCGCGAGTTATAGTTACCTTATGGCATAAGTTATAGTTACTTAAAATAACTCTAACCAACAGCTGAATTTCTATGGATTTGTGTGTGTAAATTCAGAACCTAACTACAATGCCCCCGTAACCGTTGCTTTTTTTCAGTGACTGTATATATGTTTGTTTGTGTGTGTGTGTGTGTGTGTATGTGTCTCTCTATATAAATTAATTTTATTAGTTTACACTGTAGTAATAAACTCAATAGGAAAACATCAAATAAACATTTAAAAATGTATCAAGCAAAAATAATTTACATTATTTCCAGGCACTAACCAAACGTACTACATTTAAAATAAAAATCAGAATATTAGTGGCTGGATTTTGTAAAAAATATTGCGTAAAAATAATTAATAAATCAAATTAATACATTTACAATAATTAGATAATACACATTTAATATGACACGTTAATGTGCTATTACATTTTATTTTACTGTACAATAAAATATTTCTTTATTATATTCTAACAAATAATAAACATGAATAATTTTCCCTGAACTTTTCCATGGTGGGATCTCTGCCACGTGGCAGGGATCTATCCCAACGTGTGCAAAGATAGTAATAGTAACTTTACATTTATAAAGCCTATTGTAGAAGGGTCCAGCCCCTGCTATGTGGGGGCTGAGATGTGTAAGTTTACATCTAGGTGTAAATTTACACAAGGAAATGGTGCATAGCTAAAAAGTGTAGAGTTACACATAGGTGTAGCAGTAAAAACCTGAGGAAAAAAGACACATATTCATGCGTACCTTGGTGAATAGCCCTTTAAGAGTGGAAAGAAGCTTGGATTTTTAAATTTCCTGTTCTCTTCAGGAGGAGAAAAACCCTTCCCAAAATCATGCAAACCCAAGTACTATGATCTGGATCTCCTGTGTTCACTTGAGGTGGGACTTGAACAGGTTGACGCCAAGATAAGAAAGACTCTAACCCCTGCTCATGCAGAATGTGCACCTTTATCAAACCAACAGGGAAGAAGACAAGACAAACAGCATGATGTATAACTAGAATTCAATGGATGACATACTGATGATGCTCTGAACTGGCAGATGCAGGTAAAGAGCAATGAAAGACCACAGTCCTCAGTTCATAGACTGACTCTTGACTTGGGAAGTGATAAATAGGTTAAAGCCTAAAGCTTCATAAATATATTTACTGGACACGTTGTTTACTTACTAGAGGTTCAGGACCAACTTGTAGTCCCTATGAGGTTTGCCTATGAGAAACAGAATGAAGGTGACCTCAGGACACCCATTTGACTGTGGGCACTTGAGAAATAAGACCCTGTTTAACACATACTGAAACTCTTCCAAATAAGGCAACTGTTTTGTGAGCAAACTAGGAAAAGGTACTGAAAAGCCATGATTCTAGAGGGTCACTGATGGGTTTGATGCTCTACCTGGAGTTAACGTCAGGCAAACCCCATTCATCTTGTACCATTCTGTTTCAGCGTTTCCGCTTGAAGAATAGGTGATGCTCGACCTGAAGCTGGTCATCACCTGAAAGAGTGACCATGGTATTGGAATCTTTACTGAATTAAAGTATGGCCACGTTTTTTCTGAGAAAGCACATTCTTCAGAAGACCATCCTTCAAAAGTACATTCTTGCACTGATGGTAAAATCAGAAGCACGTGGCCATACAATCAACAATATCAGAACATAAGCAGAAAAGCAACAGACCATAAACGGCTACTCTTCTACAGGCTTCTTAATAGGTGTCCTCTAGCTCCTTACCAATATGTTTAAAGCCAATAAAGGGCATACTCAAGAAAGTTTTTGTTTTGAATGCACATGCTTCCATGGCAACTAATATTATTTTCTAATACCTGCAGTGTTTCTCCAGATGCCTTCAATCTGATGTCAAGCTTGACAGAATAGGTATATTCACTGTGGATAGAAAGAAGTCAATGATAACATCATCTCAGGGAATAATGCCTGAAAAGGAAACAGAGGGCAAGAGGACTGTCAATGTTTTCCATTATTTTGTCAACATCCCCTTAATTATTTTATGGACCAGAAAGCAGACAACCATAAGGAAACACTACTGGCTGAAGAAGTATTCAGCTTAATGGGTTCAACCAGGATCCTTGAATCCCATTTCCTGTCTGCTGTGGCATAAAACATCTGTCATTTGGGGTTACTTTATATACTTGATCTTGTATTTGTGACATGTTGATGCATTATTCACCTTTATGATTAAGCCATCTTGCCCATCTCTGTGCATCTTCTACATGAGAGCCTGAAGACAACCCTGCTTTGATCTATCAATAGTATCGCTGACTTTGCATGTTTAATGGTCCATGATACAGTTGGCAATGTACAACAATTCACATTATTGTAACTATTGTGCATAATTATTTGTTTTCAGTATCTTTTATTAATATTAATTTTATTATTTACTCAAATGTCCTGGACAATCAAGTTATGTACCCTGTTAATCCTCTATTTTGTTCATCCTCTATCTTAGAATGCATTGAAGACTTAGGGGATAATTTTGAGTCTGGCAAACAAAGGAGTGCCAGGCTTGCAGTGAAGGTCAGAGCGCTGCACTCCAGGCGATCTGACTGGTACATTATGAACCTGGTGGTCGAACCACCAGGAGACCGCCGTCACCATCGGGAACATGGTTCCCAATGGGCTGACAACAGTTGGAGTTGTGCTCAGCCTTGGCGGTGCTGAACTCAGTGCTGCTATGCTGATCACAACCCCACTTACCACCAGACTTTCCATGGCAGGGACCCCGCAATAGAAAAGCTGTTGGTACGCCAGTGTTGGGGGCCACAGGGTAGCCCCTGCACTGCCCATCCCCAGGGGATGGGCAGTGCTTGGCCCCCAATGCCCAGCACCAATGGATTGCGCACTGTCGGCTTTCTTGAGGGAACAGAGGCCTATACTGTAGCACTGTTCCTGCTGGTCAGCCCGGAAGGAATGTCATAGTACAATGTTCTTGCCAGTCAGGACATCGGTAACATTGTAATACGACAAGGGGGGTGCCATCGGTATAACGGTAGCATCCTCCCTGCGTCTTTGGCGGTCCCAGTGTGGGTCCACCAAAGTCATAATGAGGCCCTAATTGTTTTCTCTGTTGGCCCAGCATTTCCATCATATGGCACTTGCCTTGCTTTTCTAACCCATGCTAAAGAAGGAATTTGGGGTGTCCATTGTTTGCTTTGGAACTGTGATAATGTGCCTCTTTTTTTGCGTGGTCTTCCTTGTCATTTTTGGACTGATGCAGCTGTTTTTTAACTCTGCAGACTCCCGTACAGAACTCTAGTCCCCAATGTACGTGCTCCGAACTATGAAACATAGTAAAATTAGCTAACTTCTAATTGACATATTTAACTTCTTAGTAAGACCATATTATTTCATGCAGGAAATGCACCAATAGAATGGGAAAGTTATATATCACCTGCGGACTGCATCAGTTGTTGTTCCATTCACTAGACTGACAAGGGAAACACAGCTTCAGGCATACCTGTATAGCCTGGCTCCTGGAGATTTTAGAGAGCAGCCAAACCTGTCATAATACCCATTTTTGGCAGGATAGAGCCCCATTTTAAAATATGAAATATGTCAGCCCTTAAAAGGCTTTGGATGCCTAGTATTTAAAAGTGGTATATGCCAGATTTTAGTGTTAGCATTGACCTAAATTTACTAGCTCCCAAAAAGCTATTTTCACTCTAAAGGGCTGTAGCTATACAATGAGAAAAGCTGGAGTACATAATGGAATTATTATTCTCCTATCTCTGGTTCATGGACATACTACCAGAATAATTAAATCACTATTTTTTAAGATTAATTAAAAACACAATTCAATGGTAAAGTCAGATTCTTAATAAATATTTAGGAAAAGTGGCTACTTAATGCAACATTTTTAGCAGTGTGAAGTAGAGAAGATTTTTGTTCAGTTTTCGGATTTAGTATTGGTGACAAAAACGGAAACAAATATCAACAACAAAAATATTGACTTTATATATTTTGTCAGTAAATTTAAAATATGGACAGCAAAAACATAGAATACAACAAAATGATCAACAAATGGATAAGTATATCAAATATTACCTATGATACGGCATATTAACTTTAAAACATATGCTAATGTAAAAAATATTATCACATTCAAAATGATATGCAGAATATAAAAAAAGATATTTTAAAATAATGACAAAACGGTTATATCTCAGAACCACAGGTGCTTAAACCACCCGTGACTCAACAACGAGGGCGGAACAACGACCTTGTTCTAACCACAAATGTCTTCACCACGAATGCGTTTACGATTTTACCATCGTAAATGCATTCCTGGTAAATGGATTAGCAATCAGCATGCACGACCCAGCATGCTTCCACCCCGCAACCCCCCCCCCACCCCACCCCACCCCACCCTTTAAACCAAAACCCCGTCCTTCCCCTCACTCCTAAACCCTAATCACCCCCAGCCCCCCACCCCACCCCAAAAACAAAAAATACCCACAGTCCCCACCCCGCCCCTAAAACCTAAACACCTCAACCCCCACCCCACCCCATAAACCTAAACCCTGCCCCCCAAACCCTAATCACCTCAGGCCCCCACGCCAAAAACTAAAAATACCCTGAGTCCCCACCCCGCCTCTAAACCTAAACCTCCCAACCCACCCCTGAAACCTAAACTCTGCCCCCCTAAACCCTAATCACCCCGAGCCCCCCCAAAAAACAGCCCCAGTCCCAGTCCAACTTACCTCCTCCTTCACCGCGTCCACTCTGACTTCCTTCTTCTGTACCTTAACCATGCATGTACGTTGTTCAGACATGCGTGGTTAAGGTACCAAAACCAGGAAGTCGTGGAAAATGAAAGCGTTGTTTCACTTCCGTTTTTCACAACCTCATGGTTTCGGACTCGTTCTTCCGGGTGTTTCCCTCACAAAACATCATAAATACAATATATGAAAATCATTATTTAAACATTAATAATCACAGTGAAAATGAATGATAATCAAACAATATATATATATATATATATATAAACATATATATATATATATATATATATATATATATATATATATATATATATATACATATTAATGTCATGAAAAATATTTAGCAAAACTATCAAATCAAATAAAAGACTTATGCTTGGAGAAGTACAATTCAGTACTCCCAGTCCAGCCTGAGCAACACTAGTTAAAGTGTTGGACTTTGGAGGGGTCAAACTACTATTCTCACTTCAACATAAGCAAAAGTATGAAAAGTGTTGGACTTTCGAATTATTATATTTAAAATTCCGTACCCAAAATAGGCAAAAGTACGGAAAGTGATGGACTTTGGAAAAGTCTGGCGTACTATTTGATTGCTACATTTGTTCAATAAAACATTTAAATAAAAGATAAAGAATATTAAAACTAAGAAATGAATTCATTAACTATAAAACAAATACAATTAAGATTAAAAATACAAATATTATATTCTAAATAAAAAGCATAAACAAAAACATATTAAAAACATTTTATGTTACAACACTTCTCGGCCTGCAACTCTAAAAAAACAAACACTGACAGACAAAGAAAATCAACCAAAAATAAATAGTATTATGAAAATGAAAATGTGTTATCGTAGACTTAATTCTAAAATAAACTATTAAATTAAAACAAGCAATAAATATAAAATGTGACACAATTGAATAACTAAACTGATCAACCAATTAAGACTCAGGTCAAAATCAACAAATAAAATAACAAGTAATGAATTAATTAATTTACAAAACGAATTATCTATTGAAATTGTTGTATAAAAATGAATTTTAAATAAAAAATATTAAAATATATTTTTAAAAACTTCCCACTCTAATCTCCAAGAAACCCCATTGCCCGTTTCTAATCAACAATTTCAAATTACATGAAAAAAATCATACGAACACTTCTAAAGTACATTTAAACAAATTAAACACAAATATTTTTACATTACTGATAATTTATAAGACTAATATAACTAGCATTTACCAAACTAAATAAAAACAATATGTTTTACAACTATATCACATAAAACAATATTATATACAACAATGTTTAAAAAAACAATATTAAATAGCTACAAATAAAATATGCCCACTTTCTAGTTTATGTCCCACCATCATGATATATTTTTTACAACATATTTACTAGCCATAGTGCTTTTACACAATATTTGTTGGAAAACTTTTTGTTCTGGAGGCCCTATATAGCTAGCTTGTCCCCAGTTTACAGGGAGCAAGAGCTGGTCCCAAAACCAACTTGGTGTACTGAAGAGGAGTAGGAGAAGGTGATTGTTCATTTCCTTAATTATGCGATGGCAGGGCTAAAACCTCTCTTCAGGGGCAAAGATTTTTGGTCATTTTGGATTTTGCCGGTTTTATCCTTGCTAAGGGTCTGATTACGAGTTTGGCGGTCTGACCGCCAGACCGTCATAGTGGCAGCTGCCATATTGGCGGTCATATAGACTGCTGTATAATGAGTTACACATACAGGACCAACAAAAGCCAGCCAAAAAACGTACCCCGCCAGTATTGAAGGGTGGGAAATAGGCTGTTCTACAACCAGCATGACAGCTCATCAACCAACCTTTGCTCCTATCACAAGTACAAAGTCGCAGTGGCGGTGAGTCATGGCGGTCCACCAATGACGGCCCGAACCACGGCAGTTTGAGGTCAACAAAGTAAAACACAATGCCACATTAGATGGATTTGAAAACAACACAGCTGACCCATATTGCCACACCCGACACACCTGCAAAGCACATTATAAAACACACCCTTCACACACCACAGTCCTTTGCATCCAAAATGCCAAATACAACAGCCAAACCCCATCATCAAAAAAGATGAAACCATAAAAAAGGCACCCCCCAACCTTAACTAAGCACTTATCCCACACCCTCAACACACTCCCATCACATCCATTTGCACCTCACTACTCCATTTGCTACTTATCACCTGTTTAATACCCACCACCTATCAATTATTTTTATCAAATGCATGTCACCTGAGAAAAATGTGTTTTAGTCAAGATGATTCAAGAGTCAAGGTGGATGAAATCATTAGAGTAGAGCAACATCGTTTTTGAGCCCAGGTCCAGCACACTACTGTTGCCACAAAAAATTGAACTGTGGTAAAGGATAGTCGACAGAGTGAATGCTGTAGGCTCCACCCCGCGCTCTAGGGACAACATCAGGAAGAAGTGGAACGACCTCAGGGGGAAGGTCTGTTCCATGGCATCCAGGCACCAACTGTATGTCCCGAATAATAGCTGTGGGGCTCAAACCTCCTCCCTTACAACTTATATCCTGTGTGGAGAAGGTCTTGGCCATCCTGTATTGTGAGGGCTTGACAGCAATACCTGGGGGAGTGGAGTTGGGTAAATCACAAATACAAAATATCAGTAAAATGTATTGCATTGCATGCTCATTGATCACCTTTTGCCAACTTCACTCTCAACCCACTAAACAGCCCAGTGTCCACCTGTCCAAAGACCCTTGTCCAGCCTCCAGCATGTGAACTAGGCTCACCTGGGGCAACAACAGATCTGTGTATTGTGTGTAGTACAAGGACTAAAAACACTACCGTTCCCTGCAGGATTTGTTCCACCATTACAAAAACCTGAACAGTATATCCTATTCAAAATTACCTTGTTTGTCTACTCCACATTGGAATGTGCACACCTGATAGGATGACGTCTGTAAACTGTGTGGGTAGGACAGGCGCCGACCGGAATGCTAAGGCCAGGAGGCACTGCTACTGTCATGCCATTCAGCCACCACAGTGTCCTATGCTCGAATGAGCCTTCTACCTCTACTCAGCCTTTGAACTGTACTCACCAGAGAAGATGACATCTGTATACTGTGTTTAGTACTTGGAGTAACATGACTGTAGATCCCAGGAGGGCCAGTCCCTGTAAGCTCAATAACCAGGTCAGTTTGTGAACTCACAAATGAAGCATACCCACCTGGGAGGGACCAAGGTGCAGATCAGGGTACACTATGTGATGTGGCTAAACACCTAGATCCATCTTGAACAGCTATGCCAAATAAACAAAAATTGTGGACAGGAAGAAAACTCAACGTGTATGCCAAAATTATTTGAGACAGAACAAAGGCCCCAAGATGCATCATATGAATGGTACTGGCAACAGACACATTCACAATGTACTAACCACATGATGACAACTATCACATATACAACATGGTTCTGGATCTGCCTGCATAACAGTAAACTAGGTTTTAAAATGATCTAAACCACATCCTGCCCAGCCACTGGTTTACTTGCACTGCTGGCAATAAATGAGTATATGACGATTCTTCCAAGTGCTAATAAACTCAGAAATTTGGAAGCTAGTTGACTCAAATGGAATTGGTATGTTACCCAGATGTCAGGTCAAAACAACTGATAGCATGTGTACCTGTCATATTAGAGAAATTTGCAAATACAGTGTGTACATGGCTTTAGTCAAAAGTCATTGCGTACTACTGGAGGTAGATGTAATACAACCATTAACATTGTATTTCCTACATCAACAGGTCTAGCTGCCACTGTGAATACTGAGACTACTAAAGAGACTGCCACTACCCCCATGGATGAAGCCATCTATGAGAACATCACTCCTGGATGTCTGGATATTGAGGATGGTTCTGGCCTTGTGGGCGACCTGGTCAGACGACACCAGTGAGCTTCACAGTGACCACATCGATTCCTCTCAGCCCCGTTGCTTCCATATCTCAAGCAGCCAGTCACCCTGAAACCTGTTTCCCGGGGACTTTGACAACCATGTTGTGCCTCATAGTCCAGGATCCTGAATCACAGCAAAATACCTCCAACAATGATGGTCCTGGAACCAGTGGTAGTGGGCAAGCTGTGCCTAAGGCGCAGGCACATGGAGGTAGGGTGCGTGGGAGAGATGGTGTGGGCCTGCGGTGTGAGGCTGCTGGGAATGGTCCTGGCCAGGACACCATCAGCCAAGTCTTAGGAGCCTACCAACAATCCCAAGGCATGATGGAACAGGTGCTTGTTGAACTCAGGGCGATGAAGCACCAGTCCCTAGAAAAGTCAGAGTCCACCAACACCATCCTGGCCTCCCTAACTGGGGCGTTCAGGGAGATCACCCGAGCCACAAATCAGCACAGCGGTTCTTTCATGGCAAACCATTGGTGGTGCTAACCGCTCCGGTCAGAACCCACTACTGTCAGAGCACAACACCAAATTGGACAATTTGAATACCCAACACCTGACACACATCTACACACCAGACACACCTACTCACTGCACAATATAGCATATCCTTTCACAACCTACAATCCTTTGCAACAAAAATGACATTCATATACACCTAGAGCAGGCAACCGCAGAGAGAGAGTACCCTAACACCATAGGCACACACACACATACCACAAGTATCACACACCAGCACAACTAACACACAACACACATTACGAGCACACACAAATCTTGACAACCGTACATCACACACAATGCACCACCCATACTGCCATCATTCACCCAACTCTGCACCCTTGCACACACACAACACACCCCTGAACACAAACACAACCATGTCCCTACAAAAGCTCCCACAGTTCACAGACAAGTTGAGGGTCATGGTGGATGAAATTGTCAGGGTAGAGTCACAACTGTTTGGACTACAGGTCCAACAAATGTCGAATGCCAGGAAAACGGAGTTGTGGCAAAGAATCTTTGACAGGGTCAACTCAGTAGGCAACCACCTAGGCACAAGGGATAAAATCAGGATGAGGTGGGACGACCTACGGGGGAAGGTATGTTCCATGGCATCAAAACACCAGATCGTCGGGCCTAATACTGGTGGTGGGCCCCCACCTCCTTCCCCACATTTCACGTCTTGGGAGGAGAAGGTCTTGGACATCTTGCATCCCGAGGACATGATTGGAATATCTGGGAGACTGGACTCTGGTAAGTACCCACAACTTTTATGTCACACAATTGTCGTGTCCTGCATGCTTTCTCAGCACCCTAATACTCCCTAATTCACTGTATGTCTCACTACACCTCCCACCTATTTACTGAATGCCCCTCTCCTGCATGCCACACCTCCACTTAACCCAACTGCCCACACAGCCCTTGGCAAAGGCACAGATAGCATTGGCCAATACTGTCACTACGAATTCTACAAATCACTAGCACATATACATGAAAACTTGGAATTTACACATCGTATCTCTTGCATGTATGACCATTGTACTAGCTACACCAACTAGATGGTACGAATGAGGACCACAACGTGGCAATGACAGCAATGCATTGGCACACCACATTGGCAACCAAGGCTAAAGACAGCTACAGCTCTGTGAACAATCAAATGGCCACTTATCTAGACCTCCAACCCTGAAATGGACTGACCATGGTATGGAAAGTAAAATGGCAAACTCCTTGCACATGCACAACATGCAGCGACAGGATAGTTAACCTTCCATACTCACATACTGTCCTCCCACTGTTAAACCATGGTGCAATATCCAGCCATTTCGTGTGACATCTGGCAAGCCTGACCATTTACTAGGTAACTGTGCTGAACAGTCATGCAAAGTATCAGACTACCTGAACTGTCCACAGTGCTATATGTACCAAACCTGAGTGACAGCACCCAATATGGAACATGGAACACAAGTCACAAATTAGTATGTACCACCAAAGGTATGCTATGCAGCATCTGTCATTGTCATAGCAGGGAATAACGTTAATACACTGTATGCATCTGACAAAGAAATAACCAAACACATTCACACATGTTTAACTCAATGTCTCACTCCATCCACAGGTATCCCTAACCAGTGCCATCATTGAGAGGATACCAGAGACCTCCAGCCCTCCTCAGGATGAAAACCCCAGTGAGGACAACATGCCTGGATGTCTGGACAGTGATGACCTACCTGGCCCATCTGGGACACTTGGTCAGTCAACAACTCTCTGCCTCAGCCTACCCACATCAATCTCCCCTCCCCCTGCTGCTACAACATCACAGCCAACCCTTCATTCCAAAATATGTGTCCCAAGGACTGCTCAAACTATTGTGTGCCCCACAGTATAGGGTCCCGAGTCGATCCATGACACCCCAGACAATGAAGGTCTTCCCAACACTGGGAGTGGATACACCGTGGCAAGGGGACAGGCACCCAGGGGCAGATAGCATAGGAGAGAAGCTGTGTCCCAGAGGACGGGGCCCCCAAGGGACTCAACTGACCAGGAAACCATCTCCCAAGTCCTGGGAGCATACCAAAGTTCTCAGGACAGGTGGGGACAGGCCACACATGAGCATAGTCAGTATTCCAATCTGCCAAAAAGATCATGACAGAGTACCATCAGTATGGAAGGCATGGTGCCACACAAAGCACATATTCAGGCCATAGATGTTGTGCCCAGTTTAGAATACCTCCTAAGTAGGGGCCCCCAGATATTACAATACATCACCAGTCACAGACTATTCACACAAATCATTTACCTGCCATCTGTCATGTACAACCCCCATGTCTGCAATCATTTAACGATGGCTAACGACTATGAGTGCCTCAAGCCATAGTTAGCAGAAGCACAGATTAAAAATCACAGTCAGTGGGTGGAATGACATGAGAAGAGGGGAATGCAGCAAATATAGATCAATACGGGTTTGTCCATTTGAGAAGTTAATGTAGGCAACTGTAGAAAACATACATGTTAGAGCTGAACTACTGTTACAGTGCACCTTAAATTCAATCAGTCAGCTTCCACAACTCACACATAGGAATAGGACCACATTGCACCCCCATTGATGAATCACATCAGGAGGACTATTGTCACCAATCCACCTCCAAATGTGGACCTTCAAGACTTAAAAAACCCCACTCTATATACCTGTATGTCACTGGAAGGACTGATTGATGCCCTATGTCCTAGAGTCTGCTGCACCATCTTCATTTGGCTCCTCAACACTTGCCATTTCACATTTCCACTGGTCCAGTTGCCTCACCCTCATCAGCTAGCAATGGTATCTGACATCTCTGGGCTAGATTGTGCAGCATGCAGCAGGCATCGATGATTTGTCATACCTTTTAGGGCTAGTAGAGGAGGGAACCTCCTGATAGGTCCAACCACCTGAATCTTGCCTTAAGGAGGCCAAAAGTGCACTCAACTACATAACTTGTTCTTCTATGTGCCTCATTGAAACAGAGTTCACCTTTTGTGACAGGGTACCTCACTGGTTTCAACAGACAAGGAAGGTTTGGATAGCCAGAGTCACCTGTGTGCACAAATGTAGGATTTGTGAAATAATAGGTACAGCGACTGGCCAGGATGTGATGACAGGTGCCATAACAGTGAAATACCTACATATGCATACATACCAAGGAGCCAGACTCTCTCTCCCTCTGTAGTTGTCCCATCATGTGTAGGACACTGCTGTTCCACAAAATGTAGGAGTCATGCACAAATCCAGGACACTTGGCTGTCACTTGTGAGATGTACTGGTCTGCCAGACGCACCACCTAAACCTTAATGGAGTGGTAGTTCTCCCTGTTCCTATACACCTGTTCATTGGCACTGGGAGGGACCAGGGCTACATGGGTGCCATTAATGACCCATATCTCATAAGGATGGTGTCCCATGTCATAAAAGTCTGCCTTCACATGGACGAAGTCAGCACATTGGGGGAACCTGATGTAGCTGTCCAGGATCTTTAACAAAGCACATACTACATCCTTCAAGGCAAGACTGAATATGGCCGAGCCATCCCCGCTGTTAAGGCCACTATAGTCTGAAAGGAGCCTGTGGCCAGGTAGTGTAGCACTCACAAGACTTCTATAATGGGAGGGAGGCAATAGGGACTGGGTATGGCTGGCAAGAGATCTCACTCCAACTATGTACATAGATCCATGATGGTCTGATGATTCAGACGACATGTCTGGATTACATGCCTGTCCTCCATGTTTTCAAGGTCAACTAGTGCGGTACACTGGTGGTTATCTCACTCTCCTCATGGCAGGATATCTATGTTGAGAGGAGATAATGTACAATGAGTAAAGCAGTAGGCACATGTAAGCACCACATGGTATATTAGCACACACCTAATACTGTAGGGGATGCATTGCACTGCAGACATATACAATAAGGACCTTGGTTATGCATGTTACACCCTCATTGCTGCACATTGGTTTACATGTAAGTCGTATAGGACATATGCCACAGGTGTAAATGAACATGTGTGGCTGACTGATCTGTCCTGCATTCTGACACTGCCGCCAGCTAGACCTCCACGACCTGAGCTGCTGTGTACCACCTCTGGGAGAAATCATGCCATGTCCAACAGGTGATAGGGTCCCTTCCTTCTCCCAGGAGGAGCTGGAAAGGCAAGTGGAGGAGGTCCTACCCCTTTGTGAACAGCTTTATGGTGCACCAGATGAGCAGGTAAGCACCTCATGTCCACTTTTTTCACTGAACTTAACCACAATTTCCTTCCTCATGGGCTAGATTGTGCCCATGTATGCCAGAATGTAAAGTCAAGGCCATGGAGGTGGAGTCGGTGTTGCATAAAAGGAAGAGTCAATGTTCATATAACTGGGTTCAGTGGCAGATATAGCGTGCCTAGGCTTTGGTATGTGTGTCTGTTTTGAGTAAACCCTGTTGTAACTTATGTTGTATGCACAAAACTAGGTGAGGTGACATCACAGCCATCACCATACATTACTTGACACGTGGATGTTGTCAGTGTGAGACGACATGCATTTGCATGACAGCAGGAGCTATGTATGCATGTTGTGCGTGTGAGATGTAAGTCAAGTGAGCTATGTGTATGTTGCCAGTGAGATTTCAAACCACATCTGGCCTTACTAAACTGTTATTCTGAAGGCATATCCTGACTCACTCTGCCCTTCAGGTTGCCTCATATATACCACATGCCAAATTGTTGCTGGCTACATGATGTACTGTCATGCATGGAACTGATGGGAATGGAGCTCCATGTAGGTTCTGCCTGGTCAGCCTGCAGACACCAGGGCCTGTCATAAGTATCTCCCAATATGGGTCCAAGTCTAAGCCGGTGTTTTTTGACTATGCAATTGTGACACTGAGCCCACTCCCTGTATCCCAGTATATCCTGTTATGGTAACCAACCTAGGATCTGTGAGAAAATACAACTTACTGAGGTTTTTGCTCTGATGAGTATAAATGGTTTTAGTAGGGAGACAATGATCTCTGTATAATGTGCACTTGGCAACACTGACAATGTCTGTCTCTGATCCCTGACAGGTCCCTTACTCCCACAGCCCTGTTAACATCATCACACAGGTCAGTGTGATGAATCCTGTGAACCCATGACATGTGATTAATTTGTTTGATCACATAGCAGTAAATGGACAATGCATGCCTGTGTTTGTTTAATGCCATCTCTGTATGATGGACATGCCCAGAAGCATGTTCTGTGGTGCAGGTACATGATACAGAACCCCACCCCCTGCTTTGGTACAAGTATGCATTTGTCAGTTTACATGTCCACACATGAACAGGTTATATGGCTCTTTACCCACCATGCCAGTCACTTCATTGTTACCCATGTGTAATGTTTGTGTTTGTACTCTGTCAGTAGCCTGTAGGAACTGTTTGCAGGGAATGATTTTGAGTGTGAGTGTATTCATGCATTTGTGCCTAAGGAGTGTACCATTCAGAAGCTAGAGATGTGTGATGTGTCCCAAGGTTCCTCAGCTCTCAGTCAGATTACTAGTGCATGTCCCACAAGATGTCAGTTTGCCTACCTAGTCAGTGGAGAGCCTGAGCAGGGTGATGAGTTGGTCTGCAGATTGGGAACTGTTTGTAGTCATGTCCCTGTAGTCAGTGCCAAATATATGTTGGAACCACAAATGCTAGAACCATGCATGCCTAAACAACGTGGTTGGAACAACAACCTTTTTATTACCACGAATATCTTTACCACGAGCACCTTAACAACGATTTTTCATTGTAAAGACATTGCTGTTAAAGGCATGCATGGAACAGCATGGGTGGCTCCAGCATGTGACCCCCTCACCTCTAAAACAATTAGACCCCAACTGCCCAGCCCCACCCATAAAAACAATTATACCCCACCCCTAAAACTTAAACTAACCCCGCAGGTAAAACTACTGTGACCCTCCACCCCCCTAAAAACTAAAAATACCCTGACCCCCCCACCCTGCCCCTAAAACTACCTTGAAACCCCACCCCATAAAACCTAAATTATCTCACCCCTAAATCTAAAAATACCCACCAACCCACCACCCCGCCCCTAAAACTACTGCTACCTTAACCCCCGAAAACCTAAATTACCTTGACCTCCCACCCCTGCCCCTAAAAACTAAAAATACCCTGACACCCCACCCCGAAAACTACTGCGACCCTCCACCCCTAAAAAAAACCCCCAACCCCCCACCTCACCCTTAAAAACTAAAAATACCATGACCCCCACCTGCCCTTAAAACTACCGTGACCCCCACCCCATAAACCTAAAATATACCCACCCTGTCCCTAAAAACTATAAATACCCTGACCCCCAACCCCCACCCTTAAAACAGCCCCAGCTCCACTTACCTGACCACATCCTTCTCAGAAGCCAACTCCCTTCTTCTGTGCCTTAACCACACATGTTCGTTGTTCAGCACATGCGTGGTTAAGGCACAGAAGAATGAAGTTGTGGTTAACAAAAGACAGTTTTGACAAAAAAGAATGTTCATAGATTTCTATGCTGACATGTATGTGACTCAGCCATTTTGGATATGTCTCATGGACATCATTTCTTGTCTTGTCTTTTGTAACCCATGCACGATCTGCCCAGCAGGAGAAAGGGATTCGGCGAGCCATTGTCAAAAGGTGCGTACTCTGGGGGTCCACAGCCTACGGAGCAACCACTGCAGAAAGAGGTGGGAGGACCCGAGAAGCTGGGCCAGGAAGATCGCAGAGGCCCAGCTGGTGCAGTCCTCCGAACATGGGCAGGGTTTCCATCGGACCATGACCCGCTAATGGCCCGCATTCGGACAGTGGCATACCCGGAGCCTGATGGGCATTTAAGAACAGCACAGCAGCCACAAGAGGGTGTGTAGCCAGCAATTTCCTGCTCATCCCATTGTCTGTTGATTGAGTGAGGTACTAACCTCTCTCCCTGACAACTAGGGATGAGCCATGTGTCACACAGTAGATGGGAGATAGTTTGAGTTGACATGTCATGTGTTTAAAACTGGTGTACCTTGCTTTCTGAAACTGGGATCTGGTACAAACCTAGGGGGAATACTCCAACAACCTTCCCTGCAGGGACCACAAATGGCGGTGTACTATGATCTTTCATGTACTTTTTGTTGTTGCAATGGGTATAATTTTTTACTTAAAGGCCACTTCCCCTGAAGGTCACAGACAAACTGTAAGAGTCATGGATCACTGTTCTCAGCCATGTGTCTGAGCAAATGTAAACAACTGCACCCAGTAATCTTCAGTGTATGAACTGCACTGGTGACTCAATGCATTCTGTGATGTGTGTGTGTCCATCACAGATGTGACATGGCTTACATGGTTAAAGGTTTGCTGATGTGGCAAACTACGTTCCCTTGGTAAGTGGGGAATGTACATTGAGTAGAATTATGTCCCATAACTATAGCCAACATTGCTTGTGACTACATGTCAGCATTTTCTCTTTAGAAAACATCCTTATTCAGCACTTTCATGCATGTTCTACCCCTGTTGATGGGATGATGTCTGTATTCCCAAACATGCATGTGCATGGGTAATTGTTAGTAGAATAGAACATTTACATTGCTGATCCATTTCATGTTGTGCCACAGACAGGAGTGTGTCAGCATTGTTTATTGTCTGACAGATATCTTCATGCCTCATAGAATGTCATTTGGCATGTGAGTCTACAGTAGCAATAAGGGACACAACAGTTAGGCCTAGATTGTGGAAGCACTCTGTGTTTGACTATGACCATGACGTGATATCTTATAGAAAAGTGCACTGCACATGTTTAATGATTGAGGTTTGTTCCCTGTCTGTTGTAATGCATCATGGAGTGACTTGCAGTGACAGTGATATCACATGTGTTTGGGTTCAGGTATTCATCCACAGACAGATACCAGGGTTGGCATGCCTAAGATGTGGCTAGTGATGTTGCTTCTCATAGGGCAACAGATTGGGGTCCTTCTATTATTCCTTGCAAGTTCTGTCTCTCTCCAACATGCAAGGTAGAGATGTGTACCACAGACACACACTCAGATTATGTCATTGTAATGGGCGTCTGACATTAGTGGTAACTATCTTTGGGCTTAGTGATTCATCGTTGTGTGTATTCTGGAGACATCTCTTTCTGACATATTGGAGCTAATGTCAATGTTGTGCCTTCAATGACACATGTGAAGCCTATTTGAATGACATTGATACTACTACCTTGACTCTATTGGGACAGGTGTCACTTTTTGAGCTGTAAATTGTTGAAATGTGTCCATTGTGGCATGGGTAGTTCCATGCCAACTACTCCAGAACGTTTCACGTTTGTATCTAAGTTAGCTGGATTTTATTGGCATCATCTTAAATTGTTGGTACATCATGTATATGCAAACTAGATGTGTGCATAAACGTGTGTGTGAAGTATGGGAAGTTACTTTACAAAGGGATAGTATTGTTGGCTACATGTTAACTGAGGTCTGCTGCATGTGGTCCAGATATGAGGGTGAAAAGGTCACCTAGTTGCTGTATGGTCATTGTGGTTGAAAGACTTCAACCATGCAGTTGTAGTTGTCTGGAATCCTAATTAGCCCGTGGGTAACTTTGGTAAGTCCACATGGCATGCATGCCTATGTTATGGTACATGAATGTGTCACTTTGTGGAAGATTTGTGACATAATGGTATTGTTTGCCACTCAGAGTTGTGATTGAAGGTTTATCATGTATATGTTATGACCCTATTTCCCATTCTTTTTGCAGCAGCAGCGCAGGCAGGTGTCGGAGACAGGGCACTGCTGAGTGGGGAAGCATCTGACCATGGGACATCGGGTCAAGATTCCACCGACACAGAGGGACCCAGTGGCCTGGAGAGTGAGGAGAGTGTCACGGGGAGATGAGATCTACATCCTCCTCATCGGATTCCTCCTCCAATAGCCACTCCCTAGTGGTGGCAGACCCATCGGGGACCCCCAGTTTGTCCCCCACCCCTTTTTCTATCACCACCCTCCCTCTTGCTTCCCACCCAGTTGGCTGTGCCTGGTCACCCAAGAAGGTGGGCAACTTCTTTGCTGCGGGCACTTCTGCCCTAGCCCCTTTTACCCCTGCTGCCCTCAGTGAGGAGGCGTTTGACCTCCTGAGAATGATCTCCGTGGGTCAGACTACCTTTGTTAATGCCATCCAGGGATTGGTAAGTCAACTACAACAGACTAAGGTGTTCTTGGAAGGCATTCATGGTGTCATGTCTGGCGTACAGACATCTTTTCAGGCTCTGGCCTTCACACTGATGGCAGTCAGTCACCCCACCAGCTTCTGTCCCCCCTCCACCTCCCTCTTCCCAATTCAAATCCGCCTTCTCCTACATACTCAAAGCACACATACAGATTCTCATGCATCCATCTCAACAGACAAACGTTTCACACACAAACAAAAGCACCACAAGACACACCGGCATGCACACAAACAACATTCACCCACAGACATAGCTTCATTCACAACTTCCTCTGACACCCCAACCACACCCAGCATCACACACACAACATAAAGCCTACCTATAGACACCACGCAACAGTCACTGACACGGCTACCATACCCATCCTACCCACAGACACCACCTCAGCAGACCATCAGACATCCACCACAAGTACAACACCTGCAGACACCACAACTACAAACACATCTTCATCCACCACATCCACCATACCTGCAATCACTACCCCAACAGACATGCACCCACCACCTAGCGCTTCCACCCCCCCTGAGCCCTAGACACATAAATACCCTCACTCACTCACCCAATAGACACCCACCACACACAAGCATACCTCCCATACACATGCACCCAAGACATCTACACCTACACAGCATACAACCACTCCCTCAACCTCCAAATCCCATCTCCCTTTCGATGGCCATCTCCATGTGTCCTAAAAACTGTTCCTCTGTGACCTTGTACTTACCCCTGTCCTCCCCCCGGACCACACCCAGAAGAACCCTATCCAGCTCCCATAGTCTGTCCCTTCCACCTCCAAGGCCTCCCCTGCAAGTAGCCATACCTCTCTCCCCCGAAGAATCCCACCCTCCCAAAAAGAAGCCCACTTGATGCCCCTTCCTGTGGAGGTTAGATAGCTGTCAGGAGTCAAGTTGGGGCACTACAGTATGATATTATTGGCAGTAATCATGGACTGGCCAATGGCCTTTGGATAATCATACTTGTTACTGTTAATGAACCCAACAGTTGGTTTGTTTTGGGTAAACCTTTGTCCTGCAATTCCATTTTTAGCTTTCTGCTGTCCCTGCATGATGTTGGTTGTGTGCCTGCAGTTGTTTGTGTTTGATCCTGCTTGCTGCTGCAGTTGCTGTTGTTAGCAGTATGCCAGTTTGTGTGCAGTGCTGTTGTCCCCCAGGAGAAGGGTATATGTTGTGTGTATAGGTATGTGTGTGTAAACACAATGGTGGTGTCATGGCATTGTGCACTGTTTGTTATGGTAAGTATTTATTTGTGATGTCCAATGTGTGCATGTATGATGTTAGTCTTGTCTCCCTGATGTTGCTTATGCATACATGTGTCACCTTGAGTTTTGTCTGTGCAGTTTTGTGTGTGTATTGCTTGCATTTGCCTGTGCATGTGTCAATTTAGGTGGGTGTCCCTTGCAGATGGTTCCTGTAGAGGTATGTCCCATGCAGTAGGAGTTCTATGGGCTTTGTAGCCTTTTCCTTCCCCATTGTTCAGATGTGCATGACAATTGGTTTTGGTATTGTTTGTCTCTGAGACCCATGTAGGGCCATTACCTGTGGAGATGTTGTTTGAGGGTGCTGTTCAAAGTGTTATAAGTCCCAGTGCAGTCCCTTTCCCTCTGTGTCCCAGATGGCCCCATCCAAATTGTGATGGTATAGTTGTTATGTTGTTCTTGGTGTATTTGTCGCTCTTCGTTTTATGCATGCCATTGTGTTTCCAATGTGCTGTGGTGTGATGGATGTGTGTGTCCATTGCAGAGTTGCTTACTGGTGGTGTTGTTTGTGTTCCATGCCACATTGATAGATATGTGTGTTGTATGGGTGGACAGTTCCTGGCCAGTGTGGAATGTTATTTGGTGAGCTCTATTTGTATATGCGCTGTAGGTGTGTTGTTGTTGCTGTGTGTGACAATGTTGTGTAGTATTCAGTGACCATGTTCTTGAGCTGTGTGGCTGTGTGTATTTGTGTAGTGTTGCAGTGTAGTGTGAGTGTGCTGGCCAAAATGTGCATATTGTGTGTGTGTACCTCTCCGTGTTGATGTATGTCAGTGAGTGTGTGTAGTATGAGACATGTGCCTGCTGCCCGTGGCGTACCCCCATCATGTGGTTGCCGTTGCTACAATCTGCTTTTCAAGGTTGATGATACACGTGGGTGTGTGTACTTATGGTTGATGGAGTCCACATCAAAGATGATTTTGTTGTCTTTTGACGAGCAGCAAAAGTGGCATAATGTTTGGGAATGACTCCATGGCGGCCCCAGATGAGTACAGCTGCCTGTAGGTGAGTGTCTCTCTTTATACTATCTGTTTTGCCAGCTTCTATATATGGTGGTTGGACCATCACAGTCACATTGGCAGTGTACAACATCATAATGGGTCCGTCGGAAACACTGTCTCCGCCAGTCTTTTTATCTTTCCTTGTGACAGTGTGTAATGTTATTTGGGTATTGACCACTGATTTTGTGTCACACCACTTTGCACTTGGCATTGTTGCCTATTGTCACTTTAGTGGTCACTGGTTATAGACTCCATTTTGTATTCAGCCTAAACTCCATTTCGTATTCAGCTTAGCTTCACCACCACGTTAAAGCAATTTTCTGTGCAAACATCTTATGCAATGTGTTTTTCTACTTCTATGTGTCTTTCTTCTCACCGAAGAGCTAGGACGGGTACACGACATGTAGGAGGTGAGCAGTTGGTACGATAAGACCGTAACGAGCTAGTGTTTATCATAGGCAAAAGAACAGTTTGACTTTGGGAGACGTGCTTTGGGAAGATGGCCAGCTCCCGACGCATTCCTTTCAAGGTTTACCTAAACTATCAAGTATTTTTGAATATTTTCATCTGCGTGGGGGGGCCTTCTAGAAGGCTCTTTCATGGTTGTTTCAGCTATAAAAAGGTGGCCCTGCTCAGTAGCGATGAATTCAGAGACCTCCGTCAGGATTGGACATCAAATGCCTGACATGGTTCCCGTGAGGGTAAGGATCTCTTTCTCGCAGTTGAACGGGGTCGTCTTGTTGTTGGCATGAGAAAGATGAAGCATCTGGCAGGCCCTACGGTGATTAATTTTTATTAATTATTTGCTTTGCATTGCATATGAATATATATCTATATATCAGCATATAAGTGTTTGTATCCTTGCATGTATATATTTGCTGTTTATAGATTGAGGATTCATTATACATGGTCTTACGTTGGTGTCACACATTTTGAAAGTACACTTTTTACCATTCAAACCTTCCTTCACAAACCTTGCAAAAAGCTATAATAAATGTCTTCTTCAGATTAAGAAGTGTATTCCAGAGAATCTTTTCAACTCCTTTCGTGTGTATATCTTGGCTCAGTCAGAAGTAAAGCAAAACACCGTGGCAGTCTGTGATGCCTAGCGGTGCCAGCGGATCAGTGTTGGTCTTCTGTTTGTATGACTGCCAATTTGAGCGCCATAAAGAAAACTAAATTCGAAGATAAAAATGTTGATGTGGTGAAGGTCTGAAAAGTACCAGCCTGACTCAAAGACTACGTCGGCTGCAAAATTTGAATTTCTCTTTCTCTGAGCTTTTCCCTATGCAGGATCACCAAGACTGACATGGCGTTTCTGGATAGAGAAACTTCATAATTTCCCCTGCTCAGTAGGAGAAAACTCCCTGCCTGTCAGGCCCTAGTTATTTAGTTCAGTAAGAACAACCTCCTGCGGAAATTTGTTCTTCCCGAGCAACAATACTTTTCCAAGTGAATGCATTAAACATGGTTGCCTTTTGGCAAAGAATCAGTGCATTCAATTGCACCTGCATAGCTGCTGCTTTTTTGAACCAATTCAGGCAGGAATCTCTAAATCTGTGGTGATATGCCACCTAGAAGCCAACTCCATAGTCAGACTTTAAATGACCCCGCTGTCCTAGCACTATACTTGAGAAACGTAATGGTCATATGGGTTTGGTCTTCCCAAGGATCCCACAAATTCTGTTTCCCTTTCTTGATTTTATTTTTAGGCCTATGTGTTGCATGAACCTCTTCTGATTTTTAATATGTCTTTCATGCTCTTTTATGTTTTATGTTGTGCTATTATTCCTGACCTGATGTGGCTGTGTAGCTGGAAGCAGCGAAATGTACATGAGGACCCTCAAACCTGTGTGTTTGCAGATACTGAGAACCATTTCCACAGCATAATCATATTGTTGATATGGCTTAATCCCTATCCTTATTGTGATTGTGTAACAAATACCCACAAAACTTAGGGGTGTGGGAGAGGGGTCTTCTTCACAGGGAAAACAGGAAATTAGGATTCTCCGGGTAACAACTAAAAGGTTATTGAAAGCAAATGCACTTTTGGTAAGCATTTACACATGCATTATTGTACAACATGTTTGTAAGTTCATTTGAGTTTGAGTGCTCCCTTACAGCTGAAATTGTTGCTGCTTCCCACAAGACCTCTAGAATTTCCTGGGAATTCCAAAGAAACCATACATTTACTACAAACGTGATTGCATATGCACCTTAGTATGTTGAATATTAATAATGATTTAACTATTTATCTAGCCAAAAATAAAGATAAATGGTTTTCATGTTTATGTTGAATACAGAAAAGGACACTGCTATGACCTTGATCTCAGTGGTGAATTTCAAAATCTGCAGCTACTTCTAAAATTGCAGGATTAAGGTACGCAGAGAAAAGTCAGTGACCTGTTCTCTCTTCTCACTTCCATATTTCTTCATGAGTGGGGAGATGGTGATAGGGGACTTGTAACACAGATAGTGACTAAATAGCAGCTGAAAGCAGACAATAATTTTATTACAGTGATAGAAGCTGGACCAGAAAACAAAAATGGTTACATGAATACACATTGGGCAGGATTATGACTACTTAGTTGTCAGTACAGAGGCCCCCTTGGCAGCACCCTAGGAATGCAGTGTCTGCTGTGGTGGACAGTGTGCATCCCAAGGGTGCAGGCTGCACCGTCTGTGTGACACTATTTTGCTCATCTCCCTGAGGGAGCCGAGGCCAGTGCCGCTGCATTGATTCTGCTGGTCAGCCTGGTGGAAACATCGTAATACAACAGTGGTGAGGCCGGTGACTTGACGGCTACCTCCCCACCGCTGTATTGGAAATTGGGCACCTGACTCAAAGGGGCATATTTATGAGCCCCTTTCGCCACTGGAGCCTCACTTTACATGACCTCTGCTCCATATTTACAAGGAAGTGTAACGCCACTTTTTGTGGTGTTACACCTCCTTGTAAATATGGGCTCCTCCGACGCAGTTATCTGCATCAGAGGGACGTGCAATGGGTGTTGCTGTGAGCGTACCATAGCAACACCCATTGCATTTTGATGCTGCCTCAGATTTACAAGATTTCATAAACCTGAGGCAGCACCAAAATCTAATACCACCCACAGGGGTGGCGTTAGCAAGGCACAACGAGGAATACTTTTATTCCTCCTAATTTTTTGCTTTTCCTATGCGTGCTGCATTCTGCAGCACACAAAGAAAGAGCAAAATGCCAGAAATCCTTGTTTATGTGCAATAAGGTGTCCCTTCCTGCACACAATCATTTGAAAATGATGCTTTCGCACTTCTGTGTGTGCTGCATTCTGCAGCACACACAGAAGTGCCAAAGAGATATTAGTGATTGTTTATGTGCGAGAAGGGACACCTTCGCGCACATAAACAATCACACCCCTCAACGCAGATATCCTTGCACATTGGTGCAGGGATGCCTGCGTTGGTGCTGGCCGCTAAATTTTGTGCCAGTACATGGGACAACACAGGGGTACACCATATTCACTTAAATACAGTGCATCGCTGCGTTGTGAAAATGACTGAGCGCTGCGCTCCGTCATTTTCGCATAACTATGGGCCATAGTTTTGTCCACAGTCATAAACCTACAGACGCAAACATATTTTTTAAGAATCTGACCCAGGGTGCTCAAATTAAAATGCTGCTATTAAAGGTGTGTGGTGTTCACAACTGTTACACTTTGAGATTTGTTTGGATTGCAGACTTTGCTCAACTGCATGGTGATCTTGGTTTTATACGAAGATTTCTCCAACAAAATCGTTTTGTTGTAAATTTCTCTTTTCCATAGGAGAAATACCTATTTGCAGATCTCTACTCTACAGATAATACAGCAGGCAGTTATGATTCTTTTAACTTCATTTATTTTGTTTATAAATTTAGAAAATGCACCTTTTCAAATTAGGAATTGGCAAAGTTTGAAAATTTTGTTCGCCCCACCGTAAATTATCTTCTGAACTGCAGTATATTCAAGGCATCAATATTAGTTGTTGTGTAATTCCAATATGGCCGGTAACAGCAGTTACTGGTCCCACCAGAAGTCTGAGTCCCACAGGAGTACAGTAGGTCTGTTATTTTTGAACTGGAGACTGCACCTACAAAAATGCTGTGAAGCAATGAGGCACAGCTAGTGAAATCTAGACCAGAATTACTGATTCCTCCTGTAATTTCCTATTTCTCATTAGCATCTGAGTTTCTAACTCAGAATCAGCTAATATCGTCCCATTTACCTGGAGGTATACTATTGGTATCAATAACTATGAGGAAGAGAGATGCCAGCAATTTCCTTGGAAACTCATAATGAGGTCTTTAATTCGCCGGAGGGGCCTGTGCAATCGTCAAGAGATTATTGGCCAAAGCATTTTAGTGGTTCCAAACAATCCATGTTGATGGCTGCAACCTTAAAATTCATTTTCGTATGTATTAATGCCTTTTTAGTATTAAAAAAAAAGTCCTAAAATGGGGTTGTGAATGAATACTGATGCAGTAATTTGGAGGGAAGTGTTGTTCTAAACTCGTATCTCATTTATCAATGTTTTGCAATCAAAATCTGCTTGCAAAGCATTGATATTTTTGTGACACCTTCAAGGAGGTGAAAACTCTTTTACAAAAGGATAGGAGTCCTTTGGGACCACTTCGTCTTTGTTAATGTAAAAAATAAATTTTGTTGAAGAGTGAGCAGTGGTCCAGAAAAGACCATGGGACCTGTGCCAGGTCTAATGGAAAAAAGTAAACATTTTTTTAAACATAGTCCCTTTTCCATTAAAGAAACATGCTGCATTTAGTTTAAAAAGTTTACTTTTTGACGTGGCCCTTTTTTCAATGTCCTCTCCAGATTGTTGCCTTCTGTTGCTGAACATGTTTTTGTTAGCATTAGGGCAAGTTTTCCTTGCTAACCAGTGGTAACATGTTTGCGCTCTCTCCCTAAAACACAGCACAATTGGCATATACATGATTGGTACATATAATGACTATGTACATTCCTAGTGTATGATACTAAGGGGCATATTTTTATTTTGTTTGTGCTTGCATTTGCATAATTTTTGTACGCAAATGTTGTGCAAACTTAACTCCATATTTATATTTTGACGCTAGACATGTCTAGCGTCAAAATGTTGGAGTTTGTGCCATTTCTTGGATGCGTGAACCCACCTTGCATCAATGAGATGCAAGGTAGGCGTTCCCATCCAAAAAATGACGCCATGCCCATAGCGCCATATTTATCCCCGTGCTATAATGATGCACAGGGGGAGGCAAACCCAAATAATGGCCATAAGCTTGCTTAGCACTATTATTTAATGGCAGGGTCAGACCAGGCTTTAGGGGACCTGTGGGCTCATTTCCATGGCTAAACGCCAGGGAATGGGTCCACAGGTGCCCACCCCAAGCCCGAGGAACACCTCCATCCACACCAGAAGGACACCAGAGGATGGGGGACCCCATACCAGGTAAGTATGGTAAGTAAAGGTGAGTAGTTGAAAAAAAAAAAAAATTAAGTGCCATTGGGGGCCCTGACATGGGACCTCCTGCACAGTACTGGGTGCAATGGCCATGCCATTGGGATACTGGTCCCCTGTGCTGTCCATTGGTGTGGTGGGCATGACTCCTGTCTTTTATAAAACAAGACTCATGTGTTATGGATGGTTGTGCATCAGGAAATGACATTAGGCTGGTTAGAGACAGTTTTTTTTGCCTCTAACCAGGCTAGAGTCATTTTTTGATGCTCAACCTCCATCTTCTCTACTGCCCCCTCCACCCAGCTAGTGTCTGTTTTTTCAACGCTAGCGCAAGCTTAGCGCTAGCTTGTGGCATTCCATAAATATGGCACTGGGCTTGAGATTTGGTATGACACAAGTCAGCTGTAAACATTTTGACACAAAACTGCGCTAGCGCAGTTTTGCACCAAAAAGTATAAATATGCTCCTAAATGTACCAGGGGCATGTAAATTAAATGTGAATAGTGGACTGAAGCACACATTTTGCCCACACTGAAGTAGTCTTTAAAACATGTATCAGGCCTACCACTGCAGCCTGTAGTGCAGTTGTAAATTACCGTATTGATAAGGCAAAGTAAACCTTCTGCCAGTCCTAAACCTTCCTGATTAATACTTATACATCACCCCTGAGGTAGTCCATAAGGACTCATAGTGCAAAGTGCATGGAATGTGAAAAGTAGGATGTGTGTTTATGTTTTTGGGGGTGGGGGAGAGTGGCCTGAGGCCGATAGAGTAAGACTGGAGAATGAGCACACCTAGCTGACTTCTTCCATCCAGTGGCATCCTCCTGCAGCCCTGTGTCATGGGGGCTGACAGTGGGTGACAGGGACCTTTGCCCCACATTTGCCACCTGGCGGAGCTATTTTTGCAACTCTACTGCCAGTAAATAAGGCTTTGTTGTACAGGAGCCTGGGATGCCATGAGGCCTCGCTCTCAAAATGGCAGCAGAGCAGAGGTGATCTGTCACTGATTGTTGGGAGAGGAATAAGAAAGCCTGGTGGTCCCCCAGCAATGTCTGTGCTGTTGCTACAAATTAGAGAGACTTGCCCGGGTACCCCATGGGGCCAGAGCAGAAGTGGCTTCAGTGCTCTACAAGGAGCATATGAGCAGTGGTTCCTGCCCTTGAAGATCAGCCCTGCAGTTCTCTTTGGCATGCAGAGGTGAGCCGCGGGGTGTCCTAGGACATCTTGTTGGTCCTTGACCGATAGGCCTATTCAGGAATATAAATAGACAGGGAGCCTGGAACCTCAGGAACACTGGTGCTGTTTAGAGCTGTGGCTGGGTGTCAACCCAATTTCCCAAGCCTGCAGAACAGCACTGGACCTTAAGGTGCCCTAACTTCACCATGCCTGCTGGCCGCGAGGAACTGGAGAGGCCTATCTCAAAGGACCCCTGTTTGCTACCTGGCTCTCAGGAGGTTAAGATCTATGATTGATGCTACTGCTGGGCTCCCTCCTTAAGTCACTTGAGAAAAACGAATGGCCCTGAGATCTGGCTGCTGAACATACCTGGTTGTGTGCCCGTTGGTGAGGGCCCTCTATCACCCCTGGCAAAGACCAATGTGGTCAAAGCCTCAAAGAGGAGGAAGGTGGATCCCTGTTGGCCGCATATGCCAGTGACTAGTGATAGTGATATTGAGGAGGAGGACTGTGCTGTGGCTGTCTGACTTTAGACATTAGATGCTATCCTTCAGGCAATCACTGACTCCTGTGAGGCCCTTGAGTTGAAAATGGATATTGTGGTGGACGATATAGAGCTTCTTTTAGATCATCACCGGCACCTGGGGGAACGTGCCCTTACTGTTATATATCCGGAAGCGGGGTTGTTAAGTGGGCATCAGACGTCCATAGGGGGAAGAGTCAAGACCCAGAAATTTAGAACTGAGGATGCTGAAAACTGGGCCCAGAGAAACAATATTTGCGTGATTGGTCTGCCACAGCATACTGAGGGACTCAATATGCTGAATTTGGAGGCATGGTTAAAAGAGGAGGTGGTGTCTGAGGTTCTCTACCCTTTCTTTGCCCTGAAGCAAGTGCATCAAATCCCGGGCTTGGCTCCCACTACCTGGTGTGGCCCCATGACCTGGGGTGGCAAATTTACTCTACCACACGGGCTATGATCATATCCTGCGAAGCTGGGAAGGGGCCGATGTTGACAATCGAAGGGACATGGTGTTCCCAGACTTTATT
This sequence comes from Pleurodeles waltl, assembly GCF_031143425.1. Classification (NCBI taxonomy): domain Eukaryota; kingdom Metazoa; phylum Chordata; class Amphibia; order Caudata; family Salamandridae; genus Pleurodeles; species Pleurodeles waltl. The sequence continues at coordinate 881,968,612 of NC_090443.1, forward strand.
AGAGCAGTCCAGAGGCAATGGGCCCCATTTGTTTAGGCTAAAAAGTGCCTCCACCAGATGAGGGCTCAGTATGCAATGTTTTCCTCTGCCAAGCTGTGAGTGGTGACCAAGGATGTAGTGCAGGTTTTCACTTCACTGCAAGAGGTATGGGACTAGATTGACCATCACCCACAATCTGACAATCACACCAGTGCTTCTGAGTGCAGAACCTCCTGGAAATAATTTAGAAGGAGAGTTTGAAGTGGCAGCAGGGCAAAACCCTCTAAATCTCAAGCCCATCATGAACAATTGCAAGCTGTGTGGTGTTGGCAACACTGAGGGGGTCATTCTGACCCCGGCCGGCGGCAGAAGCCGCCGGCCTGGCTGGAACCGCCAGAATACCGCTGCGCGGTCAAAAGACCGCAGCGGGTATTCTGGGTTTCCCGCTGGGCTGGCGGGAGACCGCCAGAAGGCCGCCCGCCAGCCCAGCGGGAAACACCCTTCCATGAGGATGCCGGCTCCGAATGGAGCCGGCGGAGTGGAAGGGGTGCGACGGGTGCAGTTGCACCCGTCGCGATTTTCAGTGTCTGCATGGCAGACACTGAAAATCTTGGTGGGGCCCTGTTAAGGGGGCCCCTGCAGTGCCCATGCCATTGGCATGGGCACTGCATGGGCCCCCAGGGGCCCCACGACACCCCATACCGCCATCCTGTTCCTGGCGGCCAAAACCGCCAGGAACAGGATGGCGGTATGGGGGTCGGAATCCCCATGGCGGCGCAGCAAGCTGCGCCGCCATGGAGGATTCCCCAGGGCAGCGGAAAACTGGCGGTACACCGCCGGTTTTCCGTTTCTGACCGCGGCTGTACCGCCACGGTCAGAATGCCCAAGGGAGCACTGCCAGCCTGTTGGCGGTGCTCCCGCGGTCGTTGGCCCTGGCGGATTTTACCGCCAGGGGCAGAATGACCCCCTGAGTGTGGTGGGCGAGATCCCTCCATCGATGGTGGGAAATGACCTACCAAAGGACACAGCATCTGACGAGTCTTGATTTCTATGTTGGGCTCAGATACTGTTTTGCCTGGGGTGACACACCACACTGCTGATGATCTTCTTTTTGTGGTGTTGGTTGGTGCCACAGTGGGTGGTGATGGGCCTGGGAGGTCTGCTGGGTGGGCCAAGGCTTCAGCAGCTTGCATGTGTGCCAGGGCCATTCAACCCTACAGTCATTATGGTTTTCTGTGGCTGGATGGCAGGGTGTGAGGCCGAGAGACGCCTATGTTGGTGCACTCCCATATTGTTATTTCACACGTGTTGACTGCAAGTACATTTGTTGTTGTGATGTTGGTTTGGATGAAGGGATGTTACCTTCTTGTCCTGAGGTTGGGGAGTTGGGTTTGTTTTTCTTGGTTGAGCCATGCCCTTTTCTGGATTCTATCTTTTCCGTGATCCTGGGTGTGTGGGGCTTGGGGATGGGGAGGCCTCACCACCTGGCTGTTGAGCTCCCTGTCGTTTGATTACCCATGGCTTCCTCTTTGAAGTATAAGGTTATGTCCTGGAATTGCTTTATCATGTATCCAAATACTGCAAAGTGTATTACTATAAATGTTCATATTGCTCTTTGTAGGAAACCTACCTAACTGCTGCAAAGGGATTGGCACTCCATAAGTGCTAGCAAGGACAAACTTACTGCACCACGTTCTTGCCATTTGCCAGGGGGGTTCTCCTATGGATATGCCCTGGGTTAACCTTTCAGAAGACCGGTGAGCTAGTGGACCTAGCTGGGTGGTATGTAGTGGTTATGGGGAGGCTGGCTGTATGGGGCTTGGGGATGTTTAGTAAATATGTTCCAAACATGGACCAGATGGGCTTCCTGGATGAGTTGTCCTGGGTTCTGGAACCCTACCTTTGCACTCTGTACTTCTTGGTGGCAACTTTAACAGTGTTCCGGACCCTGCTTGGTGTAGGTCTAACCTCCCTCGCAAAACTCCTCGGTTACCAGACTACCCCCATAAGTTTGCAAGTGGGCTTCTCCATTGGGGACTTGTGTAGTCATGCTTGCACACTCACCTGATAGCCAGGGACTACTCTTTCTTTTTGGGTTTACACAAGTTGCATGTCCGCCTCAATACGTTCCTTTTTTCTCCCGGGGTACATGTGGTGGTGCAGGATGTTGAATATCTGACCATTTTGCTATCCCTGAATTGGGAGATGATGTGCCCCGTACCCCTGCTTGGCATTTAAAGGTCGAGGTGCTAGAGGACTTATTGGGTGATTCTGACCGTGGCGGATGGTGGTCGCCGCCCGCCAAGCGGTTCCCGCCGAAAGACCGCGGCGGTCATTCTGGCTTTCCCACTGGGCTGGCGGGCGACCGCCGAAAGTCCGCCCGCCAGCCCAGCGGGAAACACCCTTCCCACGAGGAAGCCGGCTCAGAATGGAGCCGGCGGAGTGGGAAGGTGCGACGGGTGCAGTTGCACCCGTCGCGAATTTCAGTGTCTGCAAAGCAGACACTGAAATTCTTTGTGGGGCCCTCTTACGGGGGCCCCTGCAGTGCCCATGCCATTGGCATGGGCACTGCCGGGGCCCACAGGGGCCCCACAACACCCCATACCGCCATCCTGTTCCTGGCGGGTGAACCGGCAGGAACAGGATGGCGGTATGGGCTGTCAGAATCCCCATGGCGGCGCAGCAAGCTGCGCCGCCATGGCGGATTCCCATGGGCAGCGGAAAGTCGGCGGTACACCGCCGGCTTTCCGCTTCTGGCCGCGGCTGTACCGCCACGGTCAGAATGCCCGGCGGAGCACCGCCAGCCTGTTGGCGGTGCTACCGCCAACCTCCGCCATGGCGGTAATTACCGCCAGGGTCAGAATTACCCCCTTAGTGTTCCAGCGTGCCATTGAGGAGGGAATAAGGCATTACTTTTAGGTAAATAAGGCTACAGTGTCTATGCCGTAGTTTGAGTGGCCTTCTTTTAAAGTGGTGATCTAGGGACACTGTATAGCAGAGGCAGTGGGAGTGTGGCGAATGTTGCTATGGGAAGTTGAGACCCAGTAGGTGGTACTACATGATGTGGAGAGGGCAAGGCCAGGGATCTCTGCTTGGCAGCAGGTGCTACTAGAGCCCTGGGAAATTCTGGTGGGCTATGTTAGGAAACTCAGGTGTTCCGATTACTGGGATATTATGGTCTGGTACATGCTGAGAGGGATAAATCTGGGCCCCTACTGGCGTGGCTGTCTAACCCTAAAAAGAGAGGCTCTATAATCCTGAAACTTCAGATATCTCAGGGGGAGAAGATTTCTGGGTAGGACAAAATAAATGGCAGATTTCAGAAGTATTATTTATCCATGTATGTAGGTGCTCCTGATCAAACAATGCAGGGGATTGATGCTTTTATGGGGCTGGCACTTACCGGCCTCTATTTGCAAGGTGTTGATGAATTCACTATTGAAACCTGGTCGCCCTTCACAGGACATAAGATCTTACAGGGCTTTATCAATGCTTAATGTTGATTATACAATTCTGAGCTGTGTCCTTGCTATGCAGTTGTTACTCTACAAGTCTTGGCAAGTACACGTGGATCAGGCTGGTTCAATTCCCGGGAAACAATACTGCTCTCAATGTCTGAGGCCGACCTCGATCCCGAGGGGATTGAGTTAGGGGCACACCTGTTTGCAATATCTTGAGGTCCAAATATATTATGACACATGTGATCTCATGGAGGGAATTGTGAGCACGGCTATCCAGGCCCTTTCGGATTAGCTTGGTGTTTGGGAAATCATTGCCAGTTTCAAAGGCCAGCTGTATCACAATTGCCTAGATGGTGGCCCTTTCCTGGATGCTTTCCTTCTTTCTAGTTCTGCTACTATTGGTGCCTCTGTGTGTTTGAGGAGCTTGAGTCACTATGATTGCCTTTGTAAAGAGGTTGGGCTAGTGTAGAGTGGCGGAGGATGGTCTGATGGTGACAGATAATACAGGAGGCACCTTGGGGATTCCTGAGAGTCCTCCCCATCAAGGACCCTCTGAAAGGGCGGGGCATGGAAAGGTGCAGGAGATGGAATTTTTTAATAAGACTGTGGATGTGGGTTCCCAGGAATTGTCCACAGGCCCATAGCCTTTCCAAGCCAATAAATAGTGTAGAACACCATGGACATGCCTGGAGTCAAGAATTTTGGCCACTTCAAATTCCCATTGCCTGTGTATGTTTACCGGGGGAGATGGTGGGGCATTGCAGGTATCAGGGGAATAGGGACGGAGTAACGACACATGAAACACGGGGTGTACCTTGAAATTATCTGGCAATGTCAGTTCTACTACCACAGGATTGATGATTTTGGCAATAGGAAAGGGGCCTAGAAATTGGGGGTTTAATTTTCTGGATCTTTCTGGAGATTTTTGGATGAGAGCCACACCTGATCTCCTATCTGATAAGAGGGAGCAGGTCTCCTTCTTTTGTCTGCTTGTTTTTTTACTTGAGCTTGGTAGAGTTTTAAATGGTGTTGTACTTGTTTGTGAATCTCCTGTAACTCTTTATGGTGTTTCTGGACTCTTGTGGATGTTTGGGACCCAGTTATAGGTAGCATTCTTGGGTGCAGACCAAACAAACAGTAAAATGGGGATACCTCTGCAGCCATGTGGACACTGTTACATACAAATTCAACAAGAGGTAAAGCCTTATCCCACTCAGTAGACCATGTGTCAATGTAACATCTCAGTATTTGCTCCAGCGATTAGTTGGCACGTTCCATCTGCCATCCATTTGTGGATGATATATAGAGGACAAGCGGACATCCACACCGACAGAGGAACAGAAGCTTTGCCAAAACCGTGAAATAAATTGGGGATCACTATTGGAAACAATTGTGGTGGGCAACCCATGAAGCCACACAATGTGTTGGACAAACAAATCAGGGAGCTTGGAAGCCCTAGGGAGGCATTTTAATGGAACAAAATGAGCCATTTTAGTTAGGTAATCTACAACCACAGTGTGTCCATTGGAAGCTGGGAGATCAGAAATAAAATCCATACTTATGGTATGCCATGGGGCCACCTGAATTGGCATGGTAAGTAACAATCCTGTGGCTGGAGTATGTGGGTTTTTAGCCCGAACACAGGTGGAACAAGACTGGACGTAGCTTCTGACATCCTGCACAAGTGTGAGCCACCCATCTTTGGCAGAGATCTAACATCTTTTTCTCACCCAGGTGACCTGCGAGGACAGAATCATGTCCCCAATGTAACACTGTATCCCGTAATTCTTTGGTAGGGACGTACAACTGATCAGCATGGTATAGTAAACCCTCTTTTTCATACACCTCAGTTGAACAGGGAACCTTGTGTTAGGCTACCCGTATTTTCTCAAGGAACTCTTGGGAAGCCCACACAGTCACGATTTTTTCTGGGGGTATAATGCTTCTGACTTCTTCTAGCGCAACATCAGAGGAGAAACCCATCCTAGACAACGTGTTTGCCTTTTGTTGTGTAGTACCGGGCCTACAGGTGATTCCAAAGTCAAGCGTAATTGACGAGGTGCCAGGGCCTTGGTCGCTTGACAAAACTGTAAATTATGGTGATCTGTGTAGATAGTTACAGTGTGTCTAGCTCCTAGTAGGTGGTGACGCCATTCCTGGAAGGCAAGCTAGATGGCCTGAAGTTCCTGCTGCGCCACCGTGTAATTTTGCTCTGCGGGTAGCAATTTCTTTTGAGAAGTAACCTATTGGATGGAAATGCCCAGACTCAGGATCTCGTTGGGACAAGACACCACCCACTGCCATTTGGGAAGCGTCTGCTTCCACGAAAAATAGCTGAGCCGGGTTAGGATGATGGAGAATGGGTGCCTCAGTGGATGTGTTATTAAGATGTTCGTAGGCTTTCTCAGCTTTTGCATCCCAGGGGAACTTAACCCCCTTTTGTAGGAGATGAGTTATGGGAGACACCAGGGTAGAAAAGTGGGGTATAAATCCCTAATAAAAATTTGCGAATCCCAAAAACTGTTGCACTTCCTTGATGCATCTAGGGGCTGCCAAATCCAGGATGGCCTGTACCTTGGACCTATCCATGGAAATTCCATCAGGAGTGATCACATATCCCAGGAATTCTACAGTTATAGCGTGAAAAACAAATTTTTCCAGCTTGGCGAAGAGATGATGCTCACGAAGCCGTTGTAAAACCGCCCTTACATGCCCTATATGTTCCTCAGTGGAAGATGAATAGATCAAAATGTCGTCTATTTATACCACTACACAGATATCCAGAAACTCCTGCAGCACTTCATTGATGAAAAATGGAAACACTGCAGGATCGTTACACAACCTGAAGGGCATCACCTTCCACTCATCCCCCTTCATCACTCGGATCAATTGGTAGGCATCCCGGAGGTCAAGTTTAGTATAAATGGTCGACTGACGTACCTGATGTAAAAGTACCGGGATCAATGGAAGTGGATACTGATTTGTTATGAAACCCTTAGCCAATAGATCATCCAGGTAGTCACACAGGTATCAATTCTCAGGCTCAGAAAGAGCATACACCCCACTACATGGTAGCGGTGCCCCTGGAATCAAGTCTATACGACTATCGTATGACCTATGTGGCGGCAGCTGGGTGGTCTTCCGTTCACTAAAGACATCGTGGAAGTCTTTATACGGTGCAGAAATGGCCAGTGTGTCATCTGGCTTGATATCCGTACTATGTGTAGACCCACAATGCAAGGGTGTCATTAGTAATGATTTGTCTTGGTAACAGGAGTGCCAGCAATTTTTAGAGTCTAATGGCACGGTCCTTGCTGCCCAGTCAATTTTGGGATTGTGTAACTGAAGCCAGGGTATCCCCAGAATGGCTCCATGGGTCAAACTGAATTTGTTCTGTATGGGTGTTTGCACAGAGCATGGACAAGAGTGTTGTTTGTTAAACGATAAGCCCGGAGGACAATTCTGAGCCATCCACGGCTCTGACTGTTTCAGGGACGTCTTTTCTGACAGTCGTAATATTGAAGGTTTTAACCAAACCCAAGTCCAAAAAGTTTTCGGTAGCCTCAGAGTCAAGCAATATGGGAATGACCTTAGGAAAATGAGGGGACAACCCTTACGTCACAATAAGAGTTAGATGTTGAGGTACTGGAGTGGTGGTATTAGCCAGAAGATGTGAGACCATATTGAAAGAAGCGCTCGATAAAATGGTCTCAGAAGTTATCGAGCCAGTTAGATTTCTACCTGGTCAGGAAGAGAGAATTCAGGCCCTGTTACGGCTCCAATGGCTTTCTTTGAAGCAGTAGGCTTGTTAGGACATTCTGGAGCAAAATGCCGTGCCTTACGGCAGTATAAACACAGTTTAAATTTTTTCTACGTTCTTTATCTTCCTTAGATAGTGGGCTCCGCACACTTCCAATTTGCAGGGGCTCAGGTGTACCATGAGTGGGAATGGTGGACTCCTTTTTCTCAGTTTTGAGCACCACTAAGTATGTGTCACCCCGGAATTTTTCTCCCTTATGGTCACTCAAGCAGTGATCCAATTGTATCACCAAGTCAATGAACTCGGAACACTCCGTAGGAGGTTCCACAATTTGAGCTAGAACATCCTTGAGATCATCCCAAAGGCCACAATAGAACATAACATAACATAACAATGGCTAAACTGTAGCTGGCACTGGTTAAGAAAATTGTTGAACTTGGCACTATCTCCAAAAAACCTTTCTGGAGGAGCAAAGAGCACAGAGGTTGGTGTTGTGACCATTACCTGCATGGGTGGAGTGGTGGAAGTCATTGAGCCTGAATAGGGTCTAGGAACATGATTAGAAGGGTCAAACGGAGGGGCCTGTAGTACTGGAGATCTTTGTTTTAGTTTGATTCCTCCCCAGAGGTTGTCTTGTGGTTTATACCACTGTAGTTCAATGTGCAACTCCAGGTTCTCTTGCTTTAAGGAAAGAACTTCCTTCTGTGATCCCTCTAGGGCCCTAGTTAAATCTAATAAAGATGGAGCATCATGATCAGCTGGTAAAGCCTGTGCTAAACCTTTGAAAGTATCCATTGAGAAATCCATCACCCAGGCAGCCCTGTGTGTTGTGGCTTGGCTTTATGTCGAGACGGGGCCACTCACCTAAAAAACCGGATGTCTGCAGGGGCGATGGTATGTCCCCGACCTCCTGGTACACCTCTCGGCACTTCCTTGTGGACACAGAAAGCCCGGCAGGTGTCCCAATTGTACTGCCAGGTTACATATTTGTCCGTACACTCGTACACATCCATTCCTGCTGTATGGTGTGTGTGTGTGATGACATTTTAGAGTCAGATGTCACATACCTAAAGACTGTCTAGACAAAAAAATTGAAGACATTGCTTTTCTGCTTAGACATCCCTTGAAGCAGACTTATTCTGTCCAACACAGCATTATACTGTAATGTTTCTATTTACTTCAGAAATAACCCTCAGGAAGGGCAGATGATGGTACAATCCAGACCCCAGTGCATAGTTAGCAGCCCACAATCGTTCAAGGCAGTTGTATTGACTTTCTCTGGCCATTGACATGAGGCAAACATCACTAATCTCCTACACGGTTGATGTGTCACATTAAACACAGACAAAGTGGTTGAGTAAGTGCTATTTATTTCAAAGTGCTGTAGTGCTATATTTACATAGTCCAGGATTGTGAGTCCTTTAGTGTTATGCCTTCTATTGTGATACTACACAAGTGCAAAAGGACATGTCATTGGACATGCTGGGGTGAAGTGTCATACAGTGCAGAGGAACATGAATTGCCAATGAGGTAGTGAGAGACAATCACAGAGCATAGTGTTAAGGTAAACAGTAGGCTGGAGAACAGTGCATGTGAGCAGCTGTTGCAAGACTGGCATGTTCCGAAGCACAGGACCTTGGATATAAGTGCCCATTTGGCCTGGACCTGTGCTACTGGGTACTCTTACAGGTGAAGGTGATCTGTTCTACATCTTCATCTTCTGATGTGTGTGTCGTCCCCTCTGCCCTTGGTGGTGGTGGGTTTGAAGGGGCAACACACAGTTCAGTGTTTGAAGACGTGGAGTCAGAAATCCCAGTAGCTGCCAACTGTGGGGCTATTAAGGCCAGTACTGTAGCAAGGAGGAGCTGCTTGTTCTTACGGATAGCAGCTATATCACTGTGGCAGGCAGCCAGGTCGGCCCTGAGGGGGTCAATATTGCATTTGTGCATGCAGTGAAAAGTTTGGTGTGCGAGGTGTTGTGGCAACTCCGTTACTGCTGTGCTGATTTTCTTCACACTTTGTTGAAGTTCTTACGAGATAGATGTTCACCCTTGCATGGCTGCTGCCTGTTCTGCAGAGGACATCATGCATGAACGGCCCCCCTCTAGGCTGGCTGCCATATTTTGCATCCCCATCCGCACCTCCTTGGCCAGCTCCCGCTGTACTCCAACTACAGTCTTCTCAAAGCTAGGGCCAGTGTCGTCAGAGTCCTCAGCTGGGTTGGAGCTGGCAGGTTGTACAATTGAAGTGGTGTTTGGGTCCTCTTTGATGGCTGCTATTTCTGTGCTCCTCCTTGCCACTGAAGGTGGGGTTTGGAGGGTTCCAAGGACATCTTGGAGGGTCTGCTGGCTGATGTTTGTCAGACCGTCATCCATGTCATCAGGGAAGTTCAGGACAGGCATATCCCTAGGAGAGCCTTCGTCCTCTGTAATGAGATATTGTACAATTAGTGTGTCTGTGTCGTGGCATTTGTAATGTGAGTTTCCTGACTTCCTATTAGTTGCACATTGTGATCTTGGTTCATGTACATTGTTACTGTCATCAATATTAGCATTCTCCCAGGCCTATGCCACACCTGCATGTCACATGTAGTATGGGCAGTTTTGGAAAATCTCTGCGTCACATCCTCTAGGCGTAGCTTCTGCCCAAATTGTACATTGCCACCTTCTTGTCCTATCCAACCCTCCGTCTACTTCTTTTATCATGGTTTGGCCTTGCAATGGCTGTGGGTGTTCTGATGGCACTTGCACCACACTTAACAATCTTGAACTGACCCAGTCCCAGATATTTCACATCCAGCTATATGTTGCTGGGACCTAGCATGTACTATGGTAGTGTGTAATGTTGATGTTGGGTAATGTATGCTACATTAGATTGCACTGATGGTCCTAGCAGTGTTCCATTTCCTCTTCTGACTGTGAGAGTGTGTTTCACTAGCTGGAAACATATGTCCTCCCATCAATGCTGTTGTTTTAGCACTATGGCACTTGAGATGTTGCATGGGTGCATTGCAACTATTGTGACTCAGGCACATGGTGGACCCTGACATGTGCAGCAAGGGTATGACATTACTGCTGTGTACCTCATAATGTTTATGACAATGCCTGATGTTTATAGTGACTATGGACATTAACATTTGACTGGATTTGCACATTTTTATTGATTACAGGGGATTGATAACGTTGTCATCCTAAGCCCTCTATTTTGGGTGTGTTTGATCCATGGGCACGTAACTTCCATTAGCTACTTGACCTGCACACACAGCAGAGGTTGTAGTGGCAACTGTTGTCAATGTTAAATTCCACTTGTGGATATGGCCTGAGACTGTTAATTGATACCTAGTTCATGTAGTGACAATACCAGCTGTCGTGTGACAGCATGCCAGTTTTACGTTGTACCCTACCCTCCTGGACTGGCTTTGCTTTTCCAGCATCCTTGGCATGGCTGAGTACCCCCATGCAAAGGTTGTTGGTGTAGGGTTGAGCTGTGCCCCAGGTTTCCACTACACAGTCCATGCCCCCGTGCCCTGCCCCTCTGCCCTTTCCACTACCTGATTATCATGGCTGATATGCATTGCGTAGTAGGTATGCCCCCCTGGTTTCAGTTAACAATTAGGCAGTTTTGTTCCCCATGCCACTTACCCTGCATCTGTGTGGTTTCCTGGAAGTCTGCGCTGTCCTGTCCTTGAATCCCTGTGACGATCTCCTCAGGGATGCCACCATCTCCTCCATGTGGTCCAGGGCCTCCTGCGGTGCTGGACTCCCACCTCCAGTCTGCAGTGCTGCCATCCTGTTCCTGGCCAATTTTTCCTTGGTTCTAAGCTTGCAGTCATGCCAGCGTTTATTGCACTCGATGACTGTGCTCCGTACTTCTGCCACACTGTTGATCTTATCGATAATTTGTTGCCAAATTGCCTCTCTCCTCCCAATTGGCAATTTAGAGGAGCCAAAAAGTTGGTGCTGGTGTCCCGTCACCTCTTTCACCAGCATTTCATGCTCCTCTGCACTGAACCAACACTTCCTTTTCTTCTTTTCCCTCTCCTGGGTCTTGTGTGGGTCCTCCTGGCTGGTTCCTGGTCAGTTGTCATCTTCCTGGGGTCTCTCATAACTTCTGGAATCCATTTTGGGGCTCCTTTGCACATTTTGCAATGTTTCCGCTGCTTTTTGCCGCTATTGCGTAAAAAATGGTGCGTATCTGGTTTGCGACGTCATAAACCGGATAAAGGTCATTTGCGCCACGTTAACGTCGTTTTTCTTTACAATGAGGCGCATTGGTTTGTGTAAAAAAAAAAAAATCACTCTTACTTGTGGTTTGCGCCGCCGTGCGTCAATGTGTAAATTTGACGCCCGGGTGGCGCAATGAAATGGCGTTAGCTAGCGTTAATTTTTTTTACTCAAAACTGCGTCAAAAAGTATAAATATGGGTCTTGGTGTTTTTTGCTTCTTAAGCACTATTTTCACTTAGGGTTTTAAAATTCAGTATCTTTAGTTCTACTGATTGAATTGTTGTTCTGGTATCATTTTGTAAAATTAATTTTTCTAAATTGGTTTGGTATTTTTTAGTATTTTGTTTTGTGATTCACTTTGTTGCTATGTGTGTGCTGCATAAATACTTTACACATTCCCTGTAAGTTAGGTTTGACTACTTTTGTGTCAAGCTACTAGAGGGTTAAGAACAGGCTAATTTATTGACTTTTGTGGTTCACCCTGACAAGGACTCTGGATGTTAGCTGACTTGGGCTCCCCCCCCCACCCCAACCAATAACCTAATTCCAAATAAACAACAATCATAGACATGGTGATCTGCTGGCCCTAGCAGGCCACCAAACACAGGCCCTCATTCTGACCTTGGCGGGCGGCGGAGGCCGGCCGCCAAAGTCCCGCCGTCAGATTACCGTTCCGCGGTCGAAAGACCGCGGCGGTAATTCTGACTTTCGCCTTCAGACCGCCCGCCAGCCCAGCGGGAAAGAGGCTTCCACGATGAAGCCGGCTCGGAATCGAGCCGGCGGAGTGGAAGCTGTGCGACGGGTGCAGTTGCACCCGTCGCGTATTTCACTGTCTGCGCAGCAGACAGTGAAATACATGTAGGGGCCCTCTTACGGGGGCCCCTGCAATGCCCATTGCCAGTGGCATGGGCACTGCAGGGGCCCCCAGGGGCCCCGCGACCCCCCCTACCGCCATCCGGATCCCAGCGGTCAGACCGCCGGGATCTGGATGGCGGTAGGGGGGGTCGGAATCCCCGAGGCGGTGCAGCAAGCTGCGCCGCCGTGGAGGATTCAATGGGGCGGCGGTACACTGGCGGGAGCCCGCCAGTGGTGCCGGTCCGACCGCGGCTTTACCGCCGCGGTCGGAATCCCCATTGGAGCACCGCCGGCCTGTCGGCGGTGCTCCCGCGGTCCTCCGCCCTGGCGGTCAAAGACCGCCAGGGTCAGAATGAGGGCCACAGTTTGTTACATTTTGAAGCCTGCCTCATTAATATTCATGATATAGGCTGGATTTCTTTTAGGTCTTAAAGTTATTTACTATTCCACAAAAATACTGGTCACAATTTGCGACATTACTAAATCATTGTGCTTATTTGCAGAGTTAATTAATAGACATAATTATTTGCAGAAACATGTAAATAGTTTGAAAGCGTGAAATGCACATATCAATGTTTGTTTGATCGCTGTTAGGCAGTATTCTTTAAAAGTGCATTTTGATATATTCCTGCTTGAAAGAACCTCGTTAATATTTGCCAATTTGTAACAGAGAGCCCTGTATATCATAAAAAGTTTTTTGTAGCACTTTTGACTAGCTAATCTTTTTGACACGCATGTCATCAAGAAAAACAAGAAACAGTAAAATTAAGGGTTTGTATTTAATCTGAAAGTAAACCAGCTGTTGAAAAATAAATATTCAATCTAAGCTAACCGTATTGAGTGTCTTCATGTGGTTCTTAATTTAAAAAATGTATTAAGCTGCACCTATACGTATTCAAAATCCTAAAGAAATCAGGAAAGTAATTCACACTGATGGCTCAAATTTTCACCGCGACAGCACCATGCATAATAAATCAAACAGATAACTTTGACAATATGAAACCTGCACAGACTAATATTACATTTGATCAAATATGATAGATGCGGTGGTAGCAGTAAAGAGGTGATGGATGGTCACTGATCAGCAGAAAGCTTGATATGCTATTTGTGCAAATCAAAAATGTTTTCTCCAAATTAGAACATTATTCTTAGGAAAACAGGTGTATATGGTTATCAGCAGCTGGAACGGAGACACTAAATATAGTAGGTAGTCATCATGACAAACTGGGAAAGTTCTTTTGGGGGGTGCCTAGGATGGAGTGCTACACCCCCAGTACTGATGTTGCAAGCACTACGCAAATAAGAGGGACATATTAATGACAGCTTTGCGCCATGCTTGCACTATGTACATGGTAAATATGTGATGCAAACCACTAAGTCAGATTTTGAAGCCATGTACAGACACTTTGGGGGTTATTCTAACTTTGGAGGAGGTGTTAATCCGTCCCAAAAGTGACGGTAAAGTGACGGATATACCACCAGCCGTATTACGAGTTCCATAGGATATAATGGACTCGTAATACGTCTGGTGGTAAATCCGTCACTTTTCCGTCACTTTTGGGACGAATTAACACCTCCTCCAAAGTTAGAATAACCCCCTTTGTGTGGCTTCGAATGGTTTAAACAATCTGGAGTAATGCAATGCAGCACAAATTTGAATTGCACTTCACAAGAAAGGTGTTCCACTGACATTGCATGACACAACTCCCGTGGTTTGTGACGCATTCCCAAATTTACCAAACCTAATAAGCCTAGAAATGCACCAAAAAGATATGCCTTTCCAGGACAGGCGTAAGAAAGAGAAATATCTTTGTCTTATTTCTCGTCATTTTTTACTTTTAGTATGTGTTCTTCATTCTGCAGAACAAAGGTAGAGGAATATTTCTCTAAGGATTGATTTTGTGCCCCTTCCTGCATAAAAAACAATCATGTATTTAATGCAAGCACCTTCGCACCATGGTGTAAGGGTTCCAGGGATGGGGCTAGGCAGTCCATTGTGCACCAGCGCAGGGGGAAAGGACAGAAATGTGCCACATGCCTTAAATTGGGTGCATTCCTGCTCTTTCCCAGTGACAGAGTTCAGTGCAGCAAGGTGACGTGCTGCGATGCACTGCACCACTTTCCCCTAAATATGGCTTTAAATGACGAAAATTATTTTCTGTAACTACACAAAAGTTCAGAAATAATATCCAAAATTAATTTAGCACACAAAAATGAATACATAGGGCCCTATTACAGATAGGGTGCACTTTCTCTGTTTGCATCTGTTAACAAGGTGGGCCTGACCCAAACAGAGAAAGTGCTCCCTATTACCTTGAATGATCTCATTCAAGTAAAAAATGGAGCAGCTGCTTTAAAGCCGCTCCATCTTTCATTGTGCAGGAGGCAACCTGCCTGCACCTTTAAGGGGAATTAGAGATCCCCTTGCAGGCGGGTGCAGTGAGTGACAGCCTCTGCCTGCAAGGGGATGTCTGGGGGGTCTATAGGACTGCTTTCTCACCTCCAGAGAGCTGCTAGCACGGGGCACACTGACAGTGTGCCACCTTTTAGGTGGTGCGCAGTGACAGCTTCTTTGCCTCTGCACCTGTGTCTATAATACAGTGAGGCGCAGAGGCACACATGAAAAGAGGAAAAGGCCACTTTGGACTTTTCAGAAGGAAGGTGTCAAACCTGCACAAAAACAATGCTGCAGACAACAAAGGCACACTTGCACCATGGTGCCAAAATGGTGCCTGCACAGGGGGAAAGAACAGGAATGCAACGTATTGCATAAATACCATGTTGTGTAGCCATTTTAGTTATAGCTTCATACACAGTATTTTAGCAAACTAGGCCTGCCACTGTGTACGTTAACCTAGTTATATTTTATTCAGCTTTGTTTATTATTTTAACAGTAGCCACATTTGCGGTCTTGTTTTATTTCTCTGTATCCAGCTGTTCTTTGCCTAGGTCCGTACTGCGTTCTAAAACAAGACATTTCTTTCACTCTGTGCTTTTCTCAAGGCAGCAGTAAGATAGGTTGCCGGCAAACGTGGTAACGCTTTGTCTCCAGTGTTCATAGAAACATACACATCATTATATTGGGGCATTTTCTCAGAACACCAGCTGTTTTATTATAGAAACACTTCCCTGTCCCATACACATTAGAGGGAGATTCCAGCCAGAAGTCCACGACTGTATGCTGATTGCTGAACGCTTGGTTACAGCTGCTTCTGTAGACTACAGGCCTCTTGCTCAGGTATGAGGGATGATGTCTTTCCAGGGGAACCTGAAGGGCAGAACTAGAAATTAACATGTTGTGCTCTAATATAGATTAGGTAGGAAGTATTCTAATGATTTTAGTGACAAAATGATAGTTGTTAATTTTATTATTTACTCTCCTTGTCACAATTTTAATCCTGTCATGCTTTATCATCCTGGTTATTGCAGCACAAGTTGTATTATCTAAGATGCAGTTGCTTCATTAAAACCTCATTGAAACATATACTGCCTTTGATTGCCCTTGTATATGTGAGACCACTGTAACTGAGAGAAACGGATGTGATCTCAGTGACCATGATTTCCCTGAGGAATCAATTGTATCATGCGCTCGGATGCCCAATAATTCCTGCTCTTGGGTAGAGATGAGGCACTTCTAGTTAGCCGGAGCAAAACCCAGATTAGGCCGACAGGTGTCACCTGTAGTGAGTTAGACTCAGTCCCACACAGTGAAAGTGATTCTGCTGCTCAAATCCAGTAGTATAATGAGAGCCTACGCGACAGTGACAGATATCTCATCCGCTGAAATCTAAACACCATTGTTTTCTATGGTATTTAGACTTCCGCAGACAGGTTATCCATCACCGTTGCAACAGATTAACTCCTCCGCCAAGATCTAAATCAGGTCTAAGACCGAATGTAGACATCTTCACTACATCTCACCCACAGTCTCCTTGATGACAAAGCTCTCTCTTCGGACACTGAGTACAACCTTGCCTGCTGAATTTTACATTCTCAGAAACTTTTCTTCAAAAAAATTTCAACATCCAAGGTAAATGCTGACCAGGCAAAATCAATTTCTTGTATTCCATGTGCATTTCATTGTGGTTGGCAATGCTTTCCGACATTGACCTGGTCTTGCTCGACTAGATGTCCTTGGTTGGTGCTTTGATCTTTTAGGCACTAGTTTTTACTAAAATCTTTTAAATATTCATAACTTTGGTTCTACTGATTGAATCTTTGTCATTTTGAGGTAAAAATATTTATTAAAATGTACCCTATTTCCTAAATCAGTGTGTGTTTTTTCTTGTGCTGTGTTTGCACTTTATTTCTGTTAGTGTCCAGCATAAATACTTTTCACATTGCCTCTAAGTTAATGTCAGGAATAAGGCCATGCGTGGTCCAGGTCTCGCCCGAAACTCTGCTGCACGTTACTGCGGCGCTTTATGCTCACCACTTGTCAGCTCCTCTTGTTCCAAAGTTGGCCATCAGCGTCGGCTGCCCTGGGGTAAAGCTCACAGAGCTGCAGGTTCAGGACATTGGTGGACAAGATGCACTTATCAGTGCTATTCCATGAAGGGACTACAATTCCCATGTTTTTAGAGGCAGCAGCCATCTTGGGGAGTGGCAGGCCTATAAAGCCCAGCCACACCCAAGCACGTTGCTCACTATTTTGAAGACTCCGATGCAGTAAGACCTCGTGCGGGTTTCTCGGAAGAAGAGCAGAGTTCCTGAATGGCAGAGTGGAATCCAGCCGAAGTATCCTTGTTTCTATCGTGCTTTTAAAACGAGTAGGTCGTACTCGTAGCGGTAAGGCCTTGATGAATCCAATTTTGGAGGAAGTTGTTACTTCCAAAGGTAAAGCGCCCCTTAACACAACGAGCAAAGCGTTTTCAGTTTCCAGAGTACAGTGGCCTTGGTGCAATGATCAAAGGCGTTTCAGAGCACAGGTGTAAAGCGCTCTTTGCACAGCAATTCAAGCTTTTCAGTTCAAAGATGTAAAGCGCTCTAGGCACAGCAATTCAAGCGCTTTCGTTCACAGATATAAAGCGCTATAGGCACAGCAATTCAAGCGCTTCAGTTCACAGATGTGAAGCGCTCTGGGCACGGCAATTCAAGCGCTTCAGTTCACAGAGGCAAAGCGCTCCTGGCACGGCAATTCAAGCGCTTCAGTTCACAGATGTAAAGCGCTCTTGGCACAGCAATTCAAGAGCTTCAGTTCACAGAGGTAAAGCGCTCTGGGCACGGCAATTCAAGCGCTTCAGTTCACAGAGGCAAAGCGCTCCTGGCACGGCAATTCAAGCGCTTCAGTTCACAGATGCAAAGCGCTCTTGGCACAGCAATTCAAGCGATTCAGTTCACAGAGGTAAAGAGCTCTTGGCATGGCAATTCAAGTGCTTCAGTTCACAGAGGTAAAGCGCTCTTGGCACGGCAATTCAAGCGCTTCAGTTCACAGATGTAAAGCGCTCTTGGCATGACAATTCAAGCGCTTCAGTTCACAGATGTAAAGTGCTCTTGGCACAACAATTCAAGTGCTTCAGTTCACAGATGTAAAGCGCTCTTGGCACGGCAATTCAAGCGCTTCAGTCCACAGGTTTAAAGCGATCTTGGCACAACGATCAAAGCGCCTCAATTCACAGGAGTAAAAGGTTCTTGGCACAACAATCAAAGTGATGCAGGCCACTTGAGTAAAAGCGCCCCCTTAGCATAATGAGTGTAGCGCTTTAAGGCAAGACACGTAAAAGCGCTTCCTGGTATTATTAAGTAAAGTGCTTCAATTTCAATGAGTAAAAACTTTTCGGCCTTTATTGTTGTGAATGTGAAAGTATTTCTGGAGATAAGCAAATCATAGTTTTCATTGTTCTTTAAAAAGCTTAAGATGTGAAAAGCATATTTCATTCTTTGAGATTTTCTAAGTCATGATCAAAGGTTTATGTTGTGAATGCACAGATGCTACAGGATTGATATTCTGAGTATAATCATAGTCCAAAGCTCTTGCCATCTATTGATTCTGAGGTCATAGTTTACTCTTGTTCCATGTTTCAAAGAAGGGGCTTTGCCCTCATTTCAAAAGGGGTCTCCATCTGATATCTCAGAGACACATTTAGTCAAGAGTCTACTGATGAGTTACATTTCTATGAATAAGTAAATGCATATTTGTTCTAACCTTTACTTTTCAGATCTCTTTCCCTGCTGTTCCCTACCCTAATTCCCTTCCCCCTGACTGGCTTCATCATAACTCTGTGCTATAATAGCTTTCTGAGTTGGTGACGCCAGAATGTGGGCCTTTTTTTCAGCGACGTGCAGATCCAGAGAAAAGGACACTGTGACAGTTAAGCTGATTGCTTTTTGTGCTAAGCTATCCAGGGTTAAGCACAGGTTAAAGTAATGACTGACTTTTAATGATTTGCATTGCCAGGGATTTCAGCTGTTGCTTGATGTGGGCTCACAACCCAGTCAACCAACAATCCGATTTCTCACATTGTGTAATAGGGGCAGCAAGGACAGACAGGAGTATGGACTGATCTAAGAGTATAAACTTCTTAGTTTGTCTGATTGGGGGAACGGATTGGAAAGTTGATGAGAGTCAGGGGTATGTCAGTGTCATCATCCCCACCACTTCTTTCCTGCCTGGGTTATGCTGGGAACCTGTCAGGACACAAACTCTGTCCTTTAAATGATGTTTGCTTCCTGCAGGAAAAGTGTGAATTCCAGTTCCTGCTCCAGCATGTCTTCCTCCCCTTGATGGGAACATGATGATGAATATAAATAGACAGGAGAAAGGGGAATGAGAAGAGAGAGTTCAGAGGCATCAACTGTCACTTTTCCAGTGTACCTCCGTAGTCATTTGTCTCCATTATGAGATATAGGCCCTGTAAACTGTAAACTTCATACTTGTATAGCACACTACTCACCCGTTAAGGTCTCAAGGCACTGTACACATACTGCTGTGGAACCCCTCCTGGCTTTTCCCTGTGAGGTACCCACTCCTGGGCAACCTCCAAGGTGAAGCCAGGCATCCCAGCACTGTTGGGGCTGCTGTTGAGATTAAGCAAGCTATTGCCCAGAGTTACAGAGTGGGACCCATGAATTAGATTAGGCACCGATGTGAGAATTGTCAGGTCTGAAGAAATTGAGCCCAAGAACCACCGAGGGAGGAATTGAACCCTGGTCCCGGGCCAGATTTCTGCATCAGGGTATGCCGCTCTAACCATTGAGCCACACTTCTCCACACCATTACATCATTGTCAGCCCCCCCACGGGACTACCAATGACACAGAGAGAACGCCACTGCCAAGCTGGTGTCATCCCCCCAGTCGTATTACAATGTTCCTGCCGGGCTGACCGGCGGAACAATTGTATTACGACGTTCGCACAGGGCTGACCAGCTGGAACAGTGCTATGGTATTGGTCTTGGCTCCCTTAAGGGAGCGGAGGCCAATACTATAGCAAAAGAGCACCTACTGTCGTACAACACCACCCTTGGAATTTGCTCTGTCTGCTAAGCAGACAGTGCATATTCTGATGTTGCTGGGCAGGCGGGGCTCTGGCATTGGCTTTCTGCCAGCCTTTCCATGGTGGGGTGACTGCCATGGAAAGGCTAGTGAAAAGGTGAGTTGTAATCAGCAAGGCAGCGCTGAGTTCAGCACTGCAGTGGCTGAGCACAACTCAGACTGCTGTCAGCCTGTCGAAAACAATGTCCCTGGCGGTGACAGCGGTCTTCAGGCGATCCCGCCATACTTGTTATGAGGCCCATAATGTTCACCCTACATCAGTAACTGCTGGATGAATGGATTACAAGAGACCAATTAGAACACATACATCCATAGGATTCTGGAAATGTGTGATTCTTCAGCAACAATGATTAAACATAACCTATTTGCAAATAGTCCATATTGGTATTGATATACCTGCGTTAATTGGTGGGAGACCCAATCGGCCTCCTTTCTGTAGATTTTTAGCATGATTTTAAATAACCTTTACAAATAAGGATAGAGAGATATGATATGATATGATGATATGATGGTTAAACTTCAAAGTGTCTTTTATAAAAAGGTAGCCACGGCGAACCGGCAATATGGGGGTTCACCTAACAGCAGTTGGTTTAATGATGCATGCATGAGAGCTAAGACTGAGTTAAGGAAGGCTATACTGGCCGGGTATACGGGGGCAATCAAACAAGCAAGATTCACGTATAAAAAGATAATCCTACAATCAAAGAAAGCTTGGGAAGATGCTATTTGGCAGGACTTGCTAGATGCTACTAAAACAAACAACAATACGCTTTTTTGGGAACTGCTGACTAAGCACGAGAGAGGGGGTAGGTTTATACAAAGGAACCATATTCAACCTGGTACCTGGGTGGATCATTTCTCTCTCTTGTACGAAGGAACTGCCTCCACTGGGACTGTCGATTGTGAGAAAGTGGGATTATACCCCCCATTTTCACCCAATGCTAACCTTGCCACTTCTCCGTCCAGTGGGAATCTATTTAACTCTGGAAGCTATATTTGCTTTTCTCTAGAAGAAACTGCAGACGCCATTAAATCTCTAAAGACAGGTAAAGCCCCAGGCCCTGATAAAATTCCAGGTGACCTTTATAAATCAGAGTTACCCATCTGGACCTGGTACATTAATATGCTGTCAAACAAAATCGCAAAAGGAGGACAGATCCCTGAGACGTGGAAGGGTGCAGAAATTATTCCAATATATAAAAAGGGCAACGTAAATCTTCCAATTAACTACAGACCGGTCAGTTTAATTGACAACCTACAAAAAAATTTTGCAAAACAATTGTTAGTTAGACTGACGAGTTGGGTGACGGAGCAGCAGATCCTATCACCACTTCAGGCAGGGTTCCGCTCTAGAGTTAGCACGGTTGACCAGGCATTTAGGTTGACCGTGCTACACTGGAAATATGTAGTCTTGGCAAAGCAAACACAATATGTCACTTTTGTAGACCTGCGCTCTGCCTTTGACCTGGTACCTAGAGACAAGCTTTGGGGAGTGCTACACAAAAGAGGGGCACCATCTGATATCATTCATTTATTAACACGTATGCATGAAGGCACATACGCTCAAGTAAGATGGGGTAACCAAGGCGAACTGACTAACAAGTTTCCCATTAAAAGAGGTGTTCGTCAGGGATGTGTCCTAGCGCCACTTTTGTTTTCTTTATTCATTAACGAGGTGGTCCAAGAACTCATGACATGCCAGAATGATGCTCCCAGCTTAGGCAATCAGAAAATCCCAATTCTTCTTTTTGCGGATGACTCTCTATTGATCTCAAAGACCCCTATGGGGCTGCAAATTCTTGTGGATAGATTTAAATCATTCTGCTGGAATTTTGGTTTAGAGCTGAACTCGAAGAAAACAAAATTGATGGTGCTTCGCTCTGGCTCTCGTAAGAAGTGTACGATCAGGTTAGATGGAGCTATTTTGGACCAGGTTAGCTCTATCGACTACTTGGGTGTGAGGCTTACAGACTCACTCCTCTGGGACGAACAAGTCGGTAAGAGTGGCGGGCTTTTGCAACATCGGGCAGCATCCATATTACGCCTTTACAGGAATACGATCGCTAAAGTTGTGTCTCCAGCAGTAAAGATCTATGTGGCCAAGGCACAGGGTGCTGCTGTTTATGGTGCAGAGATTTGGGGCATGACAGATAGCAGTAGGATAACTAAAATTGAGAATAGCTTTGCACGGGCTCTATGTGCTTGTCCCACTAGCACCCCATTAACCCCCCTTTTTTTAGATCTAGGGCTTAAACGTATAGCCGATTTGATTATCTTACGGCCCCTACTATATTGGGTGAGGCTTTGGGTAGTTCCTGAACTGGCTATATATAAGTCTTCCCTATTAGAATTGTTAAAAACCTCTAACTCTATGTCCATACCATGGATCAAACACGTATCTAGTTGGTTTTGCATGCTAGGACTGAGGAACTTCTGGGAGAATCCCCAGCAACTTGTGAAGCCCCATGTAAAAGTATTGAAGAGAGCTTACTGGTCCCACATATGTAATAATTACATTTCTCAGAAATCGAATGGTCATTTAACTAACTCGTTTATTAATTTTAAATGGTACCCTGAGTTTGAACCATACTTAGATACAATACCTGATTTGTTAGGCAAAAGTTTGTATGCCAGATTTCGATTTGGAACATTACCCCTGAAGGCCTTAACGAGCAGATGGGGACCTAAGTCAAGCTCTGATACCTGTCCTGTATGTGGCATTCCTTCCGAAACAGTAGAACATTTTATGTTTTTTTGTCCCGCCTATTCAATCCCAAGGTTTAAATGGATACATAAAATCTGTAGGGAATTGAATTTAAGGAAATGTTTTCTAGCTTTGCGGATCTTAAAAAGCCACAATTCAAATGTGACAATTTACGCAGTAAGTAAGTTTTTAGCAACAGCATGGCGCATACGCACTTTTTATTTACAATGAGTTGAAATTGTTTTAAGACGGGCAAACATGGATCATTCTTTTTTTTTAAATTTTTCTATGACATTATGGTTTATATTATTATATTATATTGTATTGTATTGTATTGCTTTGATGGTCTGTTGGCCGAATAAAGCTTATGTGAAACACACAAGGATAGAGAGAAAACAGACATTGACTATGCAACACACAGGAATGACCATTGCACTCTGGCATTACACTGAAACAATACCTGCATTGTTTCCAGAGAGCAGTTCCTGCTTTAGCAAAAAGTCATTCATTTTTGCATACAGGCACAATAGAACTAAATCCAAATGTTATATCAAGAATTCTAATTAATATTTAACAGTATGTGCGCAACAGAATTTAAGTTTCCGAATAAGCAAACTATTGAACAGCTGATAGCTCAAAATAATTCTTGGTCTAAGTTCTTGTGCTACATACTACAGGGGAAATTGTCATTGCGACATTATGTAAGTATTAATATCCATATGTATGATCCCCCTGCGCTGCTAGAGCGTCAATATCTTTGATGGTCCAGCAGTGCAGACTAAAATAATCGTATCTACGAGGTCACGCAAAGCCACTTTGTGTGGCTTTGAATGGCCTCACTCTGTGCCAGGGAGGCATTCCATGAGTGTTGGGGTGGGTTTTACCAAGCAACAACCATGGGTTTTGATACATTCCAAGATTTTCAAAATCTTACGTCTCCTCAGGGCAGGCATAAAGAGAATAATTATTTTTAGTTCTCCTTGTTTCTTCCTCTATCCATGTGTGCTACATTCTCCAGCACACATGGAAAGAGGAAAAGCCCACTATGGACTTTTCTGTGCAGGAAGGTCTCCCTTCCTACACAAAAACAATGCTGTCGACATCAAAGGCACACTTGCACCATGGTGCAAGGGTGGATGCATCGGCGCTAGGCTGCCAAAATGGTGCCCACACAGGCGGAAAGGACAGGAATTAATACCATTGATTCCTGCCCTTTTACTTTGGTGCAAGGCAGTGCAGCAAGGTGACTTGCTTCTCTGTGCTGCCATATGCCAGATCCCTGTAAATATGCGCAGAGCATTGAGTAATTTCTTGGCTTAAGAGTTATTGCTGTTTTCTGTTTTTTCTTTTCCTGCAGGTGTCTAGGTTGTGCTTAACTTTCAAAAGCAGTAGGCAGCTGAAAACGGCTGTAAGCAAATGATTTGGAACTGGAATCCAAAACCAGTCCCATTCCTGTGCAGATTGCTGAAATACAAGTGGAGCAGACAGAATTGTATGCAACTTAAATAGCATTCTTTGCCCAAAGTGGCTGCTGAACTCCCATTAAAGGTAGATTTTGTGAAACTTGTGATGAAGACGGCTGTTCTCTCATCATAGTTGCATAAGATTGTTCTCATGTCTTAAAGCCTAAGGCCTGGGTCAGCACTGGTTACCTGATAAAGGCTATAGATGCAGTCTTAAGATCAAAAACCGTTGCGGTGGACAGATAAACCAAAGCTGGTCATGATTGTGCCCCATGTAATAGCAGTTGAAGGGGTAGGCATTGTCCAACTGCTGCGTAGAAGGGTAGAAATCAGAGAAGAAATTATGGATTTGTTATCATCACTAGCATCATCATCAACACTAGTTTTGGTTTGAGCTGACTGAGCTAACTACCCCCTGCAATATTAGGGTTGTTGTCAAACCCGGACTTCTTCTTGTGTCAGTTTGGAGAGGTTTAAAGAAGTAGAATAGAAGATGTGGAGCGGGCCAGCCAGGCTTCATCTTATCATCATCAGCAGGAGTGCCTCCGTCCAGCCTCGAATCCCTTGGAATGTAGGAGAGGCTGAAAGGCAAAGAAGAGTGGGTCATTGTGACTTAACTCACCCTCCCTTATTAAAATGACACTCATAATCAACACTTCCTTCTATTGCACAGACTTGAAGAAATAGATTTGTATTTTTTTGTGTTTCAGTAGTAAGAGTGCCTCATACTAAACCTCCCGATGGTGTAACCCTCCCACTTTCCAGATGGCTTATGTGACTGAGAAACTACCATGGTCACAGTGATTCAATCATCACTGCCAATATTCACCCAGTCGCAACTATTTCCAGGTCGTGATAATAACTTTGCTGCCTGAGACACTATCTGTGCCTGCCCTCATTCTAGGAACAATCCCTTCTATTTTCCAATAGGAGTGTCCCTTTGCTGAAGATCCGAAAATTTAATAATATGTCTTATTTACATCTGACTTCCCTCTTAGGGAAACAATGAGGCAAAATGAGGCTCCTCCTGCTGGCGAGGATTCCTTTTGGGATTTTCCCTGGCAAGTCACCTTCTGCTTTTTGCCCACAGCCCTTCAGTTAACCATGACCCCTGACTAACGGATGCCCATATTTCAGTTACTGTGTGGGTGACATCTTGGTATGGTTCCTGTTACATGCAAAAACAATAATTTCCGGTCTAAACATCAAATTCACTTTTTCCCTCTGTGGATTTCAATCAGGCCTTTACAGATTAAAGTGAAAACCAGAAAACCTTCATACATTATACTTATTTAGGAAATATACATACGTGGACTAGGGAAATAGTATGCGGTGTTTTTTTTCATGGATTGCTTAGAACTGATCTGTAAGGCAGTTGTAATGCATATCTATTTCAGAATCAAACAAGAAGACATAATATAAGTCATAGGTGACCCTATTTTTCTAAATCAAAGAAAAATAGTGTTATTCACATCTACACGTCGTCATTATGCCTAGACACACTAATCATAATTTACTCAGGCAGAATAATTATTCTGCATCCAATTTTCCACTATGGATTCCTGACACAAATGTGGCAGTAGTTTAATCACAAAATTCTGGAGATGAAAAGGCCCTAAGAGGAGTAAAAGCTAACAATAATATCAATTTCACAACATGTTGGAAGTTTCATTCACAGCAATGGCCTCTATACCCATTAAAATAATTCACTGAGGGGACAAAATCCTAAAATAGCCCTTTATAATGATTAAAGATTGAATTCGAATGTCATAGCACAGCAAACAATATTGTATTCACTTTTGTAAGTGATAGTGATAGAAACCATATTTCTTTATTACAATGTAGTCCAGTTGAGTAGATAAGTTAATATGAACCACAGCATAATTCATTACACGTCTCTCTTCTTACAGCCTTGGCGTATTCTGATATTTGAAGAATCATTTGTTTTTCAGGTCTCCCACATTTATGGTATTCACTTTATCCCGCTTTTATTGCATTTATTGTATTAATTTTTCTGCCTATATTTTACTACATTTGGTTTTTGATAATTTTATTGGTATTTATCCATATCTTTTTTGCACATTTGAAACAAATGAAGCTAGAACTAATAAACGCCTATATTAAATGGATAAATATACAGGCGTAACAGTAAGCTGAGCTAGCATGTAGAGTCACTCAAAAAAAAAAAAAAATTCAATTTTTTCCATTCTTCTAACAAAAAAATATAGCCAAGCAAATAGATGGTTTTTGTGCTGTATTTATCTCTGAAACTGAGAACTGGGAGCCTTAAACGAATATGGCTCTGAGAGAGATGCCTCCATAGCTTTCTCAATGCTGAATCAGAAATATCATTTAATTTATTTGTGAATTTTAAATCAACAGAGCAAAGAATAAACACTGAGGGGCATATTTCTACTCTGTTTGCAACTAATTAGCTTCATTTTTTTTTTACTCTAATCCGGTGCAAAACGAACTCCATATTTATACTTTGGTGCTAAGCCCATCTAGCACCAAATTTATGGAGTTAAAGTGATTTTTTGAAAGTGGAAACCTAGCTTGCTTTAATGAGCTGCAAGGTAGGCGTTCTTGTGCAAAAAATGACTCTATGGCCTTAACACCATGGCCCGTATTTATACTTTTTTAGGCCGCATTTGCGCCGCTTTTTGACGCAAAAGCGGCGCAAACTCACAAAATACAATTGTATTTTGTGAGTTTGCGCCGCTTTTGCGTTAAAACATGGCGCAAATGCGGCGCTAAAAAAGTATAAATACGGGCCCATGTTTATACTCCTGTGCAAAAATGGTGCACGGGAGGGAGGAGCAGTCAAAAAATGGGGCAAAGCTTGCTTTGCCCCATTTTTTAACACCTGGGTCAGGGCAGGAGTTAGGGGACCAGTGGGCCTATTTCCATGGTGGAACACCATTGAATAAGCTCACAGGTGCCCTCCCCAGGCCCCAAGGACACCCAAACCAGAGATACAGTGGAGATTGGTGGACCCCATCCCAGGTACGTACAGGCAAGTACAGGTAAATATTTTATTTTATTTTATTTTTTAAAGTGCCGTTGGGGGCCCTGAAATGGGTCCCCTTACATGGCACTGGGTGCATTGGCCATGCCCAGGGGACCCTGGTGGTGGGCATAACTCCTGTCTTTTCTAAAACAGGAGTCATGTGGTTTGTATGGTTTTGCTTCCAAAAATTACTCTTGGTGTCTTAGAGTCATTTGTTTTACTCTAACCTGCCTAGCGTCATTCTTCGGTGCAAAAACTTCTTCTTCCATACTGCCAGCCCAACCCGACTAAAGTTATTTGTTTTGTCACTAGCCTACCCTTTGCACCAGCTTGCACCATTCTATAAATATGGTGCCTAGCTGGTGCACAGAAATGGTGCAAGCTGGTGCTAAACTCTTTGGTGCAAAACTGAGTTGGTGCACCAAAATGTATAAATCAGGGCCTGAGTATTAATAATAAAGGCATCCAATAAGTGTGAAATATAGTTGAAAAAATATGAAAAAAGGAAAAAAAAGCTCAGCCAACGTTCATGTTACAGATAAAATGCAACAAGAATGTAGACCGTAAGCTCCCTTCCAAAGAAGTATATTGAGACTAATACGATGTTTAATTTAAGACTGAAGATACCTTGTTCTATAAAATGCATCTTGCACTCCACAATCTCACTAAAGATAAATGTATCATAATAATGTAGAGAAAGGATTAATTAGGCATGGGCTTTTGTGCCACACCAAATCATAATACAACACAGATTGGTCACAGAAAATATTACCTTCATGCATATCCAGAGACTTTGGCTGAGGTGGGGTGTGAGTCCTTCTCAAGCAACAGCCACAATGCTTGTCAGGGTGAACCACGAACAATCACTATATTAACCTGTGCTGTAGCACAAAAGCAGTCAGGCTTAACTTAGAGGCAATGTGCAAAGTATTTATGCAGCAATCACACAGTAATAACATGAAAGTACAACTCAAAAAAACATCCACACCAGTTTAGAGAAATAGAGTAAATGTAATAAATTATTTGACACTTAAATGATAAAATTCTAATCAGTAAGGTAAGGTAAGTGTATTGTCTGATTAATAATAGCCATTACAATGCATGTAAAATATTAATACACCATGTACGCAACAATATTTTAGTACAAGTAAAATAAAGTATAACAGTTGGCTAAAAAGTTTAAACTCTAAAAAAATGGTTTATCATTGTGCAAAGGGTAATACAAGATAATAATAAAGGGATTTGATGGTTATAAGCCATACTATAACAGTATCTTTCATTGTACAGAATTGGTGCAAAATTAGTTTATAATTAAAATCCATACTAAAATAATAGAAAAAGATCAACTTTACATGTTTGTTTAACCACAGCAGTTTGTTACAGATTACTCAATGCAACCATTCCTTTTTCCCATTATCAGCTGTGCTTGTTCATTCAGCTTCTGTACTTTGTTACAGAGTACTCAATGCAACCATTATTTGTTACCGTTTACAAGCTACAAGTTTATACACAGCTTAACAATGCCTACATTTTCCATGGTTTACTCTACGTAAAACCATTATATATTGTTGCATTTTGAGTAGCACCTTTACTCTGTGTAATCTATAACGCTTTTGGAGGGTGAATTCAGCATATTGTCTGCAAAGGATAAGAACTTAGTAAATTGACTAATCAGAAGGATTGATCTACCAGATGAACAGAATTTTACAGCTTGACCACATGTTCTCACACCAAAGTCATTAAACAGAAATTCAACAAAGTCCATCATGCTTGAAGTAAGCAAATACAGACGCACATTATGTGCAATAAAGATTACTTTGAAAAACCACAAAGTCTGCAACAGTTTGTCAGCCATTGTTGCACCCATCTTGGAGTGGCCTCCTTTGTTGAATACCTGTCAAGTCTTAATTCTGCGAAATGGACCCATTTGGGCCTTTCTGCGTGGGGTAGAGTTCAGGCGGTGTGAATGGTGACCTTGGCATGTTTCTTATATGTTTAAGGTATGCTGCCCCTGCGAATACCCTTGTACCTCCTCCGAGCGATTGATCATCATATTCGGTCTTTTGTTTGGGGATCCATGCATCTCCGGTTGCCCCGAACCACCTTACTTGCCAGACGTGAGTACGGAGGTTTGAGTCTTCCCTCGGTAGGACATCACACCTTGGCACTACACCTATCTCAGATGGTCTATTTACTCCCAGGAATACAAGATCCGCCACATTGGGTGGAAATCGAACAACTGCTTTCATGTGCTGAATCAGGACTCCAGGTTATATACAATGCATGTCCGATTTCCCACCGCATTCACAATCCTATGATTGGAGCCATGCGTACTGCATGGCGGCAAGCACACCGCTTATTAAATGTAGATCCCTACATACACGACAGGGCAATCATCTGGGATAATAAAGGTTTCCTCATTGGGGGAAAGACCATGTTTGGAAGGACTGGGGTCTGAAAGGTCTCACAAGGGTAGATCAGTTTTTTATGGGGGACAGATGGAAGACGTTCTCAGAACTCAAGGAGGAATTTGGACTCTCCGATCACCACTTGTGGCGTTTTATACAGCTCAAGCACTGTCTGATGAGTCATCTTGGGAACCCCCCTCGACGACTCATTCAATCTCCAATACTTCATTACTTGGAAACATGGGGGAAACTGAAGGGGACTGTATCAGGCCTACAGACCTTGCTAAATCGTCACCCCTTTTCACTGCCCCTCCTGGTTTCTCTCAAGAATAAGTGGGAGGCGCGTCTACAGGTCAAATACGATTTGGAGGACTGGGCAGATATAATCGAAGCTAGAGACCGTGGAGCCCGGGAGGCCAGCTCAAAATTCAGTCTTTTTAAAACGTTACATGATTGGTATTGGACCCCCCAGAAGCTCCGTACTGCGGGGTTACTACATCATGCCTCCTGCTGGAGATGTCATCATGTGCGCTGCGATTTACCTCACATTTTGCATGATTGCCCAGCCATACAGCCTTTCTGGCGAGCAGTGGGGGCTACTCTTAGGGAAACACTACCCTTGCCACTTTCCCTTATCCCTCACCTTCTCTTGCTACATGACAACGGGGAGCTCCTTGATCTCTCCAGATCACAATGTTGCTTGTTACACACTGCACTAGCCACGGCAAAGATATGTATCCTCAGATATTGGTGAGCGACACTTGTACCCTCCCACGGGGAGTGGATCTCTGCAATGTATCAGGATGCCTCCCATGAGCGTCTTATTTATGATCTACAGGATAAGACAGATGTATTTCTACAGACATGGGCGCCCTTTCTCTCTGGGCCGGTGACTTGATAATCCCCTATGTGGAATACGTTACGGATGCCCCAGTGGCACTGCGCCTTTCCAATAATCTTAACCTTATTATTATACCTCAGTACAAATCGGTCCTTCTTGCCCTTCTTTATTCCGTGTTGGACTCAACTAAGTGCGCACATGCATTCTCTTCACACACTCCTCCATACCTCTCCCTCCTTCCCTTCTGTATGCTGGTCTTCCATAGACATGTCTCCTGTTTCCCTCCCCCCCCAGGTCACTATTACTATAGTTATTCTTCTTATTATTACTATTACTATCATCATCATCATTATCATTATCATCTTCACTATTATTACCATCATCATTCATATCGCAATTATTCCT
The DNA here is from genome assembly GCF_031143425.1 of Pleurodeles waltl. Classification (NCBI taxonomy): domain Eukaryota; kingdom Metazoa; phylum Chordata; class Amphibia; order Caudata; family Salamandridae; genus Pleurodeles; species Pleurodeles waltl. The sequence goes on from NC_090443.1 coordinate 881,999,216, forward strand.
CTCATTATTGTGCTCATTTTTATTTTATACATGTTCTCGGCTTCTGTCCTCTCTATTTTTCCTCATACCTTTTCTTCTGCATTTGCCTTTTCTGTTTCCTTCTTTGATATTTTCCTCCTCTCCCTCTTTTTTCCCTCTAGCTTCCATTTCTTCTTATACAACTCTGGTTTTCTTTATTTGTCCTTTTTTTAGCCTAATTTTGTATATATTCCTATATTGTCAGATAAATTTCCTTTAACTGTGACTATATCCATATCATTGTACATCACTGTTTAGAGACACTCGTCTCTCCCCTCTACTTGGCTCCCAAAGGCCATCATGTCCCATACTAGTTCAGATGTCCCCAACTTGGTGGTTCTACAATGTTATTTGCCTACGGCATTTTGATGTCGCTTTTCATTTCCTTCAACACTCAGTTGGGGGTCTTTGTAGTTACGAGACCTCTAATGATGGGGCAGGTTGGAGAGGGCAGGTCTATTAGTTCTATTAGGAATACATATACCTGTGTCCTCTTTTTTTGAGGCCTGAAGTCAGGTAGATAATTACATACCTTTATATCATTGTAAAATGGTGACCCTGACTTGCTTCCATAAATACGTTATGTTATTCTATTCTATTATACTATATCATCGCATCTCCCCATCGAGATCCAGTGTTTTGGTATTTCGGTGATTTGTATTACAGATACTTCATATGGTATATTTCAGTAGATGTTGTATATCTTAGAAATTATTACAAGATAGCAGACATTTTCAGGAAGCTTTGCCTTCATTGATTGTCTCTATTGTTTCATTTGTTTGACATCTCGCTGGTGTGGCCCTTTCAGGTTTTCAGTTATATGATGCATGCAGATGTTAAGGGCTTATTGCTCACTCTCTGTTTCTGTATGCTGTATTTTGTTTTGAAAAATGACAATAAAAAATATACCACACAAAAAAAAGAAATTAATCTCTTGTGCATGGTTGGAGATGTGAATGTAGATACAGATGTGAACTTGAACCTCAAGTTTTTCAAACAAATTAATAACAGTCCAAACATGTTTTTTGCCACTAAGGCCTCTTTATCCATTATATAAGATAAGTAATTTGTTGAGTGATTTTAGTGGATCTTAAAAGTGGCGTTGTTTACATCCAAGAGCTCAGAAGACTGGAGGCTGAAGGTAAGAAGGCAGTCTAATAAATAGGATCTCCAAAGACTTGTAAAATCGTGGTTTATAAGTTCTTGCCAACACAAGCTGGCTAAAGAACCAGGTTCAGATTTAAACAGGGTGTGTAAATAATTTAAAAAGGCGGACTGCCTTAGTAAAGCTTGCCTTAAAAGGCCAAACTCTAGTTGAAGTTGCACATGACCAATGTTTCTCAGGATCTTGAAGACAGATTTAAATGCTTTGATTTGTCAGTTGTCTAATAAATTAGAGTTGAGACCTCGAAAAATTATTTATTCATAAGCCAATGAAGGAATCAACTTAACCTTCATGATTTCTACTAAACGCTTGTAGCTAGGACATCATAGCTTGTCAAGTAAAGTCCTAAAAGCAAAGATATGCAAAGCAGTTTTAGCCCTTAAGTTCTTAAAATGGCACTTAAAAGACATTCTGTCATCAAATGTGATAGGTAGGTATTTATAGGACCTGACTGATTCAATCGCCATTCTGTATATTATCAGTTCTCAGCGTCTTGGTTTGGATCAGCCAATTGGTTTTCTTTATGTTAATCTTTAACCAGTTCTCTGTAATATAATTTTTTAAGACTATTAACCATTGAAGACCTATTGGCGTGTGGCTAAGGAGTACAGTATTATCAGCATATAGTAAGTACTTTATATGACAGCCAGCAAAATTAGGCGAGTTTACATTTACGTTGTGCAAGTGGAGAGGTAAATCATCCATAAAGAGGTTAAAAAAACATGTAGCCAATAAATAGCCTTGCTTCAAGCCAGTGAGGGTGTCAAAACACTGGGTGAAGCACCTGCCATCTCCTCACCTGCACCCATGTGTTAGTATAGAACAATATGATCATATAAAGAAGTTTTCCGCAGCACACCCCATTCTGATAGCTTTGCCCTTAGCAGATTACGTGGAACAGTGTTGAAGGCAGTTTTCAAATCAACAAAGCAGATGCATAGTTTTTGCCTTTTGTAGATTTCTCTCTGTCATTAATTTAATAGCCAATAAATGTGTAGTTGTTGACTGACCTCTTCGGAATCCCAATTGGTAAATTGTTATTATTATATTAGGCGATGCTGCCCATTTATCGAGGTTCTGAAGTAAGTATAGACCTTCATCTCCACATCAGTTAGGGCTATGAGCCGATAGTTCACTGGTTTTTTTCCGGTGGGCCGATCTTATAAATAGGCTGTAAATACTCCCTTGTAATGATTCCAGGACCAGTCTTGTTATGAGGATCTAATTGAATAAAGGGGTCAATGCTCTTGTCCACAATTCAGGATTGGCTTTGAAAATGGGGTTGTTGATACCACTGGGGCCTGGTGCTCCATTGGATCTAATCCCACCTATTTACCAGCAATTGTAATACTTTGGATTAAGTTTAGCACCCAAAAGCACAAACTGTCACTTGCGGCTATCTAGCCATGCAACACCGAGTGAAAGTCACAAGTTCAGGACAACTGCAAAGGAGAATGTGTCGTAAACAGGGACCAGGTTAGGCCCACTGAAAAACGTACCTTTGAGAGTCTAGAGAGAAGAGTTCAGTTCACGGAAGGGGAGGCTGTGAGGTGCAGAGACAGCATTGTGGATGCCATCGATGTAGCGTGAAGAGTTGGCCAGGCATCGCAGATGGTCATCACTGTAACGCAAAGATCATGTCAGGTGTTACCGGCAGTCGATGCTGTATATTAATGTTTGCAGTCACGGAAAGCTGTTGATGCTCTAGCGCAAAGTGCAGATCTTGCATTGCTGGTCATTGCTGCCATCCCTCTAGTGCAAAGAGATAGGGTTTACCTGAGGCTTTGTGTTGGCAGATTGAGTGGGTGGCAAGATTTGCCTTTAAGGAGGGGCTCAACTGATGCCAAACCAATTGTCCAGGGCCTGAGAGGCACCTCTTGGGGATCTGGAACCCACTTGGGGATCTGGAACCCACTTCAGCGGAGGCCAGCAGGACTCCGAAAGGTCCAGTTGCAGGTCCAAGCAGATCCCATTGCAGCACGTCAGCTGGGCAGTTGAGGAGAGGCCTCTGGAGCTTGTTGTGTTCCTGTAGCTGAGAACAGGAGGTCAGCTGACCCTTGAAGTCACTTCTGGGATGAAGGGAGCAGGTTTAGTCTTCCTTTTCTGACAGCAACACAGGCCTTAGGCAGCCAGGTAATCCTCTGACAGCTAGGCAGTCCTTCTGTAGTATTCACATGTCCAGGAATGTCCTAAAGAGTGGGTTTGACGGTCCCATTTCTGTACCTGGGGCACCCTTTGAAGTGAAAGAAGGTTCTGAAACCCCAGATAACAGATGTTTTTGGAATTTCCTGTATCCCTGACCTGTCCCCAGTCTGTCTGTGGGCACAATATCAAAGTTTGAAGTTATTTGTGAGTGTTCTGGGCCAGTGCCTTTGAAGAATAAATGTGGTAGGTGACAGCTCCGCCCCCTATCAAGCCAGGATGGCCCATCCTGCCAACACCTGAACCCTCTACGGTGATACTGTCTGGGAGGAATATGTACAGCACAACACTAAGAGACTCCTTGGTCTGGGATAGAGATACAGCCAGAAAAAAGAGAAAAAGACAACTGCTGGAATATTTCATGAAGGATTCTGATTGCCTGTATGGCAGCAGACAAGACTGATTATTTAATAACTGATGTTTGTATTAGATTGTGAGGGGGTTGGTGCCCTCCTTGTGTTCCTTAGATGTGGAGTTTGTGGGACTGGAGTAAGTTTGTATAAAATTGACATCCATTTCACATCACACCATTGTGGATTTATTCAAATATAGAATTGGTCCATGTTGGACTAGAACATTAAATGTTGGTATTCATCTATTTTGAGCTAATTATCAAAATGAGCCCCCCCTAAACATTTGTTAGATTAGCTTTCCAAAAGTGTCATTTTCATCACTGTGACTTTAAATCCAACTTTACCATTAAAATAGGCTTTGAGTTTCAATTCCTCAGACACACAACATGAAATCTCTATCTGTTTCCAAACAAAAGTTATTATTACTTAATAAATGTAATAATGTAACCTGATGTTACCTTGTGGGAGAGGTAAGCCTCACAGTAGTGAAAAAGAAATTTATGAGTTTTTCATTACCAGGTGTGAGAAAACAGGGCTGTTTGCAGAGGCCCCTAACTTTTTGCCCCATTTTACACTTTTTGCTGGTGTTTTCCTGACTCTGATGGTGCCCTGGGTACTGCTAACCAGTCCCAGGGTCTGTGCTCTGTGTAAAATTGATATGCAAATTAGGCTTATTATAATTGGCTAAGTTAACCTACCTATAAGTCCCTAGTATATGGTAGGGCATGTAGGTTTAGGGACCACAGCATAGGTAGTGCACCCATAGGTGTACTGCTGAGGTGCCCACTGTCATTTTAAAGGCAGGTCTGCCTTGCTGGCGGCTTTTAAATTAAAGTTATATGCAAATTCGATTTTGGAATTAAAAGTAGTTCCAAAGTCTTAAACTACCTTATTTTTACATATAAATCACCCCTAAGGTGTGCCCTTTGTGCCCCTAGGGCTGGGTGCCATGTAACTATAAGCAGGGACTTTATAAAAATAGTTGTGTAAGCCCTGGTGAGGTAAAAACAGCCAAATTCGTTTTTCCCTCATTGTAGTAAATGGCCTTCATAGGCTAGAATTGGGAGAATTTATTTTAATTTTTAAAGTCTCCTTAAATGATGCATACCAAGAATTTGGTATCAAATTAATTGTTGTAATAAATCCCACAACTTCCAGTTGTGGGATTTAATATAACTTGTTCAGGTAAAGAGTTTTAAACTTTACCTGAAAAGTTGCCAATTTCAGCCCTGCATTGTTTTTGCTGCTGTGCTCTGATTGGCCAGCCTCTAGCAGGTTGGCCAAGCTGCCTTGATGAGGTGTGAAGTGGCCTGGCTTCACACAAAGGAATGTGCCTGTGGGAAGGAATCTCCCCTCAGCAGATGGTGAGGCAGGAAGGGGGAGGGCTGCCAAACTGGTCTTCAAAGGCAGAGAAGGACATTTGGAGCAACCAGCAACACCCCCACATCCTGCAACCCCAGACAACTAGGTGCCCCCTTGATTTGATTAGGAGAGGGCAGGAGAGGGGTGTATTTATGATTTTTAGCCACACTGGGTGGGCTCAGCCAGATGTAACCTCAAAAAATCAGATTCAGCCATGATGGATTTTTGGAGGATGTTGCCTCCTGGGATCGATTTTTGCCACACTTCCCAGGAAGTGGTCATCACAGGGGGAAAGACCCTGCACCTGATTGGAGAACCAGGGCCCCCCTGCTTTTCACCCAGGAGCAAAGATAAAACTGGCAGACCTGCTCCCACACCTCAGTTCCCTACCACATCCAACAAGGAAGAACTACAGAAGAAGAAGGACTGCCCTACTGGACCCCTGGCCTGCACCTGGAACCTGCACTCAGAAGGACTGCACCAGCTGCACACTTGGGCTTCACCACAGGAAGGACTTTGCCTGGCTTCAACTGGTTCAAGGAGGGACTCCCTGTTTGCTACAGGTGAAAAATTGCTAACCAGAGTCCCCTGCACCAACTCCTGAAGAAAGCGACCAGCTGACCACTGTCCAGTGGACAAAAAGGAGTTTGCGCCAGGTGCATTCCGGCACATGCTCCCAGTGCCTGCTGAAGCATCAAGGCAGTACGCTCCAGCAATCCTGGCACTGCTTTCATACTGAGAACATTATCAGCAGCATGAGAGCAGTGTGTAGATTGGTGTGGAGCATTCATTTGCTGCACTCAGAGCACAGAGGGATGAGGTCCAGAGGATGTGAGCCAAGGAGGTGATTACATTCTTATTTTTCATTTTCCACATGTGGCTGGTATCCTAAATGTTTGTTGGTTGCCCCACCAAATGTTTAGGGTACCAGCAGTTACTGGGCTGGGGTGAGGCGAATCCCGAAGCAGGCAGCCACACGTGCAGAAATCATCACCCAAATCATCTGATCTCCTGTATCCCTATCACTGAAAGTCAGGGTTCTATCTGTGATCAGAGGTATATCCTGGTCGGAGGGGAATGTAAGTGATGTTGATTGGTATTGATATGCAAAGTACCTTTCTGCCATTGGTACACCCTGTTGTACTAGACCTGTGAAATGGTACTCAAGGTGGTGAGAATCTGAAAACCCAATCAGAGGAATTTTACATTCTTTGATATTTTAAAAAAACAAGTGGGTAAAAAAGCCATTCTTTTACTTTTAACTAATTGCAGAAAACAACCATCTAGGAGCAAGCGTGATGAATATCAAAAGCATAACGTCACAAAATTTCTATAAAAAATGCCATTGTCATAATTGATTCGTCATAACAATAAGACAACAATTAATAAAGTTAATGTATTTTTAGTTTCACAAAGATATACAATGAATGCTTCCATCCGCTTTTAGGTTGGCATGTCTGGCATTTCTCATTTAAATCAAGTCATACACCATCCGACATGTCAAGAAAGACTAGAACATGAATGAAGTCTGTGAGGGTTCTAGTCCACACTTGGGGTGCTGCTTTGGTAATGAAGACAGAAAATGTGGAGGGCAGTGGTGAGACAAATACAATTACAACTCAAGAAGGACAATACAGTGCAGAGGATATGTTGCACCAAAGAGAGAGAGAAAAGTGCCCAAATACAGTGCCTTGAGGATGCATTGCACTTCTAAAAGAGGTGAGTCTGACACATATCTGAAGCGTAAGCATTGGGAGAGTATTGATTGGCCACTGTTTTTTGTAAGGCAGATCTCTTCCTACATTTGAATATTTGTGGACAATTGCTTCATGTTTGAAACTATAATTACATTTTTTCTCCCTTTGAATTGAGATTAGAAGCAATAGGCGTCCCTGTTGGCTGCTGAACCAGGACCAATCCTGTCTCAGACTTTAAATATAATACACAAGCTGATTTGGGTGGAAGAGTGATAATTTGGGAAACATTTGAGATGCCGTCACTTATGCTGCACCCTCTGTGGAGCAGAAAATACTAATTTAAACGATACGGTTTGCTTCTAAAATTGAAATCTGCATATCATACTTACCAAACTCACAATATCTAATGAAAATGTTTAATAATGATAGAATTAAATATGAAATCTTGTTTAATCTATAACGTTTGTTTTCTGATTAAGACTCAACCAACTTGTACCTGCAGCCGAAACGTGCATTGACTCTTGTCAATTGCAAAACAATTACTATTAAGAATGATGCTCCAGTTAAGCTAGTGATTTAAACGATATAAATATTATTACTACACTGCTATTCCATTTATTTATTATAATCATTTTCACGGCCCCTACTAAAGGCACACACACTCGGAATTAATTATTTCAATGTATATGTTGCAGAAAAAGTGATAACTATTCCATGTCAAAGAACATTTATTCTATTAATCACCTTGTTTCAGATACTAGCTTTATTCTAAAAAAAAAAAGCCTGATCTATGCCACACAAAGTTACTCAGATGAGTTTTACTGTATTATTTCATATAGAGCACCCGCAGTAACTCTTATTATTCTAGATATGTAATGCAGATGTTGAGGCTGTGTCTGAGCACCTCAACTTTAGGACAAAAAGGAAAGTGAGCCCTCAATAGATTAGGTGATTTGCAAAACTCATTCTGTTTCTGTCAAGAGGGTAAGAAACTTGGGGACAGATTTATGGAAAGTGGCGCTGAACTCAGTGCAGCGCCTCGTTCCCTGTGCCCCTTAGGACCCCCCTACCGCCAGAATGTGTGCGACGTATTTAAAATACAATGCACCATGGCGCAGGGTAGGGGGCAATAGAGTCATTTTTTATGACTCTATTGATGTACTCTGCAGGAGTAGTGCCAAACTCTACATAGGGGCCCTAAAACATGGAAGCCCCGTTTTAACGCCTGCTCTTGAGCAGGCATTAAAAGTGCCGTCATAAATAGCACTAGGGAATCCCATAGATTTCCTTGCACAATTTGACTGGCTCCCCTAATGGGGGAAACGCCCCCTTTGCATACATTATGCCTGGCGTAGGCATAATGTAGCACAAAGGGTTGAGGGTGGTGCAAGGCATGCATTGTTCCACCCAATTAATACGGCACCGGGATTTGGGCACCATTGGGCCACATTAACGTCAAAATAATTGAGGTTAATGTGGTGCAAGGTGGCGCTAGGGGCTCCTAAATAGGCCCCTTGTTTAGTACAGAGAACTCCTGGTTCTGAAGTTGACAATTTAGTTCCTGCAGCATACCTTGCATAACTTTCATAGGTAGTTAGGGATTGGTGAGGGTACATTTCATTGTCTGCAGTTCAAGTGGAAGCCTCAACATCAGTCTTGCTATGTTATCTTCATCCAATGGCATTTCTTCTAATAAATTCTGAGTCTTTCTCAGCATTTAAAACTATAATATTACAGTAAATAACGTTTTTTCAATCGGTATATGTTATAGATTCGCCACCCAGTGTGAATACCCACACTCAGTGCTTTAAATGGGCCGGTACTCACTGGTACTGAGTACCGGCACTTCTTATTTTTTTCACTCTGAGTACCGGCACTGCTCTGCTGCCAAGGAGAGTACCGGTACTCATGAAGGGTAGGCTCATTAGCTGCTAGTGCTAGTGAGCACTGGGCTCTCAGAGTTGAACCCGCCTCTAACAGCAAAGGTGCTTCTGTCGCCCTAAACTGAGCCCCGCTGAGCTATTCAGCGGGGATTATGTGCCTAATGTCTGGGTATTTACAATCACGTTGTGATTGTCAGAACAGGGTCCATTCAGGCCCTGTGCTGTCAATCACATTTACACACTTGTGTGCTTTTGTGTAAACACAGGAATTGAGGCAGCCCAGCTGTGACAACTAAGAAAGCCATGGGAGGAAAGTTTAAAATGGCTTTGATCCCACCTGAGTCTCTTGAACGAGGGTCTGCTTATGTATGTGTGTTTGCCTGCTGGTATGTGTGTGTCTTTGTGTGAGAGAAAAGCGAATGAAAGAGAGAGAATCGGGGCACTTTAAGGAGGACTGCGTGGAATGCTTTGAGTGTGCGCCTCTGCTTATTTCTTTCTGTGTGTGCACGTTCAAGAATATATAGTATTGTGCAAAACAACAGCAAATATGTTTGCCAGTAAGATAAATAGCATTGTGTTTCGCTTACATTTCGTTTAACGAGTTAACTTATTTTGTTTGTTCAAACACATTTCTCATGGGCCTTGGCATGTGCTGCAACTGGTATATAAGTCAAAGTATCCCATGTCTTGCTCTTAGCCCCGCCCCTAGCCCCACCCACCACACTACTAGTATATGTTAATGAGTACCTGCACTTATTTTTTCCCATTTAAAGCACTGCCCACACTCACATCCTGTACCCTCTGATTTGTCATCTCCTTAAGAGTATCAAACTATGTAGAAACCCAACTGTTCACTACACTTCTCTTTGGGATGTGGAACTAGCCAGTGCTTAATTTGTGCTTGTTTTTTCAGGTGCTGAGCACCGGCACTTATTTGCGAGGGCCGGGGCTTACTCTTCTGCCTCAAGCATTTGCTGCGAGCAAAAGACACATATGAAAAAGACGAAGAAGGAAAAACTAAAAAGCGTCATAAAGGGAGAAAGTAGAAAGTTGCAGGATGAGCTGAAGGGGGAGGGGGTGACCGTAAATGGATTGAAGAGGCCCGAGGTGGCTTCAGGATTATGCTGCCTCAGTGTTCAGTGCTGGCAGATTTAGTTACAGCAGCCTCGTGTTTAAGAGAAGGGTTTTGAGCACCGGCACCTCTTTATTTACAAATTAAGCATTGGAACTAGCCCTTACCGCCTTTGTTTACGGAAGATGATGGCTGATTGCAGCTGGATCACTCCGCTCTTCAAATATGTCCCTCGTTCCTTTAACCTTTGATATCGTCTTTTGTAGGCTTCACAGTCTGGAAAAAAGGCCTGAGTCCAGCTACTTTATACTAGGTGTTTTCAGTGACATGATTTTTGTTTAGTAATGTTTTTGCTGAAGTAAAATAGTATTACAGATGTCCTGAAAAGTATTAACCTTCGTTTTTGTTTTTTTAAATTATGATTTGCAAACCAACTTCGGTGAAATCTTTATTTTGAAGCTTGTGGCACAATGTGATATATTCTGTTTATGTGCTAATATCTTTGACAATTGGACAAAAGGTATAGTTAATAAAGAACAGTGATATATTTTTGTGGTTTAAATTGTTTTTTTCCACCACTACTTCAGATACGTATTTAGAAAGCCAGCAGGTATGGCTTATCTGGAGCGTTGTGCCTTTATTTCAATGTAGGTTGTTGTGCGGTATTAATTTACGAATGTGCAAACTCAAAACAAACTTAGCGGCCCCCCCTTTGTTGATACATAGAGACTGCAAAGCACTGCATACACACACAAAACCATCTCACCTTCTTTAAACTCCGAAAAGTAGGATTCGTGGAAGAAAAAATATTTGAAAACACATTGTATGGCGAAATCGTGTAAAACAAAAGCGTTTGGTGGGAACAATCTTTGCAAAAAAAGTTTCTATAAAATGTTTTACCTTATCATCCCACCACCAGAAATTACAACTACTTCTAGGATATTACATTTTTGGAAAAGTTATATTTTCTGTTTTACATTTAGTTTTCCTTCTCTCCTGGTAATCCTATTTGTGACAGGGTGAAGAGGGCTGCTATATACAAAAGAGTGGATGCCCATGGACTCTGTGAAAAAGACCGACGTGCTCTAAATTTCTGTTAGGTGGTGCGAGATGGCTGGGTCGTGTAGAGAGTGCACATGAGAGAGTTGTGATGTATATGTGTGTGATATTGATATCTGCGATCAAGGTGTTATGTGCACTATTATACTGTGATTGTTGGAAAATGGGTTATTGGTAGGGCAGGTAGGTACCTACACCTAGCAACAAGCCACAAACCTCCACAAAAGTACAGTTAGGTCTCAGTAAATTAATCCCAGCTCTACCCTTGGTAGCTTGGCATCGAGCGTCAAGGCTTAACTTAGGAGACAAAGTGTAAAGCATTCAAATATCACAAAACAGTAATTAAATAAAACACAGGAAACAGTTTAAAAATCCAAAACCAATTTATAAAAATAGCTTATATTTTTATCTTTAAAATGACACAAAAACGATTAAAATCGGTTCAGGGGAACCGGAGATATGAATTTTTAAAGTATTATTATTTTCTAGCGCATAGAAACAAAAAGCGCCAATCGGGTCATCTGGTTGCACCAGGACCGGGACAAGGTCAAACTTTCAGGCCGACCGCGATGGAGCCCTGCTCGGATACAGGTCGCGGGAAGCCTCGGTTAAAAAGTTACCTTCTGACTTAGTCTTTATTTTGAAGTTTTTCTTCACCGGGACGAACCTGCCAGTTGGATCCGACCTCCTGGAGCCCTTGTCCGGATACGCGAAGTCGGTTTCCTCGGTGGTGATTTCTACCTTCGGACTTAGTCGTTTTTTCGAGATGAAAATCCTTCGACCGGGGTAAACCTGGATCTTGATCCGACGTCCGTGGAGCCCTTCTCGGATACGATGGCTGGAAGGTCCCGGTCAACTTTTTACGTTCGGACTTAGTCTCTTTTTCGGATGTTTTTCTTGACCGGGACGAACCACGAAGTCAGGCCGGGTCGCGGTTGAGGCAAGCCGGCTAGAATTTCCGCGTCGAGTCGGTCACTTTATGGAGCTTTTTTCTAAAATTTCTCCAATCTTTTCCAAACTTCTGGGGCTTCACCCAGATGTTCTTTTAAGGTTCTTTTGGGGTCCACAGCTCACCCCAAGGGTCCAGAAGTTCTGTGATGGTCCTTGGGAAGTGCGGACTTCAACTCCCAGAGTGCACCTGGCGCAAACTCCTTTTTGGCCACTGGGCAGTGGTCAGCTGGTCACTTTTTCAGGAGTTGGTGCAGGGGACTCTGGTTAGCAATTTTTCACCTGTAGCAAACAGGGAGTCCCTCCTTGAACCAGTGGAAGCCAGGCAAAGTCCTTCTTGTGGTGAAGCCCAAGTGTGCAGCTGGTGCAGTCTTTCTGAGTGCAGGGTCCAGGTGCAGGCCAGGGGTCCAGCAGGGCAGTCCTTCTTCTCCTTGTAGTTCCTTCTTCTTGAAATTTGGTGGGGGATCTGAGGCGTGGGTGCAGGTCTGCCAGTTTTATCCTTGCTCCTGGGTGAAAAGCAGGGGGGCCCTGGTCCTCCAATCAGGGACAGGGTCGTCCCCCTGTGATGACCACTTCCTGGGAAGTGTGGCAAAAATCCATCCCAGAAGGCAACAGTCTCTAAAAATTCAAAATGGATGAATCTGATTTTTAGAGGAGAGATCTGGCTGAGCCCACCCACTGGTGTGGCTAAAAATCATAAACACACCCCTCTCCTGCCCTCTCCTAATCTAATCAAGGGGGCACCTAGCTGTCTGGGGTTGCAGGATGTGGGGGTGTTGCTGGGTGCTCCAGATGTCCTTCTCTGCCTTTGAAGACCAGTTTGGTAGCCCTCCCCCTTCCTGCTTCCCCATCTGCTGAGGGGAGATTCTCTCCCCCAAGCACATTCCTTTGTGTAAAGCCAGGCCACTTCACACCTCATTAAAGTGACCTGGCAGAAGCTGCTGCAGGCTGGCCAATCAGAGCACAGCAGCAAAAACAATGCAGAGCTGAAATTGGCAACTTTTTAGGTAAAGTCTAAACTTTTTACCTGCACTAGTTATATTAAATCCAACAACTGGAAGTTGTGGGATTTATTATAACAATCAATTTGATACCAAATTCTTGGTATGTAACATTTAAGGAGACTTTAAAATTTAAAATAAAGTCTGCCCATTCTAGCCTATGAAGGCCATATACTTCAATGAGGGAAAAACGAATTTGGCTGTTTTTACCTCACCAGGGCTTATAAATCTATTTTTATAAAGTCCCTGCTTATAGTTACATGGCACCCAGCCCTAGGGGCACATAGGGCACACCTTAGGGGTGACTTATATGTAAAAATAAGGTAGTTTAAGACTTTGGAAGTACCTTTAATTCCAAAGTCGAATTTGCATATAACTTTAATTTAAAAGCAGCCAGCAAGGCAGGCTTGCTTTTAAAATGACACTGGGCACCTCAGCAATGCACCTAGGTGTGCACCACCTATGCTGTGGTCCCTAAACCTACATGCCCTACCATATACTAGGGACTTATAGGTAGGCTAACTTAGCCAATTATAATTAGCCTAATTTGCATATCCATTTTACACAGAGCACAGGCCCTGGGACTGGTTAGCAGTACCCAGGGCACCATCAGAGTCAGGAAAACACCAGCATAAAGTGGAAAATGGGGGCAAAGAGTTATGGGGCCTCTGCAATCAGCCCTAGTTTCTCACAGTGATCGAAAGAACCAATGTGTGTAGGATCATTGGATCTCAGAAAAAAGTTAACTGTGTCGACGAGTAAAAAGTTAACTGTGTGAAGGTAATATATCTTCCATTTAACGACTGAGGCTTTCTCTCGAAAGGCTGCTTCCTTCTTCTTTCACTAATCTCAGCCCAGACAAAAAGTGGCTGTCTTTTGCAATAGCAGAAAATTGCCTTATCAGGATACTTCTTAGTATGCCAGATGGGGCCAAATGCAAGATGAACTAATGCACCACTTCTTGCTCTATGTTATGGTTCTTTGTCTACTCATGGCTGCATGACTTCCATAGAGATAGCGTGGAGATATTAGACAGGGCTGAGGAACGCCTCTTCTCTTTCGTCTGTGTGGAACGTGACCATATCTGGGTTGTATTGCCTCTGGTGTAGCAGGTAATTTAGGTCATGATGTGCCAGCTGGACTCCTCTGTCTATTTCATGTACTCTCTGCCTGCACAAGGTTGTTGACTAGAACAGCAATATCTGGCTGACTTTGGACATTAGCCTATGGTGGATCTGGCTTTTTGGGCACTAAATAAGTAATCTATCTTGAAGTTACTCAACATCAGGCGAGTTCCAGGAATCTTTTCTCACGCCATCACTGCCGCCAGTGGGCACCATCTGGTGTACCTTGGAGCCAGGTTCACCTGGAGCAGAAGCACTACTTGACTGCTCTCTGTGACCTTTCTCAGTGGTACTTGATGAGTACTTGCCCACCTAACCATTACCTCTACCCTTGTTTGTACTCCTCTGCCTTCCTTCTTATTCTTTCACCTTCCTCTATATGCAAGACCTCCATCCTATATGGGATACTCAAAAGCCACTCCTCATATTTGGCAGGAAGGCACCATAATTTCGCATAATGCCACTGAATAACACACTACTCTGCGATCAGATGCTTTGGATTAGTACTTTGCAGCTTGTTTTCAAACTATAATAGCTTCAGGACACCGAAAAATTGTCTTGTGCAATTTGGAGTGGAGCAGAAAAAGGACATACCGGTAAGGACAGGCGACGCTTAGAGTGAGGTGCTAAAATCCAGGCTGTCGTGGAGTGAACATCGGAGACTCCATCAACAGGTATGTTGGCTTTGCTAATGAGTGTCAGCGGCGGAGAGGTTACCTTCAATGACGGTGTGTGATAGGAGAGGTTTATGTGGCTGCTGTATTTGATGCATTTTAGGAAAAATATTTTTTCCCAAAGTGTAAAACTTCAGCAATTGGTGTTTTTTTTGTTATCTGCATGGATGAAAGCAATCTACAGCCTTAGAAACTGGCAGATTGTAACAGTGAATCAGGAACTGTGATTTGTGGGCGCAGAAGAAGCACTTTGTTTAATTTAGGCGAAAAATATGTTTTATAAATACAATGCAGGCGCAAGGGGTCGTTTTCTTTCTAAACCAGCATTGGCAAAGCCAATAGGTCTCGGCTGTAAAAGGCTGAGATATTGGCATTGACTCCTACTTTCATTGTCATTTGCATGAAAGTGCATGCTTTAGGATGCATATGAAAACTTAGCCCGCAATCTTGCAATGGTGTTCTGTTATAGCGTTAACAGCGTTGTGGGCAGTTGCTTCTGAGCTGGCCTCTAGGGAACCCTACACAGAACATACAATAAATAAACATGTACAGATTAAGACTGCAAGCTGCATTGTCACTACATTTTCTTTCAAGGAAAACCCATTCCAAGATGGCCTCTGGGACATGCATGCATCTGATAAATTTGGCAAATAGACATATTGCAAGGGTACATTTAAAATAAGGAAACAAGAAAAATAAGCCACAGCTGAAAAAAGGAAGAAAACTGCCTAGTATTGCATTACAAAAACTGGACCCTCATATAAAAAAAATAAGAGACAAAATAAAAGACAAGAAAAATCATGTTTGACGTGAAGCATTAGATTTAACAGAGAGGAGTTAAGAGAGCACAGAGGGTAAGGATTAACAAGGAAAGAGAGCAATAAAATACAAGCATTGCCATGGAATCTTGAGTACAGAAGACACAAGCATTGGAAAATGAATCATGCAGAAAGAATAATAAAACGTAACATTAAATCCTATTTACATCACATAACTAATCTATATGAAATGACAGCATTGCAATTTATTATCAAATTGAATATAGAATTCAATTAAAGTCAATTAAATGGTATTTATTTTTATCCGCAGATCAAGGTCTGCAGTGCGTTTTTCATTATATTTTCATCAGCGCATCACACTGTGTACCCCCAAGCCTGAGAAACATGAATTTGCATAAGCATATGAATCAGGTTATGTCAAAGAATATTTACAAAGGCAAATTATCACAAATACAATTAAAAGTTATTAAAATTCCTGGCGATATACTAAAAGCCTGATCAGTGAAAAACTATTGAATGCAGGTCTTTGATGTCATATCAATATTCTGTGCACATTAGTCATGTAAATGAGTTGTGAATTTAATGAAATATCTTTAGCTGTAACAGGAGATGATTGAACAAAATACAAATTATTATGTGAGCCTAGGTGAAAGCACTCATTAAAGTGAGAAAAATTGTATGAAAGGGCTGCTAAGTATGCATGTATTTGCATTATTGAAACAGAGAAATACAAATAAAGGGCCTGATTTAGAGTTTGGCAGAACTGTACTCCACCACAAACATGAGAGGTAAAACCATCTACCTAATTACAAGTGCTAAAGTATGTAATAAACTTGCAATTAGGCTAGTGTAATTTGAGGAATTTAGTGTTATATTTGTTAGGTAAAATTCCTGAAATTGTGTCATTATGGAACTTTATGTATTTATGCTCTAATCACAGTAAAAATGTACAGCATACACACCAGCCAAAGTAGAAATTTGCTGTGAACTCACAGGAACATGGGAACAATAGCAGCTGTTGTTGCAAATATTTTACAGTCAACATTAATAAGGGATATAGGTCTATAATTACCACATTTGGATAAATCCTTATCCTTTTTAGGAATCAAACAGAACAAAGCTTCAGAAAAAGTGCCCTTTGCTTGATATGAAATATTGGATAAGTGTTAATAGCTTTGGAACTAAAATAGATGCAAAAGTTGAATACAATTCTATTGAAAAACCATCTGGGCCAGGAGCCTTATCTTTAGGAAGCTTGGTAATGGCATTCAGATAGGTCAGAGTCTAATAGTGACAAATCTACTTTTTGTTTTGAACAAATATAGTGGAAGAAAGTATCTACTTTGGTCATATTAGGAGTATTTGTGGGAGTATATAATGTGGTATAATAGTCAGTAAAGCATTCCAGGATTTTTGAATCATTAGTGTGTCGGTTTCCAAAGGTGTCTGTGATTACAGTAATTTTAGACTTTTGTTTTTTGATCTTTAATAATTTGCCAAAAGTTTACCCGCTTTTATTTTTCCCCCCATAAAATTTGGAATTTATTTTGAGTAGAGTTCCACGTGCACTTTCCAAGGAATGCTTATTGTATTGTAATTTAGCATCAATCAACCTGGATGAGGTATCTGGTTTGTTAGATGAGAAATATTCATGCTCAAGACACTTTATTTGTGTGACCAATTGAGAGGAAATTTTAGATTTTAATTTCTTTTTAATGGCAACATAGTCTATAATAAAGCCTCGAGCAGTAGCTTTAAATGCATCCCATATAAAATTCATCTGAGTATCAGAAGGTAAATTGTGCATAATAAATTCTTTAGAAAACATTGTAAATTGTTCAATAAATAAATGATCTTGCAATAAAGTGTTATTAAACCTCCAGCGATTAGAAAAGGAGGAATTTTCTGGAAGGTTCATACCAATAATTACTGGGGCGTGATCTGATAAAAGAATAGATCCAATGTCAGCATGTGAAATTGTTTGTATAACACTTTGTGTAGCAAATATATAATCTATTCTAGAATATGAGTGATGTACTGGAGAATAAAACGTGAATTCTAATACATCTGGATGAGCAATTCTCCATACATCACGTAAACCTCTGGAGGAGACTGCTTGATAAAATGTTTTTTGCATTTTATTAGTGATATAACGAGTTTGAGAATGACGATCTACAAAAGGATCCATAAGTTGATTGCAATCAACTCCTACCACAAGATTTTCAGAGTTGCAAGATAGTAATAAAGAAGAAAAGTTAACCCAAAATTGAGGCTCTACTCCAGTTGGACCATACACATTGCAAATGGAAAACAGCATACCATTTATCTTAACTGTCAGTAAAATCCATCTACCTATAACATCCTTAATCTCCTCCACAACTTGTATTTGTAAAGATCTATGAAACAAAATTATTACCCCATTCTTATTATGAGCTGCAGAGGACCCGAAAACATGATCAACCCAATTTCTATTTAGACTTTTAAAGTCCTGCTCTTTAAGATGGGTTTCTTGTACAAGAGCAACCTTACAATTCAATTTAGAGAGATGTTGGAGCATTCTTTGTTTCTTAACTGGATTACGTAAGCCCTTAACATTCCATGAGATAATACGAAGACTGGTCATTTAAATAGTGGAAAACATTTAGACAACAGAACCTTACCGAAACCTAAGAGACAAACAACATGTGAATCATGGAAGAGGGTGGAAGGGAAAATTATGAACATATATCTAAGTGAGGTAACGTGTTGATGCCATTCCTGCATTGTAAGGTATAAAAAATAATAAAGAAAGAAAGAAAGGTAGAGAGACAAAGAGAAAATACAAGAGAGAAAGAAAGAGAAAGAGGTAGCAAAAGTACCCCATTGATAAAAGAAAAAAAGATGACAAAAAGCCAAGAAGCTTCAGTCATAATTGTCTCAAAAAGAAGAAAAATATTTTGCATGGGAGAAAGGGAGGAGCAAGAGAAAAGAAAAAAGAGGCCAATCAGCGACAGTACCCCCGAGGAACTACAATGATTGGATAACAAGAGGAAGGAGAGACGATGATACAGAATAAATACATTACAATATGAACAATTGACGACGTGACTTACCAACAAGGGAAAGAATAAAATGATGTTGAGATATACAGGATTATAGACACAATCGGAAAAGGGGGTTTTCTCAACTTGGGATTTCAGAGGTTTCAGTATCTGTAAAGAAGAAATAAATAATTTAAGAATTTCACATTAACCAATCAAGTCTTGCTAAGTTCCATTGCCTCCCCTTTGTGAGTATATATAAACTGTTTCAGATCAGAGGGATTTTCAAAAGTAGTTGTTCTGTCCTTGAAGGTAACCTTAAAGAAACAAGGGTGAATAAGGCCAAATCTAGCATTCATAGATCTTAAAGCTGGTCGGAGATCCAGAAATTCCTTCCTTCGTTTGGCTGTCACCGTGGCCACATCCTGGCTAAAGAAAATCTTTTGGCCCGACCACAACATTTGTTTACGTTGTTTGGCAGCAGTTAAAACAGTCATTAAATCTGAGTATTGAAAAAAGAAGGCGATAATTCCTCTTGGTTTTGATGTAGAAGGGGGACCAACATGATGGTCTCTCTGAATGTTGAGAGCGGTAGTATTCTGTAGACCAACAATCTTTGGAATATGAGTTTGCAAGAATGTTATCAAATCTTGGCCTTCTGAGCCTTCCGGAATGCCATAAATGTGAAGATTGTTTCGTCGATTGCGATTTTCTAAATCCTCTGTCTGTTTTTTGAGAAGTATGACTTCCTTAGTCAGATTATCAACCTTGGTAGTAGTATCCTGTATGTCACTGATCCTCTGTTCCACCTCAGAAAGTCTAGAATCCAGATGTGACCATTTCTCTTCAATTCGCTTTAACGCAATATTTGTCTCCATAACAAAGGGCTTTATTAACTTAAGCTCATCCATAATGTCATCCAATGTGAGAGGCAATGGAGACTTAGTTGGAGAGGCAGGGTATTTTTTAACTCGTTTGTGGCCCTCGAAGTCTTTACGACAATTAGAATTAGAAACAGAGGATACAGATATTTTGTAAGTGTGAGGAACTTCCATTTCAGCTACATAGTGTGTATTTAATACAGTAGTTTAGATGATGTTACTGCAACGTCGATTAGGTCACCTCAAAGGACAAAAATTAAAAATGGTATTAATAATTTCTGAACAAAATGTCAGTAATACCTTCAAAAATGACATCCAAGAGTGTCAAAAAAGTATTAAGTTCTCCACATTAATTAAAATCACCAAAATATAAAAAGAAAACATTTTGAAGCAAATGAAAAAAGAAAAAAAAAATAATTCCTCTCAAAATGGCGGCCGCATTCCTGTCAGAAAGGGAGCAGCAGGTTAAAAAGATTAAATTCTGTACAATGCCAGTGTTTAAAAAAAAAAAAAACTCACCATACTGCTCCCTGCACGTTCCGCCATCGAAAGCTGGGGAAGAAAAAAATGTCAGCCGCCAAAAATGCCTCCTTCTGAGATAAAACGTCCTCAGCAGCTCGGGAGCATCGTTACCGAGCGGCCATCTTTGCTGCTCCGACAAACGATCTCCCCCTTGATTTTGTTTTAATAGTAATAGATAAATTATGGTATCATTACAATAACCATCCAATGTGAAAAATTGAAGTTTGAATGCAAAAGTGCCATTACTTCAAAATGGCTTATCTCGGGGGATGAGAGCCCTCAGTTTGCAAGATGTTAAATAAGTTAACAACGTGGTTTAGAGAGATGCCTTGGTCAATTACAAAGTCTTTGCGTTAAAGTGATGTATTCACTTTTTCCAATATATGCTATTAAATTGCACACAATTTGCTCTCTAATTTTTACCCTCCCCTTCACATCTGTCTTTTTTCCTTTTTACCGTGGTCCTGCAGCTGCAAAGTGCTGCCAATGGACTTGCTATTAGTCTTTTCACACTACTGAAAGTTTTCTTTGTTTTATTTTTCTTTTACTGTCCTTAAATTACAATCCGCCAACAGTAATCGCCAGTGCTTCGGATGCATGCATATCAGTACCCAACTTGAAATTGCTTTTCTTTCATACAAAAGCCATTCCAGCATGGCCAATCATATGTCTGCATACACTCAAATGGACCAAGAAGAATGAGTGTGGATTAGCGTGATGTTTTGGCATCCATTATGTTATTTGTTGATGCCAGTGCAAACAAGCATTGCAAAGCCAACATGAAAGTATAGAAAGCAATATATTCATTGCTTTCCATTCTGACAATACAGCCAGTTGGACAACACAGTGCATGCTGCTTTACATAAGAAAGCAGCTATCTTGGAAGCATAGAAAGTATAAAAAGCAATGTTTTTTTGTTTGCTATACTTTTAAGATTTGGCCAGCCAGGCTTTGCCAACGCTGCTTATGTTGCTGGCTCCACATTGACATCAAGATTGATTAGTTTTGCACATGCTTGTTTACTTAGTATGCTGCTTTGCCTTTCTTTACGAAGAGTGAAAACAAAACTCTTGACCTAATCTTGTAAAAACACCATTCATCATACCAAATGTGTATCATTAAACAATGTGTTCAAATGATATGCCTTAGCATTAGGTGTTATCTTTTGGAGTCATCCAATGTATTGTAGACTGGTATTACTGTAGAGTGAAGCATTAACTAAATGGCCATGCTATGCCATAAAATACTGTTTCTGTGCGCATCTCCTCATGTCAGTGTGTTCCAAATGATAGTATAATCAGTAGCAACAATTGGTGAGATTAGTTGTGTAGAAGCAGAGCATGTTCTTAACATTGCATTTTATATCCTCTCCCTCTTCTTTACATAGTAACGTATAGGCTTTTCTTCACCTTCTTCTGTACATAGTAACTCAAATCCTCATAATCTTTGTTAGAAATGGGGTCTCTGGTTATCAGAGGTATACACACTTGTCCAAGTAGGGACCACAACCCCAGTCAGGGTAAGTCACACACAATCCAAATTATCCTGTGCCCACCCTCTAGTAGCTTGGCACTGAGCAGTCAGGCTTAATTTAGAAAGCAATGCGTAAAGTATTTGTGCAATAAATCATGCAGTAACACAGTGAAAACACCACAAAATACACCACACAGTTTGAGAAAAATATGAGATCTTTATCTGAATAAATTAAGGTAAAAACAATCAGGATTTGATAATCACTAGTTGAAATTTCACTTTGGTAATAATAATAAGAGCTTTAGCTTCTTAAAAGCAACAGTTGTCTCTTGCAAGCACAAAGTACCTGGTACGTTGAAATTACATCACGGCAGATGCTATGTCAATTCCTCCCACAGGAAGTTGGGCTGTGTCGTTCCGGCTCGGTGATTCGTCAATCCAGTGGGCTATACGTCGAAGTTCCTGTCGCAGTGCTGGTGCTGCGTCGATCTCCTCTTCGGGAGCCAGACTGCGTCATTCCGGGTCGGTGATGCAGTGATTCTTTCACCGATAGCAGGCTTTGCGTTGATTCCGGCAAGCTGTGTGTCGATTTTCTCCACACAAGGAGTTTCTTAGCAGAGGTGAAGTCTTTTTGGCTCTGAGACTTCATCAAACAGGAGGCAAGCTCAATTCAAGCCCTTGTAGAGCACATCTCAGCAGAGCCAGAGGTCAGCAAGGCAGCAGGGCAACAGCAAGGCAGCAGTCCTTCACAGGAAAGCAGTCCAGGTGAGTCCTTTGAGCAGCCAGGCAGCTCTTCTTGGATTGGAAACTAAGGCTCATTGTTAAAACTTGCAATATTTATCACAAGAAAGTACAACCTGAACAAGCAGTAGCTTTCCACTGTGAGTTTTCAACAGGATGTTTAATAAACAATGTTTGCAAAGCATTTCATTAAAGTCAGCATAATATTTCAACACTGTGTTTCTGGAAAAATAATACAACGTAGGCCTTTTTACTAATGCTAATCCATTAAGAATAAAACGTTCCTAATATTAATTTCACACCTTTAGTTTTGCTCATTAATATTAACATATTTGTCAGTACATGTAGTTATGATTCATCGAAATACATTTTCACAGACATGTATTATTTCACATAGAACTTGTGGTGGTGGACACCATGTAGACCACATTTTAAACATGCACATTTTAATTTTCTAACACATGTTTTTCTATTTAGGCCTTTTAGTACACATTAATAATTTCATTTTAGTTACTCACATTTTATTGATAATGTTTGCTCTCTAACAATCCCTCCTCTGATGGCAATATGTGCCGTGACAAATGAACATTTCATTAATGAGACTATTCAAAATGTATGTTGGTTAGTATATCTAGAGTTGGGTTTTCTCCATTCTTCAACATTTCTCAGATCACTCAAGTATCTGCTTCTCATCTTTTCCATTTTCTATTTCTTCCCTCCTCTGTTTATTTTTCATCCTTGGGAATTGTATGAATCTATACAGCTTGTAAAATCTGATTATACAAATGAGACACACAACTACTATTAATAATGGTTTCAGTATAATTCCCAAAGCACCCTGACCAAGACTTCCCAACCAATTTCCCATTTTAGTAAAATCTTTAACTATATTTTCCCACACACTTGAATGTTTCAGGTCCTTTAAGTCAGAATTCAAATTTGTCAAATTTTTCATGTAGCTTTTAATTTCTTTACTGTTGTCTGGGATGAAAGTGCAACAATGTTGCGCCTTAAGCATCCGAAAGACTCTGCCCTCTTTTGCTAAAAGGGTGTCTAACCCAAGACGGTTCTGAAGAACTATTGAATGTACCACAGCCATTTCTGTATCCATGAGAAGTATTGCCCCGGAAAAATCTATTAACATTTTGTGCACAATAGTTTACAGTTTCCTTTTTTTCATGACATTCAGAACAACTACTACAGAAGTAATAGGTGCTCCAAATAGATCTCCAATTATTTTCTGAATAACTTGCTCTTTTTGATCTTGGTCTTAAGTCCTCATTGGTATCATTGGTATCATCTATGTTGTCAGTTTAGTACATTTTAGGGAAAACCACTCCCAGGTAAGAAGTCACATACTATCCCTTAGGGAGACGATGATAGGCATTTCTACCACAAATGTAAAATACACCAGGAATTGCAGTATCTTGTCCATTTAGCATAAAGATCCATGTATTCTTAAATAGAAGTATATGTCTGCATTCACTCCTTCCTACAAACTTAGTATCAGTTCAGGATTGAGACCTGTGTATACAAAGCTTCTCCATCTCCTTCTCTAAAGCAAGCTTTCCTTGCATGTTAGTTACACTAAATGCATGATCATTCCTACAACTGTGTTTCACTAAACCCTTCTGTAGTTTCTCCTTCATTGCCTTTCTTCTATCATCAGTCTGATCCCGGACAGTTTTCTCAATTGGTAAAAGTATACAAGCACCATTGTTCAAATGTGCACAGCTCCGTTCACCAAACGGCCAATCCCAGCGTGGACCCAGTGACATCACTCTCACTCCACAAAGAGGCTGACAAAGCCTTGCGGCTCGTCCTTCCAACTGAATTCACACAAAAATCGAACTGCAAAATATTGCAAGCACTAAAAAAATGAACCAAAACCAACTTGTCTGCTTACTACAGGTAGGGCTCAATCACTTCAGAAGCTTTATGTAAATTTTGACAGCGGCCTTTCACTCAAAGAGCTACTCATCCTGCTTTGCTTTCTCTCATGCACAAGTAAAATTCGATCTACAAATTTCACCCTTGACTAATACCAGATCCTACTTGTGCACTCAGGAATCACCTAGTACCTGCCAAACTAGCAGTTACTAAACACACACACTAGGAATACAACTAAACTAACTGCAGACAAGTAAACAACAACAACCAAGTGTCTCATACACTGGTACAATACTCCGGAGTCTTAGACCTCGCAGAGTCTGTTACAACATCAACCACGTGGCCAATTTTTAAACACAAAATGCCACATTCACTTGAAATATGATGACTTCCCTATTCTCACCCTTTGGAGTACGCAAACACCCTACTCAACTACATTGGAGTATGCAAACGCCCTACTTCTCTCATACATCACAATTCACCAATGATTTGCCAAAGCAGTGCAAGCGCAAACCCTACTTAGAACCCATAGAACACTGGAAACACTGGGAACATATCAAATCTAGTCTAAACAAGCACTGGAAAAACCAAATCCCCAAATATCAGGATATTAAACAAGCATTGGCAAAACCAAATCTCTCTCTCCAATACAAACTTAATTAGTAACTTTTGGGACTTTAATTTAGCAAGTTTCAGATGATGTATGTTCAGTTTCCATTCAGAGTCAGATTCAGTTTAGTTTCTGTTCAGTTCAGTTCTGCTATTCAGCTGTTGTGTAGCTACTTATGATTCTAACAGTTCAGATACCTTAGGCCTTACTGAACTGTTGTTCTTTCCATGTTCCTGATGCTGATTGCTGAAGTCCTGCTGTTTCTGTGCTCTATTGATGAAGGTTCTGCTAGATGCTGTCACCTTTAGCAGAGTTACAACCAATGTTCATTTGCTTTCCTTTGCAGTTTTTTCCCTTTAAAAATCCAACCGCATTTTTTGTTAGCGCCATAGATGTTTTCCAAATTCATTTTTGTCTTATTTCAAATGTTTGCATATGACAAAGCCCAGCACCAAACATGCTTTTCATTTTAGAATTTGGAAGTTAGGATGTCTCTCCCAACAACTAATTTAAATGCATATTAATTGATTATGGTAGAATCAAATGCACAACAATTAAATATGTTTTTATTTTTCAAATAATTCTATTGTTATTCTGAATAATTCTTTTGAATTGCTTGATAGTGATTGCTCTCATAAGATTGAGATTCTTCAGATGATTTGGACAGCATGTGCTGTTTCTATATTGCTATAATTTGGTTTCTTGCATCGTTTACGTGACCCTAGTATTATTGATATAAGGGCAATAAATGTTTAAACTTTACTAAATTGGCCTGGTGATTCATGACCACATAGGTCATGATGAGTGTAAATTACTGACTCCTTATTAAATATTATTGTTGCTAATAGTTCTCATAGTTTGATTTGATGATTGTATTACTCCTGTCTGAGTCAAAAGATGTGAGTCAACCTCTGAAGATAGTAGATATCACTGCCCTATTACATGTCACCTTTGGTTCTTTAAAGCAAGTGGTTGTGGTTGGTGTTAGTCTTGACCTGAGTGAGAGCATTGTGATGAGACATCCTTTAACTGTTCTGGTCCCTCACTAAGTTGAGGTCTTGCTTAACAGGACCAAGACTCAATATTTGACAAATGCGCGGTTGACTCACTATGAGTTACTGATTTTAGGGTTACCGAAAGTAACCCTCAAAAGATGCGGAATACTCAATCCTGCTACTTTGTTACCTGTAGACACTGCTGAATCTGAAAATGTAAATGAAGTGGAACATGACTGCCTGGATGTTACCGAGAGAAAAATTACCAAATCATTTTTGTTGATGGTTCCTGCTTAAAAGGCAATGCAGGAACATTGAGATCTGGTTCTGCTGTGTGCACCATTTCTGGTGTACTCGAAGCTTCATGGCTTCAAATCAAAGACATCTCATGGCTCACCTACATCACTGGACGTGGATGCTCATAATGCTTTTACATCTGTGACACAACACTCTCACTTGCCATTCCCTATAACTTTCTCCCTATTCACTCTGTTGAACCAACCCAATAATCTATGTATCTGTCTGGTACACATCTTGACAACACCATATATTTATCCCTCCTTTTATCCCTAAGTGCTGTGGAGCCCCCTTGACTGTTAATGCCCCGTTACTGAAGCTGACAACCTAATTTAGTTGCTATGTTGCTTTTCGTTCTTTGTTACTTTCATTAGACAGATTGAATCTTGCATCCTTTCCCTTTTCTTGTTCTGCACATAATAACTTCTATCCTCTCCCTCATCTTGATGTGAACATAGTAACTTGTTATCTTCTCCCTCATCTTGATCTGTATGTAGTAACTTGTATCCTCTCTCACATCTTGAGATGTAAGCTTTTCTTCTTTGCAACATTTATTATTAGCAGGATACTTGAAAGCTATTTAAATGTTTTAAAGAAACTTAAATGCTACTTTAATGTAACATCTTTTATGGTTGTAAAAAAATGTTATGTAGATTTTGGAGGATACTGAGCTGCTGTTGTAGGTAATAGTAGTAGTAGTAGTAGGAGGAGGAGGAAACTGATAGTACAGTCCCAGAGCCTGAGATTTAGACCAATCATGTAACCTGGGTGAGTGATCTTTAAATTTAGAGGCTGTCCTTGAAGGGCATTAGTTTAGGAGGGCATCATGCCTCGGAACCTAGACACAAAATGGATATGGGTGTTCTCCCTACACAATAGGAAGAGGGTTACTGTTAGGTGTGTTCTCTCAGAATAGAGATCATTTAATAGTTAATAGCGGCAGGGTTGTTTCAAGGAATAGTATCACAATAGTGGAGAGTATTTTTCCCCGTCAAACACCCTAGGGGTATATTTACTAAACTTTCATGCAATGCAGGGCAGGAAGCAAAGTTGCTGAGCTGCATTGCGTGAAAGGGAGAGGCCGAAATGCTCCATATTTTGAAAGATATGAAGCATTTTTTCTCTTTCCTTGCACTGGAAAGAGAAAAAATGCTCATGTGATGATTATCCTCATCACCCCTCCCTTGCTCCCCCAGTGCCTTGAGACCCTCACGGGTGAATAGCCGTGCTCTACCAACCCCTAATTGATTGACTGGAACACTTCAGGCAGCCTAGCACCAATGCAGGTACCCTTGCACCATGGTGCAATCGTGCCTGTGTTGCAAGGAAAATTGTTTTTGTGTAGGAAGGGATACCTTCCTGCACGAAAATAATCTCTGAAGACATTTCCTCTTTCTATGTGTGTTGCAGATTGTAGCACACATATAAAGAGGAAATAATGAGGAGAAAAAAGATTTCTCATTGTTACACCATCCTCTGGGAGGCGTAGCGATTTCACGTAATCCCAGGTTTACAAACCTTTGTAAATCTGGGATTGTGGGAAATCCATGGGTGGATAAATGGGAACAACATTGTTCCACCCATGGAACGTTTACCAGAATGAAATGTAACACAATGCACATTGCAGTACATTTTCTTTACAAAGCCAGTCAAGGCACAGCAAATCACCCCTTACATGACTTTGTAAATCTCTACTAATATTTTGCGCCATGGATGCTCCACAAAAGTGGTGCAACCATGAAGCAAAATGTTAGTAAATATGGACCCTAGTTTTCAGTTTTGACTAATTTTGACTAAAGCATACACTTCACCTATCATGATCCCTATTAAAGAAAAATGGCTTGGTGACATAACACTCCCTGCTGATCTCTGCTTTGCTATACAAGTTTGAATGCCAGCAAAGCCAACTAGGCCTTTAAATTGTGCAACAGAATAATCAGTTTTTACAATGCTTACAAATAGCAGAGGTGTGATATGAAGTGTTATGTAAAGGTCTGTATAAAACGCATATGGCAGAACCATTAGGTCTCGGCTGGAAAAATCTGAGCTATTGGCTTTGTGGGTGCTTGTTTTCATTGTCATTACTATTACCAACACAGTCGCTAGTGTATCACGAACCATGTGCCTGCATGTATTCAAGCATAGCCCCATACCTAATATTTAGCACATCCCAAGATTCAGATCACCCCAACATTTACATCATGCTGTTCTGCTCCAGGTTGACCTTGCACAAAAGGCTCCCTCCCCAACTTCAGTTGATCAGCGTAACACAATAAGTCGTTAGGGCCACTCAATATAAGTTCTATATCACTCTAAGTTCTATATCACACAAAAATGTGGCACACCTAAATAATGTTATTGAACACACTTCTGTACATTCTACAGTATATGTATTAAACTTGTTTAATCTGCAATCATATTAATTCAGCATTTGCATAAATAGAAATCACTATTTATCATTATTATTTTTCCATGAAATGTAAACCCGGAAAATACTTACTGCACCTCTGTCACAATGCATGTGAATGCATGCAGACACGTGTGACCTTCTTGGGTGAATATTCTTCTAATGAAAAATATTCTAAGACGGAGGTTGATGCATATAATGCATGCATGCACATAGTTTGTGAAGAACAGTTGGTCTTTAAAGGTATTGTTTCTACATGGCCAGAGGACATGGATTTCTTTCAGGTGCAGTACCTTAGTACATTACCTGGGGTCACTTGTATCAGAAAGAAACCACTTCTGTGGCAGCCTCTTACTTGAAATCTACAGAGTCAGATATGTCTCTTCAAATTCAGGATAGCATAGAATTATGAACAGAGCACATTCTCTTGAATGTTTTTTGTTTAAAATGAAAAGTAACAATGGCAAAAATGTGCCTGCTATTTTGTTTTCAACATGCCAGCTGACAGAGAGTGTGACTGCAGCAAAATTTACAAATTGCATTTTTGCTTGCTGGGATTGAATGAAAACATTCATTACCTTGGCTCTAAGGGCATTCTGTATATGTTCCAAAAGAAGTCACTCTAAAATGCTTAGCTGAAACTAGGCATTTGCAGGTAGAAGTGAACAACCTTCTCTATGTACAATTTGTGTTTCTATTTTTCTTTAAATTGAGCAAACTTCAAAACTAACATTTGAGGATATCACAGATAGTTAACTTGCAAAGTCTACAAATAGTATTATAAATCAACCTAACACACTAGTGCAATGGGGTCACCTGATGAAAAACATAAATTATGAAAATGCTTGCAGAATAATTATAAGTTCTACATATAAATGCACTGATTTGAAGACAAACTAATTTACAACATTAAGCTCACTCTAGCCCAAAACTACTCCTCATCATAGCTCAACCATGCAAAACCTCCAAAATGCATTTGGGCCTTGCAAATAATATCCATGTATTTAAACATGGCTATGGCTCTGTCTGCTTATTTTTCGCAGTAAATACTAGCATATATCAGGAATGCTGAGGTTCAATTATCCATGGTGATAGGTACCCTAGGCCTACGTGGCACCTCCCACTCTTCCTCTTTTGAGCCTTCCTTAGCCTGAATGTCTTTATGCAAGAGCCGAAATACGTCCACATACTCATGCTTCCATATCCGAGCCTTCATCTTCTCTGCCACGTGAGACCCCAGCAGCAGAACTAAACCCATGTAGGGTAGCCATTTCCTATGGCTATCCCCTTCTTTAGAAATCACTTTCTTTGTCCCCGCTCACCACAGCGTCCCCCTTTAAGCCTCCTTAATACCCCTTTATGCCCTGGGGTGTCACAACCTTCACTGTCTCTTTCTCCTTACCACTCACAGATATAGCACTGGTATCCAATGTGCCATGTACTAAATCATCCGCCACCCAAATAGACTTATATTGGGCTGCACCAGTACTCTCCTCCAACAAGGCATTGGGCCCTCCGTCTCCCGTGCGCAACACCTCCCGCACTCCAGCACCATTCTTTTATGTCTGCGAAACAGGAAAAGAAGATGGGGTTGCGCCGCTCCTGAACCCTGCTCCCCTCCCCTGATCCCCGCTCACTTCCGTTTGGCGTATCTCCCCTTCTTCCCATTCCTCCAATTCCTCATCATAGTCCAAATCAACCACATCTTCCTCATCGATACCCCATTTATCATTGTCACTCTCAGAATCCACCACATCACACTCGCAGACAGTCCTGTGGCCCCCATCTGCTCCTTTCATGCAGTCCCGCGGCATAGAGGAGGCCGCCAAAGACCCTTCTATTGCTTCAGGCCAACATCCAGGGGCCTTAATGCACCCTGTTAGCTTCGCCACCTTTCTGCCAGCCTTTGCTGCTGGCATTGACTCTCTGTGCCGCACCTGGCCGTGTGCACCATGTGTGCTTGTCGCGCTGCCTACACCACAGGCCACATCAGCCTCCTGCTCCCTACCTTGTTCCTCATCAGGGAACCATACCCAATTTCCGCACCCCAAGCTATGCCCCCTGGGTACCTCACAGCCCCACCAACTTTCTCTTAGCCTGCATGGCTCGACCCTCTGCCTCACCCCTTTCTTTACATAGGTGCGCCCACTGCTCCCCTGTCTCTGCCACTAGCTTCCTCTACTCCTGTATCCTGGCCTCAATGTCCACTGCTGACCAGTCAGTGGTGGGCTGTTGCTGGCAAACCTAGACACCCAGACTCATCCCACTTGACTTCCCTAGCTCCTTATTGGGCCCCATGCCCACCACCTTCACCCTGCTCTCACTGGCACCCACCTGGGCCCTGCTCTCTGCTGCCTGGGCTTTCTTGCTTCTGGCCTTTCCTTTGCCCCCATGCCACCCTGTTAGCCCCGTCCTGCCAGCCATGCCTGACTGGCTGGCCACCGACAGGTCCATCAGGCCCACTAGACCTCAAAACTTCAACAGGGCTGTCCATCCCTTTTGGCAGGCCCTGGGCACTGGGTCCAGGTACCTCATCAGCTGCCTCACTTGCCTGCCCCTTCCCCACCTGTACTATCTGAATATCAGGCTCCCCAACTGCCACACTCACAGTTTTGGGCCCCGGGGGCAGACCTACAACATCCTCACCCCCCCTGCTTTCTTTCCTCCACTTGTCGCAGGCGAGAGGCAGGAGGCACCCGCTGCTGCAACACCGTGAGTAGCAGCATGCATAGCATGCTGCATACCTACCCAGGCCTGATCTAGTACACCAGGCCTAAGCAGCTCACTACGGCCAGCTGCTCCCAAAACACGAAGCGCGGCCCGTACGGCCACCACGTCATTCACTGCAGCCATTCTTAACTCAATTACCTGCCCCCCGGGGATCGGCTCTAATCTTGTCAGCAGCACAACAAGCTGCGAAGAGGCCCCGCCCCCTCCTTTATCCAAAAACCTAACTCCCTCCCCATCCTCCTCCCCAGCATATCCCGCCTCAGGCCGTCTCTTTCTGGCCCGAAGCTTCCCATGGAGAGACAGGACTGCATCCATCTCTCCATGGGGCCCTCCAAAAGAATGTAGTTCCATGTATTTTGGGCCATGCGTATTCATGCTTCGTCAGTGAGTACAGAACGAAAAGTTTTGTCTGTTGTATTTTAAAAGGTCAAGTAGTATAGGACTGAAAGGAACACAATCTGACATGCATTTCGCTAGTAGCTGTATCATGGCCTGACAGACTTAGGCACGGTCAACAAATCATGGGCATTTGGGGGATATTTCACATGCTGTATCACATAAAGAGTAGAAGTTCAAGACACATCTTTTTATGGTTGTATTTGTAATTACAGAGTTGTGTCCTATCAATAACTGGAGAACTGAAAGCTTAGGAGTTAATAGATGTTTTTGTCAGAAACAGGACTGTACCTCATTTCCAAATGTAACGTTATCCCATCAATATCTGTGGTGTGTTTGGCATGTTGTTCTTGGACACTGGGATCTTTTGGTCATGGTCAGGAGTATGCAATCCTTCTAGAATCTCTGTATTACACTAAGACCCCTCTTCCTGCTGAAAGTGAGATTCGTAAGCAATTTTATACCGTGTGATTCACGGAGGAAATAGCAAGATTTGAAACTTTAGGTGATTTATGATAGCCCATACCCTTTTCCGAGTCAATGACATACTTTGCCAGGTCGGAGCGAGAAAGAAGTCCCACCAATAGTTTTCTTCTTATAGGGTGGAAGAATAGGTTGAAGGGGTCAATCTGAAGTGTGGCACCATTTTCTGGGACTGCTTTCTGAGGTTGATCTGTAAAAATATTGGTCCTGTTCCTTTTATAGCCTTGTGCATTGTGCACAGTATTTTGAAGTTATGCCTCAATAGTGCTAACGCTGAGGTTTTAATTCAATTACTAAATGAACACTCATGTATCCTGAGTGTTGAAATTGCATAGAAAATGTAAAAAGCTAGAGAAAAATAATGCATGCACTTAAAAACATAACCACAATGAGTGGCCGCCAATGTTCAAGTAAGAAGTATGCTTATTAATGGCTTATTAATATGAAATATTGAGCTTATTTTTGATTAATGCAGTAATATGTTGACTTAAGGGTTATGCATTATGTATTAGCTTTATTAATTGAAAGCCACAACTTAGCAGAGGTCTTGGCCTAGTTGCACAGCCTCATATCAAGCTCTGTTTCTTGAGCGTTTAATAAAATGTCTGTTTAGAAAATTAAATTGTGATTTTCCACTGTGCTGACTTAATGTGCTCATAGCTAAAAGTCTTTCTCATGAGAACGGCTTGCTAGAAGATGCTGTTCTTACTAATGCAACATTGTAAATGTGTGTAAGACTGACTTTCTCAGGAGATAACAGTGACCATACTGACTGGAGCATAAGCTGCAACAATATTGTTACCTGACGAGCTGGATGGAAGAGGACAGTACGAAAGCAGTACGAAAGGAGCCAATCATCGATATGTGAACCATGTACTAGTAGAACTGTAGATTTGAAGTTTTAGTTTTATTGGACAAAGTGTGAACACGCGATCCCTTGACCAATGGGGCCTTGGGAAGTAGTTTTAGGAAATCTAACTTAGCGGGACTGCACTGAGAAGAAGATGGCTTTTGTCCATTTTCTATTTGCCATATCATATTTGACCATTTTCTATCTTGCCATAAGGTCATTATATTCTTGAGCGTCTTGAGAAGAGAGGTAGCTTAACTTTACTGCTTAAAGACTTTGCCTTTTCTGAACTTTAATGCTGAATCCTGTTGCCTTGCTGACCAGACTGAAGTCCTGATGACAAAGACTGTCACAGCTTGCTGATCCAATTGAGGATAGGTATATTGAAGACGATGTTGAATGATATGTCTATTTGCTTTTCTTTCTAGATACCAACCGCGCTATTTTTGTAGAGCCATGTTTTGATGTTTTTTCCAAATTTGTGTTGACTAAATTGTTTTGCATGAAGCCCAACGTGCTAATTCTAAACTGGCGGTAGTTAGGATTCTCACTGATGAAGTTCAATACATGAAGTAACTTGTAATGTCTTTTCTTTGCTGAATTTAAATGAAGGTGATATTGTTTGTGCAGTTGTTATTGTTCTTCCTTTGGGAAGTATAAAAATTAAATACTTTCACACCGTTAACTGTGATCGACTATAAATCATTATCTGAGGTATGACTCACCACAACATCATTTAACCTCTTTTGTCACTTGGGATCCGACTGTCCAAAATCTTGAGGCAGTTGGGAGCAAGGCTCTATTTGATATTTGGTTATTATCTTGGATTGTGGGGTTTTCTCTTTCATTATCTGACCTATTATATCCAATTTATATTCTTTTTCACATGTGTATCATGACCGGCTATTTTATGTAGATTCTTAGTTGACAGTCTTGATAATATTAAGACACTTTTTGCATATTTTCATTATTCTGGTTTACATTCATAATGCATGAGTGTCGCTCCATGCACTGATGACACTCTTAATGTTGTCACATTTTTCAATTCGGGTATTTATATAATACTGTTCACTACAAATGTCACTTGGTGTTGGTGATGGAGTTTGGCTATTAAACTTGCCAAATGCTAATTATCAGTATAACATGGGAAATATGCTTGTAAGTTGGTCATAATTATATCTTTCACAGCCTTGAAGAAGTCAATGAGATTATTCTCTCAAAAGACGAAACACGCTGTTGTTTTGTTGACAATTTATGAAAAAAACATTTCAAGAATAAACATACAGAGACGCACCCCACTCATCCACGCACTCGCTACATACACCCCCATTCACTCATACACACTCAGACAAACACACACACTGGAACACATATACACGCACTCAGGCACACCCATTCAAACATGCACCCCCCTCATTCACATGCACATAAATATTCACATACATTCACACACCTACACGTACGCAAAACCAGCCCAATTCACAGACATACACGCACACCCACACCCCCATTCACAGACATACACGCACACGCCATACACAAGCACCACACACCCCCCACCTCCCCTTGCGGATGATCCACTTACATTTTCCAGTGAGCTGGTCATCCGGGAGGGGATGGGTCCTGGTGGTATTGCACCGCCATCCCCACTATGCCAGCAAGATTCCGCCGAGCCATATTACAGCTCGTAATACGGTGGGTGGAGTCTTGGTGGTGTGGCAGTGCTGGTGGTGCACCCACCTCTGCACCTCCGTCGGCCAGGCTGTTGGAGTAGGACTTCCACCCAGGAATGGGCGGAAGTCCATTCACAAATCCTAATATGGCGGTCAGCAGACCGACGGCACTGGTGGTCTGCTGGCTGAAGCCGCTTCAGCAGTCTTTAGAAAAGACCGCTGAAGTCGTAACTAGGGCCCATGTTTTTATTGTAATTTGTCTGGTTTAGTAGGTCGATCGGGCATGGTCGACAAGTTAGAGTGTGAGTCAAAGTGAGTGAAATAATTTTTTGACTGAGATCTGTGCAGCAGGACAGATGCACTGATCAATTGAGAGGGAAATTTGCGGGTCGAATTTTGATGGCAAATCAGGGAGACTGAGAAAGAAGAAGTAGCTGCTAGAGCGAAACGCAGTGAGTGAAAAATCTGTAAAGTTTCTTAGGTGATTGTGTTTCCTTACCTGTAGTAAATAGACAATTTTTTTACTGAGATCTGGCAAGTCCTATGTGCACCAGGACAGACGCACTGATCAGTTGAGCGGGAAATTTGCGGGTCGAATTTTGATAGTGAATCAGGGAGACTGAGAAAGAAGGAGTAGCTGCTAGAGCGAAACGCCGTGAGTGAAAAATATGTAAAGTTTCTGAAGCGATTGTGTTTCCTTACCTGTAGTAAATAGACAAATTTGGTTCTGATTTTGTTTGGTGCTCTCAATAAGTTTGCATTAGTTTTGTGTGAATCTGAGTGTGGGAGGACAAGCCGCAAGACTTTGTCAGCCACAGTACGTGCGAGTGTGAGGTCATTGGAGTCACTCTGGGATAGGTAGGTTATCGAGAAGGGACGCATACGGATTGGCAACCGTCCGTGAAGTGCAATTGATCAAGAAGGTGTGTGAAGAGAATCTGGAATTAAAAGTCACTTCCTGATTTGATTTTGAATAACATATAGGTCAAAAAGCTGAAACTTTTCAAAGCTTTAATGAGTGTTTTAAGGGGAGATGCATACATTGCAATGAGTATAGGGGATATTACACCACCAGAAGGTACACCAGCTTACATTGTAAGAGAAGAAAAGGGTGTTGAGCCATGTCTTTGGCTAAAGCAATGGT
This sequence comes from Pleurodeles waltl, assembly GCF_031143425.1. NCBI lineage: Eukaryota > Metazoa > Chordata > Amphibia > Caudata > Salamandridae > Pleurodeles > Pleurodeles waltl. The sequence goes on from NC_090443.1 coordinate 882,034,665, forward strand.
ACAAAGTGACAGAGAAGGATGGGAGCTTAGCATTTCCTGCAAATGGAGCATTCAATTTGAGGAGTTTAGAGAATCTAAGGAGGGTGCTGTTTGATATGAAACCCCCTCCGAGACCAGCACAGTTCGAGGCATTAGCGATCTGGGAATTAGTAGGCAGACAACAACAGCAACAGAAATTTGAGAGGAGAATGAGCAAGGCAAAAAAAGACACTAGTGGAGGCTAGGTGGGACATTGTTCAGAGGATTTGGAGAAACAAGACTTTGCAGGGGATTAATTTATTTCCAGCAATTGCTCAAGCCATCGAGAGAGAAGGAAGGAAAGCTACTAGAAAGACAAACAGAAGCCCTTCCGAGTAAGAGTCAGACAATGAAGAGTTTCTTTTACAGTTATTGAGAAATTGTCCACTACCATATGCAGCACATGAGAGTGGTCCAAGTACCAGTGCTGATCCTACAGCTCTGACACAGGTTAACACAACAATGAGTCCAGTGCAGGTTAATCCTAGCCCGACACAGATTCTTAACTCACCTTCTACTCCAGCAGTAGAAAGTCAGGTGATACAGTCAAAGTCCAGAGAATTTACCCCAATGTGCCCATTGTGAAAACTGCCCCTAACCTGATAGTGCCAACAGGACAGGTTTTCCCGAGACCGATGTTGGTTCAGAAAGAACCAACTCCACTTTTACTGCCTCAAGTGCAGCCACAGGTAAAGCCGAAATACACTCCGATAACAGGGACACAGTCAGATATGTCTATACTGATGAATCAGAATGCAGGAATTACACAACCACAGAACTTGATTGTCAGACCAAGCCCAGATGCTGTATCTGTACCTGTACCTTTGTTTGCACAGGAGAATAATAGAGCAGGTGGACAGGGAATCATGAGTCAGAATTCGATGAGAGGATACTTAATGAGAATACCCGAATAGTCTCTCCAGTGGGACAGACTTTTGACGGTTCGAGATCTTTGCTAGACCTTAGTCCATTTGGAGTTCCTCCGGATACTGTGATAGGGTCGAACCTTAATCAGAGCTTGAAATTACTGACACCGCAGACCCCGAATACAGTTGTGCAACAGGTACCACTCGTCCATGCCAGTAACATTTCATTGCAAGATTTAACAGCCCAACAATCGCCTGAAAGGTTCAACAATCTGAATACCCCACAGAGTGCTCATAGGGGAGAGGAGTACTTGAACTACACTAGACTAGGAACGGAAGCAGGTGAGCTCATTGAGGGAACTATAGGTGTGAACAGGTAAGGGTCCTACACAGAAGCAGAATTGAGATATCTATGCCCGAAGATTATGAGGGAAGTGAGCAATGTGCATCAAAAGCTAGCAGACCTTGCAGAAAAATACGACAAGCATTTGAAAAGGAGTTACAGGTTAGACTTTGAGGCTAAAGATTTTGAACACATGAGATCTGCTGGAATGAAGGTACACCTGAGGGAGTTGCTTCAAAATGCCCAGCCTTGGGGAGCATTAGACAAATGGGAAGGCAGATGGGTAAATAAAAGTGATAAGAGGAAAAGGGATTCTGCAGAGCTAACTGCAAATGTGTAGCAGGACAAAGATCCAATGAAATGTTTAGCAATGAGAGAGATTCCAGGAGGGAATTTTGTTCATGTCTCTTGGAGCAGAGGTGACATTCTGTCATTTACAAACAATTATCCTAGGCTGAGAGATAAGCCAGTAGAATGGTACCAGCAAACAGATAGGTTTGTGAAACTTGCAAAGTGCCTTTGGGAAGAATTGAACACTTTATTAGAGATAGTAGTTCCAGCTGATTTGTGGATGGAGTGTAAGAGGAGTATAGATTGACCCACAAAAAAACCAGAGAGAGATCAGATTATAGGTGGGCCGTCTCCTGAGGTAATTCCATTTTATTACAAGGTGATTGAATTCCTGAAGAGGAGAATTTCACCCCAAAACATTGACTGGCAGAGAACTGACAGGACAGCTCAGGAAGCAAAGGAGTCAATACATGAGTATTATGAGATATTGTTGCAGGCGTTCAAGCATTACAGTGGTACAGAGACGATTGAGCCTAAAGACATGATTCATATTGTGATCAGAATTGTGGAAGGATTGAGACCTGACATTAGCTAGATGATTAAGATTCATTTGATTTGTTGGCAAACAAAGCCGATTGATGAGGTGTTGCAGTATGCCAAGTACTGTAGTGATGAGATTAAATTAAAGCAGAGAAAGCTGAAAAAAAGGCAATGGTGATGCAGATTAAAGCTGCACAGACAGGGATGTAGGGATATGTTCCACAGCAACAGCAGCAGCAGGGAAATATGGTATCTCAGGATCAAGTGAGAGGTAGAGGTCATGGAGGTAATGTAAGTCGTGGTCCAGACATGGGTACTGTAGTGGTTCAGAATGATGTGCAGGAAATGAAGAAATTGTTGCCTTGTCATGCTTGCGGAGGGGTCAGGCATTGGAAACGGGAGTGTCCGATGATGGTGCAGGAAGGTGTTGTTCAGCAAAGTAATGACATCAGCTCGTTTCAGAACATGGGAGGACTGAGAATGAGGGGTCATAATCAGAATTTCCAAAATAATGTGAATCGACTGCAGAATTTTCAACCCATGCAGCAGGTCAAATGCCACATGCCCAAATAACACAGTTGCAGCTGATGCAACAGCAGGTACCCATGGTACCGAGATAGTAAATCCAAATACCCCAAACCCCAATAGAACAGCAGCAGGTGATGCTTCCTCAACAGGTCACAGGTCAGAGGCTTAACCAAAGAAATAACACAGTACACCAATTCCTGTTACAGTGGGATTGGAATAAACGATGACTGGGTGAGCGAGAGTTCGGATGAGGAGGAATGTGTGCTTGCAGCTTCCTTAGAAGTAGATCAGAAAGGTCCCTATGTAAAGGGAAAAGCCATGGGTCACCGAGTTTCATTTTTGGTTGACAGAGGAGCTACACACTCTACAGTGAGAAGTGCAGAAGTTCAAAATTTGCCCCTTTCAGGAAAGACAGTCCAGATTGTAGGAGTAGCAAATCAGTATTTGACAAACCCACTTACAGATCCAGTGCAGGTTCAAATTGGCAACTTTCAGGGATTGCATAAATTCATAGTCTGTGATTCAAGTCTGGTATCCCTACTGGGAAGAAACTTGCTGTGTAAAACCAGGTGCTTGATTACTTGTTCGAATGATGGAATTGAGATTCAGACGAATAACGATGATGAGGATGACCCAACTCCAGAGACAGACTGTGAGACAATAAATGAGGAATATCCTCTGATTGATTTCTTTCCAATGTTCACAGTGAAGGAGCTTCACCCTGATCTACAGGGAACAGTTAAAGAGAAAGTGTGGGATCTGACAGGGAAAGAGATAGTTTTGATAAAGGGAGTTGAGCCAGTTAAGGTTCTTGTGAAGCCGAAAGCAGTTTTTCCTCAGATTCCCCAGTACCACATGCCACAAGATGTTCTTATGAAGGTTGCCCAAATAATTGCAGAATTTATGAAGCAAGGGGTTCTGAAAGAACTGAGTAGCCCATGTAATTCACTGATAATGGGCTTAAAAAAGCCATCTGGGAAAGTTCGAATTGTCCAGGATTTGAGAAAAATAAATGACATTGTGATCAAATGTTGCCCCGTGGTACCTAATCCAGCTGTGATAATGTTTCAGATTCCATGTGATGCTGAGAGGTTCACTGTCACTGATTTGTCACAAGCCTTCTTTTCTGTGCCTCTTCACAATTTGGAGTTGTTGAAATTGCCTTTCCAATCAACCTTGGTACAGTACATTGATGACTTGCTGATTGCGCCCAAAACAAGGGACGAGTGCAAGTATGACACAATTGCCTTGCTGAACCATTTGGGAAAGAATGGTCATAAAGTCCCACCACTTAAATTGCTGTACTGTCAGAAAGAAGTTAAATATTTGGGTCACAAGACTGAGAAAGGATCAAGGTAAATGTCCAGAGAAAGGGTCACAATCATATTTCAGATGAATTCCCAACCCACACACAGAGATTTCAGAGTGTTCTTAGGGATGGTATGCTACTGCTGCCAATGGCTTTCCAATTTTTCAGTCATTTCCAAGCCCTTGCAGAAGCTGACCCACAAGGAGGTCACGGATCCCATAGTGTTACACCAGACTTGCATGAAATCATTTGCTGAGTTGAGAGAGAGTATGTGTAATGCTCCAACTTTGTGTATGCCTGATTACACAAAACATTTCACATTGTTTTGTCATGAGTGTGATGCATGTTCTTTGTGTGTCTTGATGCAGGTCCATGAAGGTGTAAACCGCCCAGTAGCATATTTTTCAGCTACTTTGGACCCAGTCACAGCAACCTTACCAGGTTGTTTGCGTGCAGTTGCAACGGTTGAACAGATTCTCACACAGTGTAAAGGAAATGTGATGGTACATCCCTTAACCATTATGGCCCCTCACTCTATTGAGATCCTACTCACAAAGACAAAAACCCATCATTTGACAGGTGCCAGATTGACCCGTTATGAGACAAGTATTCAAGGGTCACCAAACGCATCACTGAAAGGATGAACAGTGCTGAACCTGGCAACTTTACTTCCAAATGAAAATGTTAAAATTGAAAAGGTAGAAGACATTGAGCACGATTGTCTTCAAGTAACTGTCTTGTGCACAAAACAAGACCTGACATTAGAGACACTTGATTGGAAGAAAATGACCAAATTATCTTTGTTGATAGTTCTTGTCTAAGAGATAATGCTGGAACACTGAGAGCAGGATATGCTGTGAGCACAATTACTGATATTCAGGAAGTGTCTTGGCTTCGAAGTGTGTATTCTACACAAGTAGCAGAACTGGTAGCCCTTACTAGAGCGTGCCATGTTTCAGCTCAGCTTAAAGTTACCATCTATGGATTTGGAATAGTCCATAATTTTGGCCAGTTGTGGTCACAGAGAGGTTTCATGACCTCTTCTGGTTCACCAGTGAGAAATGGTGAGAGATCAAACCTCTACTCATGAAACCCATGGCGGACCCGAGAGACCTCAAGAACTTCTAACCCATCTCCCTGCTCCCATTCCTGGCCAAGGTCATCAAGAAGATCGTCAACAGACAACTGACCCACTACCTCGAAGAAAACAACATCCTGGACCCATCCCAGTCAGGGTTGCGCAGCAACCACAGTACCGAAACTGCCCTCATCGCCCCCACCGACGACATCAGGGCCCTGCTTGACAATGGTGAAACCGCGGCCCTCATCCTCCTGGACCTCTCATTTGCCTTCGACACCGTCTGCCACCGCATCCTACGCACATGCCTCCACATCGCAGGGATCTGGGACAAAGCTCTGGAGTGGACCACCTCCTTCCTCTCCGGCAGATCCCAGAGTGTCCGCCCCCCCCTTTCTGCTCCAAAGCCTCCAAGATCATCTGCGGCGTTCCCCAAGGTTCGTTCCTAAGCCTTACACCATTCAGCGTCTACATGGGCTCACTCGCCTGCGTCGCCCAGCTACACAACCTCAACATCATCTCCTATGCCGACGACACGCAACTTATCCTCTCCCTCACCAAGGACCCCCTCACTGCAAATCCAACCTCCACGAAGGAATGAAGACCATCGCCGAATGGATGATGAACAGCAAACTGAAGTTGAACTCAGATAAGACGGAGGTCCTCATCCTCGGCGCCAACCCCTCAGCCTGGGATGACTCCTGGTGGCCGACCACTCTGGGAGCAGCCCCAACACCCACCAACCACGCACGCAACCTGGGCGTCATCTTCGATTCAACACTCTCCATGACCAAGCAAGTCAGCGCCGTCTCCTCATCCTGCTTCAACACCCTCCGCATGCTCCACAAGATCTACAGATGGATCCCCACAGATACAAGAAGAACAGTCACCCAAACCCTTGTCAGCAGCAAACTTGACTATGGAAACGCCCTCTACGCAGGAGCCCCAGCCAAACTCCTCAAATGACTTCAACGCATACAAAACACCTCAGCATGCCTGATCCTCGATGCCCACCACCACAGCCACATCACTCCCCTTCTGAGAGACCTACACTGGCTCCCTGTTAACGAAAGGATAAACTTCAAGCTCCTCACCCACGCACACAATGCGCTCCACAACACCGGCCCAGCCTACCTCAACAGACGACTCACCTTCTACACCCCGTCCCCCCAACTCCGCTCAGACAACCTCGCCCTCGCCACCGTCCCCCTCATCCGAAGAGCGACTACCGGAGGCAGATCCTTCCCCCACCTTTCCGCTAAGACCTGGAACACCCTTCCCTTTCCCCTACGACAGAGCGAAGACCTGCTGACTTTCAGGAAGCGGCTCAAAACCTGGCTATTTGAGCAGTAGCAGCAAACCCTCCCCTCAGCGCCTTGAGACCCTCACGGGTGGTAGTGCGCTCTACAAATACACTGATTGATTGATTGAGAATTAAAGAATTGTTGCATGCTATCCAAATACCCAAGAAGATTGCCGTGGTGAAATGCAGTGCACATCTGAAATCACAAGACTTTGTATCAATGGGGAATAGATATGCTGATCAAGTTGCAAGGTTTTGCGCATTGAACTGTGTATCGTTCAAAGATAAGTGGGAACTGTTACCTGAATAAGACGAAACATGTCCAAGTTTTCAATTGAAAGTAATTGATACGTTGGAAGAATTGAAAACATTGCAGAATAATGTTGACAACGAGGAAAAACGTTCATGGAGCAAAATGAAATGTGTACAGAGATAGGATGTACTGTGGGTTTCAGAAGAGGGTCAGTTGGTATTGCCAAATAGTCTGTTGTCTCAAATGGCTAGGTATTATCATGGTCAAGCAGATGTTGGGAGGGATGCCATAATTTGTTTGTTCAAGCACAATTGGTTCAACCCAAGGGTTAGCCAAGTTGCTGAAGCAGTTTGCCACTGTTGCATCATTTGTCAGCAAATGAACACGGGGAAAGGGACAGTGGTTAACTTGAGCCACATTGAAAGAGCAGGAGGCCCACTCAGCAGAATGCAATTGGATTTTATTTAGATGCCTGTGTGCGGAGGTTTGAAATACGTGTTGGTGATTGCATTTTTAGTCACTGAATTGAAGCGTCCCCTACACGAAGAAATTACATCCTCACAGTGACAAAATTACTGCTTAGGGAACTGATACCATGTTCTGGGTTTCCGATCTCTTTTGAATCAGATAGGGGAAGTCACTTCAACAATTAAGAAATTAAATTACTGTGTGCAGCATTGAGCATTGAACAGAAGTTGCATTGCAGTTACCGTCCTGGAGCATCAGGACTAGTGAAACAGATCAATGGTACCTTGAAGTCAAGAGTTGCAAAGATGTGTGCGTCCACAAATCTGAAATGGCTTGATGCACTGCCTATAGTTCTGATGACCATGAGAAACACACCCGGCAGGAAGACTGGATTGTCACCTCATGAGATCCTTATGGGCCGAGCCATGAGGTTGCCAGCAGTGCCTGCAAATGCACTTGTCAGCATTACAGATTATATGCTGTAGGACTACTGTAAAGGTCTGGCTATGGTTTGCTCTTTCTCTCAGCATGTGGAGGCCATCACACTGCCACCGATCCATGACCCAGGGCACAACCTGAGAGCCGATGACTGGGTTGTGGTCCAGAAACACATGAGGAAGACTTGTTTGTCGCCTCGTTGGAAGGGTCCATTCCAAGTAGGTCTGATGACTACCATAGCTGTGAAGTGCACTGGAGTTCCGAGCTGGATCTCCGCCAGTCACACAAAGAAAGTGGCATGTCCTTTGGACAATGAAGAAGAGTTTTTGAGAGTACCAACAATGACAAAACAAGTCTCAGAGTCGGAAGGAGAAGAAAGAGGAACTGAGACCAGATCTTAGCCCGTTGAGGATGGTTCAGTCACTCCTGTGAGAGACGAAGGAGAAGACCTCCAGAGGGTGACAGTGAGCCTATCTCAATTGAGGCAGCAAGAGAGCCTAGTCAGAGGAGGGCTTTCCCAGAAGCAGGTTATTGTGAGGACAAACAGAGCAATTGACAGACCCCGAGGGGGAAGGAGTTGAGGTGGATCAAAGCCAATGCGGTCTAAGTCCTCCTGAACCAGTTGCAGGTCTGTCAAGAGAAAACACCACAGAGCAAGAGTAAGTTTCAAGTTTAACACTGAAAAGAGCACTGACCAAGGGTCCACTGAAAGGAGATAAGTGGCCGGAATCACAAGCAAAGAAAAGGGAAGTCGTTGTTGAAACAACAATTGATGAAGAAGTAGATACAACAAGGAAAGAAGATGTAAGTAAAGGAGAGGTGCAAGGAGATCGAAAGTTGAAAAGAAAGAGAATAGCAGGTTGAAGAGACACCGATCCTGAAGGGGCGTATGCAACTACAAGTGAATGTGAAAGTGAGGTTTGTCTTTTTGTTTTGATCGAGACATTCCATTGAAGAAAGCTATTGAACTGAACTGTTAAAACAATCTGAGAAAAGTGCAAAGAGAAAAGAGACTGTTGAAAATAACCAGAAAATACTTTTGATAACCTGATTTGACTTTTGAAAACCTGACTTTGACAAGCTGCTAAACTGATTTTTGACAGAGGATCCTGGAAGTGAGACTGAGAGCTGTAAATAACCGCTGAAAGAAGATTGAAGATTTTTGTTTTTGATTTTTGCTGCATTTTCTAAATTTCCTCTTCTGCTTTCTGATTCTTTACAAATCATGAGTAACATTAGCCAGCAGGGTAGGAAGAATAAGTATTGTAAATAAATGAGTGTTGGTTTGGCAATTGTGTGTGTGATATTGTTTGTGATATTGACTGTGGGTATGACTGTTCTTGACACGATTAAAGCCAACCATACTTCAGCTTCAGAGACAGCTACTGCATTAACAACAATGGAGAATTTAGGTTAGGTGTGAAGAACCTGCACCAGGGTACTAATGCACAAGGGGAACTTTCTTCTAATGTCTTCTATCGCTTATTGAGTGAGTATGTTGAAAAGAAGGATGCGAATAATTGTTTTGTGTGTACAGAGATTCCTTCATGAGTCGAAGAAGGTGTTACTTATCATGGTTTTCCTCTTACTGATGGAATAAGTTGTAGTCTGTTACTAACAAAATTCTATAACCAGGAGTGCCTATAATTAGCTATCTGAGTAGAGTAGCTAAGGATAATGACATAGTATTAGAGGTTTCTTTGAGCCTACATTGACTTTTGGCACAGCTTAGGCTCATTGTCAGAAAACTATTGCTAGTGTTGTTCAGTTCTTCCCTCAGCATAAACGATTCCCATTTTCTTTGTACCCAGTTTGGTTGCAGCAACGTCCTCACTCCTGGTGGCTCTTGCGGAGGCTGGTGTTAGAACTAGCTTCTTCAGGTTTAACTGCCACTCAAGATGGTGGCCGTGAATCTTTGTGAGGTCAGTGCTCTAGTATTTCTACCTTAGTCTCATGCTGAAGCTTCCCTCCAGCTGTTTCTCTCTGGGAGCCCTGCACTTCAACTGTCATCCTGAGGAGAATGAGCAGTGTTCCTGAGGCACTTGGTTTCATAGAGAATTCTTCCAGTTTTTAATAATTAATTATTTTTCTAGTTAGGGTGTGCACACCAGCTACTTTTTCCCTTTTGAAGAAGCTGAATTCTTTCCTTCTTCCAACAACTGGCTATTGGCTTTCTGAGGAGAATTCATTTTGGCTTAACGGAACTTCAAGCAACTGCAGTCAGGAATCCTTTTGTATGATTTCCAGACTTGCCAATACATATATGTACATATATATTCAAGAACTCTTGGCTTTTCAGACTTGTCAGTCTTAGAAACAAACCTCATTGCTCAGACTAATTCCTAGAGACTGTGAATGAGAAAACTGAACTTTGAGAATGAGTTTTCATTTCCTGTAAAAAACATTAGTAGTTTGTATATTTGTGAACGTTTGAACTGTTCTCCAGAGAACCTTGTAAACCTCTGACTCATGGAGAAAAGAAGATATTAAGTTAACATTGTTCTCTTAGAGAGAGGCTAGACTCTCAAAAGATCCAGGTTAGGAGAGTGATAGAATTGGGTGAATGTAAATGGCTGAACAGTTGAATGTGCAGTAGGAATGTACTTATCTATGCTCTTAGCACCCGACTGTAGGTCCTTCCTTTAAAGAACTCCCAATAAGAAGAAAGGTGAAGGTTTTCAGAGACACACACTGAACATGTTATCCTCAAGTAGGAAACACAGACTGGAACTGGATCTGGAAGCAGTCTCTCTTGTTCTATTCCCATTCCCCTTTCCCCTAGCAAATGCATGATTCCGATAATCATTTAAAGTCTGAGCATGCATCTGCTGGAGGGGGTTAGGTAAAAGACATCTGCTCCTGTGGAAGTTTGATTTAATGGGTAATCTTCTGACACTCATAGAAATATCTTGACATGCTTGCTTACACCTTTAGAAAAGAGCTTCTTACATCATACTGATGACAGGAGAAAGGTATTGAAGGATAAATTAGAGAAGGGTTTAGAGAAAAGGACTTACACAAATAATTATGCTTGTAGTGCAATGAAAACACGAGGAAAATTAGCTTTAGATGCGCAACACGTAGGGAAGCTTTGTGTATATAGGCCTAAATCTCGCACTGACACTTTATTTGTGGGAACGAGTGAATGTAGACATGTGTTTTTGTTTCAGAGTTAATGGAAGTTTATGTTGAAAGGACAAGATCCAGCGATTCCTGGGATATATAATAGCTGTGGTCCTACTGCTTATTACCGTCTTCCAAGAGGATGGTATGGTACATAAAATTTGGGGATAGTTTTCCCAAAGATTTTTCAACTAGATGACTTAAAGAAATTTCCAAAAATGATTGAATTACATCATATTAAACAGAGGAGAGAGTCTCCTTCTGGTATAATGGGAGATATATTTGGAGCAATGGTACCTTCAGTAGGAGTTCTTCTGAATTCAATAAAGATTCAAATTATTGTGGATAACATGCTGACAAATTTCTCAGGAGCCATACTCCTAATAGATACTGCATTAGCTGCTGAAAGAGCTATGACCCTTCAAAACCATCTTGCATTAGACATTCTTTTAGCGAACGATGGCTGAGTTTGTAAAATGCTTAATTCTAGTCATTGCTTTTCGTTCATTCCTGACAATAGTAAAGAAATTAGAACCTTACTTACTAATTTGACTAATGATAGTACTGATTTGAAAGAGCAGAAAGAACCAGGTGTCTGGGAGAAAGTTGGCAAAGGTTTTGCTTCAGTGGGAAATTGGCTCAGTAACATTGGGAAAGGGACTGTATTGAAAATAATACAGGGAATATTGATTGTTTTGGTTTGCTTCATTGGAATATGGGGAATATGTAAACTGTGTAAAAGAATCAAATTGAAGAAGACAAAGGATAATCAGAGGAGGGAAGAAAAGAACAAGGAAAAATTGTTTAGGAAAAATTCAAAAAGGGAACAAAAGTTTGAAGGGGTTGAAATGACAGAATTGTAGCTGATGAAAAAATGTGTGAAAGAAAGTTGAATGTGATGACACATTCAGTCATCAGAGGAGGGATTGCTAACGCTGCGCTTTAATGAAATTACTAAATGAATATTCATGTATCCTGAGTGTTGAAATTGAGTAGAAAATGTAATAATTTAGAGAAAAATAATGTGTGCACTTGAAAACATAACCATGTGAGTGGCCACCAATGTTCACGAAGTATACTTTTTAATGGCTTATTAATATGAAATATTGAGCTTATGTTTGATTAATGCAGTAATATGTCATATTAACAGTCATGCATTATGTATTAGCTTTATTAATTGAAAGCCTTAACTTAGCAGAGGTCTTGGCCTAGTTGCACGGCATCATGTCAAGCTCTATTTCTTGAACGTTTAATAAAATGTCTGTTTAAAGAATTAAATTGTGATTTTTTACTGTGCTGACTGAATCTCCTTGTAGCTAAAAGTCTTTCTCATAAGATGTGCTCGCTGGAAGATGCTCTTCTTACTAATGCAACAGTGTAAATGTAATGTGTGTGAAACTGACTTGCTCAGGAGAGAACAATGACCATACTGACTGGAGTATAAGCTGCATCAATATTGTTACCTGAAGAGCCAGATGGATGAGTACAGTACGAAAGGAGCCAATCATCAACATGTGAACCATGGACTAGTAGAAATATAGATTTGAAGTTTTCGTCTTATTGGACAAAGTGTGAACATGCGATCCCTTGACCAATGGGGGCTTGAAAAGTAGTTTTAGGAAATCTAACTTAGCGGGACTGCACTGAGAAGAAGATGCCTTTTGCCCATTTTCCATTTGCCATGGCGCATTTTCCCATTTTATATCTTGCCATAAGGTCATTATATTCTTGAGCGTTTCGAGAAGAAACATGCTTAACTTTACTGCTTAAAGACTTTGCCTTTTCTGAACTTTGGTGCTGATGCCTTGCCGACCAGACTGATGTCCTGACGATGAAGACTGTCACAGCTTGCTGATCCAATTGAGCATAGGCATATTGATTATGATGTTGTTTGCTATGTCTATTTGCTTTTGTTTCTAGGTACCAACTGCGCTATTTTTATAGAGCCATAATTAGATGTTTTTCCAAATTTGTGTTGACTAAATTGTTTTGCATGAAGCCCAACATGCTAATTCTAATCTGGTGGTAGTTAGGATCCTCACTAATGAAGATCAATACATGGAGTAACTTGTAATTTCTTTTCTTTGCTGAATCTAAATGTATGTGATATTGTTTGCACAGTTGTTTTTGTTATTAATTAGCACTGTAACTTTGGAATGTTTAGTAGCTCAAGCCTTGATTAGGTTGCATTTCATTCGCCGCTTTGGACAGCAAGTGTTGTTTTAGTATGTTTATCAATTGATCTTGAGATTGACCTACGTGACATTAGCTTTGTTAATATAGGGAAATAAACATTTTAACTTTTACTTAAAGGTGTGGTTATTCATGACTGGAAGGTCATGGTTCTGACTCCTATTGATTACTAGTGTCATTGATTGTTATTGATAATTGATGTTAATAATTGACAATTGGTTATTGATCGGTATTGGTACTGGGCCTATGCGGTGGGAACATCTTAAGCGCGGTTAAAATGTCCATCGACCTATTAGCGCCCCCTTTTACGTTTACTTATTAAGGTCTGACGTGCCAACTCTGTAAATACAAAGGCACCAAAACCATAACTCATATCAAAGGCAGAGGTTTAGGCAACCTTGAGTGGTCAAGGGTAGGATGCTAACTAAAAGCATAAAAATAAAAATCCTGATTTGGCTCACCACATTGCGGAGAGTCCAGGAGAGGGGTTTATCAATTGAGATGGAACAATATTAGTACAGTTTTACACAGGACATAGGGTATAAGAACTGCTTAGAAAAGCATTCCAAGAAGATGAAAAAGAGTGAGCTAAGTATCAAAGACGGGAGGAGTTCACTAGGAACAAAGCTCCTGGCATAGGTAAGCCCAGACAACAGGGAAGTAAAACAGAAGAGAAAGTTTCAGCTCAAAAGATGAAAAAAAAATGGTTGGATTAGCCACTAAGAAAAAAGGAAAGCTCTGCTATTCGAGTGGATGAAAACAGTGGAGCTCCTAGAGGGTGCAATCAAGACCACAATATTTAAAAAAACTCTCCAGGAGATGAGCACAACATAAATTTGTGAATTCATTCAGGTAGAGACCCTGATGGACACTTAAATACCATGTTAATATATTTATTGTAGCTCTTTAAACATCTAAGGCCTCCCTGAGTGTGCAGTTCTTGGCTGCCGTGTAACCCAATAAAGTAAACTCTTTGCTAGGACCAAATCATCCCTTTTCATACATATAGATCAACCCTAGTGTAGGTCCTAGACAGTCTAGAGAAAAGAGGGCAGTGTATTTACAAGGTGGGACATGTACTTGTAGGTTTTACGTGTCCTGGTAGTGAAAAACTCTTTTAATCGTTTTTCACTACCACAAGGCCTATCTTGACCCATAGGATAACATTGAAGTTGCCTTAGTACACTCCAAGGGCAAGTCTGGTGACCTCTTGATGTGAGCCCTATGGATATAAAAGGGTCCCCAAACAGCTTGTGGACCCAGCTGCATCGAATTCCTGGTCCCAAAATGGTGCCTCTGAGGTTCTGGATCCTGGGTGGCCCACGGGCTACTAAATCAAGCTTTTAGGGTCTTCGCAACTGCGAACGGACGTGTTCGCACTGAGACTGCACTGCTCACACCCAAAATCAGCATAAGCCTCTGCTAGCCCATCTCTTCACACCCCAGCATCAACTGCTCGTGAGGGTCCACCAAAGAACCCCGCCTGCTCTTCATGCCACGCTGACTGCCTCCCATGAAGCACTCCTTGCAACAGTCTCCAATGTGAAAGGGGCTCATGGCACAAAACTTGAGAATGTAAAACTTCAGAGTAGCTAATCTGAGACTGGATCCAACCAGCACTCCATCGCGGTCACCTAAATGTTTTACTTTGACACGGTCCAGGACAACTAGTCAGCCACGGTTGCCTCTTTGTGCTATTAGGTGCTATTGTACATTTTATTCTTTAAAAAATAGATTTTTGTCAGTTTGGTCTTATTCTATTTATTAAATTCAGCTTTATTTTTCTAACCTGGTGTGGGATCCTTTTTGTTTGGTGCTTTCACTGTTTTGCTGTTTGAGCCTGACTACTCTGTGCCAAGCAACTAAGGAGCTGAGTACAGGTTAATTTGGGGTGTGCTTGTGCCTTAACTTGACCGGTATTGTAGTTGCTCACATCCCAGTCAAACAACAACCCAATTTTGCACAGTAACGACCCTCCAGATGGAAAGAAGTTATAATAGAGATATTTTCCCTTATTGTGCTTAAGGCTCTTCAGCCCCATTATCCATTAAAGCCAGAAGTGAAGCATAAAATAAAGATCATTCTATAGGAGTTTCAATATCAGAGAACACTACCATGTCATTCAATAATTAACACCCTGCTTATACCACTGGTTAAATTAGATGGCTCATGCCATCTCATATTGGACTATAGGAACTTGAGCACCACCCAACACACACACACACATTTGTGCAAAATACCAATAGTGCTGAGCTCATGAAACTTTGTAACTAAAAATATGAAACAATACTTGATATTTCAGATGGGTTTTTAGAACGATTATTGGAGGAAACTGGACTCTTTGCCGATATTCCCCACATTTTGCATCATTTAGACTACTGATGCTGTTGATTTTGATCTCAAAGTGCACTGTGGCCTGCTAATCAGACCTAAGTGCCAATGCTTTTTCCCTTAAATTGCACTGTGATTTTGTAAACCCAATTGGCAAGGACTTTATCACCCCATTAAGGCCCCAGTAAATGGTATCGGGGTACCCAGGGCATGGATGGTAAAGGGGTCTCCAGGGCTGCAGCACTGATTATGCAACTTCCTTGGCCTGGGTAAAAGCAAAACCTGCAGAGCTGCCATGTTTGACTCTGCCCACAGCAAGTGCAGACAGAGTCCCTTTACTGACCATAATACTGGTCATTCACCCCTAAGGCAGTCTTCCTATAGTCCAAGAGGCAGGGTGCACTGTTCTATGAGTGAGGACATAAATGCATGAGCATATGTCACCCTGTGATAGCATTTAAAACACACTGCTACTGCAAGTGACTGGCAGTTCATAGGTTAACATGCGCTGGCACCTGGGAAAACCCAAGATGTCCAGCTCCATGATGGCCTGACTGATACCCCCCATGTTTGGTGTTAAACACCATGCTTCTTAACCCTGAGCACAATTCTCGTGCCCAGGATTAGCTAGCTTGTACCCTGGTTGCATCCTTAGGATGCCCACCAAGTTGCTAGCTTTCTCTTGTCTTGGCTCCCCCAAGCCATTTGCCACCAAGACAAGAGTCTTCTCTCCTGCTGGTTGTGCTAACACTTCCCCCAGGATGTAGACAAAGTATTTAGGCAGGGAGGAGGTCACACCTCAGCCTTTCCAGGATTGTCAGTAATCAAGGCAGTGAGCCTCAAAGGCTTCACCACCCTTGATATATAATTTCTTGTCCCCCACTCAGAGACAAAGCCCTTCCCACCCTGTCTAGGCTAACAGGTGAGAAAATTAGTTATACAAGAGACGTACACCTTTGAGAGGCTAGCCACACCTTTAGGGTAGGCTAGGAGGTCTGTACAGCCAAAGAAAGGGTCTGCCATTTGGCAAACCCTTCATGAGTGGGTTTTGGGTGGAAAAGTGATGTACTCCCACAGGGCCTCAGGGGCAGGCTGGATGTAGGGTCCAGTAGCACAATGGGCAGTGTTCCGCACACCCTTAGCGCCCCCTAAATTGGGATTTAAGGGCCTCCCCTGGCACCAAAACCTCAGTTCTGACTTTGAATCTGAAAAGAGGCACAAAGAAGATGCCGTCACTGACAACCGCTTAAAGTAATTTTTATGATGCTTAGGCGATGTTAAGGTGGCCATTCCCCCACGCCATATTTACAAAGTGGCAATGCATGCATTGCAGCACTTTGCAACCCCTTGAGCCACATTATGCTTGCGTCAGGCACAATGTGTGCAAGGGGGTTTACCCATGCAGGGAGGCCCAAACAAATGGTGCAGTGAAATTTACAGAATTTCACCGCACCACTTTTTCCGTCATTATTAATGCCTGCTCAGGGCAGGTGTTAAAGTGACACACCTATAATAATCTATCGGCCTCCCTGTGGTTTGCTGCACTAGCATCCACATTTTTTACACTAGTGCAGCAAAGCACCACAACAGTGTCAAAAATGTTTATGTTGTTTTTATGACCTCCATGGTGGGCCGCATTGTAAATACACTGCAACCATGGTGTTGTTAGGGGGGGGGCGAGGGATGCAAGAAAAGTGGTGCATTCGGACCGATGCACCACTTTCTTGTAAATCTGCCCTTAAGTCTGCAATCATTCTTGCCTTAGGAAGACTGCTATATCTACGGCTGAGGAAGCATACCTCTTAGATAGGCATGTTAGAGCAGAAGAGAAGACCAGGACTGGAATCAGACAGAAAGCTAGGACTGGAGAAAACTCAGATAGACCTGGTCTGCATGGTGACAGTGTGCAGAGAAGGGTAAGAAAACTGCCTGTCCACAATTGTTGCAGATAAAAATTTCCACAATGCTAGTTATTCTTCCCAGGCCTCCATTTCCAGAATGTGGTTCCCACAAGAGAACAATCAAGGGAGACCATCGCTTGGCCTGAAAAGTAGAGGGAAGTTGCAGTTTTACCACACACAGTTGCAACTTATGGGTGTGAGATTCCTGTCTGATTCCCAGATACAGAGGGTCACTTTGTTTGCATACATGGATACTATCAGTCTTCACGCTGTGCAGGTCAGTCCCAGGCCAGCGTG
The DNA here is from genome assembly GCF_031143425.1 of Pleurodeles waltl. Taxonomy (NCBI): domain Eukaryota; kingdom Metazoa; phylum Chordata; class Amphibia; order Caudata; family Salamandridae; genus Pleurodeles; species Pleurodeles waltl. The sequence continues at coordinate 882,051,945 of NC_090443.1, forward strand.
GTGCTGGTTTAGCCGGGCTGCCATAGGCTCCATTGTTAATGGTGTACAAGATTTCTTGTGCTTCTTTTTATGATGAAAAGGGAAGAAATGGTTCCATTCACGTGAAGCCCAATGTGTAAAACATCAAGAGCCAGATGAGAAAGGTCCGACTAATACCCAGTCTCTGGAGCAGCTCAAACTCCAGTGAGTCGAATGCTTTTGTACTGTCGAAGAATACTGCTGCTGCTGCTGGGAGCTGTGGGTTCCACTCATGAAGCAGTTCAAACAGGGTGCCAAGGTAATAGCCAGTCAATTGTCCCGATCCAGGTGGCAGATGGCCATCAAAAGGTGAAGGAGTTTGGAGGCGAGGAGCTTGGCAAGTATTTTATGGTCGACGTTGATCTTGGAGAGGAGTTGCATTGATTTTGCTGTTTATTAGGTTTGAGGATAGTGATTATTAGTGCTTCTCTTAACAACAGGGGCAGGCTCCCCATGCTCTGCGCCTCCTCCTCGTACAATGCAAGTAAATGTGCAGCCAGATTTTCCACATACTCCTTGTAGAACTGGCCAATCAGCCCATCTAGGAAGGAGCCTTACCACCAGGAAAGTTAAGGATGGTCTTGGCTATGTCTTCCATAGTAAATGTAATATCTAGATATAGTCTGTGGGCCTTGCTGAGCTAGAGTAATTGAATAGTGTCAAAGTATTCAGTGAGCTTATCCACTTGGGTGTCACTCTTTTAGTAGTGCAGTGTAGTATAGAACTCCAGTAATGTCTGTGTAATATTGTGAGTAGTCTTTGAGGACGTTCCTCCCCATCTTACAACTCCAGGATGTAGGAGCTACTCCTCTTTCCCAGTCAAGGTCACCAGGGCTTTACTAGCTCCGTCTCCCTCACCGAATTGTCTAATGGTGGCTTTCTCATGCAAGAATCTGGTCTCTTTCTCTTATTCAGAGATCCTCTCTTGTAATTGTGCCAGGAGGTCGAGGCCTCTTTTGGAATTGCTCCAGGAGGCACCGGGTCACCTGTCACAAAGTATTAGAGGTCTAACTTCTGAAGCTTTTTCTCCAGGGTGCCTAGTGCACCATCAGAATTGTTTGGATATGCAAATACCACAGAGCACCTAGGGGAATCCACTGTGCTGATGTTTGTTGTCGAGAACTCCACCAAAGCAATTCAGATTTCCAAGTTAACTAGAGGGTCTCGGAGTACATAGGGCGTTAACCTCCATGTTAAGGCATGTTCACCTGTGTCTCTCTTGGACAGTCATAGCACAGCAGATATGTGGTTCGATACAGTTTAAGACAAGTGCTCAATGGCGGCAGTGTACACCACAATGTCTTGCGTGACTAACCAGTCTTCTACGTTTGACCAAGCTCCACGTGACACAGTGACAAACATGCCTTCAAGCAAGTGGGGACGCTTAGTGCACCAGATATCGATGAGGTCAAGTTCTGAAAGCATGGAATGCAGTTGACCGACTTGTCTAGGTGGGAATCAAGTAATATATTGAAATCATTCCATACAACTGTGGAGTTGCTAAAGGTGGTAATTTTGTTCCATATCTCAGAGAACAATTCAGAGGTGTCCAATTTGGGCCACACACACATGCTATTGTGACCCTCACACTTCGTAGTATTCTGTAAAAAATCACATATGTTCCCCAGTGTTCACTACTGCACCTTTTTCATGAATGCCACTGCTACCCCCTGCACATAGGTGGAGTGCATCACCACATGATGAGCAAATACCTTCTTTGGTCATTTAGGGCCTGATTTAGATCTTTGCGCCAGTTTTCCTTCTGAAAACCTGCCTGCAACCTTGGCAGTTCATATGCCTGATTTAGATGTTGGTGGGACCATAGGGGAATGACTGCCCAAGTCCTGCCAACTCGGCCAAAGATTTCCAGCCTCCTTGACGGAGGCATTGAGAATAGGGCCTGAGGTTAGGACTCCAGCCAACTTTACTGCTGAGCAGATTTGACTATGCCTTATCGATCAGTTTTGATTAGAAAAATGTGATGTATCCAAGTTTCATTTTGGGCTGTTTCTTGTCGTGAGCACTAGGCCTACCCACACAGGTGAGGTACCATTTTTATCAGAACACATAGAAGAGTGCTGGGTGGAAGGACATTTGTATCTCCCTGCAGATTCCAGAGCTTTCCATCACAGAAATGTGAGGAAATTGTGTCTTTTTAGTCAAAGTTTGAGGTTTGCAAGGGATTCTGGGTACCACAATCTGGTGAGAGCCATGCAAGTCAGCCCATCCCGGATTCCTCTAGGTATCTAGTTTTCGAAACTGTCCAGTTTTGCTAGATTTCTCAAGGTGCTAGCTGAGCTAGGGCTAAAATCCACAACTAGGCACAGTACAAAAAAAAATCAGTTTTCAGTGGAAAAATGTGATGTTTCCATGTTGCGTTTTGGGCCGTTTCCTGTTGTGGGAATGAGGGGTACCCACACAGGTGAGGAACCATTTTTATCGGGAGACCTAGGGAAACTCAGAATAGTAGAACAAGTGTTATCACTAATTGAATTTCTTTGCATTTGCACCTTTCAAATGTAAGACAATTTGTAAGGAAGAAGTCGTTTTGAGGAATACCCTCTAATTCACATGCTAGTATGGGTACCAACAAATTCACTTCAGATATGTGCTACTAGCCCCTGTATCTTAACTCCATATCTTGTGCCCATTTCAGAAATGCATAGGTTTCCTTGATACCTATTTTTCACTATGTATATTTTACCATATGAATTGCTCTATACCCGGTACACAATGAAAAACCATTGCAAAGTGCAGCTCAGTTACTGACACTGGGTACCCCGACTTTTTGGAAAAACCACAAACCCTGTATATTCTCACATCCAGAAGGGTCTAAAAGATGGAATGGCTTATAGTTTTTGTAAATTGGCTATCATGATGAGAAATTACAAATGATAAAGTTGTCACAAATGTCCTTTTTTCCCTTCTCATTTTCAATTTGTTTTTCATTTCAACACTTGGCATCTTTGGGAAATCTTTGAAGGGCCTACACAAATGAACCCTTGCTGAATTTAGGATCTTGTCTAGGTTTCAGAAATTTATAGCTTTCCAGGATCCATCATGGTTTTCCCACCTGTTTCCACCCAAACTGAAAGGAGGTTGAAACCACAAAAATAGGAAAAATGGGTGATCTACCAGTAAAATTCAAAAACGGTGTTAAAAATGGGTTTTCTGAATCATGTCTGCCTGTTCCTGAAAGCTGGGAATATGGTGATTTTAGCACCATAAACCTTTTGTTGCTGCCATTTGCAGGAAGAAAACAGACACTTTCTTCTGCAGCACTATTTCCCCATTTTTCCCAAAAAGAACTACATTTAGCTATATTTTGTTTAATTTCTCAGCCCACTTCAGGGGAATCCACAAAAACTTGCTGCTTTTAGAATAGCCAGTAAGTTGCAGAAAAATAACAAAAATTTGGTGTGGGTAGCTTATGTGGACAAAATGTTATGGAGGCCTAAGTGCGAACTACTCCAAGCAGCTAAAAAACATACTTAGTACTGTGGGATGGGTGGTGCATAAAGGCCTAGCAGTGAGGGGGTTAAATGCAGCTTATCTGTGCTTTATTGTTACATTATATGCATTACAGAAACAGCATTAATGACTATATATGCCCCTAGCTACTAGTATATACAATAATGTGATATTTATCACCATGTAAAGACAAAAAAGGGCAGGTCTAATCCCACGCCTCTTGCAATAACAGATTAACTACTTGAAGGGATAATGACTTGAAATAGCTCCAAGACATTTTTGGGTATGTGTGCACATAAATGCAATATAACATAATTTAACCTAACACAATCTCCACCTGCCTAAAGATTACTCCAATGTATTTCTCCCCATCTTCTGAACTTACCCCTACAATTAATCAGCTGGGTGGAAATACTATCTTCATTTAAGGAGACTGGTGCTCCCATGCTATATCGTCCCCTCATTCTGATTTGATTCCATTGACGTGTGTACCCTCTGCATCATTTAAAGAGAAAGATCCACCAGAAGTGGAGATTGCCTTTCTTCTCCCTGATTCTGACAGCCGAGCATCTGACACCATCATAAGACTTGGATAGATGTTCACTTTTTGTCAGAGTTTTGGCGGGTACAGTGACCTTCCTTGTTTGTAGTTTTGGGATGAAATGACAGACTCATCAATAGGGCTGGGTGAAATTTTAACTATTCCAATGTAATTGGGGTAATTTTGATAACTAATCAAATTTATGTAAAATTACCAAGGTTCCGCCATTACAACAGATCACATAATTTCAGTGAGAAATTTTAATGCAAGATGTACCATCCTGGTAATTTTTTAACACAAACTTAATTTCAAGTAGATTTTTTACCAGAACAAACCATTGAGCAATTTCTGAGTACAAAACTACAAGTAGAAACTTGAGCTGTGTTTTTTTTTACACAAGTGGCATTCCTTTAGCTCGGGCAGTCAACAAACATTTCAGGTAGATTTTTTTTCCCAAACAGACTGTTCAGATAATCCTTGAGGGTAAAACTACCAATCCAAATGTTAGTGGGTGTTTGTTGAACATGAGCGACAGGAAATTAGCAGTTACATTTCTACCCGACCAGATAGGTCAGTGATTTTTTTGAGTGTGAGATGCATTTCGTGTAATTTTGCATAATTTTCCATAATTTTGCAAAATGTTTTGGTAATTTTGCATAAATACCTTGCAGCAAATTAAGTGAGTTTTACACTCCAATGCTCATCAATCCTTTTGTCTTTTCTAGATTAATTTTCTGATCACCACCATGAGGATAGTGGCTGGACACTATCTTACAAACATCATGGTGCACATTTATACTTTTTAATGCAAAACTGGGCTAATGCAGTTTTGCATCAAAATGTTTAGCTCCAGCTTGCAGCATTCTACAGCGCCAGCCGGGCGCCATATTTAAGGAATGGCACAAGTCAGCGCTAAGCTTGGGCTAGCGTAAAAAAAAACCTAGCCGGGTGGGGTGGCGGTATGGGAAAAGGATGTTGTGCAACACAAAATTACTCTAGGCTGGTTAGCGGTAAAAAAAAATGCCTCTAACCAGCCTTGCATCATTTCCAGACGCACAACCATCCAAAAACATGACTCCTATCTTAGGAAAGACAGGAGTCATGGTGCACAAGGAGTTTCCTTGAAGAGAGGAAGTCTTTTTGGCCCTGAGACTTCAGAAACAGGAGGCAAGCTCAATCCAAGCCCTTGGAAAGCCCTTCTCATCAAAGTCAGAAGCCAGTAAGGCACCAGAGCAACAGCAAGGCAGCAGCCCGTCACAGCAAAGCAGTCCAGGTGAGTCCTTTGGGCAGCCAGGCGGCTCCTCTCGACAGGTTGCAGGATTTGGTCAAGAAGTGTCTGATCTGGTGGGGTCAGGATACCGGTTTATAGACCCAAAAATCACTTTGAAGAGGGGAGACTTCAAAGAGTGGTTTTCAAGTGCACAAGGTCCCCATTCAATACAGGTCTCTCTGCCAGGGTCCCAGTAGGGAGTTTGGCAGTCCATTGTGTGAGGGCAGGCCGCTAGCCTTGAAATGCAAGTGTCAGACTGTGGCGGGTTCTTTATCCCGGGTGGAAGGGATATTGGATTAAGACGACAGACGCGTATTCAAGGGGTTAATTAATTTATTTCTGTTATGGTTCTACGATAAACTTATTTTCTTCTCAGAATGTCAGGCTTGATATAGTCTCTCAATGTAAATAATAAATCCCTTGTTTATTTATTTTCTCTTCCAGGGTTCGGACAAGGGTCCTGGTGGGGTCTGGTCCGGCTTTAAGAGGGTTCTGCTCCTCCCGTGTGACAGCGGCCCAGGTTCCCAGAAAAAAGAAGAGAAAGGAAAAAAAAACAGTTAAGTGGGGTTTAAGTAAGTAGGTAGGGTTAATTGGGTTTAGTAGGGATGTGGGGGATAGGTAGGAGTGCCGGGAGGTGAGGGATACTTTTGATCACGTCCTTCTCCCTTCCCCGGTGCCTTTGTGGAACTCCCCTTTTTGTTGTGGTAACAATTATTTTAGGGTGGTGTTTTCGTGCGGTTAGATGGTACACTGGTTTCCCTTTTTACACCGTCTCCCCTCCCTTATAGGACCTCAGCCCTTTCCCCTTGGTTCCCCGTAGTCCCAGTAACCACCCTGTGCCCCAGTCCCACTTGCGGTACGATCGTACCTCTGTAGGCCACGCCCCTCCAGGGACGTGGCCGGCTTCCTGACGGTCTCCCGACTTCACTGACTCAGGGGCGGGAGGCTCCCTGCGTATCGCTCTTCCTTCACGGTGCTCGTCTTGCTCGCTGCTTGCTCTCTGCGCGTCTCGATCCTTCGCGTTCTCCGGGGCTTCGGCGGCGTCCCTCCTTTTAAAATTCCCTCTGGCGGACATGACGTTTGACGTCATGACGTCCAGAGCTCCTCGGGTGCCCCCGGGGAATCCCTCGTCAGTTTCCTCGCTTTCCTGCAAACCGGCGTCGGGAGACGTCCGGTTACACATCCCCTCACTTGAATGGGGCTGTTCGAGCCCCACAGGACCCGGAAACCGGGATAGATAGTCGGCCTGACCCATAAGGTCACCTGGGAGATGGCAGACCTGAAAGGAGAAAGGTTGAAGCTCGATGAACCATCTCAGGATGCGATTGTTGGTATTCTTATATCTTGAGAGCCAGGTAAGGGGAGCGAGATCTGTATACAACAGGAAGGACCTGCCCAAAAGGTAATATTGGAGGCTTTCGATTGCCCACTTAATGGCAAGACACTCTCGCTCGATAATGGGATACTTCTGTTCTCTGGGAAACAGTTTACGGCTAATAAAGACCACGGGATGGCTTACTTCGGTTTCATCTTTCTGAAAAAGCACGGCTCCCAATCCTACGTCGGAGGCATCCGTTTGAAGATGGAAGGGCTTATTAAATTCAGGGCATTTTAAAATCGGTTGAGTAGTGAGACATCTCTGTAAGGTACGATAACTATGGAATTGACCTGGGCTTAGTCTCGTAATGGTTTTAGGTTGTCCCTTTCTCAGAAGGTCAGTCAGGGGGGCGGCCAAGGTGGAGTAATGGGGTATAAAGCGTCGATAGTATCCTACCAAGCCTAAAAAAGAACGGACCTCCTTTTTTGAGGTAGGAGCATCGATGCGTAGAATGGCCTCGATTTTGTTCATTTGGGGTCTCAGTATACCTTCCCCTATGTGATAGCCCAGATAAGAGATATCTTTAAAGGCCAGTCGGCTCTTAGAAGGGTTGGCTGTCAGTCCAGCCCTTCGTAATGCTATAAAGATTTTTCCTATGTGCGTTAAATGGTCCTCCCAAGTCTTGCTAAATATGACAATGTCATCCAGATATGCGGCAGCGTACCTGGTATGGGGTCGTAGAATGGTATCAATGAGACGTTGGAAGGTGGCGGGGGCCCCATGTAACCCGAAAGGGAGAACCTTAAAATGATATAGTCCAGAGGGGGTAGAGAAGGCCGTTTTTTCTCTATCTTTTGGGGCCAGGGGGATCTGCCAGTAGCCTTTTGTCAAGTCGAGAGTAGACATGTAGTGAGCTTTCCCCAATTTCTCTAAAAGTTCGTCTACTCTAGGAAGAGGATACGTATCAAACTGTGATTTAGAATTGACTTGTCTAAAGTCAATACAAAAACGTATGGACCCATCCGGTTTGGGCACCAATACTACTGGCGAACACCAGGGGCTTTGAGAAGGTTCTATAATATCTAGGTCTAGCATTTTCTCTATTTCGCTCTCTACCAGAACCTTCCTGGCTTCGGGGATACGATAAGGGCGTAAGCGCACTATCTTGTCATGAGGGGTTAAGATCTGATGATGTACCAAATTGGTTCTTCCCGGTGTCAATGAGAACATCTGAGTATGTTCTTCAAGGAGTTTGTTTAACTGCTTGCGCTGTTGAACCGAGATATCTGTATTTATGACCGGTATCTCGTGTCCACTGGGGCAATCAGTGGGGCACCACCCTACCTCTAATTCCTTAACAGTGTTAACCAGACATCCTCGGACCGGGTCAGTCACAGGTTCTTCCCATTTTTTTAGCAAATTAACGTGAAAGATCTGTGACCTATTGGGTCTATCGGTGAGCTGAATTTTATAGGTCACAGGTGTTACTATTCCTGTCACGTTATATGGTCCCTGCCACTTTGCTAACAATTTGTTGTCTGAGCTGGGGAGAAGCACTAACACTTTATCCCCTATGGAAAAAGACCTCAACTGTGTATTCCTGTCATAATACCTTTTCTGTTTCTCTTGAGCCTTCTCCATGTGTTCCCTTACACTTTCCCACACCGTGTGTAGGTGGTTTTTTAATTCTTGGGTATATTTCAGAAGGGTCTTTTCCCCCTCCTCCTCTTCCCATAACTCCGCTGCCATATCTAATAGGGTTCTGGGTTGTCGTCCGAACAACAGTTCAAACGGACTATGGCCCGTAGAAGCTTGCTCGTGGGTTCTGACAGCGTATAATACTAAGGGGAGTTTCCTATCCCAGTCTTTACCTGACTCGGAGATTGATTTCTTTAGAAGGGTTTTCAGCGTTCGGTTGTACCGTTCCACCAGACCATCAGTCTGTGGATGATAAACCGAAGTCCGCAATTGTTTGATCCCCAAGAGTTGACATATTTGGGACATTAGTGAGGACATGAATTGGGTGCCTTGGTCAGTTAAGATTTCTCGGGGAAAGCCGATACGGGAGAAGAACCCTATCATGGCGTGGGCAACGCTCTTGGTGTTGATGCTACTAAGAGGGATGGCCTCGGGGTACCTGGTGGCGTAGTCCACCAACACTAATATGTAACGGTATCCTCGAGAAGAGGGTAGGAGAGGACCAACAATGTCCATTCCTATCCGTGAGAAGGGAATATCTATGATAGGAAGGGGTTGTAAAGGGGCTCTTCTCCTTGTACCAGGATCAATCATTTGGCATTTAGGACACTGCTGACAGAATTTCCTAATCTGAGAAAAGACACCCGGCCAATAGAACCTCCTCAACAGATACTCCTCCGTTTTTTCCCTCCCATAGTGGCCACCCCCTGGCTGACTGTGGGCTAGGTGGAGAACTTGTTGTCTGTAGGGTTCAGGGACTATCAATTGCTTCTTTTCTGCTCGGTCATTGTTAGTGACTCTGTATAATAGATTTTTAACTATTGTGAACGACGGCCCTTTATCTTGGAGGGTCCGGGGTCGTGCACTTTTCCAGGCATGAACTAAACTTGGATCTTCTCTTTGACAGCTCCGGAAGGGGGGAAGGTTAGTAAGGGTAAGAACCGGTGTAATTACCCTCTCTGGGCTTGAATTTTCTTTTGCGTAGGCTTTTCTGGTTGCTCTCTTTTCACCTCGGGAGGGTTTATACCGATCTAGCGGGGTTGGTATAGGTTTGTTAGAGAAGGGAGCATTTTTCCACCATGTACACATTTCTTCAGAATGTCTGGTACTATCTAGAAGCTCCGATAATTTTGTAAAATCCGTTCCTATAATAGCTTCTTCCACTAGTCGTTCCACTACCCCATCCTTATGGGATTTTCTTTTCCTCCCTATGACAGGGTGGTCCACGTTAGAGGATATTCTTTGGTTTCCCCATGAATACAACAGATGGACACAGTAAAACCGGCAGTAAAGGTAGGGTTAACAAGTAGATCAGCTCGGATTACGGACTGACTGCACCCTGAATCGATAAGGGCCATAGTGGGTCTTCCATTGATAACCAGTCTCTTCTTATATGGGGTTTCTTTTCCCCCGGTATAAAAGACTCGTCCCCTAGTAATTCCTATTTCCATTGGTTCTGGTTTTTCGGTTTTTAGGGGGAAAACCTGGGCTATATGACCCCATTCACCACAACTAAAACACTGTGGCTGTTGAACATACGGCTTTTCAAACCCTCGCGTTTTTCCACTTTCCTCGTTGGTTCTTCGTCCTGCCGATGAGGATGAACTGGGATTCTGTCAATTCGGACTAGGTGTTGACCGAAGGGGGGGGCCTTGAATTCGAGGGAGCGGTGAAAGGCACATGCTAACTCGATGGTGGTGTTAGTGTCTGGGTTTGGGTGTTGTTTGATCCAGTGAAGTGTGTTGGGGGGTAGGGCGTCTAGATACTGTTCCAAGAGGACGATCTCGATGATGTCTTCCCTATTAGTCCCGATGGGGCCTAACCACTTGAGACCCAAATCCTTGATCCGGAAGTATAGGGCTCGGGGATTTTCGGAGGGTCCCCTCTTGGCTTTTCTAAACCGGACTCGGTAGTGTTCTGAATCGAAACCCACCCTTTCCAGGATGCTCTTTTTAATGTCCTGATAGGGAGTTATTCCACCTGGGTTCACCGCTTGATAAGCCGCTTGGAGGGTTCCTGTCATTAATGGGGCTATATATTGACCCCATCGCTCCTGGGGCCAGGTAGCGGAAGTGGCAACTCGCTCAAAATTGGTGAAGAAAGCATCTGGGTCTTCGCCTTCCTGGTACCGCTGTAGGACCGAACTGGGTACATTCGGGTGTACCCGGGTGACAGCAATGGTATCCGTGAGATTTTTAATGGCAGTTTCATGAACCAATTGATTGTTGGCCATGATAGTGGCCTGGCTTTTGAGCGCGTTTTGCAGGGCCTCCCTTTCCACTTTAGCCTCCTTCTGTTGCTCTTCCCAGACTATTTGCAGATGCCTCTGTCCCTCGGCTAACTGCTGCATCATATCTGATATTGTGGGTTTATCCTCCATGGTTCTAGACTGTCTGTCGCCCGGTCCAATATCCTACTTCTGACACCACTGTGGCGGGTTCTTTATCCCGGGTGGAAGGGATATTGGATTAAGACGACAGACGCGTATTCAAGGGGTTAATTAATTTATTTCTGTTATGGTTCTACGATAAACTTATTTTCTTCTCAGAATGTCAGGCTTGATATAGTCTCTCAATGTAAATAATAAATCCCTTGTTTATTTATTTTCTCTTCCAGGGTTCGGACAAGGGTCCTGGTGGGGTCTGGTCCGGCTTTAAGAGGGTTCTGCTCCTCCCGTGTGACAGCGGCCCAGGTTCCCAGAAAAAAGAAGAGAAAGGAAAAAAAAACAGGTAAGTGGGGTTTAAGTAAGTAGGTAGGGTTAATTGGGTTTAGTAGGGATGTGGGGGATAGGTAGGAGTGCCGGGAGGTGAGGGATACTTTTGATCACGTCCTTCTCCCTTCCCCAGTGCCTTCGTGGAACTCCCCTTTTTGTTGTGGTAACAATTATTTTAGGGTGGGGTTTTCGTACGGTTAGAGGGTACACTGGTTTCCCTTTTTACACCGTCTCCCCTCCCTTATAGGACCTCAGCCCTTTCCCCTTGGTTCCCCGTAGTCCCAGTAACCACCCTGTGCCCCACTCCCACTTGCGGTACGATCGTACCTCTGTAGGCCACGCCCCTCCAGGGACGTGGCCGGCTTCCTGACGGTCTCCCGACTTCACTGACTCAGGGGCGGGAGGCTCCCTGCGTATCGCTCTTCCTTCACGGTGCTCGTCTTGCTCGTTGCTTGCTCTCTGCGCGTCTCGATCCTTCGCGTTCTCCGGGGCTTCGGCGGCGCCCTCCTTTTAAAATTCCCTCTGGCGGACATGACGTTTGACGTCATGACGTCCAGAGCTCCTCGGGTGCCCCCGGGGAATCCCTCGTCAGTTTCCTCGCTTTCCTGCAAACCGGCGTCGGGAGACGTCCGGTTACACAGACCCTCCACCCTTCCTGCGCAGGAAGACCCATTCAGTATGTAGATGAGTGCACGTGTGACTGAGTATCCTGTGTTTGTGGTTGTCTGGGTGAAATGCACAAGGAAGCTGTCAACCAGACATCCCAGACATGGATTGGAGAAAGGCTGTAAGGCACAGATGGATTTTAAGTGTAGAGAAATGCTCACATTCTAAAAGTGGCATTTCTAAAATAGTACTATAAAATCCAACCTCACTAATAAGCTAGATTCGCTATTACCATTCTGGCTGTACTAAACATGACCTATTTACCCCTTTCTGATCAGAATCTACCACTTACACAGTATATGAGGGTAGCCCTAATGCTATCATAGGAAAGGAGCAGGCCTCACAGTAGTGGAAAATGAATTTAGGAGTTTCCACTACCAGAACATATAAAACACACAGACATATGTCCTGCCTTTTACCTAGATAGCACCCTGCCCTATGGGTTACTTATGGCCTACCTTAGGGGTGACATATGTAGAAAAGGGGGAGTTTAAGGCTTGTCAAGTACTTTTAAATGTCAAATCAAAGTGGCAGTGAAACTGCATACTCCGGACTTGCAATGGCAGGCCTGAGACATGGTTAAGGGGCTACTTCAGTGAGTGGCATAATCAGTGTTGCAGGCCCACTAGTAGCATTTGATTTACAGGCCCTGGGCACAGACAGTGCACTTTACTAGGGACTTACAAGTAAATGAAATATGCTAATTGGGAATGAACCAATGTTACCATGTTTAGGGAAAGAGCATATGCACTTTAGCACTGATTAGCAGTGGTAAAGTGCGCAGAGTCCTAAAACCAGCAAAAACAGTGTCAGAAAAGTGGAGGGAGGCAGGCAAAAGGTTGGGAGATGACCACCCTAAGGATGTCAGGTCTAACACTTATTATGTAGCTTTCCAATCTCCTAACTTAGAAGACATTCACAAAATAACAGCAGACACCAACCCCCTTAAAGAATGTTTACCAGGTGCACAAATTAGCCTATGCACTGAAGAGCTTGTTCTCTTACTACTCAAAACTGTAAATGTATATTTCTTACAGAAAGAATCTTCCCTCATGCGCTGAAAACTGTCCAGATCACACCACACATTAAGAAACCAAACTTAAACCCACAAGGTCTGCTGAACCTAGGTTCCATTTGATGCCAAAATTATCATAGAAGAGGCAACACTTGAAATTCCTGAGCATAAAACCAAGAATGTCATTGTAAGAAATTGTTATTGGATGAGGGGACTGGAAGCTGCACTCAGCCAACAACCACATTCCTTTTCAGGGTGAACCACAAATGGTCACTAAATTAACCTGTGACTAATCGTCTGCTAGCTTGCAACAAAGTAGTCAGGTTTAACTTAGGGGCAATATGTGAAGTATTTATGCAGCACACAAACAGCAATAAAATGAAAATACAACACAAGAAAAAATGCAAACAAATTTAGAATAATAGAGCACATTTTAATAAATAAAATGATACCAGAAAAACAAAAATCCAAGAAGTACAACCAGAGATATTCAATTTGAAAACAAATCAGTGAAAATAGCACCTAAAAGCACAAAGCCATCTGATTGCACTTGAGACCATCTGATTGCTTTAGACTGGTGGAACGTCAAAGGTTCAGTCTGACACTGATGGAGCATACATCAGATACAGAGACCAATTTTGTTCCGCTGAAAATGTAGCTTCAAAGTCCAGCATTCAAAGTCACATTGGATAAGGCACGAGGAAAGGCTGAGCGTCATGGACAGGCATTGCTTTATCTCTAACAGCCGGTCTTTGCTGGAGCGTTGCTTTGTCATGGGCTGTTGATTGCTGTAGCATGAAGTGCAGGTCTCACTATCCCAGTCATCAGTAGAGGTCACTGTTGGCTCAAAGACTTGGTTTTACACTGGAACGTCACATAAGTGGTGGGAGCAAGAGGCAGAGTCGGGGTACAAACCACTCATTTATAGTCATAAGGAGTCCAAGCTTCATGATTTTCATCTTTTCATTAGGAGAGGTATGCTTTGATGTCAACCAAGGGTAACAGAAACTGGTGAGTGACCTCCTGATGATATGGACTCATGAGAGCAGATGTCAGCAGGGCTCAGGCAGGTCCATCCTGTCCATTTGAAGCAGGTCAGCTGAGCAATTTGAGGGAGGCATCTGAAGCTTGTTGTGTTGCTGTGCATCCCGCAGGAGGGCTGCCAACTGAACCTTGGAGTCCCTCTGCATAGCCTGGGATGACGGTAAGCAGTTCCTCCTGCAGCAGGGCAGTCCTCTGGCAGCAGGGCAGTCCTTCTTCTGTAACTTCCACAGGTCCATGGGTGCTCTGAAGGGTGGCTCTGGAGGTCCCATATTTATAGATGGTGCCAGCCTTTGTATGGGTGCTTCCCTCTCCTAACCCCCATCTGCCTCTGGAAAGTTCTTGCCATTCTCCTGACAAGACTCCAACTGCTAGAGGTTGACAAAAGGCAGGGCCAGCCTGATGTCAATTTTTTCTGTGTACAAGAGGCAAAGCCCTTTGAAGTGTAAGTGGGGTTCAGCACAGCCCCTCTTCAGTCATTTTTCCAGGATGCTCCATCCTGCCCACACTTAAGACCCCTTTGTGTGACTGTCTAGCAGAAATACACAAACTCCAAGAGCAGAGCCATTAACAGTCTTGTTACTCAGCACAATGACAGAAGGCATAATTGGTTGGGGCAAGAAAATTGCAACTTTCCTAAAGTGGCATTATGATGTAAAACCTGTCTTTACCAAAGAAGATGATTTTAAATTGCAATTAATTTAAGTGCAAGCATCATATCTCTATCTGCTCCCATTCCAAAGTTAGCAATCAATAATTATAATAAGGTAATCCATTGTTAGTCAATTAGAGAAACAGTCCTTACAGCAGTGAAAAATGACTTTAGGACATTTTAACTACCAGGATATATAAAACTTAAACACACATGTCCTACATTTAAAATTCTATGCACCCTGCCCTCTGAGCCTTTATGGCCTAACCTAAAGGTGACTTTTAAGGATTAAAAAGAAAGGTTTAGGCCTGACAAAAGGTTTATTTTGCCAGGTCAAAATGGCAGTTCCAACCACGTTTTAAAAAGCTACTTTGTTGGGTGGCACAAGGAGTGCTGCAGGCCCAATAGTAGTGTTTAATTTACAGGGTCTGCGTACATGTAGAACTATTTGCTAGCGACTTACAAGTAAATTAAATGTAACAATTAGGTATATCCCAATTGTGCCATGTTTTAAGGAGAAAGCACAAGCACTTTACCACTGGTTAGCAGAGAAAAGATACACAGAGTCCTATGCCAACAAAATGGGTTCAGCAGCAGAAGGCAAAGATCTGGGGATGTCACTGCAGAAAGGACCAAGTCCAATGTTATGTTGTTTTATGCTAATGCTATGTTAATGCTATGTTAATGTTATGGTTATCTTTAGAGTGCATATCTCACCAATATGGTATCCAGATGTTGAGAAGCAGGAGCATGTGTTCCGAACAGGGCTGGGACTGGGTGAAAGACATATCTTCAGTTTCTTGTGGAATTCAAAAACTAAAGAGGTGGCGCTGATGTGTAGTGGCAGGTCATTGTGTGGTTTAGAAGTGAAGTAAGAGAAGGCCTGGCTGCCGGATATGGTTCTACATGTGTAGGGGATGTGTGAGCATAGTTGTCTAGCTGAGGTGTCGGACACATATGTGGAGATTAATGAGGTTGTTGAGGTGGGTGGGGCCAATGTTGTGCAAGGCTTTGTATTTGTGGATGAGGAGTTTAAAGAATGCCCCTTTGTGGATAGGAAGCCAGTGGAGATCTTTGAGTTTCAATGTGATGTTGGTGCATGGGGGAAGACTGAGCGTGAGTCTGGCAGCTGAAATCTATGTAGTCTGGAATCTTCTGTTTAGTTGCACATTGATTCCTATGTAGAGTGTGTTGCTATAGTCCAGCTTGCTAGTATTGAGGGCTTGGGAAACGTTTCTGAGGGTGTTGAAGAGACGCCACATGTAAACCTTCTTGAGCATCTAAAGTGTGTCGGAACAGGAAGGGGAGACTGCATTCACTTGCCTGTCATCACACGCTGCTTGTCTACTATTATTTCAAGGTTCTTTAATTGGGTGGTAGGGTACAGTGTGGTTCCAAGATTAGAAGGCCTCCAGGTGGAATTTCATAGTGAAATGTCTTTACCAAGGTGACTACTTCCGTCTTGTCTGTGTTGAGCTTGAAGCTCTCAGTTTTCATCTATCATGCAACTTAACACATGCAGAAGAAGAAGAAATTGGTTTGGGTGGTCGATGTTTTGTCAGAGAGGTATGAGGATGAGCTGGGTGTCATCTGCATAGAGTATATCATTGATTTTCTGTGTGTGGAAGATGCTGGTGATTGCGGCCATGTAAGCATTGAACATCATGGAGCCTAGAGAGGATCTTTGTGGAACTCGAGAGATAGGTTTGATCCCATGCATTTCTTTAATAGACTGCATTAAAAGCTTAGAAAATAAGCCAGGCAAAGTCCATCTATTGCTATTATTACTCCACAGCATTGTAGCATTTATGTAGCACTTCATACCATTGACAAGGTCACCAAGTGATCCAATTTGCATTGGGCTTCTGGCACTGTCTTGAATTGCATGGATGATGAGGTGTTGGGTTTACTTTAGCCTATATGGAGATGTTGAATGTTATATGAGAGGGTGAAAGGCATTCTCCAAACATGACACAGTGAACAGAGATGCACATAAGTATGAGGAGTTGCAGATAATTGTGTAGAGGTGTTGAGTCTAGTGCATAACGGTCACAGGTGAAGTCTAAACATGGCTCTGGAATAGTACTGCGCACAAGCATGGTGAGTTGCACAGAGGTGCAGGAGAGGTGTTGACTGAGATGTGTGAAGGTCAAAGGCATGCTCTAGGCATGATGTGAAAATTATGCTGCCCAAATGCATTGTCAAACATGCAGGGGCAGCTATTATCCTTTGAAAGTGGTGGGGTGAGTTAAATGCCCGCCCCCCAAAAAAAAACACCTCTTCCCTCCAAAACCCCAAAGTAAAACACCCCTCCCTCCAAAAGACCAAATTGAAATACCCCCTTTCTCCAAAAGCCCAAATAAAAACATGCCATTCACTACAAAATAAAACACAACCACTACACTTACATGCATTACACACTAACATGAATAACACATTTGAAATTAATTAAAATAAAACATCCGTTGCCCACAGGCTGTGCTTCCTCCTCGGGGTTCTTCTGCTGTCTCTGCTGTCCAATAAAGGAAGATCTCCCCTAATCACTTCAGACACTGCTCTCATTCTGTTAACACATAAGATAAGTGCCTGGATTGGATTGATATAGTAGTATATCATATTAAGGGTTGTGTATTATGTACTAGCTTTATTAATCATAGGCCTCAACTTAGCGAGGTCTTGGGCCTACTTGCATGGCCTCATGTCAAGCTGCATTTCTTACTCAACTTGTAAAATGGCTGTTTAGATAATTAAATTAATGAGAATTTCCACTGTGCTGACCAAGTGCTTGGTGCTGAAAGTCTTTCTCATGAGAACTGCTTGCTAGAAGATGATGTACTAGTTAGGATACAATGTTTAATGTAGTATGTGTAAAACTGACCTTCCCAGGAGAAGACAATGGATGCACTTACTGGAGTATAAGTTGCAACAATATTGATACCTGACAAGCCAAACTATGGGAACAGGAGAAGAGGAGACAATCATCGACATGTGTACTGTGTACTGGTGAGACTTGTAGATTTGGGGTTTTATTTTCATTGGACTAAATGCAAACATGCGATTCTTGGACCAATAAGGATGTGGGAAGTCGTTTTAGAAAATCTAACTTAGCCAGACTGCACCAAGAGGAGGACACTATTATTCCGTTTTCCACTACACCATTATTTTCTTGACCGTTCCAAGAAGAGACGTGTTTAACTTTATTGCTTAAAGAGACTTTGTTTTTCTGAACTTTGATGCTGAATCCTGATGCCTTGCTGACCGAACTGATGTCGTGTTGACGAAGACTGTCACAGCTTGCTGAACCATGCTGAGAATAGGTATAAAGACAATGTTACTGATTGTTACGCCTATTTACTTTTGATCCTAAGTACCAACCACTACTTTTGATAGAGCCATAGTCAGATGTTTTCCAGATTTGTGTTGACTAAATTGTTTTGCATTAAGCCCAACATGCTATTCTAATCTAATGTTATGTAGGGTTCTCACTGATTATGCTCACTACATATAATAACAGTAGATGTTGTTTCTTTGCTGAATCTAAATGTATGTTATTTTGTTTGCACAGTTATTCTTGCTATTGTTTTGTACTGTAACCCTAGAATTTATGGTGGCTCAAGCTTTGATTAGATTGCAATTCTTTTGGTGCTTTGGTCAGCCAGTATTGTTTCTGTATGCTTATCGTTTGATTTTGAGACTAAGGCCCTCATTACGACCCTGGCGCTCGGTGATAAAGTGGTGGTAATACTGCCAACAGGCTGGTGGTAACTACCGCCAAATTATGACCATGGCAGAAAGTTCTCCAAAAGACAACTAATGTACCACACTGACTGCCAGTGTGTAAACAACAAGCACCACGCCAGTAGCCGGAATTCAAAGTTCCACCCACCATATTATGGCAACACAATCTGCCACCTTTTCCGGGGCGGTACCACCGATGTCAAAAACCTGGTGGAAACAGAGCTCAGAAATGAAAGGACTCACCTTTGGAGACACAGAGAAGAACCACAATGCCATGAAGCGCTAACTGCATGTCTTTCTGATGATATTCTACGTTCTGCTCCACCACGAGCACCAACGCCGGCGAAGACGACGAGGGTGAGTACAGCTGCCTAGCACACAAGGGAGGGGAGGGGAGGAAAATGACAGTGACACACACACACACCATACCCCCCCCACACACACACACACCATACACACAACCAGCTGCACAAGAAAACAAGTCAACCCCCCTAAATCGGCTGAATAAGGCAAGGACAAAAATAATTTACCAAAGTGAATGCGATAAGATCAACACAGTATAAATGATAGTTTAGGCAATGCAACAGATATATACACATGTGCAGAACAAGGACACAGCCCAGTCCTCATTTTGCGTGAGCCACATGGCCACAGACCAAAGTCCAAGACCCCACTTGTCACCTGCATCAACACGGAGAGAACACTGCATAGGCACCAGTTGGCAAATAGGCAGGCACCTCGGGGGGAAGGGGGACACCTCAGCTGGGAGCTGAAACAAGACCACTGGCTCTGGAGGCAGCAACATGTCCTGTGCTTGGTCCTGGGGAGTGCAAGACCACAGTCTCTCAAGTGGGTGACTTGCCCACTGGTTTTGGAGGGAGCAACCTGCCCTGTGCTTGGTCCTGGGGAGTGATAGGCCACAGTCTCTCGATTGGGTGTCTTTCCCACTGGTTCTGGAGGGGGCAACGAGCCCTGTGTTTGGCCCTGGGGAATGATAGGCCACAGTCTCTTGAGTGGGTGACTTGCCCACTGGTTCTAGGGGGGGGCAACATGCCCTGTGCTTGGTCCTGGGGAGTGCAAGGCCACAGTCTCTCAGGTGGGTGTCATGGCCACTGGTTCTGGAAAGGGCAACATGCCCTGTGCTTGGTCCTGGGGAGTGCAAGACCACAGTCTCTCAAGTGGGTGTCTTGACCACTGGTTCTGGAGGGGGCAACATGTCCTGTGTTTGGTCCTGGGGAGTGCAAGGCCACAGTCTTTCAGGTGGGTGACTTGTCACTGTTTCTGGAGGGGGCAACCTGCCCTGTGCTTGGTCCTGGGGAGTGATAGGCCACAGTCTCTCGATTGGGTGTCTTTCCCACTGGTTCTGGAGGGGGCAACGAGCCCTGTGTTTGGCCCTGGGGAATGATAGGCCACAGTCTCTTGAGTGGGTGACTTGCCCACTGGTTCTGGGGGGGGGGGGCAACATGCCCTGTGCTTGGTCCTGGGGAGTGCAAGGCCACAGTCTCTCAGGTGGGTGTCTTGGCCACTGGTTCTGGAAAGGGCAACATGCCCCGTGCTTGGTCCTGGGGAGTGCAAGGCCACAGTCTCTCAAGTGGGTGTCTTGACCACTGGTTCTGGAGGGGGCAACATGTCCTGTGTTTGGTCCTGGGGAGTGCAAGGCCACAGTCTTTCAGGTGGGTGACTTGCCACTGTTTCTGGAGGGGGCAACATGCCCTGTGCTTCGTCCTGGGGAGTGATAGGCCACAGTCGCTCGAGTGGGTGACTTGCCCACTGGTTCTGGAGGGGGCAACATGCCCTGTGCATGGTCCTGGGAAGTGCAAAGCCACAGTCTCTCAAGTGGGTGTTTTGGCCACTAGTTCTGGAGGGGGCAACATGCCCTGTGCTTGGTCCTAGGGAATGCAGGGCCACAGTCTCTCGAGTGGGTGTCTTGCCCACTGGTTCTGGAGTTAACAGGCCGCACAGCAGCCCATGGGCGCATGATTACATGTTGTCCACCAGTGGTGACGGCTGCACTGTGTTGGTGGTGGGGGGAGGCTCCTGCACATCTCCTGCACCCTCAGATGGATGCACTGTGGTGGTGCTGCTGGTGGGGGGAGGCTTCTGCACATCCCCTGCACCCTCAAATGGATGCACAACCATGCTTGGTGGTGGTGGGGGCTCCATCACAGCTGCTGGCCCAGTCTCCTTGACCATCTTGCCCGCAGGTGCAGGCTCCTTGGCCTTCCTGCCTGCTGGTGCAAGCTCCTTGCCCTTTCTGGTGGCAGGGGCAGATTCCTTGGTCTTCCTGTCTGCTGGTGCAGACTCCTTGCCCTTTCTGATGGCATGTGCAGGCTCCTTGCCCTTCAAGCCTGCTGGTGCATGCTCCTTCCCCATTAGGCAGGTTGGTGCAGGCTCCTTCCCCTTTAGTCTGGCTGGTGCAGGCTCCTTCCCCTTCAGTAAATGTGGCCTAGGTTCCTTTCCACCATGAGTGGTTGTGGATGGAACTGGGCCCGTGAACTGTGTGGCTGAGGTGCTTACTGGGTTCGTGATACCCTGGCCATACATGCAGGACGGAGGGAGGGATGGGGTGGAAAGAGGTCAAGGGTGGATAAGAACAGTTTTTTAGTGACATTGGGACGGGAAGAGGGAGAAGGAAATGGAGTGGAGGATGTGGGAGTGGTTGTTGGAGGTGTCTGTCTGCTGGATTTGGGTGCAGGTGCATGGGCTGTATGCTGTTGTGAGGTGGATGGCTGTTGGGTGTCTGAGTGCTTGCATTTGTGTGCTTTAGGAGGAAGGGAACAGACACAGTGGCAGAGGACACAGGGGATGTGTGCATGGATGTTGTGGAGGTGTCTGCCAGTGAGGTGTGTGTTCTGCTTGGCGTGCTGATGATGCTGGTAGTGGATGATGATGTAGTGTATGCAGATGTGAGTGCTGACGTAACTAGGTGGAAAGTGGAAGAGGAGGAAGAGGGGAATACAGTGGAAATAGTGGATGTTGTTGTGTCTGCAACTGGATGGTGTTTGTGTGAGCGCCTGTGGGATGAAGTGTGGTGCTTGTGTTTGCCTGTGACACTCTTGGGTGTTGTCTTGTGTGCATGCTCATCTGCCTGTGTGCTTGGGATGGGTTGGGGTTGAGGAGAATGAGACTGTGAAGTGGATGTTGGAGGGGGGACGGTAGTAACAGAGACAATGGCTGCCATCAGAGAGGAAGCCAGAGCCTGGATCGATCTCTGTTGGGCCGCCAATCCAGTGTGAATGCCCCCCAGGAATGCATTAGATTGTTGCATCTGGGCTGCCAACCGCTGGATGACATTCACAATGGTTGACTGCGCTACAGAGATGGATCTCAGGAGGTCAATAGCTTCCTCACTCAGGGCAGCAGGGCTTACTGGGGCAGGGCCTGAGGTCCCTGGGGCGAAGGAGATGCCTCCTGGGTGAGCGGGCACAGGCAACTCACTGAGGGGCTGTTGGGAGGTCGGTGCTGGTATGGATGGGGTGGCAGCTGTACCTGTAGCTGGGGCAGTCACAGAAGGGTCTGCCACCACCAGGGAGCTTCCATTGTAAGAGGTATCTGTGTCTGAAGTGTCCCCTCCAGTCTCCACCGTGCTCCCCTTGCCCTCCATCCCACTGGTGTCCTCACCGTCGGTGGACTCTGCCTCCTGGGTCCTGTGGGATGCAGCTCCCTCCGTCGCTGGTTCCTCTGCTTCTCTGCCAGATGATGCTAATGCACACAGGGACAGAATGACAAAACAGGAAAGGGGGGGAGAGAGACAAAGGATACACTGGTGTTGAAGTAAGCCTCAGCAAGGCCTACTAGTGCAAGGGGTTCACCTTTCTCTGCACAAAGTCCTTAGACCATGTAGGAAGAAGTTGGCACAGGAACTGAAATAAAAGACAAAGTTTATTAACCTCATGAGGTGGTACTACAGTTCAAACAGCACCCTTAGGTAATGTCTGAAGTAGCACACTGAACTGAGAGAGCATGGTCCTTTTATACCCACGCAGGGGCTAAAAGGAGGTGGTACAATTATAGAAGCAAGACTTGTATACATGTAAGGTCATGTGGAAAATGCACAGTCGACAGGTAGGAGGAGCTAACAGTTTTCAAGGACTAACAGCTGCAGACCTTACTGAGCATGTGCGAAAGTGGGAGATGCTAAATATAACTTGTCACTAGTCAGATTTCAAGAGTAGTTAACAGAAAGGTAGGACAGAGCACATGGTGAGCACATGGCAGCATGTGGCAGAGAAAATGGCTGCCATGAATACAAAATTCTGCGAAATGTTCACAATAGTTACAAATACAGATGTCTTCTGCTAATGCTGAATCTAGTCGCTGCTGAACTACAACAGACGACCCTTTCAGCATTAGCTGAAGACATTCGCCTTTCTGGGATAATCTAAATATTAATCTTGTATATTTATGCTCATCATTTCAGCTATTTCCTTATCTAACATATGTTGTGCTTTCATTTCTGTAATATTTCTTTTGGTAGGCATACAAGCAGTAATACGCATGGAGCAGAACATTGGACCACACTGAATACAGATACAGCATTTGAAAAATATTGCAATCATTACACACAGGATAGTCAGTAGTTTCCAGCCCCAGGCGGAATCAAGAGCCCAAAACCATCCAGAAAAAGTCCAAGTACCAGTCTCTGTGTGGATTTCTGCAGCAATTTAATGCAATTTAGATATTGCATCATATACTGAAGGTGAGTGATCGGGAATGAAAACACAGCAACTACTACCGATGATGCGACATGTACCACATCGGTCAGCTAATATCACATCTAGTACCATACGATTTTGGAGCTCTACAATCCTCGCAATTTGGAGCTCCTCAGTAATATTACCAAGTGCCAGAGCTGCCTGATTGGTAACAGCTTCCACAAGCCTAGTCAATCGTCTCACTTTCCTACTGTTTAACGCAGCACCCACAAAGGGGAACAATCCTAAATTAAAATCAACTTATTGTTGCAGGCTAGTATCCGTTTGGTCTACCTCATTTGTACTTATTTCCCTTTTATATCTATTGTTAATGATGTCATTGAACAGTTTTAAATCTTGGTGATATGATGCAGGGGCCGAAAACACAGGGGGTAAAAGAAAAGATGCATAACACACACCTGACCACCCAACAGGTAGTTGGTAATATCCATAGTTACCACAAACAAAATATGTATTATGTGAAGCTGTAAAACTACTATTATTTACACCCTCAATAGTTAAAATCAAGGTACAATCACTTATCCCTACTGGAATTCGCCCAATGCTACGTATACATAAATCTGCTTTAGTTTTTGTAACAGAAATCACAAATTGGTCTTTCTTGTCAGAGTCTCTTATATTTGTGAAGACATATGGTATTGAAACATTGTCCGGTTGATACTCTTCCCATTCCCATTTAGTTCCTTTGGATACCCATCTTTGTCTTGGTAGCATACTTTATTAAGGCGAAAAAGAATTCCGCCCACTGTACGTTTTCCAGATGCAAACAAAAGCGTTTACCAAGCTTGACAAGAACCATTGTGTGAAAAAGGAAGAGGAATGAAAGGTGTTCCTCCTTTCTTTTGATGCGCAGGTATCATTCCACATACCCAACAGTTTGTAGTATTTGTAGCATTATGAGAATGATGCAACATCTGAATGAAAGTATTATTGAAGTACGATTGACGGTGCTTCTGCTCCTGATAGGGAAGCGTAAAGTAATAGTGATCCTCTGGTACTGGAGTGGTGGCAACAAAAAACTCACGAGCAGGAGCCTTCTTTTCAACAAACCAGGTGATTGTTGCTGTAACCACCAAAACAACAACAAACCCCAAAGTACTAAAGATCAGTTTGTTATTCATTTTAGCAACAGTGATAATCGACCCTTTCAGAAATGGATTAAAAACAATCGTTGGAGCTCTTATCCCTGGGCAGTGGCTGATTTCTTCACCACGGGCCAAGACGGGTGTCACTACTCTAATGCATGGCTGATCCCCCCCTTGCCACATTGGCTCACCATTTCACTAACCCAGGGCGGTAGCTCAACCAGTTTGTTTAAAAAAAAAATCAGATTCTTTCCTCGGTCTCAAATTATATCGCGACACTCCAGAAGTCGTATGGTCCGGGAAGATCTCTGCAGATTCATCAGGTGATATAGCACGGCCTTTCTCCATAGTCAAAATCTCTCGATGATCGGGCAGCACAGCAGGTTCCACCAAGGTAGGTAGCACTCTCTTGCAGTGAGTACTATGGACCCAATTCTTTCAGTTCGTCACTCGAACTGCTGTCCTTGTCGCAATGAGCACCTGTTCTGGGCCTCGCCACCTTGGTTCCAAGCTGCTTGATCTTTCAAAAGACTTAATCATCACCTGGTCACCAGGTCAGAGTTCATGGCCTTCACCTGTAGATCTGTCAGGAAGTGCTTCTCGAACCTGTTGATGAATAGAAACCAAATTGTCGGTTAACTGTGCCAAATAATCATTCATCAGGACACAAGGTACATCATATGCAGATTTTGGCTTAGGAACTCCCCAAATATTCATTGGCCTCCCAAATACCACCTCATAAGGACTAAGGCCGAGTCGGGAGTGTGGCACTGACCTAATAGACAATAATGCCAACGGTAATGCATCCGGCCAAGTTAAGGATGTGGAAGCCTGTATCTTTACTAACTTCAGCTTCAAAGTAGCATTATACCTTTCCACCAACCCTGCCGATTGTGGGTGGAAAACCGCATGGAACTTCTGTTTGATCCCTAATCCTTTCAGGACATACTTAATAACTTCCCCAACAAAATGAGGTCCGTTATCACTCCATAAAAGTCTGCAAACACCAAACGTAGGGAAAAATTCTTTCAAAAGCACCTTCGCTGTGGTAATGGCAGTATTATCCTTTGTGGGGTACGCCTCTATCCATTTACTGAAGGCACAAACCACCACCAAGACATACTTTAAATTGTTGCAGCGTTCAAGCTGAATATAATCCATTTGTAGAACTTCAAAAGGTGCAGTTGGTGTAGCAAACCCTCCCGCAGGAGTACGTGTCCCTTTTCCAGGATTGTATTGTAAACAGATCAAACAAGACTTTACTACTCTCTTAGCTGTACTGGAAATTTCTGGATGCTCCCAAACTTGCGTAAGCAACTTCGTTATTGTTGAAGCTCCAACATGTGCCAGCCCATGTGCCATCTGAACCATAGGTTGTATAAAAGCTATAGGCAATTTCCATTTATCCATCTGCTTATTCCACCAACAGCCCTCATCATCCAATTCTCCTTCTTCAGACCATTGCTCACATTCTTTCACAGAAGCATTTTTGGGTATATATCTAATACGTCTTGTCTAGCATTATGCCAACGTTCAGCTTGTGACATCACTACATACATAGAAGTAGTACTTCGCTGCATCGCAGTCTCACATGCAACGCGGTCTGAAAGAGCATTACCTTGCCCTATCTTATCAGTCACTTTCTATGTGCACTACATTTCACAATAGCTAGTTTCTTTGGATATGTCAATGCAGTCAAGAGGTTATGCACTATCTCCGTGCATTATCTACATCCCGTGGGATGTGAGAAAGCCTCTCTCCTTCCAAAGCAAACCAAAATCATGAGCCACTCCAAAAGCATAGCGGCTGTCTGTATAAATGTTCACACATAACTCAGTACTAAGCTCACATGCTCGTGTCAAAGCTATTAGTTCAGCTGCTTGAGCTGACTTCTGTGGTATACGAGCTGTCTCCACTACCGTGTGTATTGTGGTGATTGCATATGCAGCTGAGGTCGTACCATCTGGCAACTTCAAACAAGACCCATCAACCCACAATTCCCCGTCTACATCTAAAAGGGGCGTATCTTGTAAATCAATACGACCCTTTGTCTGTTCTTCGGTAAGGAATATACAATCATGTGTTTCTTGTGACTGAGGCTGAGTAACCGGATATGGCAACAAAGTGGCTGGATTTAGTGTTGTACATCTCTTCAGTGTAATGTGAGGAGCCAGCAATGTCAACTCATATCCTGTTATACGGGCCCTAGTTAAATGTTGTGTCTTTGTTTGATTTAAAAGAGCATCAACCACATGGGGTACTAACACCAACAGCTTATGTGACAAAGCTATCCTTTCACTCTGACGTATTGACACAGCTGTTGCGGCAACTGAACGAAAACACCCAGGCAACGCTCGAGCGACAGGATCAAGTACTGCTGAAAAATATGCACAGGGACGCTGCTTATCGCCATGTGTCTGTACTAAAACTGACAATGCACATCCATCTTTCTCATGTACGTAAAGTGCAAAAGGCTTCATGTAATCTGGCGTACCTAACCCTGGTGCGGAACAAAGGGCTTGTCGCAGCTGCCTGAAAGCAGTCTCACATTCATCTGTCCATGGGAGGGGCATTGGAGTATCTTTAGTCAAAAGTGCTAGCAAAGGTTTGACAATGTGTGAAAACCCTAATATCCATTGCCTACAAAAAGAAGTAAGACCAAGGAATGTCCGAACATCTTTCTGAGTAGAGGGTACTGGTGTGTCTACAATTGCTTGAATACTATCGGATGTAAGTGCACAGCCCTCCTTAGACAAAAGGTGACCTAAATAGGTCACCTTTGGTCTACAATATTGCAATTTCTTTTGTGACACTTTATGATGGTGTGAAGCAAGAAAAGAAAGTAAGGACAAAGTGCACTTTTCCCATTCCTCAGGGGTATCAGCCGCCAACAAAATATAATCGACATATTGTATGAGAGCCACACATTTAGGCAAAACAAAAGAATCAAGTTGTAGTTTTAACGCTTGACTATAAATACTTGGACTCTCCGAATAGCCTTGAGGAACTCTGCAAAATCTATATGATCGTTTATTCAAAGTAAAACCAAACAAATATCGGCTGTCAGGATGAAAAGGGATCGAAAAGAAAGCATTTTTTAAGTCTATCACAGAGAACGTAGTTGCTGTCGGGGGAACCAAAGTAAGGAGTGTTGTGATGTCAGATACCACAGGATATTGTGGTATCACAATCTTATTGACTTCTCGTAAATCAATAATGAATCGGTAAATCCTAGTATCAGTATCCTTTTTCAGAATAGGACTGTTACAAACATTATACAGAACTTCCTCAACAACTCCAACTGCAATAAGATCATGCACAATTTGTGTGAGTGCTTCTTCGCCCTCCTGTGGAATTTTGTATTGAGGCAAACGTGGCAATACAGCTTCCTCCTTGACACTAATATGTACTGGTGGAATAATCATTTGTACCACATCAGTATCTGAAGTAGCCCACAAAGTACTAGGGAGTGAAGCTAATGCAATATCCTCTTTAACAAGACAAACTCTTTCCATGACAGGATGATTATCATTTAAAATAACACGCACCCCTTCAGGAGAGCATCGTATTGGAGCCCTGAAATTCTTGAGCATATCAAGACCCACAATATTGTCTGGTGTATTTGGAGAAAGCAAAAATGGACATGGAGCAGTAAATTTATCAACATGGAATGCAAGTGGTTGTGACAATGGGCTAGGGGAAGGTGTTCCATCGAAACCTATCGATGTAATGGTTAAGCCAGACAGGGGAGCCCTTGGAATCAATTGTTTAGACAAGGCGCTACGAGTAGCTCCTGTATCAACCAGAAACTGATCAGTAGAACCCAAAACATGTGCTGTAACATAGGGACCCCTCTGATCTACTGAAACTTCAACTGATTCCTTACCCCATCCTAGGCAATCCTATGCATAATCAGAATCTTGGAAATCAGGCTGCACATAGTTAGACATCTGGTATTGGTTCCGTCTATCAAAAGTGTTAAACCCATCCTGCCCTCGTACATTAGTATCAACCCTAGCATGATTATTCGTGCTTCTTCTAGGTCCTGAATATCCTGAGCGATTTCTCATTTGTCCCGGACCCCGTGAATACTGCTGAACACGTAGTGCTGGACAATCGGCAGCCCAATGCCCAAATTTCTTACAATACACACACTGATCAACAGACAAGTTCAAACGAGTATAAGAAGAACCATAAGATCCACGTCCACCTCTATCACTACCTCTAAAAGCCGGACCATAAGCTTGAGCCAACATAACCTTTGTCTTTAATTCTTTAATCTTTTTGTCCTCGCTACCTTTTGCTTCTAATTCCTGACGTTCATAATACTGAGCAATAGTCAAAAGAGAAACCGGAGTAGAGATAGTCCATGAACTTTCACTAGCTTTTAGACGACTAGCTATTCCTGGTAACAGATTTGCAACATATTTATCGACAAACAAATGTCTGCCCGTATCATCTGACAATAAATGACCGCTAAAATCATGAAATGCTTCTTCAAAGCGGGTAAAGAAATCAGAGACCGATTCATCTGCCTTTTGCTTACAAGACGCTAAAACAGTCCAATCTATCTTTTTAGGGGGAATAATCGTTTTTAACTTAACTAATATGGCTGCAGGAAGGTCTAGAATCAACTGATATGGATTTTACGCAGGTTCCCTATCCCCATCCATCTGTTCTAATTCTTTCCATGACGTCCCAAAAACTGCACGATCATCAATTTTACTAACAGTTCTCCACATATCTGGCGGTAATATCAATCCGAAAAATAAATCAATGTCAGCCAAAGTCATAGTACAAGAATTAATTGCTCCCTCAACTTCCTCATAAAAGGCGGCTGGATTTTTCCATGACCTTCTATGTATACAAGTCTTGCTTCTATAATTGTACCACCTCCTTTTAGCCCCTGCGTGGGTATAAAAGGACCATGCTCTCCCAGTTCAGTGTGCTACTTCAGACATTACCTAAGGGTGCTGTTTGAACTGTAGCACCACCTCATGAGGTTAATAAACTTTGTCTTTTATTTCAGTTTTTGTGCCAACTTCTTCCTACATGGTCTAAGGACTTTGTGCAGAGAAAGGTGAACCCCTTGCACTAGTAGGCCTTGCTGTGGCTTACTTCAACAACTTGGCGCCCGAACAGGGACTCATCGGTGACTCGGATGCCCAACGGATTGGTCGCGACGAAGGATTGGGATCTCGCTGCGGACGATCAATGCCTGAGGAGACCCGAGTCTTGGCAACCATGGCGTTTTTCCCTTCTTTCTGATTTGACCATCCAGGTGGCGCCGGTCCTCGACTGAGATCCTTTTTGTTCATTCATCATGCAGTGACCATTTGGTCGATTTTAGAACTTGGCAGTTAGAACCTGGACACCCTGTGATTGGTAAGAGCCGTTTTACGGCACTTGCTGTGGGTTTTGATGCCTTTGTTTGGTAATGTAGTGTAGCACTACTTACTGTGGCTCTCGTGTTTTAGCGCACTTCGTAGGATGTGTTGCTTTTGTAATGGTACCAATTTGAGACTGGAAGAATCGCAACCGGCACCCCCAGAGGGGACGCCCAATAGAGATATGTATGTTAAACATGGTCTTTCTTCTATAATGTACAGCACATTATGGAATAAATACACTCGTGCGGATCCTGAGTTACGTTGGCCTATGCATGGGTCATTTGATTTGCGAAAGATTGAGTATGTGGAACAATGTATGTGTAAGCGAAAATCTAGGCAAGATATGTTTGACTGTGTACGAATGTGGGAGAAAGAAGTGCGTGGACGATTGAAACGTGAGCAAGCCTTGCTTGAGAAAGAGCAGCGGAAGAATGTATATGTGAAAGCATTGGAAATGAGAAATAAATAAATAAATGACTTAAAGGAGCTAGAAGAGAAAGAATGTAAATTACAGGTAACTGGCCAATACACCGTTAGGCAACATCTCTATCCTGTCCTTAATAAACCACATGATGATTTATTGTTACTAGATCACCCTCCACCTCCGTATGTTGTTCCTTCTGCCCCTCATGAGTTAGCTAAGGTCTCCAGATCGGAACAACAGAAGATGCGAGACAGTCGCTCTATGTTGCCTGCTGACTGTGCGTCTGAGCTTAGATCTATTGCTCGTAAAACAATTCGTAGCGTTGTCTCTGCTTCTGAACTTTTAGACAACATGAAAGGGTGGAAGGAAAAGGAGCAGCTATATTTTACTGAGGCATTTGGCTCAGAAGTTATTGAACTATATCGGAAATATTCTGATGAGTTAGAGCCAGATGATATAGCAGCTGATCATAAGCAAATGCGTGATGGTCTTTTTGTTTTCTCCCAGGTGGCTGATGCAATCAGGCGGTTGGTGAAATTATGTGTTACGGCAGTCCGCTTGCAAGAGGAGAAAAGGGCTGTGGATGTAGTTGCACAGACATCTCAGACCGGTGGGGTGCAAGCTTCCATCTTCGGAACAGATAAGACTATGATAGTTCACACAAAACCAATGCGGGAGGCCGCGCCTTTGTATGTTCCTCCTAAAGGATTGGGTACAAGTGATGATAAAACTTCTGTTGATGCTAAGGGTTATTTTATTTATAATTGGGTGTATACTCCTTGGAATAGGGCAGATGTAATGGCACTTAAAACAGCATTACCTGACCCGCGGAAAAATCCAGCCGCCTCTTATGAGGAAGTTGAGGGAGCAATAAGTGAGCCCTGGTTCCCACCCAGTAGATGTTGGTGTATGGGTATGGTGTGTGCCATGTAGGATAGTGTGTAGCTAAATGTTGTCCCTCAATATTTGCAGGTGACTCTGGTTACCCAAACCTATCATGGCTGCTGATCCCTGTGAGGAATGCCAGGACAAGGGCAGAAGAACGTTATAATGAGGCACATGGGTTAACCAGAAGGATCATTAAAAGGACCTTTGGACTCCTGAAGGCCAGGTTTCGGTGCCTCCATCTAACAGGTGGATCCCTGTGCTACTCACCCAAGAAGGTCTGACAGATAGTAGTGGCACACTGCATGTTGCATAACCTGGCCCTCAGACGCCATGTCCCTTTTCTGCAGTAGGAGGAGACTGGAGATGCCCATGTGCCAGCAGTGGACCCTGTGGACAGTGAGGATGAGGAGACAGAGGATGAGGATGAGGACAACAGAACATCTGTGATCCGGCAATACTTCCACACAGGTAGGACAGTGTAACTTTACATTTCAATGACTTTGGTTGTAATCTGTGTGGCAATAGCATGCTGATATTTCCGACTTCTATGCCCACTTACTGTTCCCTCTGGCAATTCATTTTGCAGATATTGGTGACCTGACATATACTCCTGGTGTGATCACTACAGCCAGCTACTGGTCATTAATCTATGCAATTTCTATGTACAGCTCATTTGCAATGGTTGTACCTGTTTCAATCAATACATATTTGAAATACATGGCATACTTGAAATAGAATTTGATCCAATGGTGTTTATTGAAGTGCTAACCTATAGGGGGAAAGTGCAGTGGGATAGGATGATGATGGAGGAAAGTCCAGGGTATTGTTCCAGTCTGTT
Source organism: Pleurodeles waltl (assembly GCF_031143425.1). Lineage (NCBI taxonomy): Eukaryota > Metazoa > Chordata > Amphibia > Caudata > Salamandridae > Pleurodeles > Pleurodeles waltl. The sequence goes on from NC_090443.1 coordinate 882,083,426, forward strand.
TGTAGCACAGGTGCAGTGTCCATGGGGACATAGAAAGGGGAGCAATGGCAGTTCAAAGTGGACAGGGTGACTGAGTGGGACACAGGGGGGACAATCAGGAGAGTCTAATTTCCGGCGATGGTCTTGGCAAGTGTCTCTGGCTTCTGTCTGACTCGCAGGGAACGTTTGTGAGGTGGTTCACTTTCTGCAGGCAGACTGGTGCTGGTGGCCTGTGAGTCCTCTGGCGGGCCCTCCTGGCCACTAGCGGCAGCGGAGGTGGAAGGCTGTTCAGATGTCTGGCTAGTGGCAGGGGCCCGCTGGTGTGAGACTGCCTCCCTCATAATGTTGGCCATGTCTGCCAGCACCCCTGCTATGGAGATCAGGGTGTTGTTGATGGCCTGCAAGTCCTCCCTGATCCCCTGGTACTGTCCCTCCTTCAGCTGCCTGTTCTCCTGCACGTTGTCCAGGTTCTGGCCCATCGTGTCCTGGGAATGTTGGTAGGCTCCCAGGATCTCGGAGAGTGCCTCCTGGAGAATCGGTTCCCTGGGCCTGTCCTCCCCCTGTCGCACAGCAGTCCTGCCAGTGTCCCTGTTGGCCTGTACCTCTGTCCCCCTAACCATGTGCCCACTGCCACTGACCTCCAGGTCCCTGATTGTCTTGGGGCGAAGTGTGGCCTGGGGTCCCTGTAGAGGTGGACACACTGCTGATTGACGTCACCTGGGGACAGAGGTGTGGGTATGCTGGGTGAGTGCTGTGGTGGTGTTTCCTGATGGGGGAGGCTCTGTGGTGGTGTGTGACTGGGCCTGGGTAACCAGCTGTTCATTGGTCCCTGATGGGCCAGGTAGGTCATCCAGATCCTGAAGACCAGAGTTGCTGTCATCACTGTCGGCCTCTTCAGTCGGAGAACTGGATAGTGCTGGCATCTCCTCTCCGGTGACATTGGCTGAGGTACTTGTGGGGATGCAAATGATGTGTTATGGTTTCTGTGTCTGACAAATTGTACATCCGTGGCTTCCCCTCTGTGGTTGGATTTGCCCTGCCAGTTTTCACTTGTGTATGTTAGAATATGGTGAGATTGTTAGTTCTCTCTGCTATGCCTGCTTTAGTGATGATTGTCCATGCAGGGCTGTGAGGGGTGTCCATGCATTGGTACAGCATGCAGGGCTTGGCATTAGGATGAGGGAGATGTGATGGTGGAGTGTGTGGGATGTAGTGGAGTGACAGGAGTGAGGGTGAGGGTATGTATTGGAATGCAGGTAGGGGGTTGAAAATAGTAGAGAGTTGACTTACCCAAGTCCAGTCCTCCTCCTACTCCAACCAGGCCCTCAGGATGCAGTAGTGCCAAGACTTGCTCCTCCCATGCTGTGATTGCGGAGGAAGCGGTGGGGGTCCACCACCAGTCCTCTGTCCAGTGAGCTGGTGTCTTGCTGCTATGGAACATACCGTCCCCCGTATGCCGTTCCACCTCTTCCTGATGTCATCCCTAGTTCTTGGGTGCTGTCCCACGGCATTGACCCTGTCTACAATTCTCCGCCATGGCTCCATCTTCCTAGCTATAGATATCTGCTGCACCTGTGCTCCAAATAGCTGTGGCTCTACCCTAACAATTTCCTCTACCTAGACCCTTAGCTCCTCCTCTGTGAAACGGGGGTGTCTTTGTTGTGCCATGGGTGTTCTGTGAGGTGAGTTGGTGAGGGTGTGTTGGGTAATATGTTGGGGTGTGTGATGTGGAGTGCGTGAGTGGTGTGTAGGTGTGAGTAGTGTGTGGCTCTAGTTGTGTCATTGGTCTTGGTGTCTCTCTGGTGGCAATGGTTTGTATTCGTAAAGGGTTGTGGGTACTGTGGATGGGTGTTTTATAGTGGTGTGGGTGTGGCGTGTGTATGGGTGTCAGGTGTGTGTTATTTGAATTGTCCAATGTGGTGTTGTTTTGTCTGTGGGTGTCCATTTTGAGCGAAGCAGTATGTACCGCCAATGGTTTACTGCCATCCGCTGTGGTGATTTGTGGGTCAGAATGTGGTGAGCCTAGTTCTGTTGGCGTAACGGTGTGGGTTTTGATACCGCCACTTTATCACTGACCTTTGGGCTGGTGGATTTGTGTGTGTGGCTGAATTCTGTCGGATTGGTGTGTGTGTGTCATAATATGGTGAACAGATTCCGCCACCGCGGCGGTAAGTTGTCAGCCGTCAGCGTGGCAGTAAGTGGGATTTACTGCCAATGTCATAATGAGGGCCTAAGTTACGTGACTTTAGCATTGTTAATATAGGGAAATAAACATTCTAACCTTTACATAAAGGTGTGGGTTTTCATGGGCGCAAAGGTCATGGGGTGTGCAAATGACTGACTCCTATTGATTGTTGATGTCACTGATTATTATTGCTATTGATTTGTATTGGTACGGGGTTACATGGTGGGAATTACTCGAAGCGCAGTCAAAAGGTCTATTGGCCTATACGCGTCTCCTTGTAAGTTTACTTATTAAGGTCTGACGTGCTAACAAATGCTACTTGTGAAATCTGGGACTGCCTTTGTGACCCTTAGCTTCAGAGGTGAAACCATCAGTGCAAAAGACAGGGGCTGATTCACCCTCGTTATTTTCAGCACATTTTAAATTATGCTAACAAGGAATAATTTGTTGAGTGCATGCTTAAGTGTGAGAGTGTGATGTATGAGAGAGGGAGTGTGTGTGTATTTGAGCATGTGTCTGAGTATAATCGACAGTCAGTGGTAGGACTGGCATTATATGGGATTAAATGTCAGCATGAGTGAGTCAGGATTTGTGAGAGTGATGGAGTAAGAGTGAGTGCAAGTCAGTTTATGTGAGTAGGTGTGACATTATGAACGTAAGAATGAGTGACAATGGGTGAGTGAGGGAGTGTAAGATTGAAAGCAGGAAAGTAAGAATGAATGAGTGTAAGGGGTGATAATTATTACGAGTAAGTTGGTGAGAATCAGTGTGAGCCAGTGAATGTGAATTAGCAGGAGTGAGAACAAGGTCTTATTCTTGTGAATCTGCCTTCGGACCTCGAAAACTACTGGTGCTGGCATACTGGAGGCACTTAATAATCGACAGGGACCTGGCATATTACTAGAGATTGTATTGGACATAAGGGACGTCTATGGGAAAAGGCTGGCACAGGCATACTGGTGGTAATTCTTGGTATGAGACACCATGGCAAACTGCTGGTGTTAGAACGTTAGCAGTGATTCGTGGCATAAAGGTTGGCAGCTGTGGCATACAGCAGTTGCAGAGAGAGATCTTGAGTGGGGTGAGGTTCAAAGGAGTGCTACAAATATGGTATGATGAGCAGCGCTGCACATAAGCATGAGACTCATAGAGAAGCAGAGAGGTGTTCAGTGACGTAAGACGCTTTACACTTGTGCTCCAACTATGGTGAAGCAAACTGGACCAGGAATAAGCGTGAATAGTTGCAGAGAGTTGTGGAAAGGTGTTCAGCAATGTGCATGAGGTTCAAAAACATGCTCCAAAAATGGTGCAGTGAATAGTGCTACACATAGTCATGAGATCCCTGTCTTAAGTGGTGGCAAAATCAGTGCAAAGGAGACAGGGGCGGCTTCCCCCTCCTTGTTTTTAGCACATTTTAAATTACAGTGAATAATTGTATATTTTTCACTATTAGTATAATAAAAACGGAAGCATCAGGTAAGTACAAAATGCTTTTAAATTTATAATTTGTGCATGCTTGCAGGTAAGAGTGGGTTTTGTGTGAGAAAAGGAGTGGGTGTGTGTATGTGGGTGTGGGTGAGTAAATGTGACCGCCAGTAATAGGAGGTGCAATAAATGAGATTAAATGTCAGTAAACGAGTATTAGTGAGTCAGGTGGAGCGAGAATGATGGAGTAAGAGAAAGTGCAACTCAGTGTGAGTGAGTAGGTGTGAAATAATCAGTGTAAGAATGAGTGACAATGTGTGAGTCAGAATACGATTAACCACAAAAGAGTGGGAATGAATGAGCGCAATGGGTGAGAATGATTGAGTAAGTAGGTGAGAATGAGTTTGTCAGTGAATTTAAGTTAGCATGGGTGAGAATGTGGTGCCATGCTTGTGAGCTTTTCGCCCAGGCAAAATATTGGTGTTTGCATTTAACAGACAGGGACCTGGCATATTATTAGAGATAATACCTGATATATGGGACATCCATGACAAAAAGGGTGAAACAGGCATACTGGCAGTCATTCATGGTATGAGACACTCACGGCAAAATGTTGGCATTAGAACGTTACTAGTGATCTTGGCATAAAGGATAACAGCTGTGGCATATAGCAGAGACGCAGTCGTGACAAATGAGTGACCCCCACCATACTAGAGGTACATTTTGACATAAGGGTCACCCATGTGCACGGATAATATTAATAGCGAACTTCTAGGACCGATACAGTATATGTATAATGCCAAAAGAGGTATCCATAGCAGATATGTCCCCCCCCAACCCCCCCCCCACCCCTCTCCCCGGCAAAATGCTGTCCCTGGCTCAATGGAGGCGCAGAAGCGTGAGGATCTGCAGACAGTGTGAGAATAGACGCAGCACAGGCGCTCCCTGGTTTTAGGAGTGGAAAGTACCCTAAATTCTATATCGTCCACATATTTATAACATATTGCTACCGACTTCAGATCTACCTAGTACAGTAAGGCATACAAGTGCACATGTTCCCACCGTGCATCGAACAACCACTGAAGAAAATAAAAACACCCAGCATTGTTCAGTCTGCTTATTACAAAAGTGAACACGTTGAGTAAAAACTGAACAAAGTAGCACTGACAAGCAATTGCCTAAAGGGTCTCATTTATTGTTTTCTGCTTCGTTTGAAAGGGGGATTACAATTTAAACACCAGCACCCCGTACGCCGACAAGCCACGCAGGTCATGTGGTGATTGGCAAAGAGCTCACTACTTCTTGACTCCTGCTTCTTCTGTAAGAGGCTGAGTTAATCAATTTGAAATGGGTGGCAAAGCAACGCGTTCTTGTTGTGCTCCAAGAAATGCAATTAGTGTGAGCACGTCACGGGCCCCCTAACCTAACAGCCCTTAGCAGAAGTGGTACTCGTTTCTCTGTGTTCCTTTATCGCTAATTTTAGCCCTCTTCTCATCTTGTGCCTTTTGCAGAGAACTGAGAGTCCTAGCATTCATATCGCTTCTTGAGCGCTTTGCGTGCTGTGTTTTGTAAGATGGCTTCTGCTATATTTAACGTAATGGATGCGTCGTGTTTACCCGCAGATTCCTGGGCCTATTAGTCAGTGTCGCTTTCAGCTCTTAGCTGTGCTGGAAGACGGCAGCAGAAAAGCTGCCATTTTCATTTTTTTCCTCAGAACGAAGTAAACTTCAGGCTTCCCACCTCTATATAAATGCAATTTCAATACATTTGTTTGAAATATAAGAACTGACACATACAGTGATTGAAACAACTAATTAAACAACTAGTCAGTCAAGTGATCTCTCTGCTAATCATGTATACTAATCATTCAGAACAGAACACTTCTTCCCGGCAGTTCTTCAAAACATTTCGGTTAATTGAAGCAGAGGAAACTCATTTCGGTAGACTCACACCACTCAAAGAGCACGACCCACACGGCATCCTGCGGGAATAGCCCATGGGCCCATTCCTCTTGGATCATTGAAGCCTTGGTGTGGGGTTCGCCGGCTCATTTTTAGGGTCGAGCCTGCGTCGCATGCGCCCGCGCATGCATATCGCAGCGAGACGCTTTAAGTATTAGAAAAGGGCTCAGAGCCCTGTCAACGTCACCTCAGTGTTTTTCATTGATTCGTGGACTTGCCTATTAAATTCTCCGTGCTTTCATTAGTCGAAGGCATGCATACGTCATGCCTTTGCTGGTGGCTAGCCCTCCTCGAGCGCATCGACCAAGTACAAAAAGCATGCGAGGCTCGCTGTTTTCTGTCCGGCTCGTGGACTACTTTTTCTCTATTTTCCTAGCGCGATTTCGCTTGGCAGAAGTCGAGCGCTTTACACAGTTAATTGCACTTTTTTGGGTTACGTACATAAATGCACTTTTGCCGATAGGTGAAAAGTCGGGTTAGGAGTTTACAACGCTATGAGCTCTAACATGAGCAAACGCAAGACCCGTTGCATTGCAAATGCTTGTTGTATTATGAAAGTACAAGCCAGATGCGTTTATTCTGACCGTGCAAGAGATGTTAGCCTCAGCAGAAACCAGAACCAGCAGTGCCCGGTGGGCAAACACACACCCAGCCATTTGGAAGTGAAAACATAGCACTGTTGCATTTATATGTGTAGTGTTCCTCCATCCGTCAAGAATGATATAAGGCCTGATTTAAAGTATGGCGCAGGGGGTTACTCCGTGACAGATATCTCATCCACTGTATTACGATCCCATTGTAGCCTATGGAGATCGTAATACAGCAGATGGGATGTGTGTCAACCCTCCTCCTTAGGGCCTGATTTGGAGTTTGGTGGAGGGGTTACTCTATCTCAAATGTGACAGATCTCCCATCAGCCATTTTATGTGTCCATAATAGTCTATGGTGATCGTAATACGGCAGACGTAATATCCATCATGTTTGTGACAGTTACTCATCCTCCAAGCTCTAAATCAGGCCCATAGTCTGGCGTTTTCAAGGTGCAATCACTACAGCACAGGGTTATTCTGTAAAAGTGGGAAGGACACTTCCACAGACTCTAGCATTGACCCTTGCTTGCATACATACGTCCTCATTTCCTGTACTGGTAGGCCCGATAAGAAAACGGGGAAGCAAAACATGTTTCAGAGTGCCAAGTAAACGAGCATTAATAATGCCAATAGGTTTGATTTTTGTCTAGAACACGCATACAGACACAACATCCACGTACACATTGGCACACAGAGCAACATACATACATTTATGCACACACAGACCAGAACATCTATAGTCAAACGTACATGTAGATGAGAAGAAAAACAGTCACCCGGGTAAATAGACCTACAGACATCAATGCACTGATACCTCCTGTTATACAGTCACCCACAAAGGCAAACTATGAGACATGTCTTATGTTGTTTGCTCTCATAGCACATTATGCTGCTTTAAGGCCTTCTCAAAGTGTTAGTTATGTGATAGAAGAGTGGAGAGGAGAAAAAAACAGAGAGTTAATGAGGATGTAGTCTTACGGCTGGAATTACCACCCCTGCAACCCCAAATAAACATTAAGCAGTAGGTCATGTTAACAGTCTAGCTGTAATGAAGGAAGTGTGGAGTGTTGTATGGATGCCAGTCATGGCAGGTTCAGCCTGATTCCTATGTCCACAAAAAGTAAAACACAGAAGCTGACAAACAGTGACAACAAAAATGCGATGACATAGAAAGTCCCACAGATAGAAAGCAGAAAAAGGGGTCTACAAAAAGGGTTGAACAATCAAAAAGATGGAAGAATAAACGCATGGATACAAGTTTCATGTGTACTTAAATGGAAGACCATTTGCTGATTGATACTAGATTGGTATCCTTGCCTACTCAGTCATGGTCTCTCCATACTGAAATCATTTCTATTGTACTACTTTAGTCTCCACACCCACTCAATCACTTCCCTCTATAGAACAGGGATCTGTCAAAAAGTTCATAAACACTGGGGCAGACACCCCATCCATCCATCCCTCCCTCCCAAGACCTCTGCGACGACCTCGCCACCTTCTTTCACCGTAAGATCCAGGACATCTAGGAAGGCTTCAGAAACCAAAGCCGGCCAGCACCGTACACCACTACAGATTTTGCACCCCACCAGATACTGAACGCCCCAAACCCCATCACCATAGAGGACACCCAAAGAATGACGAACTTCATCTACTCAGGAGCACCCACGGATCCATGCCCTCATCACATTCTCAACTTGGTCAGTGCCTCCATAGCACTGGAGCTCTGCCAAACCATCAACCTATCCCTCAAGACCTCCACATTCCCCTCAGACTGGAAACATACGGAAATCAGTGCACTACTCAAGAAACCCACCGCTGTCCCTAGGGATCTGAAGAACTATAGACCCATCTCTTTGCTCCTTTTCCCTGCCAAGGTAACGGAGATGGCCGTCAACAAGCAACTCACTGAATTCCTCGAGACATACCATCTCCTGGACCCTTCCCAATCCAGCTTCAGAAGCAACCACAGCACAGAAACAGCATTCTTCCACCTCGACCTCTCTGTTGGATTTGACACCGTCTCCACTCCACCCTCTGTGACAGACTGCATGACATTGGCATCCGAGACAAAGCCCTGAATTTGATCAGGTCCTTCTTCATTGGACGAACACAGAAGGTCAGACTACCACCCTTCACTTCAGAACCTAGACACTTGCTGCAGAGTACCCCAAGGATCCTCACTCAGCCCGATGCTTTTCAATGTCTACATGGCCCCACTCACCAAGATCACCAGACAACACAAGCTAAACATAGTCTCCTACGCTGGCGACACCCAACTGATCCTCTCCTTGTCTAAGGACTCTGCGCAACCAAGAGGAACTTCCACAACGGGATGAGAGCAGTCGCCGCTTGGATGGAGGCCAGCTGTCTTAATCTCAACTTGGACAAGACAGAGATCCTCGTGATCGGCTCCACCCCTTCTGCCTGGAACAACTCCTGGTGGCCCACCACACTTAGTAATGCCCCCGCCTCCACAGACCATGCATGCAACCTGGGCATCATCCTGACCTCCACTCTGTCGATAACCCACCAAGTTAAAGTCGTCTCCTCATCAAGCTTCCAGACCCTCTGTCTCCTGCGGAAGATCTTCAAATGGATTCCCCAGACACGAGGAAGACAGTCACCCACATACTCATCACCAGGAAACTAGACTACGGCAATGCACTATATGCCAGCATTACCAAGAAACTTCAATCAAGACTACGATGAGTCCAGAATGCAGCAGCCGCAGCTGAATTTCCTCCCATCTCAGAGACCTACACTGGCTCCCAGTCAACAAGCGCATCACATACAAACTCCTGACCCACACCTTCAAGGCACTGCACAACATAGGACCAGCATACCTCAACCACCGCCTCACCTTCCACGTACCCAACAGACATCTCCGTTCCTCCTACCTCACCTTTGCAGCCATCCCCAAGATCCAGAAAAGTACAGCAGAAGGAAGATCCTTCTCCTATCTAGCAGCCCGGACACGGAACACACTCTCCAACAAGCTCAGGCAGACCGCATCATTGAAGCATTGAACTCTTTAATCATAATATTTAACTTACATAGAGCTTGATTTAGAGTTTGCGGGACAGAGTTGTTCTCCCCCACAAATGTGGATCTGCACCTTCTCTGTCAAACTGACAGTTCGAGTGGGCAGAATGTTTCACTTTGCCCATGGAATGCGTGGAATTTGATGACTCCATGTAAGTCTTGTAATGTGAAATTCTGGCCAAACTCTACCAATTGTTTCATGGCAGATCTTTTTTCCTGCATGCGTTCAGAAATGGGAGTGCAGGTGAAATTTGGCATCCCCTGGTGCAATTTACCAATGCGGGCATACACCAATGGTCATGCAGTCAGAGGGCTGCTTCTCAAGAATATTTGCTGCTACTTGAGTAGATTTTCTGCTTGAGCAGCTGCAAAATCAGCCCGAATACTCTTGCACACTGCATGGTGCTGTTTGCACTGATTTTTCAGTGCTGCTCTCTCGAGTAGCACCAAATTGCAGTGCAAGCAACAGGACATGCATATCTGCGCCGCGGAATCTTGTGGAGGCTTTAAGCAGGAGCAGAATTTTTCAGAGTAAAACTCTGCAGGTCCCCCCACTCCCTAGCGTCAGGCATGTTTTAAACATCAGTGGGCCTGTTGGCTTTACCTTCAGAAACCCTACACTGGTAGTCTGATGGAGTTGGGGACGTTGGTGTAAGGGCATCAGTCTGTGCACCCTGTTTGAGGAAGATTTTCTGATCTACATTTTTTCTCTTTGGGACCACCAAGAAAGCCTTGGCAACCTAAGCAGAAAAAAAGCCAAAAATGTCCCCCATACCTGGGGAGCAGACTCTGAGGATCATTTATTGATTGATTGATTTATCTATTTTTGAAACACAACGCCCACTTGCGAAGTTAGCAAACTTCCACTTTGGGAGTTTGTTTTTCATGAAAAAAGAGTTTGATGAGTGGCCACATAAAACATGGCGTTCACTAATCAAACTTTCAGTGCTTCTGAGGGTCTGTCATGATGGTGGCTGGTCTGAAGGCAAAGAGATCTTGACAGGGCTGGTAGAGTTCTAAAAATGTGGCTGCTGATAGTCCAACCAGGCTGGCAGAGCAAATGACCTACAACACCATGACAAAGGGTGGACACCCGTCTTTATGATCACCATAGCTTGTCCCTCCGTCCTCCTACACCAAACCTTGCAGAGTGAGACCTCGACTGTCTTTTCACCAATAATTCTGAATATTTAATAATTCAAATAAGCAAATAAAGTCTTAATTTCCAAGAATGCACTGTTTGAGAGACAAATGCAAAATCGTGGAGCTCAATGCAGGTGCAGCATAGTCATCAAATATATGTTTACATATTTCTACTTTCAAATTAATTGAATGTATTACGGTGTGCACAATACAAAAAACATGCTATACACCTTCACCAGGGTCCTTTTACTCAGCTAAATATGGATTTGGTGCTTACAAAGTCTTGTTTCCATATTTCTGCCATCACTATATTAAATAGTTTTGCCTTCTGGAGCCATTAAATGTAACAATTGCACGAGCAGCTTTTATGTTTTGTTTACCAATTATAGCTATTCTCATCTGTTTATTTTTATTTGACACTTTATTTCTGACACAAAAGTTTCACTACACCTCCACCATGTTTACTCTGATAGGCCCTTTCTCTGTACTTCCTTCACATTACACCCGTCTCACAAACACACCATTGATGCACTGACTCACCCTCCATCTACCTTCAACCTTTGCCGTCTGGTCAAAATACCTTGTATCCATATCTTATATTGTCATACAAGTCTGCAATACATTGTACAATACAATCTACAGTGTTCCACATCTTGCAAAAGCACTACACACTACATTTCACACCCAAACCCACACATCAGACAACTTCCATATATTGCCAGCACATCCCTCACATTATCCAGATCTGAATATTCAGGCTTTTCCTAGCCATTTAGTAGCTACCAACCCAACCCCTCCTTTTTCCACCCATCAGCAATAGACTACCAACCATAGCATTGCACACTCGATATAACACAATACCAATCACATTACTACTCCCTCTTCATGATTGCCAACTACTATACATCACCACACAATACAACAGTCCATCACATCACAATACAATCTGCAACATACCATACAAAGATCCTACAACCCTCATCACTAAATCACCACATTTCTCCAGCACGTATCTGCAAAAGCCCACTTCCAGAAGTCCAAGCTTCTTCTATTCAAATAATAGCTACAAACCCAATCCCCTCACTGCTCATATTTCTCATTACACAAATAACCATAACACTATACTATTCCTAATTAGACACCTTACATTTCTCTTCAATAGACACTATTCCAACACATTGAATACAAACCAATTAATGTCAGTATCAAAACTCAAATCTCTGTGACCTAAGCCACTGGATCAATCCACAAATAACACAGAGAAGCTCTCCTATAAGTCTCCCAATCACACATGTACCGGTACAAGCAAGAAACCTTCTCATACCCCAAAACACAAGGCCTCCAGCGACTTCAACACACCCAGCAGATGTTACAGCCTTCTGCTAGACTGCAGGCTATGTTACTCCTGCACTATGGGGGTCATTCCTACCCCGGCGGGCGGCGGGCGCTGCCCGCGGGGCGGAAACCGACCAAACACCGCCCGTGGTCAGATGACCGGGGGGGACATTCCGACTTTCCCGCTGGGCCGGCGGGCGATCTGCAAAAGATCGCCCGCCGGCCCAGCGGGAAAGCCCCAGCAAAGATGAAGCCGGCTCCGAATGGAGCCGGCGGATTTGCTGCGGTGCGACGGGTGCAGTGGCACCCGTCGCGATTTTCAGTGTCTGCCAAGCAGACATTAAAAATCTTTATGGGGCCCTGTTATGGGGCCCCTGCACTGCCCATGCCAGTGGCATGGGCAGTGCAGGGGCCCCCAGGGGCCCCACGACACCCGTTCCCGCCAGCCTCTTAATGGCGGTGTAAACCGCCAGGAACAGGCTGGCGGGAAGGGGGTCGGAATCCCCATGGCGGCGCTGCTTGCAGCGCCGCCATGGAGGATTCCTTTGGCCAGGGGAAAACCGGCGGGAAACCGCCGGTTCCCCTTTTCTGACCGCGGCTTTACCGCCGCGGTCAGAATTGGCCAGGAAGCACCGCCAGCCTGTTGGCGGTGCTTCCGCGGTCCCCGGGGTCGGAATGACCCACTATGTAAGTAATAATAATAATAATGATAATAATAATAATAATGATAATAGGAAGAGGAAGAAGAAGAAAAAGAAAAATGGGCCTGATCTGATTCACAAAGGTAAACTTACACCTTAGTGCAGTGATTTCCAACCTGTGGTTGGAGGACCCCTGGGAGTCTGTGAAGCCTTTTCCGGGGGATTATATAATATTAACAGAATAATAAAATGTACATGAATAAAGTGGCTAAATGTACAATTGTAAATTTCAAAACATGCCATAAACATCAAGGAATTTGAAATTGGAGGTTAAAAATTAAATTAGTATCCTCAGATTGATTCATGGGAGCAGTGAAGGTGCATCAAACAGACAATGTGTGGCTTTAGAAAATTTAGCTACAACCTTCTAATTCAAATTATTATTATTATTATTATTATTTGTATTTATTTTTAAAAATTAAATAAGATGTGTTGTCCCTTGTGTATGTGTTTGATGAATGCCCGTTCTCTTTTTGTTCTATATTGTTTTGCATTTTAAATCATCAACAATATTTAGGCCTGGGTCCCTTGCTTCCAGTAATGACCCATTGGGGGATCCCTGAATTCCAATAAATATTCAGTGGGTGTCCCTGGGTTCCAGTAATGATAAAGTGAGGGTTCACAGAAGTCAAAAGGTTGGGAACCACTGCCTTAATGTAAGTTTATGATGTTTTTGCTATTTACAAATGATTTTACAAGTAGTATCTGTATGACTGCAGAGTCTCTGCACTCATGGCTGAGACTTGACACATAAACAGATAGGCCTGTCCTATCTTTTTATGTGTGGAGTCTCCGTGGTAGGTATGGAGACTCCACAGTGGTAAAGATACTACTGTAAAGTATGTTTATGCATAGCAAAAAAACTGTAAACTTACACAAAATTGTAAATTTATCTTTTTGAATCAAGCCTAATAATAATCTTAACAATAATAGTAATAATAACTGTAACATAATAATATTAGCAGCAATGATTAACACATCGACAACCAACCATTTCAGACGGCAATTTTTTCTGAAAATAAGTTATTAGAACGTCAGAGTTGCTTTAAGAGATTCAGCTTTCTTGTGTGAAATATTACAAGATAGACTTAATTGTTTGGGATCAAATACTCTGTGCCCATTTGTTTTCATTTCACTCGCACTAGAAGGGGCAGACCACTCATGAGACATAATGGGGGTCATTACAACCCTGGCGGATGGTGGTAAAGGTGCGGTAATACTACAAACAGGCCGGCGGACAAAAAAAGGGAATCATGACCTGGGCGGAAACCGCCAACAAAGACAGCAACTTTAACACACCGCCCGCCACGGCGGTACAGACGAGCAGCGCGGCGGTCACCGCCAACAGACAGGCGGAAGGCAATGTACCGCCCATAGTATCACAACCTACTAATCCGCCACCTTTTCCGGGGTGGATTCACCGTGGATAAAAACACGGCTGAAACAGCTTTTGCAATGGGAAAACGCTCACCTGAACACATCCCACGAGGAAGGAGGACTCCATGGAGCCGGAACTCCAAATCCTACCGACCCCTGTATTCCTACTCATCTACGAAGAGCAACCCCTGCGCCGGCGACGACAACGGTGAGTACTGCACCTATGACATAGGGGAGGCAAAAGTTAGGGGGACACACAGGCAACACCCCCACTCCCACCCCACCCACACATATTACCACACACACACCAATGCATTCACAAAAATCACAGTAACAACCCACAACCCCCCCGGGAAGAATGCACAAAAAAAAAACGAAATCAGTCCAAACATTGTAATGTATCAATATACATGTCTCAAAAATATACACATATATTAGAAAATCATACAAAAGTATATACATTCCGAGAAGTAGTGCAGATATGCACATATCAATGTCCGTGCACCACTAGTCCAAAAATGCATGGGCGAGGCCCACAAAAGATACCTGTCCACACACAGAGAGAACACTGCCGGGGCATCAGATCGAAATACTAGAGGCACCTCAGGGGGACGGGAAGGGGGGGCACCTCAGCCGGAGGAGTGCAAAGCCAGATCCACGACGGGGCTTCATGCCCATTGATGTATCCTGGGGAGTGCAAAGCCACAGTCTCTCAAGTCTCTACAGTGGGTGGGTTGCCCACTGGACCATCCTGGGGAGTGCAAAGCCACAGTCTCTCAAGTCTCTACAGTGGGTGGTTTGCCCACTGTACCATCCTGGGGAGTGCAAAGCCACAGTCTCTCAAGTCTCTACAGTGGGTGGGTTTCCCACTGTACCATCCTGGGGAGTGCAAGCCACAGTCTCTCAAGTCTCTACAGTGGGTGGTTTGCCCACTGTACCATCCTGGGGAGTGCAAAGCCACAGTCTCTCAAGTCTCTACAGTGGGTGGTTTGCCTACTGTACCATCCTGGGGAGTGAAAAGCCACAGTTTCGAGGGGGACTGGTGCCCAGACTGGATTAGTCTCCCCGTGGAAGTTTCTGCCCCGTCACTGTCCCACCTGCACATGGGATAACGATGCTTGAAGTGGCGGCTTTTTCATTCTTCCACGGTGCATGCCCTGTTCAGCGGTGCTTTACCATGGCGGTGTCTGGACTGTTCAGCGGTGCTTTACCATGGCGGTTCTGGACTGTTCAATGGTGCTTTACCATGGCGGTGTCTGGACTGTTCAGCGCTGCTTTGCCATGGCGGTTCTGGACTGTTCAGCTGTGCTTTACCATGGCGGTGTCTGGACTGTTCAGCGGTGCTTTGCCATGGCGGTGTCTGGACTGTTCAGCGGTGCTTTGCCATGGCGGTTCTGGACTGTTCAGCGGTGCTTTGCCATGGCGGTGTCTGGACTGTTCAGCGGTGCTTTACCATGGCGGTGTCTGGACTGTTCAGCGGTGCTTTGCCATGGCGGTTCTGGATTGTTCAGCGGTGCATTACCATGGCGGTGTCTGGACTGTTCAGCGGTGCTTTGCCATGGCGGTGTCTGGACTGCTCAGCGGTGCTTTGCAATGGCGGTTTTGGACTGTTCAGCGGTGCTTTACCATGGCGGTGTCTGGACTGTTCAGCGGTGCTTTGCCATGGCGGTTCTGGACTGTTCAGCGGTGCTTTACCATGGCGGTGTCTGGACCATTCAGCGGTGCTTTGCCATGGCGGTTCTGGACTGTTCAGCGGTGCTTTACCATGGCGGTGTCTGGACTGGGCCTTGGTGTGTGGCATGATGTTCTCTGGACTGGGCATTGGTGTGTGGCATGACGTTCTCTGGACTGGGCATTGGTGTGTGGCATGACGTTCCCTCATTGCCCAGCGGGGCTGTGGCAGCCGGGGCCCTCGTGGGCACTGACTCCGGCGGTGGTCTCCTGACCAGTGACGATACTTGGGCCCTCCTGGGCACTGACTCCGGCGGTGGCGGTGGTCTCCTGACCAGTGACGACGGTGCTGGCTGTGGCGTCCCGACCGCCGGGAAGGATGCCGCCCTTCTCCGCTGTGCTGCTCACACTAGGCTGTGCAGACTTCCTCTGGCCCTTCCCCACCTTTGGAGGAGTCACAGCTGACTCTGCAGTCCCCCTGGATCCCCTGTGAGTTGTTTTGCCTCCAGGAGTCTTCACAGGGTCCCGTCGCCCACTTTCCAATTTCAGAGCCTTTACAGGGGGTGGGCTGCCAGTGCCTTGGCTCCAGGTCACACTGCCTGCCCTGGTGGCTGGTGCACTCCATACACCTTGAACAGGCACCACTGGTTTTGGAGGCTTTTTGGCTGAGGCGCTATGACGGGACTGATGAATTGGAGGAGGGGGGGCAAAAAGGTCAACTTTACACAGGGACAGTTTCTGATGAACACTGGGGTGGGTAGTTGGAGGGGGTCTGGGAGTGGAGGAAGAGGAGGTGGTTGTAGGAGGTGTCACTTTAGGTGTTTTGGGTGCAGGTGCAGGTACTGGAGGCTGTCGTGAGGTGGATGGATGTTGGGTGTGTGGGTGCCCGCGTTTGTGTACTTTGGGAGGGGGCGTCACAGACACACTGGGAGAGGACACAGGGGACGTGTAAATGGCAGTGGAGGTGGTGAGTGCAGGTGAGCGGGGTGTGGTGCTGGGTGTACTGCTGCGAGTCCTAGTGCCTGTAGATGTAGTGCATGCAGGTGAGAGTGTAGACGACACTGGGAGGGAGGAGGGAGACGACGAGGAGGGGGACACAGTGGAGGCAGTGGATGTTGCTGTGTCTGCACTTGGGTGATGCTTGTGTGTGTGCCTGTGGGTTGTGTGGTGCCTATGTTTGCCTGAGCTACTTTTGTGTGTTGAGGTGTGTGCATGCTGGTCTGATGGTGTGCTTGGGATAGGCTGGGGTACAGGGGATTGAGTCTGGGTGGAGGAGGTTGGAGGGGGGAGGCTAGACACAGGGACAATGGCTGCCATCAGTGCTGAGGCCAGAGATTGCAGGGTTTGCTGAAGGACAGCCTGACCAGAATGAATGCCCTCCAGGAATGCATTACCATGTTGCATCTCCCTTTCTACACCCTGGATGGCATTCACAATGGTAGACTGCCCAACAGTGAGTGACCTGAGGAGGTCAATGGCCTCCTCACTGAGGGCAGCAGGGGTGACTGGGGCAGGGCCTGAGGTGCCTGGGGCGAAGGTGATGCCCACCCTCCTGGGTGAGCGGGCAGGGAGCGAACGCTGAGGGGCTGCTGGGAGGGCGGTGCTGGTAGGGGAGGTGGCTGCCGTACCTGTAGAATTGGGGGCACAGATGGTGCCGCCACCACAAGGGAGCTCCAATCGGCGGACGAGTCCGTGTCGCTGGTTGGTGATCCGGTGGCCGACGTGAAGCTCCCCTCGCCCTCCGTCCCACTGGTGACTTCTGAGTCCGTGGTGTGGCCCTCCATGGCCATGTGGGATGCAGCTCCCTCGTGCTCCGGTCCCACTGTACCTCCGCCTAATGATGCTGATGCACAAAAGAACAGGGAGAGCACAAAAAGGGGGGGGGGGGAAGACAGAAGAAAGACAGGTTGAGTGCATGGCATACCATGACCGTTGGCGGACAATACAGACACAGCAGCCCCCTGCACTACGCCGTGCTCCTGGCCTCTACAGATGCAATTCCTGGGATCTGGCCTACATGGCCATGGTGGACATCTGCACACATGGATGCCACAGGGGCATATTTACCTGTACATGGCACTCTACTGCGGTGGGGTAGGGTGCCACATGGCCTGCATTACGGAGGGGCCTAGTCTACCTATTTCTGCCTGGCCTAGGTACACCTACAGGCCTCCTCCCCCACCCAGACCCCTCCACTGCGCGCAAAGTCCGCAGAATGATGTTGTACTCACCCCCTTGTGTCTGCTGTGATGCCCTCAAGCGCCCATCCAACTCAGGGTAGGCCACCGCCAGGATCCTGAACATCAGGGGGGTCATGGGGCGACAGGCACCCCTCCCACGTTGGGAGGCCATCCCCAGCTGAGCCTCCACCGTCTTCTTGCTCCAGTGGCGAATGTCCTCCCATCTTTTACGGCAGTGGGTGCCCCGTCTCTGGTGGACCCCCAGGGTCCGGACGTCCTTGGCGATGGCATGCCAAATGTCCTTCTTCTGGTGGGTGCTGACCTACATGACATGCACAAGGGAAGAAGAAAAGTCATTAACAACCGCACCGTCAATGTGCGTGGCCCCCCTCCCTACCCTAGTCATGTGGCACATTCATTCACATGCATTAATGTTCCCTGAACTCTGCCCCCTTCCCTCTTACAACCAGCCCTCTCCACCCAGGCCTAGCCCATACAACGTGCTACCTGTGTACTAACCTGTTGGTCTGGAGGACCGTAGAGTAGCGTGTACTGGGGGAGGACCCCGTCTACCAGTTTCTCCAACTCCTGAGCAGTGAAGGCAGGGGCCCTTTCCCCAGACGCAGCAGCCATCGTCGCTTCCAGACCGAGGTCACAGCAGCACTTGCAGTGTAGGTCCTCTCCTGTCGAAGATCAGGTATCTAGTGATTGAACAGATAGAAAATGGCGGTGACGTCCGCGGCAGTGACGTCCGCGGCGGTGCGTATCATCACCACTGGCGCACTTCCTCATTGGCTCGTGGGACCCATAGGGTCCAATGTTAACCAATGCAGCATTGCGCCGCGGTCTACGACCGCCTACCGCAACGGTGTGCAACGGCAACGCAGTTACCCCACAATCCCATTGTCCCAGTTTAGAGGTCAGGCAGCCGCCATTTCAGGGGCCCACATGGCTTCATTTACTTCTGCGTCACACATAGCTAGGCCTACACTCAACACACATACAGGAAGGGTTTTGTGTTTGGTGTCATGTTCTGTGTAACTGTGGGTACATACCTGGAAAAAAGTTGACTCGATCCTCGCTTTTGTCCTTCCTAGGCGCCGTCAGCTGGGACATTTGAGAAGGTGGTGGAATCCTCCGGTGTACCGACCGCTGGTGGACCTGTTGACAATGGAGGAATGACTTTTAATCGTGACCTACAGGTTTGACCGTGCCACAATCCTAGAACTATGTACCCAGTTGGAGCCAGACCTGATGTCACCAATCCGCCATCCCACTGGAATCCCCCCTGACATGCAGGTGCTGTCAGTGCTCCATTTCCTTGCAAGTGGGTCTTTTCAGACAACAGTGGCCATGGCATCAGGGATGTCCCAGCCTATGTTTTCAAACGTGCTGTCAAGAGTGTTGGCTGCCCTGCTGAAACACGTAAGGAGATACATAATTTTCCCTGAGGTGGAAGATTTGGCTACAGTGAGAGGTGACTTCTATGCCCTTGGACATATCCCCAACATCATAGGTGCTATTGATGGGACCCATGTAGCTCTGGTCCCCCCCCCAAAGGAGTGAACAGGTGTACAGGAACCGTAAGAGTTATCATTCGATGAATGTACAGCTGGTCTGTTTGGCTGACCAGTACATCTCCCAGGTGAATGCTATGTTCCCTGGCTCAGTGCATGACGCCTACATCCTGCGGAATAGCAGCATCCCTGATATGATGGGTCAACTCCAGAGGCACCGTGTGTGGCTATTAGGGGACTCTGGTTACCCCAACCTTTCCTGGCTATTGACCCCAGTGAGGAATCCCAGGACCAGGGCAGAGGAACGCTACAATGAGGCCCAAGGGCGGACTAGGAGGGTGATCGAACACACCTTCGGGCTCCTGAAGGCCAGGTTGAGGTGCCTCCATATGACAGGTGGTTCCCTATTCTACTCACCGAAGATGGTGTGCCAGATTGTCATCGCCTGCACGATGCTTCACAATCTTGCTTTGCGACGCCAGGTGCCTTTTCTGCAGGAGGATGGTCCAGATGACGGTGTTGTGGCAGCTGTGGAGCCTGTGGAGCCTGTGGACAGTGATGAGGAGGAAGCTGAGGAAGAAGACAACGACAACAGGAAGTCAGTCATACAGCAATATTTCCAGTGACACACAGGTGAGAACATTTTCATTTTTTACATTACATTCACTGTCACACGTCTTACTCTATCCTGTGTGTTATTTACTGGGATTATTTGGTAACTGAGTTGTTCCTTTCCATTACGGTTTCACAGGAGTGGTTACCAACGTGTGTCATCTGCATGCATCCTTCAAGGCCTTGTGATGTGTGACATTGGTATGTTGCCTTAACAACTAAAAAAGCATTTTGACACTGTCATTGATAATACATTTTACTATATCATAGACTGACTCCAGAATGTTTTGTGGTTCAAGGGTGTTTATTTAAGTGCTCAAAAATGGAGGGGGGTTGTAAAAATGGTGAAGGGTGATGGTGGAGGAATGTCCATGGCAGAGTCCAGTCTATTAGTCTCACATGTGCACTGTCCATCTGGGCATAGGAAGTGGAGCTGGGGCAGTTTAAGTATGGACAGGGTAACAAAGAGGGACGGTGGGGGGACAATCAGGGTGGTCTCATTTCCTGGAGGGCCATCTTGCCATCTTTCTCTGTCCTGTTCCTGGATCTCAGGGACCGCTTGTGTGGTGGTTGCCCGTCTGCAGGGGGTGGGGTGCTGGTGTGGTGGTCCTGTGGCGGGGCAAACTGTCCACTAGCGCCGGCGGAGGTGGTGGGCAGTTCATCGTCCTGGCTAGTGTCAGGGGCCCCTTGGAGTGCCACAGTGTCCCTCAAGGTCTGCTGTATGTCCTTCAGCACCCCTACGATGGTGCCAAGGCAGAGCTGATGGTCCTGAGCTCCTCCCTGAACCCCAAATACTGTTCCTCCTGCAGGTGCTGGGTCTCCTGAAACTTGACCAGGACCGTCGCCATCGTCTCCTGGGAGTGGTGGTATGCTCCCATGATGGAGGAGAGGGCCTCGTGGAGAGTGGGTTCCCTTGGCCTGTCCGCCCCCTGTCGCACAGCAGCCCTCCCAGTTCCCCTGTGTTCCTGTGCCTCAGCCCCCTGGACCGTGTGCCCACTACCACTGCCCCCAGGTCCCTGTTGTTGTTGGGGTGGTGGGTTATCCTGGGTTCCATGTAGTGGTGGACACACAGCTGATTGACCTGTCCTGGGTACGGAGGTTTGGGCCCGCTGGGTGGGTGCTGTGCTGGTGTTACCAGAGGGTGGAAGGTCAGTGTTGGGCTGTGCCTGTGCAAGGGGAACCGACTGTCCCGAGGCCCACGATGGTCCGGGCTGGTCATCAGGCTCCAGTAGGGCAGAGCTGCTATCGTCACTGTGGGCCTCTTCTGTGGGTGGAGTGGAGATGTCTGGACCCTCCAGTGTGGTGACGGTTCTTCGTGATCCTGCAGGGGCATAAGAGCATGATTATTGCATGTGTGTGTGTCATGGTGTGCAATGGGTGGGTGTTTGTGTACCCCAGTGCTAGCATTCCTGTGTGGGGGCTTGTGTGATGATGGTTAGGGGATTGTTCTGGGCATGTGCAGTGAGCATGCTTTGGTGAGGGGTGACCATTCTTAGTTGTGTCATGCAGGGCGTGGTGTTGGGATGAGTGGTTTGTGTTATTAGTACATTATTGAGGATTTGGGGTGATAGGGGAGGGGGTTAGGGTGGGGGTGTGTGATAGCATGCAGGTAGGGTGGGGGATATGAAGGTTAAGATTAGACTTACCAGTGTCCATTGCTCCACCGACTCCTCCGAGGCCCTCTGGATGCATGATGGTCAAGACTTGCTCCTCCCATGTTGTTAGTTGTGGGGGAGGAGGTGGGGTCTGCCGCCAGTCCGCTGCACCGCGATGTTGTGCCTGGAGACCGCTGAACGCACCTTCCCCCATAGGTCGTTCCACCTCTTCCTGATGTCCTCCCGATTTCTTGGGTGCTGTCCCACTGCGTTGACCCTGTCGACTTCCTGGCTATGGAGGTGTGCTACACCTGTGAGCCAAATAGCTGTGGCTCTACCCGTATGATTTCCTCCACCATGACCCTGAGCTCCTCTTTGGAAAAGCGGGGGTCAAGACTGATTTGCATATGGCTGGGTCCAAACTGGGGTGGCATGGTGAGCAAAAGAACAATGGATTAAACCCAGATCTATGACTGGGGGTGAGTGTTTGACAATGTTCAGCATTCCGTCCATCACTTGTTGTTTTTGCTTTGTCGCCCTAAGTGGGAAGGGTATGCCCAGACGTGGGTCCCGTGCTTCCCATGCCACTGGATTCAAGCTAGCCTGGCTGATGAGGGGTGAAACCCCGAAACTGGTCCCAGGATGCTTGTTTCCGGTCCAGTGAGGACCCGGCTTGGCAGTTCGGTCTGGACTGTTCCCATGAGGAACAGGGTCAAGACTGATTTGCATATGGCTGGGTCCAAACTGGGGTGGCATGGTGAGCAAAAGAACGATGGATTAAACCCAGATCTATGACTGGGGGTGAGTGTTTGACAATGTTCAGCATTCCGTCCATCACTTGTTGTTTTTGCTTTGCCGCTCTAAGTGGGAAGGGTATGCACAGACGTGGGTCCCGTGCTTCCCATGCCACTGGATTCAAGCTAGCCTGGCTGATGAGGGGTGAAACCCCGAAACCGGTCCCAGGATGCTTGTTTCCGGTCCAGTGAGGACCCGGCTTGGCAGTTCGGTCTGGACTGTTCCCATGAGGAACAGAGTCAAGACTGATTTGCATATGGCTGGGTCCAAACTGGGGTGGCATGGTGAGCAAAAGAACGATGGATTAAACCCAGATCTATGACTGGGGGTGAGTGTTTGACAATGTTCAGCATTCCGTCCATCACTTGTTGTTTTTGCTTTGTCGCCCTAAGTGGGAAGGGTATGCCCAGACGTGGGTCCCGTGCTTCCCATGCCACTGGATTCAAGCTAGCCTGGCTGATGAGGGGTGAAACCCCGAAACCGGTCCCAGGATGCTTGTTTCCGGTCCAGTGAGGACCCGGCTTGGCAGTTCGGTCTGGACTGTTCCCATGAGGAACAGGGTCAAGACTGATTTGCATATGGCTGGGTCCAAACTGGGGTGGCATGGTGAGCAAAAGAACGATGGATTAAACCCAGATCTATGACTGGGGGTGAGTGTTTGACAATGTTCAGCATTCCGTCCATCACTTGTTGTTTTTGCTTTGTCGCCCTAAGTGGGAAGGGTATGCCCAGACGTGGGTCCCGTGCTTCCCATGCCACTGGATTCAAGCTAGCCTGGCTGATGAGGGGTGAAACCCCGAAACCGGTCCCAGGATGCTTGTTTCCGGTCCAGTGAGGACCCGGCTTGGCAGTTCGGTCTGGACTGTTCCCATGAGGAACAGGGTCAAGACTGATTTGCATATGGCTGGGTCCAAACTGGGGTGGCATGGTGAGCAAAAGAACGATGGATTAAACCCAGATCTATGACTGGGGGTGAGTGTTTGACAATGTTCAGCATTCTGTCCATCACTTGTTGTTTTTGCTTTGTCGCCCTAAGTGGGAAGGGTATGCCCAGACGTGGGTCCCGTGCTTCCCATGCCACTGGATTCAAGCTAGCCTGGCTGATGAGGGGTGAAACCCCGAAACCGGTCACAGGATGCTTGTTTCCGGTCCAGTGAGGACCCGGCTTGGC
The DNA here is from genome assembly GCF_031143425.1 of Pleurodeles waltl. Lineage (NCBI taxonomy): Eukaryota > Metazoa > Chordata > Amphibia > Caudata > Salamandridae > Pleurodeles > Pleurodeles waltl. The sequence continues at coordinate 882,106,705 of NC_090443.1, forward strand.
AGTTCGGTCTGGACTGTTCCCATGAGGAACAGGGTCAAGACTGATTTGCATATGGCTGGGTCCAAACTGGGGTGGCATGGTGAGCAAAAGAACGATGGATTAAACCCAGATCTATGACTGGGGGTGAGTGTTTGACAATGTTCAGCATTCCGTCCATCACTTGTTTTTTTTGCTGTGTCTTTGGCGTGCCATGGGTGGTGTGTGTGATGTGTGAGGTAGTGTATGTGGTGATGAGTGTAGTGATGTGTAGTGGTGTGTGGTGTTTTGTGCGTGGATGGTGTGTGGGTGATGGTGTTGTGTGACTCTGTGTGGTGGGATTGTCTAATCAGTGCTGTCTCTCTGGCCTTTGTGACTAATATTTGGTCGTAGGGGTTTGTGGGTGATGTGGGTGTGTGTTTTATATTGAATTGGGTGTGTGGGAGTGTTGTTTTTATGTGTATCAGGTGTGTGTATTTGGAATTGTCCAATGTGGCGGTGTTTAGGAGATGTGTGTGTATTTTGAGCGCGGCGGTGTGTACCGCCAATGGAATACCGCGGTTGAAAGACCGCCACGTGGATTCGTGGGTCGTAATAGCATGGGCGTGTTTCTGTTGGCGTGGAGGTGGAGGTTTTGTTTTCGCCAGTTTAACACTGACCTTTGGTGTGGCGAACTTGTGTGGGTGACTGAATTTCGGCGGATTCCGAGATGTGTGTCATAATAGCTGTGGCGGAATTCCGCGGCCACCGCGGTGTATTGGCGGTCTTCTGCACAGAGGTAAGCGGCTTTTGCCGCCAATGTTGTAATGACCCCCAATATGAGGAAACTTCCCTCCTGCAGGTTTTAGAGCCCATATTCGTCTTAGTTGCAAAATGGTGAGCTTGCAGGGTCATTACAAATCTGATGGTTCTTCCTGGAAGGATCAGGGTGTGACATTACTGGCAGGCCTTTCCTATTAAAGTTCCTCAGCAGATACAGCCCTACTGAGGTAAGTCCTAGACAAGCTGCTGTGCATTGAGCTTGGGTTGGCTTATTTAATTAAGGAATTTGCAAGCCCTTGAAAAGTACAGTGTACCTCTACAGTTACAGCAAAGGAATTTCAAATTCATTAGATTTACCAAAGTGACACCATTCTTTGAGTTTCCACAAAGATAGTCGCTACCATGAGGGAGGGGGGATTTTATATTTTAATTGATGTTGGACGAGGCAGACATCTGTGTGTAAGTGAGTAAATGGGAACCATTATAAGGCAAGCGTTCCCAATCTGTATTAAGAGTAACATATTGATGTGTCTGGACCGACAGAACACCGGCGCCATCATGTTCACGATGTGTATCTCAAATATAACAGTGGGTGCCGTTTACATCATAGGAAGCTCAATCTGGTTCAGGTGGGACGCTCTTTATTTCTGGGTTCAAACAGAAACAAGCGAGGACTGAAAGAGCTCTGCAGTCCTAACCGCTGAGTGGAAATTAAAACCAAAATGCGCTGAAAGTTAAAATGTCAAGTACTTCAAGGTAGATGGATGGGGTTGCCTACAGACACACACATTTAACACCATTCCAACAGAAAGGAAAAACAAAGCAGCAACCAGGGCATCACCAGAAAGGCACCACAGTGTACATAAGTAATTTTAATATGGCACTATTATGGCGAGAGACCATCGTAGAGTTGCATTACACAACAAACGCTCTTTAGCGTTGTTGGGTGATAATAGTGGAAGTGCTCAGTAAGAACCTTTGAAGAGCATAAAGCATTTTGTATATTAAATCCAGTATGAAATAAAGGAACTGTGGTGCTGAGGTACATACCGAAACAAGCATTTGCAACGCAATAGGTCTCGCATTCGCGAGAGTTAGAGCTATTGGTGGTGTAAATGACAATCAGGGTCAATCTGACCCCGGCGGGCGGTGGTTGCCGCCCGCCTGGCGGGAACCGCCATTTGGCCGCACCGCGGTCAAAAGACAGCTGGTGCCATTACAACTTTCCCGCTGGGCCGGCGGGAAAGAGGCCTGCAACACTGAAGACGGCTCCGAATGGAGCCGGCGGTGTTGCAGGCGTGCGACGGGTGCAGTTGCACCCGTCGCGCTTTTCACTGTCTGCTAGGCAGACAGTGAAAAGCATGCTGGGGCCCTGTTAGGGGGCCCCTGCACTGCCCCCCCAGGGGCCCCAGGACAGCCGTTCCCGCCAGCCTCTTCCTGGCGGTGAAAACAGGCTGGCGGGAAGGGGGTCAGGATCCCCAAGGCAGCGCTGCTTGCAGCGCTGCCCTGGCGGATTCGCCCAGCCGGGAGTAAACCGGCGGGAAACCGCCGGCCCCGGTTTTCTGACCGCGGCTTTACCACCGCAGTCAGAATGGGCTAGGAAGCACCTCCAGCCTGTTGGCGGTGCTTCCGCCATCCGTTGCCGCCAGGGTCGGAATGACCCCCAATGTCTTTTATTTATGTGTTTTGGTTTGGAGTCTAGGGGATGTATGTGGTGTAAATGGAAATTTGTGGTTTGTATTTTAATTGTCACTTGTGGAATTGTGCATTCTGGGATTGTGTGGTATGCAGTGTATTTTTGTAGTGGAAGTATGTGGAATGGTGAATATATATGGATGAGAGCTGCATAGAATAGATAGAAAGGAAGATAGGGATAAGTAGTACATTTAGAAACTGGTGCAAGCTTCCCTCACACAGAAGGTACAATGCAAGCTTTCCTCACAGGGAACATACAAAGCAACCTTCCCTCACAGGAAAGGTACAATGCAAGCTTCCTTCACAGAGAAGGTACAATGCAAGCTTCCCCAACACAGAAGGTGCAATGCAAGCTTCCCTCACAGAGAAGGTACAATGGTAGCTACCCTCACAAAGAAGGTACAATGCAAGCTTCCCTCCGACAGAATGTACAATGCAAGCTTCTTTCACAGAGAAGGTACAATGCAAGCTTCCCTCCCACAGAATGTACAATGCAAACTTCTCTCACAGAAAACGTACAAATCAAGCTACCCTCACACAGAAGGTACAATGCAAACTTTCCTCACAGAAAATGTACCATGCAATCTTCCCTCACACCCAGCAGATGCAGCACAGGCAGCAGTGCATGCTGCTCACAGAGAAGGTACAATGCAAGCGTCCCTTACACACAGCAGGTACAGTACAGACAGGAGTGCAAGCTACACTCACACACAGAGCAGATACAGCACAGACAGCAGCAGTGCAAGCTTCGCTCACACAGAGCAGATACAGTACAGCAGGAGTGCAAACTTCCCTCACACATAGCAGATAAATCTCCGCCGCAGTGCAACCTTCCCTCACACACAGCAGATACAGCACATGCAGCAGCAGTGCAAGATTCCCTCCCACACAGCAGATACAGCACAGCAGCAAGGCAAGCTTCCCTGACTCACAGAGTAGATAGAGCACAGGCTGCAGCAATGCAAGCTTCCCTCAGACACAGCAGGTACAGCACAGCCGCAGTACAAGCTTCCCTCACACACGGCACAGATGCAGCACAGCAGCCGTGCAAGCATCCTCACACACAGAAGATATAGCACAGACAGCAGCAGTACAAGCTTCCCTTACACACGCAAACACAGCACAGCAGCAGGACAAGCTTCCCTCTCACAGAATGCATAATGCAAGCTTCCCTCACACACAGCAGATACAGCACAGTAGCAGTGCACACTTCCTTCACAGAGTAGGTACAATGCAAGCTTCCCTCACACAGAAGGTACAATGCAAGCATCCCTCACAAAAAAAGGTACAGTGCAAGCATCCCTCACACAGAAGGTACAATGCAAGCTTCCCTCACTGAGAAGGTACTATACAAGCTTCCCTCACAGAGAAGGTACAATGCAAGCTTCCCTCATACAGAAGGTACAATGCAAGTTTCCCTCACAGGAAAGGTACAATGCAAGACTTCTTGGGACGCCCACTTAAATATTAGTGGAAGCCTGGGACCCCACTGATTAAATTTTGGAATCTGGGACCCCCCACAAGTCATCACTGGAAGCCGGGAACCCTGACCCAAGCAATCATTTGAACTGCAAAAAATGCAGAAAAAAAGCATTGATCAAACAAATACACAAATGATGACATATTTTATTTAATTTTCATACAGATATAAATAAAAACTTATTTTAATAGAAGGTCTGGAGCTCAGTAAGGGTTCTTCACAGTGACTTTTTCCAACTTATTGAAGCATCCAAAATTTATTGAGGACTATATGATTATGCAATACAGAAAATGGATGGTAGGGAAGCATGGGGTACATAAAAACATATGTATATTGCAGAAAAATATAGGTTTTGTAATCTGCTGAGAGCACACAATCTCAGAAGGATCAAGAAAAAATAAAGCCCCATTTTGCAAAAAATACTATGAAACAATAATCTGTGGTAAAAATGGCTAAAACTTGAAGGGGTTGCTTGTATTTCCTCTAGATTGTGGCACTTCAAACCATTTTGATCCTGCTGGATCAGGCCCAAGTTTGTGTCTGGCCCCTGCTTGGAGTGACGTAGTGAGAAACAAGTAATTACCAGTGACTGAAGTTAAGCCCAGCAATCCACCCATCAGTGTTTTCTAACCATGATACCTATCATTAAAAAAAAGAAGTGTCAGGTTCGTACATATTTAAGGAATGAAATGGGACAATAGCGGACATTTCCCCTTCGGACTTAAGAGCTCCACAGATGCCTTCTCCTGGGCTGCTCTCTAGGATAAGAAGGATGCATGGTGGGTTAGGAGCCCAGTATGATGCCACTTAGCAAGTATATGTAATGTCGAGCTGTCAGCACCATGTGTGCAGTGGAGTTAATCAGGACCCCAGTGCTATTCCTGGCTCAGAACATGCAGGCAGAGATGACGAGGCGTTGTGGAGGGAGGAGGGGGAAGAGAGTCTAACAGCAGCAGGGGGTTAAGAGAGAGGAGCTGAAAGCTGGTGGCAGATTGAGGGGGCACAACATCAATTTTTATTGGGGGCGCTGAAGGCTGCTCTGGAGGGCAAAGTTTCCACCTCCTTGTCAGCATCTTGGCACAGACCTATAACAAAGATCAAGTGACCAGCCACCTTGCAGTGGTGCCAGCAAAGTGATACTAGCTAATGACCCATCATTGCCAGCTTCTTGCCACCAGCAAGTGTTCCCCTGATGTGGACTGGACTTAGCACCGGAGGCACTGCCAACCCTGCACAATGACTGCTTCAGAGCCACTACCCATTGACATAGATGTTGGTGCTGACTGCATTTCACTGCACCACAGGGCATTCTTTTTACAAAGCAGTACCTCCTGGGACTTGCAGTCCTTTATGTAGTGGCCTGGGTCCAACTTTCTGCTATTAGTTTACAAAAGGGAAAGCGCACAGCCATGAGTGCATTACCTTGTGCAGTTTTTGCACGACCAATCAAGTGTACAATATACCCTGGTATGGCATCAATGAGACTTCCAGAGGGACAGCCCCCCATCCCGGCTTCTGTACTTTCATAGACACTGCCACCATTCCCCTCGCAGCAAATATAGCAATTTATGCCTTTCGAGGCTAAACTCCTATGTCATCTTTTCTCCATCAAATCTCTCAAAAATTCAGCCAAAAAACTGTAAGCATACTCATGGCTGTGCAGATCAATACGGCAAAGGGAAACAGACATGGGTGGAATGCTAAGACTTACAAGTAAAAGGAGTCCCTTCCATTTGGATGCAGTAAATAATTAGTGAGAAATGCACCAAAAGAAGTACTGTTTTAACCTAACTGTTACTGACAGCCCCCACATGATGGCCGTGAGTGTTTCTCTGCATAGAACGATGCGAGGAAATGCCCGCATTCCTGGATGGTCAAGGAGGAGGAGGGGAAGCCCTGGGCTTTGGTCGTAGAGGGAACAGAATAAACAAGAATCACAAGAGGCTGACATGCAGGGTTGTACAGCACTTAGCTCTGCTGCTCCCCGAGGCTACAAAAGAAAATAATAGTGTGCAAACTTGAGACAAATGGCCCAGAAGTGAAAGACTACAAGTAAAAGGGCCAGTCCCGTGGGCGTAAGCAGCACAACAAAAGGAGGGACAAATATAAGCAACTGCGCTCAGAAAAACAAGGATTTTCAAAGGAAACACAATGGAAAGAGGTGAGCATGATCTATGCCCACATATGAGATACACCATGCCTCGTAGAGGCAGCGTATGCACTGCCTAGGCGAGACCTAAAAAAGATTAGGATATTATTTCTGAAGTGATAATTCTTGGGTCAAACAGAGCTCCAAAGAATGAGCACTGAAAAAAGCATTTGCTTAAAAGTAGATTAAAGCATCTTTGTGTCAAAGCTTAATGAGAAAAGCAGGTCAGGCCAGGTGATGGAAACACTTGCCGTGCATAACTATTGACCCCATGGACTTCCTTATGTATATTGAATGACCCAAAGGCACACACCCTCCACTCCCTTTACTTATCACTGGTGATTTGTTTAGCTTTTGGAGAAGCAGTGGTTTTGAGCCGCATTGATGCTGCATGTGGGGTAGCAGCCTCACACAGGGTTTTGGTAAGCACTTGTCTGTCCTTTCACCAGGCTAGCTAAAGACCTCCTTTCATTCAGCTAGCCACAGCGAACCTTGAAATCTCACAAGTCTACGGGATCTCATGTTCTCGCGACATGGCCTCCATCTTGAAGGTGTGTACTATATGCTGTGTGTACACACATGCTGTTTCGGAATAATCTTTCTTGGTAGAAGGATCTCCCCATGCCAGCTCTGATTTCTCTGATGCCTTTGTCCTTTTGGATTCTGTACCCCAGGGAGTACTGTGGCTGCTACTGACTGCCTTTGAAGTACTCCTCAAGGGTAAAATTCCTGGATTCCTTTTTTTTTTTGTCCCTCTCTTTTGTTTTCGGTAATTTTGTTCTCCCCCGCATCAGGTCAGTGCACTGTACCATTACACTCTGACTTTTCAACTTAACAGAGTAGACTTTCGATTTTCCTTAATCAAGGATTTCATCATTCCCTTCAGCTACATTACATTTGTTTTTGTATGACCCTTATTGCCTCAGACTTTTGTGATTTATTTTTTGAAACTGAGATTTGCTGAGTCTTTCTTCGAGACCTTAATTCAGTACAGTGCTCCTATGTGGATATTATGACTATTTGGGGGAGATAAAAGTATTGCTGTGACATTAAAAAGAGTATTGGATTATTGACATCCTTCCTATAGGCAATGGCAAGTGTGATTTTCTACATTTGTGAGAAAGAGCTTTGTGAGTACTGTTGTGTGCACTAAGAACTACTTACCTTTTATGTGTTTTCTTACAAAGAGGTGCCTGACGACAGTGAAATCAGTGCACATTATCCATGAATAGCACCAAATGACTTGAATACACCAGGTCACTCATCTATCCAGCAGCAGAGCTGTCTACCCACAGCGTTCTTCCTCCCTAATATTCCCCCTTTTCACCTGAGGGCTAGTCTTCCATGCTATATGTTCTTTTGGGTGTTGGGGATTATCTTCGTTCCTGCGGAATCTGGGTTGCAGGTAAGTGGGATACTGACAACTATGCACAGTATGTTACAGATGCTGAAATGCATGAAAATGGTTGTAGGATGGGGAAAGTTAATTGAAATAGAATTTTGATAAGATAACATAAATAGCTTAATAAATATTCTTTTTAGGTACAGCCAACCAGGCAGTAAAGCTGGTTTCAAATTACCTATTGTCAGCTGACCAAGAACTTACATTGAGCTTTAAGCCTGCACATTGTTACCGTTGGTTGGCTTTATCATCACTCTCATTTGCTTCCTTATTAGATAGGTTGCCCTTGTTAATGTATTAAGTTGAAAGAACCACAGCACATCCAAGCATTCCAAATGTAAGTCCTTTATTCTTCTTGGGAATTCAATGAAAACAGCAAACGTTGTACCAATCCATGTATATACAGCCGACACGTGTTTCGTCGTGAAAACGACTTTTTCAAGGCTCATTAAAGACTGTAAGTTATTTGATCTGTGTCACAATATGGTCGTCTTGTAATATTCGGTGTAGAAGTAGCTTATCACATGTGTGGATATATCAATATATATTTGACGGTACACCTTGGTAATGAATCAAGGTTTGTACCAGGACCATGATAAGTCCAACAGTCGTGTGTTCGATCCCGTTTCTTGTTTGTAGTGGTCTTGTTCATGTATGTCCTCCCATGCATAACATTCTCTTTACTTATGTTCTTCCACAGATAACTTTTAGGAAACTACTTTTTTAGGTCAAGCCTGGAGGCAGCATACATGTGCTGTCTCTTGCTGTCCCTTGGTGACAAGATGTTGTATCATAAAAAAAAAAACTCTAAATAAGGGACTTTGGCCTACTCATTACTTACAATTCATTAGCATTATTCTCACTCTTCTTTGCTGCCTTCTAATTTGGTAGTGCATGCAATGCAGTCAATTCCTTTCATTTGTGTCAGGCATGGACCAAGTACATATTGATTTACCTTAATTAGTGTCTCTCAGCTGTGACTAAGGTACCTGTTCTTATTTTCTTGCATTTTTAAAAAGCGCTCAGACTCGACCTCAAGGCTTCATATGGTCACCAGTTGCATTGCACAAACTCACATGCATATTTTCTAAGACGGGAGAGATTAAGGGCCAGATGAACGAAGCTTTTTGCATGGCGCAAACATCGAAATTCGCTGTTTGCGCCATGCAAAAAGCACATTGCGATGCTCATTCCCATTTTGCGAGTCGGTAACCTGGTTACCTACTCGCAAAATGGGAAGGCAACTCGCAAATAGGAAGGGGTGTTCCCCTTCCTATTTGCGATTCGCATCACGATGTAGAATTGCTTTGTGACCGCGAATGCGGTCGCAAAGCAATTCGCAGTTAGCACCCATTTCAAATGGGTACTAACCCATTCGCAAAAGGGAAGGGGTCCCCATGGGACCCCTTCCCCTTTGTGAATGGCCCTGAAAACATTTTTTCAGAGCAGGCAGAGGTCCTATGCTCTGAAAAAATGAAACACAAACGTTTAATTTTTTCGTTTGTGTTGCAACTCATTTTCCTTTAAGGAAAACAGGCTGCAATACAAAAAAAAAAAAACAGCTTTATGGAAAAGCAGTCACAGACATGCGACCTACCTCATTCATATTAATGAGGTGGGTCTTCACGACCCCCTTGCGATTCGCAGATGGTGTCAGGGACACCATCCTGCATCCGGGTTTGCGCAAACTCGGACTTTGCTACATCTGGCCCTAAGTGATTTGCCCAGATTCACAGGATGTTGAGCTGACTTCGAAACTGGAACCTGTTTCCACAGTCTGCAGCTCTGGCCACATCCTGTTGAGGCATTTAGCAGAAAATGGATTTCAGGCACAAGTTAATGCCCGTTGAGTCACCATCATTGTATTGGTGATACAATATGAAGCTCTTATTTGTTCTTTACCAATCAATTCATGACCAATTGTTTTCCATTACACCCTTCTGCTCCCCCTCTCACCCCGCCAGCTGTACTGATAACACTAGCCTGCACTGAAGATAGCCTTTAGTTGAAAAAATTCAGCAGCTTTGCCAAATAATGAGACACTGAGGGGTGCTGCATCCACTTCTTTATAGACAACCTGTGTTTGTTCATGTGATGGTCCAGAGGGTTAAAGTTCATACGGCAGGGCTACGGGTGCCTACAATTCCCTTCTCAACCCGTTATTTTTCAGATGGTGACAAGCTGTTTTGTGTTTTTGCATACCATTCTGTAGACGCTTCAATAAAGCGATCAAGTTTATTGTTGTTTTGCAAACATTACAATACCCAATGCAAAACAACCACTAAATAAAAAAGTAATTCAAGAGTTCAAACACATTCCAGGCACTAAAGTGGGACAGTATTTCCAAACATTCTGTAAAAGAAATCAGTCATGATGATTAATTTAATTTTTGGCACCTAACCACAAAAACATGACAGCTTCAGTAAGACACACTTTAAATATTGATCAACATATTTAATACGTAAATACAAAAGCAATGGACAGTAAAAGCCATATGAGTCAAGCTAAACCTTCCTAGTGGCCTCGTGGAATCATAGCCTCAAATATAAAGTACCGGGGGCAGTAGCCAGATGCTAATGTCAGCCATCTAAAATCCCCATGCAGAAAAAGACTCATTCCTATGTCTAAAAGACTCATTGTGAGTTTGGCCAGTGGCCGATTATCTTACCAGAGATCCAACTAGCTCAAGTCAGTAGAGGCAGCACAGAATAATTCACAGGTGCTTACCTTTAGAAGGCTCCAGTGCATTGTAGTAGATGTTCCCCTTGAATTTTTTTCATTTTGTTGACAATCTTCATTTTAGCAGTAAAACATGGATTGATGATGTGTATGTGTGTATTCTTTTTTTTTGTATGTGTGGGTGTGTCTGTGTGTTAGAAATGGGGTCTTTGTTTGGCAGTCAGGTTACCCCTGTCCAAGCAAGGACCCTCACTCTAGTCAGGGCAAAGGAGAAACACACCTGGGCAACCCCCACTCACCATCTTGGTAGCTTGGCACAAGCATGCAGGCTTATCTCCGAAGCAATGTGTATAGTATTTGTACCAACACACACAGTAATACAGTGAAAACACAACAAAATGGACACCACACCAGTTTATGAGAATAGGCAATATTTATCTAAATCAAACAAGACTAAAGTGACAAAAATCCAACATACACAAGTCAAACATGAATTTTCAAATGAATAAGAGTCTTTCTCCATAATAAACAATGGAAACGTTGATTTTGCACAAAGTACCTTATTAGCATCAAAAATAAAGCTGCACGAGTGAGCGTGCTTGGGAAAAGTCAGCGATGCGTTGATTCCTTACTCGCAAGTGAGGCTGTGCGTTTGTTTCTTCTCAGGTCGGTGATGGATAGTTTTTCTCCCTCGCAAGAGAGCGATGCTTCAATTTCTGGACGGGGCACCTCGGATCCGCGCAGTGTCGGGATGACTTTGATGCCCAGGGATGATGCGTGAGAAATCCAGTCTCCCGGTGTTAGACAACCGCACTACATGGGGTTTGCGTCATTAACAGCAGCCGCAAGCGGGTCTTGCATCGTTTTTACAGCCGCGATGCGTCAATCTCCCAGCCGCGATCCAGGTGGACCGCCGATTTTTGCAGCGAAGTGGGTGGCGCTTCATTTTTCAGCGCATTGCAGGTGGTGCGTTGAAAATGTCCCCACACAGTCTTCTGTGGGTGGATTTTAGTCCTTGTTCTGCCGACTTCACCCCTTAAGGGCCCAGGGACTGGATGGGACACCACTTGGCAGGACAGGAGTCTCAGGAGAGAGTCCAGGTGCTGGCAAAGGAAGTCTTTGATGGCCCTGAGACTTCAAAACAGGAGGGAAGCTCAGTTTAAGCCCTTGGAGATTTTTCTCAAGCAGGAATGCACAACAGAGTCCAGTCTTTGTCTCCTTTCACGGGCAGGGGCAGCACTTCTCCTCAACTCTTCAGCTCTTTTCCTTGGCAGAGGTTCCTCTTTAATCCTTGAAGAAATCTGAAAATGTGGGGTTTTGGGTCCACTACTTATACCTCTTTCTGTCTTCGAAGTTGGTGAACTTCAAAGGAAAGTCTCTGTTGCTCACAAGATCCTGCCTTGCCCGGGCCAGGCTCCAAGCTCAAACGAGGGGGTTGGAGACTGCATTGTGTGAGGACAGATGCAGCCCATTCAAGTGTAAGTGACCATTCCTCCCTCCACTGTAGCTCAGACAATCCATCAGGAAATGAAGGCTACACACCAGCTCCCTTTGCCTCACTGTCTAGAGGGGATTCACAAACAGCCCAACTGTCAGTCTGACCCAGACAGGGAATCCACAAACAGGTAGAATCACAGAATGGTTTAAGCAAGAAAATGCCCACTTTTTAAAAGTGGTATTTTCAAACTTTTAAAAAACAACTTTACCAAAAATGTTATTTTTAAATTGTGAGTTCAGACACACCAAACTCCTTATTTCAATCTGCACTTAAATATGATTTAAAGGCAGTTCCCATGTTAACCTATGGGAGGGATAGGCCTCGCAACAGCGAAAAACAAAGTTGGCAGTATTTCACTGTTAGGACATGTAAAACACACCAGTACATGTCCCACCTTTAACATACACTGCACCCTGCCCATGGGGCTACCTAGGGCCTACCTTAGGGGTGCCTTGCATGTGTAAAAAGGGAAGGGTTAGTCCTGGAAGGGGGTACACTTTCCAGGTCAAATTTACAGTGCAGGACTGCACACACAGACACTGCAGTGGCAGGTCTGGGACATGTTTGCAGGGCTACTCATGTGGGTGGCACAACCAGGGCTGTAAGCCCACTAGTAGCATTTGATTTACGGGCTCTGGGCACCTCTAGTGCACTTTACTAGGGACTTACTAGTAAATCAAATATGCCTATCATAGAAAGCCAATTACACATAAAATTTTACACAGAAGCACTTGCACTTTAGCACTGGTCAGCAGTGGTAAAGTGCCCAGAGTACCAAAACAGCAAAAACAGAGTCCAGCACACAGTCAAAACATGGGAAGCAGAGGCAAAAGAGACAGGGAAGACCACACCAAGGATGCAAAGTTTAACACCGTGCATATGTTTTTATGTGTGTTTCTGTTTTTGGGGTATGCATGTGTGTAGCTGCGTGTGATTCTGTATGCTTAGGTGTGTCCATGTTTGTGTGCTTTTGTGTGTGGTGTATGTTGGTATTTATGTGGTATTAAGCTTTGTGTCTGCATGTGTTACTGGTGTGCCTATCTTAACATTTTATTTGCAGGTTTCCAGTATCCCTTGCTCCAGTCCTCATGCACTCAAGAAACAAACCCATCTTATGAGACAGGTACCCCACTACCCACAATCATAAAAGAGCTTTGTAGCCTTCACCATAGTACGACAGGATCCACGAACACAAACTGGAGCACTTTGAATTAAGACATCAAGTTGTTGTATTTCATACCCCTAGTTCATTGTGTAAAGTCTCACTCATGGCTTAACTTGGACGGCCCATGCAAAGAATGTCAGCCACAAGACGGGTTGACTATTGAATGCAAGCATTGGCCAGCAGGTACCAGAGGTGGCTACTAGATGCAACTAATAAACATTTCATATCAAGTATGGCCAACTCACAGAAGGGGCGCCCCAAAGACCAAGAGACACACTACATCCTCCCGGCAGAAGTTGTTCAGATAGTGAAGGGCCTGTGAAGCCACACTAATTGCTATGCTGTCAAAAGTGCACCAGGCACGTATAGAATACCTTAAACTCCAAACAGTGCATACTACAGTATCCACACTGCATCTACAGCACACTGTCTAGTAGCATTTAAGCTGAATGCTTCGCAGTGTTTACACTGCACACTCAACATCAGGTTACATTTCACTGCAATCATTTCTTTTATGAAATCTACCAGTGTCTTAGTCTATTCACATTATATCCAATGTGCATTCACTATTCATACTACAGGTCACAATAAGTTCAGGCCAGAGTTGCAAGACACTGAAAATGCTGATAATATTGTATGGTTGATATGTTTCAAGTAATTGCGCCCAGAGTGCATTCACTGCAAACACAACTGCTCTCATAGCATCTGTTCCCTGCTCACCTGGCACACACTTCACTAGACATATTACACACAGTAAGTTAAAGCTCCATCACACTGGCCACAGTACATTTGCTAAATGATGACACAGTTTGGGGTGCAATATATTCAAATGAGTGTGAACAGAAGTTGCACTGCAAATCATGCACCCACTAGTCACACTTCAACCTCACTGCATCTTATACTCACTCAACAATATCACGCTGTATGCTAGGAACGATTCAGGAGAGTGCAACCACACAGCACACACTGTCATCGCTGCTTGCAAAAGACACTCTAAGAGCATGGTACTCTGACCGTACTCCCTTGAACATTTCACTGTTGCACTAGGTTTGTACATAGGACTAAATGGCTGGCAAGTGTTTCCTTTTACATTGACACTTTCTTATTCGTTTTAATTTCTCTTGAGAGTTTCATGAATGAAAACATTTGTAAAGATTGGAAACATCGATTTTAACGTACAGTTTTGAAATACCATTGAGATATGTGATTGCTTTCCTGGAGTATTTTGAATTTTTTAATACTTTTTTTAAACAATACTTTACAGACAAACAATGTCAAAAGCAACAGCTCAGCACTCCCATTAGAAACGTGAGGCCTATGGACTTTGCCAAAGGTTGTTCATTTTGCTTATACACTCCATAAAAGCGCATGTGTTTGCCAGCTGTTTCGATTGCATGCTTCTGTTCACCACACTTCGTGTTAATCTCTCTCATCCGTATATTTCTTTCCTTTCTGCTTCTTCTTTGGTCTCACTTATCCATGCGCTTCTCCCACATGCTCCTTATTGCTCTCACCTGTGTGCTTCTCCTTTCACCTGGAGGGGTTCTCTAACTTATGTGCATCTCCCCTGCCCTCTTTGTTTCTTACTTCATACATTTATTTTTCTTTGCTCCCCCCCCACCGCCCCTCCCCCCACCTGCTGCCTTGACCTGCTTTTCCGTTGCCGTTCCCCGTGCTTATTTTTTTATTTATATATTTTGGAGGGCAGGCAGCAAATTGCTGCTCGTCCTTCTGTTTTAGAAATAGAAGAGCTTTCTTGCTTTTACAGGTTCATATTAATTATTTACGAGCTCATCATAGATTGGTAAATAAAGAAAAAAGGTGCCTGCATCGCACATATGCATCATGACTCCTGGCAAAAAATTCAAAATGTGGCAGCCACCAGAGCCGTGACATCACGTTGCACAGCAAAAACAACAGAAATTGGCAGAGCCAATTTGGGGGTCATTCTGACCCTGGCGGTCCATGACCGCCATGGCGGAGGTCGGCGGAAGCACCGCCAACAGGCTGGCGGTGCTTCCTGGACGATTCTGACCGGGGCGGTAAAGCCGCGGTCAGAAAAGGGGAGCCAGCGGTTTCCCGCCGGTTTCCCGCTGGCCCAGGGTATCCGCCATGGCTGCGCTGCTTGCAGCACCGCCATGGGGATTCCAACCGCCTTCCCGCCAGCCTGTTTCTGGCGGTGTCCACCGCCAGAACCAGGATGACGGGAACGGGTGTCGTGGGGCCCCCTAACAGGGCCCCACAAAGATTTCCACTGTCTGCTTTGCAGACAGTGAAAATCGCGACGGGTGCCACTGCACTGTACCCGTCGCACCCCTGCAACTCCGCCGGCTCCATTCCGAGCCGGCTTCATTGTTGAAGGGGCTTTCCCGCTGGGCCGGCCGGCGGTATTCTGGCGGTCGCCCGCCGGCCCCGCGGAAAAGCCAGAATGGCCGCCGCGGTCTTTTGACCGCGGAGCGGTCTTTCGGCGGGAACCGCTTGGCGGGCGGCGACCGCCGACCGCCGCGGTCAGAATGACTGCCTATGTCTTAAATGTGGGATGTATTGGCTTCACCAATGCTTGTTCTAATTGTATCATTCATTTACTTACCAACCCTCATTCCTGTCTTCATAAGTTCAATATGAGGAAGAGAAGAAAAAAAAGAATTACTAATAATTATATATTCTGTTTGCCACTTTATACATACCAGTTGCCATCTTCTGGAGAGCATGTCTTCTGACTTAGGCCCTCATTACAACCCTGGCGGTCAGTGTTAAAGCGGCGGTAATAGCATCAACAGGCCGGCGGTACAAAAAAGGGAATCACGACCATGGTAGAAACCGCCAACACAGCCCGCCACTTTAACACTCCGAACGCCACGGCGGAAGAAACAAACAACACGGCGGTAACCGCCAACAGACAGGCGGAACACAATGTACCGCCCACTGTATTACAAGGCACCAATCTGCCAGCTTTTCCGAAGCGGTACCAACGCCATCAAAACCATGGCGGAACGGAAACCACTCACCTCTTGACACCCAACAAGGAACCAGGACAACATGGAGCCCGAGTTACAGGTGCTACCAATGTTGGTTTACCTCCTCTTCTACCAGGAGCAGCAAAGATGGCGGCAACGACCACAGTGAGTACTGCACCTAGCACACAGGGGAGGGGGGGAGGAAAAAAAGAGTGACACACACACGCAACACACAACACCCCCGCCTCCACCCTCGCCCACAACACCATACACACAAATAGATGCAGCAACATTACATATACACCCCGTAACCCTCTGGAAGAACGCAAGGACAAAAGGAAATGATTGTAACAAGTGTAATCATCGAAAATTCAGATATGGAAACAGGTCTGTAACAGATCATCTTATACAAATATGTACAGCAACTACACAAGTCCGGATAGTGTTCCATTCATTGTCCGTGGACCAGTGGTCCCAAAATGCATGGGCGAAGCCCACACATGATACCTGCCTCAAAACGGAGAGAACACTGCTGGGGCATCAGGTCGAAACAAAACAGGCACCTCAGGGAGAAGGGGAGGGGGGCACCTCAGTCGGATGATGGGACGACACCACTACTCCTCGAGGGAGCTCCATGCCCACTGTTTGCTCCTGGGGAGTGCAAAGCCACAGTCTCACAAGTCTCTCAAGTGGATGGGTTGCCCACTGATTGGTCCTGGGGAGTGCAAAGTAACAGTCTCACAAGTCTCTCAAGTGTGTGGGTTGCCCACTGATTGGTCCTGGGGAGTGCAAAGCCACAGTCTCACAAGTCTCTCAAGTGGGTGGGTTGCACACTGATTGGTCCTGGGGAGTGCAAAGTCACAGTCTCACAAGTCTCTCAAGTGGGTGGGTTGCCCACTGATTGGTCCTGAGGAGTGCAAAGCCACAGTCTCACAAGTCTCTCAAGTGGGTGGGTTGCCCACTGATTGGTCCTGGGGTGTGCAAAGCCACAGTCTCTCCAGCGGATGCTGTTCTCCACTGGTTCTGGATGGGGCTTGGTGCCCAGAGTGCTACATCCTGCTAAGGACTGGGGTATTGAATGCTGTTCTCCACTGGTTCTGGAGGGGGCTTGGTGCCCAGAGTGCTACATCCTGCTAAGGACTGGGGTATTGAATGCTGTTCTCCACTGGTTCTGGAGGGGGCTTGGTGTCCATAGTGCTTCATCCTGCTAAGGACTGGGGTGGTGGATGCTGTTCTCCACTGGTTCTGGAGGGGGCTTGGTGCCCAGAGTGCTTCATCCTGCTAAGGACTGGGGTAGTGGATGCATCTTTCCACTGGTTCTGGAGGAGGCTTGGTGCCCACAGTGCTTCACTTGGTGTGTGGCAGTTCCCATTACCGCACCTGGGTGTCAGAGCCACAAGATTTCCTGGGAACAGGTAGCATGATACTCCATGGAGGCAGAGACACACTCCACCCTGCAGCGACTCGGCCTGCCAACTGCTGGTACTGCCAGTGCTGGTTGTGGTGCCTCATGTACGCTGTACAGGGTCCCGGACATCTCCTGCAGCCTTGGACGACTGCCCACTGGGAATGATGTCCATGTCGGCTGTGGTGGCACAGTCTGAGTACGTCACGGGGCAGGTGGCGGTGGTTGCGGCAGTGTCAGCGGCAGAGATGCTAGCGGTGGTGCATGTGTCAGCACCTGTGGAGGGAGACACCAGGACATCTCCTGCAGCCTCGGACGGCTGCCCACTGGGGATGATGCTGGGGACTGTAGCAGAGGCAGCAGACGTGCAGGTGGGTGTGCAGGTGGGTAAGCAGGTGGCGATGCAGATGGTGGTGGTTGCAGCGGTGCCTACCGCAGTACAGGTTGCTGTTCTGACCTGCAGAAGGGGTGTCACCAGTCCCTCACCCTGAGGCTCTGTGCCCTGAGCTGACTTCCCTTTAGCCTTGTGTCCCTTCCCCACCTTGGAAGTCGCTGCTGGGACCTTGGCACTGTCCTCCTTTGTCTTGGAGGAGGCATGTTGTCCCCTTCTTCATCTTGGAAGGTGGCGGAATAGGGTGATCCTTGGCCTCACTAGGTGGCGTACTGGCAGCCCTGATGGATGTGGCCCACGATGTTACAGGACTTGCGGGGCCACAGTGCTCGAGGATTTTGTGGCTGAGGTGCTGGGCTGGGATCTGGACATCCTGGCCCTAGGGGAAAGATGGGGGGAGGTGTAGAAAAGAGGTCAAAGTTAGCGAAGAAAAGATTTTTAGACACACTGGGATGGGAAGATGGAGGGGGTTTGGGAGTGGAGGAAGAGGTAGTGATTGTAGGAAGTGTACGTCTGCTGAATTTGGGTGAGGGTGCATGGGCTGGAGGCTGTTGTGAGGTGGATGGCTGTTGAGTGGGTGTGTGCCGGCTTTTGTGCAGTTTGGGAGGAGGGCTCACAGACACACTGGGAGAGGACACAGGGGACGTGTGAATGGTAGCGGGGTGGTGATTGCACGTGAGCGGTGTGTGCTGATGGGCGTGCTAGTGATGGATGTAGTGGCTGAGGATGTAGTGCATGCAGGTGTGAGTGGAGATGAGACTGAGAGGGAGGAGGAGGAGGACGTGGAGGAGGGGGACACAGTGGAGGCAGTGGATGTTGGTGTCTCTGCATGGGGATGGTACTTGTGTGAGTGCCTGTGGGATGTGTGGTGCTTATGTTTGCCATGTCCACTCTTGTGTGTTGATGAGTATGCATGCTGGTCTGATGGTGTGCTTGGGATAGGCTGAGGTACAGGGGAATGTGTCTGGGTAGTGGAAGTTGGAGGGGGGAGGCTGGACACAGGGACAATGGCTGCCATCAGTGCTGAGGCCAGAGCCTGAAATGCTCTCTGTTGGGCTGCCACGCCAGAATGAATGCCCTCCAGGTATGCATTTGTTTGCTGCAAATGCCTCTCGACACCCTGGATGGCATTCAAAATGGTTGATTGCCCAACAGTGAGGGATCTCAGGAGGTCAATAGCCTCCTCACTGAGGGCAGCAGGGCTGACTGGGGCAGGGCCTGAGGTGCCTGGGGCTAAGGAGATGGTCAACCTCCTGGGTGAGGGGCACGGGAAACACGCTGAGGGGCTTCTGGGAGGGCGGTGCTGGTAGGGGGTAGTGGCGGCTCTACCTGTTGATACGGTGGGCAAAGAGGTGCCCGCCACCACAAGGGAGCTCCCATCAGAGGAGGAGTCGCTGTCGCTGGTGTTTCATCCAGCCCTGTGGTGGAGCTGCCCTTGCCCTCCGTCCCACTGCTGCCTTCAGACTCCGTACATTCACCCTCCAGGGCCATGTGGGTTGCAGCTCCCTACTGCTCCGGTGCCAATGCTCCTCTGCCAGATGATGCTAATGCACACAAGGACAGGGTGACAAAACAAAAAGGGGAGGAAAGACAGAAGAGACACATGGTCAAAGCCTGCAACACCACTACCGTTGACGGACACAACACACAGGGAGCAGCCCTATGCACTAGCCCATGCACTAACAGTTCACGGGAAAAGTACATGCCAATGGGGGACTCTGCCTAGAGCCATTTGATGCACACCTGGAACCCACAGGAGCTTGACTAGGTGTAGAGGGCCACTACCACTTTTGGGTTTGGCGTGCCACTGAGCCTGCCAAACAATGGATCTAACCTGTCACATTTGCCCTCCCCTAGGGGAGCCCAGAGCCCACTTCCTCCACCCAGAAACCTCATAAAGCACGCAGAATCAGCTGAATGAGACTGTGCTCACACCCATGGTGGATGCTGTGATGCCCTCAAGCGCCCATCCAGCTCAGGATATGCCACCGCCAGGATCTGGTACATCAGGGGGGTCATGGTGCGACGGGCACCCCTCCCACGTTGGGAGGCCATCCTCAGCTGGGCCTCCAGCGTATTCTTGGTCCAGCGGCGCAGGTCCTCCCATCTTTTGCGGCAGTGGGTGCTCTGTCTATGGTAGACCCCCAGGGTCCGCACTTTCTTGGCGATGGCACGCCAAATACCCTTCTTCTGGTGGGCGCTGACTTAGAGGAAATGTAAAGTAGGAATGGATTTTACTCCCCTGTCCGGTTATTTTTACTCATTGGCCACAACCACCCACCCTGGCCCACAAACACATACACTGGCCATCCTCACATGCTGGCCTCTGCCCACCCCCCACATGTATCTTCCATCGACACCACTCCATACATTCATGTCCCATCCATAATGCTCACAGTGTACTCACCTGTTTGTCTGGTGGACCGTAGAGTTGTGTGTACTGGGGGAGGACCTGTGGGAAGGTAGCCTCTTTCTAGCCTTGTTACCCCCCACTTTTGGCCTGTTTGTGAGTATATGTCAGGGTGTTTTTACTGTCTCACTGGGATCCTGCTAGCCAGGGCCCCAGTGCTCATAGTAGACACCCTATGTTGTCAGTGTGTTTGATATGTGTCACTGAGATCCTGCTAGCCAGGACCCCAGTGCTCATAAGTTTGTGGCCTATATGTGTTCCATGTATGGTGCCTAACTGTATTACTGAGGCTCTGCTAACCAGAACCTCAGTGTTTATGCACTCTCTGCTTTTCAAATTGTCACTGCAGGCTAGTGACTAATTTTACCAATTCTGATTGGCACACTGGGACACCCTTATAATTCCCTAGTATATGGTGCCTAGGTACTCAGGGTATTGGGGTTCCAGGAGATCCCTATGGGCTGCAGCATTTCTTTTGCCACCCATAGGGAGCTCAGATAATTCTTACACAGGACTGCCACTGCAGCCTGAGTGAAGTAACGTCCACGTTATTTCACAGCCATTTTACACTGCACTGAAGTAACTTATAAGTCACCTATATGTCTAACCCTTACTTAGTGAAGGTTAAGTGCAAAGTTACTTAGTGTGAGGGCACCCTGGCACTAGCCAAGGTGCCCCACATTGTCCAGGGCAAATTACTCAGACTTTGTGAGTGCGGAGACACCATTACACACGTGAACTACATATAGGTCAATACTTATGTGCAGCTTCACAATGGTAACTCTGAACATGGCCATGTAACACGTCTAGGATTATGGAATTGTCACCCCAATACCATTCTGGTATTGGGGAGACAATTACATGCATCCCCGGGGCTCCAGCATGGACCCCATGTACTGCCAAACTAGCTCTCTGGGGTTTTCTCTGCAGCTACCGCTGCTGCCAACCCTCAGACAGGTTTCTGCCCTCCTGGGGTCTGGGCAGCCCAGTCCCAGGAAGGCAGAACAAAGGATTTCCTCTGATAGAGGTTGTTACACCCTCTCCCTTTGGAAATAGGTGTTAGCCTCCCCAGCCTCTGGAAATGCTTTGAAGGGCACAGATGGTGCCCTCCTTGCATAAGCCAGTCCACACCGGTTCAGGGAGCCCCCAGCCCCTGCTATGGCGCGAAACTGGACAAAGGAAAGTGGAGTGACCACTCCCCTGTCGATCACCACCCCAGGGGTGGTGCCCAGTGCTCCTCCAGTGTGTTCCAGACCTCTGCCATCTTGAATGCAGAGATGTGAGGGCAAAATGGAGACCTCTGAGTGGCCAGTGCCAGAAGGTGATGTCAGAGACCCCTCCTGATAGGCTCTTACCTGGTTAGGTAGCCAATCCTCTATGAGGGCTATTTAGGGTCTCTCCTGAGGGTTTCTCCCCAGATAATGAATGCAAGAGCTCACCAGAGTTCCTCTTCACTTCCCTCTTCAACTTCTGCCAAGGATCGACAGCTGACTGCTCCTGGATGCCGCAAAACTGCAACAAAGTAGCAAGAAGACTACCAGCAACATTGTAACGCCTCATCCTGCTGGCTTTCTCAACTGTTTCCTGGTGGTGCATGCTCTGAGGGCTGTCTGCCATCACTGTAAGCGAAGAAGAAATCTCCCGTAGGTCGACGGAATCTTCACACTGCTAACGCAGGTAACTTCTGCATCACCGGTCCTCTGGGTCCCCTCTCATCTTGACAAGGGTGGTCCCTGGAACACAGGAGCTGGATCCAAGTGTCCCCGTCAGTCCAGTGGCCCTTCTGTCCAAATTTGGTGGAGGTAAGTCTTTGCCTCCCCACGCCAGACAGTAATCCTGTGTACTGCATGAACTGCAGCTGCTAGGGCTTCTGTGCACTTTTGCAAGACTTCCTTCACGCACAGCACAGCCCAGCCAGGTCCCCAGCACTTTGTCCTGCATTGCCCAACTCGCTAAGTTAACCTCCAACTTCAAGGGACCCTCTTTTGTTGTGCTGATATGACCGCCAGGCACAGATCGTCTGAACACCTGTTCAGGTGCTTCTGTGGGTGCTGCCTGCTTCTGCATGATCTCACTGTGTTGCTGAGCGCCCCTTCTGTCTCCTCCTCCAAGTGGCGACCTCCTGGTTCTTCCTGGGCCCTGGCAGCACCCAAAGTCTTTAACCACAACTCTTGCAGCTAGCAAGGCTTGTTTGCAGTTTTTCTGCATGGAAACAACTCTGCATCCTCCAGCACGCCATGGGACATCTTCTCACCAAAGGAGAAGTACCTGTCACCTTCCGAGGTTGCAGAATATTTGGCCTCTTCCACCCAGAGGTAGCCCTTTTGCACCTTCATCCGGGGTTCAATGGGCTCCTGTCCCCCCTGGACACTTGTGTGACTCTTGGACTTGGTCCCCTTCCTTTGCAGGTCCTCAGGTCCAGGAATCCATCTTCAGTGCTTTGCAGTCAGTTGTTGCCTTTGCAGAATCCCCTATCTCGCCTTTACTGTCTTTATGGGGTAGTAGGATTACTTTACTCCTACTTTTCAGGTAGGGGTATCTTGGACACTCTTAGGCCCTCATTCTGACCTTGGCGGTCGGCGGAGAGGCGGCGGTCGGACCGCGAACAGACCGGCGGTCCAAAAAATGGCATTCTGACCGCGGCGGTCACCGCCGCGATCGAACGCCACTTTCCCACTCCGACCGCCACGGCGGTCATGACCGACGGGCTGGAGTTTGCGCACTCCGGCCCGGCGGTCGACCCAAGACCGCCAACCGTATCATGACCCTGCTTACCGCCGCGGTTTTTGGCGGTCGGGAACCGCCATGCGAACCATGGCGGTAGGCACTATCGGGGCCAGGGAATTCCTTCCCTGGCACTGATAGGGGTCTCCCCCACCCCCCACTACCCCCCACGAGTCCTCCCCCCACACCCTCCACCCCCCCAGAGGTGGTACGAACCCCCTGCCCCCCCCACCCCGACATGCACATACACGCACCCCGACATGCACGCACCCCCAACATGCACATATGCACACCCCCTACACACACACATACACAACGGGGGCACATACCCGCACACATACATGCCAACATGCGCACCCGCCGAACTACACACATTGCCCATAGGCACAGCAGCACCCCCCGCCCGCATGCACGCACTCACACACCCCCTCTACACACCCCCATGCACGCACACATCACACAACACCCCCCCACCCCCTCCCCTCACAGACGATCAACTTACCTTGTGCGTTGGTCCCCCGGGAGGCGACGGGAGCCATAGGGACGTGACCGCCAACAGAAGACCGCCAACAGAAGACCGCCACACAGAAATGTGGGTCGTAATTCTGGGGGCGGTGTTCTGCTGGCGTGGCGGTGGAGGTTGACCAGTCTCCACTTTCCCGCCGACCGCCAGTGTGGCTGCTGGCGGTTTTCTGGCAGAACGCTCCCAGCGGTCGGAATACGCGCAGCGGCATACCGCCGCGGTCGGCGGTCTTTACCGCGGCGGTAACTCGGCGGTCTTGCGAAAAGACCGCCAAGGTCAGAATGAGGGCCTTAGTGTTTTCTTACACTCCCAGTGACCCTCTACACACCACACTAGGCCTGGGGTCCATTCGTGGTTGGCATTCCACTTTTGGAGTATTTGGTTTGTGTTGCCACTAGGTCTATTTTCTCCCAGTGTTTCAACTACTTTTCTAAGTGGTTTACTTACCTGATTTTGGTTTGTGTGTATATTTTGTGTATTTTACATACCTCCTGAGGGGAGTATATCCTCTGAGATACTTTTGGCATATTGTCACTAATATAAAGTACCTTTATTTTTAGTAACTCTGAGTATTGTGTTTCTTATGATATAGTGCTATATGATATAAGTGGTAGAGTAGGAGCTTTGCATGTCTCCTAGTTCAGCCTAAGCTGCTCTGCTATAGCTACCTCTATCAGCCTAAGCTGCTAGAACACTACTAATCTACTAATAAGGGATAACTGGACCTGGCATAAGGTGTATGTACCATCATGTACCCACTATAAGCTAGGCCACCCTTCTACATTGGTGGTGCAGCAGTGGGATAAGCACTTGTAACTGCTTTACCACTTTGTCATTGGGGCTTTTCATAAGAAAAACATATACCAAATACTTCAGAATGTACACAGTAACCTAACCAGTTTAACTTTACTTCTCTAAAAACTTTCTAAAAAGTTTCTGAAAAGTTTCTGAAAACTTTCAAAAGTTTTCAAAAGTTTGAACAAGATTTTCTCTGTTCTTTTAAAAGTTCCAAAAACGTTTTTCTCTCTCTGTCCTAAACCTTTTCTGTCATGTCTGCAGTAGAGCTTACTCCCACAGTTGTCCAGGCAACATAAGGGAATCTAACCTTTAAAAGTTTGATTGGTCTCTGCATAGAAAGGGGTTTAGCAATTGGTAAGAATCCTACAAAAGATCTTCTCCTAGAAAGTAACCAGAACCAGTCTGGCCCATCCCAGGATCAGGAGGTGGGGGGGGGAGAGGGGGTACCCAGCCAGACTCAGATGAGTCCCCTGAGATGATGGGGAGAGTTCCTCCAAGGACCTGTCAGCTAACAGGCCATCCAGAGACACTGGTAGTGGGAGGGGGTCACACATTAGTAGGGCACCTTTCACTCCTAAAGGCCAGGTTACTAGAGTCCAGTCAGTTAGGGACAGGTCCAACTCTGCCAATTCCCACATTTCTTCTGTGTCTCACAATTCCCAAGCCTCCCACCCTGAGGATAACTTATTGGAAAGGGAACCCAGAAAGCTGAGGTTGGAAGAGGCCAGGCTGAAGCTTAAACAGCAGCAGCTGGCCTTAGACAGGGAATCTCTGGATGTAGAAAGGGAAAGGCAGAGGTTGGGGTTAGTTCCCCATGGCAGCAGCATTGTTTTTGGTAGTAATCCTGTTAGAGAGCAAGATTCCAGAAACCTGCATAAGAGAGTCCCCCCTTACAAGGAGGGGGTTGACATTAACAAGTGGTTTGCTGCACTTGAGAGGGCCTGTATGGTACAGTTGGTCCCTCAAAGGCAGTGGGCTGCTATCTTGTGGCTATCTTTCACTGGTAAGGGTAGGGATAGGCTCCTTACTGTCAGAGAAAGTGATGCTAACAATTACAAAGTTTTGAAGGATGCACTCTTGGATGGATTTGGCTTAACTACTGAACAATACAGGATTAAGTTCAGAGCCCCAGAAAAGAGTCCTCTCAAGACTGGACAGACTTTGTAGACTGTTCAGTGAAGGCCTTGGAGGGTTGGTTACATGGCAGTAAGGTGACTGACTATTAAAGCCTGTATAATCTAATCCTGAGAGAGCCTATTTTGAACAACTGTGTGTCTGATGTGTTGCACCAGTACTTGGTAGTCTCAGATCTGACCTCTCCCCAAGAATTGGGAAAGAAAGCAGGCAAATGGGTCAGAACAAGAGTGAACAGAAAAGTTCATAAAGGAGGTGACAAGTGTGGCAAGAAGAAAGATGGTGAGAAATCTCAGGATAAGCATGGGGCTAAAGGTAAAACTAAAGATCCTTCTTCAAATCCTAAACACTCTTCAGGGGGTGGGGATAAATCAACGTCTTCCTCTTCTTCACAACCCACACACATTAAAAAGCCTTGGTGCTATGTGTGTAAAAATAAAGGCCATAGGCCAGGGGATAAGTCCTGCCCAGGTAAACCCCCTGAGCCTACCACCACTAATACATCAAACTCTAGTGCCCCTAGCAGTAGTGGTAATAGCGGTGGGACTGCTGGCAACAGTAAAAATAAGGGTGTAGTTGGGTTCACTTATGGTTCCATCATAGAAACTGGGGTAGTCTGTCCCAAGACAGTTTCTGTCACCCCTGGTGGCATTGGCCTTGCCACACTGGCTGCTTGTCCCCTTACAATGGATAAGTACAGGCAGACAGTTTCAATAAATTGTGTTGAGGCTCCGGCCTACAGGGACACAGGTGCCAGTATCACTTTGGTGACTGAAAACCTACTGTCTCCTGCACAGCACATCATTGGACAACAATACAAGATTCTTGATGTCCATAACTCCACTTAGGGCCAGATGTAGGTAGAAAGCAAATTGCGATTTGCAAATTGCGAGTCCTCCCGACTCACAATTTGCAACTCGCAATTTGCTATGCAGAAAGGTGTCTCAGACACCTTCTGCGACTCACTATGGGGTCGCAAAGACCCACCTCATTTATATTAATGAGGTGGGTCGCAGTTTGCAACCCCATAGCAAGTCTAGGCACTCACGGGGATGGTGGCCTGCTGGAGACAGCAGACCACCATGTCCGTGACTGCTTTTAAATAAAGCAGTTTTTTTTTCTATCTGCAGCCCGTTTTCCTTCGAGCTGCACATAGAAAAGAAATACCAAAACCTTTTGTTTCGGTTTTTTTCAGAGTAGGCAGTGGTCCATAGGACCACTGCCTGCTCTGAAAAAATAATTTTGTGATCATTCACAAAGGGGAAGGGGTCCCATGGGGACCCCTTCCCGTTTGCGAATGAGTTACCATCCACTTCAAGTGGATGGTAACTGCGAGTTGATTTGCGACAATCAACTTACATCGCAGTGCGAGTCGCAAATAGGAAAAGAACACCCCTTCCTATTTGCGAGTCGGAAATACATTTTGCGAGTCGATTCCGACTCGCAAAATGTGTTTCTGCATCGCGTGCGGGCATTAGCGCCTCGCAAACGAAGTTTTTCGCCGTTTGCGAGGGACTAATGCCTTGCTACATCTGGCCCTAAGTTCCTTCCCTCAGCTATAATTCAGTTTAGTTGGGGTGGAGTTACTGGCCCTAATCAGGTGGTGGTATCACCAAGCTTACCTGTAGACTGTCTCTTAGGTAATGACCTAGAGGCCTCAGGTTGGGCTGAGGCAGAATTTAATACCCATGCAGCCATGCTGGGTATCCCTGAGGAATTGCTTCCTCTCATTTCAGCTGAAATGAAAAAGCAGAGGAGAGAAAAAAGCCTGAAAACTCAGGATCCTTCTCCAACAACAGGTGAAAAGGGCATCAAAGTATCCCCTACCCACCCTGCCATTCAGGATACCATTCCTATGGTGGTGGCACCTGTACCAAGGGAATCATCAGCTAGCACAGCTGTACTCCCTGAGGTAGAAGTACCTCTCTGTGGGATAACTAATATTGGTGAGAAAAAGTGCTTCTGTGGGTGCTGCCTGCTTCTGCATTTGCTCTCTGTGCTGCTGAGTGCCCCCTCTGTCTCCTCCTCCAAGGGGTGACCTCCTGGTCCTTCCTGGGCCCTGGCAGCACCCAAAACCTTCAACCACGACTCTTGCAGCTAGCGAGGCTTGTTTGGGGTCTTTCTGTGTGGAAACAACTCTGCATCCTCCACCACGCTGTAGGACATCTTCTGACCAAAGGAGAAGTTCCTGGCAACTTCCGTTGTTGCAGAATCTTCAGCTTCTTCCACCCGGAGGCAGCCCTTTTGCACCTTCATCCGGGGTTTAGTGGGCTCCTGCCCCCCTTGGACACTTGCGTGACTCTTGGACTTGGTCCCCTTCCTTTGCAGGTCCTCAGGTCCAGGAATCCATCTTCAGTGCTTTGCAGTCAGTTGTTGCCTTTGCAGAATCCCCTATCTCGACTTTACTGTCTTTCTGGGGTAGTAGGGTAACTTTACTCCTACTTTTAAGGGTCTTGGGGTGGGGTATCTTGGACACCCTTAGTGTTTTCTTACACTCCCAGTGACCCTCTACACACTACACTAGGCCTAGGGTCCATTTGTGGTTCGCATTCCACTTTCGGAGTATATGGTTTGTGTTACCCCAAGGCCTATTATCTCCTATTGCATTATATTGTATTCTACAGTGTTTGCATTACTTTTCTAAGTGTTGTACTTACCTGATTTTGGTTTGTGTGTGTATTTTGTGTATTTTACATACCTCCTAAGGGAGTATATCCTCTGAGATACTTTGGCACATTGTCACTAAAATAAAGTACCTTTATTTTTAGTAACACTGAGTATTGTGTTTCTTATGATATAGTGCTATATGATATAAGTGGTATAGTAGAAGCTTTGCATGTCTCCTAGCTCAGCCTAAGCTGCTCTGCTATAGCTACCTCTATCAGCCTAAGCTGCTAGAACACTACTAATCTACTAATAAGGGATAACTGGATCTGGCACAAGTGTAAGTACCGTCAGGTACCCACTATAAGCCAGGCTAGCCTCCTACAGGACCCCATCCACGAGTTTCTCCAACTCCTCTGCAGTGAAGGTAGGGGCCCTTTCCCCAGACACTGTAGCCATTGTGGCTTCCAGACTCAGGTCACAGCAGCACTTACATTGTAGGTCCTCTCCTGTTGAAGGTCAGGTATCAAGTGAGTGAACAGATAGAAAATGGCGGCCACATCCACGGCGGTGCGTACCGTCACTGCTGGCGAACATCGTCATTGGTTCCTGGAACCAATAGGGCCCAATGATAACCAATGCTGAGATGCACATCGGTCTTCGTCCGCCTACTGCGACGGTATACAACGCCATCGCAGTTACTTCATTTCCCCTTGTCCCTCCTTACAGGTCAGGCAGCTGCCATTTCAGGTGGCCACATGGCAGGCCAACTAACTGCATCACAGCAGTTTTGTGCAGGAATACAGACATACAGCGCTAAACACAGATTACATCACATTTGTTCTAAACACCCTCGTGAAACCTATGTGGTGTATGACCCTCTGCTCACCCTTCTCCTCCATAGGGCATGTCTGCTGGGGCAGATGATGAGATGGCGTCATCCTCCGGTATACAGACCCCTGGTGGACCTGTCGACAACAGAAGACAGACACATCATTATCACCTACAGACTTGATCGTGCCACAATCCATGAACTGTGTGCCCAGTTGGAGCCAGACCTGATGTCAGCTACCCGCCATCCCACAGGAATCCCCCCTCTAGTACAGATCCTGTCAGTACTCCATTTCCTGGCCAGCGGGTCCTTTCAAACAACAGTGGCCATGGCATCAGGGATGTCACAGCCAATGTTTTCTAACGTGTTGTCCAGAGTGTTGTTTGCCCTGCTGAAACACGTGCGCAGCTACATCGTTTTCCCCCAGGTGGAGGATTTGCCCACAGTGAAAGGTGACTTCTATGCCCTGGGATATATCCCCAACATCATTGGTGCCATTGATGGTACACATGTGGCATTTGTCCCCCCCGCAGGAATGAAGAGGTGTACAGAAACCGCAAAAGCTACCATTCTATGAATGTGCAGATGGTGTGTTTGGCAGACCAGTACATCTCCCATGTGAATGCCAAGTATCCTGGCTCAGTGCATGACGCTTACATTTTGAGGAATAGCTGCATCCCTTATGTGATGGGGCAACTCCAGAGGCTCCGTGTGTGGCTAATAGGTGAGCCCAAGGTCCCAACACAGATGACATAGGTGTCTGACTATGGTAGAGTCCCTAATGGTTGGTGTATGTCTCACAGTTGTCCCTCGATATTTGCAGGTGCAACCTGTCATGGCTACTGACCCCAGTGAGGAATCTCAGGACAAGAGCAGAGGAACGCTACAATGAGGCACATGGGCGAACTAGGAGGATAATTGAGCATACGTTCGGCCTCCTGAAAGCCAGGTTCCGGTGCCTCCATCTAACAGGTGGCTCCCTATACTACTCACCGAAGAAGGTGTGCCAGATCATCGTGGCATGCTGTATGTTGCACAACCTGGCTTTACGACGCCAGGTGCCTTTGCTGCAGGAGGATAGGCCTGATGTTGGTCTTGTGGCAGCTGTGGAGCCTGTGGACACTGAAGAAGAGGAGGCAGAAGAAGAAGATATAGACAACTAAAACAACATCATCATGCAATACTTCCAGTGAGACACAGGTAAGAGATTGGCACTGCTCCTCTCATATCAGACTACTGTAGGACATTGCATGATTCTACCTTTTTGCCTCTGTGTATGGACCCCTACAGTTCACTTTGGCTTTCCATTTTACAGGTCTGTGTACCACTTTCTGCCTTCTGCTATGTTTACTGCTGCCCAACAACTGTCTAACATTGGTATGTGAAAATGAACTTTGGCATTGCTATTTTACTGAGAGGTTGCAATAACACATTTGTGAAAGTACAGACTGACTCCAGATTGATTTGTGATTCAAGGGTGTTTATTTCTGTGCTAATAAGTGGAGGGGGCTGTGCAATGGGCTGGGGTGATGGTGGAGGAATGTCCATGGTGGAGTCCAGTCGATTGGCATCACAGGTGCATAGTCCAAGGGGGCATAGTAAATGGATGGGGTAACAAAGTGGGACAGAAGGGTGACAATCAGGAGAGTCTTATTTCCTGGTGAGGGTCTTGGCAATGTTCTTTGTCTTGTGCCTGGATCAGTGGGACCGTTTGCGGGGTGGTTCTCCTTCTGCAGGGGGTGGGGTGCTGGTGGCCTGTTGGTCCTGTGGCGGGACCTCCTGTCCACTGGCGTTGGCGGAGGCGGAGGGCTGTTCATCGTTCAGGCTGGTGTCAGGGGCATGTTGGTGTGCCACTGTGTCCCTCTTGGAGTTGGCCATGTCTGCCAGCACCCCTGCAATGGTGACCAGGGTGTTGTTAATAGACTTTAAGTGCTCCCTGATCCCCAGGTAGTGTTCCTCCTGCAGCCGCTGGGTCTCCTGAAACTTAGCCAGTACCTTGCCCATGGTCTCCGGGGAATAATGGTATGCTCCCATGATGTTGGAGTGTGCCTCGTGGAGAGTGGGTTCCCTGGGCCTGTCCTCCCCCTCTCGCACAGCAGTCCTCCCAGCTTCCCTGTTATCCTGTGCCTCTGTCCCCTGAACCGTTTGCCCACTGACCCCAGGTCCCTGACTGTGTTTGGTTAGTGGGTTTGCCTGGGGTCCCTGTAGTGGTGGACACACTGCTGATTGACGTGTCCTGGGGTCAGAGGTATGGGCCCGCTGGGTGGGTGCTGTGGTGGTGTTTCCTGAGGGAGGAGGTTCTGTGGTTGTTTGTGACAGTGACAGGGGAACCGACTGTCCCGAGGTCCCAGATGGGCCGGGCTGGTAATCTTGATCCAGGCGTGCAGAGCTGCTGTCATCACTGTGGGCCTCTTCTGTGGGGGAACTGGATATGTCTGGCACCTCCTGTCCGGTGGCGTTAGGTACGGGTCCTGTTGGGGGGGTAAATGCATAGTTATTGTATCTGTGTGTGCCCTCTTGTCCAATGTGTGAGTTACCCTCCACTCCTGTGGTTGGCTTATTGTCTTTGGCCTTGTATGATTGTTAATTTTGGGGCCTGGGTGAGTATCTGTACTGGACATGCTTGGGTGATGGGTGTCCATGCATTGGTGTGACATGCAGGGCTTGGGATTAGGATGTGTGGATTGTGATATTGGGGTATGTGTGGGGTGTTGGGGTGATGGGTGTGAGGGTTGGGCTAGGAGTTTGTGATGGCAAGCAGGTAGGGTGGGGGGATATAGTAGTAAAGATATGACTTACCAGAGTCCAGTCCTCCTGCTACTCCTGCGAGGCCCTCAGGATGCATGATCGCCAAGACTTGCTCCTCCCATGTTGTTAGTTATGGGGGAGGAGGGGGGGGGTCCACCGCCAGTCCTCTGTACTGCTACCTGGTGTCTGGATAACAAGGAACGCACCTTACCCCGTAGGTCGTTCCACTTCTTCCTGATGTCATCCTGTGTTCTTGGATGCTGTCCCACTGCGTTGACCCTGTTGACAATTCTCTGCCATAGCTCCATCTTCCTTGCAGTGGATGTCTGCTGCGCCTGTGATACGAATAGCTGTGGCTCTACCCGGATGATTTCCTCCACCAAGACCCTGAGCTCCTCCTCAGAAAACCTGGGGTGTCTTTGAGGTGCCATGATGTGGTGTGGGTGATGTGTGAGGTGCTGTTTGTTGTGATGTGTTGGGTTGGGGTGTTGTTTGAGGTGCGTGGATGTTGTATGAGTGATGGTGCTGTGTGCCTGTGGATGCTGGTGTTGTGTTTGCTATTCTCTCTCTCTGTGCTTCTTCAAACAGGTCGTTGTAAGGGGTTGTGGGTAATGTGGGTGTGTGTTTTATATTGGATTGGGTGTGTGGGTGTGGTGTGTGTATCAAGTGTGTGTATTTTGAATTGTCCAATGTCGTTGTGTTTTGTAAGTGTGTGTGTATTTTGAGCACGGCGGTGTGTACCGCCAATGGATTACCGCGGTTGAATGACCGCCACGTTGATTCGTGGGTTGTGATAGTGTGGGCGTAGTTCTGTTGGCGTGACGGTGTAGATTTCGCTATCACCAGTTTATCACTGACCTTTGGTGTGGCGGACTTGTGTGGGTGTCTGTATTGTGGCAGATTATGAGCTGTCGGTCGTAATACCTGTAGCAGATTTCCGCCACGGTATCTTGACGGCTGTCAGCACGGCGGTAATCGGGATTTACTGCCAGGGTTGTAATGAGGGCCTTAGTGCTTCTGTTCTGTTTTACTTAGAATTGATAGTGTCACTTCCTGCTTATAGTGTGCAGATAAAGTTGTGTCCAGTGCTTACTGTGGTATTGTGAAGGCCGTGTGCTTTCAGGTTCTAGTGTCTAAAGACCTGGTTTAGAGTTTGGGGGAGGGGTTTACTCCATCACAAACATGACAGATATCCCTTCCGCCATATTATGAGTCCATTATTTCCAATGGAAATTGTAATACAGCGGGCAGGATAACCCATCCGCCAAACTCTAAATCAGGCCCCTGGCGGTGTTACCACCAAGCTGCATCTGCAGCTGACCCAGGAAGACCATCAAGTCGATGGTGCTCTGCCTGCCATATTTAGATGTTACAGCTCTGTAAGAAGAAGATTGGCAATGGATTACTAACGGAGGGAGATGGCGGCAGGACCCAATGGACTTTGTACAATGGCAGTACCTATAGAATGGTAAGTGGCACATATATACTCTACCTTAGCCATATGTGTCCCCCCTGCACTACACACTACATAACACATCACATTAACACATCATCTATTTAAATTCCAACACAACACAACCTATACATGTTGAAAACACACATTGACATGCATCCATAAAACAACATACACACACCACTGTCACTGCTCCCACACATGACACAACAACCAACACCACCACACACTCTGCTACACAAACACACTGGCACAACTACACACCACAGCAACGCCCACCACACAACAGCAACACACACCTGATTGTGTCACATGGCAACACAACATACACAACAACATCAGTCTTACATGCAAGTGATACACATACAGACACAACCACACCCCCAACTCCAGCTATCTCCACCTCAAATAGCCAACCTTCACACAAACACACACACACACAAACACACACATACACATAAATGTACTGACTCACATACACAACAGATAGCACAAACCTACCCATACAGGTCCCCTTGCACTGTGCTCACATGGACACTGTTGCTCAGTGTGAGTGTACCCTCATTGTGATGCCAGCATTCATTTTGCAATGAATGATGGCACCACAATGACAGTTGTGTATGTGTACGACATGCGTGTTTTGTCAGGGTGTCCCCAGCTTTGTGTGACCCAATTTTCTCCCTGACATATGCATGCCACAGTGATTGAAAAAAAAATCTCTGTCACATGTATATGCCTGCAGTGGTACCAACCTTCTGTCCGGTGCCCAACCAAGGTACCCTGGTAAAGCAGCATCCCTACCTTCGAGTCCAGTGACGGGAGGAAGTTTTTCTTCCATAGGTCATTGGCAACAGTGACAGCAGGTGTTGTCAAGGCATGTCCAGTAATTTTCAGTCGAAAGCAAAGGTAGAATGGAGAAGAATTGTGAGTTGTAACCCCTTCCCCCCAATCTGCCAACTCAGAAATGGAGGTCAGACTGCCACTTTTTTCTTGGCGGCAAGGCACAGCCAAATCTGCATGGCACATCTAAATTTGCATGCGCTTTTCCCTCTTTTTTTTTTTTTATGGAAATGGTTTGTTATTTGCACTGCATCTCAAAGATTTCTTTAGAAAATTTTTTTTAAGGACTGTCTTTTCTAATTGTAACCTGTTCAAGCCCCTGCTGTGGGAAAAGGTGCAGAGAGTGGAACTTATTCAAATTCAGTAATCTTTTCTTTGAAGGAGTCCTGCTGTTCAGTGACTTCACATCTGTCAGAAGAATCACTTGTGAATTTCATGCCACATGTTTATGACAATACATAGGGCCTTAAACATTTCCCCAATTAAACATATTTATTAACCTGAAAGAAGAATACTCAAGCACTGATCAACATTATTATTGTTTGATGAGGTACAGTAACATAGAAGGCAATCAGCAGTGGTTGCTAGGTGTAAACACATGCTCCACATTTCTCTTAATGTGAGAAAATAAAGACTGTAATAGGCAGGAATGTAAACCTTGTCAGATTTATTTTCTGTTTATTTCTTTCTGTTTGAAAAGACATGCCAATTGATTTCAGCTCATATTTTTCCATTTCCCTACATTAAAAAATTTAACCAATATTTACATACAATGGAGTATTATTTTTGTACATGATATTTATACCACACTATTTATGTCCAGTGATAATTTGTTACCAATATTCTAACACCCAACCCTAGAAAATTGTTCTGTTGCCTAACCTTTTTCACTGTTTCTTAACCAATACTTAATGTGACAATGTAACATTAATGACAATTGTGTAAGATCTGAACACCTGCTAGTCTCACCTCAAAGAGCTTAGCAAGTACCCCAGTTGGTCTAAACGTCCAAACTCCAACAGGCCTTCACAACCTTAACATTAAAACGAAAATGTTTCAGAAAGACCATGAGATTCTGGGATCAAGGCCTCCACAAAATCTGCATCTCCTGAATTGCAGTCATGCTTACCCTTATCTGTGCCTAGTCAGAGTACAAGCATGCAATTGAGGTCTACAAAAACATGGTAGGTGAAAATTGCTATCTATTTAGATGGACAAAAATATAGGTCTCCACAAACACAATAGACAACTTTAAGGAAAGACTGATTAAGAGCACAACATCATCCATCGAGATGAAAAAACTAGCAGAGTTGGAGGAGTCATAGTAATTTACAACGTAGAAATGTCATGTAATATAATTACAGGCACTGATTACCCTCCTTCAAATTTTTGTTGATGCAGTGCTCAAACAGCCCAAACACTTCCTTTGAACTAACTGTGACCTACTGCAAACTGAGGGGTAATCCCACCTTCCTGAATCAGAGCATCCTCATGGCATTGTTCACCAAATCTTTGGTGCAAGATGTCATTGATATTTGTAATTTAATTTTAGTCAATGCACTAGGAAACAACATACAGCAGAAGTAATGAATTAACTACAACTTTACTAAAATATTAATTGTGTCAAATTCCACACTGACTGAGTAGAACTCTCATTTGAACTTTTATGCATCATCTTACTCACCACCAACTAGTCCGTGCTCAAAAATTTACCACGGCTTCTCCACCAAGTCTGGTCCAGTGCAGGACTCCGATTTATATTACATTATGTCATAGGCCTTGAGCCAACCATGTTATTGGTACCACTTGGGGGGATGGGTTCTAATATAAGGTATTGGCAAGGTATAGACACCTGTAGATTGAAAATATGCGATAGCAAGTCATAACTCTTTAACTTTTGTGCCTTTAAGTAAATTGTGATTTAGCAGGGTGATGTATAAATGTAAACATGATATTGTTGGTTTCTTATGGAACGTAAATGATGAGAACCCTTATAGATTGGTACAAAGTAGTTGATAAAAATGATTCACTTGAACATTGCTGTCTATGGACTACTGTGCCTCTGGTGAGATCACATCAGAGTATCCCTGTTCCAATGAAGACACCAAAAGCTGATTGGCTGATGGGAGGAAAAAGAAGAAACATGTTGCTAAAGTCTGGGTATGTTGTTTTATTTTTAGTGTGTGTTCCTAGAGGAGGCTCAAACACTCTGTCTGCGAGACATTCTCTCCAGGCCCGTTCACTTTCCTGCCCGAATCTATGCTGCTCTGGGACTCTACTGTGTTTCTTGGACACCTATTTATCAGAAGATCTGCTTTTATTGATAACTGATATTTGATTCAAAGCTATATTTTTGACCTCTCTAACGGGAGCTCTGTATGTGTTCTGACTGACCCATTTTTCTTGTTTTCCCAAATCCATCCTTAGTCTTAGAATAGGGATTCTTCCCTTTATATAGCGTGCTTAAGGCACTTAGGGGGTAATTCTGACCCCGGCGGGCGGCGGGAGCCGCCCGCCTGGAGGGAACCGCCAGAAGACCGCACCGCGGTCAAAAGACCGCGGCGGTCATTCTGGGTTACCCACTGGGCTGGCGGGCGACCGCCAAAAGGCCGCCCGCCAGCCCAGTGGGAAACAGCCCTCCATGAGGAGGCCGGCTCCGAATGGAGCCGGCGGAGTGGAGGGTGTGCGACGGGTGCAGTGGCACCCGTCGCGTATTTCAGTGTCTGCAATGCAGACACTGAAATACAAAGTGGGGCCCTCTTACGGGGGCCCCTGCAGTGCCCATGCCATTGGCATGGGCACTGCAGGGGCCCCCAGGGGCCACACGACACCCCTCACCGCCATCCTGTTCCTGGCGGGCGGAACCGCCAGGAACAGGATGGCGGTGAGGGGGTCGGAATCCCCCATGGCGGCGGAAAACCGGCGGGAGACCGCCGGTTTTCCTCTTCTGACCTCGGCCGAACCGCCGCGGTCAGAATGCCCAAGGGAGCACCGCCAGCCTGTTGGCGGTGCTCCCGCGGTCCCCGGCCCTGGCGGTATTTACCGCCAGGGTCGGAATGACCCCCTTATTCTGTTATTTATTGATTATCATGATTTATTAACTATTGATTGATATTTATGACATTCTATTCTGAGTTCTCTAAAGATTGAGCAAGAAAAGCGACTGATAAATAAAGCTTTTGAACTCACACCAACTCTCATCATTTACTGAAAACAGCTATTAAATTGTGATGATTATTCAATTAATGTGCAGCTCTTGGTTAATCTCAGCCAGTGTCCAAGGTCCGTCGTCCTGTGATGTGGGGATTTATACCCCGATGAGTTGGTAAGCCTTACATTGTGCGCCATTATTTAACAGAGATTTATGAGATTCAGGCTACATGGGATTGTCTGCTGCTCAAGTGCATTGTGCATTTAAGTTCTCCAAAAAAGTTCTGCCAATATTTTCTTAGAGGTCAAATTATGTCAAAGATATTTTGCCTGGTTAGATTTTTTCTGTGAACATTATTGCATATCCCTTTACCATTAAATAACATGGCAACAACTCTGGTGCTGGTAAGGAACCTAAGAGCCGTGAAACATTTTTGCACTCCTATCTGCTCACAGGCATATCTCACTGGTTGAGCTGTACTGGGTTAACAGAATGTTAGCTGAGTTTTCCTCTCATTTTAGGCTCGCCTGCCTACCATTTTTTAATCATTTTTATTATTGTGAATTTTATTATTAAAAATTACAATGACAGTAAATTTTATAAAATACATTGAAAATAACTGTAATAGTAATTATGATTATATTAAGTATACCAAGTAAATTGTATATATTTTTTAATTCATTTCTTTTTCCTGACCTGGAATGGCCATGCAGCATCATGAAGAAGACTGAACCAAGCACAACCTGTTCCTCAGATTCTCAGTGTATAACTCATCTATGGTCAAATGTCTAACATGGAGTTTCGCTGACAAGCCAACAGGACTACTCATTGTGGAAAGCTTGTTAGAGGCAGCTCAAGTAAGGAATCACATTCCACTATTAGACTTTGATGAGTGAGTGCACAAGTAAACGCTTAAACAGAAGAACATCATTAAAGACAAATGAATATCCTGAAGAATGTATATTTTGTGGAAAGATGGAATGCTACAAGGGAACATCAATGTATAAGAACTTAATCAAGGTCATGGAGCTTAGAGTTGACAAAAGACTTTGAAAGAGGGCAACCATTAATTGTGATTCAAAGGTCTTAGCAGTTTGTAGTAGGGACATAGTGGCTGCAGAAGCCCATTATCATGCATCAAAGGTTAAAGCAAAGGAGGAAGATCATGCATCTAACATTCAAACCAATGATCACTACAAAAATATGAGAGATGAAGCATATGATGAACTATTTCCACACATTAGAACTGTGATTATTCCTATAAAAAGAGGTAATATGTGTGACAACTCTCACTGAAAGGCTTGAAACCCTCATGATACCCAGAGGACTACAAGGAATAGACGAATCAACCCAGAAGGATATTAGAAGAAATTTGGACTCTGAATTTGGTGACAGCCTCCACATGTTTCCAGACCACCAAGGAACATTTTTGTACCAACCTGATAGTGTCATGCTACATGACGTTGTTAAAGAAATCCAGGGGTTGAAAAGAGAATTCTCAGTTTTAAAGGTTAAGGCAACAGACATGAACAAGATTATTGATCAAGCACATTGCACATAAGAACAATGATTAAAACAACCTTGACAGCAACACCATGGCCATATCATCCATCAGATATTGATAAAGATTCAATTACAGTGCTTGATTACCTTAAACGGTTCCCAAAAATAAATGGCCAGCAGAAACCCCCCAAGCAATTGGTGATCCGATTAACCTTAAAAACACTTACAGGAAATGTGAAAATAATTTGCACTCATCAATTCAACGGTATAACTGTGCAGCCCAAGTTGTTTAGACCACAACCTTTAAAGATCCTCTCTCAAGTTTTGACAACCATAAATACTAAAGAATTGTTCATGTATACTTCTGGTGAACAAGTTGGGCCTCAGCCATTGATGACAAGTACCAACATCACGCTGAAATGTGTGGCCCATTTGAAGTTTGCACAAAATAAGAATATAATCAGGGTTGTTGTAAGACAAGAAGCGAGCCTCATACAGATAATACCAGGTTGGACAGGATTTAACATTAGTACTAGAGACCTCAGTAGTCATTATGAAGATGGTGGTAAATACCGCCCCACCGGTGGTGGCGGTAACTACCGCCAGCAGGCTGGCGGTCCGGACCTCTGAATAATGAAGCCAATGAGAAACAAGTAGCGGTCCATCCACACACCGCCATCTTTGTAGTCCCGATGAGGAAGGAGGAGGCCGCCCACAAGCCGGCGGAAAGGCCCTACCCGCCCACCAAATAATTAAACACCAGACCCCCATCAGTTCCAGGGCGGGAACCGCAGCCAGGCAAAACTTTATAAAAGGAAACACTCACCAGAGGCACACAGAAAACGCTGATGCAGACATGGAGTGAGAGTTGGAAATATTGCCAGTGCTGCTCCTTGCTATATTCCTCTAGGACCATGACCGACAACGAAGAAAATGATGGTAAGTACCGCAGCCTAGTACACATGGGAAGAAAGGGCACAGTTACACAATGCAAACACCCCACCCACCCTGCAATGCACTCCCAACCCCTCCCACATCCCAAGCCACACATACCAAAACAAGATGTACATACCAGACGCAAGGCAACAAAGACCTGCACCAAAGTACACACATGCGCACACCACAACCCCACAGTGAAATTCTGAACAATGTCACTATAGTATGCCAACAGTACTACTGGGCTCTAAACCTTCATTTCCAGCAAAATTAATATTGTTCAAAAAAGGCCTTTGACCAATCCACTGGAAATACCCCGAAGGGACAAAACAGCCCAAAATTGACTCCCACATGTGCAAAGGATACTCCACTCGAAAGGGGCATCAATAGGGCAGCTAGGCCCCTCAGGGAACAGGGGCAGGGGAAGGTGGGGGTGGGGAAATACGTCTGGAAGGGGGGGCTTGGGCTTAGGTTTTAGAGATGGAGGGGGGTTGGGCTTGCCCTTAAAAGGAGGGGGAGTGGGCTTGGACCGGGGGTGGCAGAGGGACCTGGGGCAACACAGGGCCTCTTCCTCCCTGGGGAAGGGGCACTGGATTTGGAAGGGTGGACTGGGCCGGACATGGTTGAGGAAGGAGAGGACTGGACAAGGACATGGGCACGTTTAGGGACAAGACGGGTGGGCCAGTGGGTTCAAACAGCTCAACACGGGATAGGAAAAGCTTCGTAGGTGCAGTTGGAGGGGATTTGAAGGCAGGTCTGGGAGTGGAGGTTGAGGGAATGCTCCTACCAGGTGTAGGTGTGCCGGACGTGGATGCAGGTGTCTGTAAAGTATGCTTATGTATAGTGGATGTGTGTGGTGTGGATGTATGAGAATGTTTGAGTGTTTTGGGAGGAGGGGGGTGGGCACAGTGGAAGAAGACAGGCTGCCAGTGTACATGGATGTTGTCTGGGTGTCTGGTGAGTGTGCTATTAGTGTCTGTTAATGTAGTCGTGGTAAGTGCAGGTGTGGTGCCTGGGGTGCATGTCTGGATGTCAGATGTTGTGGTGACTGCATGAAGGAGGCCAGCAGCAGTGACTGAGGGTGAAGTGCATTGGGTGTTCATGGTACGGTGACAGACAGGGTGGCGGGGAGGTTGACACACTGGGGGAAGTAGATGTTGTTGGGTGTGCTTTTGTATGTTGGGTGGGTGCATGTCTGTGGTGGGAAGTGTGTGCTTGTGTTTGTCAGTGTGCTTCTTGTGTGTTGATCTGTGTGTGTGGCTGTCTGTATGTCTGCTTGCAATGGGTGAAGGGAGTGGGGTGCTGGAAGGGGTAGAGGTGGTGGGAGGGGGGATGGAA
Organism: Pleurodeles waltl; assembly: GCF_031143425.1. Classification (NCBI taxonomy): domain Eukaryota; kingdom Metazoa; phylum Chordata; class Amphibia; order Caudata; family Salamandridae; genus Pleurodeles; species Pleurodeles waltl. The sequence goes on from NC_090443.1 coordinate 882,147,258, forward strand.
AGACCAGGGACACAGGCTGCCATCAAAGAGGAAGCCAGAGCCTGAAAAGATCTCTGTAGGCCAGACATGGCACCATGAATGCCTTCTAGGTATGCATTGCATTGCTGCATCTGGGATGCTAGCCCCTGGATGCCATTCAAGATGGTTGTCTGCCCTACAGAGATGGCCCTCAGAAGGTCAATAGCCTCCTCCGTGAGGGAAGCAGGCCTGACTGGGGCAGGGGGGGAGGTGCCTGGGGCAAAGGAGACGCCCACCCTCCTGGGTGAGTGGGCACGGGCAACTGGGTGGGGAGCAACTGGGAGGGCGGTGATGGTATGGGGGGTGGTGGAAGATGATGAAGAATGGGTCGATCCAGTAAGGTCTGCTACCACCAGGGAGCTGCCATCGGAGGAGGTATCAGAGTCACTACCTCCAGTGGTAGTTGCCTCCCCGTGGTACTCCCCTCACCCTCCAACCCACTTGTCCCCTTGGTGTCGGTCCTCTCTGCCTCCTTAGAACCATGGGCTGCTGCATCCCCATTTACCGGTGCCTCAGCTCCCTCGCCAGATGATGCTAATGTACACAAAGGACACAAGAGCACAGGGGTGGGGAAACAAAACAAGGGAGAACTATGTCAAATCCTGAATATATTTACAGTCTGGCTCACACACACTCCCACCCTGGTCACGCACGTACCCTCAGCACAGACAACATACATAATGACTAGTGGGCATGACCCCAGAATACAGAAAATAACCCTCATGAAACACGACCCTGATACACTGTGTGAAGGACACCCATGAGAGACTAGGCCTAGCCAATGCACTAACAAGTTCATAAGGCCACAATGAACACCAGATGACACGTAGGGAACCCCTCATAGGCCAATGGAGGCTGACAAAACTAGCCCTTACACAATCCCAAGCACTTGGAGGGGCAGGACTGCAGGGACACCTGTCTAAGTGCCTGGCACTACAATGCATACATCCCACAGCACCCAAAAACATCCATCAAAGTGGTATCACAACAGTGTTAGTACTCACCCCTTTGTGGCTGCTGTGCTGCCTTCAAACACCCATCCAGATCCGAATAGGCCACTGTCAGGGTCCGACGGGCACACCTTCCTCATTGGGAGGCCTTCCCCAGCTGGGCCCCTCTGGTCTTCCTGGTCCAGCACCTCAGATCCTCCCGCTGGTTCCTGCAGTGGGTGCTCTGCCGGTTGTAGACCCCCAGAGTTCGCACTTCCTTGGCGATGGCTTACCACAGGCCTTTCTTTTGATGGGCGCTGACCTGCATGGGACACACAGAGCAAAGAAACAGACGTCAGTATGTGTGCACCAAATATAAATGCCATGTCGTTCCCTGTGGAACAGCCATTGTTGCCATGCATGTTTTCAACTCACATTACAAAACTACATTTATCCATCCGGAGAAAAACTCCCAATAACAATAATATTCCAAACATGCAGCATAATCACAAAAAAAATTAAGAATAATTCAATTACTCCATACAGAAAAATATACACTTTTTAATAATTCACTATATATTTATAGAACATCCTACCATAACAAAACAGAAAAAAGGACAGAAAAAGTGCAAAAGTAAAGTGCTTGTGATTAGAAACACAGAAATCAACAATCAATCTCCCACATATCTACTAACACATTGAATTTAAGAAGCCTGTTGGTTGACCATTTCTACAATTAAGTCAAAACTCGTTTTTGTCTGGGTTATATTCCCCAATATTGTCCTTCACTTGATTCCGTAAACCAATCCAGGCTAAAACATTATCATCGATGTTTTAACCCTTTAATAACACTAGGGCCAGTTCCAGGCTCCAAAATGGGTCTTCCTCAAGACTCAAAGGTAGGGAACATCTATAATCAAGACAAGAACAAAAGTGTCCAACCTTAATATTGTGTCACTATACTGTTAGTTCTATGCTGCATGTAATCTACATCATTACTCAACTATTAAAAAAAATCAGCTCCAACGTCCAATATCCACCTTTTCAGTCAGATCCCCAAGTTTCCTCAAATCTGGAGAAATAAACTCACCAAATCAGATACTCTTCAAACAATATAAGATTCCTAAAAAGTCCACTTCAAAAATCTCTTACCCATAGTATGTAAAATCATCCGTATTCATCCTCTTTCTCATATGGATAAAGTGATACATCGGTCACCACTATTTCTATTTTCTCCTTGGGATCCCTTAAAAAAAATATATATATATATTTCTTTCTTGAATACCATAGCTACAATACATTATTTGACTCAATTCATCATGTAGCCTTTAAATCCCTCCCTAAACATTTTGTAAAAAGCCTCATTAGTGCATAACATCTCCAACATTGCCCAAAAGTTCAAACTAAACCGTGAAGAAATACATTAAATAGCCTCCTGGCTCCCTTCACCTAGGCAGTAGTCTTACTAGTTAACAAATAACATATCTCAACCTCATATGTGCCACTCAAACTCAACTTTCATAATGTTAAAAGGACCGAATGTAAAAAAACTCCCCCATCCATTCTATTGTATAAATCCAACTCTTTTCAAGAAAACTCGAGAGGTCAACCTACCTGCCAAAATATCTTGCGAGTTAATTGTTTGTCTCCACTTTCAACCACGACCTCCATCTTTAAAGTTCACCCAGCGCAGAATGGAATTCGCGTTTAAATCACCTCCGTCAGCGTCCACGTGCATGACGCTCCAAAATTTGTTAGGAATGTCGAAGCAATGTAATTACGTCCATTCCTTTACTTTCCATTAGCGGCCATGGCTACAATGAAGTTCCTGCCTTGCCGTTTTTACTACATTTATATGCATCTTATCGAATATATAAACACGTGCTTCACATCCTCCAGAGAAAAAAGGAATATTCAAATAACCAAATATAAAACCTCAGTATTTCATATTTTAAAAAAAACATTGTGTCAAGATGATGAAATCTAAATATATCATGATTCCATTTCACAATAATGCTCCTCCCTAAAAGTTCAAACTATACAACGTTTATAACACATATTCACTATCCGAAGGGAAGATAGAAAAATATCTATCCATGTCACTTACACCCTGGCAGACCTCAAATTCAAGCCTCGTCATACCATTACCATTTTCAACTCAGGCAGAATGTGCCGGACAAACTATGGCAGGGCATTCACACATCAAACCCACATGCATACAGGTATCCACCACACTCAAACACTTCTAAGGATGCAAGATGCCAACTCACCTGCACCTTTGGTCACCTATACAACTTTGCATACAGTGGAAGGACCCTGTCCACCACCTTTACAAGCTTCTCTGTGGTGATGGCCGGGGCCCGTTCTCCTGTAACCTGTGCCATCTCAGGGACCAGAGTCAGGAGACAGCAGCACAAGCAGTGGAGTACTACTCTTCACTGGAATCAGGAGTCAAGTGTCAAGGGTGTGACAAAATGGCATAGGTAGCGTGACGTGTGGCCCGTCACCACCGGCGGCAATCATAATTTGCCCATGACGAATAATGCCAGTGGAATGAAGTCACTTCCACTCTATCATACCTGGATGGCAGGAGGCTGCCATTTTACTACCACCACGTCTCCATAGCCTGGCCAGGGGCCTCATCTAGGGCCCCAATCTCTCTCCCCTTCGTCACTTGCTGACATCATTCTATAATCCTCACTTACACCCATCTTTGGAAGTGTGTCCACACTGTGATGCCATTATGACAGAGTTAACTCAGCTCATATTTGCCTGACGGTGTAGCTCATTCTTCCTGTTTGTGTGTGTTTACCTATGTGTCGCATTTTGGAAAAGAAAGTGACATCATGGGATGCAAGTGCAAGTTGACACTCAGAATGTGTTCTTTCCTCCCCCATAGGTACAGACCCATGGGGCGAGGGTGGGCCCCATCTGTATACAGTCCCCTGGTAGATCTGTAAACTATGGAGGAACGTCACATCATTATCTCCTACAAACTCAATAGAGCTACAATCCATGACCTCTGTGCATTAATAAATCCTGTTCTGAAACCAGCAGATTGAAATCAGCATGCCATCCCTACACCTGTGCAAGTGGTATTTGTGCTCCATCTTTTGGCTACGGGCTCATTTCAGGTGACAGTGGGCATGGCTGCAGGGGTCTCACAGCCAATGTTCAGCCAAATCCTGTCCAGATTCCTGGATGCCTATGTTCAACGCTTTCAAACATATGTCCAGTTTCCTCGAAGGGCTGAACTCCCCTGCATCAAATCTGAATTTTTCTGCCTTCGCCATATCCCCCATATGATAGGTGCCATTGATGGAACCCACAGAGCTCTCATACCCACAAGAGTGAATGAATAGCTGTATAGGAATCATAAGAACTATCACTCCACGAATGTACAATTGGTGTGTACTGCTGATCAGTGCTTATCACATGTCAATGCCAGGTTCCCAGGCTCAGTCCTTGATTCATCTGTCCTGAGAAACAGCAGTGTGCCACACATGATGGAACAAGTACAAGGGGAGAGAGGTTGGCTCATAGGTGAGTGTGTATGACACTGGTTAGTACATTGCTGACCCCCAGGTTGTATGCAAGTAAAGGCAGTTTGTTCAAGTCCTCTTCCAACCACTTTTGCAGGTGATTCTGGCTACCCCAACTTGCAATGGCTCTTGACACCAATGAGGAATCCCAGGACGGATGCAGAGAGGAATTATAAGGAGGCCCATGGACATACTAGGAGGGTGATTGAGCCCACAATAGGTCTCCTGAAGACTAGATTTCATTGCCTACATCTCTCTGGGGGATCCCTGTGCTATGTCCCTGACAAGGTGTCTAAGATAGTGGTGGCCTGCTGCATGCTACACAACTTGGCTGTGAGGAAAGCTATCCCCCTTCTGGAAGAGGAGGGTGCTGTCCAACCAGCCCTGTAACCTCAGAGAGGGTATGAGAGTGATGGTGAGGAAGAAGAGGCAGAAGATCTCAACTCCAGGACCCAGCTAATCTGCCTATACTTCCAGTGACTTTAAGGTACTGTTCAATGATGCTGATGTCTTCACTCTATACTTACAGTCTGACTCATGTAATAAGTACTGTGGTGTTTTTTTGTCAGTGACGATGCTAAATGATGGCTGAAGTGGCATGTGCCAGGGAACCCAATAATAGGTACAGTGTGACATACTTCAGACACTACAGTCCGTTGAATCCCCTCCTGCAACAAAGGTGTGATTATGATAATAAAGGCTAATGCATACACACTCAAAATTCATATCTCATATTGACAAGGGACATACGATTTGGGTGCATAGGTATATTTATTGAATGGCAAAATATACCTAAGTGTTGGGACAGTGAAAGAGAGTGGGCCCATGGTGCAAATACATGCTCAGGTACATATGCTCAGCTGTTGGTAGCACTGTGTTTTGGTCCATGTGTCCTTTGGAAGATGGTGTGATGGCAGTTGCATGTCAACAAGGTCGCTCAGTGGCACACAAGGGAGACAGTTCAGGGCAAAGTCACTTCCTGGCTCTGGGCCTGGTCTTGGCTGGTGTTTCAGTGGTATATCAGGGTCTTAGGGCACGTTTGTGAAGGTGCAGCTGGGCTGCAGGGGTAAGAGTGCTGTTTCCTGTGTGTCCTCTGGCAGTGCCACCAGTCCAGTAGCTGCTGCAGATGTAGATGGCAGGGCAATGTCCTGGCTAGTGGTCGGGGCTTGGAGGTGGGTGGAAGACTCAGGCTGGCTGTGGTACTGGTGCTGCAGCACCCCTGCAATGGAGTCCATGGTGGGATTGAGCTGTTTCCATTGCACCATGGCCTCCTGGTAGTGTGCTATCTGCAGCCTCTGATTCTGCTCCAGGGTGGCCAGGATCTGGCCCATCCTGTCCTGAGTATGGTGGTATGCTCCCATGATCTCAGATATCACCTCTTGGGCTGCAGCATCTCTCCTTTGGCCACCCCCTGAGCCACTGATGCCCTCCCACTGGCCCTAGCGCCTTGTGCCTGTGCCCCCTGCACAGGTCCGGCAGTCCCACTTGCAGTTGGCCCTTCATCATCCTGCCTGTTGGTGGGTAGAGACTCTGGCCTCTGTATATGTGGTCCGCCAGTCCGTGACCAGGAGACACTGGTGTGGGGTCTTTTGGTCAGAGCTGATGATGGTGGCTGGGTGTTAGGGGTGTCAGTGGTGTCCTGAGTGGGGCTTCTGGAGGGTGACAGACCATGACTGTGTGATGGGCCAAGGAGTTCCTCTATTTCCAAACATCCTTCTGCACTCTACTGAGTGGGGCTTCTGTCTTCAGGTGGAGGGCTGGCACTCATTGACGTCTCCGTCCGAGTGGCATGGGTGATGGTACCTGTGTGTGGGGGAATAGACAGTTGGGTCTCAGGTACTTAACGGCATTTGCTGCACTGCTCTGCACTATTTGATGGTTATATTCCCCTATCATGGCATGCAAGGTCCCTTCGTGTACATTTAGTTGCATTTTATGTAGGGGGTGGAGGTGCATTGTGGGTGCTGTAGTGCCACTGGGATTCCATGCAGGGGTAGGTGACTGTACACAGGGGCTGGATGGAGATCTGTTTGTGGGATTGTGGTCATGCAGGGAACTAGGATGTGGGTGTTGTGGACTGAGTATGGGATGGGGTCCTGGTGGTAGTGAGGGGATTGACTCATACAAGCATTACAGGTGTGGTTTCTGTTAAGGTATTGTAGTTGACTTACCCTAGTCCAGTCCTCCAGTGAGTCTGATGATGCCCTCCGGGTGCAAGAAGCCAGGACCTTCTCCTTTGGTGTATTTGGGGGGAGTAGATGGGGGATCAAAACTAGTCTTCGGTACGACGATGTTGTGCCTGGATGCCATTGACCAAACCTTCCCAAGCAGATTGATCCATCTCTTCAGGATGTCATCTCTTGTGCATGAATGTTTTCCCTCTGTATTGACCTTTTTGACTATCACTGCCATAACTCCATCTTCCTGGCCCCAGGTGTCTTCTGCACCTGTGTCCAGAATAATTGTGGCTCGACCATGGGTATTTCGTCCACCATGGTCCTTAGCTCCCTGTCTGTGAAGCGGGGATGCTTAGGGGGTGCCATGGTGTGTGTTTTGCGTGGTGTGTTATGGGAGTATTGCTGAGGGTGCTGTTGTGTGGTTGTGTGTAGGGCTTGTGATGGTGTTTGGGGTATGTATGTGTTTTGGTGGTATATTTGTGTGTATGACTTGTGTGATGTTGGGTTCAGTATATGCGTGATGTGTTGTCAATCTCAGTCGTGCTATTGGTGATGCAAAGGATTGTGGGGTATGTATGTGAGTGTTTTATAGTGTTGTGGGTGTGTGTCGGGTGTGTGGGTTTCAGACTTGCCAAAGTGTGCATTTGGTATTGGTGGGTCCGATTGCTGGCCTTGGCAGTCCGTACCGCCAATGGTCGTTTGGCATTCTCTATCCACCAAGCTGATTTGTGCATCATTATTTGGTGGGCGGAGGGTTTGTCTGCATGGCGGTGGTGGGGTGGGGTGTAATGCCTTTCCGCCATTGCATGCCTGGCGGTGGGTGGGGGTTGCAGGATTTTTGGAGGTTTAACTTTCTGGCATCATTATTCTGCGGTGTGCAGTTCACCACCAGTGGTGGTCTTCTGTTCACCGTCTCCGCCAAGTTCATGATGAGGGCCCTAGTTAGTGTATCACATAATTCCATTGGTCACTTGCCACCATTAATGCCCCTGCAATTGAGTTGACAACTGTTTCTGAAATTTAGAAACAGTCACAGCTGATAAGGGAATCACTGAATTTGGGGAAAATTGTAGTGGTCCTGGATCAAGCCCTCTATGTAAAAGCAACTGAGATTGTGTGGAAGCATAAAGTCCGGCACGACAGAATTATTCTTCGAATGGGTACCTTTTACACCATTTGCAGTGTGATGTCCATTCTTGGAAAATGCTTTAAAGATGCTGGTCTTTGTGACCTTTCCATTGAGGAGACATGATAGCAGAAGGATCAATGTCATCAGTTCTAGAAGGTCATATGACCCATAATGCAGTTTAAGTATACAAGTGCATGTATGAAGCTATGTTGAAATGGCTTGGTTGGAATTTATCCCCTGGGTGGAGAAGAATTGAGGATGTTAATTATTTTGCAAAAGACCTATGTTCGCCATGTTATGACACACACAGACACTAAACCGACAAAAAAATGCTACAAACACATATCTGTCAGGCCTAATGTTAGTGGTAAAGTGTCGGTACGAACACCCATACTGTTACACCAACAAAACAATGCCCACCATGTTATGACCCACGAATCACTATGGCAGACATTCAATGGCAGTAAACCATTGGCGGTACACATCGGTGCAGTCAGAATGGCCACCCAAATACAAAATAACACAACATTAGCCAAAACTAAAATCACACATCTGACACTGATACACACACCACACCCACAGCACTATAAAACACACACTCACATTACCCACAACCCTTTACAAACACAAAAAATTGCCAAGAGATAGCCACGCAAATCACAGCAACAACTACACACACCACAAACACCCATCTATCCATCCTGCACCTCACACCCTACCACATTATTCAACACCCACTGTACAACACACACCACACAACACCCATGTCCCCCAAAGGCACTCCCGTTTCACAGATGAATAGTCAGGGTAGAGCAACAGCTGTACCTGTTTGGAGCACAGGTACAGCAAATCTTCATTGCCAGGAAGATGGAGCTATGGTGGAGATCATGGACAGGGTTAACGCTGTGGGACAGCATCCAAGAACAAGGGACGACATCAGGAAGAGGTGAAACGACTTATGAGGGAAAGTACGTTCCATGGCAGCAAGGCACCAGCTCGCCATCCAGAGGACTGGTGGTGGACACCCACCTCCTCCCCCACAGCTGACCGCATGGGAGGAGCAAGTCTTGGCAATACTCCATCCTGAGGGACTCACTGGAGTAGCCAGAGGACTGGACACTGGCGCATTATTATTTAATACCTAACCCCCCCACATACCTGCATGTCACCACCACCCCTCACCCTGACACCAATTATTCCACTCCATCCCACACAGTGCACCATCATATTTAACTAACCTCAATGCCAAGCCATGCAATGACATACCCACTGCATGAACATCTCTCCCAGCCCTGCATGCACACCCACCACCACTGCATGCAGAGCATAGAGAACTAACCACAATACATCACCATACACAAGCAAAGGTGGCAGGGCAACAGCAATGATATAGGGGAAGCAAGGGATGTAGAAAAGGTCACAGACATGTAGCATAATACACCACTTACATCCCCACAGGTGCACCAACCAATCTCAGTAGTGAGGAGGTGTCATGGCTACCCAGTCCCCCAACAGAAGATACCCTCAGTTATGACAGTAACTCTGGACTTCTGGATCTGGATGAATTTCCTGGCCCATCAGGGACCACTGGTCAGTCGGCAACCCCAGCCCACACTCAGTACCCCACAGAGCCTCCCCCCTTAGTATCCAACACCACAGCAGCCACCCAACGTCCACACACCTCTGTCCCCAGGACACATCAAACAGCAGTGTGCCCACCTGTACAGGGACTCCAGTCCACACCTCAAACCAATATAATCAGGGTCCTGGGGTCAGTGGCAGTGGGCACACCATTCAGGGGACACCGTTCAGGGGGCCAGGGACACACGAAGGACAGCTGTGTACCAGGGGGATGAAAGGCCCAGGGAACCTACTGCCCAGGAGGCACTCACCAATGTCCTGGGGGCTTACCAACAATCCCAGGACAAGATGGATGAGATGTTAAACATCATGCAGGAGAACCAGCGGCTGCATGAGGTACACAAACAGGAGATCAGGAAAGATTTGCAGGCCCTCAACACCACCATGGTTTCCATAGCAGGGATGCTGGCTGATATGGCCAACATCATGAGAGACTACACAGCACACCAGCGGACCCCTTTCACTAGCCAGTTAACTGAACAGCCCTCCACAACTGCTGCAGCTAGTGGACAGGAGGCCCTGCCACAGGACCCAGAGGCCACCAGCACCCCTCCCCCTGCAAAAGGTAAACTACCTGCAAACATTCCCTGTGGCCCAGACAGATGCCAGCGACACTTTCCAAGACCACTGCCAGGAAATGAGCCACTCTTGAATGTCCCCCTGGTGTTCCACTCTGTTACCTTCTCCACTTTGAACTGCCTTTGCTCCCCTTCTTATAGACCCTTGGACCTTGGACCTGTGCCACAAACAAACTGGACCAATATCCTGGACTTACCTCTACCATCACCCCATTCCATTGCACCATTCCTTCTATATATTTCACTCCAATAAGCACCCTTGTACACAACTTGTGTGATAGTGCTTTATGTGACAAAAATGTGCAACACTTTTAACAATTCCATCTTCTGCAATTGTCTTGAACTTTGTGATTGCATACAAATAATGGCCTATCACTGTCTGTAGTGATCACAACAGTACACAGTTATAACCGCACTAACATTTGCAAAATTAGAAGGCATAGGTGACAGTCAGTTGAGATGAAAGGAAGTGACTCCCACCATGCTACAGCCACACTGAAAAGATAAATAATCAGGTGAATGGTCAGTTCCACTGTCTTACCTGTGTGTCACTGGAAGTACTGTCGTATGACTGATGTCCTGTTGTCCACATCCTCATCCTCTGCCTCATCATCCTCAATGTCCTGAGGGTCCACTGTTGCCACAGGAGCATTTTCACCCTCCTCCTCCTGCAGATAGGGCACATGTTGTATGATGGCCAGGTTGTGCAACATGCAGCATACAACAACTATCTGGCAGACCTTCTTAGGAGAGTAGCAGAGGGATCCACCTGTCAGATGGAGGCATCTGAACCTGGCCTTCAGGAGGCCAAAGGTTCACTCAATTATCCTCCTGGTTCACCCATGAGCATCATTATCCCTATTCTCATCCCCTGTCCTGGCATTACTCACATGGGTCAAGAGCCACAACAGGTTTGGGTAGCCAGAGTCACCTGCAAGAACTGAGATACAAACATTAGCCTTGCGCAATGGTATAGGGGATAACTCCTGAAGGCATACACTGACATGCATTGGGTGAGGACTCAGGCTCACCTATTAGCCACACCCTGTGCCTCTGTAGTTGTGCCATCACATTTAGGATGCTGCTATTCCTCAAAACAAAGGCGTCATGCACCGAACCAGGAGACTTGGTAGTGATTTGCGAAATGTACTAGTCAGCTAGGCACACCATTTGCACATTGAGTGAGTGAAAACTCTTTTGATTTCTGAACACCTGTTCACTGTGTCGGGGGAGGGGTACAAATGCAATATGTGTTCTGTCAGTGGCCCCAATAATATTTAGAATATGTCCCATTGCATAGAATCCCGCCTTCACAGTGGCCAAATCTTCCACTTGGGGGAAAGCGATGTAGATGCACATGTGTTTTAGCAAGGCAGACAAAACCCTTGCCTGCACTATTGAGAACATTAGCTGTAACATTCCTGTTGCCAAGCTCACTGTCACTTGGAAAGAGCCAGTTTCCAGGAAATGGAGGACAGATAGACCTTGCAAAAGATGGTGGATGAAGGATAGCTGACATCAGACCAGGCTCCAATTGAGCACACAGCTCTGTGATTGTGGCCCTATCAATTCTATAAGTGAGTATTATGGGGGTCATTCAGACCCCGGCGGGCGGCGGGAGCCGCCCGCCTGGAGGGAACCGCCATATGGCCGCTCCGCGGTCGAAAGACCGCAGAGGCCATTCTGGCTTTCCCGCTGGGCTGGCGGGCGACCGCCAGCAGGCCGCCCGCCAGCCCAGCGGGAAACCCCTTCCCACGAGGAAGCCGGCTCAGAATGGAGCCGGCGGAGTGGGAAGGTGCGACGGGTGCAGTTGCACCCGTCGCGAATTCCAGTGTCTGCTGAGCAGACACTGGAATTCAAAGTGGGGCCCTCTTACGGGGGCCCCACGACACCCCTCACCGCCATCCTGTTCCTGGCGGTCGGAACCGCCAGGAACAGGATGGTGGTGAGGGGGTCGGAATCCCCCATGGCGGCGCAGCAAGCTGCGCCGCCATGGGGGATTCCCAGGGCTGCGGAAAACCGGCGGGAGACCGCCGGTTTTCCTGGTCTGACCGCGGCCAAACCGCCGTGGTCAGAATGCCCTGTGGGGCACCGCCAGACTGTTGCCGGTGCTCCCGCATCCCCGGCCCCGGCGGTCCTTGACCGCCGGGGTCGGAATGAGCCCCTATGTGCCTGTCCTCCAGTGTAGCCAAGTCCACAAGGGGTCTGTACACAGGGCCTTGCCTCCTCTTCCTAGTCCTCTACACTGGTAGGTACCTAAGGGACACAAGAGTGAGAAGGGAGTGACAAACTGAACAATGGAACCACCACGTCAGTGTAACTGAGCTTGTATGTAATTAGACAATGTAAATGGCAATGTATGTTCAATAGACAGCAATGAAGTAGTTTTCAATTTAAGAATGGTGACCACCACCTTAAAATGGCGACCGCCTATCCTGTATGTAGGGACAGGTAGAAGTGATGTAACTCTGCCAGTGGTGGGTGTCATGGCAGAAGGCAGTCTTGCACCGCTGTGCTATTCATCATTGGCTTACATGGAGGATCTATGGAGTACAGTTTCCAATGAGCCGGCGGCAGTGATGGTGTACACCGCCATGGACATGACGGCCATTTTCTGTCTATAAGCTAACTTGATTCCTGACTTTTCACATGACAACACCTCCACTGCATGTGCTGCTGTGACCTGAGTCTGGAACCTACCATGGCCCATGTGACAGGGGAAAGGGACCCTGCCTTCACTTCAGAGGAGTTGGAGCGCCTGGTGGATTGGGTCCTACCTCTGTATGGGCAGCCGTATGGGCCTCCAGACCAACATGTGAGTACACCATGGGGACGGTGCATGCGACAAGGTTGCATGGAGTTGTGTGTGCTGGCAGTGTGTATTTTGGGTGGGGGGTATGTCTGGTGGTATTGTACATGCAGGGCTCCAGGTGATGTGTGTGCCATTTGAGGAGAAATTGTATTTGTGGGCCATATGTGTGACAGGCTAGATTGTATGGTTAATGGTGTTCTCCTGTCTGTATTTCCTCTGCAGGTCAGCGCCCATCAGAAGAATGGATTGTGGCGTGCCATTGCCAAGACGTGGGGACCCTGGGGGTCTATAGAAGGCGAAGCACCCACTCCAGGAAAAGGTGGGAGGACCTGAGACGCTGAGCTCGGAAGACCGTGGAGGCCCAGCTGGGGATGGCCTTCCAATGAGGGAGGGGTACCCATCGTAACGTGACCCCCCTGATGGCCCGCATACTGGCAGTGGCCTATCAAGAGCTGGATGGGCGCTTCTGGGCAGTACAGCAGCCACAAGGGGGTGAGTACAGTGTATTTACCAACCATCTTTGTTGCCTGGCATGTGAGATCCTGGTGGTGGGTTTCAGTTAGTGGGTGCCCCTTAAAGCCAGCTCAGACAGTGCTGCATGGTCCAGCACAGGGTAAATGGGTGAATGGCAAAATCTTGCTAACTAGCTAGGTGGCATTCCATGTCAAACAGGGCTTAGTAGGTCCCAGGAGGGGTGGTTGGCTCTCATCTTCATGTGGTACCTATCCAATGGAATGTCAGTGCAGTGCTTAGTGCTCAATCTTGATCCCTGTATCTGATGGTAATGCGTATGTCATCTGTGGCGTTGGTGCTATAATTGACCCAGTGCTCCCTTTCTCTCTCTCCCGCTAGTTTCTTCTGTCATCCTGTCCATGTGTGCATTAGCATCATCTGGTGGAAGAGCAGGGTCACCGGCGACTGAGGGAGCTGCATCCCACGGGACCCAGGAGGCAGAGTGCACCGACACCGAGGGGACCAGTGGGACGGAAGGTGAGGGGAGCACCACGGCGGGGACAGAAGGTCACAACACTGACTCTGATTCCTCAATCAATCAATCAATCAAAGAAATTTGTAGAGCGCGCTACTCACCCGTGAGGGTCTCAAGGCGCTGGGGGGGTGAAAATGGGGGGGGGGGCATGGAGGGTCACTGGTCGAACAGCCAAGTCTTGAGGTTCTTTCTGAAGACCAGTAGGTGTTTGGTTTTGCGAAGGTCGGTGGGGAGGGAGTTCCAGGTTTTGGGGGCGAGGTAGGAGAAAGACCTGCCTCCTGTGGTGGTGTGCTGGATGTGGGGGACTGTGGCTCGGGCGAGGTCAGCTGATCGGAGGTTGCGTGTGGGAGTGTGGAAGTTTACTCTTTTATTGAGGTAGGTTGGGCCGGTGTTGTGGAGGGATTGTGTGCGAGGATGAGGATCTTGAGTGTGATTCTCTTGTCTATGGGGAGCCAGTGTAGGGATTTAAGGTGTGGTGAGATTCGTTTGTGGCGGGGGAGGCCAAGGACGAGGCGCACGGCTGTTCCTCCTCCAATGAAACCTCCCTGGTGGTGGCGGACACCTCTGGAACCACCCCAGCTACAGGTACAGCTGCCACCCCGTACCAGCCCCGCCCTCCCAGTAGCCACCCACCTAGTTACCAGTGCCCACTCACCCAGGGTGGGAATCTCCTTCGCCCCAGGCACCTCAGGCCCTGCCACAGTTAGCCCTACTGCCATCAGTGAGGAGGCTATTGACCTCCTGAGATCCATCTCTGAAGGGAGTTGTGAATGCCATCCCAGATGCAGCAATGCAGTGCCTACCTGGAGGGCATCCATGGTGGTTTGGCGGCCCTACAGAGATTGTTTCAGGCTCTGGCCTCCTCTCTGATGGCAGCCAGTGTCCCTGTTCCTACCGTCCCTACTCCAACTACCACTTCCCAGTCCCAGTCTCCTCAACCCCAACCCATCCCATGCACACATACAGACAAGCATGCACACAAAACATTGGACATGAGTGAAACAGACAAACACAGGCAGCACACTTCAGGCCACAAGCACTCATACAAACAACAGTCAGTTGCACACACACCAACAATCATTGCCTCTACTGTCTCCCCTCCTTCTCCGCTTCCTACTCCCTCACAGTTACATCCGTACTCACACCTGCATGCACTGCATCAACAGCCACCACCACCATCACCACATCATGCAGCACACACACCTCACTTGCAGACACCTCCACAACATCCATCCACGCGTCCGCTTTGTCCTCCCCCACCCTGTCTGCCCCCTCCTCCTAAGAAACACAAACGCTCCCACTCAGACACCCAACAGCCATCCACCTCACACACTGTCCATGCACCTGCACCCAAGTCCAGCAGACGTACACCTCATACAACCACTCCCTCTACCTCGACTCCTATCCCTCCTCCCTTTCCTTGCCCAACTTAACCTCTTCCCTCTCCCCTACCCCTGTCCTGCCTGTAAGAGCAGGATCCTATCGACCCAGCCCAGCACCTCAGCCAAACAGTATGCCACTGCTCCCATCCAAAAATCAGCTACTGGCACAAAGGGGCCCCTGAGTGTGATGGTAGCCACTCCTAGTAAGAGCACACCTCTCCCTCAGAAAGGGAGGACTAGGGTGTCGAAACCTAAGTGGCAGAGGATGGGGACAGTGGAGTCACCTCCTAGTCCTGGAGGCAAGGACACAAGTCACATGTCAGAGGCCAAGGGGACCCGTCACAAGAGGGGACAGATGGACCCCCCTCCACTAACAAAGAGAGCCAAGGATCCCCCTCCACCACCAAAGAAAGCCAAGGTTCTCCCTCCACCACAAAGGTTCCCCCTCTACCACCAACGAAAGCTAAGGAGCCCCCTCCATCAGCAGAGGGCAAAGAGCCCTCTCTTCAAGGAGAGGCAGCCAAGTTGCCCCCTCCACCAGCAGAGGGCATGTAGGCTACCCTCCAGGGACTGTTAGGCATAGAGCCCCCTCTAGAACCAGTGGGCATGTTACCCACTTCAGAGACTGTAGTCTTTCACTCCCCTCCAGAGACAATTGGGCAAGAAGTCCCCTCCGGAACCAGTGGGCATGTCACCCACTTCAGAGACCGTGGCCTTTGACTATCCTCCAGAGACAATTGTGCTTGGAGCCCCCTCCAGAACCAGTGGGCATGTTACCCACTTCAGTGACTGTGGACTTTCACTTCCCACCAGAGACAATTGGGCAAGGAGTCCTCTCGAGAACCAGTGGGCATGTTACCCACCCCCAACCCCCTGAGGTGCCTGCCCATTTCCAACATGATGCCCCTAAACAGTGGAGTCCGTAATATGTCAGGAGTCAAGTTGGGCATTGGAATGTGCCCTGTGGCCATGTGGCCATTTTGTACTTTGGACTGGTCATTGGCCCAATCTGGACATTAACACCTGCATTTACATTTAATTTTATGTTATGGTGGCTGTTGGCAGCAAATTACAGTGTTCGTACATTCTAATTGTTGTCCTTGCATTAATTTAACGTGTGCCCTGTGACATTAATTTTACTCTGTAGCTGGTTTTGGGTATGCTGTGTGTGTGAATGGTGTGTGTGTAACTCTTCTTTTCCTCCCTCCCTCCCTTGTGTGCTAGGTGGCTGTACTCACCGTCATCATCTTCTTTGGCGTTTGTATTCCAGGACGGCCATGGCGCGGTAGAGCATCAGGAAGACTTAGAGTTCCGGTTCCATGGCGGTGGCAGAATCATCTGTGTCCTTGATGGTGAGTCTTTCGTCTTCTGTGAAGTGTTTCCACCAGGCTTTTGATGGCGTTGGTACCACCCTGGAAATCCTGATGGTTTGCTATGTCATAATATGGTGGGCAGTACCTTGACTTCCGTCTGGCTGTTAATGGCTACCACCGTGGTCAGTGATGTTTACGCCCTGGTGGTTTGGGAGGTATATTGGCTGACTATGGGAGGTATCACCGCCATGGTCATAATTTGGCGGTAATTACGGCCAGCCTGTTGGTGGTATTGCCACCACTTTAACAGTCACAACCAATGTCATAATGACCACCATATTATCCAACAAAATGAAGGTGCATGAAATAGGTGAACAGTGCTATACAGACTTCAAACTTGAGCGACTTGAGAATAATCCACCTATTGAGAAGTTTCATGACCCAATGAAAATTAACAAACTAAAAACCTTCACTATCATATCGAAGAAGAAGGCAGTGAACAGCAATGGCAGAGCAATCATCATGAAAGCAGACAAAGCACTATTTGGTTG
Source organism: Pleurodeles waltl (assembly GCF_031143425.1). Classification (NCBI taxonomy): domain Eukaryota; kingdom Metazoa; phylum Chordata; class Amphibia; order Caudata; family Salamandridae; genus Pleurodeles; species Pleurodeles waltl. The sequence continues at coordinate 882,164,318 of NC_090443.1, forward strand.
AGTCATTGTGACAGCACAGAATCAGAACTTTCAAATGGAGAATGTACTCTCTCATCCCTTAGGACCTTTATCATGGGCTTTAGAAACTCCAGAAAGGTCTGTTGTGAAGGACAAACAAAGCAGTTTTAGCAACATACTTGCAGAAAAATGTTACCCCTGCTGAGGAAATACCTGGAAATTCAGCCACACTGATTGATGATATTGTTCTTGTTCAGAGGGTGAAAAGAGAGGAATCAAACTTTGTTGAGGTGGCTATGTCTGTCTTGCCCATAGCTTTGGGGGAAGGAAATAGGAGTCAAAGAATCGATGTTGTGTTTGATGCGTACATTGGGGCATCTATTAAGAATAGTGAAAGGACAATCAGAGAAGAAGAACTCGGGCACCAGCTACAGAGCATCTCACCTTCCCAGATGGTCAGACAGTGGAGCAAATTCCTAAGCCACGTAAGGAATAAAACAACTCTCATTGCATTTTTTGGTAACAAATGGAGGAAACCAGAGTATTTTGTAAAACTTGAGAATAAAACACTATTCATGAACTGTGTGGATAAATGCTACAAAATTATATCTGAAGGGTTTCACAGAGAGCCTGATTTCAACAGTACACATGAAGAACCAGATGGTTGCTTGTTGCTGCTTGCCGCACGCGCTGCTAATAAGGGTTATGAGGCAGTAATGATATGCTCAGATGACACCAATGTGTTTATGATGTGTTTGGGATTTCCATGATAAAATCATGGCTAAATTGTTTCTGAAAGGTGCTACTAAAATACGTATGCAAGTTCTTGACATTTGGAAAATAGCTTCAACTCTTGATGAAAATGTTTGTCGAGCTATGATAGGTCTCCATACGTTTACCAGATGTGACACATTGAGCTCATTTGGGGGAAAAGGAAAAGTAAGTGCATACAAAATCTTTTATTTTAAATCTTTTTATTAATCAAAATAGAGTTATTGCTCTGTATACCAATTGACAGCAATTGATTCAGCATACATCTTGTTCTCAAAACCAATGTACAGTAAGTACCAGCCCAGCAGGGGTGCAACAGCACCATTGAAAGCCACACAAGGAAGGTGCTATAGGGAAAAAGCCCTAAAATGCCCCTTCCTCCCCTGTGGTCCCACCAGAATGATAATTCGCCCCCCTTCTATATGTGACCCCCCTAAATTTTGTCCTACTTTTTAGGACATCCCCTACTTAGTTAGATTACCTTTTTTGGCCCCCCAACACCAGTGTAGATGTGACTTCCATTCCTGTATACTGGGTGGTGTCCCTACTCCCAAAGTGTGCACTATATTGCTTTTGGCCACCATGACTGCCGTGCCAGCCAGAGTCTCTGATACTTTGGCCATGTTTTCTCTCCCCTACATATTTAGGAGGAGCAGTTTGGGATCCAAGAGGACCTCTTTTCCAAACACTCAGGTCAAAAGCACCAATGGGCAGGCCTAAAATATATGGTAGAAGGTGCCTATCTGTCCACACCACCATGGACACAGAGACGTTTTGGGCCTACCCATATTGGTCAGGACCACCCTGGAGTAGTATGCCCTATGCTGGATCCGCAGTTGGACTAGCCTGAACTGGGCCCATATCGGAACCACCCTATGACTCTGTTTTGCCTCCACCCAGTCCTCCTCATCCAACATGCCCACATCTGCCTCCCAAGCAGTACGAAGAGCCGTCACTGTGTCAGGGGAATTATTATTCAGCTTCCTATAGATCACAAAGATAGCTTTCGTCCCCAGTGGATCAGAGAGGAGACGGTCCTCAAGAGGGGCCAACTCCATCAGCTGGTCGCCCTCAAACATATGTTGGCTCAGGGCATGCTTCAATTGCAGATATCTGAATCGCTCAGCATCTGCTATAGCATACTCTCACTGGAGAACATTGAATGTTACCAATGCCTGTCCTCTCCAAATATCACCCAGGTGGTCTTACCCCAGTAGAGACCATTTCTGAAATCCACTCAGGGCCCTGAGCTCCCCCAGCAGATTGCTACACCATAGTGGGGTTCAGGCACTTAAAGTGGACCCCCACCGCAGATAGCCCTCACTACCATCCCTGTGTGCACTGGCAATATTTTTGTACTTGAACAGGTATACGAGGCTGACTCATAGCCCTTCCCCCCGTTGCATCCCTGTCTACTCGGAACGTTGATTTCTCCTGATCCACAAAGGCTCAGTCATTAATGATCACAAATTGCATCACCCAGCAGTAAAATAGTTGAATCCGGCATAGCTAGGCCCCCTCGTAAATCCCCTGACTCAACTTTTTTAGCGCTAAGCAGGAGTCACCTCCATCCGACAGCAACACCCTAACTTCCCGATCTATTTGTTGAAACACTGCTGGGTATCCTACAAGGAGTATTTTGAAAGGCATACAGGAACCTTGGAAGCGTCATCATCCTATTTAGAGCAGACCTACCCATTAAGGAAAGTGGAAGGGCCTTCTAGTGCTCCACATCTCTATCGAATCTGTTCAGCTGGGGTTGCAGGTTCCTCTGAAGGAAGTGTTCCAGACTCCTTCTGAGATCCACACTCAGATACATAAAGCCCTCCCGACTGAGTCGTGCAGTGCAATCCGGGGGCAATGCAGGGGGAGCCGCAACCAAGGGAAAAACAGTAACTTATCCTAAAATCTGCATTATTTTGTTGATGGACTAATGTGGGTTGGTGACATATAACAATGTCATCCGCATACAAAACAATACACACCTCCCATGCTCCAGCAGATCCTATACCCCTGACTAGAGGCTCCTGACGGATTCAGGCCACTAGAGGTTCAGGTGCCAGAGCAAATAGAATTGGGGAAAGCAGACATCCCTGTTGAGTACCCCTGAGCTGGGCAAAAGGCCTGAAGATCATGGCATTGACCCTTACCCGGGCCACTGGGTACCGATACAGGTGTCTGATCCAATCACAAAACTGTGGCCCGTGTCCGAACCTCTGAAGGGTGGCGAAGATGTAGGGCCACTCCACACTATCGAAGACCATCTTGGCATCGAGGGACAGAAGTGCCACCTGTTCCCTACTTAGGTTGTCTGTCAGATTACGAACACCGTATAAGCACTTGAAACAAAGGTGCGTATTTCTATGAAGCATGAATACCTACTGATCCAGGTCTTTGCCAGTATTTTGACCTCCCTGTTGAGAAGTGAGATGGACCTATAGGAGGGTCACTCCACTGGGGGTCAGTCTTTTTTGGGAATGACCACTATAGTTTTGGTCATCTGATCTGCCTGTAGAAATCTCTCTTTGCATGCCTCCTGAAACATGGGCAACATCTATTTCGCCACTTTGCCCAAAATGCTTTTAAGATACTTTGCTGGGAGCCCATTAGACCCCGCTGCTTTATCTGACTGTAAGCCTCATAACGCCAAGGCGACCTCCTCCTCATTCAACTCCCCATCCAGGGATTCCCTGTCCTACTCTTAAAGCTTGGGCAATTGAATATCTCTCAGGAGGTCCATGAAATCAGCCTCAGTCTTTCAGGTCACTGAGGTGTACACCTCCACCAAGTATGTCGCAAAGGCCTCCACAATGGTGTCCTTTGAAGCAGAGAGGATTTACTCTCTGTTTCCTAGCTCCCTGACCCAGGACTGCTCCCAGTCCGATTTGTCCAGCCATGCCAACAGTTTATTAGCCTTGTCTTCCACGTCATACAGACACCACTGAGACACCACTGAGTAGGCCCAAGTGTGTTGTCCTGCCAGCTCTGTCAGCTCTTGTCTCTTTAGCCGCACTTGGTGCAGGAGATTGTTATTACCCCCCTCGCTGACGTGGGCCTCCAGGACTTCAATATTCTTCTCAAGTGCCTCACACTGCAGTCTGCATTCTTTTTTCTTTTCCCATATCAAGTCCTGCGCCTCTCCCTTCATGGCCAGGCTGAAGCCACAGAATCCTCATTTTTCTCAAAATATTGTTCACCCCCCTCTCTCAGTTCATCTCTAGAGATCCTATCCTTCAGGTGCCAGGGGTCTAATCTAGCCAGTAGCGTATACAACAGTTAGGGGACCCAGCAATGTGACCCCCATGGGGGAGTGATCTGAAATCCCTCTCAGGTAATGTGTGGCTATCCTGAACATCCCAGCATTTGCCCATGTAGAAAGCAGATAGTCCAGCCTCAAGGAGCTGCCATGGGGCAGTGACTAGTTTGTGTAATGCCTCGTCCCAGGGTTGTGTTCCCTCCACAGGCCTGCCAAGCGAAACGCATCAATAAAAGCCCACAGCATCTCTGAGGTAGCTTGTATTTTGTCTCGCATCTCCCTCTCCATCTCGGGGTCAGCTACCAGATTCAGGTCACCCCCGGAACAAGAAGCCCAGGTGGCTTATCCAATAGCAGGGAATCAATTTCTGTGAGGACAGGCTCTTGGAGCCTCGGCGGGGCATACACTGAGCGAATGTTAAGTGTGGGACCCACCCAGATTCCTGACTGTGCCAAATATTGCCCCAATGTGTCTCATCATGTGTGGGTAATAGTGAGGAGTATTGATTTTTTAAAGAGAATACCCCCGACTCCGCTGGAGTCTGTGCTGTAGCCTGCATGTGCTACTATCTGCAACCCAAACCTGCCCAGAGCTTTTATAATACTGAAGAGAGGTGGTTGATGCTTGGCGACGCACATCTGTACCCAAGAAAAAAGTAGTATGTCAACAATAAGTCCTGTGGCGGGTACCGGCCTGGTGCAAGAAAACCCAACCACCAAGGGTTTCGAGGTGCACACAAACAAAGATGGATATAAAAAACACCTATGTCATGCGCTGTAGGTTACAGAATCTAGGAAAAGAGCAACCAGGGCACTCCAAACAGATAAGTCCAACATCGGGTGACTTTGTGTAAAACCGTTTAATCCTCAGTGTTCGGTAGTTGAATTGTAGTTCTAAAATGTTTAAGTCCACATATGCAAAAGTATATACGGATTACAATCACAGTCTGAATCCTCAGAAAGAGACATGTCTAGATGAGAAACAAAACAGCCAACACGTGTTTCGTCCTCTCGGACTTTTTCAAGGCTGCAAACAGAAACAAATGGGAACTATATTACAATTATTAACACTACCATCCGGTAGCTATATTTGAAACGTGCAAGTCATACAAGCATACAATAACAAGGTGATTTTAGCCTCAGCGTGAAGAAATATTAGAGAACAGAGAAAACCCTATGGACTGCTTCGTTGCATCCATTTAAAAAAGAAAAAGAGAGAAAAGAGGGATAGGCAGACACCGTAAGTGCACAAAAGGAAAGATTCAACCCATTGCTTTAATTTCGCTACATACGTGTTTGGGAAGAGATTTTGAGGAGTGGGAAACAAAAAGTAAACACAGACGAGAAAGAAAGTTTTTTGAGTACCAAATGTAGGCCAATGTGAGCCAATGCCTGTGGTAATCATAATTTACCTAAAAAAGAAACTTTAGAAAGGAGTCACTGATGAAGTTCAGGTTGAAAACCAAAAAATGATGGAATCATATCTAACGAGGAGAGGTATAGAATGGAAAATACAATGTTAATTCTAGAGTTAAAACTCGCTACTACTAGTACGAATGTGACAGAATTGAGGTATTTACACAGAAAAATGGGAAGGTAAGAAAAACAAACCTACCAAAAATTTAAGTAGTCCAAAAGTAATAGAAGCGCGTTCCATCCAAATTGGGGACCGGTAATTCTTACGCGTAACGCCTTATAAATCCGATAGTATGCCCCCAAGTATGGGACATACAGCAAGAAAAAGAGGTCTCAGTAGACCCTGCCTGTGGGAATAGATCGGAACGGCAAAAGATAAGAAAAACGCTATGTCATGTAAATGCTGCCCATACGCTACCGAAAAAATGTTAAGTGTGAGTAGAGACACTTCGTGGTGAAAGTGAAGAAACATCCCCACTACGTATTTAATCCATCTCCCTATGCATCAAAACAAAATCCAGAAAAGACAAGTCTTTTCCAAAGTCGGCTAGAAGGTTTGTCCGAGGAAGAACACATGCATTAATAGCCACCCAGTTGCAAAATCCAGTCTAGGAGTAAAACCCCGTAAAGCTCAATTGCTGGGGAAGTCTCCCATTAGAGGGACACATGCACTCGATAGTTGAATGCACTAAAGGAAAGAAAAAACTACTAAAGTCTTTCTCCTCTACATCAGCCGCCCCTTAAGAAAAAAAAAGGAGGAGAAAATCCATGAAGAAACCGTAAATACTGTAATCCACCGTATTACCTGATTAAATGGGAAAATAGCCCGTTCAAATGGAGCAAAAAGCTGTTAATATAAGCTAAGGAGAGAGGCTGAGACCTTTCCCCCCTACCTGTATCTCCCCGTAGATTCCTGGAAGGCAATTGAAGACAGTGTATGTACTGTCCCACAGCGCCTGATAACGCTGCCGTGTTAACAGGAAGAGCGAAGCCATTCGAGTGTCCGCGTTAATAAACGCACACTCTAAAAATGAAAAAAGGACTGGGAGGATAGCAGTAGAAAGGGAGTTCCTGGTAGCCGTATAGAATGGGCGCCATATTGGAGAATGTCCGTGGCAGTCAAACGGACAAGGCTGCGAACAGTCCATGAAGAGAGAAAAAACGTGAGCCAGTGTATACTAATCAAAAAACCTCTAAAGTTAACGGCATTGTCACATCGGCAAAAATGGTACACGGGGAAAGCACTGTTAGGAGGAGAAGGCATGCTAAGTGAAGGAATAGAAAATAAATATTCTAGATTTTTGGGTGAATAGAGATTTGCAGGAAAACATTGCAGGACACTAAGCATAGTCATAATAAACGGACAGTGAGTGCAAATCAGCGAAGATATCCTGGTCCCAGTGGGACATAAGTATTATACAGTATAAACCGATGAGGTAATGATAGATACAACATATAGGAACATTATGAATGGATACGGTAATCATCCAAGCATATCGGTAACATGTTAAATTCCCATTTGTTTCTGTTTGCAGCCTTGAAAAAGTCCGAGAGGACGAAACACGTGTTGGCTGTTTTGTTTCTCATCTAGACGTGTCACTGAGGATTAAACGGTTTTACACAAAGTCACCCGATGTTGGACTTATCTGTTTGGAGTGCCCTGGTTGCTCTTTTCCTAGATTCTGCCCAGAGCTTTGTCGTGGTTTCCCTTTAAATGTGTTTCCTGTAACAGGATCAGGTCTGGGGCATGTTGGCTCAAATATTGGAGTACTATGGTGCACCTAATTTTGTTACGCAACCCATTCACATTCCACATCATCACCTTAAGGATGTGTGTTAGTGTGGTTGCCATCTGGGAGTGTTTCTGTGCATGAGGGGCACGAGGCATCTGCCGTCACTTCCCTTCCATTGTACCTCCTCCTGGCCCATGAAACCAGTCACTATGCAGTAGCAGAAAAAAACAACAACGTAATATAAGAAACTGCAATTCAATATTCCCATACTATAAACAACCCCACCCTGCTACCTCACCAAGCAGGCATTGAACTGCCCACCCCCTCCAACTTGCGGAGTACCTATCACCCTTAGCAACAGAGATACATTTGTGGGTGGGCTCACACCACCACTTTCGGTCTGCAACATCAGTGAACAAGGACTATTTCCTCAAATCCCCAATAATATATGTGTCATACATCACCTTCCTGGACCAGTTGTTCACCATTCACCAACACAGTCCCCTCCTTAAAGGTTCAAGGACTATCCATCCGCACCCCACCAGTCGAACCAGTACAGGGTTTGTCTAATCTCTGAAGGGCTCTATGTCTGACTTTACCCCTCCCAGGGCAAAGAGTACACCTGTGATCTAGTCCCTGCGGCCGCCGGGGCAGCCATTCAGTGAAGTTGATTGTCTATGGCTGCAATGACTGTGCTTCGTTTTGTCTGAGATCCTGCTTGTTCAAGGGGTGGTCTTCCTTAACCCCGTTGCCAGGTACGCCTCTGTTCCTTTGTTGACTTCTGTGGCCAGAGGCAGATGACCCCCCCAAGCCTTCTCCAGTGTGGCAAAAATATGAAAAGCATTATTTTTTACGGCTATGGTTGCTGATTCAATAATATCAGACAAAACTCAAAGAATGATGACTTGCTATAACATATTTTCCATCTCTAGGCATCATTACCTTGTGAAACAAGCACGTTAGAACCCATCCCCCAGCGTGGTAACAATGGCCTAAATTTGGGGTCCTGGATCATGGCTCATCATATACAAAAACAAAAGTACATGCTTCAGGTGAAACACTGGGTGGTAGATGTAAGACATGAAAGAGACCTTCAAACAAAATAGCTCTAGATGCATGTTTGAGGTCGCACCTGTCTTCTCATTGGGTCACCAAGACACCCAAACATACGAGGACTCCAAAAGACTGTAGGAAAGAAAGCAACGGTCAAGGTGACCAATAGGTCATTTGGTTGAATTGCGAAGTAGGTTTTACCAAATGTGTAGACAAGAGCAATCCAAGAAGGCTTTAGGCATAAGGAAATCAAGTCCCCTTTTTCTTTCAGGAATCAGAAAAGTCTTGAACTTTTGCAAAGTGAGTGAGTCCCTGCAGGACAATATATTAACAACATTTGTTTAAACAGTAAAAATGATAAGAATTCCCAAATGTAATATTGACCAATTTGCATCATTAAGAAACATCACTTCACCCTGATAATGTTGGTTTCTGACAACAACAATCATGCAGGCTGGATTCAAGGTGGTAAGTATATTTGCTGGGGGCAAGGTTTCTATATCTGTATTTTCTTTTTAGTGGCATTGTACTGCAAAGAAGATCACCACTAAGGAGTTAGATAAGGAGCTGAGACAGTGGTGGTCAATGACCTCACTGAGAGTGAGCAATGGGCATGAAGGTTCATTAGCAAGCTGAATAGTTCTTCCCTGGTAGAATGATGTGGTAAGTTCAAGGCAGGCCTTTGACAGAGAGGCCTATCAGCATTAGGTTTTGGGTTTCAGTCAGTTGCAAACAAGCAGAAGACTACTGTTCTAGAGCTCACCAAAGGAATTTCAGATTCATCGATTTCACCAAAGTTGCATATACCATTCACCTTTTATAAAGATAGCCACTTCTGTCAGCACAATATCATTTTATAAATCAAACACTGGATCACTGGAAGGATAGGGGCAAGTACGATTACATAGAAAGGACATATTTGTTGGGGGAGCATTCTTTGGACACTATGCAGGATGGTTGTGGTGTAATCCTTCTGCACAGTGACAGACATAAACAGATATGTAGAGTGTGTTTTGCAACGGACGATGTTAGCCATCCTTTGTCTTCAGTTACTCAAGCTGAAAACAGTAGCTCCAGCAATACAAGGAGTCTCCCATTGGAAAAAGCCCTGCATCAATTTACGCCTGCTCTGAGCAGGCAGAACAATTTTGACTCAGTGAAGTCACAGAATGATGCAGTGAAATGTTATAAATTTCACTGCATCAGTTCTGTCTAGCTTTTCCCATGGGGACATCTTCCCTGAATATATGATACCTGGCGCAGGTATAATGTGATGCAGAGCTATACAAACGGACACATTGGGCCCAGTGCATCAGTTTGCAAATATGGCACCATGTGGAGCACTGCTAGCACCACCACTGTGTTAAAAACATAGGGGGTAATTACAACTTTGGAGGAGGTGTTAATCCGTCCCAAAAGTGACGGTAAAGTGACGGATATACCACCAGCCGTATTACGAGTCCATTATATCCTATGGAACTCGTAATCTGGCTGGTGGTATATCCGTCACTTTACTGTCACTTTTGGGATTAACACCTCCTCCAAAGTTGTAATAACCCCCATAATGATGCAGCAGCGCAAAGGGCTTGTAAATGAGACCCTCTGTATCTAATTTGTTAGACCTGGCATCCTTGGTGTGGTCTCCCTTGTCTTTTTCCCTCTGCTTTCCATGTTTTGACATTGTGCTGGACTTTGTTTTTGTTGGTTTTGGTACTCTGACCACTTTACCACTGCTGACCAGTGCAAAAGTGCAAGTGCTCCCTGTGTAAATTGTATGTGTAATTAACTTTTCCATGATTGGCACATTTAATTTACTAGTAAGTACCTAGTAAAGTGCACTAGGGGTGCCCAGTTTCTGTAAATCAAATGCTACTAGCGGGCCTGCAGCACTGATTGTGCCCCTCAAATGAGTAGGCCTGTAAACATGGCTCAGACCTGCCACTTCAGTGTCTTTGTGCAGTTTCAAACTGTCAATTCGATCTGGCAAGTGTACCCACTTGCCAGGCCCAAACCTTCCATTTTTATACATGTAAGGCACCTCTAAAGTAGACCCTAGGTAGTCAATGTGTAGTGTGCAGTGCATGACATGTACTGAAGGGTTTTACATGTCCTGACAGTGAAATATTGCTGAATTCGGTTTTCACTGTGGCAAGGCTTGTCTATCTCATGGGTTAACATGGGGGGTGGCTGTCTTTAAATAACTTGTAAGTAGAGTTTCCCTTTGGGAGCATATAGAGATTTGGAGTTTGGTGTCTCTGAGCTCACACTTTAAAAATACAACTTTTGGTAAAGTTGGCCTTTAGATTGTCAGTTTGAAAATGCCACTTTTAGAAAGGATCTGATTTCCTCCGCTGTGTGGGATGGTATGCTGAAAGAAAAAGCCTTAAATTGAAAATCAGCCGTCAGTATTGCCAGGACTCTTTTATTGAGGAGATAAAGGAATGAGGAGCCTATTTTGAGGCTTTATTGAATAAGCTGTATTGTGCAGAATCTTTAATATTGAAGATGACTCTATCAAGAAATGACAATCTAGAATTTGAACTATTGGGTGCTACATTATAGAGAATGATTCCCAGTCCTGATGATGACCCGTTGTTGATCCATATCGATAAACAAGGTTGAAACGTCGACATAAATTGTATGTGGATTGACATTACATGTTTTTTAAGTGACGTCAGGACTCCTGGATTGACGGAGCCACTGGAAGTTCACATTGATTTTTAACCACATATTTTGAATATATTGTACATAACACTATCACCTTTGTTCACAATATTCACTTTCACTGTGTTCATAACTATAGGAGCACCTTTAAGTATGCATTGCTTATTCTTCGACAAGGAACAATGGTGGTCATTACAACCCTGGCGGACGGTGTTAAAGCGGCAGTAAGACCGCCAACAGGCCGGCGGTAAAAGATTTGGAATTATGACCGTGGCGGAAACCACCAACAAAGACAGCCACTTTAACACTCAGACCGCCACAGCAGTACAGACAAACAGCGCGACGGTCACCGCCAACAGACAGGCGGAGGACAATGTACTGCTCACAGTATCACAACCTACCAATCCGCCACCTTTTCAGGGGCGGATTCACCGCGGATAAAAACACGGCGGAAAGAGGAATTTCGAAGGGAAAACGCTCACCTCTACACACTCCACGAGGAAGGAGGGCACCATGGAGCTGGAACTCCATATTCTCCCTGCGATAGTCTTCCTGCTCCTATACGAGGATCATCAATGTCGGCGGCGAAGGCCACCGTGAGTACTGCACCTATGACACAGGAGAGGGGGGAGGCAAAACTCAGGGACATACACAACCAACATCCCACCCCCCCACCCGACCCTCACCCACTACAACACACACACCAATGCATATCTATACATTACAGTAACACCCCCCAACCCCCCCGGAAGAATGCAAAGACAAAAGGAAATGAGTCAAACCATTGTAATATTACAAAATACAGTAAGCAAATATATACATATATATATATACACAATAAACAAAATATACACCACGATTTGTAGTGCAGGTATTGCACCATTCATAGTCCGTGGACCACTGGGCCCAATATGCATGGGCGAGGCCCACACAAGATACCCGATCAAAATGGAGAGAACACTGCAGGGGCATCAGATAGAAATACAACAGGCACCTCAGGGGGAAGGAAAGAGGGGGCACATCAGCCGGATGAGTGCACCACGCCAGATCCACGAGGGGGCTTCATGCCCATTGATGTATCCTGGGGAGTGCAAAGCCACAGTCTCACAAGTCTCTGCAGTGGGTGGTTTGCCCACTGTACCATCCTGGGGAGTGCAAAGCCACAGTCTCTCAAGTCTCTGCAGTGGGTGGTTTGCCCACTATACCATCCTGGGGAGTGCAAAGCCACAGTCTCTGCAGTGGGTGGTTTGCCCACTGTACCATCCTGGGGAGTGCTAAGCCACAGTCTCTCAAGTGGATAACAGTCTCCACTGGTTCTAGAGGGGGCTTTGTGCCATCCTGCCAAGGACTCAGGTAGTGGATGTCTTTCTCCACTGGTTCTGGAGGGGGCTTTGTGCCCAGAGTGCTTCATCCTGTGCAGGACAGACGGAGTGGATGCCTTTCTCCACTGGTTCTGGAGGGGGCTTTGTGCCCAGAGTGCTTCATCCTGCCAAGGACTCAGGTAGTGGATGCCTTTCTCCACTGGTTCTGGAGGGGGCTTCGTGCCCAGAGTGCTTCATCCTGTGCAGGACAGACGGAGTGGATGCCTTTCTCCACTGGTTCTGGAGGGGGACTGGTGCCCAGAGTGCAGCACACACCCCGTGATGGTCCCAGTTGCGTCACTGCCCCTGCCGCAAATGGGCTAGCGGTGCATTCCATGGCGGTCTTTGCCCTGTTCAGCGGTCCCAGGCCTGTTCAGCGGTGCTTGAGTTGCCAGTGTCAGACCTGTTCAGCGGTGCATTCCATGGCGGTCTTGCCCTGTTCAGCGGTCCCTGGCCTGTTCAGCGGTGCTTGAGTTGCCAGTGTCAGACCTGTTCAGCGGTGCATTCCATGGCGGTCTTTGCCCGGTTCAGCGGTCCCTGGCCTGTTAAGCGGTGCTTGAGTTGCCAGTGTCAGACCTGTTCAGCGGTGCATTCCATGGCGGTCTTTATCCTGTTCAGCGGTCCCTGGCCTGTTCAGCTGTCCTTGCCAAGGCGGTCCTTCATTGCCCAGCAGAGCTGTGGCTGGCGGTCCTTCATGGGTCAGCTGGGCTGTGGCTTGCGGGGCCCTCCTGGCCAGCTGGGCTGTGGCTGGCAGTGTCCTCCTGGCCAGTGACGATGGGGCTGGCCTCTTGGGCAGTGACTCTGGCGGTGGCCTCCTGGCCAGTGACAATGGGGCTGGCCTCCTGGGCAGTGACTCAGGCAGTGGCCTCCTGGCCAGTGACGATGGGGCTGGTGGTGGCCTCCTGGGCAGCGGGGATGATGGCGGTCTTCTCCGCTGTGCTGCTCCTCCCAGACTTTGGAGATTTCTTCTGCCCCTTCTCCACCTTGGGAGGAGTCACAGCTGAGTCGACACTTCCCCTGGGACCCTTGTGAGCGGCTTTGCTGGCTGGAGTCTTCCCCTTCTCCTGCCGGGCACTGTCCAACCTCTGGTGCTTCACAGGGGGGGGACTGGCTGTGCTGTGGCTCCGTGTCACAGTGGCTGTCCTGGTGGCAGTCCTGGTGGCCTGTTGGCCGGTGCACTCCACATACCTGTAACAACAGGCACCACTGGTCCCGGAGATTTATTTGCTGAGGTGCTAGTACGGGACCTATGAGTTGGAAGGGGGGGTCGTGGGAAATAGGTTAAGGGGGGACAGGAAAAGTTGTTTGGAGACACTGGGACGGGTAGCCGGAGGGGGTTTGGGAGTGGAGGAAGAGCTGGTGGTTGTAGGAGGTGTAACTTTTGTGGATTTGGGTGCAGGTGCATGGGCTGGAGGCTGTCGTGAGGTGGATGGCTGTTGGGTGGGTGTGTGCCTGCGTTTGTGTATCTTGGGAGGGGGTGTCACAGACACACTGGGAGAGGACACAGGGGACGTGGAAATGGTAGTGGGATGGTGACTGCACGTGAGCGGGGTGTGGTGGTGGGTGTGCTGGTGCGGGACGTAGTGGCTGTAGTGGTAGTGCATGCAGGTGTGAGTGTAGATGAGACTGGGAGGGAGGAGGAAGACGAGGAGGAGGGGGACACAGTGGAGGCAGTGGATGTTGGTGTGTCTGTATGTGTGTGATGCTTGCGTGAGTGCCTGTGGGATGTGTGGTGCTTATGTTTGCCTGAGCTTCCCTTGTGTGGTGAGGTGTGTGCAGGCTGGTCTGATGGTGTGCTTGGGATAGGCTGGGGTCAGGGGATTGGGTCTGGGTGGAGAAAGTTGGAGGGGGGAGGCTAGATACAGGGACAATGGCTGCCATCAGTGCTGAGGCCAGAGTTTGCAGGGTTCGATGAAGGGCAGCCTGACCAGAATGAATGCCCTCCAGGAATGCATTTGTGTGTTTCAATTCCCTTTCTACACCCTGGATGGCATTCAAAATGGCAGACTGCCCAACACTGAGGGACCTGAGGAGGTCAATGGCCTCCTCACTGAGGGCAGCAGAGGTGACAGGGGCAGGGGCTGAGGTGCCTGGGGCGAAGGTGATGCCCACCCTCCTGGGTGAGCGGGCACGGGGCGAAGGCTGAGGGGCTGCTGGGAGGGCGGTGCTGGTAGGGGGGGGTGGCAGCTGTACCTGTAGAAGTGGGGGGCACAGATTTTGCCACCAACACAAGGGAGCTCCCATCGGAGACGAGTCCGTGTCGCTGGTTGCAGATCCTGTGACCGCCGTGGTGCTCCCCTCGCCCTCCGTCCCACTGGTGTATTCTGAGTCCGTGGTGTGGCCCTCCATGGCCATGTGGGATGCAGCTCCCTCGTGCTCCGGTGACACTGTACCTCCGCCTGAAGATGCTGATGCACACAAGAACAGGGAGACCACAAAAAGCGGTGGGACGACAGAAGAAAGACAGGTTGAGTGCATGACTTACTGCTACCTTTGGCGGACAATACAGACACAGCAGCCCCCTGCACTATGTTGCGCTGTTGGGCTCTACAGATGCAATTCCTGGGATATGGCCTACATGGCTATGGACGACATCTGCACACATAGATGACACAGGGGCATGAGTACCTGTACTTGGCACTCTACAGAGTTGGGGTGGGATGCCACATGGCCTGCATTACGGAGGGGCCTAGCCTACGGAACTCGTCCTAGCCTAGGGATACCCACAGCCCTCCTCCCCCACCCAGACACCTTCACTGCGCGCAAAGTCCACTGAATGATGTTGTACTCACCCTCTTGTGTCTGCTGTGATGCCCTCAAGTGCCCATCCAACTCAGGGTATGCCACCGCCATGATCCAGAACATCAGGGGGGGTCATGGTTCGACGGGCACCCCTCCCACGTTGGGAGGCCATCCCCAGCTGAGTCTCTGCCGTCTTCTTGCTCCAGCGGCGAAAGTCCTCCCATCTTTTCCGGCAGTGGGTGCTCCATCTGTGGTGGACCCCCAGGGTCTGGAGGTCCTTGGCGATGGCACGCCAAATATCCTTCTTCTGGTGGGCGCTGACCTACATGACAAGTACAGGGGAAGAAGAGAAGTCATTACCAACTGCACCGTCTAATTGAGGGGCCCACATCCCTACCCTTACCATGTGGCACATGCATTCACAGTCCTTCATGCACGCAGAACTGTGCCCCCTTCATTCTTACAACCAGCCCTCTCCACACAGGTATAGCCCATACAACGTGCTCCCTGTATACCTTACCTGTTGGTCTGGAGGACCGTAGAGTAGCGTGCACTGGGGGAGGACCCCATTGACGAGCTTCTCCAACTCCTCTGCAGTGAAGGCAGGGGCCCTTTCCCCGGACGCACAAGCCATTGTCTCTTCCAGACCGAGGTCACAGCAGCACTTGCAGTGTAGGTCCTCTCCTGTCGAAGATCAGGTATCGAGTGATTCACGTCCGCGGCGGTCACGTCCACAGCGATGCGTACTATCACCGCCGGCGTACATCGTCATTGGCTCCTGGGACCCATAGGGTCCAATGTTAACCAATGCAGCATTGCGCGACGGTGTACAACGACAACGCAGTTACCTCACATCCCATTGTCCCAGTTTAGAGGTCAGGCAGCCGCCATTTCAGGGGCCCACATGGCCTAATTACCAACTGTGTCACACATACATAGGCCTTGTCTCACAACACAAATACAGGTCACATTTTGTGTATGAATGGTGTTCTGTGTAGACCGTGGGTACATCCCTCTGAGTTGTTTCACTCTGTGGTCGCTGTTGTACTTCGTAGGCACCGTCCGCTGGGACATGTGAGGAGATGGCGGAATCCTCCGGTGTACCGACCGCTGGTGGACCTGTCGACATTGGAGGAAAGAAGTTTGATCATCACCTACAGGTTTGACCGTGCCACAATCCAGGAACTGTGTGCCCAGTTGGAGCCAGACCTGATGTCAGCAATCCGCCATCCCACAGGAATCCCCCCTCAAGTGCAGGTGCTATCAGGGCTCCATTTCCTGGCAAGTGGGTCATTTCAAACAACAGTGGCCATGGCATCAGGGATGTCCCAGCCTATGTTTTCCAACGTGTTGTCCAGAGTGTTGTCTGCTCTGCTGAAACACATGCGGAGCTACATCGTTTTCCCTCAGGTGGATGATTTTCCTACAGTGAAAGGTGACTTCAATGCCCTTGGACATATCCCAAACATCATAGGTGCCATTGATGGGACCCATGTAGCTCTGGTCCCCCCCCCACAGGAGTGAACATGTGTACAGGAACCGGAAGAGTTATCATTCCATGAATGTACAGATGGTATGTTTGGCAGACCAGTACATCTCCCAGGTAAATGCTATGTTCCCTGGCTCTGTGCATGACGCCTACATCCTGCGGAATAGCAGCATCCCTTATGTGATGGGTCAACTCCAGAGGCACCGGGTGTGGCTATTAGGGGACTCTGGTTACCCCAACCTGTCATGGCTACTGACCCCAGTGAGGAATCCCAGGACCAGGGCAGAGGAACGCTACAATGAGGCCCATGGGCGGACTAGGAGGGTGATCGAAAGCACCTTCGGCCTCCTGAAGGCCAGGTTCAGGTGCCTCCACATGACAGGTGGTTCCCTATTCTACTCACCAAAGAAGGTGTGCCAGATCATCGTGGCCTGCTGGATGCTTCACAACTTGGCTTTGCGACGACAGGTGCCTTTTCTGCAGGAGGATGGTCCAGATGACGGTGTTGTGGCAGACGTGGAGCCTGTGGGCAGTGATGAGGAGGAATCAGAGGAAGAAGACATTGACAACAGGGACTCAGTTATCCAGCAATATTTCCATTGACACACAGGTGAGAATACATTCCTGCCTACCACAAGTACTGTAACGCTTCTACCTCTATCCTGTCTGTCGATTTCAACCAGTATATGGTCACTGAGTTGTACATTTCCCTTACGGTTTCACAGGTGTGGTTTCCAACGTGTGTCATCTGCTTAGATTCCTCATGGACTTGAGATGTGTGACATAGGTATGTTGACATTACATTTGGAAACGCATTTTGTCACTGTCATTGCTAATACACATTTTCGAAATTACAGACTGACTCCAGATTGTTTTGTGCTTCAAGGGTGTTTATTGAAGTGCTCAATATTGGAGGGGGGTTGTAAAATAGTGAGGGGTGATGGTGGAGGAATGTCCATGGCAGAGTCCAGTCTATTAGTCTCACAGGTGCATTGCCCATATGGGCATAGGAAGTGGAGCTTGGGCAGTTCCAATATGGACAGGGTTACAAAGTGGGACAGTGGTTTGACAATCAGGGTGGTCTAATTTCTTGGCGGGGGTCTTGGCATCGTGCTCTGTCTTGTTCCTGGATCTCAGGGACTGCTTGCGGGGTGGTTCTCTGTCTGCAGGGGGGGGTGCTGTTGTGGTGGTCCTGTGGTGTTGCCTCCTGTCCACTAGCGCCGGCGGAGATGGTGGGCAGTTCACCGTCCATGCTAGTGTCAGGGGCCCCTTAGAGTGCCACAGTGTCCCTCCTGGTGTTAAGTATTTCCTTCAGCACCTCTACGATGGTGCCCAGGGCGGAGCTGATGGTTCTGAGTTCCTCCCTGAACCCCAAATACTGTTCCTCCTGCATGCGCTGGGTCTCCTGAAACTTGGCCAGGACCGTTGCCATCGTCTCCTGGGAGTGGTTGTATGCTCCCAATATGGAGGAGAGGGCCTCGTGGAGAGTGGGTTCCCTTGGCCTGTCCGCCCCCTGTCGCACGGCAGCCCTCCCAGTTCCCCTGTGTTCCTCTGCCTCCGTCCCCTGGACCGTGTGCCCACTGCCACTGCCCCCAGGTCCCTGTTGTTGTTGGGGTGGTGGGTTATCCTGGGTTCCCTGTAGTGGTAGACACACAGCTGATTGACGAGTCCTGGGGACGGAGGTATGGGCCCGCTGGGTGGGTGCTGTGCTGTTGTTACCAGAGGGTGGAAGGTCTGTGGTGGGCTGAGCCTGTGTGAGGGGAACCGACTGTCCCGAGGCCCACGATGGTCCGGGCTGGTCATCTGGATCCAGTTGGACAGAGCTGCTGTCATCAATGTGGGCCTCTTCTGTGGGTGGGGTGGAGATGTCTGGACCCTCCTGTCTGGTGACGTTGGGTAGTGGTCCTGCAGGGGTGTAAAAGCATGATTATTGCATCTGTGTGTGTCATGGTGTGCAATGGGTGGGTGACCGTGTACCCCAGTGCTAGCATTCCTGTGTGGGGGCTTGTGTGATGATGGTTGAGGGGGGTGTTATGGGTATGTGCAGTGGGCATGCTTTAGTGATGGGTGTCCATGCTTTGTTGTCTCATGCAGGGCTTGGTGTTGGGATGTGTGGTTTGTGTTATTAGTACATTTGTGAGGAGTTGGAGTGATAGGGGAGAGGGCGAGGGTGGGGGTCTGTGATAGCATGCAGGTAGGGTGGGGGATATGATAGTTAAGATTTGACTTACCAGAGTCCATTCCTCCACCGACTCCTGCGAGGCCCTCAGGATGCAGAATCACCAAGACCTGCTCCTCCCATGTTGTTAGTTGTGGGGGAGGAGGTGGGGGTCCGCCACCAGTCCTCTGTACCGGCAGGTGGTGTCTTGAGACCACAGAACGCACCTTCCCGCGTAGGTCGTTCCACCTCTTCCTGATGTCGTCCCGATTTCTTGGGTGCTGTCCCACTGCGTTGACCCTGTCGACTATTCTTCGCCATAGCTCCATCTTCCCAGCTATGGAGGTGTGCTGCACCTGTGCTCCAAATAGCTGTGGCTCTACCCGGACGATTTCCTCCACCATGACCCTGAGCTCCTCCTCAGAGAACCTGGGGTGTCTTTGCCGTGCCATGGGGTGGTGTGGGTGATGTGTGGGTTGGTGTGTGTTGTGCTGTGTGGGGTGATATTTAGTGGTGTGTTGAGTGAGGTGCGTTTATGTTATGTGGGTGATGGTGTTGAGTGCCTGTGAATGCTAGTTTGTGGATGCTGGTGTCTCTCTCTGGCCTTCTCTCTGTAATATTGGTCGTAGGGGTTTGTGGGTGATGTGAGTGGGTGTTTTATATTGTATTGGGTGTGTGGGAGTGGTGTGTGTATGTGTATCAGGTGTGTGTATTTCAAATTGTCCAATGTGGTGGTGTTTTGGAGATGTGTGTGTATTTTGAGCGCGGCGGTGTGTACCGCCAATGGAATACCGCGGTTGAAAGACCGCCAAGTGGATTCGTGGGTCATGATAGCATGGGCGAATTTCTGTTGGCGTGACGGTGGAGGTTTTGTTTTTGCCAGTTTATCACTGACCTTTGGTGTGGCAGACTTGTGTTGGTGTCTGGATTTTGTTGGATTTCGAGATGTGGGCCGCAATAGCTGTGGCGGATTTCCGCGGCCGCTGCAGTGTGTTGGCGGTCTTCTGCACGGCGGTAAGCGGCTTTTACCGCCAATGTTGTAATGACCCCCCAATGTATGTTGAATCTTTTAGATGACTTTAATTGAGTTGATAACAGAAATAAAAAGTTAAAGTAATACAAGGAGACTGGATGTATTGAATATTATCTTAAATATATTTCTCTGTGGAAGTCTAGGTTTACTTCCCCCTTGTAGTGACCACGTATTATTATTATTGTTTATTTACCCAGGTCAAAGGGTTAGTGGGTTTGCCTCATTTTTTTACTACTTTTAGAAAGTGGGCATTTTCTACCTTAAACCATTCTGTGCCTCTGCCTGCTTGTGTACTAACTGCCGGGGTCAGACTGACACTTGGACTGTTTTTGAATCCCCACTAGACAGTGACACAAGGGAAGTTGGGCGTAGCCTGCATATCCTGATGGGTCATTTGGGCTACAGTGGAGGGAGGAGCTGACACTTAAACCTGAGTGGGCTGTGCCTGTCCTCACACAAACAATAAAAAGCAGATAACTTGACTATATCACAAACTTTATTTTTCACAAGATAAGTTAACAGAATATCAAAGAAAGTATTTTTTAGACTTCACACCGCAGCGAACAGTTGTCAATGCCAGATTTGGATTGATTCATCCATGTCGCATCAAGGTTACATTTAAAATGAAAAATTATTGTACATTTTTTATGACTAATAACAAAGACAAAGGGCACATATGGTGACGCTTCCAAACTTAAAATATCTTATTGAGTGCAGGGAAGAGGAGATAGAGACTTCAAAATCTCTTTGAAATATTGTAACTATTTTTCAATGAATCTCTTTTGTAACAATGATTCTTTGTAATAAAAACTTTGATATTATAATATTATCTCAAGAGTGGGATGAAGATTTACTAGTAAATAAAATACAACTTACAATATTTAATGTTTATGGTCTTATGTCCATAAGTGAATCCTTTTGTAATGATATTACTAGCCAAATTGTACTAGCGAACATTTCATTTCAGGAGGTGATTATAATCAGGTAATAAATTCTTTCCTAGACAAGAACTCCAAAGTTAAGTGAGTATGTCCCAAGCAAAATGCATATAAAGTGTAGCTTTGCTATTTCTCAGAATGCCTCAATTGATGTATGATGTCATTGAAATCCTACTTTAAGAGAATATGTGATTTATTCACTGGTTCATCACACATAACCTAGAAAAGATTATTGATTTTTGAGTAAAAGTTTAACCCAGAACCTTCTTAATGCAGAATTTGTTTTTTCTTATTTGTGACCTTGTGCCTGTAATGACTGATTTTGAGTTAATTCAGTTATAACCATGTTCTAGTAGAGGAGGATGTAATAACTCATCATTATTATATCATTCATTTAATGATGAACTTTATGAAAGAAAGTTTTGATTATTAGTAAAACTCAAGACATCTCAGCATCTTTTATTCAAAATGTTGCATACAACGTGCTCCTAATTTTTCTTTAAGTTTGTTCTGTAGGAAGTGCCTGTTGTTCTGCTTTTCTAATTTCTAGTTAAGCTGGGAATATTCATAAACCCAACGAGGATCATTCGGTAAAGCTTCAAGCCTCTCTCTTTCCCCCTGCTATGTTTCAACTTCTTTCTTCTCATTGCTTGTGCATACCGTTGCCCATTTAGTGATCATCCTCCTACTGGAAAGCTTTCAAACTACCTGCACCACTTCCAAGGGGCAACTCTGTAAATTCCACAAAAAATATTTAGACATGTTTAAACATAGCACGTCGTTAAAGTCACTATTACCAAGAAACCTTTTCTCTAATGACAAGTTTTCATAGGGAAGCTCCTCTAACTTTTAGGTATACCATCACTAAGCTATAATTAAATAATATCCCTAGAATGTAGTTTATATCCTTAATTTTAATCAAGCATCTCTGATCCACAAACCAGTAGTCTATTCTTGATCTGTGCAAGAGCATGCCCTCTGTAGACCCATCCTCTCTCGTCCAGCATTCCTAATAGTTAAATCCTCTAAAATAAATTTAAAGGTATCTAATTATATTAGGAGTGTTTCTTTGGGACCTAGAGTTAGACATATCTAAGTTATTGTTCATTAAGCTATTAAACATGATTGGAGTAATATATTCCAAAAAAGTTGTGAAGTGCTCTCAGAAATTCAAGTTCATCCACATTGGGCCCATAAAATCTAGCACAATTCATTTGCACAATACCTATGCTAATTAGGGCAATTACCCATCTCCACCTATTGTCCACCTCTGATTTTGAAACTTGCATGCCTGAACTTACTCTGGATAGAATTGCAATTCCTTTTGATTCACATGTTTGAGTCATGCATATGATCACATGTATCCACCCTTGTTTTAGAGGTAAATTCCTTAAATCTGGGGCAGTTAAATGTGTTTCCTGAAGGAAAACCAAACCTGCTCTAAAATCTTTAAGGAGCTGAACAATGCCTCTTTGCTTTTTCCTTGGTCTCTTCCTATTAATATCCCATTACAAATATGTAACTGAGCTTCTCTTCAAACCCTCTACTAACAAGCTGCTCTATATTCCACTGTTTACTTTGCTTACCTCTGTGCTACTGTGAGCAAGTTGATGAGGGCTCTATTTCCTTTTCCCCTAATTCTCCCCACATAAAGTAAACCAACCCTGAGGTCCTCCTTTGGTCTCTCTTGGCCTAATGGTTTGATTAGAACGTGCTCTCACTCTTTCCTCCCTCATCTTGCATTATGACTAAAAACGTTACCAACCTACTGCTATCCAACAACTCTCACTCTCATCCTGAGGGTATACCCCCTCTCCCTGCAAACTACGCCAATTTTCTGGGAGAGTTTGTTGGACTTATTTTTTGTATTATATCATCAGCTTCCTTTTCATTTTTTGCAAAATACATGTTATTATTTGGCATACCTTTTAGGGTTGCTGGAAAATTTAGTTGTATTTTGCCCCAATTCTGTTAAATGTAGTCATCTTGTTTCCCAGTATCACAATCTCTCCTGAGTGATATGACATCAATCTGATTTCATAGAGGAGGTAATGCTCTTGTGCCTGAACTTTCAGTACTTTTTGTTTTATCAAATGAGGACAGAAGCTCACCAGAATTTTTCTTGACTTACCTCTATTCTGGTTCAACTGATATTTGAGTTTCAAAATAAAGATCTCCCTGAAATGTGGCATCAAAAAGCCCTGCTTACATTTTTTAATATCTACCCCTTTTAATCCTTCTCATGCATTTGTTCTCTTTATCTTGCCTGACTTTCCAACCTTTCAAAAGGTTGCCTGTGTTATTTTATTAATCTTAAAGGAAGCCAACCTTGCTTTTTTTCTTCATACCTATTGTAGTTTTAGCTAATGCCTCCCCAGCGCTGTAGTATGTAGTGCTACCTCATCTAGTTTGTCTGCTAACTTTTAGCACGTCTTGTATCTCTTTTTAATTTCCTATAGATATGACAAATCTGTTTTCCATCTCACTGGTTAAATCTAATAATATGACATCCAAACCATGACTAACTGCTGGGGAGCAAGCAGAGGAGTTAAGGTGGAAGTCTGTTGGAGCTGCTCGAAGTAAAGGTACTAGAAGAAGAGTAATTACATTATTGGCAACACTTTCATCAAAAGGAGGTACACTAACTTACAGGTTTAGGTATTCTAATACATCCTCTACTTCTTCTTCTCCTTATCCTCTAATATTGAATATTGGCTAGAAAGACTGATATATGGTCTTCACTTCTTCCCATCGTGACTAGAAACTTGCAACCCAATACGCAATCTATGTGAGCCTCCAAAGAAACTGCATGTATTCTGATTGTGTAAGCTGAGGATGCTGCAGGAGTTAGTGACCCTTCTGACTGAGCCAGCAAATGTGCAAAATTACCCAATTCTCTTTCACAATAGAACTACCACCAGAGAGCCTAACAATGACCTTAGAGATGGGTAATTCTTTAAAGACTTGAGGGGTATAGAATCATTCACACTTATGCAAATCTGTGTTGAGCATGCCTTTAATCTACCTCTTTCTTTTTTGTTACTGCTATCTCGACCTCTTAACTTTAATGGTCTGAAGCCTGGAGATTGCTGACTTACCAGAGCGATCAAGTCTCCTATCATTGCCTTTTGGTCACTGTTGAATGGCCTCTGTGGTATGGCTACTTTTAAATGCACCCTGATTTAGAAACCCTGTCCTCTGTTGGCATCTGCTGGTTGCCCTCTACGTTCCTGACTTGATATCTAACACACCTTTTTTGTGTCGAAATGATTAATACACTTGCCTGCGCGTTCTTAGGTTTTTAATCAGAAGATATGTAGTCTTACTTAAGGCAGACCCTGTGCCCCCAGCACTCAAATCCCTGCTGAGATGCTGAATTTATCTAGGGTGGAAAGATTACAGTTACCTCCTTTCCTTAGATGCTTTTTTCTCATACAATCCATTGAGAGGCCAGGTCTTCAAACTCATTACCCTGATCTCTCTCGTCTTCCTAGGCAAGGCTCAAGCTGAACTTGACTAGCTGTTATGCTGTTGTTGACGCCACCGCCTTGTCCTTCCTTATAGCCACTGCAGCCTCCACTGTGTGATTTCAAGCAGCAGCTGTCTCACCAAGAGGCCTCACTGCTCCCAACACACATTTGCACAGGACCTCTTCTGTCAAGCACTCACCATGAGGAGGGTAGATGTCTTGGTGAATGCATGGGGGGCTGCTCCTAGAGCCGGGACTGTTTCATTTGGGAAGGTTAGAGTGACACTTGAAGCCAGTGACTACCCCACTGGCCATGTTCCTCCTGTCCCACATCCTCTGCCCTGAGTTTCACCCCACCCCCTCTAGCTGTTGAGAAGTTGTTAGCCTGGAAAGTTAAAAACAAGGTCTGTGTGTAATGATGAGCAGTACGTTATGGAAACACAAACAGGCATAGAGCTAACACGTTCTAAAGAATTTAGTAAGGCATTTCATAACTTTTATGGAGATCTCTTTAAAAAAATTAATCTAACAGTAGAGAAAGACATTGAAGACTAGTTGGAGTTATGCCATCTCCCTGTGTTGACTAATGTCCAACAAGAAACCCCAAATCAAGAAATACCTGAAGAAGAGGTCAATGAAGCCATTTCTAAAATAAAAAGGTAAAGCAGCTGATCTGGATGGCAGACATACCAGAGGAATTATATGAAAGGGCGGAGACTGAGTTGAGCCTAGCCATTAGATTGATGTTTGACAACATCTTGCTAAATGCAAGAAACCCCCATGACTTGGAGAGAATATAAGGTAGTAGTTGTATTAAAGCCAAATAAAAATCTGCAACATTGTGAGTCTCATCACCCTATCTCCTGACTAGACAGAGACTGTAAGATCTTTGCAGGGACTTTAACTAGTATATTAACTGCAGTGGTAGCAGGAGTTATACATGAAGATCAGCAGGGTTTCTTTCAAGAGTGTCATAAGCAAGATTTAATTCATGCACTAAGTGACTCAATAGATAAGGCAATAAACTATGAGGCTCCACTTGCGATTCTCACGCTTAATGCAGCCAAAGATTTTGACCATGTTAGGTAGCAATACCTATTGGTGTGTCTTCATAAATTCAGACTACCAAACCACATAACAGAAGCAATTAAAGTCCTATATAATGATTGCCCCAAACAATTATTGTCTTTGGGCTTTTTTCTGATAGTACAACCATTAAGATGGGTACTCAGCAAGGATGCCCTTTGTCCCTTCTTCTCTTTAATTTACATAATAAGCATCTTGCCCAACATTTAAAGAAAAATGAAAACATACAAGTTTGAGCTGACAGGGTTCACAAAGGAAATAGGCCTGTATGCTGATAACCTCATGTTATACACCAGTAACCACCAGATGGCCTTACGGAGATTCTATTACCTGGCAAAGAAAATTGGTGAACCCTCTGGGTATGCTATATATAGGAATCAGACACAGATTATGGTGTGGAATCAGAGCATTCATAATACTTTAGTAAAAGACAAGTTGAGTTCATTAGAAATCCTGATAAACGAAAACATTGACTTAATTCATGAGAGTAATTAAACTAGGGGTATTAATGATATTAAGAAAGCATTAAAGGAATGGCAGAACCTCTCTTTAACCATTTACGGCAGAGTGAACCTTATCAAGTTGAGTATTCCCCTGAAGTTAACATTCCTGCTTGAAAATATCCTACTGGCTTCTGAAGAAGGTCTGTAGGAAACATAAAATGGGAGGCCTGCAGCTACCTGATTTTTTACTATACTGGCATTCCATTTTAAAACAATAAGGTCACTGTTAAGAACACCTAATGAAACAAATAAGGGCATCATGTGGTTAGCGATGCATGAGGCCAATGGAGCTTGGGTAGAATTTCTGTAAAAGTTCAGAGGTCTACAGTTTTTTAAAAGGTGAAACTAAATTGTTTTAAAACCGCAGTCTAACTCTGAGGTTAAGAGTTAAATGGGGGAATGCCATATTATTTAGAATTTACCCTGGTCTGGTAGTATCCTGGAACTACAGAATGTGTTGAAGATATTTTGTCCTTTCAACTCAAAAAGTTTGGTTTTGAAAAATGGGGGGGGTCTGCTGGATGGTAACCGTCTAAAACCTTTGACCAAACTATTGGAAAGACCCAAAGGAAGACTCTTGAAGTTTGATTATCTCCAGTTGCCATCTTGGGTTGCAGCGCATATTGGTAAACTGAAGATAGTAACGGATATTGAATCAAGTCTGCAATCTTCGACCCTAAAGAAAGAGGTGACAATGTGGTACAGTGTGTCATGTAAAGAAGAGAACCAAAGGATGCCCCATCCTTCTGTGATGTGGGAATACTGCTTGTCGAACAAACCACTGGAAGATTTATGCCAAGTATCTTTATAAGACTGTTAAACTTGCTGCATTTAAGAGAAATCTTCTATTTTCTTTGAATAGGGTTTAATGGACATTGCATAAGCTATCCAAACTGAAGAAGCAGGTGGTTGGATGCAATAAATGTAGTTACCCAAGCACAAACGATCTGTAAAGGTTCATGAATTCTTTGGCTTTCAGGCCTTTTTTGTGTAGATATTGCTCTGGTTATTTCAGAAGAGATAAAACTGAACATTAAGGTTAAATCTATTCTAATACTTTTTTAGATAGTCAATAGTGAGCAAGAAGCCGTACACAAGATCCATCAATTATCTCCTGTTCTATTTTGTATTGATGACCAGGGATCAGATATGCAGAAAATGCTATTATCCCAACTCTCATTTATATAAGGTTTGGATTACTCAGATTCATATAACATGCAATAGGTTAATGAATATTTTTCTAAAGCAAAATAAGTATTCTGATTCTCAATGGTAGAATGGCGACACTCTAAACAAATATGATTAAAGCACCTGTAAACTTGCGTTCTTTCAGAAGGCAGAGGTCTGCATTGAGTCGTGTCGCTCTCTCCCCTCTCTTCTGGAATGACCATGACTAGCTCGCATACGAGGTTCACATTGTGGCTAGAAGTGCCCTTTCGCAAAACATAAGGGGGTCATTACGACCCTGGCGGTCTTCAGACTGCCAGGATCACAGTGGCAGTCTGACCGCCGCCAAAGCGCTGGTCCGGCCGCTTTGGTGGCAGTCTGACCACCACATTTTGACAGCACCACCAGTTTTCCTCCACAGGAGGAACTGGCAGTCCTAATCCACCAGGGCAGCGCTGCAAGCAGCTCCCCGCTGGGGATTACGACCCCCTCTCTGCCAGCTTTTACATGGCAGTAGCACGCCATATATAGGATGGTGGAGACGGGGTGCAGGGGGCACCAAGTTGGCCCCTGCACTGACCATGCACTCCCCATGGCCAGCCCATTTCACTGTTCACTGTTGGAAGCAGACAGTGAACATAACGATGGGTGCTGGTGCACCCTACACACTGCAGCATTGCAGCCGGCTCAATTATGAGCTAGCGTCAATGTTGCAGGCTGTTTCCTGCTGGGCCAGCGAGCGGAAACACCATTTCTGCCCGTTGGCCCAGCGGAAAACTCCTAATAGGGCCCACGGGAAGGCGGCCAAATTGGCGGAATCCTGACTGCAGGAGTTTGGCGGACGGCCAAACTCACAATGAGCCCCAAAGTGTTGAATTGTAAAGGGGATAAGGGCCTAAAAAAGACATCCCTGTACGTACTATTCAGGATTATTTTAAAACTTCTGCTAGATCTTTTATTAGTTAGTATGTTGGGAAGCAAGAAATGGAGAAGAAACTGATTACTATTTTAAATACTATTAAACAACTTGAACATGCTTATTATCATTCTAAATCCCAAGATTCAGTAAACAAATTAATTGAAGCTAAGCTCCAATTTTTATTAGTTAATATGTTGGGAAACAGAAGCAAGAAATGGAGAAGAAACTGAATACTATTTTAAATACTATTAAACAACTTGAACATGTTTATTATCATTCTGAATCCCAAGACTCAGTAAATAAATGAATTGAAGCTAAGCTCCAATTCAACAACAATCCATTCAGAACGCATCCTCTATTTCGCTTGAGCGTAATTCCAGATATTATGGTCAACAAAATAAGCCATGAATATTATTGGTGAACTATTTAAAAATAGGAACAATTAAAAGAAAATTGAATTAGTTATAAATTAATGGGTACAACCCTTCTCAAACCCAAGGATATCTTGACTTAATTTGTAATGGTTTATAACAAACATTGTATTCCAGAACAGAATCCTACTGCGGTATAAATAAACAATTATTAAAATGCAGTCCAGAAACATAAAACTGATAGTATTCACTACTCTGTATTGGAAACTAATATTCCAAGCAAATAAATATGAGAAGCAGATAGATTATTAAAACAAGGGAAAGCTCTGGGTTCAGATGGTTTTACAGTCAAATTTATTCTGACTTCTCAAGAATATTGTGTTTCTTATACTGCTAGAGTTTTATAATTTCTACACAAGCTCAAATTATGTTTGTGGTGCATTCCAAGAAGCAATAATATATCTCATTCTCAAAGAGAACAAAGATTTAAAGCTTTATAGGAATTATAGACTGATTTATTTGATAACTGTTGATTATAAAAGGTTTGCAAATATTTTGACTTTATCGATTGATCCTCTTTTACATAAAATTATTGAAGTGGAACAAATGTTGTCTTTCTTCTCATAATAGTAGATTTTCTTTTAATATTCTAAGCAAGGCATTGAAACTTTCAGATCCATTAACTGCAATTGCATTGAATGTAGAGAAAGCATTCAATTGAGTATGTTGCCAATTTATATTTAAAAACTTAAATAGGTTCAGTTTTGGTTGAAGCAATTTAAATTTGATTTCATTGTTTTATGCCTCCCAGAGAACTGCTATTTTTGCAAATGTAATTTTTTCATATTACTTACATTGCTACAAAGAGTGAGGCAAGGAGACCCTTTATCCTGGCCTCTTTTTCGGATTGTGTTAGGACTTTTTATATCTAAAACTAGGCAAAAGCCTGATATTTCAGGTTTCAAATGTGGTGATGCTCCGTTGAAATTATTAGTATACATAAATGTTGTTCTTCTCGATATGTCTGTTCTTTGTATGTCTGATCCTGACAAGATGATTCGCACTTTTAAGGAAGAAGTACAAGTCATTTCTTATGTGTTGAGTTACAAAATAATGTTAGATACATCCTAAATATTACCCTTAAACATATTTTGTACCACATGCTCTTTTGAGACACTGAGTTTTTACAAGAATCTGATTAGGATGAAATATTTAGGGGTATAATTACACATTCCATTAAAGAAAAAATGAAAATAAATTTTGACGACTTATCAAAAAAATTGAAGATCTAACTTTGAAATGGAATCTGTTATTTCTGTCTCGGTGGGATTGACTAAGCTCCATTTAAATGGTTTTTCTGGTTCTTGTATATATCTACATTTTAGGAAACGGTTTGAGAAATGGCAACCTACATTGACCTTTTACATTAATATTTCATATACATGTTTGCTGAATAGCCTGAAGTATGTTTACTGAATAGCCTGAATATTCTTAGGAAAATATGTTAATAGTTATTGCTACCAATGTTAATTTTAAATTCTGGTTGTATGTTGCATGTTTGCATCATAGCATAGAGTATATGTATCTCCTATATCACTTATGATTGAAGGCAAAAAACTATGGTTACTTCTAACAATATTTTATAACAATTCCAGTCTTTTAAGAACACATGAGAATATGTCTAATTATGAAGTAGATTAGCCACACGACATGTTGTTGTGGCGTTAACAGACAGAGCTACCAACTTTGGAACTGGAAAACCAGGATTGAGTCTTGGCCTCCCCTTAGCATTTATGTTTATAAAGGTATATGTAATTCTTTGTGACACCATAATTCTGTTGACTATGAGGCAAACTCCCTAGGAACACTTGGGGGGTTTTGGTAATGGGGATGGTTTTGGAGGCTGCATACATCTAACAGAGGTTATGAACATGGAGACTGCTGCAAAGGTGAGAAGAGGCAATTGTATTTTGTATGTTGTGTATTTGTGAGACATGCTTGGGTTCTGGGGTTTTGGCCCATGTGGCTGGGGTAGGACTGACATGTGGGGCACTCAGACAGTTCCTGGAGGAGGCCAGTTTGAGGAGTCACTGTGTGAGCAGGTTTTTTTGGGCTATTTGTGGGCCTGTTTGTGGAGTATGGGCTAGTGCATGGTGTGGCTCAATGAATGCAGGTAGAACTGACCAGCATAAGTTTTTGGTCACTTTTGATTTTCCCAGCACATGATCTTGGACACTGCACTCTTGTTGCCCTCTCCACTCACTTGCCTAGGCACAGTTAGCGGGTCTGTCATTTGCAGTTTGAAGGGTGTTTTCCTTTCTCCTTTGCTGTGCCGCAAGATAGTGAGGGTTTACCCCAGAGGCCACACATCTCTCTCCTGAGAGCATGTTCACCATGTGTACCCATGAGACCCTGCTGGCCTCAGAATACCATGGTACATTTCTGTTTTCTGCCTGCAGAGGATTTGACTGTAGCTGCACATGCACCATAGTTTTGCAGTTTGTAGAGACATGGCATGTGCTGTGGTCTGTGTCCATGGGAGTCACTCACTGTCTGTCTATTTCTTTGTCCCGCAGCCTTCCCCGGCTCTGGGTTGGGGCGGTACGTGTGTCGGTGTGTGTCTGTGTATGGCGTATGTCTTCATGTCATTGTAGACTGTGCTGAAGGGATGAGGTTGGGGTTCAGACACATTCCTCTTCTCTCAATATTGTACAATTGTAGGTGCTGATTGTTGGAGCTGAAAGGTATTCTACAGGATGCCCCGGTGGCAAAGTGCAGGTCACATACCTGTTTTATGGTTGTGATGCTGATTGTTGAACAAATTGCTGTCCAGGGTAGAGATTAACACAGTCTCCATCCGCTCTATCTGGGTGCTATTTTTGCCCTGGAAGTCCGAAGGAGTGGCATGCCCACTTATGTCTGATGCTGGCATGTGTTCCGTATGGGAAAGCATAGTCTGAAGTGACATGAATGACAAGGGTGAACAGGCAGCCAGTGATGCAATGTTGTGGACTGGGAGAGATTACGGGCTCCTAGTCCTCAGCTGGTCAGATACCAAATGGCCTGGCACATGGGACTGAAGCACATGTGTTTGCAGAGCTACTGTGCACTGAGGGTATGTTGTAGATCCTCCATAGCAGCATGGCTGAGAGCCATACATAAACTGTTTCAATAAGAACTGCTAGCTAGTCCTTCACATAAAAATGTGCCTCTCTCGGCTGTGTGTTGGGCAACCTATTCTGAAAACAGGGAAGTGCAATTTTTTCTTTTCACAAATCTGCAAGCCGGAGAACTGTTTGAGGTGGCTTCCCTTTTCAAATACCTCCTTATTCACTTCTGCAGACATAGCCATTGTGTGGGATGATGGTGCTCACAGCAGGGTAGCCTCAAGCTTGGGGCACCCACCGCAGATGCACAAAGATGTGTAAATTATCTGCACCTGGCTATCAAAAGCCATAAAGAGAGTGATTAGGAAGGGAAATAAAGGAGTTTTTTTTCCTAAAAGACCCTTCTCATCCTGAACAATAGAGGCTACAACCCCCTTTGCCTTCACCATCTACCAAGGGGCAGTACTACAGGAAGGACCTAATTGAATTTCTGTAGGACTCTTGTATCCGTTGTCCTCACTTCACTGTCTAGTCTTCCTCGCTCCTGCATCTCTCGTGATGCAGCTCCACTGTCTGGGAAAATCTCACACTCATGTTGATGGACTTTCAAAATGGAGCCCAGAGGCCTCCATCACTGAGAGACCTTTTGTTATTTCTGTGCCATCTCCATTGTTAAGTGTACAGACCCCCTGTAGCAAGGCTGGAATACCCCAGACAACTCATACAAGACTGTCCTAGGCTTGGCACATAACACGCTAGGGCTCTTAATGTTTACTTGATGAGTATGCTTGGTCTTACATGTTTAAGCTGTCTGCCTTGGTCATAGATCACTATATACAATGTTATTACTTTCAACAGCTCACATCTTCTGGTTGTTTGCTCTTTTAGAATCCTAAAATCTGCATGAAACATTGACCATGATTTACTTATGCTAGATTCCTTTCCTTTCTATCTTTAGAATGACCCTGTTCTTACCTTCAATCATTTGTAATGCTTTCTATTTCTGAGCATAGCCTCCTGGTTCCCTGCCTTAATCCTTCTTATTGTAATTCTGTAATTGGCTGATACTTCAATTCACAGATCACAACCTCTTATCTTTAAAACTCTATCCCTGTAATTTGACATTACCTAATATGCAGCCACTCTTTTTCTCACCAGTCATTCACCTGAAACCATGTAGCCCCCCTCTAATGATGACATCCAGCTGGTATTAATATAATATTTACAAAGTAACTGGAGTAAATGCATGCATTTATTTAGCACATGACTAATCCAAATAACCAACAATCACCACTAGATTAACCAATATTCTTGGGATGTGGAGTATTATGCTACTCACCATAAAATGCTTCATCTCCTTGTCCGAGGTAGCAAGTGCTATAAGTAAAATTCCAAGTACAATGATATTATATTTGGATAATTTGTTTTATTCTGCTTACACTTAATGGTTTTGCTTTCTGAAACTGGAGAATTTCTGCCTCATAAATATAAGAATTATAATGTTGTAATAAGTTAATGCACATGTTTGATCCCTGATTCACCCCTTTCTCTTTGTTTCTCTTGTGTTGACTCACATAGATCATTCTCTTCTAATGAATTATCATATTATAATAAACACATTATACCTTTCTCTGTTGTAAAATGTTATGGCTTGGAAATCTAAGTTAATTATTAATATTACTCTATTGGTTTTTAAATATATTGTATTTATAATTCCTGCAATGTATACAATACATATAATACACAATACTAATGCAAACTTCTAATAAAGCTTTAAACTTAAACATAGAAAGGGCACATTTGGAAAAATTATTATCTGGAGACTGTTCATAGACATCAATATTTTTACTATGTAGAATTTTAATAAAAATGTCCAGCAGGATATTTAAGGTCAGCAATATTTGTAGACATGCACACTCATTAAAGTGATAAGAGTGACTGGATATGTAACACACTTGGTAAGCCAAAACCCTTGGTTCCACTGTTGTATACTTAATAACAAACCTATGGATTACTCAAAAGTTAAGGTATCCCACAGCTCAACCATTTGATGGCTCTTGTTTTGCTTGTTAACCGCACATATCATTGGCCAGCATTTGTATTAGTTCTCTTGCAGAGAACTATTTTTTTCTTTCTTTGCACCTTAGCATGCCAAAGGTAACAGCAGTCATTGCTTTGGTAGCGGTCTTTCACATTTCATGCATGCTGCAGTCTGTGTTAGGAACTGGTGAGCGCTCACTCCTGTGGATAGAGAGCTTGGCACAATAAAAGAACCCCCCACCTCTCTTTTCAAACAATATGGTGGTCATTCTGACCCTGGCGGTCTTTGACCGCCAGGGCGGAGGACCGCGGGAGCACCGCCGACAGGCCGGCGGTGCTCCAATGGGGATTCCGACCGCGGCGGTAAAGCCGCGGTCGGACCGGCACCACTGGCGGGGTCCCGCCAGTGTACCGCCGCCCCATTGAATCCTCCGCGGCGGCGCAGCTTGCTGCACCGCCGCGGGGATTCCGACCCCCCCTACCGCCATCCAGATCCCGGCGGTCGGACCGCCGGGATCCGGATGGCGGTAGGGGGGGTCGCGGGGCCCCTGGGGGCCCCTGCAGTGCCCATGCCACTGGCATGGGCATTGCAGGGGCCCCCGTAAGAGGGCCCCTACATGTATTTCACTGTCTGCTGCGCAGACAGTGAAATACGCGACGGGTGCAACTGCACCCGTCGCACAGCTTCCACTCCGCCGGCTCGATTCCGAGCCGGCTTCATCGTGGAAGCCTCTTTCCCGCTGGGCTGGCGGGCGGTCTGAAGGCGACCGCCCGCCAGCCCAGCGGGAAAGTCAGAATTACCGCCGCGGTCTTTCGACCGCGGAACGGTAATCTGACGGCGGGACTTTGGCGGGCGGCCTCCGCCGCCCGCCAAGGTCAGAATGAGGGCCTATCTGTCTTAATCCATGCTGGCATTGAGAGTACATGTATCACTGGTCCTATTAAGTACTGTTAAAGTGAGACCCTTCCTCTTCCAAAGAAGCACTGGTAATACTCTACTGTGTCAGGTCACCATGTACACAAGGCTGGCTGTGAGATATCAGGCCCAAGTTCATGAGGCATCCATTTAACTCTGCACTTCTGCTGAAAGCCTACCCATATCTCAATACAGATGACGTATGATGAATACACACAGCAAACTTTTGAGATGCATTCACACTATTGTGTTACAGGACTAGGGTCCGACTGCCACATAAAATAGACCAGGGCACAAATATAAAAGTGGCTCCATTAGTGAAATAGATAGCAACAAAAATTGGCACATATTTGTAATCTGAGGGTATTTCCAACTTGAAAAGAATTGCTGATTCAGTATTTCACAAGTTAGGGAAGACCAGGGGTGGCTCCTCTGCAGGTGTTGGAGGGACGTTGCCGCCCCGGCTGAGACAGCAGATGAAAAATAAAATAAAATCTTGCTATCAATTTATTTTTCATCATTTTTCATCTGCTCAGACAGCAGATTGTAGAGGGAGGGGTGATGCAGCGCCACAGGAGGTGGAAGGGGGAGGGTCTACTAAGTGTGCATGTGTGTTTGGCTGCCTGGCTGAGGCCGGGCAAATACACATGAGCACTTAGGTTTCTCCAACCCGGCTGTATACACAGCTGGGCTAGAGAAACAGCACAGAATCCAGGCTTGGGCCTGAGCGGCAATCCGAGCCACTCAGACCAATCCTTATGCTTTGTAGATGCTATGTTTAGCATGTAAGTAGCACCAGGATTGCTGGGGAGCCTTTGTTGGTGTCTCAGCGAATGCTGGGATACCACAAGAGGAGCAAGGTAGCTGGAGGTGGCAGGAGACGGTGACACGAGGGAAGCGGTAACTGTTTTTTTTTATATTGTTGTTTCCCCTGTCGTCCCCCATTGTCGTCCCCAACTCCCTCCTTGACATATGCGCGGATGCCCCTGGGTAAGACTGAATGGATTTGAGCGCAGTGCTGGCAATGTGTGTTTTAATAGCAAGGAAATTAAAAGTAAAAACTGGCCAAGCAGACCATAAAACAGGCCTATCATACTTCAATGGAACGCAGATATGATGCATACAAAATGAAACTGTACACAAAAAGGTAACCTCCAAATGTAGTTTATTAACTATGCATCACACAACAGGAGCCCCCCCCTCAGAGCTGTGACTCCTCCGCTGCTCCTTCTCTCAGTGTCAACCCTCCGTTCTCCCTACTAGCTCTTAGTTCTAAAACTCAAACATTTTGCTTGATAACACGCACAGAGAATACCACACACCTTCCCTTTTTAAATTAAAAAAATAATAAATAAACTATAACAGGTATGACAAGAAACACAAATGTAACAGAACCCAAATAGTAAGTAACACAAAAGTATCCTAGGACAGGATAGGAAACAAATACAGATCATACCATATGTACTACAATGTTTAAAAACAGATAATAAGGAAAATAAACACAACATCATATAATATAGTCCTTGAATCTTAGGGTAATATAACGAGGATGACAACTTCTTCTCAACCCTTCATGACTCTTGCTAAGAGTATGATTGGATCCATCAACAAAACATGACTCTGAATTAATATTCTCAACAGAACTCATATTCCCCTGAATATCCTGAAATATTTTACAGTCATCTCCTTTTGCATGTTAAAAATAATTGTCCCAAACTCCCCTTTGTTGAAGACAATTGCTATACAAAGATACTCTATCTAAGATCCACACAGTCTCATTATTCACTTTCACCTCATTCAGAACCATAATCAACACAACATTTGCTGAACACTCCTCTTTTTTATCCATCACCTTTACACTTTGCGACATGTACACTTCCAAAGCTTTCTTAATTCTCCTGAAATTGATATCTGCATCATTTCCACATTTATTTTTTAAACACCATGGCACCAAGTTTTATCAGCTTTGTGTCCTCTTAGCAACTCAAATGGAGACACTCATGACCAGTGATTGGAGGAGGTTTTATACTTAAGCAGTGTGGCTTGTACGTTTTTACTCCAATTGAGTCTCTGTTAAACCTTTCTATGTGCCATTGGCTTCTGGATGAAACACTGAAAATCTTTTATGCTCTATACCACATATGGAAAAGACCTGTTCAATTAATTTAGTAAAGAACTAGGGACCATTATCAGACACAGAGACCTTTGTAATACCCTCTCTATCAAATAAATCATTCAAAAACTCCACAATAGCTTCAAAAGTAACTTTATCAACCGTCCTGAGCGCCGGCCATTTGGTAAAATAATCAACCACTACAATACCATAACATTCTTGTTTAGGAACAGCAGAAAAAAGACCAATAATATCAATACCTATTTTGTTATATGGATTTTTGGGTGGTTTTACTGGAATAAACACTGCCACTGTAGCCTTGGCTGATCTGTCATTACGAAAACACAAAACACAAGCTCTCACTCATCTATCAACCATAAGATTAACACTTGCCCACCAATATTGTTCTCATAAATGTCTTTCAATATTAGATATACCGAAAGGTACCTCGTAAGCACATTGAATCAATGTAGGCCTCAAACTAAAGTGAGGTATCATCGTATCTCCTCTTAGAATTAAACCATTTTCATTACCTACTTTTTCATGTACCTTATAAAAACAATTAAGCTCTCCCAGCACCTCTTTCTCCACAGGCCAACCTTTAAGCAGATATTGCTGTACTTTTAATAGAACTTCATCATTCTTAATTTCCCTGAGACATTTTCCACTGATATAGCACATAAAAATGTTTTCTTTCTACAATTCACTGACATCAGCAAAAGTTCCTGCTTCTTCACACTGAAACTCTTGTTATCTTCAGATTCCCTTATAACAGGTAATCTGGACATGTGATCAACATGTAAATTGTTAGTTTATGGTATATACTCCATTTTATATTGAAAAATTGTAACTTTGAAGCAAGTCATGCAGTGATAGATCTTTCTCCTCCTGGTTATAACATGTTAATCAATGGCTTGTGATCCTTCCTCATTATAAAATTGGCTCCCTACATAAATATTCTGTAATGCTCAATTCCCCCACCCCTACACACAGTCTAGTAGTTCTTTGTCAATTACTGAGTGCTACTTCTCTGAATCTCTCAAAGTTCTGGAACCACACAATGCAATCCTGTTGGAAAGTGGATTATTGGAAAGGGCAGGTAAGTACCCACACTTAGCAATAGGCCACTAACCCCCACTAGCTCCAGTCAGGTCTCAATAAACTAATCCCTGCTCAACACTTTATAGCTTGGCAATGAGCGACAAGGCTTAATTTAGGAGACAAGTGTGTAAAGTATTTAAAAATCACAAAACAGTAAATT
Source organism: Pleurodeles waltl (assembly GCF_031143425.1). Taxonomy (NCBI): domain Eukaryota; kingdom Metazoa; phylum Chordata; class Amphibia; order Caudata; family Salamandridae; genus Pleurodeles; species Pleurodeles waltl. Next base: position 882,201,841 of record NC_090443.1, read on the forward strand.
GGTAAAACACAAAACACAATGAAAAACCAAAAGCAATTTATAAAAATAGATTATATTTTTATCTTTAACATAACACCAAAACGATAAAAATTGGATAAGTGGAACCGGAGATATGAATTTTTAAAGAATTAATGTTTTCTAGCGCATCAAAGCAATTGGCATTCAAAGGGTTAAAAAAGGTCACATTGGATAGGGATAAAGTCCAGAGTTCAGGCCACCCACGAGGTAACATTGTTCTACTTACTTTCAGAAGTGGTTCTTGATTCAGGAAAGTGGTTCACAGCACCAGCCAAGAGTTCGGAGGCTCTGGTTGGCCTCTTAGAATCTGGGACTACAACTCCCACAATGCACCTCTTCAACATATAGAGTTGCTCCAAACATCTACAAACTTCTGTATATTCTTCCAGAGGTCCTTTTTTGGGTGGGTCCTTAAAGTGTTCACAACTTGATTCAAGGTTTCTGAAGCTCTGAGATGCTCCTTGGGAGTTGGGACTACAATTCCCAGAATGCATCAAATGGCCACTGGACGCTGGTCAGCAGAGCTCTGCTTGCAGGACATGATCCAGGGGACTCTGGGAAGTTCCTTTTTACCTGTAGCAAACAGGGAGTCCCTTCTTGAAACAGCAGAAGACAGGCAAAGTCCTTTTAGTGGTGAAGCCCAAGTGTGCAGCTGATGCAGTCCTTCAGAGTGCAGTGTCCAGGTGCAGGTCAGGGGTCTAGTAGGGCAGTCCTTCTTCTTCTTTGCCTTGTTACTTGTAGGGATCTGAGGTGTGAGTGCAGCTCTGCCATATTTATCCTTTGCTTCTAGGGTGGAAAGCAGAGTGCCTGACTGTTCAATCAAAGGCAGGCTCATTCCCCCTTTGATGACCACTTCCTGGGAAGTGTGGCAAAAATCAGTCCCAGGAAGCAACATTCTTCAAAAATCCGTTATGGCTGAAACTGATTTTTGGAGGTAAGATCTGGCTGAGCCCTCCCGCTGGTGTGGCTAAAAATCCTAAACACAAACCTCTCCTGCCTGCTCCTAATTTAATCAAGGGGGCACCTAATTGTCTGTGGTTACAGGAAATGGGGGAAGTCATGGGCTGCTCCGAATACCCTCCCATGCCTTTTTAAGACCTGTTTGGCCGCTCTCCCCACATCCTGTTTCACCATCTGCTGAGGCAGATCTTCTCCCACAGCACATCCTTTGTGTTCAGCCCAGGCCACTTTAAACCTCATCAAGGCAGCTTGGTCTGGCTGCTAGAGGCTGCCGATCAGAGAAGGGCACTACAGAACTGAAGTTGGCAATTTTAAGGTAGAGTTTTAAAACTCTTTACTTGATCTAGTTATATTAAATCCAATAATGCCAAGTTGTCAGATGTATTATAACAATTAATTTGATACCAAATTCAAGGTATCTGTCTCTTATGGGGACTTTGTTAATTAAAATAAATCTCCCCAATTTAGCCTATGGAGGCCATTCACTACAGTGAGGAAAAAACCATTTGGATATTTTACCTCACAAGGACTTTAAAAACATATTTTAGAAGGTCCCTGCTAAACGTTACATGCACCAAACCCTAGGGGCACATAGGGCACACATTAGGGGTGACATATGTAAAAATAAGGTCGTTTAAGACTTTGAAAGTGATTCCACAGTCAAATTTGCATATAACATTAGTTTAAAAACAGCCAGTAGGGCAGGTCTGCCTTTAGAATGGCATTGGGAACCTCAGCAGTGCACCTACAGGGGCACTACCTATGCTGGGCTCCCTAAACCTACATGCCCTAACATATACTAGGGACTTATAGGTGAGTTGGCATATCCAATTCTAATTAGCCTAATTTGTGTACTGATTTTACACAGAGTACAGGCCCTGGGACAGGTTAACAGTAGTCAAGGCAGCATCAGAGTCAGGACAACACCAGCAAAAAGTGAAAAATGGGGGCAAAAATGTATGGGCCCACTGCAATCAGCCATGTTTTCTCACAAATCAATTCTTTCTTTTCATCACGTTGCATCAGCACCGCATGCAATCCACAATTGCTAGCATCCATGGCCACAACACACTCTTTCCCATCTTCAAATGGTTTCAGGCACTGAGCATTGGTACTTTCTTCCTTCAAAGATTCAAAAGCTTCATCTTGCAAACCTTCCAAAACACATTTTTAGTTTTTCTTAAGAATGTACCTCAAGGATTCTACCTTAGATGCATAAGTTTGTATTATATATATATATATATATATATATATATATATATATATATATATATATATATCAAAAACGAAGTTGTCCTCATGTGAAAGCGCACTCCCAACAGGTTATATAAACGGGAAGAAAAAGCAAAGCCAGCAACTCACAGTGAATTCTTTAAAGCAGTTTCATTATTCCAGGCCTTAAGTTATAAAATCATCTCTGGACACGTGTTTCAAGGTCAATCCTTTCTTCAGCAGAGAAAAATATAAAAGTGTTTCACCCTCGTAGGTGCAGCCAGTGCTGGAGGTGTTCCAGGCATTTTATAACTTAAGGCCTGGAATAATGAAACTGCTTAAAGAATTCACTGTGAGTTGCTGGCTTTGCTTTTTCTTCCCGTTTATATTAACCTGTTGGGAGTGCGCTTTCACATGAGGACAACTTAGTTTTTGATAATTAACCGGCCTGTCCAGCCGGGAAGGCAGCACCACTGCACATCGAAGCAGGTCTGTGTGACTAAAAATGGATTGTCACATAAGAGCAATCAGGTTGGGTTATTCACAGCAAATCTGACAATTTTACTTTGGATTCGCCTACAAAGGTTTTGCACTTTGGGTCATTATTTCGTTTGGCTCCAGCAACCCACTTGGGGCAAAATGAAAAAATTGCAGGACCACCACAACCAGCATGCACTGCTCACTTGAGAGGCCCACTGGGGCGGACTAGTATTTAAAGAGACTAATCAGGTGCCTGTAATTACACAAGCTGAAGCCATGCTGGTCTTTTCAGTAAGAAAGAGATGCCTGGAACACCTCCAGCACTGGCTGCACCTACAAGGGTGAAACACTTTTATATTTTTCTCTGCTGAAGAAAGGATTGACCTTGAAACACATGTCCAGAGATGATTTTATAACTTAAGGCCTGGAATAATGAAACTGCTTAAAGAATTCACTGTGAGTTGCTGGCTTTGCTTTTTCTTCCCGTTTATATTAACCTGTTGGGAGCGCGCTTTCACATGAGGACAACTTCGTTTTTGATCATTAACCGGCCTGTCCAGCCGGGAAGGCAGCACCACTGCACATCGAAGCAGGTCTGTGTGATTAAAAATGGATTGTCACATAAGAGCAATCAGGTTGGGTTATTCACAGCAAATCTGACAATTTTACTTTGGATTCGCCTACAAAGGTTTTGCACTTTGGGTCATTATTTCGTTTGGCTCTAGCAACCCACTTGGGGCAAAATGAAAAAATTGCAGGACCACCACAACCAGCATGCACTGCTCACTTGAGAGGCCCACTGGGGCGGACTAGTATTTAAAGAGACTAATCAGGTGCCTGTAATTACACAAGCTGAAGCCATGCCGGTCTTTTCAGTAAGAAAGAGATGCCTGGAACACCTCCAGCACTGGCTGCACCTACGAGGGTGAAACACTTTTATATTTTTCTCTGCTAAAGAAAGGATTGACCTTGAAACACGTGTCCAGAGATGATTTTATAACTTAAGGCCTGGAATAATGAAACTGCTTAAAGAATTCACTGTGAGTTGCTGGCTTTGCTTTTTCTTCCCGTTTATATTAACCTGTTGGGAGTGCGCTTTCACATGAGGACAACTTTGTTTTTGATAATTAACCAGCCTGTCCAGCTGGGAAGGCAGCACCACTGCACGTCGAAGCAGGTCTGTGTGACTAAAAATGGATTGTCACATAAGAGCAATCAGGTTGGGTTATTCACAGCAAATCTGACAATTTTACTTTGGATTCGCCTACAAAGGTTTTGCACTTTGGGTCATTATTTCGTTTGGCTCCAGCAACCCACTTGGGGCAAAATGTAAACATTGCAGGACCACCACAACCAGCATGCACTGCTCACTTGAGAGGCCCACTGGGGCGGACTATTATTTAAAGAGACTAATCAGGTGCCTGTAATTACACAAGCTGAAGCCATGCCGGTCTTTTCAGTAAGAAAGAGATGCCTGGAACACCTCCAGCACTGGCTTCACCTACGAGGGTGAAACACTTTTATATTTTTCTCTGCTGAAGAAAGGATTGACCTTGAAACACGTGTCCAGAGATGATTTTATAACTTAAGGCCTGGAATAATGAACCTGCTTAAAGAATTCACTGTGAGTTGCTGGCTTTGGTTTTTTTTCCTTCCCGTTTATATTAACCTGTTGGGAGTGCGCTTTCACATGAGGACAACTTCGTTTTTGATATATATATATATATATATATATATATATATATATATATATATATATATATATATATATATATATATAAAAAATGAAATGCTGAGGCCCAGTTCCAGTCACATTCAAGGCTTTATTTCAAATTAAAATAGCAGCTCCCCAGAGCCCTGGCGCGTTTTGGCTAACAGCCTTAATCATAGGTAAGTGATTTCAGCTATTAATGAGGCAAGTGCTTTTAAATCCAATGTCACGTGACTTCCTATGAGCATACATCTTCAGTAATGCACTGATAGTATTATTGTTCCATTACAGAGTATATTTCACTTTCTTTTGCTAAAATAGCGTTTTGCTAACTCTGCAATCCTACTCAACATCAGTATCCCAGTGCCTGCGTTGGAAACATTTTCTAATACAGTACGTGTACACCACTAAAGAATTCACTTTACGGAGCTTCTGCCATCACTTTTCCATGAAGCACATGAAAAGTCTGAAGCTGCTGAAAGAGAGGTCAAATCCCTCTCCTTCATCCCTTTCTCACCTCCGCTTGTAGATATTTCCATGATAAATGCCCTTAATTCATGCGGAGGCTAGTGCGTCGTGCCTCCACTAATCAACATGAAATCCATAGAATTTCAGCATGATAGGTGGAGAATCCTATTAAAACAGCAAAACAAAACGAAATGCTGAGGCCCAGTTCCAGTCACATTCAAGGCTTTATTTCAAATTATCAGCCTTAATCATAGTTAAGTGATTTCAGCTATTAATGAAGCAAGTGCTTTTAAATCCAATGTCATATATATATATATATATATATATATATATATATATATATATATATATATATATATGAACATTTATAAAGCCAACAAATGTTCTTCAGATGCAGGTTCAGGATCATTCATAATGGCATATTTTAGGCCTTATTCCTTTTTTTGAAACAATATGCCCCAGATATTCAACCTCCTGCCTACAAAACTTACACTTAAATAATTTTAGAGTTATACCCTTCTCTTGAAGAACTAACAAAACCTTATATAGATTATTATTATTATTGTCCAATAAATCCTTCCCGAAGACCAGTATGTCATCTTGAAATGCAATTGCTCCTGAAATATTTCCAACATTTCTTTCATTAACCTCTAAAAGTCGAAAGCTGCACTGGCTTAACCAAAAGGCATTCTGCTATAATGAAACATCCCTTATGGGGTAATAAACACTGTAATATATTTGAAATGATCATCCAGCATTACTTGATGGTATGCATTAGTTAAAAAAGTAGAAAATACTGTTGCACCAGCTGATGTATGAAAAAAGAGGAGATGATGGACATAATGCAGAACAAATTGAACATTCAACACTAGTCACAGATCTGGGTTTAATCTATCAAGTTTTTTGCTCACCACCCTACTCCAGTTTGGACCCAGCCATTTGCAAATCAGTGTCTTCACCCTGCTCTCCATGGGAACAGTCCAGCCGGAACTGCCAGGTCAGGTCCTTCCTGGACCGGAAGCAAGCATCCTTAGACTGGTTTTGGGGCATCACCCCATCTCAGCCAGGCAGGCTTGAATCCTGTGGCACAGTGAGCACAGGACCCATGTCTGGGCATACCCTTCCTACTTATGGTGACAAATGCAAAAATAACAGATGATGGATGGAATGCAGAACAAATCAAACATTCACCCCCAGTCACAGATCTAGGATTAATCCATCAAGATTTTTTGCTCACCACACCACCCCAGTTTGGATCCAGTCATTTGTAAATCAGTCTTGACCCTGCTTCCCATGGGAACAGTCCAGCTGGAACTGGCAGTCCAGGTCCTTCCTGGACCGGAAATAAGTATCCCGAGACCGGTTTCGTGGTATCACCTCTCATTAACTAGTCTAGCTTAAATCCAGTGGCACAGTGAGCACAGGACCTCTTGTCTGGGCTTACCCTTCTCTTCTAGAGTGACAAATGCAAAAAGAACAGATGATGGACAGCAGAACAAATCAAACATTCTCCCCCAGTCACAGATCCGGGTTTAATCCATCGAGTTTTTTTGCTCACCATGCCACCCCAGATCGGACCCAGCCATGTGCAAATCAGTCTTGACCCCGGCCTCCACAGGTACAGTCCAGACACAACTGCCAGGCCAGGTCCTTCCTGGACCAGAAACAAGCATCCTGAGACTGGTTTTGCGGTATCACCCATCATCAGTCAGTCTAACTTGACAGTGGCATAGTGAGCATAGGCCCACTTCTGGGCATACCGTTCCCACTTTGGACAATAAATTTAAAAAGAAAAGATGATGTACGGAATGCACAACAAATCAAACATTTACCCCAGTCCAAGATCTGGATTTAATCCATCAAGTTTTTTTCCTCACCATGCCAACCCAGTTCGAACCCAGCCATGTGCAAATCAGTCTTGACCCTACTCCCTTTGGAACAGTCCAGCCTGTAATGTAGAATCCCCCTCATGTGGGTAATGGATGGGACTCTACAGAAATCTCTTCATTTAAGCTGCAAAGATCAATACATAAGCTCAAATCACCTGACATTTTAGCAGATGTAACAAGTGGTGACACCCAAGGAGAACATTCAAATGATTTTGATATTCTCCCTGTGTAATTCATTCAACAGTTCCTTGAGTTTGCCCCTATAAGTAGGAGGAACATATCTTACATGATGCTTACCTTGGGCAGTTAACTTGATTCCCATCTCTTCCTTGTGTGGCCACCACAACCATAATTGTCTGTGCTCTGCTACATAGCCTTTGTCACAAGTACACCTGTTAGAAACTCCAAATATGTCCAAAATAACCAGATAATTTTATTTTGTGCACAGTATTACCTTCTTGTGAATTGTAACATTTTGCTACTCAAATTTTCTTTACAACATCTTTACTAAGAATAATATACCTATCACAAGAGTCAACATAAACCGCTATATGCTTTTCATCAACATTAACAGTGCATGAAGGAAAATGTCTATTCTTGTGCTTCAGCTGGCCATCATCAATGCTCAAAATCTCATTGAGATCATGCTCCAAAGCTGACTGGGATTCATTTTTTCATCATCAATTACAAGATGAACTCTTTTGTAATGAGAACTCTTACATACGTTTCTGAAAGGACCGATTTACATTTGGAACAAATGATATCAAATGCAGGACAGGTTCTAGAATCACCCAAATGTATCTGACTTCCACGCCTGTAATATCCTAAAGGACTGTTTTTCTTTCTCCCTTCTGATATGCTGGTGTTTCTTGCAAATTTTCCATCTTTAAATTTCCTAATAACTATATTTACATGGGGTTCGAGATTACTCCTTATTTCTTGAACAAACCTCTCAGAGTGCTCTATCCCTTTAGCTATTTCTGTTCCTGCATTCAATGACATATCTGCATTTAACCTATAATAATCCTGGCCCCCGGATATAACTCTGTAACAAAACAGTCATCCAGAGATCTACATTTTTGATTTGTGTTTTTGGGTCATTAGAAAAGTAATTTAGCTTGGGTAGACACTGCTGATCCGGGCTGAAATTTTCTGGACAAAATTTTAAAAAATGATGGATGTATTGCAGTGTTGATGTATTATTGCAGGAGCCATGAGACCTATATAGTTCATTTTTCTGCTAAAACATAGGTTTTGGGGGTCACGTAGTGTTATAGAGACTGAAAATAACTCCTCAGAGCAACCCTCCCGCCATTTTCCAAAGTAGAGGCTATAATAGGAAGAAGAGACATATATAGAAATAAAACAAATAATAATGCCTTTTAATCCTTTTATGTATACACCAAACAATGTTTATGATCTGCATAGGAAAAAAAAATATGTTTATCACTCATGTTTTAAACACATTTTCAAAGTTCACTTCCTTTATTTGTTTTGACAATCACTTGTGGTACATTTGCAGAATGTTGAACATTTGAGAAGAGCACCTCAACAGGGATATCTTTTTGTAGTACAGGTTTTGCAAGTATATGAATGTGTAAGTTCTGTGGGTAGGGTCTTTAGAAATTTCATAGGTTTTATGACCATCATGATCTTCCCAACCAATTTCACATGGATCTTTCTCTACATCTGCATGATCCAAAACGTTTACACATCTTCTGATCAAGTAAAATGTTCTTTTAACGTGTCCACGCACCAAATATGATGTAGATTGAAGGTCACTTAGTCGGACTGATCTCTTGAAATCACTGTACTGAAGATCGTCAAATGTGTGACCATCTGAACTCGTTTGCCACACATGCACAAGGTGTTTTTCGATGTCTTTAAAGTCACATTCTTCTTCTGTCTCAGCAAATTGTTTTAGAAACTTCACTGGTTCAGCAGTTAAAGCTCCAAGCTTTGTTCCAATTTTTCTCATAGTGTCATCACTCGTAAGAATATGTGTCTTGATAACAACACTGGGCATCTCTGGGTCAAGTTTCTTGTAAAGAATATGATGTGGGATTAAGTGTCTTTTCTCGCCTGTTCCGTAACTAACACTTCACATATCATGATGTTTTTTTGCCAGAGAATACAGCAGATGGTATATTGCATGAAAATAGTCCTGCTGGTTTGTAACTAGAGTAAGACCTATGGGTTAAGATTTGCATAGCTTTTGTTAATATCTGTGGCCTGAATGACTCTGCCAAAAGGAGAAGAGTGGCATATGATATAAATATTCTACCAGCCAATATACTATATATTTACAGGAGACCCACATAGAAGGTGCTAGGAAACACATATTGGTATTTATTGGGTTCAAGCTGGTGGGGTGTACAACACTGGGGTTCAGACTAGAGGGGTTGCTATCCTGGCCCGTGGAGACTGTTGTGGATTCTCTAATACAAAATCCGACAGGTTTGGAAGATGGGTGATAACTGAGAGTACTCATCTAATTGCAAGGTTTACTCTAGCAATGGTATATGGGTTAGTATTGAATGACCTGTCATGTTTGAGTGGCTAAACCTCAAACTTGCACTGTAGCCCATGCCGATGGTGATATGCGTGGACTTTAATTTTAATGGATGCGAGGGCTGGTTAGAGAAAGGGTCCCATCAGTATACAGGTCTAAAGCCTAGAGTTCGCGACTCTCTGATTTACTTGAGTAAAAATCACAGTTTGCCCGATGCTTGGGATAATCTAAAATCTCCAGACCCAGGGTATAATGTATTACTCTGTGCCGCACTGGTCCCATGTCCGTCTGGACTGCATGTCTGTGTTTCACAGTCTTCTGCACGGGGCTAGGATAGAGAAATATTCCATGGTCATGGCCATATTGTGCTGGTCCTGGAGATAATTGGAAAGGATATGAGGCCAGTAGTACAGAACTGGGCCTTTGAACATGCAGTTTTGTTGTACAGGTACTATATAGATCATATGAAAGGATAGATATCATACTTTCTGTAGATTAATGAGGGAGTGCCTCAGTAGGTGCCATATGGGATGCTCCTAAGGCAAGGGTGCGCTTTGGATGGAACAAAAATCCAAAAGCAGCAACTTACAAGTCTGTATAAGGTGCTGGAGGATGCTGAATCTCAGTAATTTGTAGTAGTATCAGAAGGGAAGGATGTAGAGGGGACTCGGTTAAAGGTTGCACTGGTTAGAGCCACGGTCACTGAAATATTGGATAAGAAAGTCACAGTTTGGTCTCAAACCGTATCGAAATCCGAGAGGCATTCCGGGGCTTTTATGGTCGGGTTTATAGAGCACATAATAATAGTGATAATCTAGAAGTGGTTTATGTTTCTTTTTAGATTTTATTCTGTTTGGGCACCTGAGTATAGAAGATAGAGATATGCTTGAGGCTCCTTTTTTTATTGGCTGAAATGTACAGCGATATCACAAATCTGCCCTCAGGCAAAGCTGTGGGTGGGGGCTGAGATCCTGCTGGTTTTTTATAAAGTCTTTTGGGGGTATATTAAGCTGGACCTATTGCTCACATTTACACAGGTCCAGGAAGGCTCACTATCCCCTGATTCCTGGTTCTCAGCAATGATGATACTTTTACAGAAGAAGGGTAAGTCGCCAGAGGATATGGGTTGTATATACCTGTAACTTTTATTGACAGTGATTTAAGATTTATTCTAAAATGTTGGCCTCCGCTGAGTCTGGTGAAAGGTAAACTGATATCACCAAGACAGCACAAGTTTATCCCAGGGGAGGGGACGACAGACCATATCCGGCATGTAATTATCCTTTTTGATTCAACATCAGTGTCAGGGGACCCTATGGCTCTAATACTTTTAGATGCTGAAAAGGCCATTGACAGGGTGTCTTAGGCATTTCTGTGGGCAAATATGGACGGATTCAGAATAGGACCTGGATATATTAGTGCAGTGACAGCAGTATATCGTAACCCAACTGTTAGATTGCAACTGAAGGGGCAATCTGTCGAGATCCAAATATTTAGAGGCTCTCCTCTGCTTTTTCTGCTTTATATTAATCTGGAAATCTGGATACTTGAGCAGAACTCGTTGATAAAACCAATGCAAAATCAAGGCTGGCTTACTAAAGTGCTCGCATACGCCGACGATGTGGAGGTAGTAATACTTGACCCCATCTCAGCTTTAGAGCAAATAGAACAAGAAGCACAGGCATTTGGACAGTTCTCAGGCTATTTGCTTAACCGCAGTAAGACTCAAGTAGTTGTAAAGAGATATTTACCAGTGAGAGAAATTAGATTTGTTGAGAGCACGGTGTATTTGGGCATTACCATAGTAGCAGACTTAGGTCGATTGGTCGAACATAATCTAGCCCCCTGTAATTGGAAAAGCTAAGAAGAATTTTCAAAAACTGAAAAATTTGCATCAGTCTGTTGTGGGGTTGAGTAATATTATTTAAATGATCTTTTTGCCAAAAGTACTGTCTTTTTTCAGGGCCATCCCTCTGGAATTTAGCAACTACTGCTTCAAGGCCATTAATGCGATGATCACACGGCTTATATGGGCATACTCCAAGCCCAGAAGGGCTCTTAAATATTTGACCCTTCCTAGAGAGAGAGGAGGCTGGGCTGCACCTGATCTGAAACTGTATTACTTGGCGGCAGGTCTCCTTTTAATGTGTCCATTATTCAGAGACCAGCGTAAGAATGGTATGGTGGGTGGAATCCCTTCTACCTATCAGATTTTGCTTGGGAACAAAGTATATGGCTGCTTTCTGTGACAAGTAGGTACTGTCAGAAAACCAGGTTCAAGACTTTGGTGTCTATAAAATCTGGGCCTCTTTACTGAAGAAGCTTGGGTTGAGGCGGCCTAATTATTATATCCCTATACATTGAAATCTGTTATTGTTAGACATTTTATGAGGGCGTATAGTTCAGGAGGCGTGGGATTGTGAGACTTGGAAGGAGGCGTGGTATTGTGAGACTTGGAGATTTGTTTAGGCATAAGGCAATGATATCATATCAATAGTTGCAGGAGAAATTAGATGTACCTTGAAGGAATTTTTCAAGTATTTAAAATTCAGGATTTTCTAACTAGAAGAGAGGGTGGGGCCTCGGGTTTTCAGAAAACAGCCTTATTGGATCAATTGATGGGGGAGACCCCTGCATGATTAGCCAACTATACAAAGAGCTGACTGTTTTAAAACATGATGATCTTGAACGACAATCTGAATAATGTCAAAAAAGGCTGTGGTTGGCCAATTTTCCTTTCTTGGAGTCACTGGAGCTTGTTACCACAACTTTACTCTCGGCCAGTCTACAAGTGCAACATAACAAACCCTGTACGATCTTTATCATACGCCTCAGAAAATTGCCAGATGGGGGAGGACAATAGGCATCACTTGCCCACACTGCTGTTCTAGCGAGGCTGATCTAGTCCACATGTTTAGTGGATGCCCCTCCTTGACCCTTTATTGGAATGAGACTACTAAATTGATTGGGATCTGCCTGGATAGGAGGGTAGTCATTTCTGCTCAGCTTATTCTGTTGGGGGTTCATGGGATATGGTCCCCGGTCCTGCCCAGATGTTCATGTTTATTTCCATGGCTCTAGCTTAGCTGAGTATTGCCTCATCGGGTTGGAAAAGGCCCCCCGATGTTTCAACAATGGATTTTCTGCCTTTGGCAAGTTTCAATTTAGAAATGGCTTTTTATGAAAAAAAAAGGTAATAAAGCCAATCGGATGTGGAAAAGGATATGGGTGCCCTTACTGGATTGGTGCAGTCAGGCTTCCTCATGCTCTAAATTACAACATTAGCTTCATAATTTTTCACAATTCAATGTGTTGAAAAGTTAGGCTTTGGGAGAGCGCGCTGGTCAAATGGAATGAAATATATCTGCTCTATTTCTAGTCCTATCGTGGATGTTCTTGAATCGGGTAACTGGACCTACTATGATTTCAATGTTTGGAACATTTTTCAGTTTTTTCTATGCAAGAGCCTCTGTGATGGATTATCTAGTATGCTATTTGGTCAAATCTTATAAGATATGTTTGAGCTTCTGTTTTAAGTGTTTTGCAGGAGGGTTACATTTAATAAATATTTAAATAAAAGGAAATCTCTATGCTAGTATAATTTCAGGACAGATTGTCAAAACTCCCTGCACTTTCCAAGGGAAAACATAGTTCTGGTGACAGTTCAAAACCTCAATGATTATAAATGTATGAATTTGAAATGTGGAGGGATAACCCAATTGGAATGTATTGGACACAATCGGGAATACTGAGTGTATTAAGTCACCAGATTAAAAAAAAAGTTAAAGTTATACTAATGAAAGTGTTCTGCCCCCATGCAAATGAGGGAATGCCTACTTGAAATGGTGCAGGTGCATGTCAAGTGTCAGACCAATATGTATACACTCAAGGGGCCACGCAAACGTTTGCAGCAAAAAGTGGCACATATTCCCATTGCCACCTGTGGCACTTTCTATAATGTGGCCCTGATGCATGAAGAGGACAGGTGACGTTATCAATACTATTTGGTATGAGGTAAAATCACATTATGAGTTTTGTGCGATGTGAAGTTAACACTAGACAATTACTTTCTGTAGAGGTGCCAAAGACATTGAATGGCTGCAGTCTATCCTGGACATGGATGCTAGAGTATTCCCATGTGCATTATCTTCACACTGTGCCCCCTTGACCAAAACACAACATGGAACTCTAAACATTGTGCCTCCACCTGGTTTTCCCTGTGTGACATAAAGAATTAAAGCAATTGTTCTGCCATAGCGCTGCTGTTGGTGTCTTTCTACGCAGTAAGCTCAATGCTAGAGATGGAGCAATCGTGAGACGTGCATAGGCGCTTGACAATCAGTAGCAAATCATTGTGAGAGGCCATGCTTTTTCTGAATATTAGGAATGACACATGCAAAAATAATAGCAATCACTGACAAACTGAATGGTGTTCCAAGGTGGTAATAAAGGAACAACGTCGTGTGCCTGTGTAAGTGTCAGGTAGGCGGCAAACTACAAGACGCTGTTGCAACATCTAGGGCCAGATGTAGGAAAGCTTTAGCGAGTCGCTAAAGCCCATCTGGTATGTAGAAATGCATTTTGCTAGTCGGAACAGAGTCGCAAAATGCATTTCCGAGTCGCAAATAGGAAGGGGTGCTCCCTTCCTATTTGCGAGTCGCACTGGTATGCAATTCCATTTGCGACCGCAAAAGCGGTCGCAAATGGACTCGCAGTTACCATCCACTTGAAGTGGATGGTAACCCGTTCGTAAACGGGAAGGGGTACCCAGGGGACCCCTTCCCTTTTGTGTCTGGCCTAAAAAATAATTTTTCAGAGCAGGCAGTGGTCCAATGGACCAATACCTGCCCTGAAAAATACCGAAACAAAAGGTTTCGGTTTATTTTTCAAAGTGCAGCTCGTTTTCCTTTAAGGAAAACGGGTTGCACTTTGAAAAAAAAAAACTGCTTTTTTTAAAAGCAGTCACGGACATGGAAGTCTGCTGACTACAGCAGGCCTCCATCCCCGTGAGTGCCCTGAATCGCTATGGGGACGCAAATTGCGACCCACCTCATTAATATTAATGAGGTGGGTCTTTGCGACCCCATAGCGACTCGCAGAAGGTGTCTGAGACACCTTTCTGCATCCCAAATTGCGACTTGCAATTTGCTAGTCGCAGGGACTCGCAAATTGCAAGTCGCAATTTGGGATTTCGCTACATCTGGCCCCTAGTCCCTATTTTCAGATCACCCAACTTGTCTTGAAGATTGTCACTCTCTGCTAGAACTATTTCATGGTGAGGCTCAGTGAAGTCAACATGAACAGCAACAATGCAATGGCTTCCTGTAAAAAGAACACTGCAATGTTCATGACATGATAATGAGGTAATCACAATTGCTCTTTCTTGCCTTTTCACATACTGTTTTTAGATTCAGATTGCTGAATCGATCAAATGACAAGTTACGAAGAAACATGGGATTTTCTTTGCTGCTATTGAGCAGTGACAAACCACAGTTTGTGACATTTGACACAAATTGTAATGTTGATAGTGACCTTCTTGCCTTCTGCAAATCCTAGTGGCATGTGTCTTCTTGCACAATGAGGGAACGAGCATCTGGTGTTGCATCATGCTTCTAAATATTACCTGAAACACCAAGACAAGAAATGTCAACACAACTAGTACCAAATGCATATTCACTTCAGTTGGTGATTCAAACCTTATAAAAATATTTGGCTTTGAAAATCTTTATTCACTTTTCCTACTTCATCACATTTTAGATTTGGTTGCCACTTTCCAGGTATATAGTGTATACCGTTGATAGCTCCACATTGGGATAGTGGAGTGCCTGCTTGCCCTGCTGCCACACTGTTTGTTTCCAAAGCCGTTCATGGGATCACTGATGGTGATGTTTTGGATCTTGGTTCTTCCAACTTCCTCAAATTGCCCCTTGATAATAGAAGTCCTGTAATTCTGCCATCTAGCCTCCAGCCCGTCTCTGCCGTGATTCCAGCTTTGGGGGGCCCTGCGGTACTTCGCAATGTAGAGGAACTGCTGCAGCCTTCATTCCCCTTGTGCCCATCCATGATTCCATTGGATCGTTCAACTCTTAAACTTGTGTTTACCCCAGAATATCGCTCCAGGGGCCCTCATGATATATTGAATAGCGGAAACATCTTTAATGCCATCGCGGATCTTAACTACATTGCTTCCAAGGACACTGCGTTCATTACATTTTTGGACTCTAGGGGGCCCTACCCAAGGGACTTCACCTTGGTTTAGTTAATTTCTGCCTAAACAGCTCACTCTATTCTCTCTAAGAGAGACTTTTTTTTTTCATGGGGCATCACAATAGCTCCCTACAAGGAGTCTGGTTATCCTGTGTTACTATCAGAATCCCAATGTGCAACGGCTCCCATAGTTTCGAAGCCCTTTTCAATCTTGAAAACTGCTGAAGGCGGCACCTCAACTTTTAATGGTACTTTTCATACCAGCTCTGGTTCCCAGAGGTCTGCAAATTGGGATTAGTTGCCATCTACCCTCTTGCAAGGACGTTCCTATTGACCCTCACAGGTGGGTGGCACTGCTCAAACACTTGGAAATCTGTCCTTATGTTCATGGAACATCAAAGGGGTTGCGCATACGTTTGCCTTGGCTGACCTCTTAACATTTGTGAACAGTCACAATGTAATCACCCTTCAGGAAACCTGGGCTGAGCACAGCTGTCCATTGCCAGGGTATTTAGAAATATGGAAATCGGACCATAGAACGAGCAAGAATGGTCATACCAAGGGAGGATTGGCCATCTCTGAAATTGTTAAATTCAATGGGAGTATATTGCCACTGGTTTGGGATGAGAACTGGATTCAGGGGATTGTGATAAGGAATGGGACTGCACAGCAGACCCTTATAGTAATTAATGTTTACATTGCTCCAGGAACAAAGGAAAAAAGGGGCAGGTTGTCTTGACTGATGCAGATTGTGGGCAACTTAGTTGAGGAATACCCAGGTGCTAATTATCTTAGAACCAGTGATTTTAATGTGAACCTGCTTCAGGACACAGTGGAGGCTCTTTAGGGTCCTGATTGTGGTAACCGCCGGTTAATTCCCGATCAATTAAGGCCTCAGGGTTGTCTGCATTACCCATTGGGAGAGTATTTAGTAACGCACCTTAACAGTATGGGCATTAAAGTCTTGAATGGTCGTTTACGTGATGATGCCCCCCCCGGTGGACAAGATCCGACAGTCAATCACACTCCTATTAAAACTACACCATTTGCAATATTGAATTATTTTCTCTCATTGAAAGGTTTTTGATTTCCTCCCGAAGTGAGAGTGATCATTGTCTACCAATTGTATCTATCAAATCCAGTTATGCGGGCAGTGGGTGGTGGTGTTTGTTTCAAGTCACTAAAACGCATAAAATGGAATGCTTCTATTGGCGGCATAGTATTGACAGAATGTATACTTTTTTTGACTCTGAGGGATCGGGCTGTGTGACCCCAATTCAGTTATGGGTTAAACTTTCTTGCCTTTTATGGTCAAAGTTCCACCAACCTGCACGTAACTGTCCTCCATCCCGGTCTTTTGCCATCTCTAGTGAAACTAGGATCCTAAAGAAAGTGCGTAATAGGCTAGCAAGGGCAATTAGAAAACGTCCCACTTCTGAGTGTTTATTCATTGAATACAAACAACTGAGGAAAGATTACAGGAAGGCTGTTCATGATGTCCACCAGACCTATCTTAGTCAGTTTTGGGCCAAACTTTTAAGTGCGAGCAGAGATTCAAACCCAATGAAATTTTGGTACCTCAACAACAACTTAAATAGTAATCAAAGGGGCACTGGCGTTGTCGACATTTCAAAAGGAGCTTCAACGTCTTACTTGACTATGCACTTTTCTGCTAGCGAGCAGGATGGGAAACTGCTGGATGAGGGGGCCCATGGATCTACTCTTGCTTTGTCTAACATGTGTCCCTTGTTCACAGGGTCTTTAATTCCCTCACAGGGAGTGATGAAGTTCTTTCAATTAAGTCTCCCCCATATCATCTTGAGGGCTAAGCAATTTGGAGCCCCGCGTCCCAATGGCCTTCCACAGGCACTATTTAAACAGGATCCTCTTTTTTGGTCTAACCATCTTGCACATTTGTACAAGCACTGCTTCTTGACTTCAACAATACCTGAGTCCTGGCGTGGTGCCATCCTTCATCCCCTATATAAAAGTGGTTCAAGGTCAGATCCCACCAGCTTTAGCATGATAGCCCTGCTGGATAATGAAGCTAAGTCCTATGCTAGTCTTTTGCTGCAAGATCTCCGTGCCTGGGCTGAATCGAAGACTTTAATTCCCATTGTCCAAACAGGGTTTTCTGCTGGCTCAAACACTTCGACCAATCTATTCGCACTTACTATTCTGATCGACAGGGCGATTGTGTCAGGTTAGATGTTGCACTGTTGTTTTGTGGATTTTAAGGTGGCATTTGATCAGATCCCGCGGAGTGCCCAGTGGGTTAAACTACAAATCTGGGGTATCCCCCCAGTACTCCTGGGTGCTATCATAGAACTCCACACAAACACGTGGGTCCGTATCAAGCTTGGTGATGAATGCTCTCTCTCTAGGAAAATTTCCACCATTTGTGGTGTGAAACAAGGTTGTGTACTTGCTCCCTTTCTTTTTAATCTGTTTGTTGCTGACATGTCAACATCTCTTGATGCTGTTAACTCCCATCCCCCCAAGCTTGGAGGCCTTAGGCTTAGTCATCTGCTTTATGCCGATGATCTTGCACTATTTAGTTGCACTAAGATTGGCCTCCAACGGCTGCTTAACCAACTTGCATCTTATACTTACGCGAAGCAATTGGAAGTAAATTCGCTTAAAACAAAAGTGGTCTCCTTCGGGAGGAAAAAACACTCAGGCTTTAGTTGGTATTATAAAAGCTGTAAACTTGTCTTTGACCAGTCCTATAAATATTTAGGGGTACATTTTGATTCCAGGGGCAGTTTTGTTAAATATAAGAAGGACATTGAAATTAAAGCTGTGGTATTTCAGGTGGCCTTCTCTAAACTATCTAAAATTTTAAAGAGGCCAACCCTTCTTCCCCTAATGGAAGTTATGAAAGTGAAGATTATCCCTTCGCTGGCTTACGGCCAAGAAATTCTGTTGGGCAATGGCTCTTGCGTATTAAACAGGCTGGTTACTAAAATCTACAAGAGAGTCCTTCATGTCCCATGTCTGGCTTCTCCCGCGCAGGTACGGTTGGAATTTTGGCTTCCGGATTCGGTGGCAGTTGGTGCTGGTACTTTTTTTAAGCTTTGCTATAAATTGCATCAGGCCACGGATGGTCACTTGGAGGCACTTTTGTGGCAAGAAATTAATGAGTCGAAATCGAAGTGTACTTATTCTCATTTCTTGGTTGAATGTAAACGGCGACTAGATGCAGGTGATCTTTGGGCAAGTAACCCCCCCTACTCTCTGTTTAAACTAGAAATGAAACGGCTTATTCAATTGTATTCCTATCATTCAGACTGTTCCCTCCTTGTTCAATGGAAGCATGCCTGGGCAGTAATCGAATCCTTTAAGCTAGGTATGTCTTCTAGTTTTTTCTCTTGCCCTTATAGGGTTTGGCTGAAAAAGGCCTTCATGGCCTTAAGGATGGGAGATTGTTTTTTTTTTAAACATCTGCCCCATTGGCAGCTACCCCCCGGGGATGGTGTGACATGTAGAGACTGTAGTAACGCAGATGAAACCATTGATCATGTGGTTTGCCTGTGCCCATCTTTATTAAAGGAGCGTAGATATTTGCTTTGGAGCAAATGGAATGAACTGGGAATCTGCTCTTGTCAACAGGCTATCATCCAGTCCTTGGGCCCAGACAACCCAATGTTAAATGTGTTATTGACTAAGCGCATTAAAATTGCACAATTTAAATTCAATGGCACTGAGAGCAATGAACAGGTACAATCGGAATCTTTTCACGCTCTTGCCACATTGCCTGTTATTGGTTAGGTCAAGTAGTTTTAACGGCATATGTTGATGTTTAGTGCAATTACTCTTTAATGTACCATGCACTTTAGGGTTGTGTCTATGCATTTTGTCTTTGTGTACGATGCGGAGCTCCGGGTTGGGTGGTTTGTCTTATTTTTATATCCTAGGATGTCTTACGCTTTTAGGCAGGAATGTATTTTTTTAATATGTCATGTGTGTTTTTAGCTTGAATTCAGTCTTTGAGGGTATTTATTCTCAATTGCTTTTTAGTTTCTTTTTTGGCATTGGGTGTTATTATCTGTACAATAAAATATTATTCAATTATTATTCAAAAATGATTATCCTTCTTCAGTCTTTCTTTTTTCAAAATGGTATTCAATATCGTGTCAGAAAGAAAACACATGTTCTTTGAGGTATAGCACAACTGACATTTAATCCAAAATTTAATATACTTGAATAACAGTTACAGTTTTGGAACATCACAGCATTTTTATGATGTTTTTAAAACATTTTCAGTGATTAGGTAGTAGGAGGAGGAGGACTAGGTTGCTCCACAGGTTTGGCATGATGCTACATGATTTCACCTTCTGAACATCTATTAGAGACTGAAAAAGGCTAGAGGTGACAAGAGATAAAGTCATCAGTGTGAGGCAGCTTATGGTAGCCTACCTAGGATGTGTTTATTGGTCCCATATATGCTTCATCCTTCAAAATGCCCATCTCTAGTGATGAAACTTTCTACACTGATGTGGACAAGTGTCCCATGATGACCTTTTCCATTTTTCCTTATCAATAATGATGTTTTTTCACTAGCGAAAGTGGCAAACAGTGTGTCCACTGTGGGTTCTCTACTTTTGTCTATCAATATGGGACAATGGTCTGCTGACAAGATGGTATACCTAAGACATACGCCTCCGCTCATAGCCTTTGCTATATGGGTTCATTTACACCACCCCCACCAAGCTCATGGGGAGCCTGACCATTGGTGCAGCTAAAAGTACAATGAAAGACAGTGGCATTTTACCCCTGGCCGAAGAATCTGTCAATCCTCCCGGGTATATAAATTTGGCTTGCCCTTCATAATTAGAGTCCTAAACTTCCACAAAGAATATATGTGATGATTTAAGTTTTAGGGCAACGTATGATATATGGAGTGAAGAGGATGACTCACTTGCATGCGATGTGACTGGTGTTTAGAGAATTTATATTCAGTCCATCCAAGAATGAGCACTGATGCAGAACAAATGACAGACAATATTTTTATCCTTAGCAGTTCTTTCTGCAGACCTGGCTCGTAACCCGGATACTACAGTTTTGAGTGCCTGGCTCATCACTCCACTTTAATCCACATTCTGTGGCCAATTTGGGATTTCCAAATTTATCATGGCTTTGAAGTTATCTACAAATTGTAGGGACCCCAGTCAGCAGGTGTACATAGTCACCTTTGGAATATAAACTCTTGCAAATAATTAGGATCCATCTCCTACCTCTACTTCAAAAAGAAAGCCCAGAAAAATGGGTCTTGCAGGGGCCAGGAAGACGGTTGTATAAAGTTATGTGTTTTGAACATGGTACAATCTTTGATGGGACCAAACATTCCGCTGATGCTTGAAATAGATAATAGCTAATTTTCTGGGGTCAATTCCTTGTATTAGTCTGGATCTTTGGAGAAATATTGCTGTTTCAACCAAGAGTAACTCTGAATATTGCTGGTCCTCTTCCAATGCTGGGGAAAACCTCAGACTTAGGTGGAATGTCTTGCGCTGTGATCTGTTCCTTAGGAGGGAGAAACTGTACTAGGTGGCTGAGATCTGCAGGAGACATTTGGGGATTGTGAGTGTGGTAAAATTGTATTGTTCTGTCTTCATCCACACCACCTCTGACATTGTGGGAGCCCATATCACCATCTCATCTAATCTACACCAGGTTTTCTCCCTTTCATTCTTATGCTTAGGTTAAAGTTCCATTAGGTAGGCAGAAGATGGAGGCCCTAATCTTTGAATGATTTAAACTACTGTTCTCTCCTTTAGGGTTCTAGCTGGTTTAAGGGCGTGCTGCAGATCTAAAATTAAGTTCCTCAGTTTAAACCAGTGGGTCCAGTGGAAATCTCTGTTACTCTGTGTGCCCAGGCCTGCCAGAAACGTTTGATGACAGTCAACAATGTTTAGATTCCCAGGGACATCTACCAAGCATTCCTTTTGATTACGGAAACCTATTGCTGAACACCAGAGCTCCCATGGCAGAATTAACTGGACTTTGAATTTGGTAACCGAACATTTGGCACTCCAAAACTGTCAGTGGATGGGCATAAATTGTACAAAGTAGGGACTAATCAGAGCATGCATGACACATTTTAACATTATTCCAGGTACCTTTGTTTTGTTAACTGTGGATTGTAAACATCCTAGTAAGATACCCAGACACAAAGATTTCAAGGATACCTGAAAATTAACACAACTGTTTCTCTAGAAAGTTATTGCCCATAAATACAAATGTAATTTGTATTAATGTGTCTTGTCAAGCAAGCACTTGAAGACTATTTGTGTCCATAGCACAATTATAATATATGGTAGACACCCTTCTAGATTGTTTTATTGCTCATAATGTTAACTGACATACATTTCCAATATGCAAACAAAAATCCATTATTTTAACTCTGGGAAAAAAGTGGGTAGGGTTACCTGTGGGAACTTTTTTCTCATTGGTTAGGGAGTGCCAATGAGTCACACCCCCTCACTGGCTACTGAACTGTGGAAAAAGGGACCTTGCCACCAGTTCCTCAGAAGAATTTCTGGACCAGCAAAATAATGGAAGAAGAACTGCACTTGCTGTTTGAGACTTGTGGGGAGAGAAGACCTGAAGGGCTGGACCTACTGCCAACTGTTCCCAGAATAAATAACTGAATACACCTCCTGTCTGGCCACAGGGACATCAAAGCTGTAAGTGACTAGTTGCAACTGGAAGAGGACTGGACTGGACCCTGCTGGTGACCTCTGCTGGAGAGGGTCCGGACCCAAGGCTTTGTGGCTGAGGTTCTGCAAGCCTTAGTGTTGCCAAGAAGGCTTATTTCTGGAATCTTTGGAAAATGTGTACTTGGAGAACTATGGAGGACTGGTATAAACCAAACAATTGAATCCATCCAAAATGCATCCTCCCCTGGGTTAGAAAATCAGGTTGATTACTCAAGCGGTTTGTTGCCTTAATACATTTCTGAGACCCTCTCAGAAAGCCTATCTAACTTTGATGCAACCTTCCTGAATGAAGCCTGCTAAGTTCCCCAGCTAAGGAAATCTGAGCTATAAAAAAGAGCCTAAGTGCAAATGTAGAAATCTTGACCATGAATGCTCCATCTGACGAGAGAACTTATCTGGGTGCAAATTTGGACTTTTCCTGACAAAAACAATGGTTTCAGCAGTACTTCTCTCAATGACACAAAAGGTAAAACCCTTTACTGGAACTAACCTATGTGGCGTATCTGACCAAAGCTCCATTGCACTCAGCCTGAAATTGTGCCTAGGACTTGTTCACATTTGAACATTACTTTCCAATGGTGCTTTCATTTTCTTGGTCCTTTTTCCCATAACTAGGATGAAGAAGCTGAAGACTTGTCACCTTCCAAGAAGGTGTCCAATGTGTGGAAACATTTGTCCATCCCATTAGGAGAAAAGAAGCTTGTTGCTAAAACTGTACAATGCAATATATGAAACAAAATCTATCAAGAGGTTCAGCCAAGAAATATTCGCATGGCACATCTTCCATGTGGAAAAATATCAAAACTATACATGTCAGAACGTATAGGAGGATGATGAGACAGAAAGAAAGGGACGCAGCATCATTAGCAGCTGGGCCATCTGTGGGACCCTTACCACCCCGTAAGATGATTACCATACCTACTGTATCACAGAAACTACCAGACATGCTCACTCATTGTGACAAGTGCCATATACCAGTGGGACTAAAAATATCACCTGTGTGGACTTCAAGTATGCTGTCAGCAACCATCACTGTTAATATTTCTTTCTCCTTACCATTCCACCTTCCATTCATCTTAAAGACTGAAGCAAGTTTCTTCTTACAAGTTGCCATTCCCTACTCCTTTTACCATTCTTGATATTTTTGTTCCGAAAGGAAAAGGCCAAAACAAATAAAACTTTTTTTTTTTTTTTAATCTCCCTTCCTCCAAAACGTTTCTTTTTAGAACCACTTCATCTGGTCAAAGAAAGAGCTATCTACATATTTTATGTTTTTGAATGATTTGGTGTTTAAGGTCTCTCTATGTATATATGCATCATACCCTGCATAAGTGAAATAAAAGTAGCACATATGACTACTTTTATATTTCCCAAGGGTTATAAACCTATAATGTACTAAAGAAAACACTAGCAAATGTTTTGCAATGTCATCTTGAATAATAAAATAGAAATGGATGTGTAAGTGACAGTATGGGTGTATCATTGGGTGTGTGAGTGGCTAGATGTGCCGTATCAGTGCTTGTGTAAGTGGCTCGCTGTGTGTGTGAGTAGCTGTATGGGTCTATGAGTGGGTGTGTAAGTGGTGATATGTGTGTGTCAGTAGCTGAGTAACTGACATATATTTGTGTTAGTGGTGATGTAAATGTCTGTTGGTGTGTACGTGGGTGTGTGAGTGCGACTTGGTGTGTGGAGTGGCTGTGTGGGCCTGTGAGTGAGTGTGAGAGTGGCTGTATGGGTGTGTGAGCGAGTGTGTAACTGGCTGTGTGGGTGTGTCAGTAGCTGTGGGATTGACTGTAGGGGGTGTTAGTGGGAATGTAAATGTATGTGTGGATGTGTAAGTGGGTGTGAGAGTGTGTGAGTGGCTGTAGGCATGTGTTTATGGATGTGTGAGTTGTTATGTTTTGTCTATGAGTGGGAGTGTAAATGGCTATGTGGATGTGTGAATGAGTGTAGGAGTGTAAGGGTGTATGAGTCTATATGAATAGGGGTGTGCATTTGTGGTGGGTGTGAATGGCTGTGTGGGTGTGTCAATAGCTGTGTGAGTGACTGGGTGAGTTAGTGGGGATGTTAATGTCTGTGCTGGAGTGTAAATGGGTTTGTGAATCTGTAATTGAGTCTGTAAGCGGTGGGTGGGGCTATGAGTGGGTGTGAGAGTAGTTGTATTGGTGTGTGAGTGGGTGTCTGAGTGGCTACGCTTGTGTGTTAGTAGATGTGTGACTGACTGTATAGATGTGTCAGTGGGGATGTAAATGTCTTTGTAGGTGTAGAAGTGAGTGTGTGAGTATGTGGGTGGGTGCATGAGTGGCTATGTGGGTCTGTGAGTGGGTGTGAGAGTGACTGTATGGGTGTGTGAATAGGGGTGTGAGTGGCAGTGTGGGTATGTCAGTAGCTGTTTGAATGACTGTATAGGTCTGTTAGAGGGGATGTTAATGTCTTTGTGGATGTGTAAGTTGGTTTGTAAGTGAGTGTGTGAGTGGGTGGGTGAATATCTGGGTTTGAGAGTGGCTCACTGGATGAGTGAGTGGGTGTCTGCGTGGGTGTATGACTGTGTGAGTTGGTGTTTGAGTGCCTTTATGGGTGTGTTTGTAAGTTAGTGTGTGGGTATGTGAGTAGCTGTGGAAGTATCTTTATGGGTGTGCAAATAGGTATCCGAATGACTGTGTGAGTATTTGAGAAGTGAATGTCTGTATGGGTGCATGAGTGAGTATGTGAGTAGCTGTATGGGAGTATAGGTGGGTATCTGACTATGTAAGTGGGTGTGTGTATGTTTTTATAGTCCAGAGCACCCTCACAATGTAATCTAATACAACACTAGAAAAACTAAAACTACATTACTTCAATAGATGCTGCCATTCAGCTGAATAAAAAAGGAAGTTGAAAACTGAAAATGAAACTCAGAAGTTTTAACAATGCAGTTTCCTTTTTTTACTGTTCTCAGATTTATACTTTTACAACATAAATGATGTACCGTAAAATATAAGCAACAAATGATGTAGTGTATAAAGAATCATGTACTGTATAAAGAATCATACATACTGCACACACTACAATTTTGTAAACAGTAATTGAATCTATATTTGAAGTATTAATCCAAAGAAACATGCTGAAAATAGGATTGTCATCATTAGATGTGCTACTGTAGCACTACTAGATATATAAGGCACACCAGCATAGGCAGACCTTATAAAGACATCACTCTTGGTAGGCCGCATGATGTTGTAAATCCTGATAATGCATCTACAATAACTAGCCTATTCCACTTTTACAACTGTCGTCCTCCTTAGAACTGTCTTTCCAGAAACAAAAGATAGGAATTTGGTAACTTCCAAAGCAATCTTTGCCTGAATTTGAGGTTCTATTCAATACATTCTGCCCATCCACTTCTACATTTTAGATAGGCTGTGTAATGACCAGATCTACTTCTAACTACTTCATGAAATATGATAGCGATAGCAGTGTATGTTTCACCAGAAAAAGACATATGTCCTGCTTTAAAGTTAGTAATCTCAATATCAAATTTACTGCCATCTGCTGTGCATCTTTGTAAAATTAAAATTACATATTTCTCAGTTCTTGCTACATGTAAAGTCGACAGAACATCTTTTCAACAATTTGAACATACGTCATTTTGGGTAGTCAAAAGTCACACTTTTGGAATCTGATAATGATAAATAAAATGTTCTCATTCTATTTGCATAGTTGATGTGTATGAGTGATCTTCACATTCATGGTGCAATCAGTAACTAAGTCCAAATAACTCAATAGTCAGTATCTCCTCTTCTTCTAAAACAACAGACATCACCATTTAAAACTCCTGTGCATCCTCTTGAGTATTTTGAGTAAACTATATAGATCCACTACATATATAAACAGTCATGAATTATTGATGCAGAATGTATTTTCTCACTCTCACTGAAAGGGCGGGTCAACAAACCACACAGTGCAGAACACAATACCTTCTGCTGTTACTCTTGAATTGCATCTACAAAATGAGGTAATACAAACAATACATATACCACAACATTAGCATAGCAGTTCACACAGGAGGAGTTTGACATTTGATAACCAACATCTCCCTCATTTTAAAATGTTTATTTCTTAACAACTTACATCTTCTCCTTCATTTCTTTCCTTGCAACACCATCACTACACTGCTTCGAAACATTCCACTTTGAACAGATGAAACAGTTCTTATAAACTAGATAATGTCCTAAATGAGAAGTATGCAGACGTCTTAATCGATTCTGTTCATTAACACAACTTGCGTCTGTATTTACTCTGCTCTCATCAAATGCAACTAGATACAAAGCAGACAATGTTCTAACTCAAGACAAAGCTACATATGACAAACCTTCCTTAAACATTATGCTGCCAATATCAACAAATGCTGCATCCAAACTTAAATCTTTTGATTTATGAATAGTAATAGCATATGCAAGAGAAAGTGTGAATTGTTTCCGTCAAACACATAAATCTCTCACAAGCAAAAAAAAAAAATGCAATATATTGTCCAATTTGCTTTGCGGTGTTAATCGGATCAAATTTAATCACAAGGTGTTCAACATCATTCTGGTTAGGAAAATGAGTACAATCAACAATTTTGCCCATAGCACCATTAACCAACCCTTCTTCAACATTTACATTTCAATGTAAAATCACCCTTCAGTTTTTACATAGGCTGAAACACCTATCCATTCCTGCAGTTTGTGAAATAGATTTTTCTAAAGAATCCAGCTTTGCTTGTAACGTATCATTTACAAATACAGTAACACCCTGGTGTTCCATTTTATGTGTTGCCTTCAATTACAAACTTTCCTATTCTGCAATTACAGCAACTCATTATTGAAAGATGCACACTCCTCCAATGTTGGCATTAGGCACACAATATTTTTAGCATCTTGTTTAACATTAGTTTGTTTGCTTTCTTCATTGTTGGATAACGTTTTTTAAGAAGACAACTTTGTATAACACACCTTCCCTCTTCTGAAAGAACACCTACTCTAATATCTTTGAAAATATTACCATATTCAATGTCAGACGCCTATCTCATATTCCTGAATAATTCTTTGTATTTGATTTAATTAAATATTTAAATTTCCTATGATTCCCAAAGAATTACTAGTTTCATCATGCAGCAGTGTTTTGAACACAGGCTGAACCGTCAAAGGAATGCGTTGCAATAGACCTCCAAAAACAATCAAATAATTTCCTCCAAATAGGACATTATAATCCATTCTCAGAACCTCTTGTATTCCCAAATGCACAAAGGCATGATTACAAATTTCAACACATTCATGTCAAGCTTCAACAGATAGCTTTTGGTAGTCCATATGTTGTCATGTTCCAGAGCAGCATCTAAAGTTGATGCAAAGTAATACCTTGATATTGTGTGCAGCTCATCCAGTAGGTGCTGGAACCACACATGATAAATGTGTCTGTAGTCTTCTGTAGAAACACTGTAAAAACATTAGAACTTTTACCAGTACCAGTTTGACCACTGACACACAACAGTATTGGTTTAAATGTTGATCATGCACACTCTTTTTTGTCATGAAGCTATCCATGCTCAACTGTTGCATTTCACCTCTGAATATAGTTACATTTGCACACCATTTAGCTGAGCAACTAAATCTGCCAAATTAATTGGTTCCTGGCTTGCTTGCTACATTGCAGTCTCCACCTCATTCATTGCAATAGCAACTTCATTTTCAGGTTTTGGCTGTCCAAGTGAGTCCTGACTTTGAGAACCTGACCTTTTGCTACTGAGTGAACTCACCTGGCTATCTCAGCAGCAATTGTATCTTACTGTTGAAGTTCGCCATTCAAACGTTTTGAGTAGTTTGGAAAAATTGAGCCCTCAATGCCATCCTTTGTAACATTGAAAGTGCATTCATAACAGTAATATTCTCCTGCCAATTCTACATCAGAACTCCAAAGTTTAAACAACTACAAAGGTACCAAATAGAAACATTATATTTTTTCAGCACTCTGGAACTTCATTTTCTATGTTTAATTAGAGTGCCTTTGCTATATCACACTTAAAAAAAAACCACTGCAACCATTTACTGCAAATTTACCTTCATTTATATTTTTTGTCACATTGTTTCCAAGTGTGTGATACAAGAGTACTTTATAGGGACACATATTTTTGAGGTGTACACTCCTTTTTGGATAGTAGGTGTCCAACATGTTTGTTTTTACAATATTTGTGGTATCTGTCTCAAGTTCAGCAAGATATTGAATTTCTGGAAAAGATTTCAAAACTCTGTTTTGAATTGATGCTAGGCTTAGACTTAAACTTTTTGTTTGAGATGTTTCAGTGGAAATCTCTTCCCACACATCTTTCATCTCCGTCTTCTCAGATTTTGTTTGTATGATGTAACATAACGAGCAATATCTAAAGAATTGTCTGCCAAAATTGAATATCCATATTGGCATTCAACATTTTATTTTCAAAATGACAGGATTCTAGTGAAGCCTCTGGTCTCCTGAGGTTGCAGGTGTTTCTTGGTGATTTACGAGCAAGTGTATGTTTCACTCCAGACAGAAAACTAATCACTCATCCTTTTGAAATAGCAAGTCTTGGATATTCCAAATTTACATTTTGTGTAAAATTTTCCTTTTGCTCCATATTTCAGTCAACAGTACTTTCCACATCTATATGACTGGAAATGCATTAATTGCTGCTTTAGGCTTTTTTCCTCAGTGTCTTGTGGGATGCTACATGTAATATACTGTTCTTTGAAAGAAAGTACAGACTCATATGTGCCTTTTTTTAAATTAGGTGCATCATCTACTCTCAACAGCATATGAATATGAGGAGCACCTCTTGCTTGGTACTCTTTTCAACAAAATAAATAATTTACTTGGATTTTTTTGTTGCAGATGAAGGAAAACCAAGGTTGAAATCCATGGCTGAAGTACCTACAAATATTTGCAGGGTCTGAAGACCAAAGTTCTCCTGGTGTCTTCAATCTGACACCATTGATATTAGAGTTTGCTTCTCTCAAAAACTCTTACAAATCATCCCTTGCATAATATACACAACTCAATGTTGCAAACCAAGCTGGTGCACCTAAATTTAGCAACATACACTTTTCACCATGACAACAACACAAAGTACTCATTCGTCCCAAGTTGGCAAGACATCAAATTTATAAAATGTTACTTAAGTTTCTCACTTTGTCCATGAATTGTTTCAACCATACATATTTAGTACATTGACTCTGTGAATATGGTTAATAGCATATGACAATCCAGACAAATCATTTTCAGATTAGAGATGGGATACATATGGAATACTTTGTCAAAATCTAGGGTCCTCTGAATATAATCTTGTTGACCTATACTCAGCTGCAGGTATTTGCACAAGGCAGTCATCATACTGTCTGCCTACTCCAGTTAGAAAACGTTGAGAAAAACATTGAGCCTTTTCTCCAACACATTGATTGGAGCTCCTTTAGCTTGTTTTATCTGTTTTAGTTCAATATCATCCCACTTAACCTCTTTTGAATGCAGTGGATGGGTACTGTAGTTCTCAAATATTTCTTCAGATCTACTTTTATCTACTTTTTCAAGCTGTCCACTTGAAGGCAGCATTTCTTTGTCTATGTAACTTCCATGTGCAACAACATCTACATCTTTACAGTGCAACTATTCTCTTTTTAAGATATAGGGGGTCATTACAACATTGGCGGTATAAGGCGCTTACCACTGTGCAGAAGACCGCCAATACGCCGCCGCGGCCGCGGTAGACCGCCACAGCTATTATGACACACATCACGGAATCCGCCGAAATTCAGACACCCACACAACACCGCCACACCAAAGGTCAGCGATAAACTGGCGGAAACAAATCCTCCACCTCCACGCCAACAGAAACACGCCCATGCTATTACGACCCACGAATCCACTTGGCGGTCTTTCAACCGCGGTATTCCATTGGCGGTACACACCGCCGCGCTCAAAATACACACACATCTCCAAAACACCGCCACATTGGACAATTCCAAATACACACACCTGATACACATACACACACCACTCCCACACACCCAACATAATATAAAACACACACCCACATCACACACAAACCCCTACAACCAGAATTTCTGAGAGAAGTCCAGAGAGACAGCACAGCTATTGACAACCCCATCACACAGAGGCACACAACACCATCACCCACACTACATCCATGCACCAAAACACCACATACCACTACACTCACCACACTCATCAACACATACACCACCCCACACATCACACACAACACCCCATGTCACGCCAAAGACACCCCCCGCTTCTCCGAGGAGGAGCTCAGGGTCATGGTGGAGGAAATCGTACGGGAACAGCACACATCAATAGCCAGGAAGATGGAGCTATGACGCAGAATAGTGGACAGGGTCAACGCCGTGGGACAGCACCCAAGAAATAGGGAGGACATCAGGAAGAGGTGGAACGACCTATGGGGAAGGTGCGTTCAACGGTCTCCAGGCACAATATCGTGGTGCAGCGGACTGGCGGCGGACCCCCACCTCCTCCCCCACAACTTACAACATGGGAGGAGCAAGTCCTGACCATCTTGCATCCTGAGGGCCTCGGAGGAGTCGGTGGAGGATGGGACACCGGTAAGTCAAATCTTAACTATCACATCCCCCACCCTACCTGCATGCTATCACACCCCCCCACCCTCCCACCCTCTCCTATCACCCCAAATCCTCACTAATCTACTCATGACACCAAGCACCCACCCCAACACCAAGCCCTGCATGACACAACTAAGCATGGGCACCCCTCACTAAAGCATGCCCACTGCACATACCCAGAACACCCCCCCAACCATCACCACACAAGCCCCCACACAGGAATGCCTGCACTGGGGATCACGCACACCCAACCATTGCACACCATTACACACACACATGCAATAATTATGTTCTTATACCCCTGCAGGAACCCAAAGGAACGTCACCATACCACAGGGTCCAGACAACACCACTCCACCCCCAGAAGAGGCCCACAGTGACGACAGCAGCTCTGCCCCACTGGATCCTGATGACCAGCCCGGACCATCGTGGGCCTCAGGACAGTCGGTTACCCTTGCCCAGCCACAGCCCAACACCGAGCTGCCACCCTCTGGTAACACCAGCACAGCACCCACCCAGCGGGCCCAAACCTCCCTACCCAGGACAGGTCAATCAGCAGTGTGTCCACCACTACAGGGCACCCAGGCTAACCCACCACCCCAACAACAACAGGGACCTGGGGGCAGTGGTAGTGGGCACACGGTCCAGGGGACGGAGGCACAGGAACACCAGGGAACTGGGAGGGCTGCTGTGCGACAGAGGGAGGACAGGCCAAGGGAACCAACTCTCCACAAGGCCCTATCCTCCATCATGGGAGCATACCACCACTCCCAGGAGACGATGGCAACGGTCCTGGACAAGTTGCAGGAGACCCTGCGTCTGCAGGTCAAACTGTATTTGGGGTTCAGGGAGGAGCTCAGGACCATCAGCTCCGCCCTGGGCACCATCGTAGGGGTGCTGACGGACATTCAAAAGACCTTGAGGGACACCGTGGCACTCCAAGGGGCCCCTGACACTAGCCAGGACGACGAACTGCCCACCACCTCCGCCGGCGCTTGTGGACACAGCAAGATGGCAAGACCCCCGCCAGGAAATAAGACCACCCTGATTGTCCCCCCACTGTCCCACATTGTCACCCTGTCCAGATTGGAACTGCCCCAGCTCCACTTCCAATGCCCAGATGGGCAGTGCACCTGTGAGACTAATAGACTGGACTCTGCCATGGACATTCCTCCACCATTACCCATCCCCATTTTATAACCTTCCTTGATTTTTTTAGCACTTAAATAAACACCCTTGAAAGCCAAAAAAATCTGGAGTCAGTCTATGATTTGGAACTTTGTATTATCAATTACAGTGTCATAATGGGTTACCCATTGTAAGGCTAACATACCAATGTCACACATCACAAGCCCTCGAAGGATGCAAGCAGTTGACACGTAGGCTACCACACTTGTGAAACTGAAATGGAAGGGTACAACTCAATTAACAAATAGTGAGTGAAATGTAGGTACAGGATAGAGGTAGACGTGTGAAAGTTAATGTAATGTTAAACCAGAAAATGTTCTCACCTGTGTGTCACTGGAAATATTGCTGTATGACTGACTCCCTGTTGTCGTTTTCTTCATCCTCAGCTTCATCCTCATCACTGTCCACTGGCTCCACAGGCTCCACAGCTGCCACAACACCATCATCTGAATCATCCTCCTGCAGAAAAGGCACCTGGCGTTGCAATGCCAAATTATGGAGCATGGAGCAGGTGATGATGATGTCGCACACCTTCTTCGGTGAGTAGAATAGGGATCCACCTGTCATATGGAGGCACCTGAACCTGGCCTTAAGAAGGCCGAAGGTGCGTTCAATCACCCTCCTAGTCTGCCCATGGGCATCATTGTACCGTTCCTCTGCCCTGGTCCTGGGATTCCTCACTGGGGTCAATAGCCAAGAAAGGTTGGGGTAACCAGAGTCCCCCAATAGCCATACGGGGTGCCTCTGGAGTTGACCCATCATATCAGGGATGCTGCTATTCCGCAGGATGTAGGCGTCATGTACAGAGCCACGGAACATTGCATTTACCTGCGAGATGTACTGGTCTGCCAAACAGACCATCTGGACATTCATTGAATTATAATTCTTCCTGTTACTGTACACCTGTTCACTCCTGCGGGGGGGACCAGAGCTACATGGGTCCCATCAATGGCACCTATGACGTTCAGGATATGTCCAAGGGCATAGAAGTCACCTTTCACTGTAGGGAAATCCCCCACCTCAGGGAAAATGATGTATCTCCTTACGTGTTTCAGCAGGGCAGACAACACTCTGGACAGCACGTTGGAAAACATAGGCTGGGACATCCCTGATGCCATGGCCACTGTTGTCTGAAAAGACCCACTTGCAAGGAAATGGAGCACTGACAGCACCTGCACGTCAGGGGGGATTCCAGTCGGATGGCGGATTGGTGACATCAGGTCTGGCTCCAATTGGGTACATAGTTCCTGGATTGTGGCACGGTCAAACCTGTAGGTGACGAAGATATGTCTTTCTTCCATTGTCAACAGGTCCAACAGCGGTCGGTACACCGGAGAATTCCGCCATCTTCTCATATGTCCCAGCTGACGGTGCCTAAGAAGGACAACAGCGAAGAACCAGTCACTATTCCTCCAGGGATGTACCCACAGTTACACACAAGACTACACCAGACAAAAAACCCTTCCTGTATGTGTGTTGAGTATAGGCCTAGCTATGCGTGACGCAGTAGTAAATTAAGCCATGTGGGCCTCTGAAATGGCGGCTGCCTGACCTCTAAACTGGGACAATGGGATTGTGGGGTAACTGCACTGGCATTGCACACCGTCGCGGTAGGCGGTCGTAGACCGCAGCGCAATGCTGCATTGGTTAACATTGGACCCTATGGGTCCCACGAGCCAATGAACAGGTGCGCTGGCGTGATGATGCGCACCGCCGTGGACGTCACCGCCGCGGATGTCACCGCCATTTTCTATCTGTTCAATCACTAGATACCTGACCTTCGACAGGAGAGGACCTACACTGCTAGTGCTGCTGTGACCTCGGTCTGGAAGCGACGATGGCTGCTGCGTCTGGGGAAAGGGCCCCTGCCTTCACTGCACAGGAGTTGGAGAAACTTGTGGATGGGGTCCTCCCCCAGTACACGCTACTCTACGGTCCTCCAGACCAACAGGTTAGTACACAGGGAGCACGTTGTATGGACTAGGCCTGGGTGGAGAGGGCTGGGTGGAAGAGGGAAGGGGGCAGAGTACATAGAACAGTTATGCATGGGAATGAATGGGCAACATGGCCAGAGTAGGGAGGGGGCCACTCAAATTGACGGTGCAGTTGGTAATGACTGTTCCTCTTTCCTTGTGCATGTCATGTAGGTCAGCGCCCACCAGAAGAGGGACATTTGGCGTGCCATCGCCAAGGAGGTCTGGACCCTGAGGGCCCACCAGAGATGGGGCACCCACTGCCGTAAGAGATGGGAGGACATTCGCCGCTGCAGCAAGAAGACGGCGGAGGCTCAGCTGGGGATGGCCTCCCAGCGTAGAAGGGGTTCCCGTTGCACCATGACCCCCCTGATGTTGTGGATCCTGGCGGTGGCCTACCCGGAGTTGGATGGGCGCTTGAGGACATCACAGCAGACACAAGGGGGTGAGTACAACCTCATTCTGCGGACTTTGCGTGCAGTGGAGGGGTCCGGGTGGGGGAGGTGGGCTGTGGGTGTCCCAAGGCCAGGGCGAGTTAGGTAGGCAAGGCCCCTCCGTAATGTAGGCCATGTGGCACTCAACCCCACCTCAGCAGAGTGCCAAGTTGAGGTATAGTTGCCCCTGTGGCATCCATGTGCGCAGATTTCCACCATTGCCATGTAGGCCATGTCCCAGAAATTGCATGTGCAGAGGTCAGGAGCACGGCGTTATGCAGGGGGCTGCTGCGTCTGTCTTGTCCGCCAATGGTAGCGGCATGCCATGCACTAAAACTCTCTTTGTTCTGTCTCCCCCCCTTTTCCTGCTCTCCCTGTCCTTTTGTACATCAGCATCATCAGGCGGAGGTACAGTGGCACCGGAGCACGAGGGAGCTGCATCCCACATGGCCATGGAGGGCCACACCACAGACTCTGAATGCACCAGTGGGACGGAGAGCGAGGGGAGCTTCACTTCGGCCACCGGATCACCAACCAGCGACACGGACTCGTCCACCGATGGGAGCCCCCTTGTGGTGGCAGCACCATCTGTGCCCCCCACTTCTACAGGTACAGCCGCCGCCTCCCCTACCAGCACCGCCCTCCCAACAGCCCCTCAGCGTTCGCCCTGTGCCCGCTCACCCAGGAGGGTGGGCATCACCTTCGCCCCAGGCACCTCAGGCCCTGCTCCAGTCAACCCTGCTGCCTTCAGTGAGGAGGCCATTGACCTCCTCAGGTCACTCACTGTTGGGCAGTCTACCATTGTGAATGCCATCCAGGGTGTAGAAAGGGAGTTGCAACACGGTAATGCATTCCTGGAGGGCATTCATTCTGGTCAGGCTGTCCTTCAGCGAACCCTGCAATCTCTGGCCTCAGCAGTGATGGCAGCCATTGTCCCTGTCTCTAGCCTCCCCCCTCCAACTTCCTCCACCCAGACCCAATCTCCTGTACCCCAGCCCATCCCAAGCACACCTACAGACCAGCATGCACACAAGTCAGCACACACAAGTATCTCAAGCAAACATAGGCACCACACACACCACAGGCACTCACGCAAGCCTCACCCACATACAGACACAGCAACATCCACTGTCTCCACTGTGTCCCCCTCCTCCTCTTCTCCCTTCTCCCTCCCAGTCTTGCCTACACACACACCTGCATGCACCACATCTACAGGCACTAGGACTCGCACCAGGACACCCAGCACCACAAGCCGCTCACCTGCACTCACCACCTCCACTGCCATTTACACGTCCCCTGTGTCCTCTCCCAGTGTGTCTGTGACGCCCCCTCCCAAAGTACACAAACGCCGGCAATCACTCACCCAACATCCATCCACCTCACGACAGCCTCCAGTACCTGCACCTGCACCCAAAACACCTTAAGATGACACCTCCTGCAACCACCTCCTTTTCCTCCACTCACAGACCCCCTCCAGCTACCCATCCCAGTGTCAGTCAGAAACTGTCCCTATGTCAAATTGACCTTTTTGACCCCCCCTCTCCAATTCATCAGTCCCGTCGTAGCGCCTCAGTCAAAAAGCCTCCAGTACCAGTGGTGCGTGTTCCAGGTTTTTGGAGTGCACCGGCCACTAGGGCAGGCAGTAGGACCCGGAGCCAAGGCACAGGCAGCCCACCCCCTGTAAAGGCTCAGAAATTGGAGAGTGGACGACGGGACCGTCTTAAGACTCCTGGTGGGACAACAAGTGACATGGAATCGAAGGCGATTGGTGATTCAGCTGTAACTCCAAAAAAGGGGGGGAAGATCCAGAGGAAGGCTTCCCAGCCTGTTGTGAGTGTCACGGCGGAGAAGTGCGCCATCATTTCCTGCGGTCCAGACACAACCGCCAGCACTGTCGTCACTGGTCCAGAGACCACCGCCAGAGTCACAGCCCAGGAGGGCCCAAGTATCGTCACTGGTCCAGAAACCACCGCCAGAGTCACAGTCCAGGAGGGCACAAGTATTGTTACTGGTCAGGAGACCACCGCCGGAGTCACAGCCCATGAGGGCACAAGTATCGTCACTGGTCCAGAAACCACCGCCAGAGTCACAGCCCAGGAGGGCACAAGTATCGTTACTGGTCAGGAGACCACTGCCGGAGTCACAGCCCATGAGGGCACAAGTATCGTCACTGGTCCAGAAACCACCGCCAGAGTCACAGCCCAGGAGGGCACAAGTATCGTTACTGGTCAGGAGACCACCGCCGGAGTCACAGCCCATGAGGGCACAAGTATCGTCACTGGTCCAGAGACCACCGCCGGAGTCACAGCCCATGAGGGCACAAGTATCGTCACTGGTCCAGAAACCACCGCCAGAGTCACAGCCCAGGAGGGCCCAAGTATTGTTACTGGTCAGGAGACCACCGCCGAAGTCACAGCCCAGGAGGGCCCAAGTATCGTCACTGGTCCAGAGACCACCGCCGGAGTCACAGCCCATGAGGGGCCAGGATGCCACAGCCCCGCTGGGCAATGATGGAACGTCATGCCACACACCAATGCCCATTGTAGAGATCGTCATGCCACACACCAATGCCCAGTGTAGAGATCGTCATGCCACACACCAATGCCCAGTGTAGAGATCGTCATGCCACACACCAATGCTCGTATCAGAACCGCCATGGCAAAGCACTGCTGAACAGTCCATAGACCGCCATGGCAAAGCACCGCTGAACAGTCCAGAACCGCCATGTCAAAGCACCGCTGAACACGGCAAAGACCACCATGGCAAAGCACCGCTGAACAGTCCAGAACTGCCATGTCAAAGCACCGCTGAACAGGGCAAAAAACGCCATGGCAAAGCACCGCTGAACAGGGCAAAGACCGACATGGCAAGGCACCGCTGAACAGTCCAGAACCGCCATGTCAAAGCACCGCTGAACAGGGCAAAGACCGCCATGGCAAAGCACCGCTGAACAGGGCAAAGACCGCCATGTCAAAGCACCGCTGAACAGGGCAAAGACCGCCATGGCAAAGCACCGCTGAACAGGGCAAAGACCGCCATGTCAAAGCACCACTGAACAGGGCAAAGACCGCCATGTCAAAGCACCGCTGAACAGGGCAAAGACCGCCATGGCAAAGCACCGCTGAACAGGGCAAAGACCGCCATGGCAAAGCACCGCTGAACAGGGCAAAGACCGCCATGGCAAAGCACCGCTGAACAGACCTAAGACCGCCATGGCAAAGCACCGCTGAACAGGGCAAAAACCGCCATGGCAAAGCACTGCTGAACAGGGCAAAGACCGCCATGGCAAAGCACCGCTGAACAGGGCAAAGACCGCCATGTCAAAGCACCGCTGAACAGTCCATAGACCGCCATGGCACAGCACCGCTGAACAGGGCATGCACCGTGTAGGAATGAATGGACCGCCACATCAGGCATCCTTATCCCATGTGCAGCTGGGACAGTGACAGGACAGGTACTTTCACGTGGAGACTCATCCAGTCTGGGCACCAGTCCCCCTCCAGAACCAGTGGAGACCTGCATCTACTTGAGAGACTGTGGCTTTGCACTCCCCAGGATGGCACAGTGGGCAAATCACCCACTGTAGAGACTTGAGAGACTGTGGCTTTGCACTCCCCAGGATGGCACAGTGGGCAGCCCACCCACTGTAGAGACTTGAGAGACTGTGGCTTTGCACTCCCCAGGATGGCACAGTGGGCATCCCACCCACTTGTGAGACTTGAGAGACTGACTTTGCACTCCCCAGGATGGCACAGTGGGCAACCCACCCACTGTAGGGACTTGAGAGACTGTGGCTTTGCACTCCCCAGGATACATCAATGGGCATGGAGCCCCGTCGTGGATCTGGCTTCGCATTCATCTGGCTGAGGTGCCCCCCCTTCCCTTCCCCCTGAGGTGCCTGTAGTGTTTCTATCTGATGCTCCGGCAGTGTTCTCTCCGATTTTGGTCAGGTATCTATTGTGGGCCTCGCCCATGCATTTTTGGACTGGTGTTGCACAGACATTGTTTTGTACATATCTGCACTACTTCTCGGATTGTATGTGTAAATAAGAGTGATTTTGAGATATATATCTGTATATTTTTGTATGACATGTATATAGGCACATTACAACGTTTGCCCGAATTTCGCATTGTCTTTGCATTCTTCCGGGGGGATTGTGGGTGGGGGTGGGGGTGTTTGGTGGGTGTCCCCCTAACTTTTGCCTCCCCCTCCCCGTGTCGTAGGTGCAGTACTCATCGGTATCTTCTGCGCCTACGTAGCTGTTGGTCGTAAAGGAGCAGAAAAACAAGGGCAGGTAGGATTTGTAATTCTGGCTACATGGTGTCCTCCTTCCTCATGGGATGTGCTAAGGTGAGCGTTTTCCCATTGCAGAAACTGTTTCTGCCGTGTTTTTATCTACGGTGATTCCGCCCCGGAAAAGGTGGCGGATTGGCGGGTTGTAATAGTGTGGGCGGTACATTGTCTCCCGCCTGTCTGTTGGCGGTAACCGCCGCGCTGCTTGTCTGTACCGCAGTGGCGGGCGGTGTGTTAAAGTGGCTGTCTTTGTTGGCGGTTTCCGCCAGGGTCATAATTCCCTTTTTTATTCTGCTGGCCTGTTTGCGGTATTACCGCACCTTTAACACCGTCCGCCAGGGTTGTAATGACCACCATAATGTACCTTTCTTCACCTTATTTGTATCCACTAGTTACTGCCAGATTTGTTTGTTTTTCATGGCCACGCCATTCACTAGAATAACAAGTGGTTCTTCCAAATCTCACTCTATACCTACAGTTTCAAAATAGCATTTAAAATCTAAAGGTAAACACACAACTCTACCTACATTTTCAAAATTCCATTTAAAATCAAAAGGTAAACACACAACTCTGGCTTTAAGCTTTTCTGAAGTGGGTGGTAGTTTTTGAGTATTTGGTTCCATACAAACTATAGCTTGAAAAGGATGTATCGACTATATGAGTTTTCTTTCATAAACATTCAGATGTTGAAGTTCCTCTGGGATTTAAACCACCTGTAACTTATTATATTGCTCTGGCAGGCATTTCAGTGCCCTCAACTGTTGTGTCGATAGATCAAAATGTTCCTCCATAAATAAATGCACTTCAAATGTTAGACACATTTCTTTGTTTTCTCCTTCAGTTTTTAAGCACATATCGACATTTCAAAATTGACCTTTGTTGTGGGTGAGCAGACAACAAATACAAACATGGGGCGTGATTTAGAGATTTGGTGGATGGGTTACTCTGTCACAAAGGTGACCGATATCCCATCTGCAAAAACTATGATTTCCTGTACCCAATGGAAATTGAAATACAGCAGATGGGGAATCAGTAAAATTTGTGATGGAGTAACCCATCTGCCAAGCTCTAAATCAGGCCCATAGTTTGATTTCTCTATAGTAACTGCATTAAACTTTGTTATTTCTCATCTAAAGTTATTAATACTAATATCTGAATTTTGTTCCGCTACACCAGAACATGCCAGCTCCTCATTTTGACCAGACTGAACTTTAGGAACAAAGAAATGCAAATGAATATCTTCACAAACATTTTCAACCTCTGATACTGTACAATGCAGAACTGCTTTGTTCATTTCTCCTAAACACAATGCAGGAGTTTTTACAAAGTAAAGTCTTCTAACTAAATTTAGCATTTTTGAATGATAAATAGCCAACATTGACAAATGATGAAATGTATTTTTGCACACTTTCCTGGATAGGCATACCAATGAGTCTCCTTGTAAATTAGACTATTTCCTCACTTTGCATGGATCTAATGCTTGTAACTTTGCAATTTTCTGCATTCTGCTTCACACATTTAGATGGAAATTGATGTAGAAAGGTTCTTAATGTATCTGTTGATTTCTGGCAAATAACACAATTACCACTAAACCCTGCTTGACCTTGATGGAAGTGATGGAGTGACACTAGATGTGACTCGAGGTGGGGCCTGGAATCTGAGGAGCTGACTCTGGAGCTGCTGTGGTGCTAGGAACAGGAGAGGGAGGGGCAGGAGCTATGGGAGCCACAGGAACAGAAGCTGCAGTAGCTGCAGGGAGCCTACTTAAGTGTACAGGGGTCGGGCCATTCACCTGGGGCTGAGCAGTGTTGTCCCCACAGGTGATTCTGAGTCTCTGTTCAGTGCCCCTGCATGCATGCTGTGCCCGCTTGGCCCACTAAGCCCACTACGCCTGCAGCACACACTCTAGCCTGCATGCCCATGAAGTCTGCAAGGATCACAAAGTGGAAAGGGCTCCAGAATACTCTGTGATGGTGAGTGGTGCACTGTCTCAGTCACTAATTTTAATCTTGGCCCTTGGCTTGTAGAGCCTTAGTGTTGCGAGCTCTAGGTAGCTGCAGGTGCCCAGCGTTAGGCTGGTGTGGCTTGTGCCTGCAAAACTGCCTGTCCTCCCTCTTTTAGGTTGACAGTTCATCCCTGCACACTATGAACATCCTGGAAGCACTCCTAGGGGGGACAAGTCTCCAAGTGGGGAGTCTGGCAGTCTCTGAAGATGTTAGAGGGACACCAGAATAACGAGTTGAAGAGTGTCCCCTCAGAACCGAGTGCATTCATCATTTCTCTCTCTTTGGCAATTAAATACACTTAGCGCCTGGGCACCTTGACCTGATTTTGTCTGCTTCTTACTTACCCCACTGGTGCCCCAGGGCTAAGTTTGCAAACAGAGAGGTAAAACGATGGTATCAACGCTTTCTTCAACAAAACTTGTTGTTGTTTTTTATACTGCCACAGTGCGGCTCACCTGAACCTACATTTTGCCTGAAGAACACCAGAAGTCAACTAATTAACTCCATCATTCTCTGCCTCCAGCAGTTAATTGGGCGAGCCACCTGTAATTACCAGGGAGTGAGTAGCATGCTCGTGCCTCTCCCCTCATCCTCACTAAAGCCCCCAAGGCAAGTTCACCAACAGGGGAGTAAAGCAGCACTATTTACTCTTTCAAAATTTAGACAAAGTTTTACAGCACTGCATCTCAAGCATTTCAAGCACCTCAAGGACACAGTAATTCAGCATTCAAAGTTTCAGCATTATGCCCAAAAGGTAAGC
This sequence comes from Pleurodeles waltl, assembly GCF_031143425.1. Taxonomy (NCBI): domain Eukaryota; kingdom Metazoa; phylum Chordata; class Amphibia; order Caudata; family Salamandridae; genus Pleurodeles; species Pleurodeles waltl. The sequence continues at coordinate 882,243,320 of NC_090443.1, forward strand.
TCTCCCTGGGAAAAAAGTCAAAGAGTCTTTAGATGACACTTCCATTACATCCTTGGCACTCTCCCCTCAGAGCTTGAGTTTGGCTACAGCCCATCCACAAATCTAAGAAAACAAGGAACAAAGGAGCACAGCCAAAATGGCACACGCAGAGCCTCATCAATGTCTATAATCCCTGATCCTAGGACCCCCCCCAGGGTTCCCCAGTGTAGGTTTTAAGAGGTCCGTAGCACAAGGAGCCCAATTTCCAGCCCAGGGGTTGATCGAGGAATACCCATATGAAGTTTCCAACAAGGGCCTTCAATCATTCACTTCACTGAGCTCATGGGAGTCCAACAAGCCAACAACATATTCCTGCAGAGGGGCTGTTAGTTAAAGGGCAAAAAATTTGCAGGTCAAACCAGTACAGCATTGGGACTCCTTCAACTGACCCTCCACTTGGTTTCCAGGAACCCACTCTGGAGAGAGCAGTACAGACGGGAGATTAACTCCCTCTGATCCAGTCAGACACAGACAACTGGGGCTCAGAAAGAGAAGCTTTCCCTAGGAAATTGCTCCTGCACAATTATGGTGACAGCAGGACTGCCCCATTGTCTCATTTAGAGCCACTGGAGACTGAGACCCTCATTGCAAGGCTGGCAGTCATCAGACTGCCAGCCTCGCTGAGGCAGTCATCAGACCGCCAGCCTCGCTGTGGCAGTCTTACTGCCGCTGACCGGAGGTAAAGACCTCCCCATTACAAATTGTGGGGTTTGACAGAAACCAAACCTCTACAACTCCACCTGGCCTGGCAGTGCAGTCACCACGAAAACCCTGGCGGTAACGCACCCAGTTACAGGAATCTAAATTCCTGTCACTGGCACACGCACCCCCACACGTCCACACACATGCACCCATAGATGTCCACACTCTTAAAAACACGCACCCCAGTCACCCACGTACTCGCTACATACAACCGCATTCACTTGAAGACACACACTCAAATATGCACACTGAAACACGCATTTATGCACTTACACAGAGTCAGGCACATCCATGCAAATGCACACATGCACATGAACCCTCCCATTCATGTGCACACAAACATTCACATTCAATTGCATACATGCACACATTTACAACCCCCATCCCCCTCTGCATACTCGCAGTCATATTACACATATTACACATCCCCCCTCTGCATACTCGTACTCACGCACTCACACATGCAGACACCCTTCCACTCCCCACATTCAAAACTACCACACATGTACTCACACAGGCAGACACCCTCCACCCCTTTTTAGATGATCACTTAACTTCTCTGTTGAAGAGGTCATCCAGGAGGGGATGGGTCCTGTCGGTTTTGCACCAGCAGCACCACCACACCAGCGAGATTGCACCAAGATGCATTATAGCTCAGAGTCTTGCTGCTGTGGTGGTGTTGGTGATGAAACCGCCTCTTTGGAGTCAGACTTCTGCCCATAAATGGGTGGAAGTCCTCCAATGACTCCTAAAATGACGGTCATCAGACTACCAGCACTGTTGGTCTGTTGGCTGCAGCAACTTCAGCGGTCTTACAAAAAGACCTGAAAGACGTAATAAGGGCCTGAGTCACCAAAACCCATGCCAGAGGCCAATACCACTCAATCCCTTACAAAAAAGTCTAGGAGGAGGGAAGGCTTATCAGACCAAGAACTGGGAAATCAATCAGACCTCTTTCTTGCCACTTTGGAAGCCCAAATTGAAGCCCAAATCGAAGCATTGCTGGCACAAATCCCTATATTTAGGAACAAGCTCAATCACAGATTCATCAGCCCTATACACCCAGGGGCACCAGTCTCTCCCCCAAAAGGTTCCCCAGCCCTCTTTCTCTTCCATCAGCATTAAGCAAGATACGATGGGCATGGCCCTTTTATGGCAATCGCAAAGGATGGAGCTCCGGATAGACCTAATTCAATCTATTGCCTCAGCCTTAGTGAATGTGGGTCTCAGACTTTGCTCATTGGAGAATTTTCTTGGGTGAGCAGGGGTGGATCATTCCTGTTTGTGTTTCCCAGTGATCGACAGATTAAGTTCTTATCCAGAAATGCTATGGTCCCTTGCTGACAGCATCAAGAACACAACCTGCGCCCTGGGAGAAAACACAAGTGCACTGCCCTTGAACAGAACCCCCACAGCCAAACTACCTGGCTCTAATGACAACTCCTCCCTGGATGTGGCAACCTTGGCCATCCCGTAGGACCAATCAGGGGTCTCATCCCTCAATAAAACAGCTCACTTACACCCATAGCCTCATAGTTGACTTGTTTTACCCTAGTGCGATAGAAGAGAGCACACATGCCCAACCTCCTAAACCATCAGTGCCACCAGCCTCATCAAACACCATCAATCTCACAAAACGGGCAAAAAAGTAACTGAAAAAACATTTTTAAAAATGGCATCTTACAAAATGGAGATCTCTGATCCCAGGGGTCATCACAGTCTCTCACGCAGCCCAAGGAAATGGGTCATTCAAGCTTTTTCCTATATTCAACTCAGTTCCCAAACAAAGCATGGGGCACACAGAAGACACAAGTCCACCAAGCTGCAAGCAAGAAACACTGAGCAACTGCATCCTCTCAGAGACAGCGCCGGATGCTGCACCAGAAGAGGCAGCAGCTCTAATCCCAGCCAATGGTCCTGGAACACATCAAAATATACCACTCAAGGGACCAACGTGGCACAGGTACCAATGATCTATACATTTGAATCTGGAGTTAAATTACTGTCTACACCTGCTTCCGAGCTATTAATTGGATACAAGGTGATCCAGGAAGGCATCTGCTCATTAGACGACACAAAAAATAATGGCAAACAACACTTTTCCAGACACAGTGCAGGTGGACCAGCACTCAGAGGTTGCTCCATCAAATTCATCATCACTACCAAATAAATTTACAGTGGCCAAACAATGGATCAACAGGGCAGGGCCACCAAAGCCCAATGAGCATGAGCCAGTGATCAATGCACCCACAATCGCTCTCACAGCACAAAAAGCAGAGACAAACACATATTTGACTCCTTTTTGCATCTACTCAGCTGTCAGTTCATCTCCTGTCAAGGTCCTTCGGGTGCTGCTAGTAACAGGCAAAATGCCAATTGGCCTCGTGACACCTTGCCTAGTAAACCAGCCCAAGTCAGCACATGGCCCGAACAAAACAATAACTTGGGTGTCCACCTACCCCGGGGAAGTTCAGACCACTACAATTAGCCACAACTAATATCAAGACCAAATGGCTAATGCCTGGAGGCAATCTGGAATGACAACTAGTCAAAAACACTATCAAAATCAATTGGCCTGTAATTGGAGGCATAATGGCCCAATAAGTAAGCTCTCTCCTGACTACAGCGTAATCAGGGCCTCATCTCTCCAACCCCAATGGGCACTGGAACCAGAATCTAGTTACCACAGGGAAGTCGCACTTGCAGGAACTATGGATTTGTTCAAATTGGCATTCATTCCACGCTATACCCCTAGGGGTACACATGACATACTAAATATAGGCAATTTGCTATGCCTGTTCCAACACATCCCAACCTTGAAGAATTTAACGTTGGATCTATCTTCTGTGAAATTTTCTCAGATCCCATATAAAGGAACCCCGGATGCCACAATAACCACATGGCAAAGAACTGATCTTAGAGCCTCCATTCTGAGCGAATCAAGCACCTTTGAGGAATGGGGTATTGAACCGCTAAAGGTACAGCCACCAAATATACCCTCATGTGTTACTGCTGCATGAGCCTCCTAGGCTGTATAGGAGCACCCTAAGAGGAGCGTGAGGCTATACCCACAACTGGCTCCCAAGCATGTCAAAAGCTTCCCAAAACTTCCTAAAAGTATCATGTGCTTGTAACTCAAGAAATGTACGATGTGTGACAAGAAATAACACTGAGAGATGAAGCCAATCAGGTAATTTCCATTGTGGCACTTGTGAGGACTATTCCTAGCCACCAACGATCAGATCACTCTCAATTTCAGAAACTCACGATTGAGCCTAAGCTCACAATTACATAGTAGAATGTGTCAGGTCTGAAAACAACTCTGACAAGCTAACCAGCGGTGGCATTCCTGCATAGAAGTGACATCACCTGCTTACAGGAAACTTGGGCACTTACTCCTACAGTCTCACATGGCTAATATGAGCTTTTCAAGCTGGCAATCTGTGCCAACTTATTTTGCCGGCCATTGGGAGGTCTCTCAATCTTCATTAGGCAAACTGCCAAGATTGCTGTTGTGCCCCTTAATTAATCCTCCCTAGCTTTTCACATGGTAATAATCCCTTGACTAACAGTTTGTCATAAAAATATCTCTTTACTCCTGATAAGCTGCTCTCATAACATGCAGAAAGCATTGAAACTCTGTGTAACTGATGTCCTTTGCAACTGACTTGAAGCCATTCTACTGGAACACACCTCATATAAAGTTCTGCTGACAGGGACTTTTAACATTACGGATTTGGGAAATGGCACTATTGGTGCTGGCAACATCAAAGAACAAGAAAAAATAGACAACCTAAACACTTTCAAACTAATTTCAGCCGAACAAGCATTTAAAGCTAAATTTCCCCATTACCAGTTTCCCTTTACTTTCAACAGAATTTTAACAATTGACTATATCTGCCTGTCTGAATCTCTAGCAAACCATTTTATCAACTTTGAGATGCTCAACAGGTGCAAAAACTATCACAATCCTCTGACCTTACCTGTGAATCTAAGAGTCCCCATGGAGGCCAAACATCACGCAGTGGGGTCCTCTACACCAGCCAAAGCAACTCAGTTGGTTAGAGGGTCAAATGGAGGGCCACAGACATCTCAATGGTGACCAAGTGGCTTTGTAAGGTGATTACAGGCCCCAATACTATTCAGGAGACATTCAAAGCATGAGGGGCAGACTGACTATGGAGCTAATTGTCCCTTTACTAGAAACTGGAGATCACAAGCAATCCACAAAGGGACCAGGCAAGGAGCAGCCTAACCAGCACTACAACAAGGCCATTATTACCTCTCAGAGAATGTTAATAAGGTTCTTGAGTCATCACAAGCTTAACTCTACTGCAACGGAGATCTTCAAATTACATTAAAAAAATAGTGTGAGAAGAAAAGAAAGCCTCAGAAGAAAAGGAATGGCTAAAGATACATCAAATGCTACAAGAAAGGAGACTAGCCCACTTCTGGAATTAAATTAACAAACTTAAAACCCCAAACACAACCAGGGTCTCTGAAGGAGTCTGGGTGAGCTATGTAGTAGCATTATACTCTGGCCACCCAGCTGCACCAGTCCACATGGATAAATGTGGGTCTATAGACCAGTCCACATCGAGACAGCAGGATTTTACAACTCCAGCCCAGATCAGAAAAATCATCAAGGCAATGAAAAATGACTGGGCGCCAAGACCTAATGGCCTACCTGGTGGAATCTTGAAATGTGCCTCAGAGGACTGAGTAATGGCTCTAACTCCCCTTTTCAACGAGTCTTCCTCTCTGCTCAAATCCCAGATGCATGGAGGGGCTACATTTTGTTCCCCATTTTTAAGAGGGAGACCCAACAAAACCACCACTTAATAGCCCTACTAGATCTTCAGGCTAAAGCTTTTACTTGATTACTACTCAAATAATTAGTGGCCTGGGTTCTGGACAATTATATTCTCCCATTCTTTCAGACAGGTTTCAGAGCAGCAGCATCAACTATAGACATCACCACACTTGCTGTTCTCAGCCATCAAGCAGCTCTAAGTAAGCAGCTACTACTCTTCTACTGCTTCATTAAATCCTGCACAGCCTTTGACAAGGTAGACCGCCCCATGCTATGGAGTAAGTTAACTATGTGGGGCATTCCCTCAAACTTCCTAGGGGCCATAATCTCTCTACTCAGGCACATGGGTTAATGTAAAAACTGGGCCACACACTCTTACCTCCAAAATTACCAGCAAAGGTGGTCTGAAGCAAGGCTGCGACCTAGCACCCCTGCTCTTCAATCTTTACACAGCAGACCTGGGCAAAGCTTTGGCAAACAGTTGCCTGGACCCTCACACAACCACACAACTCAACTGTGCATATTCTTCAATACCCAGACAATATCGTAATAATAGATCATGCTAAAAGTTGGCATGCAGTGAGCACCGAGCAGCCTCCACGCATACAACAAAAAGAACTACCTTTCGACAAATCAGGACAAGACCAAAGTTGTACTCTTTGGGCATCAAACGGGCAAGAAATCTCTCATTTGGAGCATGATTCTATGATCATTAAGATGGCATTGAAATATAAATACTTGGGGGCCCGGTTCACAGATACCTCCAAGCCCTCGGCCCACATAGGCTTGCTAAAAAATAAAGCTGCAGCCATTACATATGGTCTCGCCTGCCACAACAAGAAAATTAAAAGCCATTCTGCTGCTCCAATACTCAAAGTCATAAAGGCTTCCCTTCTTCCAGCTCAAGATTATGGACACCTGGCCTTTCCTGGTGCCTGTGCACTCAGTATAGACCAAACCCAGTTCTCAGATTATAAGAAAACATTTCAATTGACCAGGTATTTTTGCAGATCTCAAATCCACTTGGAACTTGGCCTGGCAAATCAATAGTTAACCTGGGAGTCTGACACCTTGAAATATTATCTACAGATAGTGAAGGTGCCTGGGAACTCACTCAACACCTGTCTGGAAGACACATTTGAGAGCCCAGGGAAACCATTGTGTCGGCAACTGCAGAGGGCAATTGTGTTACTTCAAATTTAATTATCGGAGCTAACATTGAACTCTATTTTCTTTTTGACCTGGAAAAGGCAATCAACAGACAGCTGTGTCTAATTTCTTTTCAGCAATAAATTGCCTCTTTAAAGATCTTAGACATTCTACTCTCCCTGAATACTTCATACTAGGTAGGGAGACCCCAGCCTTACCTCTCAGAGGACATTAATAGTCGGGTGCATAGAGGCTTCATGTACATGTGACCACTTGGCCTACTAATAGTAGACTTTAACTTGGCATGAGTCATCCCAGGCAACGTGGGGGGTGTAGACTGTGCAACTTTAGATGAGGATCATGGCTAGACATCTTGTGCAGCTGCCCCTCTCTTGATGCTGCGAGGAGGTACGTACTGAAACCAACTTTCCTGACGTAGAGGGCCCGCACTTGCCAGGAGGCCTCTTTGATATGTTTATCTCAATCTGAAATGAGATCCTTATCAAGGTACGGGCAAATATGTCATTGAATTCAGAGTTCACCTGTGACTTCGTACCAGGGACTCAAAACCCACTAACTACATCTAAAAGCTTATAACTGATTACTGCATCCAGAAACATGGGAATGCTTAGCTTGCTTGGCCCCTAGGCAACTTACTACACGCACCACTTATAGATACCAGTCTGTATATTTGCACTTTAATTACCTAGTTTTGGGGTTTTATCTTGTTCCTTTTAGCTTGCAGCATTACAAATGATTTACTATACTAATTAAATTCTTGGGTTCTTGAAGTGCCCTTTGTGGTTTTAGAAATAATTTTATTTGGTAGTTTTCAATATGCACTAACTCTAATGAGTTGTATAAAATTTTGTTATGGGTTTTTATTAATTGAACAATAAACTTGAGATTGACATTGACATTAAACTCCTGTTTATACACAGGGACATGTCTACACCTTCTTTGTAGCTCTTCACCCATCACTTCCTCTACATTTCTAGAAAACATCTCCTATTTAGCAATGGGAGTGCTGTCTTTCACCTCATAGCATCGAGCGTTTTTTTTCAATTGCTTGCACTAATGCGTTCAGTTGTAAGCAACTTTCTTCAAAGAAAACTCCAGAACTAGACTTATGCTTCCATTCTCCTTTGAAAAGTTTGCAAAAATTACTTTTATTATTAAATCTTTTTTTGGCTTCTTTTCTTCATAGACAACACAGTTTTATCCAGTGTTCTCATTTTGTGTAGTATCAAAATATTATTTTGCGCTTCAGGGCAAACGCTTTATGAACCACACTTTTAATATATTGTTTTTATTTAAGTGCTGTCCTTCTCCTCTTATGCTGCTTCATGTTTTGTACCAATTCGGAATTACCCTACTTCTAAGCATTTTCGTAGTTCTTTAAATTCTTTCTGGCTCCTTGTCAAAGTAGGTCTTTTCACTTTCAATGTGACTTATTCATCTTCCTTTGGGACTTGATTTTACACCTCACTTTTTATTTGAAACCTTTTCCACATTTTGCATTTTTCCACATACTGTGTTAAAAAAACTGCTGAGTTGTCGTGCCAGCAGCTCTTTTTTCCAGTACGTTCTCCCCATCATGTCTCTTTTTACTCTCACTTTTATGCAGATAGTACTCTTTCTCCTTATTTTCTCCTTTCTTCCTTTCTCAGCATTGTAAATTCTCCCCTTTAAGCACAAATAAATATATAAAAAGGAAATATAGAATACATTTATCTTTACATTATGTTCTTTTACATTACATAATATAAGCAAGTAAGTAGCTACATAGGTGGTAATTTTAGTACATCTGAGGCTGTGTAAGGGTATGAGTATGGGTGTTCAAATGGGTATATGTATGGCTGTGTGGATGGGTGAATGGGTGTGTGAGTGGTTGAGTGGATATATGAGTGAGTATATCAGTGCCTGTGTGAGTGTATCGCTGGATGTGTAGGCAGCTGTATGGGTATCTAAATGGGTATGTAAGTTGCATGGATTGTTAACTGGCTGTGGTAGTGGGTGTTTGGGTGTATAATTGTGTGTGCAACTGGCTCTGTTAGTGGTGGATGCTGTGTGGGTGTGTGAGCGGATGTGTAAGTGCTTCTGTAGCTGCCTGACTGGATATCTGAGTGGCTCCATGATTTTGTAAATAGGTATGTGAATGGCTGTATGGGTTGGGTGACTTGGTGTAGGGATGTGGGGGCGTGTAAGTGTGTGTGCAACTGTCTGAGTGCTGGGTACATGAATGGCTATATAAGTATGTAAGTGGGTATGACAGTGCCTGTATGGGCATATGAATGACTATGTAATTGGAGGTATAGATGAGTAAATGGATGTGTGAATGCTTTTACTGGTATGTGACCTAGTATGTCAGTTAGTGTTAGGATATATAAATGGTGGGTACAGAAGTGCTTTTGTACGAGTATAATTGGGTGTGTAAGTGGCTGCCTGACTGAGTGAGTGGGTACAAATTACATACTATAAGCAAGCATCCACATCCAATTTCAAACACATTTATTCATACTGGCTCAATAAAACAACAATATTTTCATTAGAGCAACCTATAAAAGTAATATTTCTTTTCACTGCAAATCTCAAGTAAGAAATAAGACAATGCTCCTCCACTCTCAATACAATAGTACAGTAATGACTACACTTCCTACTGTGCTTTCACTCATACTCATGTAGTTAGCAAATCCCACACTTCCTTTCATCTTTATTTGTGTTCTATCACTTTTAAATGGTCACTATTTTTCACCCTTTCTATGCTATCTGTAAAGAAGCCCGATTTGGTGTATTTTTTCCCTGATCCACCACAGGGCTCAGTGCGGCCTGTGTCATCTGCGGTGGATCCGCAGATCTACACAGCATCCCTTACAAGCATTGAACTGTCTGCTGTTAATGCTGTTTTTCATATTTTACTTTGTAAAATATTGTCCATTACAAGGTATACACTTCTTACTGAGCAATGTTTGGATACCAATCTGATTTCAGTTTCACACTGCAGTCTCTTTTGTTTCCTCCCTCAAACTCTTTTAGCTGCTTCCATAGTAACCATGTTTCCAACAGTGTCTGCCTACCAGTAGGTAAAAAGTTAACAAGAGTTTCTCTCAAAAGCATAGCTTTACAATAACTTTAGCAGGTGTGGTTGGTTGTTTGCAATTTCCAAAGCCAATCACATAATTACTTTTTTCTTAAAGCCACTACCTAATTTTAGTTCCCTGAACATCTACACCATCCAATTAAATATGTTATTTTATATTTTACTTGCTGTCCTCATTTTTAACTGCTTTTCATCTTCAACAGTGACTCATTTTGCTGCAGACTTTTTCTGTCTGGTACTCCTGCTCCCAACCAAAAGCACACATTAAATAGAAAACAACAAGAAGTTTAATACAAACATATCCTATTGCAATTTATATAACTGTGTCACTGCCTGTGTAAGTGACTGTGGGGGTAGCTGTCTTGTATGTGTGTTTGAGTGGTTTTCTAGATCTGTAAGTGGGAGTGTAAGTGGCTGCATAAGTGTGTGTCTAGGTGAATGGGTGGTTGTGTGGATCTGTAAGTGGTTCTGTGAGTCTGTAAGTGGGTATGTGAGTGACTCTCTGGCTCTGTAGGTGGGTGTGTGACTGGCTGTATGGGTATGTGAATTGGGTGCATGAGTGGTTTTATGGGTGTCTGATTGGGTGTGTGACTGGTTGTATGAGTGTGTGAGTAGGTGTGTAAGTGTCTGTGTGGGTCTGTGAGTGGGTCTGTGAGTGGTTCTCTGGGTCTCCGAGTGGCTGCATCAAGGCCTGTGTGGTTATGTGAGTGGGTGTGTGGGTCTGTGAGTGGTTGTGGTAGTAGTTTCATGGGTCTGTGAGTAGATGTGTAAGTGTGTGAATGAGTGTGTGAGTGGGTTTCAGTATGTGTGAATGGGTGTGTGGTTAGGTGTGTGAGTGTGTGAATAGGCGTGGTTGTGGTATTGTGGGTTTGTGAATGGGTGTGGTGGTGGTTTTGTGGGTCTATGTGTGGGTGTGTGAGTGCGTGAATGAGTGTGTGAGTGGGTCTGTAAGTAGCTAGATGGGTCTGTTAGTGGGTGTGATAGAGGTTTTGTGGGACTGTGAGGGGGTGTAGTAGTGGTTTTGTGAGTCTGTGTGTGGGTGTGTGAGTGGGTGTGTGAATGTGTGAATGGGTGTGTGAGTTGATCTGTGAGTGGCTATGTGGGAATGAGTGGGTGTGCTAGTGGCTTTGTGGGTCTGTCAGTGGGTGTGTGAATGAGTGTGTGAGTGGCTGTGTCGGTCTGTCATTGTGTGTGGTAGTGGTTTTGTGGGTATGTCAGTGGGTGTGAGAATGAGTGATTGAATGGGTGTGCGAGTGGCTGTGGGTCTCTCAGTGGATGTGGTAGTGGCTTTGTGGGTCTGTGAGTGTGTGAATGAGTGTGTGAATTGATGTGTGAGTGACTGTGTGGGTCTGTCGGTGGGTGTGGTGGTGGTTTTGTGGGTGTGTGAGTGTGTGAAAGTGGGCCTGTTATTATTTGTGATAATATCTCTAGTGTTGTCTTCCTTGCTTTCATTTACCATTACAATTTCAAAGGATGCAGAGTTTTTGTATGTTTTGCACAGATTTGCTTAGTTGAAAATTTGGGGAACATTGTTTTCTTTGAATTTTTTTGAAAATTGCCGTTTCGTATTTTCAGCCATACGAGATGTCATAATGTAGGATGATTTGTCGGCCAGGGTTGAATACAGTCTGAATAAGGTTTAGATATGCACTTAAGAATATTCAACATGATTACATGATCGATCTATGCATCCATTGCTTTCTTATTAAACCATTTTGGTTGGTGAGAATGACACAGAAGTGCAGCAATATACCAGAAGCTCGTGTAAGTATTTTATTTTGACTATACCAAGCTAAGCTATCTTTATGTTCATTTTCATGATGGTTTTCAGTAGGACCCATTAGTAGAAATACTGTTGCTACCTTGCTTAATTTGATCTATTGTTATCTTGCAGTGCATCCAAAAGCTTTGGGAAATGTTTTTTCCTACATCAGATGCTTTATTTTCATTTATTGATTTAATTATGTTGGGTTATTTTGCTTATTTTGGGCACTTCCTCCAATCTCCTCTTCTCTCACTGAGAACCTCACTATCAATTAATCTAATACATAACAAACGAATATTCACTGTCTAACAAAAGGAGTTTGGAAAACTACTCATCTGCAGTGGCAAAAAATACAAAACATGTTTTATAAAACAACTGTTTAAAAGTGAAAACAGGTCTCTTAGCACCATTGTGTAAAGTCGATATTCAAAATGGCCTCAGCATTTAAGCTAGCTTAATTCGTTGCAATATGTTAACTTGAGTGTTTACTAATAATGATTAAGTTTGATTACCTATTACAAATTTTTCGTTCACTGTGCCCGTGTTATTTAACCTTTAGAATTGCACTTTGTTAATCAATGTGTTTAATTAGCATAATGTGGAAATTTACTCTAACACTGGTTACAGTGGCCAGGAGAAATGGATTATAAGGCCCAATCAACAGCAAGAGGAGTAGAACTCATGGACATGAATTGGTCCATTAGCATCAGCATAACCATCAGAAAAAGATGTGAGCCATCCTAATAAGCAGCAATTTTTGAAAGGTTTACTTCATTCTTCTACGACTAAAAGCTTTTCAGAGACATTTTGTTCAGAATCATCATCTGGTGGCGTACGCCGTACAACTTCTTTTTCTTGTTCTCATATCTTCATAAGGAGGCTGTGTGAAAGGGTACGGAGTGTGGAGATCATTGGACCTCGGTAACCTTTTATCTACAGGATGTGAGGAGGTGAGACAGAGTGCAAGGGCTTAAAAGGGCTTGAATGCCGAACAACAAATGGACAGCTTAAAAAACAAGAACGTATCTGAAATTCTGTGAGTGTAAGAAAAGCAAATGAATCTACCCAGCTGTGTCCTTGGGTCCTGCTCAAAACGGAGCTATTTAAAGACGACGCTATTAAAAGACATTACACGTCAGAGCAGCTCATTGTCCATATGTTGTAAATGAACATCCAGAACCTCGTGAGTGCCCCATTGAAATATGACATGTGCGTGTACTACATGATAGGTGCACATTCAATACCGCAATGGTAGCTAAATGGATACAGAACACACGAATGAGGACTGACCATCATATGATACAGAGTTATCGTGGAAATACGGTTTACAGTGCTAGCAAAACACTTGGGGCCATATTTATTAATGGGTCGTGTTGCTTTTGCACCACACAACGGGGTGCAAGCATGATGGAACCTGTAAGTGCGATTTGTCAAGCCACACAAGGCCATGTAGCAAGAGCCTGAGTTTCCTGATAAATCCATAGTAAAGCAACACAGCGTAAATCACTGTGTTGCATTACTCTGCCTCAGGCAGGCGTTCCTTTCCGTGGGTTGTGCTGGGTGTTCTGATTAATTCCCTGGTTTACCATAAGTGGTAAACCTAGGAATGCATCAAACTGTTATGCCTCCCCAGGTGAGGTGTAACGAGGAGAAATATGTTTATCTCTCCTCATTTTCCCCTCTGCAGGACCCAATCTACATTCTGCAGCACACATAGAAAGAGGAAATGCCTCAGGGGGTTATTTTGTAATGGAAGGTGTCCCTTCCTGCTCAAAAACAATGCTCCTTACAATGCAGGTACCCTTGTCGCAGGGTGGAAGAGTGCCTGCATTGGTGCCTGACAGCACATTGTGTGCCAGCCTGGGGAAAAGGCAGTAATGTGCTGTATTATGTTAAATACGACACATTCCTGCCCATCTCATATCACGCAGCACAGTGCAGCAAGATGGCTTGCTGTGGTGTGCTGTGTCACATAATGACAAAGCTGTATCTTGACAAGTTGCAGAAATAAAACAAATGATAGTAAACATCAAATTGAAAAAATCGTTTTGATGTAAGAAATGTGAATATTAATTGAGGGAGATGAGAACCTGTCTCAAATATTAATCACAGTCCTAGTCAGGATGAATCACAAAAGTCACTAACTAAACCTGTGCCCACCCCCAGGTGGCTGTTGCACAGAGCAGCCAGGATTAACTTAGAGGCAATGTGTAAAGTAGTTATGCGTTACTCAAACAGTTATAAAGTCGAAACACATCACAAAAAATAATCCCAAACTCATTTGGAAAAATAAAGAATATTTGTTAATAAATATGACACACGAATATCAAAAATACACTTAATAGAACCAGAAGTATGAATTTTTAAAGTATTAAAGTTTGCACTTAAAAATAGCTAACAAAACTCTAAATTCCAGCTATTGGCAATTGGTCCCTCTGGACTAGGAAAAGGGTAATGAATCAATCAATCATTCATTTTTAAAGCGCTGCTAATCACCCATAGGGTCTCAAGGCACTGAAGGATTCAAGGCTGACTACAATGGAGCTTGGGTCAGAAACAAGAAACAGGGTTATTCTGTCACAAAGTTACCTTCTCATTTAGAAACCTTTATGGAAGGAGAAAGTCTTCAGCAGTATTAGGCAGTGGACTGGTTATGGGAAAGGCTCAACAAAGACAGGGAGCATGCTAAGTAAGGTTTTGGAGTTGATCGGAGGCTGCTCAGTGTTGGCATTTTTAAATGTACTAAACTCAAATTGCAATTTGGTAACATGTTACTGAATCACCACTGGGGGTTGTGAGTAAAAAACAAATTGGTTATTGAATATGAAAGGGGTGTGTAAAGTGTGTCCCTTCTAAATACTGATTCTTTAACTCATGGAATAATTTTTTCGATCTCAATTTGGTCACAAAGCAATAATATTTTACCACCAATAAGAGGGTAACCATTTGCAAAAGGGTCCCAAAAGGGCCCCTTCCCCTTGTGAATGTGGACAAAACAATTTTAGGTCCCTGGGACCACTGTCTACTCCCCAAAATGGCTGTTGAAATGTTTCATTTTTTCAAGGAAAACATCTGCATTTAAACAAAATATTACCTTTTTAAAAGTAATCACAGACGTGATGGTTTGTTGACCCCAGCAGGTCACTATTTCTGTGACACTAGCCAATGATAGTGGGTTGCAATTTGTAGCCTACCACATGCATATCAATGAGGTAGGCCGAATTGCAACCCACTATGGTTTGGTATTTTGCAGTCTAACTTATTAATACATAGGTTGGTTGGCAGAAATACCAGGGCATTTAGTAGAAGTTGGTGCGCAAATTGTGACAACTTCTACTGAATCCATTATATTACTTTCCAAATAAATAATCCCAATTTACAAATTAATAGTTGTCACAATTCACTATTTCCTGTTTGGAATGTTATCAAACAATTAATCTCCCTGTACTTATAAAAAAAAAAGAAAGTAATATAATCCGGTGGTCTGGTAAAGTGCTCTACAGCCTTCAGGCCAATTTTGGGTTATATAAAATGGCAAAAAATAAAGCTGATCTATTACCCCTGCAAGTCACACCATTCTAAAGTTGATTTTCTATATTCTGTCAGAAGACAGATTAAAAAATATAGAAAACAGGTTTTTATTACGAAGCATGTGTGTTTCATTGCTCTACTCAAATCCGGAAAATTAATTATGTGGATCAAATCAATCATCAAATAGTATAGGCAGATCTGGCTAAAGTGAAATGAAATAGCCACCACCAAGAATACCAGTGATGAAAATCAATAACAAGTGGTTACGCAATTTGCTGCAGGATACACTGAGTATGCAGTTACCATCAGATTTACAATTGGTTCCATCTTTGCTTTTCTCTCACCCATTTAAATAATTGGTTGCTTTAGGGCTCAGTCCTCGAACTACTCTTGTCCTCCATACTTCAGCTCTTTCTTGGGTAATCACTGCTTGTAACCTCTCCAATTACCTCTATTACAGTGATTTCTGGCACTTGATCTCTTGTGTCTGTTAGGTTACCTTTTCATGATAAAACCACAATTTTTGGGGGCTGTCAATTCATGGATGTCTTCTAATACATTCCACCTAAATCTCACCTTCCTCCCAGCTCCTTCCATTCATCCCGCCTTACCACATTCCTCTATCTTCTTCCCCCTCTTCCCTTCTCTTTCCTCTGCAGCCCATTGAATAGTATTATTTTTAATGGCAGTCAAACATTTTATCTGCATATCTCTACGGTTGCCCTGTCATGCAGAAACCAGCTCTACAACCATCAAAACATCGACACTTTGTGGCTGTTAAAACTACCAAAAGACTCATACTGGTGATCCTTCTTTCCAGGCTTGGACACTGTTCTACTATAGTGTCAGCCCATCATTCCTATTCGCTCACTGGGCTACACTCAGTCCTTAGCTAGCAACTTCTCTTCAAATTCTCCCCCACTGCTTGTCTCTCTCTATACCACAAAAGTGTTTGCTGGCTTACATTCCTTCTCCAGCTGCAGTCCTTTTTTGTACTGTTCTTAAAGGTAAACACGATCTTGCCCCTTCATATCTTCCCTCTCTGATCCAGTTTTATACTTGCTCTGGTCCCTCACACACTGCTTCTTAGTTCATTCTGGCTCCCTCTCTGTTTGGTCCCTCAAGAGTCAAACCTTTTCCCCCTTGGGTGATGATAACATTTGATTGAGTGCTTTTCCCTTTAACATTATTTTATGCTTCTCTGAAAGCATATCTGCTTCATGAGACATTTCCCAAATGTTTTTGTGTACATCTTTGTCATTTCCACTGATTTTGCATTTACTGTTGTTCTGTAAGCATTCAGCCTGAACAGCGTTTAAAGATAAGCACCTTAACAATACAATAACATGAAATCAGAAGCTACCACAAAAGCTGACTGAGGGAGCCTTCCTGAAATTCACAAGCTGATAACCCTAGTTCAAAAACCTAAAATGTCCCACCTGCTGCTAAAGTTATTTTCAAATGTATGATTAAAATAGTTAATCCGTGCTCTTGAAGTCAGCCTCATATCCATGATTAAAGCCACCCTTCTCAAGGGAGCAATTGTAGGTCAGACATGCCTCTTCTGCAGAAATTAGTACAACACCTAAAGGTCTTGGCTCACTGTTAGCTGATTGCTAATAAAGCGTGCTTAGTAAAATCTTTTACAGAGAGGTCATGGGACAGCTTAAAGACCATCTGGAACTGATCATCAATCTGGTTTCCGGACAACAAGGTGTAATGGATCAACCCTGGATACAATTAGAGAAAAGAGCATCTCTAAAATGAGGCTAAGAATGCATCCTTCATATTACTTTTTTTGTCCTCAGCTGATGACTTTGAGGATTATAAAATATTAATATGAAAATCTCAAGAAATGGGCTTAGACATATGGCTCTTCCCAAGAATTAATCTCTTCTTTCCTTTCAAACTGTAGCCATCAAGTTTGAATTTCACCTTGAATTTTTCTTTGTGCGGGAAACATTTGCACACATTCTGGGGTCATTTGTTTCTTGTCACATCTTTAAAATCTAGTGCTTACTTTAGTAAACCTCGAATTGTACTCTGACAACACCCAAACCCACTTTTAGTCAGAATACTGATCAGCAAAGTAGACCAATATCAATCCATACCTGCACCATGTGCTATAATGCATGAAAAATAATTCTAACATCATGAGTTTGGGAGGAGCAGGATATGACTCATTGCAGTTGATTGACATCCTAACTACAGAGTGTTTACAACCTCTCTTCTGAGAGTAAAGAACCCCTAAGTCCTCTTGACCACTTAATTCCTCATAGCTAACCTGTTCTTGCGTTAATTATGTAATCCCTACGCTAATACCCCTCTTTCCCTTCTTTTTGCAAAACATGTATTTGCCATATTTTACAGCCAAGAATACACAGGGATACCAGAACTGCTTGTGCTATGATATTTTATTAAAGACAGAAACCCAACAAGAACACCTACTCTAATATCTTTGAAAATATTACCATATTCAATGTCAGACGCCTATCTCATATTCCTGAATAATTCTTTGTATTTGATTTAATTAAATATTTAAATTTCCTATGATTCCCAAAGAATTACTAGTTTCATCATGCAGCAGTGTTTTGAACACAGGCTGAACCGTCAAAGGAATGCGTTGCAATAGACCTCCAAAAACAATCAAATAATTTCCTCCAAATAGGACATTATAATCCATTCTCAGAACCTCTTGTATTCCCAAATGCACAAAGGCATGATTACAAATTTCAACACATTCATGTCAAGCTTCAACAGATAGCTTTTGGTAGTCCATATGTTGTCATGTTCCAGAGCAGCATCTAAAGTTGATGCAAAGTAATACCTTGATATTGTGTGCAGCTCATCCAGTAGGTGCTGGAACCACACATGATAAATGTGTCTGTAGTCTTCTGTAGAAACACTGTAAAAACATTAGAACTTTTACCAGTACCAGTTTGACCACTGACACACAACAGTATTGGTTTAAATGTTGATCATGCACACTCTTTTTTGTCATGAAGCTATCCATGCTCAACTGTTGCATTTCACCTCTGAATATAGTTACATTTGCACACCATTTAGCTGAGCAACTAAATCTGCCAAATTAATTGGTTCCTGGCTTGCTTGCTACATTGCAGTCTCCACCTCATTCATTGCAATAGCAACTTCATTTTCAGGTTTTGGCTGTCCAAGTGAGTCCTGACTTTGAGAACCTGACCTTTTGCTACTGAGTGAACTCATCTGGCTATCTCAGCAGCAATTGTATCTTACTGTTGAAGTTCGCCATTCAAACGTTTTGAGTAGTTTGGAAAAATTGAGCCCTCAATGCCATCCTTTGTAACATTGAAAGTGCATTCATAACAGTAATATTCTCCTGCCAATTCTACATCAGAACTCCAAAGTTTAAACAACTACAAAGGTACCAAATAGAAACATTACATTTTTTCAGCACTCTGGAACTTCATTTTCTATGTTTAATTAGAGTGCCTTTGCTATATCACACTTAAAAAAAAACCACTGCAACCATTTACTGCAAATTTACCTTCATTTATATTTTTTGTCACATTGTTTCCAAGTGTGTGATACAAGAGTACTTTATAGGGACACATATTTTTGAGGTGTACACTCCTTTTTGGATAGTAGGTGTCCAACATGTTTGTTTTTACAATATTTGTGGTATCTGTCTCAAGTTCAGCAAGATATTGAATTTCTGGAAAAGATTTCAAAACTCTGTTTTGAATTGATGCTAGGCTTAGACTTAAACTTTTTGTTTGAGATGTTTCAGTGGAAATCTCTTCCTACACATCTTTCATCTCCGTCTTCTCAGATTTTGTTTGTATGATGTAACATAACGAGCAATATCTAAAGAATTGTCTGCCAAAATTGAATATCCATATTGGCATTCAACATTTTATTTTCAAAATGACAGGATTCTAGTGAAGCCTCTGGTCTCCTGAGGTTGCAGGTGTTTCTTGGTGATTTACGAGCAAGTGTATGTTTCACTCCAGACAGAAAACTAATCACTCATCCTTTTGAAATAGCAAGTCTTGGATATTCCAAATTTACATTTTGTGTAAAATTTTCCTTTTGCTCCATATTTCAGTCAACAGTACTTTCCACATCTATATGACTGGAAATGCATTAATTGCTGCTTTAGGCTTTTTTCCTCAGTGTCTTGTGGGATGCTACATGTAATATATTGTTCTTTGAAAGAAAGTACAGACTCATATGTGCCTTTTTTTAAATTAGGTGCATCATCTACTCTCAACAGCATATGAATATGAGGAGCACCTCTTGCTTGGTACTCTTTTCAACAAAATAAATAATTTACTTGGATTTTTTTGTTGCAGATGAAGGAAAACCAAGGTTGAAATCCATGGCTGAAGTACCTACAAATATTTGCAGGGTCTGAAGAGCAAAGTTCTCCTGGTGTCTTCAATCTGACACCATTGATATTAGAGTTTGCTTCTCTCAAAAACTCTTACAAATCATCCCTTGCATAATATACACAACTCAATGTTGCAAACCAAGCTGGTGCACCTAAATTTAGCAACATACACTTTTCACCATGACAACAACACAAAGTACTCATTCGTCCCAAGTTGGCAAGACATCAAATTTATAAAATGTTACTTAAGTTTCTCACTTTGTCCATGAATTGTTTCAACCATACATATTTAGTACATTGACTCTGTGAATATGGTTAATAGCATATGACAATCCAGACAAATCATTTTCAGATTAGAGATGGGATACATATGGAATACTTTGTCAAAATCTAGGGTCCTCTGAATATAATCTTGTTGACCTATACTCAGCTGCAGGTATTTGCACAAGGCAGTCATCATACTGTCTGCCTACTCCAGTTAGAAAACGTTGAGAAAAACATTGAGCCTTTTCTCCAACACATTGATTGGAGCTCCTTTAGCTTGTTTTATCTGTTTTAGTTCAATATCATCCCACTTAACCTCTTTTGAATGCAGTGGATGGGTACTGTAGTTCTCAAATATTTCTTCAGATCTACTTTTATCTACTTTTTCAAGCTGTCCACTTGAAGGCAGCATTTCTTTGTCTATGTAACTTCCATGTGCAACAACATCTACATCTTTACAGTGCAACTATTCTCTTTTTAAGATATAGGGGGTCATTACAACATTGGCGGTATAAGGCGCTTACCACTGTGCAGAAGACCGCCAATACGCCGCCGCGGCCGCGGTAGACCGCCACAGCTATTATGACACACATCACGGAATCCGCCGAAATTCAGACACCCACACAACACCGCCACACCAAAGGTCAGCGATAAACTGGCGGAAACAAATCCTCCACCTCCACGCCAACAGAAACACGCCCATGCTATTACGACCCACGAATCCACTTGGCGGTCTTTCAACCGCGGTATTCCATTGGCGGTACACACCGCCGCGCTCAAAATACACACACATCTCCAAAACACCGCCACATTGGACAATTCCAAATACACACACCTGATACACATACACACACCACTCCCACACACCCAACATAATATAAAACACACACCCACATCACACACAAACCCCTACAACCAGAATTTCTGAGAGAAGTCCAGAGAGACAGCACAGCTATTGACAACCCCATCACACAGAGGCACACAACACCATCACCCACACTACATCCATGCACCAAAACACCACATACCACTACACTCACCACACTCATCAACACATACACCACCCCACACATCACACACAACACCCCATGTCACGCCAAAGACACCCCCCGCTTCTCCGAGGAGGAGCTCAGGGTCATGGTGGAGGAAATCGTACGGGTACAGCACACATCAATAGCCAGGAAGATGGAGCTATGACGCAGAATAGTGGACAGGGTCAACGCCGTGGGACAGCACCCAAGAAATAGGGAGGACATCAGGAAGAGGTGGAACGACCTATGGGGAAGGTGCGTTCAACGGTCTCCAGGCACAATATCGTGGTGCAGCGGACTGGCGGCGGACCCCCACCTCCTCCCCCACAACTTACAACATGGGAGGAGCAAGTCCTGACCATCTTGCATCCTGAGGGCCTCGGAGGAGTCGGTGGAGGATGGGACACCGGTAAGTCAAATCTTAACTATCACATCCCCCACCCTACCTGCATGCTATCACACCCCCCCACCCTCCCACCCTCTCCTATCACCCCAAATCCTCACTAATCTACTCATGACACCAAGCACCCACCCCAACACCAAGCCCTGCATGACACAACTAAGCATGGGCACCCCTCACTAAAGCATGCCCACTGCACATACCCAGAACACCCCCCCAACCATCACCACACAAGCCCCCACACAGGAATGCCTGCACTGGGGATCACGCACACCCAACCATTGCACACCATTACACACACACATGCAATAATTATGTTCTTATACCCCTGCAGGAACCCAAAGGAACGTCACCATACCACAGGGTCCAGACAACACCACTCCACCCCCAGAAGAGGCCCACAGTGACGACAGCAGCTCTGCCCCACTGGATCCTGATGACCAGCCCGGACCATCGTGGGCCTCAGGACAGTCGGTTACCCTTGCCCAGCCACAGCCCAACACCGAGCTGCCACCCTCTGGTAACACCAGCACAGCACCCACCCAGCGGGCCCAAACCTCCCTACCCAGGACAGGTCAATCAGCAGTGTGTCCACCACTACAGGGCACCCAGGCTAACCCACCACCCCAACAACAACAGGGACCTGGGGGCAGTGGTAGTGGGCACACGGTCCAGGGGACGGAGGCACAGGAACACCGGGGAACTGGGAGGGCTGCTGTGCGACAGAGGGAGGACAGGCCAAGGGAACCAACTCTCCACAAGGCCCTATTCTCCATCATGGGAGCATACCACCACTCCCAGGAGACGATGGCAACGGTCCTGGACAAGTTGCAGGAGACCCTGCGTCTGCAGGTCAAACTGTATTTGGGGTTCAGGGAGGAGCTCAGGACCATCAGCTCCGCCCTGGGCACCATCGTAGGGGTGCTGACGGACATTCAAAAGACCTTGAGGGACACCGTGGCACTCCAAGGGGCCCCTGACACTAGCCAGGACGACGAACTGCCCACCACCTCCGCCGGCGCTTGTGGACACAGCAAGATGGCAAGACCCCCGCCAGGAAATAAGACCACCCTGATTGTCCCCCCACTGTCCCACATTGTCACCCTGTCCAGATTGGAACTGCCCCAGCTCCACTTCCAATGCCCAGATGGGCAGTGCACCTGTGAGACTAATAGACTGGACTCTGCCATGGACATTCCTCCACCATTACCCATCCCCATTTTATAACCTTCCTTGATTTTTTTAGCACTTAAATAAACACCCTTGAAAGCCAAAAAAATCTGGAGTCAGTCTATGATTTGGAACTTTGTATTATCAATTACAGTGTCATAATGGGTTACCCATTGTAAGGCTAACATACCAATGTCACACATCACAAGCCCTCGAAGGATGCAAGCAGTTGACACGTAGGCTACCACACTTGTGAAACTGAAATGGAAGGGTACAACTCAATTAACAAATAGTGAGTGAAATGTAGGTACAGGATAGAGGTAGACGTGTGAAAGTTAATGTAATGTTAAACCAGAAAATGTTCTCACCTGTGTGTCACTGGAAATATTGCTGTATGACTGACTCCCTGTTGTCGTTTTCTTCATCCTCAGCTTCATCCTCATCACTGTCCACTGGCTCCACAGGCTCCACAGCTGCCACAACACCATCATCTGAATCATCCTCCTGCAGAAAAGGCACCTGGCGTTGCAATGCCAAATTATGGAGCATGGAGCAGGTGATGATGATGTCGCACACCTTCTTCGGTGAGTAGAATAGGGATCCACCTGTCATATGGAGGCACCTGAACCTGGCCTTAAGAAGGCCGAAGGTGCGTTCAATCACCCTCCTAGTCTGCCCATGGGCATCATTGTACCGTTCCTCTGCCCTGGTCCTGGGATTCCTCACTGGGGTCAATAGCCAAGAAAGGTTGGGGTAACCAGAGTCCCCCAATAGCCATACGGGGTGCCTCTGGAGTTGACCCATCATATCAGGGATGCTGCTATTCCGCAGGATGTAGGCGTCATGTACAGAGCCACGGAACATTGCATTTACCTGCGAGATGTACTGGTCTGCCAAACAGACCATCTGGACATTCATTGAATTATAATTCTTCCTGTTACTGTACACCTGTTCACTCCTGCGGGGGGGACCAGAGCTACATGGGTCCCATCAATGGCACCTATGACGTTCAGGATATGTCCAAGGGCATAGAAGTCACCTTTCACTGTAGGGAAATCCCCCACCTCAGGGAAAATGATGTATCTCCTTACGTGTTTCAGCAGGGCAGACAACACTCTGGACAGCACGTTGGAAAACATAGGCTGGGACATCCCTGATGCCATGGCCACTGTTGTCTGAAAAGACCCACTTGCAAGGAAATGGAGCACTGACAGCACCTGCACGTCAGGGGGGATTCCAGTCGGATGGCGGATTGGTGACATCAGGTCTGGCTCCAATTGGGTACATAGTTCCTGGATTGTGGCACGGTCAAACCTGTAGGTGACGAAGATATGTCTTTCTTCCATTGTCAACAGGTCCAACAGCGGTCGGTACACCGGAGAATTCCGCCATCTTCTCATATGTCCCAGCTGACGGTGCCTAAGAAGGACAACAGCGAAGAACCAGTCACTATTCCTCCAGGGATGTACCCACAGTTACACACAAGACTACACCAGACAAAAAACCCTTCCTGTATGTGTGTTGAGTATAGGCCTAGCTATGCGTGACGCAGTAGTAAATTAAGCCATGTGGGCCTCTGAAATGGCGGCTGCCTGACCTCTAAACTGGGACAATGGGATTGTGGGGTAACTGCACTGGCATTGCACACCGTCGCGGTAGGCGGTCGTAGACCGCAGCGCAATGCTGCATTGGTTAACATTGGACCCTATGGGTCCCAGGAGCCAATGAACAGGTGCGCTGGCGTGATGATGCGCACCGCCGTGGACGTCACCGCCGCGGATGTCACCGCCATTTTCTATCTGTTCAATCACTAGATACCTGACCTTCGACAGGAGAGGACCTACACTGCTAGTGCTGCTGTGACCTCGGTCTGGAAGCGACGATGGCTGCTGCGTCTGGGGAAAGGGCCCCTGCCTTCACTGCACAGGAGTTGGAGAAACTTGTGGATGGGGTCCTCCCCCAGTACACGCTACTCTACGGTCCTCCAGACCAACAGGTTAGTACACAGGGAGCACGTTGTATGGACTAGGCCTGGGTGGAGAGGGCTGGGTGGAAGAGGGAAGGGGGCAGAGTACATAGAACAGTTATGCATGGGAATGAATGGGCAACATGGCCAGAGTAGGGAGGGGGCCACTCAAATTGACGGTGCAGTTGGTAATGACTGTTCCTCTTTCCTTGTGCATGTCATGTAGGTCAGCGCCCACCAGAAGAGGGACATTTGGCGTGCCATCGCCAAGGAGGTCCGGACCCTGAGGGCCCACCAGAGATGGGGCACCCACTGCCGTAAGAGATGGGAGGACATTCGCCGCTGCAGCAAGAAGACGGCGGAGGCTCAGCTGGGGATGGCCTCCCAGCGTAGAAGGGGTTCCCGTTGCACCATGACCCCCCTGATGTTGTGGATCCTGGCGGTGGCCTACCCGGAGTTGGATGGGCGCTTGAGGACATCACAGCAGACACAAGGGGGTGAGTACAACCTCATTCTGCGGACTTTGCGTGCAGTGGAGGGGTCCGGGTGGGGGAGGTGGGCTGTGGGTGTCCCAAGGCCAGGGCGAGTTAGGTAGGCAAGGCCCCTCCGTAATGTAGGCCATGTGGCACTCAACCCCACCTCAGCAGAGTGCCAAGTTGAGGTATAGTTGCCCCTGTGGCATCCATGTGCGCAGATTTCCACCATTGCCATGTAGGTCATGTCCCAGAAATTGCATGTGCAGAGGTCAGGAGCACGGCGTTATGCAGGGGGCTGCTGCGTCTGTCTTGTCCGCCAATGGTAGCGGCATGCCATGCACTAAAACTCTCTTTGTTCTGTCTCCCCCCCTTTTCCTGCTCTCCCTGTCCTTTTGTACATCAGCATCATCAGGCGGAGGTACAGTGGCACCGGAGCACGAGGGAGCTGCATCCCACATGGCCATGGAGGGCCACACCACAGACTCTGAATGCACCAGTGGGACGGAGAGCGAGGGGAGCTTCACTTCGGCCACCGGATCACCAACCAGCGACACGGACTCGTCCACCGATGGGAGCCCCCTTGTGGTGGCAGCACCATCTGTGCCCCCCACTTCTACAGGTACAGCCGCCGCCTCCCCTACCAGCACCGCCCTCCCAACAGCCCCTCAGCGTTCGCCCTGTGCCCGCTCACCCAGGAGGGTGGGCATCACCTTCGCCCCAGGCACCTCAGGCCCTGCTCCAGTCAACCCTGCTGCCTTCAGTGAGGAGGCCATTGACCTCCTCAGGTCACTCACTGTTGGGCAGTCTACCATTGTGAATGCCATCCAGGGTGTAGAAAGGGAGTTGCAACACGGTAATGCATTCCTGGAGGGCATTCATTCTGGTCAGGCTGTCCTTCAGCGAACCCTGCAATCTCTGGCCTCAGCAGTGATGGCAGCCATTGTCCCTGTCTCTAGCCTCCCCCCTCCAACTTCCTCCACCCAGACCCAATCTCCTGTACCCCAGCCCATCCCAAGCACACCTACAGACCAGCATGCACACAAGTCAGCACACACAAGTAGCTCAAGCAAACATAGGCACCACACACACCACAGGCACTCACGCAAGCCTCACCCACATACAGACACAGCAACATCCACTGTCTCCACTGTGTCCCCCTCCTCCTCTTCTCCCTTCTCCCTCCCAGTCTTGCCTACACACACACCTGCATGCACCACATCTACAGGCACTAGGACTCGCACCAGGACACCCAGCACCACAAGCCGCTCACCTGCACTCACCACCTCCACTGCCATTTACACGTCCCCTGTGTCCTCTCCCAGTGTGTCTGTGACGCCCCCTCCCAAAGTACACAAACGCCGGCAATCACTCACCCAACATCCATCCACCTCACGACAGCCTCCAGTACCTGCACCTGCACCCAAAACACCTTAAGATGACACCTCCTGCAACCACCTCCTCTTCCTCCACTCACAGACCCCCTCCAGCTACCCATCCCAGTGTCCGTCAGAAACTGTCCCTATGTCAAATTGACCTTTTTGACCCCCCCTCTCCAATTCATCAGTCCCGTCGTAGCGCCTCAGTCAAAAAGCCTCCAGTACCAGTGGTGCGTGTTCCAGGTTTTTGGAGTGCACCGGCCACTAGGGCAGGCAGTAGGACCCGGAGCCAAGGCACAGGCAGCCCACCCCCTGTAAAGGCTCAGAAATTGGAGAGTGGACGACGGGACCGTCTTAAGACTCCTGGTGGGACAACAAGTGACATGGAATCGAAGGCGATTGGTGATTCAGCTGTAACTCCAAAAAAGGGGGGGAAGATCCAGAGGAAGGCTTCCCAGCCTGTTGTGAGTGTCACGGCGGAGAAGTGCGCCATCATTTCCTGCGGTCCAGACACAACCGCCAGCACCGTCGTCACTGGTCCAGAGACCACCGCCAGAGTCACAGCCCAGGAGGGCCCAAGTATCGTCACTGGTCCAGAAACCACCGCCAGAGTCACAGTCCAGGAGGGCACAAGTATTGTTACTGGTCAGGAGACCACCGCCGGAGTCACAGCCCATGAGGGCACAAGTATCGTCACTGGTCCAGAAACCACCGCCAGAGTCACAGCCCAGGAGGGCACAAGTATCGTTACTGGTCAGGAGACCACTGCCGGAGTCACAGCCCATGAGGGCACAAGTATCGTCACTGGTCCAGAAACCACCGCCAGAGTCACAGCCCAGGAGGGCACAAGTATCGTTACTGGTCAGGAGACCACCGCCGGAGTCACAGCCCATGAGGGCACAAGTATCGTCACTGGTCCAGAGACCACCGCCGGAGTCACAGCCCATGAGGGCACAAGTATCGTCACTGGTCCAGAAACCACCGCCAGAGTCACAGCCCAGGAGGGCCCAAGTATTGTTACTGGTCAGGAGACCACCGCCGAAGTCACAGCCCAGGAGGGCCCAAGTATCGTCACTGGTCCAGAGACCACCGCCGGAGTCACAGCCCATGAGGGGCCAGGATGCCACAGCCCCGCTGGGCAATGATGGAACGTCATGCCACACACCAATGCCCATTGTAGAGATCGTCATGCCACACACCAATGCCCAGTGTAGAGATCATCATGCCACACACCAATGCCCAGTGTAGAGATCGTCATGCCACACACCAATGCTCGTATCAGAACCGCCATGGCAAAGCACTGCTGAACAGTCCATAGACCGCCATGGCAAAGCACCGCTGAACAGTCCAGAACCGCCATGTCAAAGCACCGCTGAACACGGCAAAGACCACCATGGCAAAGCACCGCTGAACAGTCCAGAACTGCCATGTCAAAGCACCGCTGAACAGGGCAAAAAACGCCATGGCAAAGCACCGCTGAACAGGGCAAAGACCGACATGGCAAAGCACCGCTGAACAGTCCAGAACCGCCATGTCAAAGCACCGCTGAACAGGGCAAAGACCGCCATGGCAAAGCACCGCTGAACAGGGCAAAGACCGCCATGTCAAAGCACCGCTGAACAGGGCAAAGACCGCCATGGCAAAGCACCGCTGAACAGGGCAAAGACCGCCATGTCAAAGCACCACTGAACAGGGCAAAGACCGCCATGTCAAAGCACCGCTGAACAGGGCAAAGACCGCCATGGCAAAGCACCGCTGAACAGGGCAAAGACCGCCATGGCAAAGCACCGCTGAACAGGGCAAAGACCGCCATGGCAAAGCACCGCTGAACAGACCTAAGACCGCCATGGCAAAGCACCGCTGAACAGGGCAAAAACCGCCATGGCAAAGCACTGCTGAACAGGGCAAAGACCGCCATGGCAAAGCACCGCTGAACAGGGCAAAGACCGCCATGTCAAAGCACCGCTGAACAGTCCATAGACCGCCATGGCACAGCACCGCTGAACAGGGCATGCACCGTGTAGGAATGAATGGACCGCCACATCAGGCATCCTTATCCCATGTGCAGCTGGGACAGTGACAGGACAGGTACTTTCACGTGGAGACTCATCCAGTCTGGGCACCAGTCCCCCTCCAGAACCAGTGGAGACCTGCATCTACTTGAGAGACTGTGGCTTTGCACTCCCCAGGATGGCACAGTGGGCAAATCACCCACTGTAGAGACTTGAGAGACTGTGGCTTTGCACTCCCCAGGATGGCACAGTGGGCAGCCCACCCACTGTAGAGACTTGAGAGACTGTGGCTTTGCACTCCCCAGGATGGCACAGTGGGCATCCCACCCACTTGTGAGACTTGAGAGACTGACTTTGCACTCCCCAGGATGGCACAGTGGGCAACCCACCCACTGTAGGGACTTGAGAGACTGTGGCTTTGCACTCCCCAGGATACATCAATGGGCATGGAGCCCCGTCGTGGATCTGGCTTCGCATTCATCTGGCTGAGGTGCCCCCCCTTCCCTTCCCCCTGAGGTGCCTGTAGTGTTTCTATCTGATGCTCCGGCAGTGTTCTCTCCGATTTTGGTCAGGTATCTATTGTGGGCCTCGCCCATGCATTTTTGGACTGGTGTTGCACAGACATTGTTTTGTACATATCTGCACTACTTCTCGGATTGTATGTGTAAATAAGAGTGATTTTGAGATATATATCTGTATATTTTTGTATGACATGTATATAGGCACATTACAACGTTTGCCCGAATTTCGCATTGTCTTTGCATTCTTCCGGGGGGATTGTGGGTGGGGGTGGGGGTGTTTGGTGGGTGTCCCCCTAACTTTTGCCTCCCCCTCCCCGTGTCGTAGGTGCAGTACTCATCGGTATCTTCTGCGCCTACGTAGCTGTTGGTCGTAAAGGAGCAGAAAAACAAGGGCAGGTAGGATTTGTAATTCTGGCTACATGGTGTCCTCCTTCCTCATGGGATGTGCTAAGGTGAGCGTTTTCCCATTGCAGAAACTGTTTCTGCCGTGTTTTTATCTACGGTGATTCCGCCCCGGAAAA
Organism: Pleurodeles waltl; assembly: GCF_031143425.1. Taxonomy (NCBI): domain Eukaryota; kingdom Metazoa; phylum Chordata; class Amphibia; order Caudata; family Salamandridae; genus Pleurodeles; species Pleurodeles waltl. The sequence goes on from NC_090443.1 coordinate 882,272,528, forward strand.
GGTGGCGGATTGGCGGGTTGTAATAGTGTGGGCGGTACATTGTCTCCCGCCTGTCTGTTGGCGGTAACCGCCGCGATGCTTGTCTGTACCGCAGTGGCGGGCGGTGTGTTAAAGTGGCTGTCTTTGTTGGCGGTTTCCGCCAGGGTCATAATTCCCTTTTTTTTTCTGCTGGCCTGTTTGCGGTATTACCGCACCTTTAACACCGTCTGCCAGGGTTGTAATGACCACCATAATGTACCTTTCTTCACCTTATTTGTATCCACTAGTTACTGCCAGATTTGTTTGTTTTTCATGGCCACGCCATTCACTAGAATAACAAGTGGTTCTTCCAAATCTCACTCTATACCTACAGTTTCAAAATAGCATTTAAAATCTAAAGGTAAACACACAACTCTACCTACATTTTCAAAATTCCATTTAAAATCAAAAGGTAAACACACAACTCTGGCTTTAAGCTTTTCTGAAGTGGGTGGTAGTTTTTGAGTATTTGGTTCCATACAAACTATAGCTTGAAAAGGATGTATCGACTATATGAGTTTTCTTTCATAAACATTCAGATGTTGAAGTTCCTCTGGGATTTAAACCACCTGTAACTTATTATATTGCTCTGGCAGGCATTTCAGTGCCCTCAACTGTTGTGTCGATAGATCAAAATGTTCCTCCATAAATAAATGCACTTCAAATGTTAGACACATTTCTTTGTTTTCTCCTTCAGTTTTTAAGCACATATCGACATTTCAAAATTGACCTTTGTTGTGGGTGAGCAGACAACAAATACAAACATGGGGCGTGATTTAGAGATTTGGTGGATGGGTTACTCTGTCACAAAGGTGACCGATATCCCATCTGCAAAAACTATGATTTCCTGTACCCAATGGAAATTGAAATACAGCAGATGGGGAATCAGTAAAATTTGTGATGGAGTAACCCATCTGCCAAGCTCTAAATCAGGCCCATAGTTTGATTTCTCTATAGTAACTGCATTAAACTTTGTTATTTCTCATCTAAAGTTATTAATACTAATATCTGAATTTTGTTCCGCTACACCAGAACATGCCAGCTCCTCATTTTGACCAGACTGAACTTTAGGAACAAAGAAATGCAAATGAATATCTTCACAAACATTTTCAACCTCTGATACTGTACAATGCAGAACTGCTTTGTTCATTTCTCCTAAACACAATGCAGGAGTTTTTACAAAGTAAAGTCTTCTAACTAAATTTAGCATTTTTGAATGATAAATAGCCAACATTGACAAATGATGAAATGTATTTTTGCACACTTTCCTGGATAGGCATACCAATGAGTCTCCTTGTAAATTAGACTATTTCCTCACTTTGCATGGATCTAATGCTTGTAACTTTGCAATTTTCTGCATTCTGCTTCACACATTTAGATGGAAATTGATGTAGAAAGGTTCTTAATGTATCTGTTGATTTCTGGCAAATAACACAATTACCACTAAACCCTGCTTGACCTTGATGGAAGTGATGGAGTGACACTAGATGTGACTCGAGGTGGGGCCTGGAATCTGAGGAGCTGACTCTGGAGCTGCTGTGGTGCTAGGAACAGGAGAGGGAGGGGCAGGAGCTATGGGAGCCACAGGAACAGAAGCTGCAGTAGCTGCAGGGAGCCTACTTAAGTGTACAGGGGTCGGGCCATTCACCTGGGGCTGAGCAGTGTTGTCCCCACAGGTGATTTTGAGTCTCTGTTCAGTGCCCCTGCATGCATGCTGTGCCCGCTTGGCCCACTAAGCCCACTACGCCTGCAGCACACACTCTAGCCTGCATGCCCATGAAGTCTGCAAGGATCACAAAGTGGAAAGGGCTCCAGAATACTCTGTGATGGTGAGTGGTGCACTGTCTCAGTCACTAATTTTAATCTTGGCCCTTGGCTTGTAGAGCCTTAGTGTTGCGAGCTCTAGGTAGCTGCAGGTGCCCAGCGTTAGGCTGGTGTGGCTTGTGCCTGCAAAACTGCCTGTCCTCCCTCTTTTAGGTTGACAGTTCATCCCTGCACACTATGAACATCCTGGAAGCACTCCTAGGGGGGACAAGTCTCCAAGTGGGGAGTCTGGCAGTCTCTGAAGATGTTAGAGGGACACCAGAATAACGAGTTGAAGAGTGTCCCCTCAGAACCGAGAGCATTCATCATTTCTCTCTCTTTGGCAATTAAATACACTTAGCGCCTGGGCACCTTGACCTGATTTTGTCTGCTTCTTACTTACCCCACTGGTGCCCCAGGGCTAAGTTTGCAAACAGAGAGGTAAAACGATGGTATCAACGCTTTCTTCAACAAAACTTGTTGTTGTTTTTTATACTGCCACAGTGCGGCTCACCTGAACCTACATTTTGCCTGAAGAACACCAGAAGTCAACTAATTAACTCCATCATTCTCTGCCTCCAGCAGTTAATTGGGCGAGCCACCTGTAATTACCAGGGAGTGAGTAGCATGCTCGTGCCTCTCCCCTCATCCTCACTAAAGCCCCCAAGGCAAGTTCACCAACAGGGGAGTAAAGCAGCACTATTTACTCTTTCAAAATTTAGACAAAGTTTTACAGCACTGCATCTCAAGCATTTCAAGCACCTCAAGGACACAGTAATTCAGCATTCAAAGTTTCAGCATTATGCCCAAAAGGTAAGCTCTCCCTGGGAAAAAAGTCAAAGAGTCTTTAGATGACACTTCCATTACATCCTTGGCACTCTCCCCTCAGAGCTTGAGTTTGGCTACAGCCCATCCACAAATCTAAGAAAACAAGGAACAAAGGAGCACAGCCAAAATGGCACACGCAGAGCCTCATCAATGTCTATAATCCCTGATCCTAGGACCCCCCCCAGGGTTCCCCAGTGTAGGTTTTAAGAGGTCCGTAGCACAAGGAGCCCAATTTCCAGCCCAGGGGTTGATCGAGGAATACCCATATGAAGTTTCCAACAAGGGCCTTCAATCATTCACTTCACTGAGCTCATGGGAGTCCAACAAGCCAACAACATATTCCTGCAGAGGGGCTGTTAGTTAAAGGGCAAAAAATTTGCAGGTCAAACCAGTACAGCATTGGGACTCCTTCAACTGACCCTCCACTTGGTTTCCAGGAACCCACTCTGGAGAGAGCAGTACAGACGGGAGATTAACTCCCTCTGATCCAGTCAGACACAGACAACTGGGGCTCAGAAAGAGAAGCTTTCCCTAGGAAATTGCTCCTGCACAATTATGGTGACAGCAGGACTGCCCCATTGTCTCATTTAGAGCCACTGGAGACTGAGACCCTCATTGCAAGGCTGGCAGTCATCAGACTGCCAGCCTCGCTGAGGCAGTCATCAGACCGCCAGCCTCGCTGTGGCAGTCTTACTGCCGCTGACCGGAGGTAAAGACCTCCCCATTACAAATTGTGGGGTTTGACAGAAACCAAACCTCTACAACTCCACCTGGCCTGGCAGTGCAGTCACCACGAAAACCCTGGCGGTAACGCACCCAGTTACAGGAATCTAAATTCCTGTCACTGGCACACGCACCCCCACACGTCCACACACATGCACCCATAGATGTCCACACTCTTAAAAACACGCACCCCAGTCACCCACGTACTCGCTACATACAACCGCATTCACTTGAAGACACACACTCAAATATGCACACTGAAACACGCATTTATGCACTTACACAGAGTCAGGCACATCCATGCAAATGCACACATGCACATGAACCCTCCCATTCATGTGCACACAAACATTCACATTCAATTGCATACATGCACACATTTACAACCCCCATCCCCCTCTGCATACTCGCAGTCATATTACACATATTACACATCCCCCCTCTGCATACTCGTACTCACGCACTCACACATGCAGACACCCTTCCACTCCCCACATTCAAAACTACCACACATGTACTCACACAGGCAGACACCCTCCACCCCTTTTTAGATGATCACTTAACTTCTCTGTTGAAGAGGTCATCCAGGAGGGGATGGGTCCTGTCGGTTTTGCACCAGCAGCACCACCACACCAGCGAGATTGCACCAAGATGCATTATAGCTCAGAGTCTTGCTGCTGTGGTGGTGTTGGTGATGAAACCGCCTCTTTGGAGTCAGACTTCTGCCCATAAATGGGTGGAAGTCCTCCAATGACTCCTAAAATGACGGTCATCAGACTACCAGCACTGTTGGTCTGTTGGCTGCAGCAACTTCAGCGGTCTTACAAAAAGACCTGAAAGACGTAATAAGGGCCTGAGTCACCAAAACCCATGCCAGAGGCCAATACCACTCAATCCCTTACAAAAAAGTCTAGGAGGAGGGAAGGCTTATCAGACCAAGAACTGGGAAATCAATCAGACCTCTTTCTTGCCACTTTGGAAGCCCAAATTGAAGCCCAAATCGAAGCATTGCTGGCACAAATCCCTATATTTAGGAACAAGCTCAATCACAGATTCATCAGCCCTATACACCCAGGGGCACCAGTCTCTCCCCCAAAAGGTTCCCCAGCCCTCTTTCTCTTCCATCAGCATTAAGCAAGATACGATGGGCATGGCCCTTTTATGGCAATCGCAAAGGATGGAGCTCCGGATAGACCTAATTCAATCTATTGCCTCAGCCTTAGTGAATGTGGGTCTCAGACTTTGCTCATTAGAGAATTTTCTTGGGTGAGCAGGGGTGGATCATTCCTGTTTGTGTTTCCCAGTGATCGACAGATTAAGTTCTTATCCAGAAATGCTATGGTCCCTTGCTGACAGCATCAAGAACACAACCTGCGCCCTGGGAGAAAACACAAGTGCACTGCCCTTGAACAGAACCCCCACAGCCAAACTACCTGGCTCTAATGACAACTCCTCCCTGGATGTGGCAACCTTGGCCATCCCGTGGGACCAATCAGGGGTCTCATCCCTCAATAAAACAGCTCACTTACACCCATAGCCTCATAGTTGACTTGTTTTACCCTAGTGCGATAGAAGAGAGCACACATGCCCAACCTCCTAAACCATCAGTGCCACCAGCCTCATCAAACACCATCAATCTCACAAAACGGGCAAAAAAGTAACTGAAAAAACATTTTTAAAAATGGCATCTTACAAAATGGAGATCTCTGATCCCAGGGGTCATCACAGTCTCTCACGCAGCCCAAGGAAATGGGTCATTCAAGCTTTTTCCTATATTCAACTCAGTTCCCAAACAAAGCATGGGGCACACAGAAGACACAAGTCCACCAAGCTGCAAGCAAGAAACACTGAGCAACTGCATCCTCTCAGAGACAGCGCCGGATGCTGCACCAGAAGAGGCAGCAGCTCTAATCCCAGCCAATGGTCCTGGAACACATCAAAATATACCACTCAAGGGACCAACGTGGCACAGGTACCAATGATCTATACATTTGAATCTGGAGTTAAATTACTGTCTACACCTGCTTCCGAGCTATTAATTGGATACAAGGTGATCCAGGAAGGCATCTGCTCATTAGACCACACAAAAAATAATGGCAAACAACACTTTTCCAGACACAGTGCAGGTGGACCAGCACTCAGAGGTTGCTCCATCAAATTCATCATCACTACCAAATAAATTTACAGTGGCCAAACAATGGATCAACAGGGCAGGGCCACCAAAGCCCAATGAGCATGAGCCAGTGATCAATGCACCCACAATCGCTCTCACAGCACAAAAAGCAGAGACAAACACATATTTGACTCCTTTTTGCATCTACTCAGCTGTCAGTTCATCTCCTGTCAAGGTCCTTCGGGTGCTGCTAGTAACAGGCAAAATGCCAATTGGCCTCGTGACACCTTGCCTAGTAAACCAGCCCAAGTCAGCACATGGCCCGAACAAAACAATAACTTGGGTGTCCACCTACCCCGGGGAAGTTCAGACCACTACAATTAGCCACAACTAATATCAAGACCAAATGGCTAATGCCTGGAGGCAATCTGGAATGACAACTAGTCAAAAACACTATCAAAATCAATTGGCCTGTAATTGGAGGCATAATGGCCCAATAAGTAAGCTCTCTCCTGACTACAGCGTAATCAGGGCCTCATCTCTCCAACCCCAATGGGCACTGGAACCAGAATCTAGTTACCACAGGGAAGTCGCACTTGCAGGAACTATGGATTTGTTCAAATTGGCATTCATTCCACGCTATACCCCTAGGGGTACACATGACATACTAAATATAGGCAATTTGCTATGCCTGTTCCAACACATCCCAACCTTGAAGAATTTAACGTTGGATCTATCTTCTGTGAAATTTTCTCAGATCCCATATAAAGGAACCCCGGATGCCACAATAACCACATGGCAAAGAACTGATCTTAGAGCCTCCATTCTGAGCGAATCAAGCACCTTTGAGGAATGGGGTATTGAACCGCTAAAGGTACAGCCACCAAATATACCCTCATGTGTTACTGCTGCATGAGCCTCCTAGGCTGTATAGGAGCACCCTAAGAGGAGCGTGAGGCTATACCCACAACTGGCTCCCAAGCATGTCAAAAGCTTCCCAAAACTTCCTAAAAGTATCATGTGCTTGTAACTCAAGAAATGTACGATGTGTGACAAGAAATAACACTGAGAGATGAAGCCAATCAGGTAATTTCCATTGTGGCACTTGTGAGGACTATTCCTAGCCACCAACGATCAGATCACTCTCAATTTCAGAAACTCACGATTGAGCCTAAGCTCACAATTACATAGTAGAATGTGTCAGGTCTGAAAACAACTCTGACAAGCTAACCAGCGGTGGCATTCCTGCATAGAAGTGACATCACCTGCTTACAGGAAACTTGGGCACTTACTCCTACAGTCTCACATGGCTAATATGAGCTTTTCAAGCTGGCAATCTGTGCCAACTTATTTTGCCGGCCATTGGGAGGTCTCTCAATCTTCATTAGGCAAACTGCCAAGATTGCTGTTGTGCCCCTTAATTAATCCTCCCTAGCTTTTCACATGGTAATAATCCCTTGACTAACAGTTTGTCATAAAAATATCTCTTTACTCCTGATAAGCTGCTCTCATAACATGCAGAAAGCATTGAAACTCTGTGTAACTGATGTCCTTTGCAACTGACTTGAAGCCATTCTACTGGAACACACCTCATATAAAGTTCTGCTGACACCAGCCAAAGCAACTCAGTTGGTTAGAGGGTCAAATGGAGGGCCACAGACATCTCAATGGTGACCAAGTGGCTTTGTAAGGTGATTACAGGCCCCAATACTATTCAGGAGACATTCAAAGCATGAGGGGCAGACTGACTATGGAGCTAATTGTCCCTTTGCTAGAAACTGGAGATCACAAGCAATCCACAAAGGGACCAGGCAAGGAGCAGCCTAACCAGCACTACAACAAGGCCATTATTACCTCTCAGAGAATGTTAATAAGGTTCTTGAGTCATCACAAGCTTAACTCTACTGCAACGGAGATCTTCAAATTACTTTAAAAAAATAGTGTGAGAAGAAAAGAAAGCCTCAGAAGAAAAGGAATGGCTAAAGATACATCAAATGCTACAAGAAAGGAGACTAGCCCACTTCTGGAATTAAATTAACAAACTTAAAACCCCAAACACAACCAGGGTCTCTGAAGGAGTCTGGGTGAGCTATGTAGTAGCATTATACTCTGGCCACCCAGCTGCACCAGTCCACATGGATAAATGTGGGTCTATAGACCAGTCCACATCGAGACAGCAGGATTTTACAACTCCAGCCCAGATCAGAAAAATCATCAAGGCAATGAAAAATGACTGGGCGCCAAGACCTAATGGCCTACCTGGTGGAATCTTGAAATGTGCCTCAGAGGACTGAGTAATGGCTCTAACTCCCCTTTTCAACGAGTCTTCCTCTCTGCTCAAATCCCAGATGCATGGAGGGGCTACATTTTGTTCCCCATTTTTAAGAGGGAGACCCAACAAAACCACCACTTAATAGCCCTACTAGATCTTCAGGCTAAAGCTTTTACTTGATTACTACTCAAATAATTAGAGGCCTGGGTTCTGGACAATTATATTCTCCCATTCTTTCAGACAGGTTTCAGAGCAGCAGCATCAACTATAGACATCACCACACTTGCTGTTCTCAGCCATCAAGCAGCTCTAAGTAAGCAGCTACTACTCTTCTACTGCTTCATTAAATCCTGCACAGCCTTTGACAAGGTAGACCGCCCCATGCTATGGAGTAAGTTAACTATGTGGGGCATTCCCTCAAACTTCCTAGGGGCCATAATCTCTCTACTCAGGCACATGGGTTAATGTAAAAACTGGGCCACACACTCTTACCTCCAAAATTACCAGCAAAGGTGGTCTGAAGCAAGGCTGCGACCTAGCACCCCTGCTCTTCAATCTTTACACAGCAGACCTGGGCAAAGCTTTGGCAAACAGTTGCCTGGACCCTCACACAACCACACAACTCAACTGTGCATATTCTTCAATACCCAGACAATATCGTAATAATAGATCATGCTAAAAGTTGGCATGCAGTGAGCACCGAGCAGCCTCCACGCATACAACAAAAAGAACTACCTTTCGACAAATCAGGACAAGACCAAAGTTGTACTCTTTGGGCATCAAACGGGCAAGAAATCTCTCATTTGGAGCATGATTCTATGATCATTAAGATGGCATTGAAATATAAATACTTGGGGGCCCGGTTCACAGATACCTCCAAGCCCTCGGCCCACATAGGCTTGCTAAAAAATAAAGCTGCAGCCATTACATATGGTCTCGCCTGCCACAACAAGAAAATTAAAAGCCATTCTGCTGCTCCAATACTCAAAGTCATAAAGGCTTCCCTTCTTCCAGCTCAAGATTATGGACACCTGGCCTTTCCTGGTGCCTGTGCACTCAGTATAGACCAAACCCAGTTCTCAGATTATAAGAAAACATTTCAATTGACCAGGTATTTTTGCAGATCTCAAATCCACTTGGAACTTGGCCTGGCAAATCAATAGTTAACCTGGGAGTCTGACACCTTGAAATATTATCTACAGATAGTGAAGGTGCCTGGGAACTCACTCAACACCTGTCTGGAAGACACATTTGAGAGCCCAGGGAAACCATTGTGTCGGCAACTGCAGAGGGCAATTGTGTTACTTCAAATTGAATTATCGGAGCTAACATTGAACTCTATTTTCTTTTTGACCTGGAAAAGGCAATCAACAGACAGCTGTGTCTAATTTCTTTTCAGCAATAAATTGCCTCTTTAAAGATCTTAGACATTCTACTCTCCCTGAATACTTCATACTAGGTAGGGAGACCCCAGCCTTACCTCTCAGAGGACATTAATAGTCGGGTGCATAGAGGCTTCATGTACATGTGACCACTTGGCCTACTAATAGTAGACTTTAACTTGGCATGAGTCATCCCAGGCAACGTGGGGGGTGTAGACTGTGCAACTTTAGATGAGGATCATGGCTAGACATCTTGTGCAGCTGCCCCTCTCTTGATGCTGCGAGGAGGTACGTACTGAAACCAACTTTCCTGACGTAGAGGGCCCGCACTTGCCAGGAGGCCTCTTTGATATGTTTATCTCAATCTGAAATGAGATCCTTATCAAGGTACGGGCAAATATGTCATTGAATTCAGAGTTCACCTGTGACTTCGTACCAGGGACTCAAAACCCACTAACTACATCTAAAAGCTTATAACTGATTACTGCATCCAGAAACATGGGAATGCTTAGCTTGCTTGGCCCCTAGGCAACTTACTACACGCACCACTTATAGATACCAGTCTGTATATTTGCACTTTAATTACCTAGTTTTGGGGTTTTATCTTGTTCCTTTTAGCTTGCAGCATTACAAATGATTTACTATACTAATTAAATTCTTGGGTTCTTGAAGTGCCCTTTGTGGTTTTAGAAATAATTTTATTTGGTAGTTTTCAATATGCACTAACTCTAATGAGTTGTATAAAATTTGTTATGGGTTTTTATTAATTGAACATTAAACTTGAGATTGACATTGACATTAAACTCCTGTTTATACACAGGGACATGTCTACACCTTCTTTGTAGCTCTTCACCCATCACTTCCTCTACATTTCTAGAAAACATCTCCTATTTAGCAATGGGAGTGCTGTCTTTCACCTCATAGCATCGAGCGTTTTTTTTTCAATTGCTTGCACTAATGCGTTCAGTTGTAAGCAACTTTCTTCAAAGAAAACTCCAGAACTAGACTTATGCTTCCATTCTCCTTTGAAAAGTTTGCAAAAATTACTTTTATTATTAAATCTTTTTTTGGCTTCTTTTCTTCATAGACAACACAGTTTTATCCAGTGTTCTCATTTTGTGTAGTATCAAAATATTATTTTGCGCTTCAGGGCAAACGCTTTATGAACCACACTTTTAATATATTGTTTTTATTTAAGTGCTGTCCTTCTCCTCTTATGCTGCTTCATGTTTTGTACCAATTCGGAATTACCCTACTTCTAAGCATTTTCGTAGTTCTTTAAATTCTTTCTGGCTCCTTGTCAAAGTAGGTCTTTTCACTTTCAATGTGACTTATTCATCTTCCTTTGGGACTTGATTTTACACCTCACTTTTTATTTGAAACCTTTTCCACATTTTGCATTTTTCCACATACTGTGTTAAAAAAACTGCTGAGTTGTCGTGCCAGCAGCTCTTTTTTCCAGTACGTTCTCCCCATCATGTCTCTTTTTACTCTCACTTTTATGCAGATAGTACTCTTTCTCCTTATTTTCTCCTTTCTTCCTTTCTCAGCATTGTAAATTCTCCCCTTTAAGCACAAATAAATATATAAAAAGGAAATATAGAATACATTTATCTTTACATTATGTTCTTTTACATTACATAATATAAGCAAGTAAGTAGCTACATAGGTGGTAATTTTAGTACATCTGAGGCTGTGTAAGGGTATGAGTATGGGTGTTCAAATGGGTATATGTATGGCTGTGTGGATGGGTGAATGGGTGTGTGAGTGGTTGAGTGGATATATGAGTGAGTATATCAGTGCCTGTGTGAGTGTATCGCTGGATGTGTAGGCAGCTGTATGGGTATCTAAATGGGTATGTAAGTTGCATGGATTGTTAACTGGCTGTGGTAGTGGGTGTTTGGGTGTATAATTGTGTGTGCAACTGGCTCTGTTAGTGGTGGATGCTGTGTGGGTGTGTGAGCGGATGTGTAAGTGCTTCTGTAGCTGCCTGACTGGATATCTGAGTGGCTCCATGATTTTGTAAATAGGTATGTGAATGGCTGTATGGGTTGGGTGACTTGGTGTAGGGATGTGGGGGCGTGTAAGTGTGTGTGCAACTGTCTGAGTGCTGGGTACATGAATGGCTATATAAGTATGTAAGTGGGTATGACAGTGCCTGTATGGGCATATGAATGACTATGTAATTGGAGGTATAGATGAGTAAATGGATGTGTGAATGCTTTTACTGGTATGTGACCTAGTATGTCAGTTAGTGTTAGGATATATAAATGGTGGGTACAGAAGTGCTTTTGTACGAGTATAATTGGGTGTGTAAGTGGCTGCCTGACTGAGTGAGTGGGTACAAATTACATACTATAAGCAAGCATCCACATCCAATTTCAAACACATTTATTCATACTGGCTCAATAAAACAACAATATTTTCATTAGAGCAACCTATAAAAGTAATATTTCTTTTCACTGCAAATCTCAAGTAAGAAATAAGACAATGCTCCTCCACTCTCAATACAATAGTACAGTAATGACTACACTTCCTACTGTGCTTTCACTCATACTCATGTAGTTAGCAAATCCCACACTTCCTTTCATCTTTATTTGTGTTCTATCACTTTTAAATGGTCACTATTTTTCACCCTTTCTATGCTATCTGTAAAGAAGCCCGATTTGGTGTATTTTTTCCCTGATCCACCACAGGGCTCAGTGCGGCCTGTGTCATCTGCGGTGGATCCGCAGATCTACACAGCATCCCTTACAAGCATTGAACTGTCTGCTGTTAATGCTGTTTTTCATATTTTACTTTGTAAAATATTGTCCATTACAAGGTATACACTTCTTACTGAGCAATGTTTGGATACCAATCTGATTTCAGTTTCACACTGCAGTCTCTTTTGTTTCCTCCCTCAAACTCTTTTAGCTGCTTCCATAGTAACCATGTTTCCAACAGTGTCTGCCTACCAGTAGGTAAAAAGTTAACAAGAGTTTCTCTCAAAAGCATAGCTTTACAATAACTTTAGCAGGTGTGGTTGGTTGTTTGCAATTTCCAAAGCCAATCACATAATTACTTTTTTCTTAAAGCCACTACCTAATTTTAGTTCCCTGAACATCTACACCATCCAATTAAATATGTTATTTTATATTTTACTTGCTGTCCTCATTTTTAACTGCTTTTCATCTTCAACAGTGACTCATTTTGCTGCAGACTTTTTCTGTCTGGTACTCCTGCTCCCAACCAAAAGCACACATTAAATAGAAAACAACAAGAAGTTTAATACAAACATATCCTATTGCAATTTATATAACTGTGTCACTGCCTGTGTAAGTGACTGTGGGGGTAGCTGTCTTGTATGTGTGTTTGAGTGGTTTTCTAGATCTGTAAGTGGGAGTGTAAGTGGCTGCATAAGTGTGTGACTAGGTGAATGGGTGGTTGTGTGGATCTGTAAGTGGTTCTGTGAGTCTGTAAGTGGGTATGTGAGTGACTCTCTGGCTCTGTAGGTGGGTGTGTGACTGGCTGTATGGGTATGTGAATTGGGTGCATGAGTGGTTTTATGGGTGTCTGATTGGGTGTGTGACTGGTTGTATGAGTGTGTGAGTAGGTGTGTAAGTGTCTGTGTGGGTCTGTGAGTGGGTCTGTGAGTGGTTCTCTGGGTCTCCGAGTGGCTGCATCAAGGCCTGTGTGGTTATGTGAGTGGGTGTGTGGGTCTGTGAGTGGTTGTGGTAGTAGTTTCATGGGTCTGTGAGTAGATGTGTAAGTGTGTGAATGAGTGTGTGAGTGGGTTTCAGTATGTGTGAATGGGTGTGTGGTTAGGTGTGTGAGTGTGTGAATAGGCGTGGTTGTGGTATTGTGGGTTTGTGAATGGGTGTGGTGGTGGTTTTGTGGGTCTATGTGTGGGTGTGTGAGTGCGTGAATGAGTGTGTGAGTGGGTCTGTAAGTAGCTAGATGGGTCTGTTAGTGGGTGTGATAGAGGTTTTGTGGGACTGTGAGGGGGTGTAGTAGTGGTTTTGTGAGTCTGTGTGTGGGTGTGTGAGTGGGTGTGTGAATGTGTGAATGGGTGTGTGAGTTGATCTGTGAGTGGCTATGTGGGAATGAGTGGGTGTGCTAGTGGCTTTGTGGGTCTGTCAGTGGGTGTGTGAATGAGTGTGTGAGTGGCTGTGTCGGTCTGTCATTGTGTGTGGTAGTGGTTTTGTGGGTATGTCAGTGGGTGTGAGAATGAGTGATTGAATGGGTGTGCGAGTGGCTGTGGGTCTCTCAGTGGATGTGGTAGTGGCTTTGTGGGTCTGTGAGTGTGTGAATGAGTGTGTGAATTGATGTGTGAGTGACTGTGTGGGTCTGTCGGTGGGTGTGGTGGTGGTTTTGTGGGTGTGTGAGTGTGTGAAAGTGGGCCTGTTATTATTTGTGATAATATCTCTAGTGTTGTCTTCCTTGCTTTCATTTACCATTACAATTTCAAAGGATGCAGAGTTTTTGTATGTTTTGCACAGATTTGCTTAGTTGAAAATTTGGGGAACATTGTTTTCTTTGAATTTTTTTGAAAATTGCCGTTTCGTATTTTCAGCCATACGAGATGTCATAATGTAGGATGATTTGTCGGCCAGGGTTGAATACAGTCTGAATAAGGTTTAGATATGCACTTAAGAATATTCAACATGATTACATGATCGATCTATGCATCCATTGCTTTCTTATTAAACCATTTTGGTTGGTGAGAATGACACAGAAGTGCAGCAATATACCAGAAGCTCGTGTAAGTATTTTATTTTGACTATACCAAGCTAAGCTATCTTTATGTTCATTTTCATGATGGTTTTCAGTAGGACCCATTAGTAGAAATACTGTTGCTACCTTGCTTAATTTGATCTATTGTTATCTTGCAGTGCATCCAAAAGCTTTGGGAAATGTTTTTTCCTACATCAGATGCTTTATTTTCATTTATTGATTTAATTATGTTGGGTTATTTTGCTTATTTTGGGCACTTCCTCCAATCTCCTCTTCTCTCACTGAGAACCTCACTATCAATTAATCTAATACATAACAAACGAATATTCACTGTCTAACAAAAGGAGTTTGGAAAACTACTCATCTGCAGTGGCAAAAAATACAAAACATGTTTTATAAAACAACTGTTTAAAAGTGAAAACAGGTCTCTTAGCACCATTGTGTAAAGTCGATATTCAAAATGGCCTCAGCATTTAAGCTAGCTTAATTCGTTGCAATATGTTAACTTGAGTGTTTACTAATAATGATTAAGTTTGATTACCTATTACAAATTTTTCGTTCACTGTGCCCGTGTTATTTAACCTTTAGAATTGCACTTTGTTAATCAATGTGTTTAATTAGCATAATGTGGAAATTTACTCTAACACTGGTTACAGTGGCCAGGAGAAATGGATTATAAGGCCCAATCAACAGCAAGAGGAGTAGAACTCATGGACATGAATTGGTCCATTAGCATCAGCATAACCATCAGAAAAAGATGTGAGCCATCCTAATAAGCAGCAATTTTTGAAAGGTTTACTTCATTCTTCTACGACTAAAAGCTTTTCAGAGACATTTTGTTCAGAATCATCATCTGGTGGCGTACGCCGTACAACTTCTTTTTCTTGTTCTCATATCTTCATAAGGAGGCTGTGTGAAAGGGTACGGAGTGTGGAGATCATTGGACCTCGGTAACCTTTTATCTACAGGATGTGAGGAGGTGAGACAGAGTGCAAGGGCTTAAAAGGGCTTGAATGCCGAACAACAAATGGACAGCTTAAAAAACAAGAACGTATCTGAAATTCTGTGAGTGTAAGAAAAGCAAATGAATCTACCCAGCTGTGTCCTTGGGTCCTGCTCAAAACGGAGCTATTTAAAGACGACGCTATTAAAAGACATTACACGTCAGAGCAGCTCATTGTCCATATGTTGTAAATGAACATCCAGAACCTCGTGAGTGCCCCATTGAAATATGACATGTGCGTGTACTACATGATAGGTGCACATTCAATACCGCAATGGTAGCTAAATGGATACAGAACACACGAATGAGGACTGACCATCATATGATACAGAGTTATCGTGGAAATACGGTTTACAGTGCTAGCAAAACACTTGGGGCCATATTTATTAATGGGTCGTGTTGCTTTTGCACCACACAACGGGGTGCAAGCATGATGGAACCTGTAAGTGCGATTTGTCAAGCCACACAAGGCCATGTAGCAAGAGCCTGAGTTTCCTGATAAATCCATAGTAAAGCAACACAGCGTAAATCACTGTGTTGCATTACTCTGCCTCAGGCAGGCGTTCCTTTCCGTGGGTTGTGCTGGGTGTTCTGATTAATTCCCTGGTTTACCATAAGTGGTAAACCTAGGAATGCATCAAACTGTTATGCCTCCCCAGGTGAGGTGTAACGAGGAGAAATATGTTTATCTCTCCTCATTTTCCCCTCTGCAGGACCCAATCTACATTCTGCAGCACACATAGAAAGAGGAAATGCCTCAGGGGGTTATTTTGTAATGGAAGGTGTCCCTTCCTGCTCAAAAACAATGCTCCTTACAATGCAGGTACCCTTGTTGCAGGGTGGAAGAGTGCCTGCATTGGTGCCTGACAGCACATTGTGTGCCAGCCTGGGGAAAAGGCAGTAATGTGCTGTATTATGTTAAATACGACACATTCCTGCCCATCTCATATCACGCAGCACAGTGCAGCAAGATGGCTTGCTGTGGTGTGCTGTGTCACATAATGACAAAGCTGTATCTTGACAAGTTGCAGAAATAAAACAAATGATAGTAAACATCAAATTGAAAAAATCGTTTTGATGTAAGAAATGTGAATATTAATTGAGGGAGATGAGAACCTGTCTCAAATATTAATCACAGTCCTAGTCAGGATGAATCACAAAAGTCACTAACTAAACCTGTGCCCACCCCCAGGTGGCTGTTGCACAGAGCAGCCAGGATTAACTTAGAGGCAATGTGTAAAGTAGTTATGCGTTACTCAAACAGTTATAAAGTCGAAACACATCACAAAAAATAATCCCAAACTCATTTGGAAAAATAAAGAATATTTGTTAATAAATATGACACACGAATATCAAAAATACACTTAATAGAACCAGAAGTATGAATTTTTAAAGTATTAAAGTTTGCACTTAAAAATAGCTAACAAAACTCTAAATTCCAGCTATTGGCAATTGGTCCCTCTGGACTAGGAAAAGGGTAATGAATCAATCAATCATTCATTTTTAAAGCGCTGCTAATCACCCATAGGGTCTCAAGGCACTGAAGGATTCAAGGCTGACTACAATGGAGCTTGGGTCAGAAACAAGAAACAGGGTTATTCTGTCACAAAGTTACCTTCTCATTTAGAAACCTTTATGGAAGGAGAAAGTCTTCAGCAGTATTAGGCAGTGGACTGGTTATGGGAAAGGCTCAACAAAGACAGGGAGCATGCTAAGTAAGGTTTTGGAGTTGATCGGAGGCTGCTCAGTGTTGGCATTTTTAAATGTACTAAACTCAAATTGCAATTTGGTAACATGTTACTGAATCACCACTGGGGGTTGTGAGTAAAAAACAAATTGGTTATTGAATATGAAAGGGGTGTGTAAAGGGTGTCCCTTCTAAATACTGATTCTTTAACTCATGGAATAATTTTTTCGATCTCAATTTGGTCACAAAGCAATAATATTTTACCACCAATAAGAGGGTAACCATTTGCAAAAGGGTCCCAAAAGGGCCCCTTCCCCTTGTGAATGTGGACAAAACAATTTTAGGTCCCTGGGACCACTGTCTACTCCCCAAAATGGCTGTTGAAATGTTTCATTTTTTCAAGGAAAACATCTGCATTTAAACAAAATATTACCTTTTTAAAAGTAATCACAGACGTGATGGTTTGTTGACCCCAGCAGGTCACTATTTCTGTGACACTAGCCAATGATAGTGGGTTGCAATTTGTAGCCTACCACATGCATATCAATGAGGTAGGCCGAATTGCAACCCACTATGGTTTGGTATTTTGCAGTCTAACTTATTAATACATAGGTTGGTTGGCAGAAATACCAGGGCATTTAGTAGAAGTTGGTGCGCAAATTGTGACAACTTCTACTGAATCCATTATATTACTTTCCAAATAAATAATCCCAATTTACAAATTAATAGTTGTCACAATTCACTATTTCCTGTTTGGAATGTTATCAAACAATTAATCTCCCTGTACTTATAAAAAAAAAAGAAAGTAATATAATCCGGTGGTCTGGTAAAGTGCTCTACAGCCTTCAGGCCAATTTTGGGTTATATAAAATGGCAAAAAATAAAGCTGATCTATTACCCCTGCAAGTCACACCATTCTAAAGTTGATTTTCTATATTCTGTCAGAAGACAGATTAAAAAATATAGAAAACAGGTTTTTATTACGAAGCATGTGTGTTTCATTGCTCTACTCAAATCCGGAAAATTAATTATGTGGATCAAATCAATCATCAAATAGTATAGGCAGATCTGGCTAAAGTGAAATGAAATAGCCACCACCAAGAATACCAGTGATGAAAATCAATAACAAGTGGTTACGCAATTTGCTGCAGGATACACTGAGTATGCAGTTACCATCAGATTTACAATTGGTTCCATCTTTGCTTTTCTCTCACCCATTTAAATAATTGGTTGCTTTAGGGCTCAGTCCTCGAACTACTCTTGTCCTCCATACTTCAGCTCTTTCTTGGGTAATCACTGCTTGTAACCTCTCCAATTACCTCTATTACAGTGATTTCTGGCACTTGATCTCTTGTGTCTGTTAGGTTACCTTTTCATGATAAAACCACAATTTTTGGGGGCTGTCAATTCATGGATGTCTTCTAATACATTCCACCTAAATCTCACCTTCCTCCCAGCTCCTTCCATTCATCCCGCCTTACCACATTCCTCTATCTTCTTCCCCCTCTTCCCTTCTCTTTCCTCTGCAGCCCATTGAATAGTATTATTTTTAATGGCAGTCAAACATTTTATCTGCATATCTCTACGGTTGCCCTGTCATGCAGAAACCAGCTCTACAACCATCAAAACATCGACACTTTGTGGCTGTTAAAACTACCAAAAGACTCATACTGGTGATCCTTCTTTCCAGGCTTGGACACTGTTCTACTATAGTGTCAGCCCATCATTCCTATTCGCTCACTGGGCTACACTCAGTCCTTAGCTAGCAACTTCTCTTCAAATTCTCCCCCACTGCTTGTCTCTCTCTATACCACAAAAGTGTTTGCTGGCTTACATTCCTTCTCCAGCTGCAGTCCTTTTTTGTACTGTTCTTAAAGGTAAACACGATCTTGCCCCTTCATATCTTCCCTCTCTGATCCAGTTTTATACTTGCTCTGGTCCCTCACACACTGCTTCTTAGTTCATTCTGGCTCCCTCTCTGTTTGGTCCCTCAAGAGTCAAACCTTTTCCCCCTTGGGTGATGATAACATTTGATTGAGTGCTTTTCCCTTTAACATTATTTTATGCTTCTCTGAAAGCATATCTGCTTCATGAGACATTTCCCAAATGTTTTTGTGTACATCTTTGTCATTTCCACTGATTTTGCATTTACTGTTGTTCTGTAAGCATTCAGCCTGAACAGCGTTTAAAGATAAGCACCTTAACAATACAATAACATGAAATCAGAAGCTACCACAAAAGCTGACTGAGGGAGCCTTCCTGAAATTCACAAGCTGATAACCCTAGTTCAAAAACCTAAAATGTCCAACCTGCTGCTAAAGTTATTTTCAAATGTATGATTAAAATAGTTAATCCGTGCTCTTGAAGTCAGCCTCATATCCATGATTAAAGCCACCCTTCTCAAGGGAGCAATTGTAGGTCAGACATGCCTCTTCTGCAGAAATTAGTACAACACCTAAAGGTCTTGGCTCACTGTTAGCTGATTGCTAATAAAGCGTGCTTAGTAAAATCTTTTACAGAGAGGTCATGGGACAGCTTAAAGACCATCTGGAACTGATCATCAATCTGGTTTCCGGACAACAAGGTGTAATGGATCAACCCTGGATACAATTAGAGAAAAGAGCATCTCTAAAATGAGGCTAAGAATGCATCCTTCATATTACTTTTTTTGTCCTCAGCTGATGACTTTGAGGATTATAAAATATTAATATGAAAATCTCAAGAAATGGGCTTAGACATATGGCTCTTCCCAAGAATTAATCTCTTCTTTCCTTTCAAACTGTAGCCATCAAGTTTGAATTTCACCTTGAATTTTTCTTTGTGCGGGAAACATTTGCACACATTCTGGGGTCATTTGTTTCTTGTCACATCTTTAAAATCTAGTGCTTACTTTAGTAAACCTCGAATTGTACTCTGACAACACCCAAACCCACTTTTAGTCAGAATACTGATCAGCAAAGTAGACCAATATCAATCCATACCTGCACCATGTGCTATAATGCATGAAAAATAATTCTAACATCATGAGTTTGGGAGGAGCAGGATATGACTCATTGCAGTTGGTTGACATCCTAACTACAGAGTGTTTACAACCTCTCTTCTGAGAGTAAAGAACCCCTAAGTCCTCTTGACCACTTAATTCCTCATAGCTAACCTGTTCTTGCGTTAATTATGTAATCCCTACGCTAATACCCCTCTTTCCCTTCTTTTTGCAAAACATGTATTTGCCATATTTTACAGCCAAGAATACACAGGGATACCAGAACTGCTTGTGCTATGATATTTTATTAAAGACAGAAACCCAACAAGTTTCGGCTGCGATTCAGCCTTGACTCAGCTACTGACGGTTGCCAGTAGGTAGTTATAATTAGGACCTAGTTTCTATAGATGAAGTGTTTTTATATTTTTCCAGTAGCTTTGGGCAGCTTGGTTAATCTTCACAAAATTTTCAAAACTAGTACGCTACTCACTTCAGCTGCTGAGTGGAAAGTTTTGAGTTGATTGACAAGCAGGACCCAAGAAAAAAGGGGGTTCCAAAATACACTTTCCCCATGCAATTTCTCAAAGGGATTTTAAACATGGATGCAGCCCAAATGTCTGATCGGAATTACACCAAATTTGTCAGAAACCTAGATCTAGGGCCAGAAAGGGTGCTTTTTGTAATTTGGTGAAAATCTATTTAGTAGTTTTGGAGTTATTAAAGGAAAAATAAATATACATTGCTAGGAATGCAGAGGGTCCACTGATCTGACGGATCTCAAAATGAGATTTGATTGTCTGCCAACACTTCAACGAAGAGGTGTTGGCAGCCATCTGGAGACTTGAAACTGAGCCGGAGTCCCCAAAAAACACAAAAAAAGAAAAGGGGCATGGTAGGTATACCCTGACCCCCTAGGCCTGATGATGGTGTCCCAAATTTTTTGTTTAAAATTTAACACAGATTTGCAGAGGATTTGCAAATGTGTGGTAAAATTAGGCAGGCTCCCCTGCTTTTTTTGTATATAGCCCCCAGGTGCACCAGGTCCTGGGGAGTCGATTGATAGTTATAATGTGGGGCGTGCATGGTCCCCTCCGCAGGCCGATTTTGGTTGTGAAGCTTGCCACCCCAGGGCCTGGCCATGAACTAGAAGGGGGATCGGGCCATGTGGCCCCCTCCTGTGTTGATATCAGCTCCAGGGACTGCCATCCTCAGGGGCTCAGCAATAGACATATAGGGGGTCCCATGCATCCCTCCTCGAGGGCTGATTTCTGCTGTAGAGACACCAAACCCTGGGGCCCATACATGCTATAAAAATGGACGGGGCCTGTCGTGAAGCGGGCAGGGAAACATGAACAAATTACTCTCACCCACAGGGATCAGCATTTTTAGCTGATCCTTGTGGCCCGGGGGGCACAGGGACTTCCCCTGCGGCCTCCAACAAAAAGACAGTGGGTACCCTCGGTGGGCTCCTGGGCGCCCACCACTCTTTCCCCTTTAGATATTGGTCAGGCCCTGGGGGTTGGGGTAGGTGGGGCCGATATTGACCCGGGAGGAAGGATACATGCCCCCTCCCCTTTAGGGGTAAGGCTGGACCCCGGGACATCGGGCCCCCGGGGGCACAATCAGCACAGGGTGGGGGCAGTGTGCCCACCTCCCCATTTTAAATATGAAGGGAGTGCACTGGGTGGACTCCAATGCACCCACCATTTAATGAACAGGCCCCAGGATATAGGGTCTCCGAGTCCAAATTGGCCCAGAGAGTGGGGCAGCATACACCCCCCTCTTAAAATACCAGTTAAGCCCTGGGTAATGGGATCCACAGGGCCAGTATTGGCCCAGGGAGGAGGGCTGCATTACCCCTCCTGCTTTTAAATTTAAAGTGGGTGCCCTGGATGGGCTTCAAAGCAACTAACATTTACTGGTCAGGCCTTGGGGAATGGGTTCCCTAGGGCCAGAATTGGCTGCATGCCCCCTTTGTAATAAGATTCTGGGAGTTGGGATCTTGAGGTCAAAATCAGTCTAGGGAGAGGTGCTGCGTGTCTTGACTAATAATTTAAATGATGTGCCCCTGGGGATGGGGTCCACAGAGCCAAATACGGCCTCCCATAAAAAAAGGTGGCAGACCAAGGGGATGGGGTCCCTGGGGCTGAAATCAGCTGCTTGCCCTACCCCTAGGTTTACCACCTTTGGGGGGGTTGGCCAGAGGGCCTGCTGCAGGCCAGACCCTGTAGCCAAATGTAGCTGCACACGGCTGAAAGTGGCAGGATTTGGACACAGGTGCCCAGCCCATATTGGAATACTACCCTACGTGATGCATGGCCTTCACCCATGCACAGCAGTGGTTGGCCACACCCGTCCAAGCTTTGTATACTTTTGGCATGCCCCCAGGATCTGGCCCACCTGAGGGCTAAACTGTAAACAAGCATGGGAGACCATACTTTTTAAAAAACAAATTGCAGTGATTTGCAGATCCTGAATGGATTTCACTGCAAAAATTGGCAAAAGTGTTTTTTTACCTAAGTACGGTCCTTAGGAGATCCTAGCACCAGGCTAGGGGACCATGGTATTTCTACCCTGTTCATGTTTCCTTATTTTTCACATATTCTTGGGCCTCATCTGAGTCCCAAAATACTAGCACTTATACTGGCAGCCAATCAAATATTAGCACTAGGACTGTTAGGTTCGCAGAGGCTCCGCATCCAGAGATATACACATTTGTCTTTCCTTAACATGCTTTCTGGACCAAGAGCTAGCCTTCTGGCTAATTTGATGTAATTCCGCCCAGCGGTTTAGGCTGTAGTCATGCATAACAATCCCTATGGAACTTCAACAAGGAAGTGTTGGCAGCCAGTCTGGGACTCAGACTCAGCTGAGGTCCAAAATAAATGTAAGTAAAAAAGAAAAGGGCACAGGCAAGGAATACCCTGCCCTCCAAAGCCTGGAAAAAACATTTCTTTCATTTTTGTCATGATAATACAGGAGGATCTGTGAATCCTAGCATTTTGTTTTTTAAAAAGTGGTCTCTCACGCTTGCTTAAACATGAACCCCTGGAAATTCACAGAAAAAACAAAGGTTATAGGGACATTATAGTTAGAAAATAGAATTGAATAACCTTAGAAATTCACTGAAAAACAGGGTGTAGGGATCAAATGTTACATACACAAAAATTCAGCTGTACCAAATTATACATTTTTGAGGACAGTGGACTGACTGTATATTTCTTACATATTTAAAGATAGATACAAGGCAGAACCACATGACAGGTGGACCAGGTTCTGGGGGCAAAATGTACTAATAATATTGGGGAGGGGGTGCAAGCAGCCCCTTCGCTATGGCCAAGCTTGGCCGTGGGGACCAGCACTTCTATGGGACAGGCCAAATGTAAATTCTATGGAGGGGAGGACCTCCAAGGCTGTTATGAGCCTAGGAATGGCCTTAGAAATACAAAGGAGAAAGGCTGCATGCCCCCCTTTCTGAAACCATTAATGGCCCTGGAGACCATCACCCCTCCAGGGACAGCTCCCTATTTCCTGAGGTCCCCACTGTCAGGACTTAGTTGTTTGCTGTTTGATAGCTCCCGGCAGATGAGAGCATACAGTAAGCCCTCTTCTAATGGTCAAAAGCAGGAAAACTGCTCCCACTCACTGGGAGTGGACTTTTCATCCGTTTTTCTGCCTGCTGTCAAACAGATGAAAAAATTGCTCCCTGTGTGCAAAAGCAATGCCAGCTCCCACTGAAGGCAGGGAGCCAGCCGTAAATGCATGGATTCAGGCTCACCCCCCCTGCAGTCCTCAAAACTCAACACTGGGTGCCCTGGGTGAGGTCAGGGCACCCAGCAAAAAGTGGCTGGGCCTAAGGGGATAGGGTCCCCTGGGATAAAATTTGCCTGTGGAGGGGGGCACATGGCCTCACTCTACTTTGACTAATTGGCTGGGCCACTGGGGAAGTGGGCCACATGACTCCCTACACTTTTTATAATTGGCCCGGCCCAGTGTGGTGGGTTCCCAGATGCCAAAATCAGCCCAGGGAGGGTGCTCCATGGCCCCCTCCTCTTTTGTTTATTGTCCAGTGCCCAAGGGATGGGGTTCCCAGGGCCAAAATCAGACCAGAAAGGGGGAGGGGGCAGGCAGACCCCCTCCCCTATTATTATTTAGCTGGGCCTGAAGGATAGGATCTCTGGGGCCAAATTCAGCCCAGGATGGGGGCGCATGTGTCTCCTCCTGTTTCATTAATTAGCCAGGCCCCAGAAGATGGGGAATCTGGGGCCAAAATTGGCCCAGAGAGGGATGTTATATGGCCCCCCTCCCCTTTCATGAATTGGCCTGGCCACGGGGTGCAGGGTCCCTGGGGCCACAATTGGCCCAGAGAGAGACGCTGCATGCCCATTTCCCAGGTTGCCTAATATGGGCAGTGGGCTACAGGGCCTAGCTAAAGGTCATGTGAGGTATAGGTGCCTGTGGGAGATGCCCTGTAGCCGACCTTCCTCCGCGCACGGCCAAAGGCAGTTCATTGAGTGGGGTTGGGTGCCTGCAGGGGTTTGCTGCATAGTTTAGCCACAGACTAGGCCCCGTGTGCACAGCTGAAGGCCATGCGCAGCAAAGGCTGAATTAGCGTATGGTAATTTAGTATTATTTGATGCTTAAACGACCCTAGAAATTCACAGAAAAAACAAAGGTTACAGGGATGTTATAGTTAGGTAGTTAGGTTCAAATTTTACACACAGAAAACTACATATATGCATATATATATACATATGTAAATGTAAATATATATATATGTAAGTATGTATATATATATATATATATATATATATATATATATATAACTCAGCTATACTGAATTACACATTTTTGAGGACAGTGGACTGACTATAAGTTTTTTACATACGTAAAGATAGATACAGTACAGAGGGAACCGTGTGCCAACAGGTGGGCAGCGTCACCATCACTAAAGGAGTAAATATATGAACAGCATATAAAGTATTAAACAAGAACAAAAAGTGAACATTCAATCATCAAGGATATCATGGATGGTGAACTTAAGACATGGAGGACACAAAATGCAAAATCAATATTTATGTGAACAACACAATGGCGGAGTAAAGGACAAAGAGAAAAGGGTAAAAAAACAGCAATAAACTAGGGGATAAGTTAAGATGGCTTGAATTATCCAAAACTGAGATTATTAAATAGTGGAAAGGTACTTCACCCCAAGAATATACAGAGGCAAATATTGTTCAAAGAGGGTTGCCTATATATACAATACCAATATATCAATCTCCAGACCACAACATGTTTCTGGAGTGGCATGAAAACTCTACAAAAAGTTTCAGAACCATGAGGAAAATCCTGGTAAAATATTCCTGGCTGAACAGGGAAAAAGCCCTGAAGGAGTTAAGCTCCGTTAGGGAGGAACTAAAGAAAATATCCTGTTTGATTTGCATATGGCTGGGTCCAAACTGTAATGGCATGGGCAGCAAAAAAACGATGGATTTAGGCCCAGATCTCTGTACTGGGGTGAATGTTTGACATTGTTCAGCATTCCGTCCATCACTTGTTCTTTTTGCATTTGTCGCCCTAAGAGGGAAGGGTATGCCCGGACGTGGGTCCCGTGCTTCCCATGCAACTAGATTCAAGCTAGCCTGGCTGATGAGGGGTGAAACCCCGAAACCGGTCCCAGGATGCTTGTTTCTAATCCAGGGAAGACCTGGCCTGGCAGTTCGGGCTGGACTGTTCCCATGGGGAACAGGGTCAAGACTGATTTGCATATGGCTGGGTCCAAACTGGAATGGCATGGGCAGCAAAAAAACTACGGATTTAGGCCCAGATCTCTGTACTGGGGGTGAATGTTTGACATTGTTCAGCATTCCGTCCATCACTTGTTATTGTTTCACAACTGGGAACTCATTGGTATATCGTTGCTTAGCGACGTCTTGGTGGGTGCGCATATGCGGTCCTCCCAGGAACTCCAGCAGCACTTTTCACTCAACAGGACTCAGTTCCCTAAGTATCTACATCTCCACCATGCACTCCATGTGCATGTTCAAACAGGGACAATTCTCCCTGAATTCAGCCCTGTTGAGACTAAGACACTGATGGGACACCTGGGTAGAGGGGGAGTATCATGTATGTACCACATGTTGACCATTAACACAGCGCAATCGCTTGATAAGCTTCGAGAGCATTGGGAGCAGTGGGTGGGTCCGATAGAGGATGAGGACTGGAGGGACGCTTTGATGGCCTGCGACTGTTGACCATGACGTCCTGTCTCCGGGTGGTGCAGACCTACTTTCTCCTCATGGCATACCTCTCTCCCAACAGGCTACACAGGGCTGGCCTTCAGCCTCAGGCAGCCCCCGGTGTGCAGGCCCTAATGTGGACTTTTTTCACATGGTATGGACATGCCCCCATATTACACCCTAATGGCTAGCAGTGGTGACAGAAGTTTCCAGAGTCTTACACATAGAGATCGAGCCTGCCCCAATTACCAATCCTATTGGGGGTGCGTGAGGGGGTGGGATCCAGCAGAGCGGATCGAGCCTTTGTGGGGATGGCTTGTTTGGTGGCCAGAAGGGACATTGCATCGAATTGGAAGACAGAGACAGCTCCCGCGCTGGCGAAGTGACCAAGTCTTGGGAGCTCTAAATCATTCCCAACACATGATGGGACAGGTCCTAACAGACCTCATGGACGTGAAGCAGGTGCAGAGGGAGCACAGTGAAGAGATGCAGAATATTAACTCACATTTATGCTCTCTGATTGGGGTGATGTTTGAAATGTATCACTGTATGTGCAGGGCTTTTCCTGTACTTACTTCCCCTGTCTGTGGTCCTTCAACCTCTGCACAAAATATATCAGCCTCAGTCACACTGCCACAACAGCAATCAGTCCTACCAACCACAATCCCTGAAAATTTGGATTCTCCTCAGAAGAGGATGTTCATCTGGACCACCAGTTAGAATGGGAAGACTTTCACCACCACAGACAAATTTACCTTTTTTGAGGACAGTTGTATTTTGTACAATGGATTTCAAACATGTTAGCCGCTACAAAAAAGTTTAATTCACCAGGATTGACTGTCTTGTTTAGGTTTTCATTTGTTTTTTGGTTTTCATCATGTTTAAGTCTATTTATGTTTGTTAAATACATTCAAAAACCACAAAGTGAAAGACTGGTATTGTATGTCTTGTAGCATTTCCATTTTTATTTCTTCCTTCTTTCATTATTTAAAAAAAAGCTATTAATCAATAAAATGAATTAAAATGTTGCAATTATGTAATGTTTCTCCCATTTCCAAAAGAGGAAATAAAGGAAAAAAACACAACTCTTGGTGTATTGATTACTTACATTTTTAAGAATTAGAGTTTGTCAAAAACACTTTAAAAATGTGCAACCAATTTCATAACCCAAATAGCCTGTGTCATTTGTATTTTTACTGTTCAAAACCCTGACACCATGGAATAACAAGGTATAATTATAATACATGTTTTCAACAGGCAAACTATTATTCTAATGAGAATACTGGATTTTGAGCATCAAGATTGTCCACAGTGTGGGAGACTGAGTCTGACCCACAGTGGGTGACACCTGTTGCTCAGAATCCGGGTTTTGCTCTGGCTAACTAGCAGTGCCTCATCTCTCCCAAAAGGTAGATATGATTGGGCAGCTGAGCTCATGACATATCATACTTCTCAGGGAAGTCGTGGTCACTCAGGTCGTACCCGGTTCTCTCATTCCCAGTCCGGTCTCATCTATAGATGACAATAAAAGCAGTATAAGTTTTAAAGATTGGTTTTAAAAAACGACTGCATTCTAGAGAGCAAAGCGTGAGCTGCAATAACCAGAATGACACAACACAACAATATTAAAATGGTGAGGATAAGAGTGAAGCATAAGAATAATGCTATCATATTGCCACTAGAATCAATGGACTATTTTCTATCTAAATCATATTTTGAGCACGGCATGTTAAGCTCTAATCCTGCCTTTAAGGTTCCCCAGGGAGGACATGAACCCTCATACCTGAGCAAAGGCCAGTAGTCTGCGTTAGCATCTGCAGCAAAGCATTCAGCTGACTATCACCAGACATCCTGCCTCACAATATGAAACCGACATCAATACCACCAATAGTCAAAATCATAGCAATACTACATGTTGTCACCACAGGATCATTTCAATACACTGCAGCACTATCTGGTGGAACGTCACAACCAAATTTCTGTGGTGTGCTACAAAAAGTTCTTTCTAGTGTGATAAAACACATCAAAAGCTTCATACACTTAAGACAAAATTAAGATTTAGTCACTCAACACAAAACAGGTCTATTGGAATCTCAGGAACTTACTTCTATTCAATCACTGTGCAAATTATCTTTCTACAAGATATGTATCTCCAAAGTGTGTGCCTTTCACAGGATCAACCCACGTTCCTTTCGTACTTTGCAACGGTAACTTATAACTGCAAATGTCACAAATTGGAAATGTCCAAATGAAGATGATATGGTGAAGTATTCTAAACAGAAAAACAAGAATAAAATATTTATTTTATATGACAAAATAGGCTCAAATGATAGGTAATGAGGACACATTCACTTACGACAATCAAAGATAATCAATGTAAATGAACACAGCAGTCACTGAGTCAAATGTTTGAACAACAAACTTCTTTGCCCTGGAATTTCCTGAAGTAACCATTCCTGAAAAAATCTTCAGCACAGACGAATATGGTCATTATGCCCAAGCTTTGACATTTAATTGAAAAATATGGTAATGTAAACTTACACTCATGTGAAGAAGTTGGCAATACCATCTTGATGTGCTTCAATTCTTTTCTCTTCACTACTATTTTCATAATTTGGCATTTCAACATCCTCACCCAGTTGCCCTTCATGGTCTTTATCGTCTGCAATGTATGGGATGTTCTGTTGCAGGGCTATGTTGTGCAAAATGCAGCAGCTCATGGTGATTTTGCATACCTTACCAGGTGAGTAGAGGAGGGCTCCAATGGTCTTATCCAAAATCTGGCCTTCCTGAGCCCAAAAGCCCACTCCACTGGCCTCCTTGTTCCTCCATGGGCCTCATTGAAGCGGACTTACCCTGGTGTTGTTGGATTCCTCAGTGGTGAAAACACCCATAGGCGGTTAGGATGAGCTGAGTCCCCTATAAAAAAAAAATATATATACTGAGAAAAAATATCTCATACCATTGTACATTCTTAATCTATAAATTAAGCAAATAACCATGGGCCAGATGTAGCAAGGCATTAGCGCCTCGCAAACGGCGAAAAACGCCGTTTGCGAGGCGCTAATGCCTGTGCGCGATGCAGAAACACATTTTGCGAGTCGGAACCGACTCGCAAAATGTGTTTCCGACTTGCAAATAGGAAGGGGTGTTCCCTTCCTATTTGCAACTCGCACCGCGATGTAAGTTGATTTGTGACCGCAAAAGCGGTCACAAATCAACTCGCAGTTACCATCCACTTGAAGTGGATGGTAACTCATTCGCAAACGGGAAGGGGTCCCCATGGGACCCCTTCCCCTTTGTGAATGATCACAAAAATAATTTTTCAGAGCAGACAGTGGTCCAATGGACCACTACCTGCCCTGAAAAATACCGAAACAAAAGGTTTCGGTTTATTTTTCAAAGTGCAGCTCGTTTTCCTTTAAGGAAAACGGGTTGCACTTTGAAAAAAAAAACCTGCTTTATTGAAAAGCAGTCGCAAACATGGAGGTCTGCTGAGGACAGCAGGCCTCCATGTTTGCGAGTGCCCATAGTCGGTATGGGGCCGCAATTTGCGACCCACCTCATTAATATTAATGAGGTGGGTCATTGCGACCCCATACCGACTCGCAGAAGGTGTCTGAGACACCTTTCTGCATGTGGTTTTGCGAGTTGCAATTTGCGAGTCTCTATGACTCGCAAATTGCAACTCGCAAAACCATACTTACCTACATCTGGCCCCTAATCATCATATTGTACTTGTCAACAAGCCAGGCTCTCTCACGTACACGTTGTGACATTTGCAGGGATATGTTGCTCTTCTGTAGTGCAAAGAAATCATCTGATGATCCTGGGAAATGAGCACACACTTGAGATGTATAAATTAGGTAGCAGACAACTTGTACATCAACTGAATAGAAGTTCTTCCGATTGCTACATTATGTGAATTATTTACACATAATGTATTATGTACACATTATTATTATTATTTTTCAATTCTGTCAACGGAAGTATAAAATAAACCACATCACTATCATAATTAAACACAGTGACGCATTATATTATACTTTTTAGATTTTAACAAAAAACAATAATGTGAGCATTTTGTATATGCAAACAAGCTAGCTACTATGTTAAGTAGTGGTGACGCACTTAACTTTAAAAAATATGCTGCTTCACATTCTGAAATTTGGGCGCCTGACCTTGCCGTCTGGACATTTGCAGTCAGACAGCCATCAGTGAAAGTTGACCATATAGTAGGTGTAACAGTCCACAATGGACACAACCATAGGCTAACGTGTGCGAAAGCAACATATGAAAGCCTATGGCTGTGTCCATCCCCAGTGATGATATTGTATTTGTGTACATATATGTGGTGTTAAGAAAAAAAGCTCACTTGCCTTCTAACACTGCAGCCAACAACACCTCCTCTACTTTTGCTGCTGTTATCAACCTCTGGGAGCCACAATACTGAGCAAAGCAAGTGACAGGGCCCCTAACTTCTCAGCTGAGGAGTTAAAACTACTGACAAATGGGGTCCTGTCCCTATACGTCCAACTTTGTGAGAACTCATAGGAACCGGTACATGTTTGAAAGGAATATGTATTTCTAACTAACTTTTTCTTTTAATAACACAGACTAAATTGTCCCTTTTAGTTCCTGAGTGAGTGAAGTGTTGTGATTGGAGTATAGTTACCACATTAATTTGATGGGAACAAAATGATGTTTAACAATGTTTTTAAATGTCTGTAAATTGGAATGAAAAGTTATCTGACTAAATAAGGTGACTTTTCAATTTACTCACTCTTCAATATTTAGCATCCACCAACTGCATGTCCCTTATTTTCAGGGTCAGTAATAAGTATAATTGAGAATTGCAGCCATATGTCGAAAAGAGAGAAATGAAAAGTGCAGGAAAACATTTTCAAGCTATGAACTTGCCTGAAGTTTCATTTTGCACTTTCAAATTATCCCATAGTCTGAGTAAAGAGTAATGAGTATGTGTTCATTACCAATAACCATGCTCTTACTGACACACATGGCAGACCTATCATACAGGTCAACTCCCATAATAAAAAAGAGATATGGAAGGTTATTGCCAAGACGGTGCGGAGAGGCAGCTCAGCATCCATTGCCACAAGAGATGGGAGGACCTATGACGCTGGACCTGAGAGTCATCTGAATTCCAGTATGGACAGTCCTTTCAATGTGGGAAGCGTGTGCACCACACACAGACCTAATGGCCTGCATATTTGTGGTAGCCTATCAGACCTTGATGGGTAGTTGAGAGCCCAACGGCAGCATCAAGGGGCGGTATGTTATTTTTTGAGTTCTTATTGTTAGTTAACTTTTTGTTGTTACAACAATAATTTAGGGCACCAACTTAAAGGTTGACATACATCCAATGCACAAGAAGTGTTCTAGCAGGTGTAAGCTTTGCCCAAGGTATATGATGCTTTTTTTGTGTATTGATTTGTGGTAAATGTTGCCACTAGATTGCTTATCACTACTAAAGGACTAGTTTGAGCAGACACATGCCTGCCTAAGAATATAGAGGTACCTGGATTTTATATATGTTATGAGAGACAATTGTACCAAACAGACCGCAGCTGATGAGTCTTACATGTGTCATGCTCCATCGGATTTGTGAGGAGGTTTTGTTGGCCTTATTACAGTGGACATAGTACAAAGTGCACTTACGATACAGAGGATGTTTCTGACTTCACATTTGTCAGTTGAGATAATGACCAAACATTATTGAGCATATGATTCAAAATGACTAGGAACATGAGTACAATGGCAACATTTCAAGGGAAAAACATTTATAAATATAATTTCACTGCAAAATTCAGGTAAGTTCATATTACCAGTTGCTGATTGGTAAGCAGCCTTACTATTTCTTAAATGTCCATGCAGGTCTCTCTGTTTCAACAAACACAAACTTAGTAGGCAATCACTATTAACTGAAATAGACAGGAATACGTACACATGGATGACAGAGTTAGACCTATACCAAACAATATTTTTGTGTCCTTTGTTATGTCCAGTTGCTAAATCAGTGTTGAAGCGAAGGAGTTATTGATAGAGACATTTACAGATGGACATTGTACATGGTACACTAGGTTTCTTGCTATATATTTCTTTTTGTGACATGACTTTACTATTCAAAACATAGAATCTGTATGGTTTATAGGTGTTAAATAATTCCATGAGAAATTGGAAGTGTTTAACAGAAATGATCTAAAATGACATGGGACTAATGATGGGCATTCACAAGACTGTGAGCAAATGGGTCTGTAATATGTTCCCTGCATGCGTGGGGTAGTGGTAAAATATACCTATGTTTTATAGCCTTGAAGCATGTGAAAAGAAGAAATTTGGAAATGTTTTGTTAAATAACCTTATAATCATTTTGATTTTCACAGATAGAATAAAGATGTTGTAAGTGTCTTTTCAGCATCTTCAGGATCAGGGGAAGGAGACATTGGCCATGAAGGTGGGGAAGGAGCTGTCCACTAAGCATCAGTTGGAGAAACATTGGATACAGATGGACACAGAGCCATGGATGGTGAGGAGACTGGCAAGGAGGCCACCAGCTCAACATCTTGTTTGGAGGCCTCCACAGATGACCAATCCCTAGTGATGGTAGACCCACAAGACCTGTTCCATCTGCCTCCTTGTTTACCACCCTGATTCCCATCTCCACCCTCCCTCTTCCCCCCTACATAGGCCAAAGCGGCCCTCTAAAAGGGATGAGCTCTCCTTTGCTGCAGGCTATCCACCTCTTACAAACCACCTGTAAGCCAGACAGTGATTGTGAATGGCCTCCAGGGGCTTAGTTCCCATATGCAATAGATGGTTACATTCCGGAATGCCATTCATAGTTTATTATCTGGCATGCAGAGATTGCTTGTGAAGATAGCTTCTGCACTGACCACAGCCCCCCCCAACTGGCCCAACCGTGTGCCCCTACTCTGGTCCCATCTTCATCCCAAATCCTAACTTCCACCCCAATCCCAAGCATGCTCACTTCATTGCATGCAGCCACTCCAACAGACAGAAGTAGCACACCCACACGTAAACACAAACACACCAAGAAACACAAGCATATACCCAACAGTCTCACATTGCTGATACTACACCCACAGGCACCACAACAGCCATCACAACCACCACGCCTGCCATCAAACCCATGTGCACCACTACCCAAAGCCACAACACCCACAACCACAACACTGACCACCATACCCACGTGCACCGCTACCCACCACCACACCCCCAGCTACCACACCAACAACCACAACACCAACCACCACAGACACATGCACCACCATCACTAAGCCCACAACTACCAGCACACCCACAAGAACCACAACCATAACATCTACCTCTACATCACACTCATCCAAACATACAGTCACACACACACCTACAATCAAAACAACACACTCCATACATACACGCTCAAAATCACCTGAATACAGAACACCTACAAAACCACACATATCCAAACATACACCAGATATACATGCATCTACAGCACACACACTCAGCCAAACACCACACACCTTCAAAGAAACACACAGCCAAACATACACCACATACACCAGACCACATACACCTGCAAAACAGAGATGCATAACACCCACTCAAGCTCCCTCTACCCTCTTTGTCTGCCTACGTGTCCCTGACCCCTAAGAAACCCAAGCCCACCACCTTCCAACAAAGATCATTGAGGTGCCTGCTTTGCCCACCAGATGATCCTTAGAGAGGAGCTTGTTCTTAGCAGTGTAATTAGGAGGCAAGTTCTGAGCCAGAAACCCAAATTGTTACCCCCCCCATATTCCATGGACAATTTTTATTATTTTTTTGTAATTTCTTGATTCTGAGAGACGTATCTCATTTGCTTAACAAATTATCATTTATTTTCACAAAGTTTGTTTTCACATTATATTTAAATTGATAGTAATTGATTGATAATACCATTATTGATGCATATGTGAGTAACATGAACTGAATTTGAAAACGTGAATAACACAGGTTTTATTTTTTATATATTTTTATACATTAGTGATAAACATATGTAATGGACATATTCACTTTGTAGTTACAATTATGTGTAATCTATATGTATCTGATTTGGTAGTTTAGGAAAATGATTGAACACACCTTTAGGAATACATTTTAAATTTCAGATTTATGTGACTTCTTGTAATACGTGTCCACAAGCATGAAGGCAGATTTGACTAAATTGGGAAAAGTTAATAAAATATAGAGATGTGCTTCTTTAAATTTCGTAAACAACCATATTACACACATATGTACTGGACATTCTTGTGGTATTGCTTGCAAGTATTGTTTAAAAAAGCACAAGTCCAGAGCAATTGTACACAGACAATGCTGAGCTGATGGTAACAAGCAAAACAGTCAATTGCCTTTGGTTCCAGTGACCACAGGGTTGATTTTCATTGTGGTCCAGTAGATGCAGCAAAGGTAGGACTTATATGATCAGGTTCATGAAAGCGAGGAATGTGAAAAGTAGAAAAAAAGACCTACTCTTCAGTTCGCCACTGGCCGTGTTGAAGGAATCTCAGAGGACTGCCTGCTGCTGTGACCTGCTGTGCACTCTACCAGACTGCTGCTGTACTTGGAAGGACTGCTTTGCTGTCTGGAGCCTGCCTTGAGCCTTCAGAGTCCAGCTATGCCTGCTGTTGAGCCTTGCATCTTCACCTGCACCCAGGACGTCAGAAGTGAATGTAAGGTCTAGTTTAGTTGGCCCCATGTTTAGTGT
Source organism: Pleurodeles waltl (assembly GCF_031143425.1). Classification (NCBI taxonomy): domain Eukaryota; kingdom Metazoa; phylum Chordata; class Amphibia; order Caudata; family Salamandridae; genus Pleurodeles; species Pleurodeles waltl. The sequence goes on from NC_090443.1 coordinate 882,307,062, forward strand.
TGCATGGACATAACATACTCCCACTATCTTGAACCCACACCAGGACCCAAACTGAGTGAGTATTGATCCCACAAGAGGACTCCAGCTACTCCTGGATCCTTGGTTGTGGTGCTAAAGGAACCCAGGTGGCCATTTTCCACAACTGAGGATTTGGGGGCCACAGGTACGAAAACCAAAATTTGCAAATTGGCAAATTGGTAATTGCAAATCAATCTGAATCGTAATTACTGACTTGCCAATCGTAATGTAAGTAGGAAGTGCCCACCAATTTAGCAATTCGGTACAGAGTCGCATTGCAATTTGTGTAATCACAAAATCACACATTGGAACACAAAGCTCAATGTGAGACTGTGAGTTGCAATTAGTGAACAGGAGCAAAACAATAGTGAAACTTCACTTCCTGGTGCTTGGTAATGAACCTTAGACCAGGAAGAGCCTCCCACAAGTGTGGGAGGAGTCTAGGCAGCACACACAGCAGAGGCTCACCAAGCATAGAGGAACAATTGTACCCAAACAAAGGAGACAAACACAGCAGGGAGGAAGTTAAAATTCTCTGAAAAAGATTTGGAAGTCCTCTCTGACGGATGCTGTCTCCATCACAATGTGTTATTTGGGAGGGCAGCAATTACTTTATCTGATTCACACAAAAAAATATGGATGGATATACAATCCAAAATAAATGCAATTGGAGTCAGTCACCGCTCAATTGATGAAGTGCGCAAAAAGTGGTATGACCTCAGGTCAAGGACCAAAAAAAAGGTTGGCTAGCAGTTAAAGGAGGCACGTGGAGCAGGTGCCAGACCATCAACAGTACCACCACCCACAGCAATCAAAACTATGATAGAGACCACACTGGTCGTGGGAATAGGGGAGTTGGACAGTTCAGCACTAGGAACCTCCAAAAGTAAGTTGGTGATATCACATTTTCACACTTCTCAGGGCACTTTGCACAGACCCTCAGTTCACAAAAGCATGCATCAATCAGAAAATTCCATGCCTCTGACTACAGTGCAAGTATAGTGCATTATGGGCAAAGTAGTTCAGGAGTCAAAATAGTGATATAAGTTATAATAAATGAGCTAAACATCTGAGAGGTACTGACAGTATATTCCCTGTGTCCCACAGGTCTCCCTTAGGTATCCGCTGGTGACCCCAGTGTGGAAGGAGGTGATGATGCCAACATGGCAGCATAGGAGGCAGCCAGCATTGCCACAGAGCGTAACCCACAAACCAAAATTTGCAATGACCCTCAACCCACAGTGGCCTGTAAAACAAACAGATGCACTTAATGAACAAAAATTTACAGCTGATGAAACAGACTCTAACACAGGGATTTGGGAATGTGGCAACACAATTGGCCACTATAAATGGCAACATGGTCAGCCTCACCACTGCCATCAATGACCTATGCAGGGAAACGGTGGTGGATCGTGCCCATGTAAGGTGCCATGAGTGCAGCACTGCTGCACGGATGAACTGGCTAAGTCAGTCCATTGGCTGTCTAGCCACAACTACAACATGGCTGTCATGATGCACAGACACACTCCAGGTGGAATGTGACATTTTGCTGGAGATGTGGCCAAGCAATGAGGCCGAATTACAGCAGCTGTAGACCTTCTAAAAACCTCCCAGGCAGCGAGAGGCACTCGTGACACCCCTCAGGACAGTGAGGAGAAATTTAGTGTGAGCAGCATTTCCACCTCAGATGCCTGCATCTTGCAGGTGCCTGCCAGACATCTGTGGACCAACAAGGAACCGGCCATGGTAATCGGAGCTGTAGGAGGGTGTGATGTACTAAGTTTGGCTTTATTTTAATGCACATGGCTAGAATGTGTTAGATGATGTAACCCATTTTAGGCTATCCTGACATTAAAGGATGCTTGTTTAGGACAACCTGACTATGTGTGTTTCACATTTGTGAGGGCAGTGTCAATTGTCACATATCTGGCAAAGTAATGGGTTGCAATGTGATGCAGTCACTGACTGCTCTCCATTGTAATGCTACCATTCCCAGGCTGTCGTAGTGGTGGCTCCTGCTCGTCATCCTCAGAATCTGTGTTATCTATGGTGACATGTAGTCCATGTCTGGTTGCAATGTTGTGTAGGATGGCATACGTAGCCACAATCTTGCATGCAATCTCCGGGCATACTGGAGTGCACCTCTACTTTTCATGCAGTCATCTGAAATGCAATTTTCACATGTCAAAGGTTCTTTCAATGATTGCTCTGGTGCGGCGATGTGCAATGTTGTATTGCATCTCAGTTCGATTTGTGGGTGATAGGTGTGGGGTAATTATCCATGGCCTCAATGCATATGCACTGTCACCTGTGTAACAAAACACTGAATGCAAGTATGGCTTTACCTGGTTATACACTGACACATTTTAGTGACATAGGTTTGCAACTCCACAGAATCAGTAAATAGCCATCATCAAACTCCCCACATTCTAGGCGTTGGTGTATTCCACTCTGCCTGAAAACATATGCATTATGTGTCTTCCCTTGGTTTTTTTCCCCACTATATCGGTAATGCCATTGTGGGCATCACATACCACCTGGATGTTGATTGAGTGAGTATATTTCCCATTGCAGAACACAATCTCCAGATGTGCAGGTGGACATATGGGCACATGTGCCCCATCCATACACCCTATTACATGGGGGAAGTTGGCAATTCTGTAGAAGTTCACTTTGGTGTTGTGTATTTCCTCCACATTCCTGGGAAGGTAAATGTATTTGGGCATGTGAGCGAGTATGGCATCTAAGAACTGTCTAAAGGAACATGACAAGGCACTTTAGGACACCCCACCAGCGACAGCAATCACCTCCTGGTTGGCACCCGAGGCCAAAAGGTGCAGTGAGAACAGCACTTGCACTTGTGTGAGGATGGAGCAGCTGCTCTGAGTAAGGCTTTCTAGCTCAGGTTTTAGCAGTTCTATGGGCTTTAAGATAGCCGTGCTCCTCAACTTATATGTTTCATAAATTTCATCCTCAGTCTGTTGAAATATAGTCTGCCTAGTTCTGTATATCCTCTCCTGTCTCCGCCTCCTCTTCCTCTGCTGGGCAGCCTGGAATTGCCTCCTCCATGCAATCACGTAAGGTTCAGCCATTGTAGAAAACCCAGATGCCTTCTGAATCTGCTTACCACCTCTTCAGAATCAGTGTTTTAAACAGGAGAACTGTCATTTCACAAACTGTGGCCACCAGGACCAGCCACGGCTTGTACTTATGTAACCCAAATGTGTCATTGTGACTGAAGTCTTTTTTTGTATCAGACAACAAGCAGGCAGGATCTATGCCAGGCCTGCAGGATAACCACTGTGTAAATAAGTTCAATTTAAATAATTTTTAAGTAATTTATCTTACGTGGGTAACAAGAAACTCTGATTTGGTTCTGGACCTCCCCGGGCTTCTCAAATAAATCCATTTGAATCCATTTCATAGACCGAAAAAATGCCAAAGAACCAGGCCTGTAAGAGCCTCACTGGGCACCACTGGTCTCAGCGAAAAAACACTCTATAGTCCAAATCCAGGCTTCCTGCTCTACTCTGAGTGGACCAGATGGCAGGGTCAAGACTTCAAAGTTTGATTAGTCACCCCAAGAGAGATAATTCTGACTTCAAAACCATCAGCCAGTGCTCATATGTAAGCATCAAAAAGGCATTGTCAAGGACCAGGAGATTCAGGTACACATATTATAGAGTCCAGTCCTGAGCCAAGGGCTGTCATAGGAGTATTTACCCCAGGCAGTGCTTTAAATGAATACAGAGTATCAGCCCTTCTATATTTCCATTTAAAATACTGACCCAAGGTCACAGATGTCGCACACTCTTTAACCTATTCTGTCAGCCCATCTCCCACATAAGCTCTGCTTCACCAATCTGCACACATTTAGAGCCTCCTGTTTAGTTAAGCTACCTCTTTTTTATTCTCTTTGTATACCGTAAAAAAAAATTCAAAGTTAGGCTGGTATTGCCAATGTAGAGGAATAATTCCTTTAAAATTTTAAGACACGGAAATATATATCTGACCCCTCTGCTTTGAGTCTTACTCTTTGGAACCCTCATTCTCTGGGTTAAATGCCATGAAGGTGTCCCTTAGTGGCTTGTTTGGTGCTGTAAAAGTTTAGGTAAACACACTAGAAAGGGTTCTCTATGGTATCACAACTAGTCTGTAGGAATGAGGTAAAAACACTCGCAAGATGACAACCTTGTTGTGTCTTCTCTACTACAGCGACAGGCCTGGGAGGGTTCCTGTGGGACCTGGCATACATCCACTACACTCAAAACCAAAACACATAGGTAAAAGACAAATGCGAGACCTATTGCTTTACAAATGCTTGTTTTAGTACCTGCATTCATGTTCAGTCTTTCCACAATAATGGCAGTGAGACATTGTTCTTCCTCTCGTTTCTTTTTCTCTCTCAATTGGAAGAATGAAGGTGGTGGGTGGTAGAAGCTAGATGTAAGGGCGATGCTTTTCTTTTCTTGAATGCTCTATTGTTTAAGGCAATTTCTTTTCTCAGAATAGGTGCGCTTGCAAAAGATTGTTTGGTCTTTGAAAGCTTATTTGTTGAGCTGATATTAGTGCTGAACTGCTAAAACAATCTTCCCTGCACCTGTGACAAATGAAAAGCTGAGTGGGCCATGAGCTGTTTGCTGATACCAACATCAAATTGCAGTTTTCAAGTGTGTGGATATGGAGTGCAAAAAATTCTGTTAGAAATTAATTCCAAAATGTAACTTCAAACATTACATTTTTTTAAACAAAACTATTCACCTTCCGAGCTTAGTGTGTCGGTTTTACAGAAGGAAATTCTGTCAAAGAGAAAGAGACTAGCATTTTCTTGGGATTCTTCCAGATGTGTGCCTTCTTTAACTGAAGCCATTTTTGCTACCCATCTGACTCTTTGCTCTTTACTCCTGCTAACCAGTGGTAAAGTGTGTACGCTCTACCATCAAAACATCACATACATCTAATTGGCACATTTAATTTACTCATAAGTAAGGTTCCCAGTTTTCCATTTTTCCAGATCCTTACAGATAAATACAGACAGAAAACAATGTACTTCCTCTCTGTACTTATTTTTTAAAGCAGAAAATACTGAAAATGTACCATTTTGTGAGAGACTCTCCATGCTGTCTTTCATGAATTCCAGGCAAAATCGGAACAGATAGACAGCTTGGGGAGTTAAAAAACAGGATAAGATTTCATTATATACAGGTAGATGGTTACGTGTTCAGTGCATGTGATGGAGAATGATCCTCACAAGCACACCATCCCTGGTGCGTCTGATGGCCATTGGCTGTCACCAGGTAGGACTTTTAAGAATCCTTTGGTGTAAAACACCAGGGGATTCTTCCCCCTCCCCAGGGGGAGATGTGGAATTGCTTTCCCGTCCACGACCCACCTTCCCGCCCATCTGTGAGGTGTGACATCACAAATCCCCACCAGATTGGCCTTCAGGAAGCAGGTAAGGTCTGCTCCTGAGTCCGGTGGGGCTTTGAAGCTTTTAGGTTTCCCCCATGTTTGTGGGAGCCATTGTCCGAAAAGGGGGAGTTGCCTCTTTGCAGTGATGGCTCTCACTAACATATTGCTTATCATGGATCGCGGTGCACCACTATTAGGAATCCCACTAGGCCACTATACATATATATATTTTAATATATATATATATATATATATATATATATAAAGAGAGAGAGAGAGCGAGATAGAGAGAGAGAGAGAGAGATAGATGTTTCTGTTTCTCTCTCTCTCTCTTTCCATATATATGTATATATATACATAGAGAGAGAGAGTGAGAGAAATCCCACATACATAAAAAAGCTTTCTCTCTATATATACATATATATAAAGATAGACAGAGACTTTCTCTCTCTCGCTACATATATTTAAATATATATATCTATATATACACATATACATATTTATTTATATATATATATATATAAATATATATATATATATATATATATATATATATATATATATATATACTGTATATCGATTTCCACAAAAAAAAATACAAGGTTACAAGGAAGTTATAGTTAGGAAATAGAATTTGAAAAACTTAGAAACTCACTTAAAAAAACAAAGGTTACAGGGATGTTATAGTTAGGCTCACATTATAAACATACAAAACCATAGAAATGCAGCTCTTATAGTTAGAGTTATCTCAAATAAGTATAATTCATGCACTAAGGTAACTACAACTCTTTAAATAGCAGCTCCCTGCTTCTGGGAGCAAAGTTTTCATCTCTTTTCTCGCATACATATTTGCATGCATGGAAACAGATGTAAACTTCACTTTCTGCAAGTGAGAGCTGTTTGACAGCTCTCACTTGCAGAAAGTGAAATGTGTGCTTTGACTTGATGGAAGCTGAAAAAGCACCTGCCAAGTCAGAGCAAATAGCTATGTCCCGGGGTTGGCACCTGGGACATAGCAGGAGCCGGCTTTTTGGGGGTGGCTGCGGTGGAGGTCCCTAGGGATATCTCTTGCGCCTTAAGGCCTCAAAGTGGGGGCCATCTGGCCCTCCATCAACTTGCATTGCACCCCCAGGGCTGCAGGGATCTGGAACAGACCCTACGTATTGTTTTATTATTTGGCCGGGGAAGTGACGGTCCCAAGGGCTGTTTGGCTCCTGCTCTTCATTTAATTAAAACTCTGTGGAGGTGGTGGTCCTGGGGCCGGCGGGCAGGGGGTGTACATGCCCCCCCCACTGTACTAATGAAAGCACCAGGGAGGTGGCGGTCCTTGTGACTGGGGGGGTCAAAATCAGCCCATCCCTCATTATTTTATTAATGCCCCATGGAGATGGCAGACCCCTGGGCTGAGGGGGAGGGCTGCCTGGCACTCTCACTCTTTATTTAATTAAAGCCCTGGTGATGTGGTGGTCCCCGGGACTGTGGGCGGGCAACATGCCCCCGCACTGTATTTAATAAAAGGCCCAGGATGTGGCAGCCCCTGGTGCTGTGGGGGTCATAAAGTGACCCCCTCATTATTTTATTAATGCCCCAGGGAGGTGGCGGTCCCAGGGGCTGTGGGGGGGGGCATTCAGCCCTTCTGTATCCATTTTGTAAATCACCCCAGTGAGATGGAAGTCCCTGGGCTGCAGGTGGGGCTGGGCAGCCCCCCACATCCCTTTTGTTAATTGTTCCGGGGAGGTGGCAGTCCCTGGGGCTGAGTGGGTGCCCAGCGGTCGTCCTGCATACATTTTGGAAAACTTCCCGGGGAGGTTCCGGTCCCCAGAGCAGCCAGGGGTCGACAGGCTCCCTCACATCCAAAGTATAAATGCCCCCGGAAATGGCCAACCCGGGGGCTTGTAAAAAACAAGCATGGGAGCCCCCACTTGTTTTTTTAATAACATTTCTGCGAATTTGCAACTGCCCCAGAGCTAAGGGGTCAGGGTCACTCTACCTTGGCCCCTCTTCTTCAGTTTTTTAAACTTTTTTGTGTGACTCAGTTGAAGCCGAGTCCTAAGATGGCTGCCAACACTTCCTGGATGTGCATTTGCCTGCATAAGCTTGTCATTATTTACAAAGTTATCTCGAACTCGTCGCAGTCAGAGATATACAAATGTATTCTCCTTCTAATTTCTCAAAAACCTTTGAATGGATTCACAACAAATAAGTGAAAGCATAATCTGTGTACCGATAACTAGCTTTCTGCTGAATTTGGTGTCATTCTGTCCTGTGCTTCAGGCTGTAGTCATGTTTAAAAGTCCAGTGGGAATGAACATAGTAATGGCAACTTTTTTTATCCCCCCCTTCTCAGCCCCCACTTGATGGATAACCCTGAAACTTACTGTGCACAACAAGAATCATCCAAGTCCCAAAAAATGCAACAACAAAAAAAAGAAAAGAGGGCAAGGTAAGAATGCCCTATACCCCTAGTCTTTGTCCTGGGGTCCGCCTAGGACCCTGACAGGGCAAAACAGTATTTAAAAAAAAAAATTGGCAAAATTTGCAGTACATCCGCAGATGTTGCTGAAAATTAAAAAGTGTGGTCTCCTGCACTTGTTATGCATTTTGCCCCTGTGTGAGCCAGGTCCTGGGGGCATACCCAATTTAATAAATATGAAAGGGGGCTCACAGGGCGCCCTCCTAGGGCTCATGAAAGCTTCAGGGACAACCACCTCCCCGGGGAACATGTAAAAAATATACTGGGGTTCCCCTGGGGGGCCACCACCTCCCTGGAACAACAAACTCATAGGGTGAGCTGCCAAGGCCACCCAGCACCAAGGACAACCACCTTTCCGGGGTCAATTACTCATTTTATGAGAAGGAGGAAGCAAATATGCTTCCAATCTATGCTGAAAAAAGGAGGGGACCTCCCTCCTGGAGATTTATGGCCTTGGGGACCGCCACCCCCCAAGGCAGGCTCCAGCTACCTCCTGAGGTACCCACCCTTGGGAGATAGCTGTTTCCTTTTGCTTGGTGGGAGCTGTGACGGCTTCTGCCAATTAAAAGCAAACACTCCACTTCTACCAAGTGGAAGCTGTCAAAATGCTCTGCTTGCTGGAAACAGGGTTTTCATCACTTTCCCTGCTGCAGAGAAGCGGGCAGGGCAAGAGTTGAAAATATTGCTCCTCCAAGCAGGGAGCTGCATTTCTAGCAGCTCCCTGCATGCAGAAGCAATGCGTACTCCGGCAGGAGGCGGGGGATCCACTTGGACTACGAATACCTTGAGCCTCACCCTGCAGTCCCCAAAATTGATTAAAAGATTAATGCATCCTTCTCTGCGTATTTATCTTAGACAAAATATGCAGGGCAGGATTCATTGTGACATGATGCTCATTTCACAGAAATTAAACCTCTTCGGTAAGCACTTGAAAATCAACTAACTGCAGTTCCACCTTGAAATGTTATCTGATTAATACGCTCGAAGAACAATCACACTGGCAAAGTTATGGACACACAAGGTTAGTGGAGACATTACCTCAGCATCCGTTATGCAGCTGTAGAGTAGGAGATGCAGTAGACATTTACCCAATAAGGTACCACTTACTAATTAGAAAGTAGAGTAGACATTCTGCAAAAAATGTTGGCCTCTTCTTCGATAAATACACAGGGCAGTATTCATTCTGGCAAGATGATCATTTCACAAAAATTAAACCTCAATGTGAATCACTTATAGATATAAACAAAGCAGGTGCCCAAGTTGAAGCTGCACTTCCGTACAGTACTAACAATCCTACTTTCTTGTGCATGGTCAAGGCAAAGCAAGTGTTTTTTGTCTACCTTGCCACCTTGAAAAGTTATCTGTAAACCTTAATGGAGGTGTTTGCATCCTTGCTTTTTTTAGCACAATATCTCATGTAGTGAATGTGAAGAGTGGGTTATTTCTTGTCATCAGTTGCTGAGACCAGAGATCGAGTTTTCCCTTTTAAAAAAATACAAGTATGTAAAATGGTCTAAAAGGCCCACCATTTTGGTCCTACCCCATATTCATTATGCAATGTCTTTCTGCCATTTCCCCATGATGATGGACAGCATACTAAAAGGACCCCCCCTCCGCTGAGCACATTTCCCATTGATTTTGGAGACACGTTCTTGATGCACAGGTACAGGATTACATCTCCATCAAACAAAGAAGCACTTCATGAGTGATGTGGGTTTGGGTGGTTATAGGGACCCAGGTCACAGGACCTGGCTGTAGGCCAGCCCCCACTGTGCACAGGGGAGGTTGGATTAACGTAAAGTAATTTAAATTACTTTTTTTATGGGCGCCCATCTCATTATGTATGTTTACATTTTAAATCAGTTATTCATATTATTAAGGCCCCTAATGTTCCAACTAATACAGGACCACATCAGTGGGATGACTGAGGTAAGATTGGGGGACCTGATGCCTAGAGCTGCTAACTTATCCCTCACACTCCAAATGGAGCTACTGGAAGCAGGAATAGTACTAACAACCAGTTTTGAACTTTCCAACTCACCATCCCCCTGACGAAAAGTGAAAACACCCCTATCCAAACATTAGACAACAGGTCAACATTCATGGATTCAACATACTCGGAGGACGTGTGTGTGGGAGCGCTCTTAGCTAGGTGCATCCTTGTGTCGCTACACGCCATCTGGGCATTAGAAGCAATTACAGTAAAATAAGAAATCCTGCAATCATCCAATCCAATTCAATTCAATCTCACCCCAGTCTACTAGTATTATATAAGAGGTTCTGCTCAGTTTCTTGTTCACAGTCCTAAATCTTCTCCCAATTTCCACCAGTGCAAGGTTACATCAGTTCATCTACTGCTCTGGGGGTGACCCAGGGGCTGAAGTGTCAGATTAGTGGGAACTCATCAAGTCTCGGTCTGTATCACAGTTCTCAGGTTCTTCTCTGTCCTGATCGAAGTGTATTGTAGACCCCGCTCTGCTAATGGCCACTGTTCCTGTAACACTTGTGAACGGGATGGAAGTTAGTTTTTCCGGGCTCGTTGCATCAATCCAATCCCAGAGCTGGTGTGGTGAAGTGAAGAATTGCATACTCCATCATGTGTGATGCTGAGTCAAGCAGGACACATCTTGGCATATTTAGGCCCATATTTATACTTTTTTAGCACCTTATTTGGGCCAAAAGCGGCACACACTTGCAAAATACAATTGTATTTTGTAAGTATGCACCGTTTTTGCATCACAAAGGGGCGCAAATGGGGCACTAAAAAAGTATAAATATGGGCCTTAATGTCCAATTTCAGGAGTTGTTTCTTGGATTCAGTAAAGGATAACTGCTGCTGTTTGACTGCTCTTGTAAAGTCAGGGAAGATCATGATTTTTCTGTTTTCAACTCGGAGTTCCTCTTTGATCCAGGCCTGGTTCAGTATCTGATCTCTGTCTACAAAGTGCAGTACTCGGGCCACAACAGGGGGGGACCAGATCCCGGCGGTAGTGGCCTGGCAGGCACCCAGTGGGCTCATTCAGGTGCACAGAATGGTGAGAGGCATTGTGGTGCAACTTCGGTGAGGAGCCATGTTTCCAGGTATGCAAGCATGTCTATGCCCTCGATGCATTCTGGAAGAACAACAATATGAATGCTATTGCCTCTCGCCCTGTTTTCTGCATCTTGTGCTCTTAGTTCCAGCACCTTCACTTGGTTCTCCATCCCAGCCAGACGGTCCCCTAGTGATGCCACTTTAGGGTTCAGAGTGTCTATGGTTCTTTCTGTGTGGTGACTCTTTCTGTTCGTCATTTGTGATCATCCCAGAGTAGGCCTAGGTCTGTAACCATGGTGTCAATTTTGAGTTCTAGTGCTTCTCGCAATGCCCTAATGGCTTGAAGGATCATGTTTAATGTTGCACTTCTATGTTCCTCCAGATTTCGTCTTTCGATCTTGGTTGTGGTACCATCAGATGTAATGTCCCTGGCCTGGTTGAGGTCCCCCTTGTTTTTCTTTCTTCCAATTTTGCCCATTTTCGCGTTAGTCTGTAGGCGAAGGTTCTAATCATGCTTGGTGCTGGTGGAGTATTCATAGTGTCATTGTTTAGGCAATCTTTTACTCAAGGTGGGTCAAGTCTCACAGTGAACTCTGTGGATTACATTATGGTGCAGGAGGGGAGTTGGAGGTCTAGGAGGTTCTCTTATGTGGTCTGTTCTTGTCCCCAGTTATTTTTCAGGGGTTTGCTGTGGAGAGGTTCCCTCACAAGTGCTGTCTGGGGTGGCGACAGCAGCTTCCTGGCTGGTTTGCCTAGGACTGTGAGAAAAATTTACACAGCACAGTTTCCTGGCCACCAGTTGTTGTGTGTGTCAGCTTTTGGGGCTACTTGCAGATTTCTGGACACGTCCATCGTGTGCTATAAGCTAATTAGGCTCCTGGATCGATTGTAGTTAGTGTGAGCATAGGTATAGGCCCCTTCACTCACTTGAAGCTTCTATTAAGGGTCCAGTCAAAAAGGGGGCACTCATTACGGTGTCTTTACAGCTCTCCCCAAGGGGCCTGCAGGTTCTTTAGTTATGCACCTCCAGTGGGGGCAGGCACATTCTTATATCTACTCCTCATCTATTTTCTCACGTAGGCAGGAAGTGGTTATCCGTCCCTTGGCCTCCCGCTGTATCACTGCCGCTGGCAAGCACTCTCAGTGCCATTACCTCCAATTCATTGGGGGCCTTTCAGTGCCTGTGTCTGCCAATCATGCCTCACTTCATGCGCAGTAGTCAGGGTTTACACGCCACTCTGTCTTGCTACCATTTCTCTCCACACTGGGTCAGGTACTATATCTCTGACCCCAGGACCTCTCTCTACATCATCGCTGCCTGAGACTGTTGTCAGTCCCTTTTTTCTAGGCCCAGGTGGAGTTTGCATAATCACGCTACGTGGAACTCTGCTAAGTGGTAAATAAAACTCTGTTTCGCTATGCAGAGTTCCGCGAGCAGGCAGAGTTTCTTGCTGCATCTGTTCGCGTGATATGTTACAATACTGGTCACGCGAAGCGCATTCTTGTGCTGAACTTCTCAAACAAACGGCACCACACGCTTTGTTTGGGCACAGCCATCCTTATTGTTGCTTCTCTATGGTGCAGTGTCCTAGCTTTAATCCCTTATAATCTCTTCAATCCTTAGCTTTAAAATGTATTTTCACCCTAATTTTTATTTCTTATCTTACCTTTTTTCTTGTTGTTTTTATATTTTATGGTTTTTACAAATTCTTTGGTGTCTTTTTTTTGCTTTTGTATTTTTTAAAATCTTTTGCTTTCCTTTCTTATTTTTTCCTTCCTTCCTTCTTTTTCCTTCTTTCTATCTTGGTGTCTTCCCCCCTAGTGTCCAGTGCCGTGGCAGAGCAGGGGAGTGGCAGCGCCAGGACCCCCATACCATCACCGGCAGGCGGCCTCCTTGTGGGTGGAAGCAACGCAAAGGAGTGCCGCTCCCTGCCATTTTTTCTGAGGTGGAGGTGGCAGCACTATTTTTTTATGTGCAGCGCCACCTCCACTCCACCTTGGCAGTAGGTGGTAGGTGCGGAAGTGCGTACGGCCTCCGGGAGCACCAGATGTGTTGGGAGAGGGTGTGCCGGGCTTTGCACCACAGCTTTGGGGTAAGCGCACGCAACAACAACTGAAGCACTGATGGGCAAACATCCTAGATTGTGAGACTGACCTGCTCGACCTGCTAGGTTTGGCGGTTGCGGGGCTCGGTGAGTAATAATTAATTATTACTAATTTTCTATGCTAATATTTTTTCTCAAATAGCAAGCATGCTGCTCACACGCAGTTAAATTAACTTTGTTTTACAAATATTATGTGATTGTCATCTAGACAGGTGCTCAGCACTACCAAATCGCTTGGGCTGATTAGTTAAGAAGTAATGCCAAGACTCCTCCTGTGTTTTGTCCTGTCACTGAGATAGTGTTAGTTATTTGCATTAGTGAGTTATCAAGTTCTCTCATTTCTCTGCGCATTTATTTTTTTGTAGCCCGTACAGTGTCAAGCAGTTTCCCAGTAATGTGTAATATGCAGGCAGAGATTGAGAATGAGATGAGAAGCAAAAATCATTCATTGCATAGTTCCAAAATGCAGTTTAGGAAATTTTGAATAGGGTTAGGATTAGGGAATTTTGAATAGGATTTTCCATGATACTAGTACTATACAGGCGATCTGTTTTAGAAAAGTTCAATGTTACTTCGTGCATTTCCCTTTTCCTGTCAAAAATATTTTTGGAGAGATTACCATTAATTGTATCACTAATGTTTTTCTTTTTTTTGTCTTTATTTCTTACATCATTCAGTATCCAGGGGCAAGAAGAAGGCTGGTCAGGTGAGGTTGAGGGAGCTAAAAGTGCCCCATCAAAAAAGAGCCGGGGCAAATGGCTCTGCTGGCCCCAGTAAGTCTTCCTGTTGTTAATATTAAGATTTATTTCCATAACTTTTACCACAGTTAGAATGAATTTTTGCCTTTTTAATGTACCTGTCTCCTAATTTCTTTCCAACTTGATTTATCTGTTTCCTAAATTATTTTTAGCCATGCATTATCCTACTTACTTATTTTGTATCTTTCATGATTCCATATTTTACTTCAAACTGTCTGTCTATCCTAGTGTATCTGTAGTTTCCTTTCTTCTGCTTTGTCAGTGAGCTTTCCCTCTCCCCTTATATATCTTGTGGACTGGTGGTACTGTAATGTTAAGAGAACACACTGTGAAGATTGCGTGCCCAAGTAAGAAATTCAATGCTTGTTTGTTAAGAAGGCTTTCATTTTCTTGCTCCAGCTCAATTAGTAAAAAAAAGGTGTTTGGACATAGTCCAAATGCTGTGTATGTATGTATGTATGTATGTATTATTATTATACAATACCAGCAGTTGATGACTGTGCAGTGTGGCTGGAAGTATGAGGAGGACGGTCCCATTGTATTTGACAACCAAGACCGTATGTCCTTCATTGACCAATTCCTGCACCCTTTTAAATCTCTTCAAAAGCTCAGATTCATTAATAGCTCTGCCCCTCCATTACAAAATGTTTTTGTTTAGCTTGACTACCTGGCTTTTTTTAAATTGCCAACTAACAAAATGCCCACCTGATATTTTGATAGAAGATACTGTAACTGGATTGTAGTGCTGTATAGGGGGGTATTTTGCTATTAAAAACAATAGAGGGAGGCATATCTGGCATCTAAAATGTGTAAAAAAACAATCTAGCCACACTGACCACCAGTGCCAGGGCCAGCAGCAGCAGACACAGCAACACCAGTGGTCAAAGGGTGAGTCTCAGCTGTAGAAATGGTAGGTGGTAATAAGTCACATTGCTTGCTTTTTGACAATTGGTAACATACTCACTGCAAGGTGGAGAAGTGTGGCTCAATGGTTAGAGCGGCAGACCCTGAAGCAGAGATCTGGCTCAAGACCAGGGTTCAAGTCCCGCTTCGGCAGGTCTTGGGCTCAATTCCCCTTGACCAGATAATTCTCGCCTCGGTGCCTAATCTAATTCATGGGTCCCACTCTGCAACTCTGGGCAATAGCTTGCTTAATCTCCACAAAGGCCCCAACAGCGCTTGGATGCCTGGCTTCACCCTGGGGGTGCTCAGGAGTGGGTGCCTCACAGGGAAAAGCCAGGAGGGGTTCCATAGCGGTATGAGTACAGCGCCTTGAGACCCTAACGGGTGAGTAGTGCGCTATACAAGTGCTAATTTACAATTTACATTTACAAGGGTGTACAAGTGTTGAACATCCCACTTTAGCAAATGTAGCATGAGTTGAGTACGTATGGCCTCTTCTATCTGCAACTTAGTAGACAAAGGTTCATAATGAACTTTAACTATGATGGGTTATGGAAAAGTGAAAGAAGAATAGAAGGAGAAAAGATAGGGAAAATATATGAGTGAAAGGATGTGTGGGTGAAAGGGTGCATAATCATATAGGTGGGTGACAGGATGCATGAATGGGTGAAGGATGGATGAAAGGGCATACAGGTGAATGGATGCTTGTCTAGGTGGGTGAAAGGATAAGGGTGAAAGGATGCCTGCCTGGATGGGTGAAAGGAACCTCGGCTGGGTTGGAACTTGGATGAGTGAATGGGTGAAAGGATGCATGGGTGAGTATTGGCTAAATGAATGTTGGTGAAATGGTTTGTTGAGAGCGAGGTTTGTAATTTGGATGGATAGGCATGGTTTTCAATAGTGCAAGACTGGATGAGAGAATGTAAAACTTAAATGATGTGTATCAAAGCTGAGGGTGAAGAATAAGAATACTAGAAGAACAATGAAAGATGAATAGATAAATGCTTGGAATGAAGAAACAAGGGAGCTCTTCTGGTTATAGGTGTTCTTCTCACCTACATTACTTGCTTGGAATGGTTTTATCAAAGCTTTGATCCAAAGGGTTGGGGTGGTATTTCTGATTATTTCCTTGACTCACAGTATTCTTCAAGTGAGGCAGATAATATGTATCCCATCATCATTAATCATCACCTACCACTCTACCTATGGCATTTCACCAGGGCCGCCAATGTTGACCTAACAGCTGCATGGTTCAATGCAGCAGAATCTGCACTGCAATTTATGTCTGCTTAAGTTAAGTTAATGTGTGTCATTTATTTACAAAGTTTTCCATGCATGGCAATGCAAAGGCAAGGTTTGTTTTCCTTCCCGCCTAGTGCCCACTCAGTCACTTCTTAGTACTTCACTCCTTTAATCTTTCTCCAGTTCTGTCCCAGTCTATCAAAACATTTCAGAAATCCATTATTTGCTTGTGCCACATTTTTCTAGCCAAGTGATCTATTTCATTATGGCTTCCACAGCGGATTTACGATTTTACGTCTGTTCATATTTTTCCCTTTCAACATTTACCAAGCACAGTGACTCACTATTAGCCAAACTTTAGTCACATGATGATGATGATCAGCAAAGCATCTACTCTTCTTACCCAGCCTAATCCCCTCTAACTGACTGTGCAGTAGAGTAAGTAAAGATTCCTTTCTTTATTGCCAAGCAAATGTATTTTCTTGCAAAACTGTAATTACAAAGTGTGCTGGAGGAAGGTAGGGTCAGGGAGTAAAGAGAGACTAAGTAAGAGCCTTGACGTTTGCTGATGGGATAGTCTATGATGAACATGCCAAATAAAATTGATATATCCTGTTCCTTAATCCTTTCCCCGTACTGTAGTGCATCGCTTTTCCCACTATCTACTTACGGCAGACAAGATGTCTGCATGGCTGATTTTATAGTATGTGCATCTATCATTCATAGTATTCATCTGCCTTGTAGTCAGGGTAAAATTGTAAGGCATTTTGGAGAAAAACAGGGCCATTGGAATATGATAATTGTCTATTACAGCTTCCCCATCTGCAGACAGTAGCAAAGTAAGACTAACGGGCACGACTAGGGCGTCAGCTGAGCTAGTATGCCTCCATTAATTTAGCACAACAGGAGAGAGAAGAATACCTTTATTCCATAGTGTATAATGGCTGTGATTCTAATCACATCAAATTTGAATGGCTTGAGGGGACCAGCAAATGTACTGTTACTGTGCCACTGCATGATTTTAAACGAGTGTTTTGCACAGAGAATTATTTACAATTTGTCTTTTTCATTTTTTGATATAGCTGCTCCTGCTGGCCTACCTTTAAGGCAGGAAATAGCAGCCTGGCTGCAGCAGCTGAAACTGGAGGCCTTCAGGGCCGAATATTAGTGTCTGGTGCTCCTAGAGGAGATGGAGGCAGCTGTGGCAGCTGCCAATGCCCAGGGCCGCCGCTAGCCCCCAGCACCTTCAGCCTCTCAGTCTCGACACTGATACTGCAGTCCAATGTCAGCTGCCCACCGCCTTTACTTCACTGCTGCACCCCTCAGATAGTGCTATGCATCCTGCATCCTGCGAAGGCTGTCATGGATTGAAGCCAGGCAGGCACATGTAGAGGGCCTCCTGAAACAGCTTCTAGCACTCTTCTGCCCCATTTGTATCCTTTGTTTTGGTGGGTGGGGCTTGTTGTTGGTGGAAAGGATGGGAATGCAGGTTTCTGCGACCAGGACAGACAGACTGTTATCATGGACAGTTGAGTTTTTTGTGGACTTTGGTTGGGGATAAGGAGATTTGCTTGGGGAGAGGAGTGGGCCAGTTGTGGGTAGAAAGGGGGGATTTATACTCTTCTTGTTAGGGTTAATAAATATTTATTTAATGTTATTTATGCCTCAAATCCTTTTGGGTGTTTTACTTTGCACTGCTGCCGTTTAGCGCAGCATGTTTTAAAAATTTGGTGATATCATATTACAATTAGTTATGCGGTCAGGTACCCTTGTCCTACTACTCTCTTAGTCTCTGCACTGCAGCTTACAACTATATTGACCCATAAGAAGTGGGGAGGGGAGATTTGCCTTTGCCTATTATTATTATAAAGTTCCATAATTCTCTTACCTGACTAGATGAATCAAGGGCTGCATGGTTTCCCAAGGTGCCATGTTGGTGGTAGCAGTAGCATTCTAGTGCACTAACAGTGAAGCCATCAGAAGTGAGGGCAACTCCTACTTAGGTGAACTCAAATGAAGATCCTGCAAACTAAGTTGGTTTTGCTCATACCACATCTGTCCCACCAAGTGTGTGATTAATTAATGGTATAAATTCATCATCATCATCAGCTTTATTCGATCAATGACCATAAAAGCACATAAAAACAAAGATAATAAGTAATACTTAAGTAAATAAATAAATACACATCTATAAATTGGTATAAAACATTAAAACAATAACTTGAATTACACATAAGACTCTAAAACTTATCTATAAAAGAAATGAGGTCTTAGATTACTTTTTGAAGATGGCATCGTATGCGCCAAGCTGTTACTAAATACTTGCTTACTAAAAGAATTACGTCGGCTGAATTATGGCTTTTTAGAACCCGTAGAGCCAAAGAGCAGTTCTTAAATCCCATAGTCCTGCAAATATTGCGAATCCATTTTGATCGCGGAATCGCATAGGCTGGGCAGACGAACATGAAGTGCTCAATGGTTTCAAAAGTACTGCCACAGGCAGGGCATATATCGGGAAGATTAATCGATCCCCACCTATGGATCAATGACATCAAGGGCAAAGAGCCAAAACGAAACCTTGCATATAAGCTCTTGCCTTGCAAATCCGGTATAATATCCAGATAGGATTCAAACTTTGGGGACCATTTAATATCAATGAAGGAATTAATTAAGCGACCATGGGATTTGTGGGTTATGTAGTTATCCCTAAAATAAGACCAATAGGTTAACTTTAAAACATTTTTATGGTGTCTCTAGTTTATGGGGATTTTCCCAATAATCACCCAGGCCCAATAGCCGAAGCCAATGGGCCACATGGCGAATCCAGGGAAGAGTGATAGCGTTTTGGCATTTTAATAGATCGAGTAATGAGGTCTTATATATATCTAGTTCGGGGGTTATCCATAACCTGATCCAATAAAGGAGAGGTCTTAAAGAAGCTAGATCTGCTACTCGGCTTAACCCCAGATCTAGAAATAATGGAAGCAGGGGTGTGGTGCGTAGACATGCAGTTAAAGCCCTTGCAAAATTGTTTTCCCCCACACTAATCTTGTTACAGTTAGCGTAACCCCATACCTCAGCTCCGTACAGGGCTGCACCTTGAGCCTTAGCTGTATACATTTTTATTGCTGGGGAAACAACTTTTGTAGAGGTGCTTTGATAAAAACGCAATATGGATGAGGCTCTGTGTTGTAGGAGCCCTGCACTTTTTGTAATCTGCTCTTCCCATGATAGTTTACTAGTTAGCCTGACTGCCAGGTAATCTATAGAGCTTACTTCCTTCAAGGGTACTCCCTCAATATGAATGGAAAAAAAATTCCTAGGTCCCTTGGATAACACCATCAGTTTGGTTTTGTTAATATTAACCTCCAACCCATGATCGCTACAAAATTGGTTAAACCGGTCAACGAGGATTTGCAAACCCATTGGTGTCTTAGAGATGAGAAGCGAATCATCGGCGAAAAGCAGGATGGGGATTTGTTGTGTGTTCAGGGAGGGGGCATTTTTCTGGCCTATGGACACAGCCTTTACTATTTCATTGATAAATATGGTGAACAGTAGGGGGGCTAGCACACAACCTTGGCGAACTCCCCTTCTAATTGGGATCTGTTCTGTCAATTCGCCTTGTTCACCCCACCTCACTTGGGCATAAGTGTTCTCATGTAATCGTTTTAACAGGAGTAGTAGGTCCTCTGGAACTCCCAATCTACCCAGCACTTCCCACAGTTTGGCTCTTGGGACCAAATCAAAAGCCAATCGCAGGTCTATAAATACTACATACAGGCACTGCTTGGCAACAAGAACATATTTCCAATACAATATGGCCAGTCGAAAGACCTGGTCTATCATGCTAGTTTTAGCACGAAACCCTGCCTGTAATTGGGAAAGGATTTGGTACTCCTCAACCCAATTGGTTAGCCTCTGCAAAATTTGTTTAGCAAAGATCTTTTGTAAGTTGTCTATAAGGCTAATTGGCCTATAGTTAGCTGGAAGATTAGCATTAGGTATAAATTATTAAGTCACAGCTCAATAAATCATACAGTCTGGTGGAAGAGGGTTAGGGATTTGATGAATGGTTCAGAAAAGGGATTTAGGGAAAGGTGTGGCAAAAAGATAAACACTAAACAAACACAATATTAGGCTGGGCAATAATGAGCAGCCTGTTTTGGGAGGAATAGAAAGGAATAAGTATGGCACAGTTAACTTAAATGTATTGCAAACAGTCCATCAGCCCCAGAGAGACCCAAGTTATTATATATTTAAATGTTCTGTCACCTAGGTTTGAAAAGTAGTAAACCCCAAACATATTGGAGTGAAGCGGACACACAAAGTTCTAAAAAAGGATTATTAAAAGAAAAATGAAATTGTATTGCCAAATTGGGTGGCGCATCTGCCTTCTTCTTGGATTGCCCCGTCAATCTTGAGTGCCTGCCTCGGTGAAGCGGTCCAATAAGGTAAGCATGCGTATCATAGTGCTTTTGCCTTTTGTCCAGGTGAAGAGAAGGCCTGTGGATTGTAAAACAGAAATGATTATCATGATATTATACAACCGGGGGTTGTTGTTGTCCACTGAGCTGAGTTTCTGGCAACAACTGGGTACTACTTTGAGAAAGAGATAAGTCCAACTCAACGTCACTGCTCGTCAGCACAGTCATGATCAGAGAGGCTGCCAGACTTGCCAGACATGGACTTGGACTAGGGATGCAGGAGGGCTGTTCCCAGCTTTCTTCCCAGAAGCTAGTGCAGCAGGCACACATTTTTGTCCGAAAACATTCTGGGGTGACATAAGAAGCTCCTTCTTATAACTGGCCACTTTCTTGACAGCACCTTTCTTTGGAGCTATCTTGAAGCTGTCAGTTGGCATTACCACTTAGCTTCACAAGCTGAAGAGATATCCATGTCATGAGTGTGGTCACGTGTCACATTGTGCACAGGCCTTCTGTCTGGTAGTACTCTGGGTGATGTCTCTTTCTTTTCTCTTGAACACCTAGAAGCAAACATGCAAGAAGAACATCAGTAAAACATGGTATTGTTGCAGTTGAATTAGTATTACAAACAAAATCCTTTAGAGGTCACTTAAATTACAACTTATTTACAAAGCAGTGTATCCATTCATAAAACCACACCAACATAAGCTTTCATCATCAGGTACACTCAGGAAGAATAAGAAAGAGCAACCACTACAACATACAGATGTAACTATTAGCTTTATGTGCAGCAAGTTGGCATGTGGCACTCAGGGAGTAGCTGGTGACAATTGAATAATCCTTGAATAATGTTGTGCAGCTGTGCACCTATGGCAGACATTGGGCTGATATGGAAATGACAAAAAAACTAAAAATAAAAAATGATATAACTTTTATATTTGTTAAATAAAAAATAAATAAATAAATACAGTATTTATAAATTATTGTTATTAATTAAATAACATCAAGTTTGTGAAAGGATTATTAAAATAATAATTACATTCCAAAAAATATAATTGATGTTAAACTAGAGAAAGGGGAATAACCATGAAAAGCCACTGGGATTTGGGAGGCAAGGAGTGGCGCAGGTGAAAAATGAAAAAGAAAATATGTAATATAAAACACTCTTCATACAGTACATTTAGTAATGAGCATTTAGCTACTAGGCCTCAAGCATAGCACACAAAATGGCCACTAGACACATGGTCGAACAACAGCCAGCGAGAAGGCACGGCCACAACAAAGAACACGTGCAGGCCTAAAAGCATACTGGCTGCCTGCACAAAATGGCCACCAGCCACATGTTCAAACAGCAGCAAAAACAACCAGACGTGGCCACAACAAAGAATACATGCAGGCCTAAAAGCACACTGACTGCCTACACAAAATGGCCGCAAGCCACATGCGCAAACAGCAACAACAACAACAACAAGGAGGCATAGCCACAACATAAATAAACACACACATGCAGGCCCATGGCAAAAGCACACTGATTGCACTGCGCACACAAAATGCCCGCCAGCCACACTGTCAAACAACAAGCAGGATGAATTGAAAACAAAAAACACATATATGACTATAATTGACAAAAAGGGCCCCTGGCCACATGGCATAGGATCAAAGACACTCACGCACTGGCCAGACAAAGGAGGCATTGGTATGGTAATACAGGAATAAAAAAAACAGCATTAAGTCAGCAATTCCAAAAATGAAAATTAAATGGGCTCAAAAAGTACATTTTACAACAACAACTCATCCTGCCAAGGCTTCAAATATATTACCCACCATACAAGGCTTATAAAAACATGAAATATCACCAAAACTGCATTTTGAAATTTAATTATGTAATCAAATGCCATCCATGGTCTCAATTATGTTTCATTTCAACAGGCACCACAAAAACAAAAGTTGTTTGATCATGCACCCATGGTGACTAGTACTGGGACTACAGCTCACATAGTAAATTAAATGAATATTGGAAATGTATTACAAAACGTTGAGAAAATGTACTGAACTGTGCAACATTTTTCCTTTAAAGAAGAACATTTGCAAGTAAAACAATAACTAGGCCCTACTGAAACTGCAGGCCACGCTAAGCCAGGCAGAACCCACCCACTCTAGTCAGGGTGAGGGAGTTACACACCCACGACAACCCCTGCTCACCCCCTTGGTGGCTTGGCATGAGCAGTCAGGCTTATCCCAGAGGCAATGTATAAAGTGATTGCACAGCACACACAACACATGTGGCACATAGATACATCACAAAGGAAACACAACACTACATCATATAAAAATAAACTGAATTGCATAAAACATCATTAGACCAAACACAACCTATCAGTAACACCCTGTTACATAAGCAGTTGTCAGAAAATTACTCAGTTACTAGCACTCTGCGAAAAGCCAGCAGTAGTCACATGAAACACATAGATTACTGGTTATCCTGCAACATAAGCAGTAGTCAGGCTGTCATAGTTACTAAGATGGACATATCATGGTAAACCACATATCACCAGAAATGCAAAAGGTGCAGTAAAACTATCATCATAAATGCCAAATAACATCATGAATGCCCATAAAAATGAAATATTATAAAGCTCATGGCATCATCATCACTGTAACATGTTATTAAGATTGTTGATAACACCAAAGAATGCCCCTTGCAGGAGACATGGGGCCCACAACCTCCTCATGAGACACAGTCCCCAAGGGCATATGTAAGGCACTGTACCATAATGCACATATCACAACTTCACCCTGCCAGGTAGGTGTATTGCAAGCAGAAGGGGCTATAATTCATTCATCCCCTTTCCTGCACAAGGGTGGTAGCACCTCAGTGCTTCTCTGATGCACATGGGAGGGGGACACGTGATCCCCCCTAGCCCATTGGGAGTCTTCCCTCAATCCCCTGTGCCGGCCCGAACACCAGCCAAGTCAGGGGAAGCCACCCACATCCTTACGGTGTGACTGCAGACATCCAGCTCCTTAGTTAGGAGAGCTACAGATTAATGTTGAGCCTCCTGGCCCTGGGGGCACAAATCCCCATGCTCCCACCCGGCCAATCATACTCCTGCTGCGGTCAGAGGGTGAGATAGCTGATGGGGTAGCTCACCTCTCCAGGGAACGGTGGAGGCCTTCCGCAGCCTCTTCTACTTCCCTGGCAGTGGATGGGGACCTGTTACCAGCCCTCGGGGGAGCACGCAGAGAGCGTCTCTCTGGTTCAAAGCCTTGCTTCTCCAATCTCCTCACCCAGGCTGCGGTGGTGAACGCACCTGGAGTAGGTATCTGCCTGTGCCCCAGGAGTACTGCTCCAAATTCTCCGGTACCCTGGGGACACTCATCAGAGTGCTCTCCTGTACTCGGGACCTCTGTGAGTCCAAAGTGATGGACCTCCGGGCTTGGGACGTGGAGTGCCTTTCTCATGCTCGACTGGTCTGAAATCACTTTGCGACTCCAGCCGTGGTCTCACTGGCCCCGGCTGCAGCAATCCTCCACCACAGCACTCATCAGGATGCCCAGAAAAAGAGGTGACACCAGCGCTCTTCACGCACTTAAGTAAAGACATTGAAGCACTCTGACATGCTTCAGAACAGATGAACACAACGCTTCCCTCACGCTGGGGAAGTAGATAGTAAAGCGCTGTTCCAGAGCTTTGACGATCAATGAGTTGCAGCGCTCTCCAGTGCTGCGAGGCAAGAAGAGCTGCAGGGGATTGGGGGCACACCACCCAGGCCCTGGAGACAGCAAAATGGGCCATACAATGACACCCACATTACTTTTTTATGAGGCCAGAATCATTAATTAGCAGCAGGATGGGCCAGATGGCAGAGCTCAGCTGGGAGCCGAATTGAGGTGTTTCCAATCACATTGGGGCCTAGCAACACCCCAAAGAAATTAAAATTACTTAACATTAAAATAAACATAGAAATTCACTGAAAAAACATAGGTGCAGGGACATTATAGTTAGGAAATAGAATTTAAAAAGCATAGAAATTCACCTAAAAAAAAGCAAAGGTTACAGGGGCGTTATAGTTAGGCTCAAATTTCGAGCATACAAAACCATAGCAATTCAGTAGTTATAGTTGCCGGGGCGCAGTTATAGTTACCTTAGGACGTGAGTTGTAGTTGCTTGAAATAACTCTAACAGCTGAATTTCTATGGTTCTATGGTTTAGTACGTTTGAAATGTAAGCCTAACTATAACGACCCTGTAACCTTTGTTTTTTTATGCAAATATTATATATATACATATTTAAATATATTTATATATATATATGTTGCCACAGGGACGTGAAGAATTTGAGACCCCTTCCGATCTCGTGCTGAGATCTCATTGGCTGCCAACACTTCAAACCAGGAAGTGTTGAGAGCCATCTTTGGACCCTGCTTGAGCCGAGTCCCAGAAAAAAATGTAAAAAAAAGAAAAGGGGCCAGGGTACAGACTCCCTGGCCCCTTTGCTCCGGTGGTGGGGTCCCCCAGAGCAAAAAAAGCATTTACATTTTTTTTTTACTGCTAGTTCCAACAAAACATTTTTAAAGAGTACAAAGTGCGGGCTTCTGCACTTTGTCTTTTTCAAGCCCCTGGGTGGGCCAATTGCCAGGGGCAATGCTTATTGAAGTGTGGGGGGGGACACCAGACCTCCACAGCCCCAGGGACTGCCACCCTCTGTGGGCAAATTTAACAAATCAATAGGGGGTCCATTGACCCCCTGCAGCTCCGTGAACCACCACCTTCCCAGGGCATTCAATATATTGTGTGCAGGGGCGCTCGCCCCCTGGAGCCCTGGTACTACCACCTCCCCAGGGCAAATTTAAAAAGAAAAAGGAGGTCTGTTTCGGACTCCCCCCCCCCTGCAGCCGCCTCCCTAGGGCATTCATTATATTGTGTGTGGTACAGGCCCCGCAGCTCCAGGGACCACCACCTCCCAATGGCACTAGTAAATTTGGAGTGAGGGATGATGAAGCTACCCTCCTGCAGCCCTGGAGACTACCACCTCCCCAGGACAGATGGAAAAAAAAAGAGATTGGGGTCCATTTTGGACCCCCCACAGCTCCAGGGACCACCACATCCCCAGGGCAGATGTAAAAATGAAAGAGTTCAGGGGTCCGTTTTGGGCCCCCTGAAACCCAGGGGACCACCTTCTTCCTGGGGCTTCTAATGTTAGAAAGGGGCCATGTGGCCCCCCCATTGTGGAGCCAATGATGGCCCTGGGGACTGCCACCACCCAGGGCCAACTCCTCCTATATCCCACGGTACCCACCCCTGAACAAAGCTGTTTGCTGTAGCTTGGCTGCAGCCTTGAAGCTGCTGCCAAGTCACAGCAAACACTCTGTTCTGGCGAAGGAAGAGCTGTCAATCAGCTCTCCATTCATCAAGCAGAGTTTCCTCTGTCTGCCTGCAAGCCGAGATGCAGACAGAGGAAACACTGCTATCACAGACAGGGAGCTGCTTTAGCAGCTTCTTCTCTGTGACAGCAAAGCTGGCTATAACAGGAGGTGGGGAGTCAGCAGGGTCTGTGGGAGCCTTCAGGCTTCCCCACTGTCTCCAACATTGAGACTGGGTCCCCTGGGAGGCACCCAGGTCACATGGCCAGGCCCCGGGGATGGGGTACCCAGGGCCAAGATCGGCCTGGGGAGGGGGGCTGTGCAGCCCCCCCACAAAAAAATTAAATGTTTAGACCAACCTCCAGGGGATGGGATCCTCGAGCTGAGATTGGCCTGTGGAGGCCCTGAAAAATGGGGTCCCCGGGGCCAATATCAGCCTGAAGAAAGGGGTAAGGTGGGGTTGGGTGTTCATAGGGAGTTGGCTGCAGGGATTTGCTGGATTTGGATTGGTTGGATTAACGTACAGTAATGAAAATTAAACATTAAAATTCACTGGAAAAAACACAAAGGTTACAGAGACATTATAGCTGGGAAATACAATTAAATTCAGCAGTTGTAGTTAGACTTCTTTCAAGTAAGTATAAATTGCGCCCTAATGTAACTGTAACTCGCACCCTCGCCATGCACTGTTAATTACTCCATATATTTCAGCACTTCTAAAACTTAATTTCAAATATAAATGAAACACTAGAACTCAAATTATTGAAGAAAAAAACTGTGCATGACTGGGGCGAAAGTAAGCTTTGGTTTTTTAAGTGAATATATATAGATATATATATTTATATATATCTATATCTATATATCTATCACGAGTAGGTAGTTATAATTAGGGCCTAGTTTCCATAGTAAAAGTGTTTTTGTTTTGCCAATAAATTGTGTGTTGTTTAACGAATCATCACAAAGTTTTCTAAATTAGTGTGCCACTCACATTAGCTGTTGCTTAAAAGTTTTGGGGTGATTCGCCAAGTGGGGACCGAGAAAAAGCGGGGTCCCAAAATGCGTTTTCCCCATGTATGAGGAACATTCGCATTAGCCAGATGTACCCCTGTTTGGTGGATACTGAACTCTTTGTAGTCTCGTCATTTTCACCACATGAAGATTCATGTTATCAGTATGAAGACGCTCGAGGAATAATCACATGCCATAGTTACAGACACACAAGGTCACTGGAGACATTATCTCGGGTTCCTTTAAGCAGCTGTAGTGTAGAATATGTTTTACCCAATGAAATAGCATTTTGAACAAAACAATGTCCTCTTCTAAGCAGATCATGATCCATTCTGGCAGTGACACTCATTTTACAGAAATTAAACCTCAATGAGAAGCACTTACAAATATAAACAAAGCAGGTGCCCCAGTTGTAGCTCCGCTTCCGTAAAGTACAAGTCATCCTAACTTGTTCTCTTGGCCAGGGCAAAACAAATGTGTGTTTGTCTGCAGCTCAACCTTGAAAATTTGTCTGAAATCCTTGATGGAGGTGAATGCATCATTGCTCTTTCAGAGCACAATATCTCCTGTAGTGACTGTGACAGCTGGATATTTTTTGTCATCTCTTGTTGACAACAGAGCATGTCAGTCTCCCTTTTTAACTACTGTGAGTATACAAATTAGCAAAATTACCTAGAAGCCCTGTTTATTTGGTCAAAGGCCGTGCTTGGCGCTAGGGTGAATGCCTTAACCCCTAGGATGCCTTGGACGAGGTCACCTTGTCCTACACCCGGAAACTGGGGGGAGCGCTAGCGCTCCCCACATGTGCACCCCACCCACCCCCCCAAGGCAGGGATGGAAGGGGAAGCCCCTCCCCTTCCACACCAACCCCCCCACCCCCCTGTGATGTCAGCGCGCGATCGCGCGCTGATTTGTCACAGGGCCTCCTCCATGAGCTTCCAGCGCGATCGGAAGAGAAATGCTTTGCATTTCTCTTGCGATCACGTGGGGGAGGCCGAGAGAGGCTTCAAAGGGAAGGAAAGTTATTTCCTTCCCTTTGAAGTCTCTCTCTGCGTTTTGGCAGCCGGATTGAAAGCAATCCGGCTGTCAAAACGTCCACTAGACACCAGGGATTTTATTTTTTATTTCTGAAAGTGACCTAAGGGAGCGACCCCTTGGGGGCAAGGGTCGCTCCCAGGGGGGGCATTTTTTTGGAAGGCCTTTTCTGCCCCCCCCCCCCCGGCAGAAACCTCTAGGCACCAGGGATCTTTTCTTTTTTTTTCTTTTTGTTTTGTTCAGTTTTTTAGGAGGTGGGGAGCGACCCCTTAGGCAAGGGGAGGGGTCGCTCCCCTAGGGGGAAAATTATATTTAGGCCATTTCTGCCCCCCTTGGGGGCAGATTGGCCTATTTTTATGAGTCCAATCTGCCCCCAACCTAGTCAGAGCCCCATAAGTCACCCCATCTTGGATTCCCCTAGGTCTCTAGGTTTTAAAAATGCACAGGTTTGGTAGGTTTCCCTAGGTGCCGGCTGAGCTACAGGCCAAAATCTACAGGTAGGCACTTTGCAAAAAACACCTCTGTTTTCTTTAAAAAAATGTGATGTGTCCACGTTGTGTTTTGGGGCATTTCCTGTCACGGGGGCTAGGCCTACCCACACAAGTGAGGTATCATTTTTATCGGGAGACTTGGGGGAACGCTTGGTGGAAGGAAATTTGTGGCTCCTCTCAGGGTCCAGAACTTTCTGTCACCGAAATTTGGGGAAAACGTGTTTTTTTAGCCAAATTTTGAGGTTTGCAAAGGATTCTGGGTAACAGAACCTGGTCAGAGCCCCACAAGTCACCCCATCTTGGATTCCCCTAGGTCTCTAGTTTTCACAAATGCACAGGTTTGGTAGCTTTCCCTAGGTGCCGGCTGAGATAGAGGCCAAAATCTACAGGTAGGCACTTTGCAAAAAACACCTCTGTTTTCTGTCAAAAATTGTGATGTGTCCACGTTGTGTTTTGGGGCATTTCCTATCGCGGGCGCTAGGTCTACCCACACAAATGAGGTATCATTTTTATCAGAAGACTTGGGGGAACACTAGGTGGAAGGAAATTTGTGGCTCCTCTCCGATTCCAGAACTTTCTGTCACCGAAATGTGAGGAAAACGTGTTTTTTTAGCCACATTTTGAGGTTGGCAAAGGATTCTGGGTAACAGAACCTGGTCAGAGCCCCACAAGTCACCCCATCTTTGATTCCCCTAGGTCTCTAGTTTTCAAAAATGCACAGGCTAGGTAGGTTTCCCTATGTGCCGGCTGAGCTAGAGGCCAAAATCTACAGGTAGGCACTTTGCAAAAAACACCTCTGTTTTCTTTAAAAAAATGTGATGTGTCCACATTGTGTTTTGGGGCATTTCCTGTCACGGGCGCTAGGCCTACCCACACAAATGAGGTATCATTTTTATCAGAAGACTTGGGGGAACACTAGGTGGAAGGAAATTTGTGGCTCCTCTCCGATTCCAGAACTTTCTGTCACCGAAATGTGAGGAAAACGTGTTTTTTTAGCCACATTTTGAGGTTGGCAAAGGATTCTGGGTATCAGAACCTGGTCAGAGCCCCACAAGTCACCCCATCTTTGATTCCCCTAGGTCTCTAGTTTTCAAAAATGCACAGACTTGGTAGGTTTCCCTATGTGCCGGCTGAGCTAGAGGCCAAAATCTACAGGTAGGCACTTTGCAAAAAACACCTCTGTTTTCTTTAAAAAAATGTGAAGTGTCCATGTTGTGTTTTGGGACATTTCCTGTCACGGGGACTAGGCCTACCCACACAAGTGAGGTATCATTTTTATCGGGAGACTTGGGGGAACGCTGGGTGGAAGGAAATTTGTGGCTCCTCTCAGATTCTAGAACTTTCTGTCACCAAAATGTGAGGAAAACGTGTTTTGTAGCCATATTTTGAGGTTTGCAAAGGATTCTGGGTAACAGAACCTAGTCAGAGCCCCACATGTCACCCCATCTTGGATTGCCCTAGGTCTCTAGTTTGTAAAAATGCACAGGTTTGGTTGGTTTCCCTAGGTGCTGGCTAAGCTAGAGGCCAAAATCTACAGGTAGGCACTTTGCAAAAAACACCTCTATTTTCTTAAAAAAAATGTGATGTGTCCACGTTGTGTTTTGGGGCATTTCCTGTCACAGGCGCTAGGCCTACCCACACAAGTGAGGTATAATTTTTATCGGGAGACTTGGGGGAACGCTCGGTGGAAGGAAATTTGTGGCTCCTCTCAGGGTCCAGAACTTTCTGTCACCGAAATTTGAGGAAAACGTGTTTTTTAGCCATATTTTGAGGTTTGCAAAGGATTCTGGGTAACAGAACCTAGTCAGAGCCCCACATGTCACCCCATCTTGGATTGCCCTAGGTCTCTAGTTTGTAAAAATGCACAGGTTTGGTTGGTTTCCCTAGGTGCTGGCTAAGCTAGAGGCCAAAATCTACAGGTAGGCACTTTGCAAAAAACACCTCTATTTTCTTTAAAAAAATGTGATGTGTCCATGTTGTGTTTTGGGGCATTTCCTGTGACAGGCGCTAGGCCTACCCACACAAGTGAGGTATAATTTTTATCGGGAGACTTGGGGGAACGCTCGGTGGAAGGAAATTTGTGGCTCCTCTCAGGGTCCAGAACTTTCTGTCACCGAAATTTGAGGAAAACTTGTTTTTGAAGCCAAATTTTGAGGTTTGCAAAGGATTCTGGGTAACAGAACCTTGTCAGAGCCCCACATGTCACCCCATCTTGGATTGCCCTAGGTCTCTAGTTTGAAAAAATGCACAGGTTTGGTTGGTTTCCCTAGGTGCCGGCTGAGCTAGAGGCCAAAATCTACAGGTAGGCACTTTGCAAAAAACACCTCTGTTTCCTGTAAAACATTTGATTTGTCCACGTTGTGTTTTGGGACATTTCCTGTTGCGGGCGCTAGGCCTACCCACACAAGTGATGTATCATTTTTATCCGGAGACTTGGGGGAACATATACTAGCAAAACAGGTGTTATTGCCCCTTGTGTTTCTCTACATTTTCTCCTTCCAAATATAAGAGAGTGTGTAAAAAAGACATCTATTTGAGAAAGACCCTGTAATTCACCTGCTAGTATGGTCACGCCGGAATTCAGAAATGTGCAAATAACCACTGCTCCTCAACACCTTATCTTGTGCCCATTTTGGAAATACAAAGGTTTTCTTGATAGCTATTTTTCACTCTTTATATTTCAGCAAATGAATTGCTGTATACCCGGTATAGAATGAAAACGCACTGCAGGGTGCAGCTCATTTATTGGCTCTTGGTACCTAGGGTTCTTGATGAACCTACAAGCCCTATATATCCCCGCAACCAGAAGAGTCCAGCAGACGTAACAGTATATTGCTTTAAAAAAACTGACATTGCAGGAAAAAGTTACAGAGTAAAACGTAGAGAAAAATTGCTGTTTTTTTAACCTCAATTTAAATATTTTTCTTTTTCAGTTGTTATTTTCTGTATGAAACCCTTGTAGGATCTACACAAATTACCCCTCAGAATTTTGTCTACTTTTCAGAAATGTTTAGGTTTCTGGGATCCAGCATTGGTTTCATGCCCATTTCTGTCACTGACTTGAAGGAGGCATAAAGCACAAAAAAATGTAAAAATGGGGTATGTCCCAGTAAAATGCCAAATTTGTGTTCAGAAATTGGGTTTTCTGATTCAAGTCTGCCTGTTCCTCAAAGCTGGGAAGCTGGTGATTTTAGCCCTGCATACCCTTTGTTGATGCCATTTTCAGGGACAAAAACACAAGCCTTCTTCTGCAGCCACTTTTTCCCATTTTTTTAAAATGTATTTCACTGTATTTTGGCTAATTTCTTGGCCTCCTTCAGGGGAACCCACAAAGTATGGGTACCTCTAGAATCCCTAGGATGTTGGAAAAAAAGGACGCAAATTTGGCTTGGCTACTTTATATGGACAAAAAGTTACGAGGGCCTAAACGTGAACTGCCCCAAGTAGCCAGAAAAAGGCCTGGCACAGGAGGGGAAAAAGGCCTGGCAGCGAAGGGGTTAAGGAGGTGTACTGCCATTTGTTAAATTTTGTTTTGACCAATGACTTTGTGTTTCACCACTGCGCATATTAGTTGCTCAATGTTCACCAGTAGCACATGGTATGTTTTGTTCAGTTTAGCCGCCTATGGGCTTTGACATTGCATTAGTCATTACATTCTGTATTCTGCCTATTGGCTTTGACATGGCATTAGCCATTACTTTCTGTATTCAGTTGAGCCGCCTATGGGCTTTGACATTGCATTAGCCATTACATTCTGTATTCTGCCTATTGGCTTTGACATGCTGTATCCAGTCTAGCCGCCTATTGGCTTTGACATTGCATGCCTATTGACTTTGACATGATGTATTCAGTTTAGCTGCCTATTGACTTTGACATGCTATTAGATATTCTGCCTATTGGCTTTGACATGATATCATATATTACATTTTGTATTCAGCTCCGCTGCCTATTGGCTTTGACATGATATCATATATTACATTTTGTATTCAGCTCCGCTGCCTATTGGCTTTGACATGATATCATATATTACATTTTATATTCAGCTCAGCTGCCTATTGGCTTTGACATGATATTATACATTGCATTTTATATTCAGCTCAGCTGCCTATGGGCTTTGACATGATATTATACATTGCATTTTGTATTCAGCTCAGCTGCCTATTGGCTTTGACATGACACTAGACATTGCATTTGATATTTAGGTTAGCTGCCCATTGCCTTTAACGTGGAGTTAGACATTGCAGTTGAGAATCCAAGCTGTATTTTTCCAAGCTGTGTTTTTGCACCAGAGAACCAAGATGTTTTTCTCACAGTAGACTAGACCTGATAAGAGAGGGTACATGGGTGTTGTTTTTCTTCGCTTGAGCTTGGGAACAGGAGTAGTCTTGGAGACCTGGCCAGTCTCCAAAAGGCTTGCTCAGTTTCCCAGGTCTGAGAGGAGGGGGCACACCTTTGTAACGAATGTAACAGGCTGCAGAGAGTCAGATTCGAATCTGCCGGACCTCGTGCTGGAGCTTGGCGCCAGCTGCCAGCAATCCCGTGTGGGTAGATGAATCTCTTTCTCGCGGCTGACAGGGGTCATCAGCTTGCAGACCTTAGAAAGATGAAGCTGTAAATAGTTTCCCACACGGTGAAGTATTTGTTTTGCTTTGCATTCAATATCTTATAAATATAACCTGCTGTGTATATTGCAAACTGATATATTTTGTTTGATTAACGCGGGCTTGAAAGCTACTAATTCGTCATACATAAAAATTGTGGTTGGGGAAGGATTAACAACAATAAAAGTCTTCTTTGAACTCAGAAGTGCATTTCTAGTGGTTTATGTTAGTGCTTAGAAACTAGATAAGAGGAAAGCACTACAATTGGTACCAGAAGTGGGGTCGGTCATTAAGAGGTGATTAAGAGGGTGTTGACGAGTTGGTAGATTTCTAAGTGCACACTTTAAAAGTGTAATTGTTTTTTTGTTGTTTGGAGAATTACAGAAATTGTTTTTTTTGTTTGGAGAATCACAGTAGCACGGCAGACCATGTCTGAGAATGCATGTGTTGTTAAACTGCCCGATGGTGCTCGGAAAAACTGTGAATTGTTTTCTGTTTGGGGAATTACAGAAGCACGACAGACCATGTCTGAAAATGCATGTGTAGCTAAAATGCCTGATAGTGTTTTGAGAAATAATTTCTGTTGTACATATGTAGAAAAAGTGTCTTTTGGAAGTAATGATGACAGAAAGGTCTGGATACCTTTATCTGCTTACAGAGAAATGCAGGAGAAATGTAGGAAGTTGGAACATGAAAATAGGAATTTACGTGAGCAAATTAGCCCGACTGAAAGTTATAAAAAGGCTGTTTTAGAAGAATCTTTCTTGTCCCATTCCAGTAATGAGGGGGTTAAGACAGCTCCGAGCTGCACTGAGCTTTCGTGTGAGCCAGGGTTTTTGGCAGTGAAAGCGCATTCCTTAACTGATAAGATGGACGAGAGAGACCAGAATGTGATTTACGAGTTACCGTTGCAAAATGCACAAGTAAAACGAAGGATTTTAGAGCAAGACACCCCGACTTTCATTAGCTTGTTTGATTTTTGGAAAAAGAATAGCCCTCATTTGAGAGAAATCCTAACACTTTTGTATATGGTCACTGTGAAAAATTATATGCAGTTGCGCGCTTGTGATTTGGCAAATGAAATAATGCAGACTTTAGGTTTCTGCGCAGTGCAAGAAGGAAATACTTATGTACATGTAACTCAAGAACAAGGAAAGAAAATAGTGCCCCTAGCTAGAATCATACAATGGATCTGGTACTTGTAAGACAGGGCTAGAGTACCACAGGTAAAAGAGTTATCAATGAAGTTGTGTGCACCATTTGAATTCGTGTCTACTGAAGATAAAAAGCATGTTTGTTTTACTAATGATTCATTGACTGAAATGTTGTTTTCTGGCACAGGAGAAGGAATGGAGTTGTATAATGTGTGTCAGATTTTAAAGCAAGAGCTACGTGAGATGTGTCATTTTTACGCTGATTTTTGGTTCATTGCTAATGTTTTAGCACCTAACTGGTTCAATTACCTTGCAGATGTTAATGAGAAAAATTCAGAGAGAGAAGTGTACACCCAGAATTCTGCCTTAGTCGGGATGGCTAAGTGGGTGCCCCAGAAATGTGAACAGCTGAGAGAAAAAGCCACTTACAGGTGGGCAGAGATGAGAGAGATGCACATACCCCTAGATTTGATAAAAACTGTGCAGCACGCACAAAAGCAATCTGTCATGCAAGCAGTCACAGAGCAGTTGGGGAGAGGAAAGTTACCAGATCAGAAATGGCAAATTGATCAGGTTTTAGGGAGAGTGATTGCTGCAAATTACCAAGGAAAAATCGAAATTATGCTGATACCTAGAAAAGAATCTGATTCATTCATACAAATTGGAGACAGAATGGCCCAAATTGGCAAAAATGCAGTGAATGGAGGTTTGGTAAAGAAGGAGTCTGCCCCAGCCCTTCTGACAGTGCAAGAAAAGGGAAGCTGTGGCGCAGCAGATAAAAACCTCAGTGCTGATGTGTGGGCTGAAGCCCCAAGTGATCCTCCAGAACCTGCAGTGAATATAACAAAGGGCCCCAAAAACGTCCTGCTGATTATAAAACAGGGAAAGAAAGAGGAAGGGTGCAGTTTAAATGAAAAATGTTATTTGCAAGAAAAGTCATACTTGTTTCATTTGCAGATCCTACCACGTTTCGCCACTGTCCCTGAGTGTGCTGTGTGGTCCCCCTTCCGGTGTGTGCGTGTGGGGTCGGGGAAGGGACCGAATCCCCAACCTGAACCTGGCTGAGTAAAGTGCCAGCACCATGGATCCATTTTGCGCAAACTGCGCCTTCAGTTCAAGTTCAACTTGTTTGATTGCATTCTTCAACTGGAACTAAGCTGTGTTTTTTTTTTTTTCCCTTCTCATATGGAACTCCGACTTTTGCTTACCTTCCAGAAAACCTTTCAGGTGGACCGTGCACCTTTACATGAGCAGAACTCATGCCACATCAAATTGCTAACACTGTTGAATTAGAGACTCACTCAGAGTATAAAAATTGCCCAGTCTTTTCTATGTAGATGTATCTGATGTGAAAGGTTATGAAATCAATGTGTTAATTCACTTCTATTGCTTTACAGGGATTGCTTTGATCATTCAAATCTGACTTGCTGATAATGTTTTTTTTTGTTTGTGCTGATGTTTTTTTGTTTTTGTTTGAAACAAGAGATATGTGAAACAAAAATTCATTGGTCAAAGGGCGGAATGTACTGCCATTTGTTAAATTTTGTTTTGACCAATGACTTTGTGTTTCACCACTGCGCATATTAGTTGCTCAATGTTCACCAGTAGCACATGGTATGTTTTGTTCAGTTTAGCCGCCTATGGACTTTGACATTGCATTAGTCATTACATTCTGTATTCTGCCTATTGGCTTTGACATGGCATTAGCCATTACTTTCTGTATTCAGTTGAGCCGCCTATGGGCTTTGACATTGCATTAGCCATTACATTCTGTATTCTGCCTATTGGCTTTGACATGCTGTATCCAGTCTAGCCGCCTATTGGCTTTGACATTGCATGCCTATTGACTTTGACATGATGTATTCAGTTTAGCTGCCTATTGACTTTGACATGCTATTAGATATTCTGCCTATTGGCTTTGACATGATATCATATATTACATTTTGTATTCAGCTCCGCTGCCTATTGGCTTTGACATGATATCATATATTACATTTTGTATTCAGCTCCGCTGCCTATTGGCTTTGACATGATATCATATATTACATTTTATATTCAGCTCAGCTGCCTATTGGCTTTGACATGATATTATACATTGCATTTTATATTCAGCTCAGCTGCCTATGGGCTTTGACATGATATTATACATTGCATTTTGTATTCAGCTCAGCTGCCTATTGGCTTTGACATGACACTAGACATTGCATTTGATATTTAGGTTAGCTGCCCATTGCCTTTAACGTGGAGTTAGACATTGCAGTTGAGAATCCAAGCTGTATTTTTCCAAGCTGTGTTTTTGCACCAGAGAACCAAGATGTTTTTCTCACAGTAGACTAGACCTGATAAGAGAGGGTACATGGGTGTTGTTTTTCTTCGCTTGAGCTTGGGAACAGGAGTAGTCTTGGAGACCTGGCCAGTCTCCAAAAGGCTTGCTCAGTTTCCCAGGTCTGAGAGGAGGGGGCACACCTTTGTAACGAATGTAACAGGATGCAGAGAGTCAGATTCGAATCTGCCGGACCTCGTGCTGGAGCTTGGCGCCAGCTGCCAGCAATCCCGTGTGGGTAGATGAATCTCTTTCTCGCGGCTGACAGGGGTCATCAGCTTGCAGACCTTAGAAAGATGAAGCTGTAAATAGTTTCCCACACGGTGAAGTATTTGTTTTGCTTTGCATTCAATATCTTATAAATATAACCTGCTGTGTATATTGCAAACTGATATATTTTGTTTGATTAACGCGGGCTTGAAAGCTACTAATTCGTCATACATAAAAATTGTGGTTGGGGAAGGATTAACAACAATAAAAGTCTTCTTTGAACTCAGAAGTGCATTTCTAGTGGTTTATGTTAGTGCTTAGAAACTAGATAAGAGGAAAGCACTACAGGAGGGAAGGCCACAGGGCATGCCAATTGCCCAGGCCCTGTGGCCAACCTTGGCCGCACAAGGCCGTGTTTTGCGAAGGATGGATTAACGTCAGGTAATGTAATATCACTTAATGCTTAAAAAATATTAGAAATGTACTAGAAATAAAAACAAAGGTTACAGGGACATTATAGTTAGAAAATTGAATTTTAAAAAACCTTAGTAATTCACTGAAAAAAACAAAGGTTAGAGGGACGTTATAGTTAGGTTCTGAATTTACACGCACAAAACCATAGGAATTCAGCAGTTATAGTTAGAGTTATTTCAAGTAACCTTAGCTCATGCCCCAAGTTATCTATAACTTACGCAGTTGTCATACACAGCTAATTACCCCACATATTATCACTGATGACATCTTCTTTGGCATCATTGATATCATCACTGCAACATGTGCAACAAAATTATTGATGAGAAAATGATGCATGGCAGGGGGGCGGCATAGCATATATATATATATATATATATATATACATATATATATATATATATATAAAGGTAATTGCAACGTCTTTGCCGGCACGCGTATATATACACTAAAAAAAACAAAGGCTACAGGAACGTTATAGTTAGGTTCAGATTTTACACACACAAAACCAAAGAAATTCTGCTGTTATAATTAGAGTTGTATCCAGTAACCATAACTCGTGCCATAAGGTAACTATAACTCTCACCCTCGCCATGCACAGTTTTCTCATCAATAATTTTACTGCAAGTGTTACAGTCATATTATCATGAGAAAACAGTTTTCTCTCAAACGTGATTGATGAAATCCCAGCAGAAGGTTTTTTCACAAGGTAAAATCTCCTTAAAACACGCCTCAATTCCTAAAGTTTGTATGGTACCATCAACATAATATTTGTATTGTAACTAAAATCTATTATCACCCTTTATATGTTCTCCTTTTTGGGACTCTCAAAGCCTACCATTCATTGCAATGCATTTCAAAGGGGTGCTATCATGTATATTGGTCCCAAAACGGCTGCTAGCACATCCTAGTTAAATTGCTGACAGTCAGTCAGATCTCACCATGAGATCTGTGCTTACACTCTGCCCAGATGAGCTAATTTGGTTTTCTTTATATATCTAAAAAAAACTCTGAACAGATTTACATCTAACAACAAGAAGGGCACTCTCCTTTTACTATCAAATTTGGTTTAATTCCGTCCAGCGGTTCGGGCTGTAGTCATGTCTAAAATCTCTATGAGAATTAACATGGGAAACACTTTTTTTGATACCTCCCCCATTTTTTTCAGTCCCTTTTAGGAAGCAACAAAAATGTAAAGATGACTTTTGTGATTATGTTCCTGCTAGAGCGAGAGATCAGCATTTTGTTTAGTGCCAGTTTTCACCATACAATTGTGAAGAGTTAATGCGCCTGCTGCAAAGAACAGATCTGTATTTTTTGTGGATAGTTGAGTAGTTTATTAAAGCTAGCTGTTACCAGTGCTTTGAAACAAATGAAATGTATATGAGAGAGGGACTATGAGGAGATGAGGGGCACTGTTGATGGGTGGAAGTGAGGGAATCCAAGGAAAAGATCATGGGAGGAGGGGCCAGTAATGATGTGTCGCACTGGGAACCACCAGGGCTAAAGGCTGTGATGGTGGGTATGTGGCAAGGCAAAGTAACTGTGTCTTTTTTTGTTTTTTTTTTGTCTTTGGAGAACCTGCTGATTTAGGGAAGAAGACAAGGTAAAGTAACCAACGTTTTTTACTGCTGCACACATGAATCACTTACACACCCACCAATAGTTTCAGAGCAACATCTCTACCTTCACCGTAGGATACTGTTTTAGAAGGAAGAATTTAGCCTGTAGTGGAAATGGCATCCAAGTGAATGCCTGTTGCTCAAGCTCTAATTCAGGTAATGGAGGACCGGCCAGAGGTAGAATCAGAGCCTGAGACAGCAGATACTGAGACAGCATCTGAGGGAGAGGACAATAGAGCAGAATCTGGAAGTGATTTTTCAGTCAGTGGGGTCCGATCCGACGACTCATCTTCCATTGATTTTGAGGGATACAATGATGACAGTTGTGCTCTCCCTTTGCAGTCTGTACAGTGGGACAACAGTGGTCTTTTGCTAGTGATACTAGATATAAAGTTGATAGAGCCAACTTTTTGCCAATTGACTACGTCCATCTCTTTTTGGATGTTCACTACCTTGACTAAATTGTGCATCAAACAAATTTGGGTGTCTAGCAATTTCTGAGAGAGTATGGAGGCACTCTAGGGCCTCGTCCTAAGGCACACAAGTAGACTCCCACTTCACTGGAGGAATTGAAGGTATTTTTGTGACATGCTCAAAATAGAGTTAGTGCAGGAACCAACCTTGCAGTGTTACAGGTCTACTCGGATGGCTTGAGTAACCCCCATCTTTGCACCCTACATGAGCAGTAATTGTTTTTTGCTATCGCAGCCGTGCTGCATTTCAATGACTATTCTGCTGCATTGCCATGGAACCAACAAAGTTTGAGGTTTGCAGGCGATTAATGGTCAAAAAATGTGGTGAAACCCATGCATGTCAGCCCAGCGCTGTTTCCTGTTTGGGCACTAGGCCTACCCAAACAAATGAAGTACCATTTTCATTGGAAGAATTGTGGAAGCCTATCATATTAGAACATTTGCTATTTCCTATTGTATTTTGCTGCATTTGTGCCTTTCAACATGGGCCAGTGTATAAGAAAGATAACATTTTGAAAAATACTCTCCAAATAATACGCTTGTACGGATACCCACAAATTCAGAGATATAGAAGTCACCACTGCTCTTAAACTCCATATCTGGTGCCCATTTCAGAAATACATAGGTTTCCTTGAATATCATTATACACTTTTGCTCTTTCGCTATAGGAATTGGTCTATACTCAGTACCTAATGAGAAACCATTCTAAAGTGCAGCTTGGTTGTTGGCTCTGGATAACTTTGCTTCTTGGAGAACCTATAAACCCTACAAATCCCCACAACCAGAAGGGTCTATTGGACAAAATGGTATATTGCTTTTGTCAAGCAACCATCATGACAAAAAGTAACAGATGGAAATATTGTCAGAAATGCCTGTCTTTTCCTACTCATTTTCAATATTTCTTTATTTCAACTATTATTTTATTTGACAAAACCTTAAGGGATATACACATATGACCCCTTGCTCAATTTGGAATTTCATGTACTTTTCAGAAATGTATAACTTCCCTGGATCACCCATGGGTTTCACACTGGTTTCCACCGCAAACTTTAGGTTGAGAGCACAACAAAAATAGGGAAAATAGGCTACATCTTAGAACAATGCCAAAGCTGTGGTACAAAATTAGGTTTTTGAATTCAGCTCTGCATGTACCTAAAAGCAGGGCAGATGGTGACTTTAGTACAGCACACCATTTGTGGATGCCATTTTTAGGCAAAAGAACTGACACTTTTATCCGAAGAACGTTTTCCCTATTTTGCTGGGGAAAAAAAACTTTTGCTATACTTTGCCTAGGTCCCTTCCAGGGAAATCCACAAACAGTGGGTGCCTTTAAAATTCACAGAATGTTTGAAAAAAGGATGCAAATTTGGCATGGATACCATAGGTGGGAGAGTGTTATGGAGCGCTAAGCGCAAACTACCCCAAATAGCCAAAAAAGGGATCAGCACAGAGGGTGGAGGGTAGTATCTAAGGAGCTAATACGTCTTTGCAGTATAACTCTAAAATGCACCTGTGGGTGAAGTGTTTTGTTATATGTGGCCATTTAATATGCTAAAACGTGGCAGGCATCCTTGAATGAGTGTACGTCTTAGAGTTGAATAAATGTGAAAATATACCCTCTATATGCTGCATTAAACTGCCATTTCAACATGGAAAATTAAACCTTTTGCCTTGCCTAAACCTTCCTTCTTAATACTCATAAATCATCCATAAGGTAGGCCCTTCAAGCCCCTTGGGCTGGGTGCAATGTATTTAGAAAGCACCACATGTATATTTAAT
Source organism: Pleurodeles waltl (assembly GCF_031143425.1). NCBI lineage: Eukaryota > Metazoa > Chordata > Amphibia > Caudata > Salamandridae > Pleurodeles > Pleurodeles waltl. Next base: position 882,347,964 of record NC_090443.1, read on the forward strand.
GTTTTAAATGGCCTGGCAGTGAAAAACCTCCAAAGTTGATTTATTTTCATTGTAGTAAGGCTGTCTCTCCCATAGGAAAATACTGGGTGACATTATAGCAATCAATGAGGCATATTTATACTCTGTTTGCACTCAATTTGTGTCACTATTTTAATGCAAATTCAGCGCAAACTGAACTCCATATTTATATCTTGATGCTAGACCCATCTAGCATAAAAATATAGGAGTTAATGTAATTTTTGGGATGCGTAAATCTACTGTGCATCATGGAGATGCAAAGTAGGCGTTCCTGTCGAAAAAATGACTCCAAGCCTGTAGCGCCATATTTATCCCAGGTGGGAGGCTGTGATGCTATTAATTTTGTTTGACCAATGACTTTGTGTTTCACCACTGTGCATATTAGTTGCTCAATGTTCACCAGTAGCACATTATATGTTTTGTTCAGTTTAGCTGCCTATTGGCTTTGACATGACATTAGACATTACATTTGATATTTAGGTTAGCTGCCTATTGGCTTTAACGTGGAGTTAGACATTGCAGATGAGCTGTGCTTTTCCAAGCTGTGTTTTTCCACAAGATGGACCAAGCTGTTTTCTTCACACCAGACCTTAGCTGATAAGAGCACGTGGATTTTGTGTTTACCTCGCAATCCAGTCTGAGAGCAAGTGAGCTCAGGAGAATTGGCCCCTCTCCAAGGTTCTTCGGCTCTCACACTGAGTTTGCTATTAAGGATGACTCTGGGCTACGGTGAGTTAGATTTAAATCTGCTTGACTTCAGACAGGAACTAGACGTCAGTTGCCTGCTTCCCGTTTGGGTAGAGAATCTCTTTCTCGCAGTTGACCGGAGTCATCAACTTGCAGACCCCAGAAAGATGAAGCTGAGCTATAAGCCTTACGTGATGAAATTTTGACTTTTATGCTTTGCTTTGAAGTTATGCTATAAATGTCTTCACCTATATTTGCTGTGTACATTGCAACTGAGAAGTACTTTCATATATTTTGCTTTCATTGCGGCGACTACTTTTGAACGTGTGCTTCCAATCTACTAATTTCATCTCTCAGGAACTTGTGGGTGGGGAATTAACAACAATAAATGTCTTCTTTAAACTAAGAAGTGCATTCCAGAGAGGTTCTGTGAGCTCGGTTATGAGATAAGAGGGAAAGCAGAACAGATGCGGACCCAAAAAATGACATTAATCCCATTTTGTGTCAAATTTTAATGCCTGGGTCTGACCAGATGTTGAAATGAGGCAAATACACCACTACTTAAGGACAATTCACAGAAGGAACATTTGCTATCTCCAGGACAACATGGAAGTTATACTGCTCCAGCTAGGCACATGACACAGACGTCCGCAATGACAGCTGCTCTCTCCACCTCCACAACAGCAACCCCAAACACCACCACAGCACCCACAAAGACAACGCAGAAGGCAGGAGAGAATATTTAGGCAGAGGACAACCCTCCTTGACCTCAGGGAGCAAGACATCATCAGGACGTACCATCTCAACCGGGAGTCCATTCTATGACTGCTGAATCAGATTGCACCAGACATTATAGAAAGGCTGCAAACTCCCTATAAGATACCACCCATCACGAAGCTCCTCACTGTTCTGCATATGCTGGCTTCTGGATCCTTTCAGACAACAGGGGCACTAGTGGCTGGTGTCTCCCAGCCATCAATATCAGTTTTCCTGCCTAAGGTCCTAGATGCCAATATCCGCCTCACACCCCACCACTTCTGCTTCCCTAACACCTAGCAACTGCAGCAGAAGACCAAGCAAGGATTCTATGTGATTGCTGGGTTTCCGCATGTGCTGGGTGCAATGGACTGCACCCATGTACAACTGGTGCCACCTGCAGCTACGGAACACCTATACAGGAACCGCAAACACACACATTTGATAAATGTGCAGGCCATTATGGACCACAGTGGGCTCTTCACCAACATCTCAGCCAAGTACTCCAGCAGTGTCCATGATACTTGCATATTCTGGCACTTCACCATCAACTAGCAGTTCCAGGATGGACAATATGGCAATAACCTACTTGTCGGTAAGTCAACCAACCAATCAATACACATACAGCACACAAACCCTGTAGGACAAACAACATAAATACCACAACAAAGACGCATGGGACCACAGATGTACTGGCAACAATACATATGCAACATGCCGCAGTACTTTACAATGATTGGCCATCAGAAATGCAGACACCCACATATACCTAGCACACAGACAAACTAACAGCCACACCACATGAAGGACAGGTAGAGCTATGTCCCCTTTGCATATGGAAGAAGATGACAAACCACTACAAGTGTCCAATGGTTGACTACTAAGTATACTTCACATACATTAGACCAAACCAACAATAGCTCAGACATGTCAATGGCCTATGGCCTTAGCATGTAAAGAAAGTCACACCAAGGCACATCCTGACCTCCTTCATGGGGAGCAAGATTCAGTCACAATCCACATCAAATGTTACCCAAGTGGTGCCAACTACAACCACATCCCATCGACACAGGCCTGACATACCTGTAGGCTGCACATACATCTGTCAAATGCATTGTATTGTACACATAGGAAGACTAATGTGCCTGCCATTAAAGACAATGGGGCAGAATCATAAGAAATATGCACCCCCTATCACCATCAAGCCTCTACTGTAAACTAACAATAGTATACCATGGTGCAGATTCACTGCTAAGCTGTAATGTACATGGATGTCATAGTAGGCCCCTGTAGGAGTATGGAGGACATGACTGGCCATAAATGCACTGCACTAAGTGACACTTCAGAAAAATAGTAAGGCCCCCTCTTAAAGTCTGCACTGTGCATGTGTGGTAAGTCTGGCTGAAAATCCAATTACTAAGGAGCTAGGACATAAACCGGTACCAAATGTGATCATCATACTAATATGTGAAACACACCCTTGGACACCTGGACACTCATCACAAGTTTGTTGTCCGGCAGAGGCCGCTTGGTAAACTTCCACCACAGTTAAACCCTGCTGGCCCAGTTAGGAGTACACTGTTCGGCGTGTGGGCGGAAACACTATTTTCGGTACGCCGGCCCAGCTGGGAAGAGGGCCAAAACATTGCAGCCGGTGCGTAAGTGATCCGGTTTCAATGTGGCGTTGGGGCGGGTGCAGCAGCACCGGTTGTGTTTTTTGCTGAATGTAATTTGTGCATTGGAAAGAGCTACAGGTCTGTCCAAGGGGTCCCCGGTACTTCCCATGCCAAGTGCATGGCCAGTACAGGGGCCTCCAGAGGGCACCTGACAGCCCCATTCCACCAGCCCTTGCATGGCGGTGGAACTGCCACGCAAAGGTTGGCAGATTTGAGAGTCGAAATCGGGAAGGCAGCACTGCTTGCAGCGCTGCCCTGGCAGAGTAAGACCGCTGGGACTGCCAGGCAGCTGGCTGGTGCCAACGGTCATAATGTGGGAGTCATCCTGCCACAACTGCGGCAGTCCAACGGCCACTGTGAGTCTGGCATTTCTGAGACCGTTAGTTAACACAGCCATCATCTGCCACTAAGGCCCACTAAGTGTTGCACTGCATGCGTAATGCCACATTTCTACTTCGACGGAATAGGCTGGCTTTGTAGGGCAACTATGCTGGCTACACATCTGATACCACTGTGTTGCAAGGAAGTGGTAGCTTCCACCTAATATGAGGACCCTGCTCCTAAAATGGACTACACAAAACATGTTGCATAAGTGATGAGCATACGTATTGGAATACAGATGGTCATATACAGGTCCTTGAGTCAGTACTCAAGAATGTCATGTACATCAACACAGTCAAATTAAACCATGTTACAAGACCTAGAACATACACAACACCACAATCATCTCTGATTCACCACTCAAACTGCAACCAATTACTTTCATGCAATATTTGAGATCCCTCTCATGTCTTCACAAAATTTCCCCCTCTTATCTTTGAAGCTGACCAAGGTTATGGAATACAGCCGTGGATCATGACCCCAAGTGCAAATCCAACTACCAATGACCAGCATGCCTACAAAGAAGCACACCAGAAAACATGCAATGAGGTAGAGAGGAGCTTTGGCCTTCTCAAATCCCAGTCCAGGTGCCTGGACATGACAGGAGGAAGCCTCCTGTATGCTCCCCTGGTGGTATGCAAGATCATACTGGTATGTGCTATCCTGCAAATCATGTGTGTCAGAAACAATATCCCCTGGGATGGACAAGTAGATATCCACAATGAGGAGGAGGATGATGAGGCTGAGGACCTTGAGGGGGACCAACCAAACACAGCGGCAGCAGTTGGCAGGAGACAGTCAATTGTTAACAACCTTTATACCTAGTCAACCAAAAAAGTACTTAAAAAATCCCTCCAATAAATGTTGTTTAACAACATAATCCTTGGTCTGCTCATTGTCCAATATATATACCATTGGAATGTGAATCTAACCTCAGGGAGTGTGTCAGAAACACAAAAACAAAAAGTATGGTACACGCATCCTTGGTGATTTAGGGAGTGCTACAGACTCCATCTCACATATCAATGACATCCTAATCCCTGGCATGTGACTTCTTAAGGCCAAGTGCACAACTACATATATTGTTACATCATGTGGGCAATGTGCGTGGGGTGTGGCTGGATGCCATGAGGGTAGCAGCCTCTTCGTGAGGCTCCCGTCTATTACTCTCCGTCTCGGGGTGTTCAAACCTGCGTGGTCCCAACAAAACGGCTCACAATGGGGCTGAAGGCTTGGGGAACCCAGCAGCCGCAGTACCGGAGGCTATCTTCGCCTGACAATAGACTTTTAGAGTTATTCAACCCGGGCGACCCCAGACCGCGAGCAATCCAAGATGGCGGCCGCCATCTTGAACATCGCATCGGTGCCTCTAGCAGCAACGAGAAACACCCAGAGGCTCGGAAACTGAGGCAGTGAGCCCGGGGTCTGCAGGGAGTGAAGGATCCGCCCGGGTGGGCTGCCCGAATGCCTGGAAATACCTGGTACTCCTGCGGGGCTGAACCAGTGGAGAGTCCCCACACTGGGGGGACTCCCGAATGACTCCGGCGGTTGTAGGGATCCGGGCGGCTCAAGCTGGAAAGAGCGGCTGGACCACGGCCAACACCGTGATCTTGCGCCTGGACCGGAGTTGCCGCATTGGAATGAGGCATTAGCTCAGTAAACTCAAAACAGCAGCTTTACCCCACAGTTATTTTAAGTACTGCCGAGAATCGTACGGAAACATATGCCCTACTTGTCATGAAACGAAGGTTGCAGAACCTTCTGAGAGCCTGGACCTGCTTCAGAACAACTTCGAGCAACAGACAACTAATGGAGAACAAACATTTAAAGCAAGTGGACACCAAACCACCCCTTGGCCCCTGGAGGAACCCTTGAGCGAAACTCTTAAATCTAAGACTTGCAACTTCAGTCCTGTGCATGCAGGAATGAAAAAGGCCCCTTAGACCCTATCTTTCAGCTAACAAGGTGGTGCTACAGGCGATTAAGAGAGAATGCAAACGGGGCACATCTGCTGCCCTGTCGCAGTGGATCACGGCAGCTGTTGGAACACAGCCGCCCTGTGCGGAGAGTCGACCGAGGTACAGCTAGAGACCTCCCTTACAGTTTTGGGGGCAAGGATTTACTGGAAAAAGAGGAATAGCGCCGCAAACAGCATACCCAGTTCCTTTGAGCGCATAGGTCCTAAGAAATCTGAGCAGAGCTTCCTACAGTGTACACATTGAAAAGCACACACGATGGGAAGAACGGGCAAGAAAAAAGACCCTGAAACAAAAAATGGACCATCCCTGAGAGAGATGACTGCTCTGGGGGACCCCACGGGCCCCATCCTCGAGGGGAGGGGAGGAGACCCTACTCTTCAAGATATCCTTTCGGCTATCTCAGCATCCCGGGTGGTGCTGGAAGGAAAAATAGACGCGCTGTCCTCTGATTTCACAGTGCTCAGGGATGATCACCGCCGTCTGGCTGAGAAAGTGACCACTACAGACAAGAAACTTGAAGAATTACGCCCTGAGATTAAAGGCAATACCAAAGCAACACAACAAATGGAAAAACGAATCCGGGCACTGGAGCTACGCGCAGAAGACGTGGAAAACCGATCTCACCGAAACAACATTCGGGTGATCGGACTGCTGGAACGGGCCGAAAAATCAAATCTGGTGGAGTTTCTTGAGTGCTGGCTGAGAGAAGAGGTTGCTGAGGATGGCCTGTCTCCCTTCTTCGCAATTGAGAGAGCGCACCGAGTCCCGACTCTCCTACCTCCTCAAGGGGCTCCCCCGCACCCAATCTTAGCTAAACTACTTCACTACAGGGACAGAGACTACCTGCTTAGCCAGAGCAGGAAAAGAGGAGACAGCATACTTGAAAACCAGGTGGTCTGCATCTTCCCAGATTTCTCCAAGGAAGTACAGAAACAGAGAGCGTCCTTTAGGGATGCCACCAAAAACTCTGCAAAATGGGAATTCAATATGGAATGATGTTTCCTGCAAGGCTGAGAGCAGTGACCAAAACAGGCATACAATTTTTCAATACAGCCGAAGAGATCTGGCAATGGATCGACATGCATCCACAGGAAGACAGTCCGCGCAGCCAGGAATCCTCCCAATCGGAACGACAGAAGAAAACCATCTCCAGCAGGGCCTCAAGGGTGGGTATCCCATCTCCGACAGAAATGCTGAAAGAGAGACAAAAAGCGATGGAGGCGGCTGCTTCCCTGGGGAGTCCGGAGACGGGCTCTCATAAACTGACACAAGACGACCATGAGCAGTTGGGATCCGAGGCGGAATCGGAGCTGTTGCATTCGTCGGACAGGGTCAGCCCCAATGTGACACCTGGCACTTCAGACTGCATCATCTGAGGGGACACTCTCCAAAACCGCTGAAGAGAATCTGTAATACTCAAGAGCGAAAAGGCACTTCACCTAAAGGGATGGCAAAGTCTTAGTCTGAGATCGTCTCCTCACCCCACAGCACTTCAATGGCCGAACTTGCAGGAAAACAAGTAAACTATCAACCCAGCATGCTACTTACCCTGAGACGAGGAGAAGGTGTCTCAGTGCACTTTGGATTCAAGATAAGAGCACACCCCCACTTTGACACTCTGGTTGTATCCTTTTTGGTTTGGGCGAGGGAAGTTCCTACTTTTGTCCCGGGGATGGGGAGTTGGGTTCTTGATTGTTGGGATTTATGGGTGGGGATAACTGAGCATCTATCAGATTTCACTATGAGCATGGCTCAAACTTGGGACTCTATTAAAGTGGGTGGAGCATGTGGTAATACAGGAGGAGTGATGCTGGACCAAGGGGAGGGGGGAAGTCTTCAAAATGATAATGCTAAAATCATATAAATATCTCTTGTGGAATGTAAGGGGCATGCATTCGATGGCCAAGAGATATAAAATGTTTTCATTCCTAAAACGCAGGGGAATTCAAATTGCAATACTCCAAGAAACTCATCTGACACAGGCAGAGGGAACGGCATTACAAAAGAGATGGTGAGGTCAAGCATATTTTACTTCTTATTCTGTATTTGCGAGGGTTACTTTAATCTGGATCCGAGCTGGGGTCCCTTTTCAGATGCTGGATAGCCTCTTAGACCCTGAAGGCAGGCTTGTGGCAGTTCGGGCCGACTGGAGGGTAGTGACCTTACACTGATTAATATATATGCTCCCAACACTGACCAGGGAGAATATTTTACAAGCATATCAGGAATATTGGCCCCTTACTTGCAGTCCTCAGTCATACTGGGGGGAGATTTCAATTGTGTGGGGGACCCTATCCTGGACAGATCACACCCACCTCTATATTACTCGCCACTAACGAGAGCGTCTCGTCATTTCTCGACCTGGCAAAGGGACTGGGGGCTGATCGACGCCTGGCGTAGGCTACACTCAGATGAAAGGGATTACTCATTCTTTTCTCAGCTACAGGAGTTGCATGTTAGACTAGATGCATTCCTCTGTACCTCAGACGTATTCCCCCAGATATACAATACAGAAAATTTAACCTGCACTTTATCTGATCATAACCCCCTACTATTCTCAATGAGATGGGGGTCTCCCATCCCCAGCATCCCCACCTGGAGGCTAAACCCTGACACCCTTGAGGACCCGCTCTTTCGGGGGGAGTTGCGGCAGCACATCACTCAGTTCTTTAAAGAAAATTACTCATCTGCTGTTAACCCCTTGAACGAATGGGACGCTTTTAAAGTGGTGATAAGGAGGAGATGCATAGCAGGCGCGGTGGGGGTGCGTAGGATCCTACTAAGGGACACAGAACGTGCTGAATATAAACTGAAGGAAGACGAGAGAGACCGACCTGAGAACCCACACCTGCAGAAATCCATTTTAGAACTTAAGGCGGAAGTGGCAGATTGTACAGAACGCCTCCGATGCTTTGATTTTAGAAGTTATCTCGCCCGTGTGCATGGGGAGAGAGACAAGGCCGGCCGTTTACTTGCATGGGTAAGATCACGGTCCAACAGGTCCCCAGTCATAATAAATATAACCACAGAACAGGGGGCTCACATATATGGACAAGAACAAATTAATGCGCGTTTTGCATCCTATTATGAACACCTATACAAAAATAGAACTGATCGCCCCTTGGGAACCATAATGGACTATCTAGCGGGTCTGCAAATTAGCTCATTACCACCTGATGCACAGGGACTACTAGATGGGCCCATCACACAAACAGAAATCAAGGAGGTCATTAAAAGCCTGGACAGAGGGAAAACCCATGGGACAGATGGCCTCCCTATTGAATTTTACGCCACCTACACAGACATACTCTCACCACGTCTAGAAAGCCTATATAAAACAGCCAAAGAACAGGGCGAGCTACCAACTACGGCCCGGGAGGGGATTATAATTCCTCTCCTCAAACCAGGTAACAATGTAGCAGAGGTGGGAGCTTTCAGGCCCTTATCCATGTTAAACCTTGATTATAAAATTCTCAGTAACATTTTAGCAACCAGGCTGCTCCCATTTATGACCACATTGATACACCCTGACCAATCAGGCTTCATCCCAGGGCGCAGCACTGCCAGCAATATTCGTAGACTCCTTGCCATTATGAGAGACCAGGCAGCTGGATCCACTCACACCGGAGTATTGGCAGTAGACATTGAGAAAGCGTTTGACAGTTTGGACTGGGAGTTCCTTTACACAGTAATGGCACATCTGAAAATAGGGCCTGACTACATCTCCTGGGTGAAACTCTTGTATACTAAACCCACGGCTATAGTGCGCACGGGCCAGACGATCTCCAGAAGGGGAACATCCTTTTTTCCGACTTTTTTTTCCCGAAAGTAGTGGTTAACGAAAGCGCAACAACCCCTTTTTTAACTACGACTCCGGTTTTTTGTGCCTTAACTACGTATGTTCTGAACAACGAACATGCGTGGTTAAGGTACAAAGAAGTGAGTTGGCGAAGGTAAGTGGTGGGTTTAGGTTTTGGGGAGGGGGTGGGGGGTCAGGGGGTTTTAGGTTTTGGGGTGGGGTTGGGGGGGTAGGGCGTTTTTGGTTTTGGGGAGTGGGTGGGGTGTTTTAGGTTTTAGGGTGGGGTTGGGGGGTTGGGGCGTTTTTGGTTTTGGGGAGTGGGTGGGGGGTCAGGGGGTTTTAGGTTTTAGGGTGAGGTTGGGGGGGTGGGGCGTTTTTGGTTTTGGGGAGTGGGTGGGGGGTCAGGGGGTTTTAGGTTTTGGGGTAGGGGTGGGGAGGTGGGGCGTTTTTGGTTTTGGGGAGTGGGTGGGGGTCAGGGGGTTTTAGGTTTTGGGGTGGGGTTTGGGGGGTGGGGTGTTTTTGGTTTTGGGGAGTGGGTGGGGGGTCAGAGGGTTTTAGGTTTTGGGGTGGGGTTGGGGGGGGTGGGGTGAGGGATGTAGGGTGAATGGTGCCTATTTCTAATGACTTTATCAGGAATGCCTTTACAACGAAATATCGTTGTTAAGGCATTCGTGGTAAAATCATTAGTAGTAGCAACGAGGTCGGTGTTCCGACCTCGTTGTTAAGGCAGTAGTTGTTTTTGAAGTCGTTGTTTCGTCGTACAGTCTCTCCAGAAGCTATGGGGTCTAACGAGGAACTAGACAGGGCTGCCCATTGTCTCTGCTTCTTTTTGCCCTGGCGATGGAACCCTTAGCAGCTGCTACTAGGGCGGGAGGAGGAGGTCCGGGAATAATGGCAGGAGGCAAGAGACATTGTATAGCCCTCTATGCAGGCAACCTGTTAATATTTTTAGAAGACATTCAGAGAGATCTGCCTTGGGCACAGCGTTTGTTATCCTGGTTTGAGGAATGCTCGGGTCTAAAGGTAAATTGGGACAAAACTCGTTTGTTCCCACTGGGGGGACCCCGGGTTCCCCCACCGGACTTAGAACTAGTCCGATGGATCCCGACAGGGCTCCCTTATTTGGGTGTAAGAATCTATCACGAACCGCAGGATATTCTGGAGGGCAACATTGGTAGCTCCATACGTTCTATAAAACCCTGCATATCATTCTGGCAGACCTTACCACTATCAGTGATAGGGAGAATAGCAATTCTTTAAATGATCATACTCCCAAGGCTACTGTATCACTTTGTGGTGTTGCCAATTTGGAGAACTAGAAACTACAATAACATCATTTATATGGGGAGAGGGAAGGAGGAGAGTGGCCCTATCCAAACTTCAGCAACAAACCTCAGACGGCGGTATCAGATTTTGAATCGTATTACTTAGCTGCTCAACTTCAGTGGTTAGCGCAATGGAGGTCGAATAGAGCAGAAGGGTGTTCAGCTGTGAAAGCATTTACGCCCACAGAGCTCAGATTGTTTAAGGTCTTACTGAGAATCCCTGGGGATGGTAAAGATGACCCTCCGGAATTGAAAATCCTGACTCGGTGCTGGGGGTCTTTCCTACGCAAAATTGGGGTGAGGTTCCCATATTCCCCAGAATTACCCCTTTTGTCATTACGAGCCCTCCCACGCCGGAGCTCATGGACGGAACTTAAGTACTGGGCCGAGGCGGGGATCTTAAAAGTGGGGGACCTATTTAAGGATGGAGAGCTGATGCCTTTTGAGGCCCCTAGGGCAGAATTTGGAATACCGGGGGGACATTTTTTGCTACATGGGGCACTGGTGGCCTGCATCCGCAGACACTGGCAGAAGAGAGGGGGGAACCCACAACTCAGGCTATATGCACTTACTTGACTTCTGCAACTGGTACACACAAGGCAGTTTCGACTCTCTATGGCCTATTACGAGCAGACAGAACTGCCCACCTGACCCTACTTAAACAAATGTGGGAAAAAGACCTAGGCCTAGATATTCCGGAAGAGGAGTGGGAGCGTATACTAAAGGGGCTTCCCAGAGCAACACGAAATGCCAGATTCAAACTCATAAACTTCTATGTGCTCCACCAAGCATACCTGATGCCAGCACGTATTAACAAATACTTTGGGAAAGTAACAGAAGGTTGCCCCAGATGTGGCTTGATAGCGGCAGAATTCAGGCATATGTTCTGGGACTGTCCTATCCTGGACCACTACTGGACCGAGGCACTCCTCACCTTATCGCGACTGTTAGAAAAAACAATACCCCGTACTATAGGTCACTGTCTCTTAACTGGTTTCCACACCACGCTAAGACTAAAGTCTCCGACAGGTTCCAGGACTTGGCTCTTTCTTTGGCCAGGCGAGAGATCTCAGCATCTTGGAAAAACCCAAGGGGGCCCAGAGCGTCCCTTTGGAAGACTGAACTATCTAAATGAGCAAATAGCAAATGGACTGTTCTGCACCGAGAAGCCAGGCGTGGAATCAGATCTCCAGAAGTGCCAGAGGGGTGGGGGATTTTGCTTGAGATCTTGAAGGCCGAAACCCAGAACTGAATATTCCATCGGGGGAGCTCAATCCACACATGAGGATTCTGTCCTTAGATTGTCTGGTTATGCACAGAACCCAAGGAACCTTAAACACATCATAGAGCTCGCTAGGGAGGGAATAAGGTTGGGAAAATGGGTGGGATGTTAAAGTGTTGCTCCAAGTTTATTCTAATAATGTATGACCATTGAATTGAGAATCATATTAGCCATATGACTTGTTTGTAACTGAATAATCAAGACCACTCGAAGACTGTATATTTGCAAGTAAAACTTAAAAGCACAATAAAATATGGTTTAAAAAAAAAATCATGTGGGCAATGTGCAATTTCATGGGCCATTCACCAACACAACACCATCCCTAACAGGTTGCATGCAAGGGGCCACACATAAGGTAGGGGCTGTCAAGAAATGGAGGTTAAGTAATGTCAGAACTGAACACTGTTACTACTCAGTGTGAGAGTAGCTTTTTCTGCACCATACATGTGTGTCAAGGGGGGGCATCATAGGTGATGTTGCTTCTTGCCATGGAATTTAGTCAATGATGGAAGCTGAGCCAGCACAGTGTGTCCATGGGAATATGTACTGGCACTGCAGTAGGCCACATCCCTGCCACATGGAGGACTGTAAATCATGTATGGCACATACACATTGGCTGAGGAATAGTTAATGGCTTGGCAGTGACATAGAGCAGCTAGGGGTGTTGAATCCATATACAAGCACATTACAGATTGTATGGTCTATGATTATTAATGGGAGAATGCATCTGCCAAATGACAGTCTGGCTAGAATGTAGGCAGAGTGTGTAACACGCCCTATCCACATAGGATGCACACCTGTCACACAAATAGGCTTGTTTCACACATGCCTAGTGCTAATAATGAGAAATACATGAAGATTAATGTATGGGTGTTCATCCTATGTAGCAACGTGTATGTCATTATTCACAATGACTGACCTGTGTCTGCATGTCTTCACAGTATGTCCTGTTTAACAACATTGCACATCACATAGCAATACAAACCACTCATTGTCACTTACATGACAGATCCATTGCATGGTACCAAATGTAACTAAATAGCTCATACATGTACTGGCCTCCAATATCACAATCATGTGTGGCATGTGTGAACATGTGCAGCATTGTCCTATACTGTCAGAGACCCACATTACACTGAGTGGGAGCAGACACTGCCATATCGCTAGCATCTGGCAAAGGATAAATACAGCACTAAGAAAATAATATACCTCAACATCAGTCAGTCATCATAACGGTCAGCTAGTTTGTTGCATGCTGGGAAAATTGCATTGCCAGGTTCAACGGTGGATGTCGATGGACAACTCTGAGATACCCACAAATTCTTGCTGATACAACACGCCATGTCACGTGGGGACTACTCAAGTGCTGTGGCATGTGTAAAGTCATGTGTGTCTGGCACTCATTACATCTCAATAATATCGCCAATAGGACAGTGACTACTAAGTTGACAGTTGTAGGAGATGGGAATATCTCCACATTACACAAGTCACATGTTGTATCCTGTCCCAATATCACCTGACAATGTTGCTGTAGAAGATGTGTAGAAGGTGCTAGCAGACAAAAAAATGGGAGCAATGGAGGACACAAACACACCTCACAAGTTATGGCAGATACAAGGGATAATGGCCAGACAAACACCAAAACAGACACTGTAAGACACCAATGTCTATATGTCAAACATTAATTGATGCACAGACAGGATGGGCACGTTAGTACATGAACCAGACATGTTTGCCAACAACATATCATGGTATTTGCCCTTCGCATGGTCCAGAACAGGAGACAGTCACATACAACTCCATCTGTACCATGTCATTTGTTCAACCTTTACGTCACAACATTTATGCAACACCTAAGCAGGCTGAACATGGACACAACTTTGGACTCCAAAACATCCATATATGTCCTACATGTGTAAGCACACGACCTCTGTACTTGAGAGGGGAAGGCTGACACCTAGTACTCAATTGGAATTCATTACAACCAGGTCTGTATGACCACATTTGTGCATGTCTCCATCTACTAGAAAGTATGCACAGGATGGAAATTAACTATCATAAATGGTAGAGATCCCAGCTCAATACACTGATGCACCACTGCTCTGACAACATCAACATATGATAATGTCAGATACTTGATGCATCTGCACAGGGAGCAGAGTGAAGTGGACCACCATTAACCTGCACCTTCACATGCAACCATGGGTTTGTGTTGCCACACAAACTCACAAATTGATGAAGATGGGTAGGCCTGCCATCTATGCCACACTGCAACACAGTGGTATGGCATTGTGACAGTCATGACTGACATGATGTTGACAGAACTGAAAATACATGTGGAGGCAGGCACACATATTCCAAAACTCTCTGCAGACATGTACCACCATAATGGTCCAGCCATGGTAATGTAAATGGAATCAGTACAAAAACTACCCTAGCAGCAACATAGCAGCATAGATGTCACAAAACCTGTGCGAGTATAATTGTACCCATCAATTGTGTACTGAAATACGGAACATAGGTGCCAGTGATGTGACTACACAGGCAATAGTAAAAAAGGCAACTTCTGTCCATGCAGGGAGATGTCAATGTGAGCTTGCACATCCCCTAGACACAGCAATGTCGTGATGTATGACACAAATGACAGAACACATGTCCATACAGCCGCATGGTATATAGTATTGTTCACCAACGCTCATGACCATAACATCTGCAGTAACTAAGATGCATGGGAAAATCCATGGCACATGTGCAGCTGTCTTATAACTAGTCCATTGCGATAAGTAACCAGTGATTAGACACATATACACATTCAACTTGACAGAGGATACGTGATGTCAATGCAGTCCCAGTCCACTGCATACTCTGGGTACAAAATATAATGGTTGACACATGCCTTAGCATGTGTTTGACACAGGGCCTAAATAAAAATATGTTTGTAGGTATGTGGACATGTATTGTCCACTGACATAACTATGTACTCCACCTGCTACTCAGTAGTCATACACATATGTAAACACATAGCACACATGTGCCCGCATACATGTGGGCACAGTGTAGGACACATGCACATATGCATGCACAAAGTATGAGTGAGTGCCTACAGCTGAGTCATGAATACACCTATGGGTTGCACATACCAATGACACTGCAATGGCATTCGTGCATAGACTTGCTGCACATGTAGCCAAAAAACATATACCACATAGTAGAACAGCCCATATAACATGTTAAATGAATTAGGGTGCATTCAAGGGCTACAATGGAAAAAATGAAGCTATTCTGTTATGCGTAAAAAAATTACGCAAATGCATCAAAACCACACCTCAATGTTGCGAAAATGACACCTGGGCCCTGAGCGGCAATTCAATGTTACCACTACTCTCAGTGCACCATGGAGAAAAATCGACGCATGACTCTAATGCGTTAAAAAAACACGCATGATGCTAAACATGTGACACACACGCCCAGGAAGTGATGTACAAGGATATCCTGCCTGCAAGCATAGTTCACTAAGGGTATTTTCGTTTCTATTCACATTCTGTTCCCCTTTGACTGTATGTGGTTGTGTTGTGTTCCTTGTGCTGTGTCCTGTGTTTTTTTTATGTCTAAATTGTCTATTTACTTGTAATTTGTATTTATAGTGTACTGTTTTTGTCATTGTATTGTGGGGTGTCTGCCTGGGGTAGTTTAGTTGTTGGGGTAGTTTGGGGTAGGTGTTGGGTTTAAGTTTCCTTTTTATATTATTTTGGGTGACGTCCTTTACCCTTTTGTAATGTCCTGGAAGGGTAGGATGGGGAGAATGTCGCATGATAAACTGGAGGGGGTTCATATGGTTGGTGGCCCATTACATGCCCCTGATGCTGCTGATGCTGCAACTGGGTGGCCGGGTTATCCTAGGCTACCCCACCGAGGCAAGGCGGCTGCTGTGGGACAAAGTTGTATGCCACCTGGCAAGAATATTCAAGACCGGACACAATGAGCACCAGCTCAAGCATCGTCGGGCAGATCTGGTGGCATGTGAGCAGGATCTGCTGGATCAATGGGGAATAGAAATCAGAGGAACTGTTTGTAAGTCTCCCATTGCCATACAATCAGCTGCATTTAGCAATTGACAGTTGCTGCTTGTAATGGTTGTGAACATGCCGTATGCAACCTGTATGAAGAGTCTCTGCCCCACTTGAGGCCTGCAGTTCAAATGTCATACAATTTACCCAATGCATAATGATGAAACCCGCATAACCATCATGAAGGGGCATATGTAAGAGCCCCTAGCACAACCTTTACACTGCCATAGTGTCATATGATTGACGGTATGGGGGTGCTAGCCTGTCATTTACCCCACGTAACCTCTATAAAGTGCCACCATGCATGCATTGCACCACTTTGGTAAGGCTTGGCACACATCATGGCCGTGCCAGTCACAATGTATGCAAGGGGTCAGTTCTGGCATAAAGGGGTCCTCCATATTTGCACAAAGAAGTCAATGAGATCGCTGCACCCCATTTTTGGAAGATTTTGTAATGCCTGCTCCCATCATGATCAATGGGCCACTGGGTGCTTCGCAGGACTCGAGAATTTTTTTTGACGCTAATGCTGGAAAGCACCAGACTACTGCCAAACAATTTTGACCCTACTCCCCCTAACTACCACCATGGTGCAGAGTCTATTGGAGATCACTCACACATGGTGGTATCAGGTCTACGCTAGGGCCCGTACTTCAACAGGCCCAGCTCTAGGTGCTGCACCACTTCCATATATATGGCCCCAAGTGTAGTGATGCAGGCACAGTTTTTATATAGACAGCTAGGAATGAGGCCTGTGCCATTAAATAGGCACAAACGGGTGTGTAAAAATTAGTTAGGGAGAGCAAACTCCAGACCTCAGTGTTACGACAAATGTTTCAAAGTATGACTTCCAAAGACTCTGTAGAGCTGCTGAGTAAAAGTGTGAAATTTGTGCTTAGAAATGGTTGAGAAGGGCCCCTATGTACTCATCATACGTTTCTGTGATCTGTAGCATCTCCTGCTGAGTGCATCATTGGCCTTCACATGTATACATGATGTTAGCCCACACTGCCATCATGCTGTGACTTAATTATGACTACGCACACACATGGATGTGAGTAGGAGGTGCACTGAGACCCACAAGGATAGTATAGATGCAAAAGGTGCTGCAATACTGTAGTACTATCGGCCTCTTGCTGTCATTATGCAAGGCCATGTTAGGGAGCCTGACCATCCGCTGAGCCCAGACTACTGGTAGTTCCATTCAACCTGTGCATTGTGTATTAAGGGCAGCCTATACTGTCTCCATTTCGAGACACAAGTATTGGGTCTGTTCCACTGGCCTGCTGCTCCTCACTGACATTATGGGGCTGCACTGCTTCAGCTCCATCACTAGCACATCACTTACTAACCTGCAACACCAGATGTATCCTCTGACCACTAAGCAAGTGTGTCTGTGTTGAGCCATATTCCTATGCCCATGTACTCATCCCTCACTGGTTCAACAATGGTATACCATGGCAACAATGCACAGCACACACCATTGGCAATACATTCATGTTTCAGATCAGTCCATGTGCAGCTAGTTGCATCTGTCTTCACATGAGTCCACTCCATTTGCAATTTTCATTGTGTGACTGCTTTGTGATGGCACATGCATTTCACTTACTTCACTGAAGGATGTATAAAGTCAATCGTCAACACCTTGGAAAACCCACACATCCCCAGGGTTGCAGTTCATCGGTTTGCAATGATCATGATATAGATCTATACTACATCTGATGCAGGCTGACATGCTATGTGTATGATAATGGGCCAGTCACTGCAACAAACACAGCATGGCCCTCAGGTGGAATATACATGTACAAGTTGTCCCAAATGGTAATGGAGGTGTTATGCTAACAAACAGCTGCAGGGCAATGCCATGTAGACATGGTGCTGTGAAATGCACCACAGGAGTGTCATGGACACTGATGGTTTGTAGATTTGTGGGTCTACATCATCAGAGAGTAAGAGTGATTGAGTGAACATAGTTGTCTGTCAGATTCACTGATCTTCCATTAGATGACTCACTCAGCCTAACAACTTTACGCTGATCTATGTTGTCCATTTGCATTAACTAGGATTTATACCAAGCAATGTTCAACATTCATGTCTTACAGGTGGACCTGCCCCTTCCAACATCGGAGAGGTAGCAAGATTTGAAGACCCCAATGCATCTAGTAAGTGTCATATTGTGGCTCCTGTTAGCTACTCCAGCTTTTGGTGTGAGTCAGTCAGAAGAGTGGAATGCAATGAGTGATGTAGTTTTCTGGACCAATTATCAGAAATCATAGGAGGATGGATAGTGACATCATGAGGCATGTGTAAGAGGCCCAAGCACCCCCAGAGTTTTTATATTCGAGAGGCTACGGGGACGCTATGCCCTGCACCATGTTTACATGGTGGGCTTAGGACACATTTTGTGGCTTCACATTAACTTGTCAATATGGCCCCTTCACATGCAGTATTTTGCGTGGAAGGAGCGTGCAATGGGTGTTGCAGTAGCCTTTGCCATAGCAACATCCATAGCAATTAGACGGTGTCCCAGATCTACACATTTTCTTACACTAGAAGATGTAGCAAATCCTGAAAACACACCAAGGTGTGGCTTTAGCAGGCCACTGTGAGCTAACATATATGTTGTTGTGCCCTCCATGCTTTACTCTTTCAATGGGTGCTGCATTTGGCAGTACACATCGAAAGTGAAAAGTCGATTTGAAGATTTTGTTTGTGTAGGAATGTGTCCCTCCATGCATAATGACTATCTCCCACTCAACGCAGCCAGCTAAGCACCATGGCGTAAGGGTCAAGAACTGGAAGCAAGATTAGCATCGGCATAGGTGATAACACAGTGATGTACCCTCTCCTATTCAATATGGTGCATCCTTGCATTGGGAATATGGCAGAGTGCTGCGCTGCCAATTGTCCGTCAGCATGGTGCTCCGTCACATTTCTATCCTGTTTGTTGTGGGGTTATGCAATGAGATTGGTTTGCGTGTAGTTCTGAGGGTAATGTGTATAAAAAGAATAGTAACACAATTACTGTGGCCTTCAGTGCATCCATAAAGCCACAATGTGTGTGCTACTGAACACACGTAGGACTACATGGCAAAGGGTATTGGGCTCCAATGTTGTCATGTCTTGACAACAGTGATGTGCGGGTCAGGGTTTGCCCAACCTTTCTCATGACAAGATCAGTTGTATATGTGGCCACAGCATGGGAAATGCAGCTGGACCCTAGTAAAGTATGCTCAGGACAGGTTTTACACCCGGACACATGAATGTAGATGTACTACAACATAGAATACCAGCTTTGTAGTTGGCAGTCCCCCTAACAATTGGCCCACTCCTGCACCCCATGATGAGAGCTCAGGTCTTGGTGCATCACCAGGGGTGTTGAGCTGATGGATTGCATGCCCAACCACCCTTCTGCTCAGGGAGACAGGAAATCCAAACTTGTTGAGACATGTAATGCTCAAAGTGTAGATGTGAGTGATGTTGAGTGGTCCATTGTTAGTTCCTAACAGCTGTGGTCCCTCTTTATTTACAATGGATTGACGTCATCCCACTGACATGTACAAGATACTGGTGATGTATGGTTGGATACAAAAGCAGATGATGTGCAATTAAATTTTTTTGAGGCATGTGTGTAGGACTGTATGTGTAATCAGCTGTAGCAGCACAAGTTACAAATCTGTACATACTCCACCCAATGCTGATACCGATGGTTGCTTGTCCTCATTTTACAGCTGCCAACATAATCAATGATGAAAGGTGCCAGTTCAACTTGAGGTCAGAATGCTACTGCTACATCATGGAGGTGCACGCAGGATACTGCCACATGGCACACCGTTTCCGTGCTGAAAAAGCATCTGGGGAATGGTGTGCATTCCCACACGAGGGACCCACTCACCCACCCAAGACAAAGGAAGAAGCAGGCACATCAACAATGCAGGGGCTCCCAGCTGCACCCACCCCATCTGCAGCACCAGTCGCCACACCTGCACCAGTTTTGCCACCACCAGCAGCAGGGCCATCACAATTTGAACTGGACATATGTCGGGACATCAACCTGATACTCCAGCGTGTGGAGGAGGCTCTAGCAGAGGACAGCAAACTCCTTCAGTATATCAAGAAGAAGGTGGAAAAGTCACAGAAATTAACTTGAGCTGTGATACCTACCTCCCAGTTCCTTCCCCTCCTTTTTCATATTTTAGTTTGGGCTTTATGTAGTTAGTGGTAGGTTAGTGTAGTGTAGCCATTAGTTAAGATAAGTGTAGTTGGGGGGTGGGTTTCTATTCGTAGGGTATTATTGGTGGGTTGTTGGGTGGGGGGACATGTTGGGATTTATATGTGTTTTTCTAAAAAATGAAAAAAAATAAAAAGATACAAATAAATATATTTGTATAACTAAATATATATTTGTTTAGGCTATAGGATTAGTTAGTACATGTCATGTAAAGGGAAGCTCAGGTGGCGCAATAGTCTACGTCATATTTACAAGGTGTGATGTATTCCCTTATGGTGACTCGACACTACCTTGTTATTGTGGCCCCTTCCCATGCATCAATTTGCATGGTACAGCCTTTAATGGCTGTTGTGGTGGTCAAACCACGCCAACAGACATTGCATTTTGTCCCAGTTTTACATGTTTTCATATACCAGAGGCAGCACCAAAACCTTACACCACCCCAGAGATGGCATTACCAAGGTGCAATGATGTAGTTTACTTTGATTGCTCCTCATGTTAATGTATGTGTAAGTGTGCTGCATTCCACAGCACACATGGAACTAGCAGATTGGCATTTCAGTTTCTGGGTATGCTGTAAGGAGCTCCTCCTACACAACTATGGTCTCTCCCTCAATGCAGCATAACTTGCACTATGGTGCAAGGGATGCAGCATTGTGGCAGTGCAGCTAATTTACCGCTGGCGCAGGGGTGGACCCAGGGATGGCTAGCATGGGTATCATTTATTGAAGTGAACAGCATTTTGTACATGACAGTGCCAGATGTCACTACATTATGAATATAGCCAATTGACTTATTTTCAACTTTGATCAGGGCCTCTAGCTAGTTTGATCAAGATATTGCTGCTAGTTGTACTAATGCATACATGGACCCTCAATACAAGTCTGGCAGTCCTATGACCACCAGACTGCAATTGGCAATATGACCACCACCAACAGAGCAGATGGAAGTGGCACATTTTTATCACGGGAGACAGCCCTATGGGCCAATGGACTGGCACTGGCAGGTTGCCGGCAGCTTATGGACTGGCAATGCCACCTGTCTTGTGACACCAGCCCAGCATTACGATCAGTGCTACCCTCCAGATTACGTTCCCACTTTTCCACCAGCCTTTGCATGGCAGTCCAACCGCTGTGCGTGCACTGGTTGGTTGTAATGTGGTGTGGTGTGCTCCTGGGTGCCCATGCACTGCCCATGCATTTGGAATGGGCAGTGCAGGGGCCCCCATAGCCAGGCCCTCTGCGCTTCCACTGGCTGATTTGCAGTGACAATTGCAGTATATGCTGCCACACCCAATACACCCCAAGATTGGCACTGGCGCTATTTGATCCACCAACAATGTTGTGGTAACTTCCCCACAGAATTGACATGAGCAGACAGATTTCCAGCCGCCATCCCAGCGTGAAACTTGTAATGCCAACCATGGAGAGAAGACAGCACTAGCAGTCTTACCAATGCCAGACTTGCCTTTGCGCCATTCCCCACCCATCAATATGATGATGTGCACTATGATGTTCACAGACATAAACCATATATTGTGTTTGTGTGATTGTTTCCCCATTCCTATGTGGCTCACATGGTTGTGTCAGAGTTGTTGTGGGTTGAGCCTGTATGAGTTGTTGTTGGAAAATGGGTTATTGGTAGGGCAGGTAGGTACCTACACCTAGCAACAAGCCACAAACCTCCACAAAAGTACAGTTAGGTCTCAGTAAATTAATCCCAGCTCTACCCTTGGTAGCTTGGCATCGAGCGTCAAGGCTTAACTTAGGAGACAAAGTGTAAAGCATTCAAATATCACACAACAGTAATTAAATAAAACACAGGAAACAGTTTAAAAATCCAAAACCAATTTATAAAAATAGCTTATATTTTTATCTTTAAAATGACACAAAAACAATTAAAATCGGTTCAGGGGAACCGGAGATATGAATTTTTAAAGTATTATTATTTTCTAGCGCATAGAAACAAAAAGCGCCAATCGGGTCATCTGGTTGCACCAGGACCGGGACAAAGTCAAACTTTCAGGCCGACCGCGATGGAGCCCTGCTCGGCTACAGGTCGCGGGAAGCCTCGGTTAAAAAGTTACCTTCTGACTTAGTCTTTATTTTGAAGTTTTTCTTCACCGGGACGAACCTGCCAGTTGGATCCGACCTCCTGGAGCCCTTGTCCGGATACGCGAAGTCGGTTTCCTCGGTGGTGATTTTTACCTTCGGACTTAGTCGTTTTTTCGAGATGAAAATCCTTCGACCGGGGTAAACCTGGATCTTGATCCGACGTCCGTGGAGCCCTTCTCGGATACGATGGCTGGAAGGTCCCGGTCAACTTTTTACGTTCGGACTTAGTCTCTTTTTTGGATGTTTTTCTTTACCGGGACGAACCACGAAGTCAGGCCGGGTCGCGGTAGAGGCAAGCCGGCTAGAATTTCCGCGTCGGGTCGGTCACTTTATGGAGCTTTTTTCCAAAATTTCTCCAATCTTTTCCAAACTTCTGGGGCTTCACCCAGATGTTCTTTTAAGGTTCTTTTGGGGTCCACAGCTCACCCCAAGGGTCCAGAAGTTCTGTGATGGTCCTTGGGAAGTGCGGACTTCAACTCCCAGAATGCACCTGGCACAAACTCCTTTTTGGCCACTGGACAGTGGTCAGCTGGTCACTTTTTCAGGAGTTGGTGCAGGGGACTCTGGTTAGCAATTTTTCACCTGTAGCAAACAGGGAGTCCCTCCTTGAACCAGTGGAAGCCAGGCAAAGTCCTTCTTGTGGTGAAGCCCAAGTGTGCAGCTGGTGCAGTCTTTCTGAGTGCAGGGTCCAGGTGCAGGCCAGGGGTCCAGCAGGGCAGTCCTTCTTCTCCTTGTAGTTCTTTCTTCTTGAAATTTGGTGGGGATCTGAGGCGTGGGTGCAGGTCTGCCAGTTTTATCCTTGCTCCT
Source organism: Pleurodeles waltl (assembly GCF_031143425.1). Classification (NCBI taxonomy): domain Eukaryota; kingdom Metazoa; phylum Chordata; class Amphibia; order Caudata; family Salamandridae; genus Pleurodeles; species Pleurodeles waltl. Next base: position 882,371,086 of record NC_090443.1, read on the forward strand.
GGCTGAAAAGCAGGGGGGCCCTGGTCCTCCAATCAGGGACAGGGTCGTCCCCCTGTGATGACCACTTCCTGGGAAGTGTGGCAAAAATCCATCCCAGAAGGCAACAGTCTCTAAAAATCCAAAATGGATGAATCTGATTTTTAGAGGAGAGATCTGGCTGAGCCCACCCACTGGTGTGGCTAAAAATCATAAACACACCCCTCTCCTGCCCTCTCCTAATCTAATCAAGGGGGCACCTAGCTGTCTGGGGTTGCAGGATGTGGGGGTGTTGCTGGGTGCTCCAGATGTCCTTCTCTGCCTTTGAAGACCAGTTTGGCAGCCCTCCCCCTTCCTGCTTCCCCATCTGCTGAGGGGAGATTCTCTCCCCCAAGCACATTCCTTTGTGTGAAGCCAGGCCACTTCACACCTCATTAAAGTGGCCTGGCAGAAGCTGCTGCAGGCTGGCCAATCAGAGCACAGCAGCAAAAACAATGCAGAGCTGAAATTGGCAACTTTTTAGGTAAAGTCTAAACTTTTTACCTGCACTAGTTATATTAAATCCAACAACTGGAAGTTGTGGGATTTATTATAACAATCAATTTGATACCAAATTCTTGGTATGTAACATTTAAGGAGACTTTAAAATTTAAAATAAAGTCTGCCCATTCTAGCCTATGAAGGCCATTTACTTCAATGAGGGAAAAACGAATTTGGCTGTTTTTACCTCACCAGGGCTTATAAATCTATTTTTATAAAGTCCCTGCTTATAGTTACATGGCACCCAGCCCTAGGGGCACATAGGGCACACCTTAGGGGTGACTTATATGTAAAAATAAGGTAGTTTAAAACTTTGGAAGTACCTTTAATTCCAAAGTCGAATTTGCATATAACTTTAATTTAAAAGCAGCCAGCAAGGCAGGCTTGCTTTTAAAATGACACTGGGCACCTCAGCAATGCACCTAGGTGTGCACCACCTATGCTGTGGTCCCTAAACCTACATGCCCTACCATATACTAGGGACTTATAGGTAGGTTAACTTAGCCAATTATAATTAGCCTAATTTGCATATCCATTTTACTCAGAGCACTGGCCCTGGGACTGGTAAGCAGTACCCAGGGCACAGCCAAGAGTCAGTAACCACCAGTACCTATCCAGAAAGAGTGGGGGTGATCAGGCAAAAAAAAAGGACTTTCCTACACTGCCCCCCCCCAGATGAAAGGTGATGGGTACTAACCTACACCCTGGTAGTCCTCATCAGCTAAGTGGAAAAATCTGGAAAGGCCATCTGCATTGGCATGAGCAGTCCCAGGTCTGTGCTCCACTGTGAAGTCCATCCCCTGTAGGGAAATGGACCACCTTAACAGTTTTGGGTTCTCCCCCCTCATCTGCATCAACCATCTGAGAGGTCTGTGGTCAGTTTGTACACGGAAGTGAGTGCCAAACAAGTAAGGCCTCAACTTCTTCAGGGACCAAACCACAGCAAAGGCCTCCCTCTCAATGGCACTCCATTTTTTCTCTCTGGGGAGTAGTCGCCTGCTGATGAAGGCAACTGGGTGATCATGGCCCTCTTCATTAACTTGTGCTAACACTGCCCCAATCCCTTCCTCTGAAGCATCTGTTTGCACTACAAACTCCTTGCTATAGTCAGGGGCCAGTAACACTGGTGCAGAACACATAGCCTGTTTTAGGGTGTCAAAAGCTTTCTGACACTCTGGGGTCCAAATGACCTTCTTGGGTTGTTTCTTGGAGGTAAGCTCAGTCAGAGGGGCCACTATGGTCCCAACATTCTGAACAAACCTCCTGTAATACCCAGTCAGGCCAAGAAAGGCCCTGACCTGAGTCTGGGTTTTTGGAGCCTCTCAATCCAGGATAGTCTGGATCTTGGGCTGGAGAGGTTGTACATGGCCTCCACCAACAAGGTGGCCCAGGTACACAACAGAACTTTGCCCTATCTGGCACTTGCTTGCCTTGATAGTCAGGCCTGCTTGAAGCAGGGCCTGAAGCACTTCCTTCAGGTGGACCAGGTGGTCCCTCCAGGTGGAACTAAATACAGCTATATCATCCAGATAAGCTGCACTAAAAGATTCCAACCCAGATAGGACTCTATTCACCAACCGTTGGAAGGTGGCAGGAGCATTTTTCATCCCAAAGGGCATCACCTTGAACTGAAAGTGGCCCTCTGGTGTGGAAAATGCTGACCTCTCCTTAGCTCTTGGACTTAAGGCAATCTGCCAATATCCTGAGGTCAGATCAAATGTGCTCAGGAATTTGGCAGCCCCCAACCTGTCAATGAGCTCATCAGCTCTAGGTATGGGGTGAGCATCAGTCCTAGTGACTGCATTTAGACCTCTGTAGTCCACACAGAATCTTAATTCTTTCTTCCCACCTTGGGGATTAGCTTTGGGTACCAGTACCACTGGACTGGACCAAGGACTATCAGAGGGCTCAATTACCTTTAGGTCCAACATCTTAGCCACTTCAGCTTTGATGTTGGCCTTGACCTGGTCAGACAGCCTGTACTGCTTGTTCTTGACAGGCAAGCTGTCACCAGTGTCAACATCATGGACACACCAATTGGTGAGTCCAGGGGTCAGGGAGAACAGACTAGCAAACTGTCCCAAGACTTGCTTACAGTCTTGTTGTTGCTGATCTGTCAGTTTGGGAGAGAGTACCACTCCCTCCACTGACCCATCTTTTTCCTTTGAGGACAGGAGGTCTGGCAGAGGTTCACCCTCCTCCTCCTTCCCTTCATCAGTGACCATCAGCATGGTCATGTCTGCCCTGTCCTGGTGGGGTTTCATCCTATTAACATGCAGGATCCTGTGAGGATTCCTGGGGGTGCCAAGGTCCACCAAGTAGGTGACCTCACCTTTTTTCTCTAGGATTGGATAGGGCCCAGTCCATTTGGCCTGTAGTGCCCTAGGAGCCATGGGCTCCAAAACCCACACCAGCTGTCCTGGGTGATACTCAGGCATGGTAGCCTTTTGATCATGCCAGAGCTTCATGAGCTCCTGACTGGCCTCCAGGTTTCTGCTTGCCTTCTTCATATACTCAGCCATGCGAGACCGCAGGCCTAGTACATAATCCGGCACATTCTCCTTGGCTTCCTTGAGAGGCTTTTCCCAAGACTCTCTCACCAAGCACAATGGGCCTCTTACAGGGTGCCCAAACAGTAACTCAAAGGGGCTGAATCCAACCCCCTTCTGTGGCACCTCCCTGTAGGCAAACAGCAGGCATGGGAGGAGGACATCCCATCTCCTCCTGAGTTTGTCAGACAAACCCATGATCATGCCCTTCAGGGTCTTATTGAATCTTTCCACCAGACCATTGGTCTGTGGATGGTAGGGTGTGCTGAACTTATAAGTAACACCACACTCCTCCCACATGGCTTTCAGATAGGCTGACATAAAGTTTGTGCCCCTATCTGAGACCACCTCCTTTGGGAATCCCACTCTGGTGAACACACCAAGTAGGGCCCTAGCCACTGTGGGTGCAGTGATTGTCCGGAGGGGTATTGCCTCAGGGTACCTGGTGGCATGGTCCACTACCACCACAATGTACCTGTTACCTGAAGCAGTTGGTGGGTCTAGGGGACCAACAATGTCAATCCCCACCCTCTCAAAGGGAGTCCCAACCACTGGCAGTGGAATCAAGGGAGCCTTTGGTTTGCCCCCTGTCTTGCCACTGGCTTGACAGGTGACACAGGAGCTGCAAAACTCCCTGACTTTTTCTGACATTTCCGGCCAAAAAAAATGGTTGACCAGCCTGTTCCAGGTCTTGGTCTGTCCCAAATGACCAGCTAAGGGGATATCATGGCTTAAGGTAAGGAGGAATTCTCTATACTTTTGGGGGACCACTACTCTCCTAGTAGCCCCTTCTTTGAGGGTCCTAGCCTCAGTGTAGAGAACTCCATCCTCCCAGTAAACCTTGTGGGTACCACTGGTATCCCCTTGCTCTTGCCTGGCAGCAGTCTGCCTCAGGCCCTCAAGAGTGGGACACTCTCTTTGTCCCTGGCACAAATCTTCTCTGGTGGGCCCACCTGCCCCTTGCAGTTCTGCCAAGTCAGGCAGAGTTTGCAGGGAAGGTGTCCCTCCCTCAGAGTTCAGATCCTCCCCCTCAGGGTTGGATTCTTCCTGACCCTCTGTACTTGTTGGGGCTGGTAAGCCAGACCCAGTGCCCTTTCTCTTCTTCTTGGAGGCTTGGCCCATTGTTCCAGGGTCCAAGTGTCCAGCATTTCCCTGTTGTGCTGCCTGTGACCTGGTCACAGCACACACCCATTCAGGGAGGTCCAGCATCTGTGCATGGACCCTTCTCTCCACTTCTGACCATTCAGATGCTTCAAGATCATTTCCCAGCAGACACTCTACTGGGAGGGCAGGAGCTACAGCTACTTTTTTAGGGCCAGTCACACCTCCCCATTCCAGACTCACCATAGCCATGGGATGGAGTTTGGTTCTGCTATCTGCATAAGTCACCTGGTGGAAGACACCAGGTAAGACCTGCTCTGGAGAAACCAGCTTTTCTGTGACCATTGTCACACTGGCTCCTGTATCTCTCAGAGCTTCCACTTCAGTCCCATTGACTTTAGGCCTCTGCCTATACCTCTGCATGATGGGAGGTAAGGTGGCCATAGTTGCAATGTCCACCCCACCCACGGATACTAAGGTGACTTCAGTGTACCCTGATTCCACCCCTGGGCCAACTTCCACCCCCAACCCTACACTAGCAATCCCCTGGGATTGCCCACCAGTGGGGGGCTTCTTGGTGCAGATAGCATCACCTCTTTTATGTCCTGGCTGATAACAGTCAAAACACTTGCCGGCCTTAGCAAGCTCCTGAAACTTTCCTGCCTTAGCAGGGTCATAATTCTTTCCCTGATACCCTTTCCCTTTAAAAGTGAATTGGCTCGGGGCTCCCCCTCCCTGAGAAGTTTTTGGGGACTCTTGTGAGGACTCTTTGGGTTTTTTGTCATCTTTCCCCTGGTTCTTCCCCTGAGAAGAACCTTGTCCTCCCTTTTTCTGATCACCCCCTGGGGGTCTCTGGTTAACCCTAGTTCTTAACCAGTCATCTGCTGCCTCCCCCAGCTCTCTGGGGTTGGTCAACCTAGAGTCTACTAGATACTGGCGGAGCCTCTCTTGGACACAATTAGTTAGAAGGTGCTCCCTCATAATCAAATTGTACAGCCCCTCAAAGGTACTTACCCTGTTGCCCTGTATCCAGCCCTCCAGTGCTTTTACTGAAATGTCCACAAAGTCCACCCAGGACTGGGTGCTTGTCTTTTGGGTGTCCCTAAACTTAAGCCTATACTGCTCTGGGGTTAGACCAAACTTTTTAGTCAAGCAACTCTTCATACTGGGGTATGAGTCTGCATCCTCCCCACTCATGGTTAGGAGCCTATCCCTCCCAGAGTTGGGAACTAACTCCCAAAGGAGTGAACCCCAGTACTGAGGCTTGACTTTCCTCATCTGGAGGGCCCTCTCAAAGGCCCCCAGCCACTTATCTATGTCATCCCCCTCCACATAGGCAGGAACCACCCCTTTGGGTAATCTGGGGGCAAAACCCCCACCCAGGGACACCTCAGTTTCTTTCTCGCTGCTTCCATCTTTTTTTTCTTTGCTTGCCCACTTTTTCTTTTCTAGGGCAAGCTTTTCTGCCTCCAAAGCTATGTAGGCTAGCTGGGCTTCCAGCTCTCTTTCCCTGATGGATGGGTTCTCTTCTCCTGAAAGGACCCTCTTCCTACCACTAGCTTTGGGTCTGCGCCTAGTGACTGTATCCAGTGAGGACCGTTCCTCCTCTTCCTCACTTGGGGTCTGATGCCTTCCCTCCCCTGAGTGGTTAGAGCTAGCATCTTGCTCTTTTTCTTCCTCCTCTGGAGCTTCCTCTGTCTCTACCTCTTGGGCCTCAGCCCATGCTGTCAGGGATTTAATCAGGATTTGCTTCCTGAGATCAGGGGTTGCAGGCAACCCCCTCTCAATACACAACCCCCTAAGCTGGACTACTGTCAGTGTGGGTAGGCTAGCCAGATCAAGCTCCATGGTTCCCTAGTTTTGTGTCAACAAAAACTTTTTGCAAAAATTGGAAACAAGAATTTAGAAAAATTACAAAAATTCAATAATTGAAATTAATCCAAATTAATTAAAAAAAAAAAATTAAAATTAAAAATTAAAAACAATTTTTGCACTAGGACAATTTAAAGGATTTTTAATTTGTTTTATCTAAAACTGTAACGTGATATTGAACACAAGTACAGGATCCCGTCGCTGCTTCCAATTATGTTGGAAAATGGGTTATTGGTAGGGCAGGTAGGTACCTACACCTAGCAACAAGCCACAAACCTCCACAAAAGTACAGTTAGGTCTCAGTAAATTAATCCCAGCTCTACCCTTGGTAGCTTGGCATCGAGCGTCAAGGCTTAACTTAGGAGACAAAGTGTAAAGCATTCAAATATCACACAACAGTAATTAAATAAAACACAGGAAACAGTTTAAAAATCCAAAACCAATTTATAAAAATAGCTTATATTTTTATCTTTAAAATGACACAAAAACGATTAAAATCGGTTCAGGGGAACCGGAGATATGAATTTTTAAAGTATTATTATTTTCTAGCGCATAGAAACAAAAAGCGCCAATCGGGTCATCTGGTTGCACCAGGACCGGGACAAAGTCAAACTTTCAGGCCGACCGCGATGGAGCCCTGCTCGGCTACAGGTCGCGGGAAGCCTCGGTTAAAAAGTTACCTTCTGACTTAGTCTTTATTTTGAAGTTTTTCTTCACCGGGACGAACCTGCCAGTTGGATCCGACCTCCTGGAGCCCTTGTCCGGATACGCGAAGTCGGTTTCCTCGGTGGTGATTTTTACCTTCGGACTTAGTCGTTTTTTCGAGATGAAAATCCTTCGACCGGGGTAAACCTGGATCTTGATCCGACGTCCGTGGAGCCCTTCTCGGATACGATGGCTGGAAGGTCCCGGTCAACTTTTTACGTTCGGACTTAGGCCCTCATTCTGACCTTGGCGGGCGGCGGAGGCCGCCCGCCAAAGTCCTGCCGTCAGGTTACCGTTCCGCGGTCGAAAGACCGCGGCGGGTAATTCTGACTTTCCCGCTGGGCTGGCGGGCGGTCGCCTTCAGACCGCCAGCCAGCCCAGCGGGAAAGAGGCTTCCACGATGAAGCCGGCTCGGAATCGAGCCGGCGGAGTGGAAGCTGTGCGACGGGTGCAGTTGCACCCGTCGCGTATTTCACTGTCTGCGCAGCAGACAGTGAAATACATGTAGGGGCCCTCTTACGGGGGCCCCTGCAATGCCCATGCCAGTGGCATGGGCACTGCAGGGGCCCCCAGGGGCCCCGCGACCCCCCCTACCGCCATCCGGATCTCGGCGGTCCGACCGCCGGGATCTGGATGGCGGTAGGGGGGGTCGGAATCCCCGCGGCGGTGCAGCAAGCTGCGCCGCCGCGGAGGATTCAATGGGGCGGCGGTATACTGGCGGGACCCCGCCAGTGGTGCCGGTCCGACCGCGGCTTTACCGCCGCGGTCGGAATCCCCATTGGAGCACCGCCGGCCTGTCGGCGGTGCTCCCGCGGTCCTCCGCCCTGGCGGTCAAAGACCGCCAGGGTCAGAATGACCACCTTAGTCTCTTTTTTGGATGTTTTTCTTTACCGGGACGAACCACGAAGTCAGGCCGGGTCGCGGTTGAGGCAAGCCGGCTAGAATTTCAGCGTCGGGTCGGTCACTTTATGGAGCTTTTTTCCAAAATTTCTCCAATCTTTTCCAAACTTCTGGGGCTTCACCCAGATGTTCTTTTAAGGTTCTTTTGGGGTCCACAGCTCACCCCAAGGGTCCAGAAGTTCTGTGATGGTCCTTGGGAAGTGCGGACTTCAACTCCCAGAATGCACCTGGCGCAAACTCCTTTTTGGCCACTGGACAGTGGTCAGCTGGTCACTTTTTCAGGAGTTGGTGCAGGGGACTCTGGTTAGCAATTTTTCACCTGTAGCAAACAGGGAGTCCCTCCTTGAACCAGTGGAAGCCAGGCAAAGTCCTTCTTGTGGTGAAGCCCAAGTGTGCAGCTGGTGCAGTCTTTCTGAGTGCAGGGTCCAGGTGCAGGCCAAGGGTCCAGCAGGGCAGTCCTTCTTCTCCTTGTAGTTCTTTCTTCTTGAAATTTGGTGGGGATCTGAGGCGTGGGTGCAGGTCTGCCAGTTTTATCCTTGCTCCTGGGTGAAAAGCAGGGGGGCCCTGGTCCTCCAATCAGGGACAGGGTCGTCCCCCTGTGATGACCACTTCCTGGGAAGTGTGGCAAAAATCCATCATAGAAGGCAACAGTCTCTAAAAATCCAAAATGGATGAATCTGATTTTTAGAGGAGAGATCTGGCTGAGCCCACCCACTGGTGTGGCTAAAAATCATAAACACACCCCTCTCCTGCCCTCTCCTAATCTAATCAAGGGGACACCTAGCTGTCTGGGGTTGCAGGATGTGGGGGTGTTGCTGGGTGCTCCAGATGTCCTTCTCTGCCTTTGAAGACCAGTTTGGCAGCCCTCCCCCTTCCTGCTTCCCCATCTGCTGAGGGGAGATTCTCTCCCCCAAGCACATTCCTTTGTGTGAAGCCAGGCCACTTCACACCTCATTAAAGTGGCCTGGCAGAAGCTGCTGCAGGCTGGCCAATCAGAGCACAGCAGCAAAAACAATGCAGAGCTGAAATTGGCAACTTTTTAGGTAAAGTCTAAACTTTTTACCTGCACTAGTTATATTAAATCCAACAACTGGAAGTTGTGGGATTTATTATAACAATCAATTTGATACCAAATTCTTGGTATGTAACATTTAAGGAGACTTTAAAATTTAAAATAAAGTCTGCCCATTCTAGCCTATGAAGGCCATTTACTTCAATGAGGGAAAAACGAATTTGGCTGTTTTTACCTCACCAGGGCTTATAAATCTATTTTTATAAAGTCCCTGCTTATAGTTACATGGCACCCAGCCCTAGGGGCACATAGGGCACACCTTAGGGGTGACTTATATGTAAAAATAAGGTAGTTTAAAACTTTGGAAGTACCTTTAATTCCAAAGTCGAATTTGCATATAACTTTAATTTAAAAGCAGCCAGCAAGGCAGGCTTGCTTTTAAAATGACACTGGGCACCTCAGCAATGCACCTAGGTGTGCACCACCTATGCTGTGGTCCCTAAACCTACATGCCCTACCATATACTAGGGACTTATAGGTAGGTTAACTTAGCCAATTATAATTAGCCTAATTTGCATATCCATTTTACACAGAGCACTGGCCCTGGGACTGGTAAGCAGTACCCAGGGCACAGCCAAGAGTCAGTAACCACCAGTACCTATCCAGAAAGAGTGGGGGTGATCAGGCAAAAAAAAAGGACTTTCCTACAGTTGTGTTCTGCAGATTGCAATATGTAGTGCAACTTGTTCTCTACCGGCACAGTTCTGATCAGCATCAATATGTGTGGCTCAACACTGTGCCAGGTTAGTTACGCAGGGTAGTGCCATGTTTACTGTGACAGGGAACCACCCTGCAATTACCTAGCAGCTGCACAGATTACTTCTCTCTGTACCCAAACAGGCAATGTTGCAGCATGATGAAGAAGTGGCTGCCTCGTGGGGATGTCTTGTTTATGTTAAGAGTGGTGTTCCTTTCTGCGCATGTATGAGTAATGTTAGCTAAGGTGACATTTTAATGTGTGCTGTAAGATGTAAAACACATGTTTGGGCAATGGGACATGGCAGTAGCGAAGTGTTTCTGCAAGACACACCACCATGACGTAACCCCAGGAATGGCATTGACTTTCTTCATCGCCTCTGATGTCTCAGTTGTGTAGGTAGGGTAGGTTTGACTATATGCAAGGGATGTTGTGATGACACAGTAATTAGATGAGCCTTCCATCCAATGTGCTGCATATGTACATGTTGGTATATTGCCCTGGTGATTGACATACGTCCAGGTTGTGTATGTGTTATGATGCATAGCACAACAAAGGCATGTGTACATCTGTTGCTTAGGTTTGAATAGTGCATCTTGATTTATGGGCAATGTGTCCCATTGCACTCCTTTAGCATACATTGAGTGTGTCTTATGGGCCTCCACCTTTTGGCATTAGAAAAATTTGCAGTTATTTCCCCCTGCAACTTACAGTGCATTTGTGGTGGTTGTTAGAAGTCTGTGCTGTCCTGTCCTTGTATTCTTGTGACCAGCTTTTCCAGGATGACTGCTGCAACCATCTCCTCCATCTCATCCAGGTCCTCCTGTGGTGCAGGACTTCCACCTCCAGTTTGCAGTGCTGCCTTTGTGTTTCTGGTCATTTTCTCCTTAGTTCTATGCTTACAATCATGCCAGCGCTTCTTGCACTCCATGACAGTTTGCTTCCCCTCTGCCACACTGTTGATTTTGTCCACTATTTGCTGCCATATTGCTTCTCTCTTACCAATTGGCAATTTGAAGGTGACAGATTTCTGAAGTTGATGCTCTGTCACCTCTTTGACAAGGATCTCATGCTCCACCTCACTGAACCGACCCTTGCGCTTTTACTTTTCCTTCTCCTGGGACTTCTGTGCATCCTCCTGGCTAGTTCCTAGGTGTATGGGGTTACCCTGGGGTCTCTCCTGGCCTGCTGCTTCCATCTTCCCTTTGAATTGCACTCTTTCCTGCTTTAGTGTCTGCAAATGCAGTGGTAAAATGGGGCAAATCCATTTGTGAAATGTTTACGTGCAGCAAAAGGTGTTAGAGTCAGTTTTGCAGCATTAACGTCAATTTGCCTTACGACAGGGCGCAAGGGTTAAGGTCAACATTTTTTACTCTAACCATTTCTTAGCGCCATTGTGCATCATGGTATAAATACGCCGCCCAGATGGCACTGAGAAACAGCACCGTCTAGCGCTAAACTTTTTGATGCAAAACTGCGTTTGTGCAGTTTTGAGGCAAAAGTATAAATATTGGCCTATAATTCTTAATTTTTGTTTGGAAGCAGCTAGGAAAATTATTTAAAGACACATTTTAATGGTAATTTAATATCCAACGTAATGGTTCATTTTTATATTACTTTCATGAAAATGAACATTGTCGTTTTCCTGCCTAAGTCAAATGTGCTATTCCATCACTGTCCACTGTCACCTGACTGCTGAATGGCTCACCACAACTTGAGTAAGAAGGTATAGGTGCAGCGCCCAGCCCCTTCCTCACTTTTAAAAGGTGCTTACCCTTCTTACTGACAGCTGTAGAACACACCTAGGCCTGCCTCCCTTTGTTTTCCGAGTCAGCTTGTCTCCAAACACAGTGAGGGTGGCTGCCCCAGAACATGTTTGGAGTGGCCACAAGGGAGAGTTTGAAAAGGAGAGTTTAAAAAGTTTTTAAATGGGTATAGGGATCATTTGGTTTTAGGACATTAAGTAATTTAGGCTGGAAGGGACACATTGTCTCATGCTGGATTGCCTAATTTTTTATTATAGGAAGACTGCATTGATCATGCTTTTTCTGGAAATGAAAATTAATTGAACATATATCTATGGATCCATCAACTTTAACTAACACATTGACTAATGGGGACTCAATGTCTAGATGGAACTTTCCATCAATGGTTCCTGATTCTGAATGCAAACCACTAACATTTCCATTATTGAACACTTTGAAATACACAACTTAAGTGAGGTTTATTATTTCACGTCAAGATCATATATCCAATGAGGTTACTAAAGCCATGATATTACTGTGAAATAAGCAGCTCACTTAAATTGTAAGGCCAATGAAACAGACAATTCATCTCTGAAAACTAGCAACAATTGAGGGATCATTTTTACATAATGCATATACAAGTGGGGACTATGGTTGTAGTCTCAGAGTTGGAGCTATATATCTTGTCTTGGCTGGGAGGACTCAGGAACTCTCCAAAATCTGAATGTTTCAAAACTTGCACAGTGAGTGAACTAAAGGTTATTAAAAATGGGTCATTGAATATGAGATACAGAGCTTCATGTAAAGGCCACCATGAGTTACTGTTGCTAGTAGTGGCCTCCGCAGAAGTAGGTGGTTATATCAATTTTATCACAACATTTCAGGTTAAAATTGCAGCTTACAATGCCAGCCAGTCCCATCTTCTAGAGGTTGAGGCAGAGCCTGTAAGTAACAAATCTTACAATGCACCCACAGTAAAGCTTCTTACCACGCTCTTGAATCTTCAATTTTGTAACTGATGACAAAATGTAAAAATTAGCAAGCTGATGCTGTGAAACTACTACATTGTTTACTTTTTTAAATGGCTGCATACGTAGCTGAGATATTAGTTGAGGGGGTTGAGAACGCACCTCAAATACAAGCACAATCCTTGTTAGGGTGAACAACAAAATCAACTAACTAAACATAAGCTTAACTGCCTGGTAGCTTGGCAAAAAGTAGTCATGCTTAACTTAGAGGCAATGCATAATGTATTTAACATATCAAACAGTAATAAAGTGAATGCACAACACAAGAAAAATTTCAAACCAATGTGGAAATTTTGAGTATATTTTAATTAATAAAATGACACCAAAAGGACAAACTTCAAATAAGTAGAACAAGAGTTATGATTTTTTTAAAGTTCATAGCAGCATCAAAACGTATTAACAGCCAACTGTGATCATCTGGCTGCACTTGACCAAGACAAGGGTGAGGTTTAGGACCAACCCACTTGAGTACAAACAAGAAGAAAATGAGCTACAACCAATGTTCAACATTTCCAAAAACAAATGCAAAACAAAAACTTATCAAAATAGATTCAAAGATAATATTTATTAAATGTGAATGTACATAGGAAAAAACAAAGATACCTTAACTTTATAGATATACAAATATAACACAGGGAAGTTAACAAATATAAGCCTGAATCATACATAAATGTTAAAAAACAATTCAATACACCGAATACAAATACATAAATATGCAACCACAATGACTCACAAGGACAAAGTGCCACACAAGACAAAACAACACAATGGTGATAACACAACAATTAGCATATAAAACTTTTAAACCTCACAAGTACATTTGATTACGATTGAATATAAGCATTTCCTCTTTCGGCAATAGCCATAACACAACTCAAAATAACATAATCCTGTTATTTTAATCACAGTTATCGCTCAGTCTTGTCTGATAATAACCAAATCATAAGTTCTCTGCACCAACAAAAGTAGGTACCAAGCCTATACGCGTTTCGGCGGACATCCTCTAATTTAGGAGGCCGCCTTTATCACGGCAGTTCCTTCAGTACTTTATAATACAAAATACCGCAGGCTTCATCAATTTTGTAATCCTTCCCAATCATCAATAACCTGATAGAAAAATACAACAAAGGATACAGAAATTAATTCAATAAATATACGCTCTTGAGATACGGTGAACCACCAGTGCCAACACCTGTGTGACCACTTTTGCCAAGAATGAAAGTGAAAATTAAGAATAAAAATATAAATAAGAAAAAAGTGTGCTAAAAAAAGACAATCCATGCAAAACACCAAGTGACCAACAGGTCCCAACATACACTTCACTAAAAGTATATACCTGCAACCAAGGCGAAGATATAAATTAAATCTGAAGACGGATGGAAAACATCAACTTTCTAGTTCCAATGCTGGTTCACAAAAATTCCGAACAGAATTGCACGCTGACTTCATGCTAGAGTATTTGAGGGCAGGAGTGATACCACCAGGCTTAAGGGTGAGAAATATACCAGGGCTGTTTACAGAAATACGGAAATTTCTAGAGAAATGGTAGTTAATATCGAATAGGTGTTCCTGTGACTGGATGATCCTCATTGTAGAAACCGCAAGGGAACTTATTGAAATACTAACTACAGAAATACAGACATTGGAAGATGAGTTAAAGACCCAAGATTCTGTACAGGAAGCTAAGAAACAGTTAGAAATGGTGAATCAGGAACTGGATTCTTTTGATGCTTATCTTATTTATAGAAAAACAGATAAATTAAGAAATGACATCAGATGGTTCACTCAAGAAAAAGCTTATCCCTATTTATCGGATAAATACTATCAGAATTACAATCAGACAGGCCAGTATTCAGATCGGCAATTTTGGACTAGTAAAAAGATTGTTACTTTTTCTGATACGTCCGAATCTGACAGAGAAGGTGTTGTTGATCGACCAGAGCAGTCCGGCAATAGGAGTTCATATAATGAAGGATTCAACCAGTCTAACCTTTTTTTGTCCCCAAGAGGATCATAACGTACCAGGTTCAGAAGCCAACAAGTATATTTCACTGGATGGGCTACTGATCACACCAGGGACCCTCAACAGTTCATTCCCGTTAGGACCAACCCACAACAGGTCCCATACAGGGACTAGGTTGGCCCTAGTAAAAAGACTTACGTTCAGAATCAGGTCCACTTTTATGGCCAAGTGATGCAGCGCAGTGCAGCAAGTCACCTGGCACTGAGAAAGGGCACAAATGTGTTGTATTTAAAAGAATGCAGTGAATTCCTGCCTTTGTCCCACTGCTGGTGGCATTTTTACTGTCTCACACCATCACAGGTATGCTTGCACTATGGTGCAAGGGTCCCTGCATTGAAAGCAGGCTAGTTTTCGCAGAAGAAGGGGTACATTCCTGCTCAAAAACAATCCCCTGAGGCATTTTCCTCTTTCTATGTGTGCTGCAAAAAGTAGCACACATGGAAAGAGAAAGAAACTATGAGGAATATGGATATTTCTCTTCAATACAGCTCACCTAGGAAGGCTTAGCATTTTGGCGAACTCCCGGTCTACCACTTTTGGTAAATCTGGGAATGCATCAATATCCAAGACCCACGAAACACCCATGGACTGCCTTCCCGGGGCAGAGTAATGCAACATAGTAATTTGCATTGTTTTACTCCAGATCTATGAAGTCACTCAGGGCCACGTAAGGTGGCCTTGCATGGCTTCACAAATAGCATTTTGGACTTGTGTCGCACTTCCACCACTTTCCGTGGTGCAAGACCAATGCAACTCCTGACATAAATATGCCCCTTAGTTGCTGGGATACAAGTAAAAAGCCCTCAGTTGAGCAAGGCAGCAGACTGTGGTCAAAGAGGGATCCTCCTTTGACAAATAGCCAGTAGATGAGGTTTTGATGATGCCTTTGACCTTTGGCAGTAAAGTTTTGAGCAGGAGAAATTTGAATTTCAAACCCATAGAAGATCCCTCGCTGGCCAGAAACATCTTGCGGCTTCACCAAGTAAAAAAATTCTACCTTCTGACTTAGTCACTTTTGTGGAGCTCCGATTCTGCCAGAGGGACAAGGCTGCAGGCTGTAGCCAAAGAGGGCTCCAAGAGACCATACATCTTCTATGTGTAGTCACCCTGGATCAGAATTTGTTCTGTGGAGAAGAACCTAGTTGGAGCAACCTGAATCTTTGGCCTAGCACCAGTGCACCTTCATCAGATCAGCTTAACCAGCTTAGCAGGTTGGTCCTAGTCCCCTGTTGGTTCCCAGATCAAAAAGTTGGAAAAAATGTTAAAGTGCCAGGTTTCAGGAAACTTTAGGAGGAGTGCATTTGGCATTTTTACAGTAGCTAAGGGTCTAGACCCATGGAGACAAGACTTGGGGTTCAAGGCTCACTCCAACAGGCCCAGGGCAGGTCAAGGTGGAACTGGTCAGCTGCACAGTTAGAGGAAAGAACTTTTGAAGCTTCTTGTGTCCCCATAGCTCACACAGGAGGTCGGCCAACTGACCCTTGGAGTAAATTCTGGGTTACTGGCTTCAAAGCACACAGATCTAGTCTTCCTTCAGGTTCCTCAGACCTCAGGACAGTCCTCCTTCTGATTTTTCACATGTACAAGAGGGTTCTGAGGAAGGTTCTGGGGGTGCCACATTTATGCCCAGTGCCAGTCTGTGGTGGGGAAACTCCTGGCCACTCCCTATTCAATGGGGTAAATGTTCAAAGGATGGCCCTACCCACGA
This sequence comes from Pleurodeles waltl, assembly GCF_031143425.1. Taxonomy (NCBI): domain Eukaryota; kingdom Metazoa; phylum Chordata; class Amphibia; order Caudata; family Salamandridae; genus Pleurodeles; species Pleurodeles waltl. Next base: position 882,387,002 of record NC_090443.1, read on the forward strand.
TTGCAGCACTTCCTGTGTGTTTTACTCTTTACTGTAATTTATCCCACAGTGGCCCTCTCTACCTAAATTCAACATGGCTGAACCTTTGTTGTCCTGGTCAGACCTCCATGTGCTCACCCAGAGGGGTGGCTATGGAACTAAGACCAAGGACCCAGACCTAAGATGGCACCTATTGGGGATCACAACTCTCTCCAGCAGAGGTCAACAGCAAGGCACAGGCAGGTACAGTTGGGTCTCCTCAGCTGGGCAGATGCAGGAGAAGGTCTTTGCAGCTTGTTCTGTCCCTGTAGCTCACACAGGAGGCCAGAAAGCTAGGCCTTAGAGTCACTCTGGTAGTTTGTGGTTCAAGCAGCAAGGCAGATCTCAAGCCGCAGGGCAGTCCTCTTGGGAGCAAGGCAGATATCAAGCAGCAGGACAGTCCTCCGATAGCAGCAAGGTAATCTTCTGGGGAATAAAGCTGGCTTTAAGTAGCTGGGCAGTTCTCTGGGCTCCAGGCAGTCTCTCTGAGTCTTCCACAGGTCTAGGAGTGTACTGAAGAGATGTTCTGAGGGTCCAATATTCATACATGGGGCCATCTTTTGAAGCTGGGCGAATCTTCTGGACTTCCTCAATGTCTGGTTCCAGAAAGTTGTTCCCTTTCCCAGCTAAGACTTCATGACGTCTGGGGTGACAAAAGACAAATGTCAAGTTCCTTTGTGTGCATGCTGGAGGCAGCCCATTGAAATTTAAGTGGAGCAGGGAAAAGCTCCACCCCAACCACCCTGGCACGATGGCCCATTCTGCCAACACCCACTCCCCTTTGTCTCACTGTCTGGGAGGAACACACAAAGGCCAAGAGCTAATCCATCTATACAATTAAAGAGGTTTTTAATTGCAATTCATTTGAGTTGGACTTGAACATGACATTTATTCGTGCTCAAAATCCAAAGTTAGCACTTTAGTAAGGTAACCCAATGTTATACAAGGGGAGAGATAGGACTTACAGTAGGGAAACACAAATTTAGGAGTTTGTCATTACCAGGACATGTAAAACCTAAAAACACATGCATACTGTTTTAAATAGGGTGCACCCTCTTATACAGCGTTTTTAAGGGCCTGTCTTGGGGGTAACATGTATTAAAAAGGAATGTTTAGGTGTGGCAAAAAGGTTTATTTTGCCAGGTTGTTTAGGCAGGCTTAAAACTGTACTAGAGGATGCAATGGCAGGCACTTTAGATTAAGTGCTACTTAAGTGAGTGGCACAATGAGTGATGCAAGCCCACTAATAGTATTTAATTTACAGGGCTTAGGTGCATGTGGCACCAAATACTATGGGCTTATAAATAACTTAAATATGTCAACCAGGTGTTGGTCAATTTACACAGAGGGCGAGCTCAGGCACTTTAGCACTAATTAGGAGTGAGAAAGATTCCTAATGCCAACAAAAACAAAATTCAGAAACCAGGAAGGCTCAAGGCAAAACCTTTGGGGAAGACTACACCAATGAAGTAAGACATAAGCAGGTTCCATCTTAGGAGTCCAGAGTACCTCTCCATCCACCAGTCAATTATCGAATGTGTATTGCTAAGGTGAAGCAGGTGTCTATTTCAATACCTTATATTTGTTTAAAGCATTGATCCTCAAAGAGATTTTTTTTTTTATTCAAGCAGATGTTGATTATATGTATCAACATATAGGTGTGTTCCAGGAAGTTAAAATGTTTAGCCCTCAGGTAATGCTTACATGCACGGATACCATTGCTATGTTTTATACAGAGCCTTTATAAATAGTGTATCAATAGAAATAATGTCTTTCACGTACAGTTACTCTGTGATTATTTTGAAGATTGATAAACATCATATTTGTTTGAATTTTGTGGCCTATTAATATGCTGTGCACTTTTTTGGGTGGTTTTCACATAAGGCCCTAGAGTCAGTTTTGATGTTAGTTTGAATATAGATGTACAATCACTTTAAGTGATCAAGACCAGAACAGGTCTAAATGTGTCAAGTCTCCTGCCACAAATACATTTTGAGAACAAATCAACGCTCCAGTGGAGCTTACATTTATTTTAAGAACACAGAATCCCCTCCTGTCCAAAATAAACTACATTTGCTTCTCTATTGCCTCCAAAACTGCAGAGGATTTTATCTTCTCTTCTACTGCTGTAAACAAGACCTTAAGCTCTAAAATGAGGGACTGAAAAGTGTATGCCCCGCAGGCACCTGTCCTCAATACCAAACAGGAACCTGATTAGGTAGTCTATTTTCTTGTCAGTTGCATCCTTAGGACAGTCGCCACAATTTTAAAGGTTCACCTCACCTGAATCTCAACTAATGAATCCACAGGGTTAAGGGTTAAGGTAGAGGTCATATCAATATTACAGACATATATATATATATATATCAAGATCAAGGAACATTTTATCTGGATCCTTCCATTCCAAAAAAACAACATTCATCACATGAGAAAGAATGAGAAGCCAAATCTGTGGTGAGTGAACAATTGGGAAAGAATAATCTCTGAAGAGGTAACAGGCCCCCCTTGGGCCATAAATCCCATATCCTCTCTCGTATGTGGCAAAAGAACAGAAAGGAAATCTTTACCAATGTGATTTTCCCTCAAGGGAAACCTCTCTTTCAATCCTAATACTGAATCTGGCCAATCATTAGCTCTCTTTGACACATTTCCCCATAGGTTTTCTTGAGCTTCAACTCTGCCAAAGTGTCTAGAATAATCAATTGAATTCTATTGTTCTCCCCTTCCTTGGATGATGATCTGCTCCACTTCAGAGACTTAGATCTGGATCTGGACCCGCCTTATGCAGCAGATGATAATTTGCTTCTCTTGAGAACAAGAGAGGCAAATCGTCTTGGGAAAAAAATCTGGATCTTGATCTAATTGAAACAGAGGATTAACATGCCTTCTTTTTATATCATGTTTCCCCAAAATGCCTCAAGAAAGCTGTCTGACCAGGAATCTGACCCCAACACTCAAACAGCAGCAGCCACAGTGGATAATTCACATAAAAAACAGAACTTCTTACCTGTATCCAAAAGATCCCTTAAGTTTACAGATTGCCTTGCTTTCACAGGTTTGAAAACTGAAAGTACACACATGCTTAGTACTCTAATCAGTCATTGTGCTTGTATGAAAAATACCGCTCATATCAACATTCCTGATGTCCTTTCTTGAACTTCCACAGACTCAAAGCTGAAACACCAGTCAAGGATACTATCTCACCCAGATATTGATCACCAAAAAATAAAAATAAATGGTGTTTCAGTGATTCAGCTCTTGCCCAGTGTCAAGTCAATCAGATACTCAAACTAATCATGATAGATTAAATGTGCTTATCCCTCCTCCCAAGACCATAAAGGAAGGAGCCCGATGTAGTTTTCTAAAGAAATATAAATCATGATATCAAGGCCACCAAGGTCTCACACTGTCCTCATCTCAAGACACCACCTTGCGGTTCAGCAGACTGGCGGCGGACCCCCACCTCCTCCCCCACAACTAACAACATGGGAGGAGCAGGTCTTGGCGATTCTGCATCCTGAGGGCCTCGCAGGAGTAGATGGCGGAATGGACTCTGGTAAGTCAAATCTTAACTATTACATCCCCCACCCTACCTGCATGCCATCACATACCCTCACCCTCACCCCATCACTCCAACTCCTCACAAATGTCCCAACATCACAAACCACACATCCCAACACCAAGCCCTGCATGCAACAACAAAGCATGGACACCCATCACCAAAGCGTGCCCACTGCACATACATATACACCCCCCTAAACCACCATCACACAAGGTCCCATACAGGAATGCAAGCAATGGGGTAAACGGTCACCCACCCATTGCACACCATGGCACACAAAGATGTAATAAACATCCATTTATACCCCTGCAGGACCCCTACCCAACGTCACCGGACAGGAGGGTCCACACATGTCCACACCACCAACAGAAGAGGCCCACAGTGATGACAGCACCTCTGTCCAACTGGATCTAGATGACCAGCCCGGCCCATCGGGGACCTCGGGACAGTCGGTTCCCATCACACAGTCACAGGCCACTACAGAGATTCCCCCCTCTGGAAACACCAGCACAGCACCCACCCAGCGGGCCCATACCTCTGTCCCAGGACACGTCAATCAGCAGTGTGTCCACCACTACAGGGAACCCAGGCTAACCCACCACCCCAACAACAACAGGGACCTGGGGGGCAGTAGTAGTGGGCACACGGTCCAGGGGACGGAGGCCCAGGAACACAGGGGAACTGGGAGGGCTGCTGTGCGACAGGGAGAGGACAGGCCAAGGGAACCCACTCTCCACGAGGCCCTCTCCTCCATCATGGGACCCTACCACCACTGCCAGGAGACGATGGCAACGGTACTGGCCAAGTTTCAGGAGACCCAGCGCCTGCAGGAGGAACAGTATTTGGGCTTCAGGGAGGAACTCAGAACCATCAATTCCACCCTGGGCATCATTGTAGGGGTGCTGAAGGAAGTACTAAACACCAGGAGGGACACTGTGGCACAACAAGGAGCCCCTGACACTAGCCAGGACGATGAACTGCCCACCACCTCCGATGGCGCTAGTGGACAGGAGGCCCCACCACAGGACCACCACACCATCACCCCACCCCCTGCAGAGGGAGAACCACCCCGCAAACGGTCCCTGAGATCCAGGACAAAGACAGAGAATGATGCCAAGACCCCCGCCAAGAAATGAGACCACCATGAATGTCATCCTTCTGTCCCACTTTGTCACCCTGTCCACCCTCAAACTGCCCCAGCTCCACTTCCTATGCCCCTTTGGGCAAGTCACCTGTGAGACTAATAGTCTGGACTCTGCCATGGACATTCCTCCACCATCACCCCTCACCATTTTGCAACCCCCTCCAATATTGAGCACTTAAATAAACACCCTTGAAGCACAAAACAATCTGGAGTCAGTCTGTGATTTCGAAATAGTGCATTAGCAATTACTGTGGCAAAAACCTCTTTCAATTGTAATGTCAACATACCTATGTTACACAGCTCTAGTCCATGAAGAATCAAAGCAGATGTCACACAGTGGGACCCACATCTGTGAAATCGTAAGGGAAAGTGACAACTCAGTGACCATACACTGGGTGAAAACGACAGACAGTAGAGAGGTAGTAGTGTTAAAGTACATGCAGTAGGCAGGTTTGATTTCTTACCTGTGTCTCACTGGAAATATTGCAGGATCACTGAGTCCCTGTTGTCCATGTCTTCTTCTGCTTCCTCGTCTTCACTGTCCACAGGCTCCACAGCTGCAACAACACCGCCATCTGGACCATCCTCCTGCAGAAAAGGCACCTGTCGTTGCAAAGCCAAGCTGTGAAGCATACAACAGGCCACGATGATCTGTCACACCTTCTTTGGTGAGTAGAATAGGAATCCACCTGTCATATGGAGGCACCTGAACCTGGCCTTCAGGAGGCCGAAGGTCTGCTCGATCACCCTCCTAGTTCGCCCATGGGCCTCATTGTAGCGTTCCTCTGCCCTTGTCCTGGGATTCCTCACTGGGGTCAGTAGCCATTACAGGTTGGGGTAACCAGAGTCACCTGCAAATGGCGAGGGCAACTGTTAGACACACACTAACCTGTAGGGATATCCCCAGACCCAGACAACCATTCCCACTGATTTGCTTCCAGGTGCTCACCTAATATCCACACACAGTGCCTCTGGAGTTGACCCATCACATAAGGGTTGCCGCTATTCCGCAGGATGTAGGCGTCATGCACTGAGCCAGAGAACTTTGCATTCACATGGGAGATGTACTGGTCTGCCAAACATACCATCTGTTCATACATCGAACGATAACTCTTCCGGTTTCTATACACCTGTTCACTCCTGCGGGGGGGACCAAAGCCACATGTGTCCCATCAATGGCACCTATGATGTTGGGGATATGTCCCAGGGCATAGAAGTCTCCTTTCACTGTAGGCAAATCCTCCACCTGAGGGAAAACGATGTAGCTCTGCATGTGTTTCAGCAGGGCAGACAACACTCTGGACAACACATTGGAAAACATAGGCTGGGACATCCCTGATGCTATGGCCACTGTTGTTTGAAATTACCCACTTGCAAGGAAATGGAGCACTGACAGCACCTGCACTTGAGGGGGGGTTCCTGTGGGATGGCGGATAGCTGACATCAGGTCTGGCTCCAGCTGGTTATACAGTTCCTGGATTGTGGCATGGTCCACCAGCGGTCGGTATACCGGATGATGCCGCCATCTCCTCACATGTCCCAGCAGACAATGCCTATGAAGGACAACAGCGAGCACAGAGTCAGCCAATTCAGAGGTACGTACCCACAGCTTACACAGAACACGAATCCTAATCCGAAAAGTGGCCTGTATGTGTGTTGAGTCTAGGCCTAGGTATGTGTGACGCAGTAAAAAATGAAGCCATGTGGGCCCCTGAAATGGCGGCTGCCTGACCTCTAAAGTGGGACAATGGGATGTGAGGTAACTACGCTGGCGTTGTGCACCATCGTGGTAGGCGGTCGAAGACCGCGGTGCAATGCTGCATTGGTTAACATTGGACCCTATGGGTCCCAGAAGCCAATGACGATGTACGCTGGCGGTGTCAGTACGCACTGCCGCAGACGTGACCGCCATTTTCTATCTGTTCAATCACTCGATACCTGATCTTCGACAGGAGAGGACCTACACTGCAAGTGCTGCTGTGACCTCAGTCTGGAAGAGACAATGGCTTGAGTGTCTGGGGAAAGGGCCCCTGCCTTCACATCGGAGGAGTTGGAGAAACTCGTGGACGGGGTCCTCCCCCAGTACACGCTACTCTACGGTCCTCCAGACAAACAGGTAAGTACACTGGGAGCATGCGGTATGGGCTATGCCTGTGTGGAGTGGGGTGGATGTAAGAAGGGGGGGGGAGATTGCGGCGTGCATGAAACGACGGTGCGTGCATGTGCCACATGGCAAGGGTAGGGATGGGGGCCAATGACTGTGATGGTGCACTTGGTAACAAGTTTCTCTTCCCCCTGTACAATTCATGTAGGTCAGCGCCCACCAGAAAAAAGATATTTGGCGTGCATCACCAAGGACGTCCAGACCCTGGGGGTCTACCACAGACGGAGCACCCACTGCCGGAAAAGATGGGAGGACAGTCGCCGCTGGAGCAAGAAGACAGCGGAGGCTCAGCTGGGGATGGCCTCCCAACGTGGGAGGGGTGCCCGTGCACCATGAATCCCCTGATGTTCAGGATCCTGGCGGTGGCGTACCCGGAGTTGGATGGGCACTAGAGGGCATCACAGCAGCCACAAGGGGGAGAGTACACTCTCATCCTGCTGATTTTGCGCGCAGAGGAGGGGTCTGGATGGTGGAGTTGGGCTGTGGGTTTCCGTAGGCCAGGGCAAGTTTAGTAGGCAAGGTCCCTCCATAAGGCAGGCCATGTGGCACCCCACCCGACCTCTGTAGAGTGCCAAGTACACCTAGTCATGCCCCTGTGTCATCCATGTGTGCAGATGTCATGCATAGCCTAGAAGGCCATTTCCCAGGGATTGAACAGTGGAGCCGAAGAGCGCGGCGTAGTGCAGGGGGCTTCTGTATCTGTCCTGTCTGCCAACGGTAGCGGTAATGCATGCACTCAACATGTCTTTCTTCTGTCGTCCCCCCCCCCCTTTTTGTGGTCTCCCTGTTCTTGTGTGCATAGCATCATCAGGCGGAGGAGCAGTGGCAACGGAGCACGAGGGAGCTGCATCCCACATGGCCATGGAGGGCCACACTACGGACTCGGAGTTCACCAGTGGGACGGGGCGAGGTGAGCTCCACGGCGGGGACAGGAGCTGACACCAGTGACACGGACTCGTCCTCTGATGGGAGCTCCTTTGTGGTGGCGGCAACATCTGTGCCCCCCCATATACAGGTACAGCCGCCACCCCCCCTACCAGCACCGCCCTCCCAGCAGCCCCCCAGCCTTTGCACCGTGCCCGCTCACCCGGGAGTGTGGGCATCACCTTCGGCCCAGGAACATCCGGCCCTGCCCCAGTCACCCCTGCTGCCCTCAGTGAGGAGGCCATTGACCTCCTCAAGTCCCTCACTGTTGGGCAGTCTACCATTTTGAATGCCATTCAGGGTGTAGAAAGGCAGTTGCAACAAACAAATGCATTTCTGGAGGGCATTCATTCTGGTCAGACGGCCCTTCTGCCAGCTTTTCAGACTCTGGCCTCAGCACTGATGGCAGCCATTGTCACTGTCTCTAGCCTCCCCCCTCCAACTTCCTCCACCCAGACCCAATCCCCTGTACCCCAGCCTATCCCAAGTACACCTTCAGACCAGTATGCACAAACGTCAACACACAAGGGAAGCTCTGGCAAACATAAGCACCACACATCCCACAGGCACTCACGCAAACATCACACACATGCAGACATACCAACATCCACTGCCTCCACTGTGTCCCCCTCCTCCTCGTCTCCCTCCTCCCTCCCAGTCTCGTCTACACTCACACCTGCATGCACTACATCTACAGCCACTACTGCCATCACCAGCACACCCACCACCACACCCTGCTCACGTGCAGTCACCACCCCCACTACCATTCCCATGTCCCCTGTGTCCTCTCCCAGTGTGTCTGTGACGCCACCTCCCAAGATACACAAACGCAGGCACACACCCACCCAACAGCCATCCACCTCACGACAGCCTCCAGCGCATGCACCTTCACCCAAAGTCACCAAACGAACACCTCCTACAACCAGAACCTCTTCCTCCACTCCCAAACTACCCGTCCCAGTGTTCCCCCAAAACTTTTCCTGCCCAACCTTGACCTCTTTCCCACACCTCCCCACCCCACCCGCCTCCTAGGGCCCGACTCTCCAGCTCCCAAGCTAGCACCTCAGCCACAACATCTCTGGGACCAGTGGTGCCTGTAGTCACCGGAATCTGGAGTGCACGGCCACCAGGGCAGCCAGTGTGGCATGGAGCCACAGCACGGACAGTCCCCCACCTGTCAAGCATCAAAAGTTGGCCAGTGCCCGGCGGGAGAGGGGGAAGACTCCAGCCACCAAAGTTGCTCCCAGGGGTCGCGGTGGGAGTGTGGAATCAGCTGCAACACCTTCCAAGGTGGGGAAGGGCCACAAGAAACCAGGAAAGTCTGGGAGGAGCAGCACGGCGGAGGAGACCGCCATCATCCCCGCTGGCCAGGAGGCCACCATCCCCGCTGGCCAGGAGGCCACCGCCATCATCCCCGCTGGCCAGGAGGTCACCGACATCATCCCCGCTGGGACAGAGAGGACCGCCATCACAAGCCCCGCTGGGACAGAGAGGACTGCCAGCACAAGCCCCGCTGGGACAGAGAGGACCACCAGCACAAGCCCCGCTTGGACAGAGAGGACCGCCAGCACAAGCCCCGCTGGGACAGAGAGGACCGCCAGCAGCTCAGTCACTGCAAAGGAGCCCGCCGCCTCAAGCACCGCTGAACAGGGCACTGCCGCCTCAAGCACCGCTGAACAGGGCACCGCCGCTCCAAGCACCGCTGAACAGGGCACCGCCGCTCCAAGCACCGCTGGCCCATGAGGGCCAAGGGCACTGACGCTACTGAGTCCATCATGAGCAGGATGAAGCACTCTGGGCACAGAGCCCCCTCCAGTACCAGTGGAGACGGTCATCCACTACCTCTGTCCTTAGCAGGATGAAGCACTCTGGGCACAAGGCCCCCTCCAGAACCAGTGGAGAGATACATCGACTTGATAGACTGTGGCTTTGCACTCCCCAGGATGGAACAGTGGGCAACCCACCCACTGTAGAGACTTGAGAGACTGTGGCTTTGCACTCCCCAGGATATGGCAGTGGGCAACTCACCCACTGTAGAGACTTGAGAGACTGTGGCCTTGCACTCCCTAGGAGATGGCAGTGGGCAACCCACCCACTGTAGAGACTTAAGAGACTGTGGCTTTGCAGTCTCCAGGATATGGCAGTGGGCAACCCACCCACTGTAGAGACTTGAGAAACTGTGGCTTTGCACTCCCCAGGATACGGCAGTGGGCAACCCACCAACTGTAGAGACTTGAGAGACAGTGGCTTTGCACATCCCAGGATTGAACAGTGGGGAACCCACCCACTGTAGAGACTTGAGAGACTGTGGCTTTGCACTCCTCAGGATTGAACAGTGGGCATGTGGCCCTCTCGTGGATTTGGCGTCGTGCACTCAACCGGCTGAGGTCCCCCCCTTTCCCTCCGCCTGAGGTGCCTGTTTTCTTGCTCTCTGATGCCCCTGCAGTGTTCGCTCCGTCATGGTCGGGGATCTGTGGGCCTCGCCCATACCGTGTGGGCCCAGTGTTCCACGGACTTCATTGGAGCACTACCTGGACTACTAAGCTTGGTATATAATTTGTTTATGGTGTATATACATATTTTTGCATACTGCATTTTAATATATTACAATGGTTACACTCATTTCCTTTTGTCTTTGCTTTCTTCCGGGGGGGTTGAGGGGTGTAACTGTGATGTAACACGCTGTATTAGTGTGTGTGTTGTAGTGTGTGAGGGTGGGGGTGTTGCGTGTGTGTGTCTCTGTTTTTTCTCTCCCCCCTCCCCTGTGTCGTAGGTGCAGTACTCACTGTGGTCTTCGTCGCCGGCGTTCGTGCTGCTGGTAGAGGAGCAAGAAGATGAGGGCTGGCAGGATGTGCAGCTCTGGTTCCATGGCATCTGGATTCCTCGTGGGGTGTGTAGAGGTGAGCGTTTTCCCTTCAAAGTCCTGTTTCCGCAGTGTTTTTGTCCGCGGTGAATCCGCCCCGGAAAAGGTGGCGGATTGGTATGTTGTGATACTGTGGGCGGCACTTTGTCTTCCGCCTGTCTGTTGGCGGTGACCGCCAAGCTGTTTGTCTATACCGCCATGGCGGTCGGAGTGTTAAAGTGGCTGTCTTTGTTGACGGTTTCCGCCACGGTCGTAATTCCACTTTTTTTACTGCCAGCCTGTTGCCGGTCTTACCGCCACTTTAACACCGTCCGCCAGGGTTGTAATGACCACCATTGCTATTTGTCATGCGCCCTAGGAAACAGCTGCCTTATGTTAAGAGATCATTCACTTTAGAAGTTACATCAAACCATGGCTGATCAGTTGAAGTATAAACATTGACTTCCCTTGGGTGGCCATCTTGAATGGGATAAAACAGTCAACCTGTCATTCCTGATGACATAATAAAGTGGAATAACCAAAACCTGCCTCACTGCAACTTCTTGGTCCTCTTCCCTGCCGAGTACATTAACTCCTCTAACAGTAAAAGCAAAGATGATTGACAGCCACATGAGCCCTCTTCCTACTTGATATATTACAAAATTAGAACCCTAAGAGTAATTGTCAACTTGAGACGGGCCACACTTTTAGAACAGCTTGCAACCACTCCTGAGCCAGACTGATCTTTAAAAGTTCTGATTTTCATCCTAATGCAGGGTTTTGCAAAGTTTTGCAAAGTCGGTCCTGGAGAGCCGGGTCCATGCCAGATTTTTAGCATATTCACATTTAGAAACATGTAGATTTCTGAAACTGTGGATATGCTAAAAATCTGGCATGGACCCAGCTCTCCAGGACCGACTTTGCAGAACCCTGCCCTAATGAAAAAAGCCAACAAATGTCAGAAGTAAAAACAGACTGCTGCTCATAAACTTGAGCTTCAAATATTTTATGAAACAGCAATCATTCTGAATCCAAGGTTTCCTTTGCATTTATTTGTCTCTGGTTCAAAAATATAGCTTAGGAAAATCATGAGAAATATAACATACCAGTCTTTCTTTTTTATTATCCATACTTGTGAAGAAAGGAAGGCAGAGAGAAACATATCTTATGCAATAGGATCTGCACAAAAAAATAAAAATAAAGAGATCAGGAAAGTTATACCTTACTTCATTCTAGAGGTCCAGGCCAGCTGAATGAACTACTGGTCACCAAAAGCTGTTCGCAAGTTATCTATAATATTTTGTCTTCCAGTAAAGATTTCCATGAACCGACCTATGTACTAGGATGTTACATTATGTTTTGTCTGTTATGTTGTATTATGTGTCAAGTAGTGAGGAGGAGGCTCTGATGTATTGTGGGAGGTTGTTCCAGTTTTTTGGTGCAATGTAAGAAACTGAGTGATGTCCTGTACTGCTTTTGTGAATTTTAGAGGTTTGGGAGAGTGAGAGTGAGTCTTGGCGTATGTGCCTGACAGGCTGCTGATAGTGTATTGAGCCCTTCACGTATGCTGGTCCAATGTTGTTCAGTGCTTTGTATGTGTGCATGAGGAGATTTAATTGGCTAAGTTTGTGAATGGGGAGCCAGTGAAGTTCCGTAAGGTGTGATGAATTGTGGGTGTGACGTGGGAGTTTGAGGATGAGCCATGGTTTACAGTCTGTGTAAAGGTTGTTTGAAGATCCAAGATTAGAATGCTTTGCCGTAGTCGAGTCTGCTTGTGATGAGTGCTGGTACGTCTGGTATTCTAAGGCAGCCTTTTGAAGATCTTTTGTAGCATGTGTAGAATGTGGAAGAAGGAGGAACTCACTGTGTTGACTTGTGCTGTCATGTTGAGTTTGTCATCCAGGATGAGTATCAAGTTTCTGGCTTGGTTGGTGGGTGTTGGTCCTGGCTCTGTGGAGCCTAGGAATGTCAGGGATGAGTCTGGAGGAGGCGTTTTGGATGTGCTGTAATTTCTTGATGTTATTCTGGGTAGTCCCGGTGTAGAGGGCATTGTCGAGTCTGCTGGTAACCAGGGCATGGGTTACGGTTTTGCGGCAGTCCTTTGGGAACCATTTGTAGATATTCCAGAGAAGTTGGAGTGTGTGAAAGCAGGAGGATGTGACTGAGTTGACTTGGCTGGTCAGGTGAGTGATGAGTCCAGGATGACGCGGTGGTTTGATGGAGTCAGGGGTGCTGAGAGTCAATGGCCACCATGAGCCATTCCAGGCTGATGTGGATGGTCCCAGGATGGGGATCTTTGTCTTGTCAGAGTTGAGCTTGAGGCTGCTGACCATCATCCAGGCAGAAACCGCTTCCATCCCATTGTGGAAATCCCTCTTGGCAGTTGTGGGTTTCTCGACAGTTAGATGATCAGCTGGGATATCGTCGGCATAAGAGACGATGTTCAATCTGTGGTCACTGACGATGGATGCGAGAGGGGCCATGTAGATGCTGAAGAGTGTGAGGTTTAAGGAGGAGTCCTGTGGAACTCTGCAGCTGATCTCCAAAGGTTCTGACAGGTAAGGCAGGAGTCTGACTCTCTGTGTTCAGCCAGACAGGAAGGAGCATATCCATTGTATGGACTTTACGCGGATGTCGGCTGCATGGAGCAGTGGCTGCAAACGGCCCGATTCCGTGAATCAAACTGTTTGCAAGCGCTAAAAAGCTTTGTACATCTAGCCCTTAGTTTGTAAGATTCTGGTGCAGAGTGGGTCATAATTTGATCAGCCACATGAATATTAATTAATGAATATTAATGAGGTAGGATGCAAATTATGTCTCACTCCGATTAGTACCTATCATAGGGATAGTGGACTGCTGGCATCACCAGGCCATATTTGGGATCACCTTGTAATAAAGTAAACCTTGTTTTTAAATGTACCACATTTTCCTTAAAGAAAATGGCACTGCTTTTAAAAACATAGTTACTGTTTTTTAAGTTGGTTTGGGAGTTAGCAGTAGTACCCTGGACTATGCTTACTCCCCAACAATAATTCTTTAACATGCGCAAAGGGGAAGGGGTCTAAAATATTGTTCCCAAATTGCAAACTGTTTTTTGTTATCAGTAATTCGTTCATCTCCACTTTTGCAAATGGCTTACCACCCTAACTCGGAGTCAGCAATTTTTCAATGCTTTGTAATGGGATTCTGGTGTAAATCTTTGATACGTCATACTGATTCGATATTTCAAAGGGATTCCAAATATAATTTTAGACGTCAGTAAATATTTACAGACTTCTCAAATCGGATTTGAACACTTTAATCAAAAAAATAAACTTTGTGGTCGAACTACTTGTGTTTGTAAAAATGCTCTGTAAATGTGGTCCTTAATTAGGAATCAGTGGAATTGGAAACCAACAGGAACTGTTATGTTCTAAAAAAGCGCAGCAGGGAGTCCTGGGGCCCTATTGCGAACATCTGTGTTGGTGATTTATCTGACTTAAGGTATGCACTGCAGATAGCAGAGCTCATAGAAAAGCCAATCACAGCTCACTGTTTTCGGACAGTGTTGTATGCCATTCATGCAAACTGAGAATATTTCTGTTGTATGCATTCGTTTAAGAAGCTGCTAACTAAAAAAAACTCATACTGCTTTGAGGTCCTGATAAGCCAATTGGCTGCAAAGTTATTAGTCTGATGTGGCTCTGGCATGATGCTCAATCGTAGATTGGAAGTACATGGGTGAACGCATGAAAAGATCTATAAAATTTTGCTAATATGAAAAGCACATTGAAATACACATTTATGTTATTTCCATAATTACATATGAGATGCATAAAAGTATGTTCTAAGACTATCCAGAAATCAGCAACAATAGAGTCTCAGCCAAAGTCGCAATTTCTAACACTAAGCAGTTGTGCATATCATTTTAGCTGATTTACAATGTGATCAATTTGCCTTACTAAAAAGAAAGAAAAAGACGTAAGACTGACTCTCTGTGGATGGCACATAAGGGGTGGTACCACCACGATGCTTGTGATGATAACTAAAATGATAGGAAATCGAAGAATCAGCCAACCTATCAGCTTCCCTCCTCAAGTCTATTATAGAAGATGTAGAGATTTAGGGGCATATTTAAGAGCTCCTAGCACCACAGGAGCGTCACTTTTAGAGATGCTCCGATGGCTCTATGTCCTGTGCTATATTTACAAGGTGGCGTTAAGCCACTTTTTGTGGCTTAACACCATCTTGTAAATACAACCCCTTCACACGCAACCCTTTGCATGGAAGGAGCGTACAATAGGTATTGCTGTGGGCTTGCCACAGCAACACCCATTACATTTTTAGGCTGCCTCAGATTTATGAGATTTCGTAAACCTCAGGCAGCACCAGAATCTAGTGCTACCCCAGGGGTGACATTAGCAAGGCACAACGTGGAGGAATACTTATATTCCTCCTCATTTTTTGCTTTTTCTATGCATGTTGCATTCTGCAGCACGCATAGAAAAATCAAAATGGCAGACTTAATTGTTTATGTGTAGGAAGGTGTCCCTTCCTGCATATAAACAATAATTTCAAAATGACACTTTGGCACTTCGGTGTGTGCTGCATTCTGCTTCGCACACAGCAGTCAGGCTTAAGTTAGAGGTAATGTGTAAAGAAGTTATACTGCATTTCAAACAGTAAGAAAGGAAAACACAACACATGAAAAACCTCACAGCAATTTAGAAAAATACAGTAAAATCTAATAAATTATTTGACACAAAAACAACAAACTTCCACTACGTAGAACCAGAGCTACGCAATTTTAAAGATTTAAACAAAAATAGCACCTGAAAGCATAAAGTGCCAATTCTCGCTATCTTGTGACTTTGTCAGACTGGGACAAAGTCACAAATAATTCAGGCCTACCTTAATGGAGTATGGGTTGGACACAGGTGCCAAGTTAGGTCAAATGGACAAAGTATCTTAAATCCTGGTTGGGGAACATTGCAAGATTCCGTGTAGAAGCTGTGTCAGGCAGCAGCAGTTCCAATGAATCGGCGAGGCTGCAATGCAAAGCCCTGAGTCAATGTCCAGGATGCGTCGATGAGGGAGGGATTGTGATGTGAAGTCCTGCATCAATGATGCATCCCACAGTGGTGGTTCAGAGGAACTGTGAGCTGCGATGCAATATCTTGTGTTGTCATCATGGATGCCGCTGATTGCGCATTTGCGATGTGAAGTCTGCATCAAACATGCGCTGAGCAGCAGCAATTTTAAGGAGTTGTGGCGAGATGTGTCGACCTGCAGCTGTACTGCTCAAAAGACCACAGCTGGCCTTGCAGATCACATTCAGTCACTCAAGGGCCCAGAACTGGGGTAGCACCATTTGGCAGGGTTAGACTCATAGCAGACAGAGGCCAGGTGCTGGGTTCAAAGCTCTGATCAGGAAGCAAGATAACTAGCCCTTGGAGTCACTCTGGTGGTCCTAGGTTCAAGATGCAGGTCCAGTCCTTCTCACTCAGGCATCAGGGCAGCAGAGTCGTCTTCTTTCTTGTAACAGAGCACCACAGCAGTCCTTCTTAGTCTTCCACAGTTCCAGAGATGTAATGGAACGTTGAGGCTGAGGATCCAATATTTCCACTTAGATCTTCCTTATTGTAGACCAATAGCACTAAGAGACACAACAATAAGGGCCTATTTACGCGGGACCTGTGCAAATCCCAAATCCAGGTTGACCACGATGGAGGGTAGGCCGGCTACAGAACCCATGTAGGGCCAGCTGAAACAGTACCTTTGATGAAGCAAAGCATCAACGTCGAGGGCACAATTCAATGGTTTTTGCAGAAATCAGCTGCAGAAACGTCTGAGGCCCTGGACTGAAGGGGGGCACCTCAGGCAGGAGTAGTGCTCACAGATGACAGAGTCCGTCAGCATCAGGAGAGTTACAGCTGGTCTTTGATATTCCTGAACCTGCAGAGAACAGGGGGCAAGCTAACAAGCCTTTGGTGACGTTTGGGTGCAATGATTTAGAGAACAAGTCCAATCCTTCCCACTCCAGGCAAGAAGCAACAGGCAGCATGCCAACACAGCAAAACAAGTAGCAAAGAGGCAGTTCCTTTTATGGCACAACACACAGCAAGCAGTAGACAAACATAGCAATGCAGTTGAAGTGTGGCAATCCCTCCTGGCAGCACAGAAGTACTTCTTCCTGGCAGAGTGTCCTTGGTTCCAGTTGAGTTCTGATTTGGCAGGGGTTGGGGTCCAGTACTGATTCCCAAATGTGCCTTTGAAGTAGGGGAGGCTTCAAAGAGGTCCCTACCCTTCCGTCCCTGGCTCCAGACATTCTACAGGGGACTATGAAGACCTTTGTGTGGGGTCAGGCACATCCCTATTCAGGTGTATGTGAGGCAGCGCTAAGCTCCGCCCCCATCAAGCCAGTTAATGGACCATTAAGGTCCATTGAGACACACCTACGCTCCCATTGTGTGTGATTGTCTAGAGGGAATACACAAAGCCCAGCTGTCACCAACCCCAGATGTGTGGTCAGAGACAGGCAGAGTCACAGAATGGTTAAAATAAGAAAATACCAAGTTCTTAATAGTGGCATTTTTAGACTTACAATTTAACATCCAACTTCATCGTATGTTGCGATCTTAAATCGTGAGTCCAGATGCACCAAACTGCAAATGTCTTTCTTTTCCCAATTGGAAGTTACACTCAAAGCCTGCATCAAGGTAACCCCAGTATTAAACTATGGGAGAGATTGGCCTTGCAATAGTGAAAAACAAACTTAATAGTTTTTCGCTACCAGGACATGTTAAACTTACAAGTACATGTCCAACTTTTTGAATACACTGCACCTTGCTCTTAGGGCTAGCTAGCACCTAACTTAGGGGTGTCTTAGATATAATAAAAATGAATGTTTGGGCCAGGCAATTGGGTACACTTTCCAGGTTGAAATTGCAGTTTAAAACTGCACATGGAAGCTCTGTGTTGGCAGGCTTGAGATGTTTGAAAGGTTGCTGTAGTGGATGGCACAATCAGTGCTGCAGGTCCACTAGTAGCATTTTATTTACAGGCCCTGAGCACATATTGTGCACTTTATTATGGACTTACAAATATATTAACTATTACTTTGGGCACAACAAAGTTACCATATTTTAAGCAAAGAGCACATGCACTTCAGCACCGGTTAACACTGATAAATTGCCAGTCCTAAAATTAACAAAAGTATGGTCACAAAATGAGGAGAAGGACGGCAAAATTATGGGATGACCCTGCAGAAAGGGCCATTGCCTGCTATTTTCATAGGGAGAATTAGACAATACAGAAAGAAACAGCAGAATAGAAATACAGAACATTTAGCAGAAAGCTAGATATTTACCCAGAAAGCCTGATTTTTGTGATTTTGTGTATATGTATTAAGTGTTATAAAGAAATGAAGGTTAAAATGTATAGATATCAGTTGCCACCGGACTCATGCAAGTCCATGGGAGTTCCACAGGAAAAAGTAAAAAAAGATTTGGGCTGCTATGCTGAAAAATAAAAAAGGGCATAAGGGGGAAGGGTAGAGATACCTGACCGCTAGCCCTTGTCGGGGGAGGGGGGGAGGCAGAGGAATGTCCCTTGGGCTGAAATAAAAAAATTAATAAATATCATCACGGTCCCGCAGAACTCCAGCAGGAGTCCTGCGGGACCAGGCAAGCCCCAAAAAATAATGAAAGCCCAGAGTTCAAACTGTGCAAAGCATTCCCAATATACTATGAAGCCCCATTACATGGGTAAAACTCTACTGACAACATCCTGCTCAGTGAGTGCAGGCTATGAGTAGAGCCCACACCTTCTAAAGATCTAAGCCCCATTAGATAGGCATGTCACTCCTAGGCACAGAGGGCACTCAGTGCGGAAACTGTGCACAGAGCAAATATCCTCCAGACATGCAACCAGTATTACGTAGTCAAGCCCCTACTGTACACAGTCAGCACTCAGTGTGCAGACCGTGTAGATCCCAATCCTTCAAGAAACACAAGCCACATTACGTGGTCAAGCCCCTATTATGCAAGTCTGTACTCAGTATGCAGACTCTGTATAGAGTTCACTTCCTCCAGAGACACAAGCTTCATTAGGTGGGCAAGGCCGTACTATACATAGTCATTGCTCAGTACCGGACTTTGGGTATATCCTACACCCTCCAAAGACCTAAGCCCCATTAGATGGTAGCCCCTACCATGAAGAGTCTACATGCAGTGTAGAGACTGGGGGTAGAGCTCACTCCTCCCTCCAGACATGCAGGCATTAGTAGGTGTCCAACTCCTTACTATGTGCCGTCTGCACTCAATATACAGACTGTGAGTAGAGCCCACTCCCTCCAAGCACACAAGCCCCGTTAGATTGACAAGCCTATACTACACATATCCTGCACTCCCTGTGGTTCTCTTCATGGAGACACACTCCCTCTAGATACTCAAGCCCAATTAGGTGGGCATGCCACTACTACAGAGAGACTGGCTCTCTGTTCAGTTCTTCATACAGACTCACTCCCTACACATACTTAAGCCCCTTACTTACCAAAGAGCCTACTAAGTACAGTTAGGCATGTTATTATTATTTTACTTTATGTTTAAAAATCCATAGAAATTCCCTGAAAACAAATAAAAGATTACAGTGACATTATAGTTAGTGGTGGTGATAATTTGTTCCTATATATTTAAATAAACCTAGAAATTCACTAAAAGAAATCAAAAGTGATGGTATAGTTCAGTCTGGTAATATTATCTTACTTTCAATTAACAAAATTGAAACTCACTGAGAACAACATGCACAGCTCATGATCTCACATATTACAACACTATTGACATGCTCAAGACATCATAAGTGACATTATTGGTGGCATCACAAATCACATAATCTATAACATGTCTGTAAAATTGACTCTACAAACAAGTACAGCTCTTAAAACATGTAAATGTGTACTAAATGGCACAGACTCATGCACAGAATACATTATATAAACATATGTGCTTATACTATGTGATTACACTGTAGACCACTGCTTCATGACACACGAGGTTCGCTTGGTGGCCAAGTCTTCTAGACACAGCCTTCACCCTGTACAAAAGTCTTCATGGAGAGCCTACTCCCTCCAGATAACAAAGCCTCATTAGGGGCCTGTTAGACCTGACAGCCTTAGGGTGGTCATCCCCCAACTTTTTGCCTGCCTCCCTCCACTTTTCTGACACTGTTTTTGCTGGTTTTAGGACTCTGCACACTTTACCACTGCTAACCAGTGCCAAAGTGCATATTTCCTTTCCCTTAATCATGGTAACATTGGTTCATACCCAGTTGGTATATTTGATCTTCTTGTGAGTCCCCAGTAAAGTAGATTGAATGCTACTAGTGGGCCTGTAACACTGGTTGTGCCACCCGCATAAGTAGCCCCTTAACTATATCTGAGGGCTGCCATTGCAAGGCCTGTGTGTCCAGTTTTACTGCCACTTCGACTTGGCATTTAAAGTACTTGCCAAGCCTAAAACTCCCCTTTTTCTACATATAAGTCACCCCTAAGGTAGGCCCTAGGTAATCCATAGGGCATGGTGCTATCTAGGTAAAAGGCAATACATGTACATGTGCATTTTATATGTCCTGGTAGTGTAAAACTCCTAAATTCATGTTCCACTACTGTGAGTCCTGCTCCTTCCATAGGATAGCATTAGGACTACCCTCATATACTAGTTGAGAGGTAAATTTTGATCGTAAAGTGGTAACCAGGTCATATTTAGTATGGTCGGAATGGTAATAGAAAATACTGCCTATTGGTGAGGTTGGATTTCATATTACTATTTTAGAAATGCCACTTTTAGAAGGTGAGCATTTCTCTGCACTTAACATCTATCTGTACCTTACAGCCAGTCTCCAATCCACATCTAGGATGGGCTGGCTGACAACCATAAACAAAGGATACTCAGTCAAACCTGCACTCATCTGCATACTGAATGGGTCTTCTTGGGCTGAGAGGGTGAAGGGCCTGACACTTACATTTCAAAGGCTAGTGGCCTGCCCTCACACAATGGACTGCCAAACCCCCTACTGGGACCCTGGCAGAGAGACCTGTACTGAAAGGGGACCTTGTGCACTTCAAAACCACTCTTTGAAGTCTCCCCCACTACAAAGGTGTTTTTGGGGTATATGAACTGGGTCTCTGACCCCACCAACTCAGACACTTCTGGACCTGAAACTGCAACCTGTCAGGAGGAACTGCCTGGCTGCCCAAAGAACTCACCTGGACTGCTTTGCTATAAAAGGGTGGCTAACAGGGTCAAATCTCCTACTACTCACAGCTTTTACTCTGTGCAAAACTCTTCACAAACAGCCCACTCCCACCATTTACCCAAACACCTTTAATTGGGAAAACTCCTACTAAGTAAGCAAGGACGTCAATTCACCAAAAAAAGGCCAAGGAAAGGGAAGTGACATCACGCGCCAGTTCATCTTTACTTTCACTCACACAAGCATGCACACAATATACATTTACAAGTGTTTTTACTTACCTCAGCTATCAAGGAGGGTCATATTCCAGCTAACTGTACTCCATTTTTAATACAATAATAGTGAATAAGAAATTATTCATTATTAGTGTAATTAAAAAACTTGATTGAAGGAAGGGGAGCCCCAAGCAACGTCCGTAAGGACGAGCTGCCTTTGTGTTCCTTGCACTGATTTTGCCACCTCTGAGGCCAGGGGTCACAGAGGCAGTGCCAGGGGTCACAAGGGGAAAGCTGGGGGTCGCAGCTGTGACTCCTGGCGACCCCTAATTGACATCCATGTAAGTACTGCATTCTCCCTAAGTGGAGTTCTCCAAGAACAGGTCACTCACTCGAAGCACACGAGTCCCGTTAGGTGGTCACAGCTCTACAAGGCATAGCCGTGGCCCTGTGCACAACTTTTTATTGAGGAGCCACTGCCTGCAGATTCTCAAACCCTGTTAGGTGGTGAAGGCTCTACTATGCACAGCCTTTCTACGGTGAACAACTTATCACAGACAGCCCACAGTCTCCACACATGCAAGCCCACTCAGGAGGCCAAGCACTCTGCTAAAGGTTACGAATATTAGCAGTAAAGAATCTATTGAAAATTTGCTCTAGATTTTTTTTTTTGACAAGTTATTTTTTGTTTGTTTTGGGATGTCGGATACTGTAGTAGATAGCGGTGGGTAGTGTATTAAATATAATTATATACATATATTAAATATTTGAGGGTTTGTCTGTTCTTTCAATAATTTCAATTGATTTAAATAATGTGTTCTTGTTTTAGGGTGTTGGGTATTGTAGGGAATTAGGGTGGGGAGTGAATTAAATAAATGTATATATATTTAAAATATTTGATATTTTGTCTGCTCTTTTAATCATTTGATATTTATTTATGTTATTGATTATTCAGGTTGTGGTTTAGTGGCAGTTTATAGAATGTTTTTTATTTTGTTTTATTTTATTAGTGATTTTTTACAGCTAAATTTAATTTTGTTATTTATTGGTTGGGTCTGGTATGGGCTTTGAGTGGCTAATGTATTAAATTGTATTTTTTTAAAATATTAATTATTTTAGAAATTCCTATATTTTTAAACGTAAGTTCTTTGACTATTTTTCTGCATTTATTTGTGGAGCTGTTGATTATTTTGAGGTTGTGGGTAGGTCATTTATTAAACTCTATTTTTTAAATGTTATAATTGTTTTTAAGTATGGGTTTGGATGGGTATTCAATACTTTATTAATATTTTATTATATTTAATTGTTTTTGTTATTTTGATTTAATTTATGTTTTATTATTTTGTATTTTATCATTTAAATGTTGGGTTTAGAAGGTATTTTGGGTAGTGTACTAATGTACATTATTAGAAAAAGTTTTAAAATAATTGTTTGATGGGTGTTGCATATTTTAAAAAATGTATTTTTAAGGCACAAGAATGGGCGTTATATCGGATTACTGATTCGTTTTTAAGGTGCAGGAATTGGTACTGTATTGGGTTGCTCATTTGTTTTTGGTGCACCAAGTTAGATGTAGCACTAGATTACTGATTAGCTTTTTTGGGCACTGGGATGGCTTTTGCACTGGGTTGCTTATTAGCTTTTAGCCTGCTAGTGTGGGTGTTAAAGCAGGTTACTAATTAGTTTTTTGAGCTCGGAAATTGGTATTACACTCGGTTACTGGTATTACACCATGTTATTGATTAATTTTACTATGGTGCTGGGATGGGTCTTCATCCTGGTTATTGATGAGCTTTTAGGGCACTTGTGTGCATATTGCACTAGGTTACTAATTCATTTACAGGGTGTAAAAAAGGAAATTGTGCCAGGTTACCTTCTAGTTTTTAGGGTGCAAGGATGGTTATTGTGCCAGTTTACTATTTCATATTTAGGGCCCCAGTGTGGATATTGCTCTGAGTTTTAGGGCTGTTTAAAACTGTGAAAAGCTTAAAATTAATTTTATGTAAATACATTTAATATTTAGAAAATATATTTTTGAGTCTGTAATTAGGTTTTCAATATTTTGGTAATTTTTAAAGTTATTTTTAAAAAAGTCTGTAATATGGTTATCTTTTTTTTTTTTTTTTAAACTTTAGGTATTTGTGTTTAACGATATTTTGGATTCAATATTTCAATTATTTTAATTATTTTATCTATAATTTCTATTTGCCTTAATTATAGATATAATATTGTAGATATTATGGTGGTCAGTAGTTTGGCTTTGATATTTCTTTGTTTTATTTGGAGTCGACATTCAGTAGTACAGTCCTCCAAAACACAACATGGAAACATCTGCAATAGGAGTAGCTGTGGTATTTGGGCCTGGGCTCAACTGCTACCCAGGGAAATCTACTAAGCCCAGGCATCAGAGGGAGTCTAGGGTGATGTGTCAGGTGTGAATCTCATGAGACTTTTCTACCCACAATATCCTCAAACTTTGCCAGAAGGCATGCATTTGTGTTGTATTTTTATGATGGAAAATTCCAGAATTACAGGGATCCACAAAATTCCTACCACCCAAAGTTCCCATATCTGTCTCTATAAAATGCTATATCAGTTCTGTGCCTGGGCCTTGTGTCCACAACAGGAATAACTCAAACCTAGGACAAAGGGAGTCGCAAGACTGTGTGAAAAATGATGTCTCCAGGTCGTGTTTTGGTGCTCTTGTGTGACAGCAGCTAGGCCTAGCCACATAAGTGTGGTATGATTTTATTGGAAGACATGTGAAAACAAAGAATAGTAGAATATTTGTTATTATCAATTGGATTTCCATGCATTTACTGCTTCCAAATGTAAGACAATGTGAAAAAAGAAGCAAAGTGCCCTCTGAGTCACATGATAGCATGGGTAACCCCAAAAATTACAGATTTACAAATAAAAAGTCTTCCTAAACTCAATATCTTGTGGACATTTAAAAAATACATAGGTTTACTTCTTGCCCTTTTTTTTCATCAAATCTTACCATATGAATTGCTGCATGGTTGGTACACAATCACATATCATTTAAAAATTCATTGTAGACGGCTGGCCCACTATATAGTGTGCAAAGATAGGCACACTGTGCAGGGGTTACAGGCAACCACACGTTGGTTTACAGAAGTAAAAACTAGATCACCTAATGGTCCAGTTTTTATGGTAGCTTGGTCGAGCAGTTAGGACAATCTTAGAGAAGGTCCCTTTGGAGTGTCGATGTCACAAGGGGTGAGGGGCCCTTAGGGCATAGCTGGCTCTTCATTTCAGGGTACAGGGCAGTCGGGTGCGGAGAGAATTGGTGAGCCAGGAGCTGTGCGCAAAGATGCCCATAGGATCTGAAGGTAAGTCACTTCAAGGGTCACTTACAGGACAACGGGGGCACTCTGGTATTAAGCCTGGGATGTTCCTGAAGTCTGTCAACTGGGGCTTCCTTCTGGTTGATTTTCAGCCCCAGGTGGGGTGTTTTTCCTGGTGTCCGATGTCAGCTGACCAGTACCAGGGTATTGGTACGGTTGGGCCAGTGGACGGTGCAGTGCCACGGAACTTGGCACACTTGCAGGGTTTGTCCTCATGGTTGTTGTTGTGTCATCAGCTCAAGCTGTGACTTCAGGTTCGGGAGTTAGTGGCCAGTCAGTGAAGTAACCCTAACTTGGCAGATGGTTTCTTCTTTGTTGCAGAGTGGTACATCCACTCTGGAGGGAGTAGTTTTTGAGTGATTGGTGAAGCCTGGAGGTACTCTGTGGTTCTTGTGGTTAGTCCAGTGTCCAGCATCTCTGCAGTGGCGATTGTCGGGTCCTGGGTGCAGCAGGCAGGGTTTGGCGCCTTTTCCTTGTGCACCAGGTCCACAGTTCTTGTGCCTTGGGTCTTTTTGTTGGTGGTGTTTTTTGTGTCCTTTGAATCTGGTCTAGGGGTGCCCTTTAAATACTGTATTTAGTGGGTGTTTTAGGGGGAACCTGGTAGTGTCCAATAGGACAATTACCTTTGGATGGCTACACTCATTATAGTGACCACTTCCTGTGGAAGGGTCACTTCCCTATCCATGATTGGCTATTTTCCTTCCATCTAAGATGGAGGAAATTGAAATTGAGTGCCCACCTCACAGGCAACACCTTAGGGATGGTGCATGCCAGATGGGGCCACACTCCCTACTCTTTGTGTGTTTTTCCGCCTTTGATCCCACCAAAAGTGGGGGTTTGCAAAGGGGTTAGCCATCTGCTGCTAGCAGCAGGCCTGGGGGTTGCGTTTCAAAGGCATTAATCTCTTTAAAGCTTGCCACAAGGGCAGTGCACATTCCTGAGGGAGGGAGTGTTAGCACCTCCACCCAAGAAGGTCATTGTTCTACAAACTAGAGAGACATGGCTCTCCCGCAAGGTTTGTAGATTTGGGGGGTCATTCTGACCCTGGCGGTCATGGACCGCCAGGGCCAGCGACCGCGGGAGCACCGCCAACAGGCTGGCGGTGCTCTCATGGGCATTCTGACCGCGGCGGTACAGCCGCGGTCAGAAACGGGAAACCGGCAGTGTCCCGCCGGTTTCCCGCTGCCCAAGGGAATCCTCCATGGCGGCGCTGCAAGCAGCGCTGCCATGGGGATTCCGACCCCCTTACCGCCAGCCTGGCTCTGGCGGTTTTGACCGCCAGAACCTGGCTGGCGGTAACGGGTGTCATGGGGCCCCTGGGGGCCCCTGCAGTGCCCATGCCAATGGCATGGGCACTGCAGGGGCCCCATAACAGGGCCCCACCAAGATTTTCAGTGTCTGCCAAGCAGACACTGAAAATCGCGACGGGTGCAACTGCACCCGTCGCACCCCTTCCACTCCGTCGGCTCCATTCGGAGCCGGCATCCTCATGGAAGGGGGTTTCCCGCTGGGCTGGCGGGCGGCCTTCTGGCGGTCGCCCGCCATCCCAGCGGGAAACTCAGAATGGCCGGTGCGGTCATTCGGCGGCTCCCGCCGGCCCTGCGGTTACCGCGGCCGGCGGGAGTCAGAATGACCCCCTTGGTGTCTGGAGGTGGCAGGCTGGATAGAACCAATCAGCAACCATGTCAGGGTAGTTAGCTTTTGCAGGGGGTACCTCTAAGTTGATTCCTGTTTACATTTAGGGAAAACTCCAATATTGGTACCCATTTGAATTTATCATTCTGAGTTGTTTCATACCAAACAACCCAGGGTTCAGAATGGCCATCATGTAGCTGGGAAACTTGGGTTGACCAGTGTCAAGCACATGTATTACAATGGCTGCTCTGTTCATTCACTATGTCCCAGGTTTGGCAAGGACACAGTGGGGGTATACTGCTCATGCGGCTATACCCTCACATATAATATGGTGCACCCTGCCTTAGGGCTGTAAGTCCTACCAGAGGGGTGTCTTACCCATAGTAAATGCAGTGTATGGTGGACAGGGCACACAGGCAGTGTGCCAATTCGAGTTTGTGTTTTAGGTTTGCGCAAGGACATTCAGCATGCAATGACAGTGTTGGGTGCATCTGGATGCATGGCCCGAGAGGGGAGCACAATCAGTGCTGCTGCCCTCAGGGGCCTACCCATTCCATGGGTACCTAAGTACCCTTTTACTAGGGACTTACAGTGGTAGGTAAGGGTTTATCCAATTGTGCCAATGCATCACAACAGTTTTAGGGAAAGAGCTCTGGCCCAGGATAACCTGGTTAACAGGGGTCCTGGACACTACAATTTCTAGGCTACATCAAATATCAGGCAAAAAATGGGGGCTAACCATGTCAAAATGAGGTCTTTTCTCACATTCAGCTCAACTGTTGGCTCTTGAAATTTTGTGTTTTTGGAAAAGCAACAAAAGCTATATATTCTTACAACCAGAAGGGCATATTGGATGTGAAAAGTATATTACTTTGGCAAATCGGTCATCATGACATAAAAAGTTGCATGAAAAGGTTGTCACAAATGGCCATTATTTCCTACTCACTTTCATTATCTTTTGCATAAATGTGTAGGTTTCCAGGATCACCAATGGTTGTCATATCTGTATCTTCAAAAAAGGGCTTATCACTAGAAGGAGAAGTATTAGCTACGAAGTTAAGAAGGGGTGAAATCAAAGAGCAGCACCCAAACCAAATGCATCCCGCAGAAAGGAGACTCCCTGTGTTTAGGTTTTATATATTTTCTTTTGATGGAGTTAACTACAATACATTGTGAGAGATCATAAGAGAGATGCTATCCAGGAGACCCCCTGCATCTTACTGTCATTTCTGTTCCTTTTGCATTTCTGTAGGCTATCTAATGATAGTTGCATGTTTGACACTGATTCTCCAAAACTTGGTCATTAAAGGATTCCGGTTTCATTACATGGTAATATCACATTCATTCTTTTCCCTGACCATGAGCAGCATGAAATATGTGTTGAATTTGTAATATTAGACAAATCAAAGTGTTTGTATTTGGATACTTCTGCTAAGAATTCAATGACATTAACATAAGGAGTGTGCACTTTACATACAGATTAAGGGCCAGAATAGGAGTTTGGTGGTCCGAACGTTGGACCACCAATACAGTGGTGGGGAGGATGCCAGCTAGCTGGTGGCCTCCCCACCGCTGTATTATAAGCTCCCCACCGGGCTGCCGCAGAAACCGTGTGGCTGCATTGGCTTCTGCTGTCAGGGAGAGCCGAGGCCAATGCCTCTGCACTGTGGCAGACAGCACGCATTCCGATTGTGCTGACAGGCGAGTCTCTGCATTGCCTGTGACATGTGCATGGGCTGTGCAGGGGCCCCCTTGTGGCTCCATTTCTGCCTTTCTACCAGCCTTTTCATGGCAGGGTCCCTGTCATGGTAAGGCCGGCAGAAAGGCAAGCTGTGATCAGGACGCCAGTGCTGACATTGGCACCGCTGTGCTAGACCCCAACTTGCACTGCCGCCAACCTGTCGAGATCTATGATCTTGGTGGTGGCGGCAGTCTTGTGGCGGTCTGCGAGCCAGAATCCTAATCTGGTGGTCAGACTGCCAAGGATGCAGTGGTCAGACTGCCACCATCGTAATCAGTCCCTAAATTTGGTGACATGCCTCAGAACAATTATGGCACATTTGTCACAAATCAAAAAGACTCTGGCAAGAATGTAGTCTTACTGACAACAATTATGGCAATGTGAACTGGTTACAATGCCAAATTATGTGTCGCAGGATCAGAGGCAATGTGGACCATTACATAAATTGGGTAAAAAGAGGATTACATTTTGTGAACCTCCCGGGATTTATTAATTTCACCTCTGTCTTTGTTGTCCTTTAGGAGTTTGTGACTGAGGACCTCATTACAACTCAGTGGCAGTTAGGACCACCGCTGCTGTGGCAGTCCGACCGCCCCATTAAAACCCTTGCAGTCATACCACCAGAGTTCTGCTGTCTCTGTCATTTTCTGCCCACCAGCCCAGCAGGAAACTCGCAATGGGTCCAGTGGAGAGGTAGCCTGTGTGGCAGCAACCTCTCTGTTGGAAGTTCAGCGGGCGGTGCACACCATCTGCCGAACTCCTACTGAGGCCCTGAATCTTTTACTGATACAATTGGTATGACTCTCATGATTCTTTGCATCAAAATGGGTTGCACTCCTTATGCAGCAGATCATTATAGATGTTGTAGGAAATTTGTATTCACCCGAAATATGATGAGTAAATTACATTTAGGGGCATATTTATGAAGGTTTTGCGTCACCCATGAGCCATGCGAGGGGCGCAAGGGCAATGTAAAACCTTGTATGGCCCTGCTTGTCTTCATAAATCCAGAGTAACACAACACAGTGCAAATCACTGTGTTGCATTACTCTGCCCCAGGGAGGCGTTCTACAGGTGAAGCGTGGGTGTTCCCAAACACCTACCCAACACTGGTGAGCCTGGGAATGCATCAAAATGCTGCACCTCCCCAGGGGAGGCATAACAAGGACAAATATATTTATTTCTTCTTGTTTTTAATGCTTTCTATGTGTGCTGTATACTGCAGCACACATGAAAAGAGGAAAAAGTGTAAAAGGATTGTTTTTGTGCAGGAAGGTTCATGTGTATGTAATTGGTTTATCCATGATTGGCATATTTGGTTTACTAGTAAGTCCCTAGTAAAGTGCACTAGAGGTGCCAGGGCCTGTAAATCAAATGATACTAGTGGGCCTGCAGCACTGGTTGTGCCACCCACATAAGTAGCTCTGTAATCATGTCTCAGGCCTGCCACTGCAGTGTCTGTGTGTGCAGTTTTAATTGTAAATTCAAATTGGCAAGTGTACCCACTTTCCAGGCCTAAACCTTCCCTTTTATTACATGTCAGACACCACTAAGGTAGGCCCTAGGTAGCCCCAAGGGCAGGGTGCAGTGTATGGTTAAGGTGGGACATATAGTAAGGTGTTTTATATGTCCTGACAGTGAAATATTGCTAAATTCGTTTTTCACTGTTGCAAGGCCTGTCCCTCTCATAGGTTAACATGGGGGATACCTTTAAATCTGATTAAAGTGTAGATTCCCTTTGGGAGTGGATGGACATGTGGAGTTTGGGGTCTCTGAGCTCACAATATAAAAAAACATCTTTTAGTAAAGTTGATTTTGAGATTGTGTGTTTGAAAATGCCACTTTTAGAAAGTGGGCATATTCTTGCTTATACCATTTCTGTGACTCTGCCTGTTTCTGGATTTCCTGTCTGGGTCAGTTTGACAGTTGGGCTGGTTGCACCTCACACTAGACAGTGACACAAAGGGAGCTGGGGTGTAGCCTGCATATCCTGATGAGCCATCTGTGCTAGGAGGGAGGGGAGGAGTGGTCAGTCACACCTGAAAGGGCTGTGCCTGCACTCACATAATGCAGTCTCCAACCCCCTGGTGAGTGTCTGGGGCCTGGCCTGGGCAAGGCAGCATTTCACATTCAAAAGAAACTTTGCTTTGAGGTGGGCCTACTTCAAAGGAGAAATTGGGTATAAGAAGGACACACAAAACCACAGACTTTAGAAACCCTTCTGGAAACAAGAGGAACCGCTGCCTGGAGAAGAGCTGAAGAGCTGAGGAAGAAGAGCTGCCCTGCCTGTGACTGTGCTTTGTGAAGCTATCCTGCAATTTCTGCTTCTGCCAGAGTAATAGGGCAAAGACTGGACTTTGTGTGCCTTCCATATTGAGAAGAAATCTCCAAGGGCTTGATTTAGAGCTTGCCTCCTGTTGTTTGAAGTCTCAGGGATAGCAAAGACTTCTCTCTGCCAGCACCTGAAGTCTTTGGAGAGACTCCTACTCTGCCCTGTGGTGCCCATCCAGTTCCTAGGACCCTGAAAGGAGAAACTGGCAGCCTAAAGACAAGGAAATCCACGCACAGAGCACAGTGCGGGGAAAAGAACGACGCAACCCCGATTTGCTGCTGAAGAAAAGACGCGCCGCCGGCTCTGCAGCTGAGAAACAATGCTCTCAGGAAACGCGACTGGAGAATTGACGAACGGAGCAGGAGAAACGACACGCAGCATCGCTGATGGATGCTGGAGATCACAACCTGTGCTGCTGGGTTTTTGGATCATCGTGCGGCTGGATTCCTGACTCAAGTACCGCTGTGTATGGAAAAACAACGCAAGGCCAGATCGGATCCGAGAGTGCTGACCGGATCGACGCATCGCTCTCCTGCGGAGAGAAGAAACGAGGTGCCCGACCCGGCGAAAGGAGAAACGACGCACGGTCACACTCGTGAGTGGAATCAACGCATCGCAAGCCCTTTTTGACGCACACTCACCTGTGCTGGCTTATTTTTGATGCACCCAAGGTACTTTTTCACGCTGACAGCGTTAGTGTGTGTCTAAAACTACTTAAAGTCTCTTTTTGCATTTTTATTGATAACTTGACTTGTGTATAGTGGATTTTTGTCGTTTTGGTCTTGTTTTGTTTAGATAAATATTTCCTATTTTTCTAAGCCTGCGTTGTGTCATTTTGTAGTGTTTCCATTAAGTTACTCTGTGTGTTGGTACAAATACTTTACACCTAGCACTCTGAAGTTAAGCCTACTGCTCTTCCAAGCTAGCAAGGGTGTAAGCAGAGGTTAGCTGAGGGTGATTCTCTTTTACCCTGACTAGAGTGAGGGTCCTTGCTTGAACAGGACATAACCTGACTGTCAACCAAAGACCCCATTTCTAACATTGGTGGCAGAGGTGGGATTTGGACTTGAATTTGTACTTGACAGACAGTGATTAAGTGTACACTACTATTTTGAGTGCAGACCACTACGTGACCACATACCACTTGTTTGGTGATCTTTTGTTTTTTTCTCTTTGGGACTGTTTTTGTTCTACTTCAATTTTTTCACTGATTCCTTGATTAACTTTCTTTGGAACTTTATTTGGTAACTTGATTTTGTGCCTTTAGAACTTTGCACTTGTTTTTGAATCTTCACTATGTCCCAAGCTGGAGACGCATCACACAGGCGCATCCTCAACCTCCTCCCAGAACTCACATCATAGCAACCACACCTCTGGGAGCCCCACTGGCACCTAATACATAAATGTATTCATTTCACACTCCTCACACACACATTCAAGGCACTACACAACTTAAGCCCCAACTAACCGATCAGTTGCATCTCCTTCCACTAAACACCCAGACATATTCACTCTGCAGAACTCCTACTCGCACACATCCCACACATGCACAGAACCAGATCAAGAGGACTGGAGTTCTCTTACACTGCTCCTAAAGCATGAAATGGCCTGCCACCCTCATCTGAGCCTCGTCCTCTCTTCATGAATTCTGCAAGAGGATAAAGACCTGGCTTTTCAATTACCCAAACTACCATAGACAGGGCTAATTACACACTCCTGCTCAGCACAAGGATGCCCTTGTGGATGTTAAACACATAACAAAACATAATATAACATAACATGACATAATATGTCATGACATATAACATAACATAAGTAAAAAGACAATGGTTAAATTGTCCTTGCTTGAATTGAAGCCCATTGTGGCCTTGTGATGCCTTAGCATGCAGTGAGCTTTCGCACTCTGAAGTGAATCAGTCCATGTGTCACTGAAACCAAGCTATATCTGGCTGATGAGTCCTACTGAGGGCAAAATCGGTCCGGGGTTGCTTGTGTTCTGGTTCAGGGAGGGCCTAACCTGGCAGTCCATGCTGCACTGTTCCTATTGAAACAGGGTCACATCTGATTTGCATATGGCCAAACAGAGGTGGCATGGTGTGCCAAAGAACGACTGACTTGGATGCGGCCCAGGTAACTACCAGTGGCTGAGATTAATGTAGATTTTCCTAGTAGATTATGAAGGAAAGTCTTAATTTTATTAAAGACATGGAGGCGACTATTATGCTTTTAGTCTTTTCTTTATTTCAAACAGCAGCTGCAGTAAAGAATAAAACTACCGATCCCATTAGGCGAACAAAAGTAGCCAATGGGAAACAAAAGGTAGTTCAATGTAATGCACCAATCACTGTCTAGCAGTCCTAATAATACCTATCTTGACTAAGAATAGCCCTCTTTTCTTGTGCGAGATTAATAAGTAACAAATAACGGAATAATGGAACAACAAATACAAATTGCCATGCAAATCTATAAAATCTCTTGTAGAATGAACAAACGTCCAGAAACAAAGGCCCATATTTATACTTTTTTTGCACCGCATTTGCGTCACTTTTTGCTGCAAATGCGGTGCAAACTTACAAATACAATTGTCTTTTGTAAGTTAGCGCCTCTTTTGTGTCAAAAAATGATGCAAATGCGGTGCAAAAAAAGTATAAATATGGGCCAAAGTCAGGAAGTCTCTGTGGATCTGAAAGCTGAGTGTTCCCGAGAGCAGGTGAGGTTGATATCCTTGTAGGTGGAGGATTGGAGAAAGGATCTCTAAAAAGAGGTCTGTTGAGTCACTGAAGATTCTGAAAGGGAGGGAAATAAAACAAGAGCATCAGCATTTGTAGAGGCGAGATAATACTTGCCTCCGTGTCTTAAATAAAATTAAGACTTTCCTTCATAATCTACTAGGAAAATCTACATTTTATGGCAAGACTGGAGGCTCCTATTATGCTATTTTAAAGCGCATCAATAACATTTAATGAGGCATGTTGTATTGGTTTACAGTAAAAAACTCTGAAAACATTATCATTAGACCAGTCAGCAGATCTGAGAATATCCTCAAGGTGAGAACCAGCCCAGAAAGCTTTGGATGCCATGGCTCCTCTAGCTGAATGGGCACTGAAGGCAGAGGTATCTATACCAGCAAGGGACATAATCCAATGGACCCAACGAGCCAAGGTGGGAGAGGACACAGGATTAAAAGGTTTTCTGAAGGAAATGAGGAGTTGGGATGCAGAGGAGTTTCTCAAACCGGCTGTCTGTTATTCGTAGACTTTCAAACATTGGCCTACACATAACTTAGGGTGATCAGGAAAAAAGGGATAAAAAACTGATGAAAGGTTAGTCTTAGTATGTCTATACACATTAAAAAGAACACCTGATGGTGTAAATTGACGAGCTGTGATATCTAAAGCACTAACATCAGAAAAGCGTTTGAAAGAAACAAGGCATAAAAGCATGGTGAGTTTAGCAGATAGCTGTTTAAAAGAAAACATTGAATTGTCCAGCCAGGAAACAAAAAGGTTCAATACAGCATTTACATCCCACAATGAACTGTATTTAGGTTTCGGAGGATTAGAAAATGTTACTCCCTTTAAAAGACGGCAAACCAACAGATGCTCTCCAACAGGTTTTCCCTGGAAGTAAGAGTGGGAAGATGAGATTGTGGATCTGTACAAGTTGATAGTACGAAAGGACTTACCTTTACTGGCCTCTGCGGCCAGGAAATTGACAATCAGAGTTACATCGGTTGTAAAGGGATCAACGTGTTTTCCCACACACCAGCTATGCCAGAGAGACCAAGCTGATCTATATGCTTTCTTTGTTCCTGGAACTCGTGCGAGGTCAATGAAGTTTGAAGCTTCTGCCAAAATAGGTAGGAGAGATTGGGATTCCCCAATATTTTCCAAGCCGAAAGGGAAAGGAAATTCTGAAGTGTCAGACTGTGGCCGAGGCTGAGGGGGTTGGTCAAGAGATCTGGAAACGAGGGAATTAAGAACGGAGAGTCGATTGACAGTTCCAGAAGAGTGGGGAACCACACTTGGGAATGCCAGAAAGGAGTTATGAGAACTAAAGTGGCCTGTCGACATCTGACCTGCGCCAGTTCTCTGGAAATCATGATGAAAGGAGGGAAGGCGAAATTGAGGGAGGATGACCAATCCTGAGAAAACGCATCGAAGGCAAGAGCTAGTGGATCCGGGTGACAGCTGAAGAACTGTGGAAGTTGTGTTTTGAGACGGGACACAAAAAGATCTATGTGGAAAGGACCTCATTTGTGGAGTATGGTCTTGAACATCTGTGCGTCGAGCTTCGAATTGCTGGAGTCGCAGAAGTGGCGAGAATGCCAATCTGCTACCAAATTGAGATTGCCCAGCAAATACTCTGCTTGGACTGAGATTCTGTTTTGAGGACAAAACTCCCAAAACTCTTTTGCTAATTCCACTAAAGGCTTGGATTTTGTGCCTCCCAGATGGTTGATGTAACGAACCCCGGAAATGTTGTCCATTCTGAGGAGTACCGAACAACAAACTCTGGCCCTCATTACAACATTGGCGGTAAAAGACGCTTACCGCCGTGCAGAAGACCGCCAAAACACTGACGCGACAGCGGAATTCCGCCACAGCTATTATGACACACATCCCGGAATCCGCCGAAATTCAGACACCCACACAAGACCGCCACACCATAGGTCAGTGATAAACTGGCGAAAACAAATCCTCCACCGTCACGCCAACAGAAACACGTCCATCCTATTACGACCCACGAACCCACGCGGCGGTCTTTCAACCGCGGTATTCCATTGGCGGTACACACCGCCGCGCTCAAATTACACACACATCTCCAAAACACCACCACATTGGACAATTCCAAATACACACACCTGATACACATACAAACCCCACTCCCACACACCAAAAACAATATAAAACACACACCCACATCACCCACAAACCCCTATGACCATAATTCACGAACGAAGGCCAGAGAGACAGAGAGCACAGCAAGTGAGAACCCCACCACACAGAGGCACACAACACCATCACCCATACAACATTACACGCACAAAACACCACATACCACTACACATCACCACACACATCAACACTTTCACTACCCCACACATCGCCCACACCACCTCATGTCATGCCAAAGACACCCCAGGTTTTCCGAGGAGGAGCTCAGGGTCATGGTGGAGGAAATCCTACGGGTAGAGCCACAGCTATTTGGCTCACAGGTGCAGCACACATCCATAGCCAGGAAGATGGAGCTATGGCAAAGAATCGTGGACAGGGTCAACGCAGTGGGACAGCATCCAAGAAATCGGGAAGACATCAGGAAGAGCTGGAACGACCTACGGAGGAAGGTGCGTTCTGTGGTCTCCAGGCACAACATCGCGGTACAGCGGACTGGGGGCAGACCTCCACCTCCTCCCCCACAACTAACAACATGGGAGGAGCAAGTCTTGACCATCATGCATCCTGAGGGCCTCGGAGGAGTCGGTGGAGGAATGGACACTGGTAAGTCAAATCTAAACTATCATATCCCCCACCCTACCTGCATGATATCACACACCCCCACTCTCACCCCCTCCCCTTTCATTCCAACTCCTCACTAATGTACTCATAACACAAACCACAAATCCCAACACCAAGCCCCGCATGCAAAAACAAAGCATGGTCACCCCTCACCAAAACATGCTCACTGAACATACCCATAAAAACCCCCAAACCATCATCACACAATCCCACACACAGGACTGCTTCCACTGGGGTACACAAACACCCACCCATTGCACACCATTACACACACACATGCACTAATCATGCTCTTATATCCCTGCAGGACCACTACAGAACGTCACCACTCCACCCACAGAAGAGGCCCACAGTGACGACAGCAGCTCTGCCCTACTGGATCCTGATGACCAGCCCGGACCATCGTGGGCCTTGGGACAGTCGGTTCCCCTTGCACAGGCACAGCCCAACACTGACCTTCCACCCTCTGGTAACACCAGCACAGCACCCACCCAGTGGGCCCATACCTCGGTACCCAGGACACATCAATCAGCGGTGTGTCCACCACTACAGGGAACCCAGGATAACCCACCACCCCAACAACAACAGGGACCTGGGGGCAGTGGTAGTGGGCACATGGTCCAGGGGACGGATGCACAGGAACACAGGGGAACTGGGAGGGCTGCTGTGCGACAGGGGGCTGACAGGCCAAGGGAACCCACCCTCCACAAGGCCCTCTCCTCCATCATGTGAGCCTACCACCACTCCCAGGAGATGATGGCTACGGTCCTGGCCAAGTTGCAGGAGACCCAGCGCCTGCAGGAGGAGCAGTATTTGGGGTTCAGGGAGGAGCTCTGAACCATCAGCTCCGCCCTGGCACCATCGTAGGGGTGCTGAAGGACATACAAAAAACCATGAGGGACACAGTGGCACTCCAAGAGGCCCCTGACACTAGCATGAACTGCCCACCACCTCTGCCCGCGCTAGTGGACA
The DNA here is from genome assembly GCF_031143425.1 of Pleurodeles waltl. Classification (NCBI taxonomy): domain Eukaryota; kingdom Metazoa; phylum Chordata; class Amphibia; order Caudata; family Salamandridae; genus Pleurodeles; species Pleurodeles waltl. The sequence goes on from NC_090443.1 coordinate 882,423,668, forward strand.
GGATGACCCGCCACAGGACCACCACACCAGCACCCCACCCCCTGCAGACGGACAACCACCCGCAAGCAGTCCCTGAGATCCAGGAACAGGACAGACAAGATGGCAAGACCCCCGCCAGGAAATGAGACCACCCTGATTGTCCTCCCACTGTCTCACTTTGTTACCCTGTCCAGATTGGAACTGCCCCAGCTCCACTTCCTATGCCCATATGGGCAGTGCACCTGTGTGACTAATGGACTGGACTCTGCCATGGACATTCCTCCACCCTCACCCATCACCATATTACTACCACCCTCCATTTTTGAGCACTGAAATAAACACCCTTGAACCACAAAACAATCTGGAGTCAGCCTGTCATTTGGTAAATATGTATAATCAATGACAGTGTCAACATGCGTTTCCAATTGTAAAGCCAACATACCTATGTCACACATCACAAGTCCTTGAAGGATGCAAGCAGATGACACACGTTGCTAACCGCACCTGTGAAACCGTAATGGAAAGATACAACTCAGTGACCACATACTACTATGAACTGACAGACAGGATAGAGGTAGAAGTGTGAAAGTGAATGTAATGGTAAAAAGAAAACTGTTCTCACCTGTGTGTCACTGGAATTATTGCTGTATGACTGACTACCTGTTGTCTATGTCTTCTTCCTCAGCATCCTCCTCATCACTGTCCACAGGCTCCACAGCTGCCACAACACCGCCATCTGGACCATCCTCCTGCAGAAAAGGCACCTGGCGTCGCAAAGCAAGATTGTGAAGCATTGAGCAGGCGATGATGATCTGGCACACCTTCTTCAGTGAGTACAATAGGGAACCACCTGTCATATTGAGGCACCTGAACCTGGCCTTCAGGAGGCCAAAGGTGCGTTCGATCACCCTCCTAGTCTGCCCATGGGCCTCATTGTAGCGTTACTCTGCCCTGGTCCTGGGATTCCTCACTGGGGTCAGTAGCCATGACAGGTTGGGGTAACCAGAGTCCCCCAATAGCCACACCCGGTGCCTCTGGAGTTGACCCATCATATAAGGGATGCTGCTATTGCGCAGGATGTAGGCGTCATGCACTGAGCCAGGGAACATAGCATTTACCTGGGAGATGTACTGGTCTGCCAAACATACCATCTGGACATTCATGGAATGATAACTCTTCCAGTTCCTGTACACCTGTTCACTCCTGTGGGGGGGGGACCAGAGCTACATGGGTCCCATCAATAGCACCTATGATGTTGGGGATATGTCCAAGGGCATAGAAGTCACCTTTCACTGTAGCCAAATCCTCCACCTGAGGGAAAACGATGTAACTCCTTACGTGTTTCAGCAAGGCAGACAACACTCTGGACAACACGTTGGAAAACATAGGCTGGGACATCCCTGAAGCCATGGCCACTGTTGTCTGAAACGATCCACTTGCAAGGAAATGGAGTACTGACAGCACCTGCACTTGAGGGGGGATTCCTGTGGGATGGCAGATTGGTGACATCAGGTCTGGCTCCAACTGGGTACATAGTTCCTGGATAGTGGCACGGTCAAACCTGTAGGTGATGAGTAAATGTCGCTCCTCCATTGTCAACAGGTCCACCAGCGGTCGGTACACCGGAGGATTCCGTCATCTTCCCAAATGTCCAAGCTGACGGTGCCTAGGAAGGACAACAGCGACCACTGAGTCAACAAAATCCCAGGTATGTACCCACAGCTACACAGAACACGACAGCAAAGACAAAACTATTCCTGTATGTGTGTCGAGTGTAGGCCTAGGTATGTGTGACGCAGTTGCAAATGAAGCCATCTGGGCCCCTGAAATGGCGGCTGCCTGACCTGTAAAGTGGGACAATGGGATGTGAGGTAACTGCGCTGGCGTTGTACACTGTCGGGGTAGGCAGTCGAAGACCGCGGCGCAATGCTGCATTGGTTAACATTGGACCCTATGGGTCCCAGGAGCCAATGATGAAGTGCGCCGGCGGTGATGATACGCACCGCTGCGGACGTGACTGCCATTTTCTCTCTGTTCAATCACTTGATACCTGATCTTCGACAGGAGAGGACCTACACTGCAAGTGCTGCTGTGACCTCGGTCTGGAAGAGACAATGGCTGCTGCGTCTGGGGAAAAGGCCCCTGCCTTCACTGCTCAGGAGTTGGAGAAGCTCGTGGACGGGGTCCTCCCCAGTACCCGCTACTCTACGGTCCTCCAGACCAACAGGTAAGTACACAGGGAGCACGTTGTATGGGCTATGCCTCGGGGAGAGGGCTGCTTGTAAGAGGGAAGGGGGCAGAGTGCAGTGAACATTAAGGACTGTGAATGCATGTGCCACATGGCAAGGGCAGGGATGTGGGCCACTCACTTCGACGGTGCTCTTGCTAATTACTTCTCTTCTTTCCCTGTGCATGTCATGTAGGTCAGCGCCCACCAGAAGAAGGACATTTTGCATGCCATCGCCAAGGACGTCCGGACCCTGGGGGTCCACCAGAGACGGGGCACCCACTGCCGTAAAAGATGGGAGGACATTCGCCGCTGGAGCAAGAAGACGGCGGAGGCTCAGCTGGGGATGGCCTCCCAACGTGGGAGGGGTGCCCGTCGCCCCATGACCCCCCTGATGTTCCGGATCCTGGCAGTGGACTACCCTGAGTTGGATGGGCGCTTAAGGGCATCACAGCAGGCACAAGGGGGTGAGTACAATATCATTCTGGGGACTTTGCGCGCATTTGAGGGGTCTGGGTGTGGGAGGAGGGCTGTGGGTTTCCCTAGGCCAGGGCGACCTCCATAGGCTAGGCCCCTCCGTAATGCAGGCCATGTGGCACTCCACCCCACCGCAGTAGAGTGACAAGTACAGGTATACATGCCCCTGTGGCATCCATGTGTGCAGATGTCCACCATAGCGATGTAGGCCATATCCCAGGAATTGCATCTGTAGAGGCCAGGAGCACGGCGTAGTGCAGGGGGCTGCTGTGTCTGTATTGTCCGCCAATGGTAGCGGTAAGCCATGCACTCAACCTGTCTTTCTTCTGTCGCCCCCCCCCTTTCTCTGCTCTCCCTGTTCTTGTGTGTGTCAGCATCATCAGGCGGAGGTACAGTGGCACCGGAGCATGAGGGAGCTGCATCCCACATGGCCATGGAGGGCCACACCACGGACTCAGAATGCACCAGTGGGACGGAGGGCGAGGGGAGCTTCACGTCGGTCACCGGATCACCAACCAGCGACATGGACTCGTCCGCTGATGGGAGCTCCCTTGTGGTGGCGGCACCATCTGTGCCCCACACTTCTACAGGTACAGCCGCCACCTCCCCTACCAGCACCGCCCTCCCAGCAGCCCCTCAGCCTTCGCCCCGTGCCCGCTCACCCAGGAGGGCGGGCATCACCTTCGCCCCAGGCACCTCAGGCCCTGCCCCAGTCACCCCTGCTGTCCTCAGTGAGGAGGCCATTGACCTCCTCAGGTCACTCACTGTTGGGCAGTCTACCATTGTGAATGCCATCCAGGATGTAGAAAGGGAGTTGCAACACAGTAATGCATTCCTGGAGGGCATTCATTCTGGTCAGGCTGCCCTTCAGCGAACCCTGCAATCGCTGGCCTCAGCACTGATGGCAGCCATTGTCCCTGTGTCTAGCCTCCCCCCTCCAACTTCCTCCACCCAGACCCAATCCCCTGTATCCCAGCCCATCCCAAGCACACCATCAGACCAGCATGCACACACCTCAACACACTAAAGTACCTCAGGCAAACAGAGGCACCACACATCCCACAGGCACTCACAGAAGCATCACACACATACAGACACAGCAACATCCACTGCCTCCACTGTGTCCCCCTCCTCATCGTCTCCCTCCCAGTGTCGTCTACACTCTCACCTGCATGCACTACATCTACAGGCACTAGGACTCGCACCAGAACAACCAGCACCACACCCCGCTCGCCTGCACTCACCACCCCCACTACCATTTACACGTCCCCTGTGTCCTCTCCCAGTGTGTCTGTGACGCCCCTCCTAAAGTACACAAACGGGGCACCCACACACCCAACATCAATCCACCTCACTAGAGCCTCCAGTCCCTGCACCTGTACCCAAAACACCTAAAGTGACACCTCCTACAACCACCTCCTCTTCCTCCACTCCCAGACCCCCTCCAGCTACCCATCCCTGTGTTCGTCATAAACTCTCCCTCAGCAAAATTGACCTCTTTGCCCCCATCCCCACCCCTCCAATTCATAAGTCCCGTAGTAGCGCCTCTGCCAAAAAAATTCCAGTACCAGTGGTGCATGTTACAGGTGTGTGGAGTGCACCGGCCACCAGGGCAGGCAGTGTAACACGGAGCCAAAGCACTGCCAGTCCACCCCCTGTAAAGCATCTCAAGTTGGAAAGTGGCCGACGGGACAGGGTGAAGACTCCTGGCGGCAAAACTGCTCACAAGGGTCCCAGGGGGATTGCAGAGTCAGCTGTGACTCCTCCAAAGGTGGTGAAGGACCAGAAGAAGTCTGCACAGTCTGGTGAGAGCAGCACGGCGGAGAAGGCCACCATCCTCCCGGGCGGCCGGGACGCCACCACCAGCACCGTCGTCACCGGTCAGGAGACCACCGCCGGAGTCATTGCCCAGGAGGGCAGGAGTATCGTCACTGGTCAGGAGACCACCACCGTCGTCACCGGTCAGGAGACCACCGCCGGAGTCATTGCCCAGGAGGGCAGGAGTATCGTCACTGGTCCTGAGACCACCGCCGGAGTCATTGCCCAGGAGGGCAGGAGTATCGTCACTGGTCCTGAGACCACCGCCGAAGTCGTTGCCCAGGAGGGCATGAGTATCATCACTGGTCAGTACACCACCGCCGGAGTCAGTGCCCAGGAGGGCAGGAGTATCGTCACTGGTCAGGAGACCACCGCCAGAGTCAGTGCCCAGGAGGGCAGGAGTATCGTCACTGGTCAGGAGACCACCGCCGGAGTCAGTGCCCAGGAGGGCCCCGGCTGCCGCAGTCCCACTGGGCAATGAGGGACCGTCATGCCACACACCAATGCACAGGTCAGAGACCGCCATGGCAAAGCACAGCTGAATAAGGGAATCACCACCATGGTGAAGACCGCTGAACAGGGCAAAGCACCGCTGAACAGGGCAGAGAACCGCTGAACAGATCTGAGACCGCCATGGCAAAGCACCGCTGAATAAGGGAATCACCGCCATGGTGAAGACCGCTGAACAGGGCAAAGCACCGCTGAACAGGGCAGAGAACCGCTGAACAGATCAGAGACCGCCATGGCAAAGCACTGCTGAACAAGGGAACACCGCCACATCAAGCATCGTTATCCCAAGTACAGCTGGGACTGTGATGGAACAGGAACCGTCACGGGGAGCCTAATGCAGTGTGGGCACCATTCCCCCTCCAGAACCAGTGGAGACTGTTATCCACTTGAGAGACTGTGACTTTGCACTCCCCAGGATGGAACAGTGGGCAACCCACCCACTGTATAGATTTGAGAGACTGTGGCTTTGCACTCCCCAGGATGTAACAGTGGGCAACCCACCCACTGTAGAGACTTGAGAGACTGTGGCTTTGCACTCCCCAGGATGGAACAGTGGGCAACCCACCCACTGTATAGACTTGAGAGACTGTGGCTTTGCACTCCCCAGGATTGAACAGTGGGCAAACCACCCACTGTAGAGACTTGAGAGACTGTGGCTTTGCACTCCCCAGGATTGACCAGTGGGCAACCCACCCACTGTAGAGACTTGAGAGACTGTGGCTTTTCACTCCCCAGGATGGAACAGTGGGCAACCCACCCACTGTATAGACTTGAGAGACTGTGGCTTTGCACTCCCCAGGATTGAACAGTGGGCAGCCCACCCACTGTAGAGACTTGAGAGACTGTGGATTTGCACTCCCCAGGATGGAACAGTGGGTAACCCACCCACTGTATAGACTTGAGAGACTGTGGCTTTGCACTCCCCAGGATTGAACAGTGGGCAAACCACGCACTGTAGAGACTTGAGAGACTGTGGCTTTGCACTCCCCAGGATACATCAATGGGCATGGATCCCCGTTGTGGATCTGGCGTGGTGCTGTAAATGAGCAGGAAGACAGGGGCAGGTAGGATTTGTAATTCCGGCTCCATGGTGTCCTCCTTCCTCGTGGGATGTGTAGAAGGTGAGCGTTTTCCCATAGCAGAAGCTGTTTCCGCCGTGTTCTTATCCACAGTGAATCCGCCCCGGAAACGGTGGCGGATTGGCGGGTTGTGATACTGTGGGCGGTACATTGTCTGCCGCCTGTCTGTTGGCGGTGACCACCATGCTGCTTGTCTGTACCGCTATGGCAGACAGAGTGTTAAAGTGGCTGTCTATGTTGGCGGTTTCCGCCACGGTCATGATTCCCTTTTTTTGTCCGCCGGCCTGTTTGCGGTATTACCGCACCTTTAACACCGTCCGCCAGGGTTGTAATGACCCCCTCTGTCTCTTGCCAGTCTCTTGATTGCAAAGGAGCCGGCAAGCATCTCTAAACAGTTGATGTGCAACTTTGACTCCTCTAGAGACCATGTGCCTCCAGTCGAGATTGGACCACAATGGGCTCCCCAACCCAGCAGGCTTGGATCTGATTCTAATACAAGATCTGGGGCTGATGCGAATATAGTCCTGCCGTTTCAGGCACCTAAATGGTCTATCCACCATTGAAGCTCCAAACGAGAATCTTGGTCTAGTACGATGGTATCTGAATAAGCGAGACCTCTTTGGAGATGATGAATTTTTTGTCTCTGCAGTGCCCGATAATGTAATGGACCTGGAAAAATGGCCTGAATTGAAGAAGAGAGGAGGACTACAATCCTTGCCAGGGATCTGAGGGATAGACGAGAACTGCGTAAGATCCGAAGGATTTCTGATTTGATGGATTTTATCTTTGATGACGGAAGGAGAAGAGTGGCCGATACGGAATCCACTAGAAAACCTAGGAACTCGATTCTTTCAGCCAGAACTATGAAAGATTTTTCGTAATTGACAATAAAACCGAGGTCTGAGAGAAGAGTGCAAGTAAGATGAACGTGGGACAGAAGGGATGTATGATTCTGATTCATGATTAGGATATCGTCCAAGTAAATGATCAATCTGATCCCTCGAGCTCTGAGAAAGGCCTCTACCAGTTTCATTAGTTTTATGAAGCACCATGGAGCGGACGACAGGCCAAAAGGTAGAGATGTGAAATGGAATGTCTGATTGGACCATTGGAGTTGGAGAAATTCTGGTAAATCTAGGTGCATGGGAACTGTGAGGTACGCATCCTGTAGGTCTAGCCGCACCATCCAGTCTCCTTGAAGCAATGAATCCCTGAAATGGAGAATAGTTTCCATCTTGAAGTGGCGATATACTACAAATTGATTGAATTGTTTTACATTGATAACTGGACACATCTTTTTGTTCTTTTTCTGAAGTAGGAAGACTAAGCTGACAAAACCTGAAGGGTCTAGAGAGCAAGGGGCAATTGCCTGTTTCTGCAGGAGGGATTGAATTTCTAAAGTGACTAATTTTGTCATTTGGACAGAAAACTGAGGAGGATGAGGGAAACTTGACTGAAAAGGCTCTGAGAGGAGCTCAATAGCATAACCCTGAACTGTATTTAAGACCCAGGGATCTGCTGTGAGATCTCGCCAATTTTGAAGGCACAGAGAAATACAACCCCCCACAACAGAAAGGTAAGAATGTTGACTTGCCGGGTTGTGCAGAGAATCTGGAATGGCGATGTCCTTTGCTTCTGAAGCCCCTGTTCCTTTGGGGATAGAATTGCGGTCTGTACTCCTGGTATGAGTTGTTGCTGTAGAAACCGCAGAAACCTTGGTTGGGGTAGGTACGGCCGGCAAAGCGGTTCCTGCCTCTGCCGGCCCTGGTGAAAACCTGTGCTGAAAACATCTGTTTCAGAGACAGTTTTGCCTTGTCGAGGGAGGCAAACGTTGCAATGTATTTACTCAGCTCTTTAATTAGTCACCAAAAAGTAAACCTTCATCCTTAACACCAGGGTCTGAGCCAGCTAGGTTAACCAATTTGGGGTCAAGTTTAAGTAGGAGTTCCTTCATGCATTCATGGGTAATGGACGAGTTTGCAATGCCTAGTAAACCTAAGACACGCTGAGCCCACAAAGATAGCTCCATAGGATCAACTGTAGAATGTTCCAGCTGGGCTGATTCGGCCTTGTCGAAAATACAGGTTAAAGGCTCCACAATGTCTAAAAGTTTGTCTTGGCAAGTAGACCAAGCTTAGTCAACTCGTTTGCGATGGTCTTTGCCAAATTTGGTAAAGAAAGTAATTAGGGACGAGTCATTGATAGGTGTTGTAGTGATCTTTGAAGGTAGGGCTGGACGGGGACATTCAGACTTGAGTTTCGCCCCTACCTGTTTGTCCAAAGGAGTACGTAACCTTGACATTACATAATCCGCCACATGGTCAGCGGGAAACCATTCGGTAGAGTTCGGATCTTGAATGTCGTTCGGGTCAAACGTTGGAACCCCTTGTGCATCCATTATTTTGCATGACCCTGAAAGTTCTTGATTTTGGATTTGTGAGGAGGAGGGGAGAAAAATATCTCCAATGTCCTTGTTGGAATTATCCGAATCCGAGGACGGTCATGCACCTCGTTGTCCGTGTCCAATATTTTAGAAATAATAATAGGGGAATATATATGTTTTGATTTAGCCATGCATTTTTTAGAAGGTCTAGATAATAACCCCTCCTTTGAAGGGGGCCTTTGAAGAGCTACTTCCCTGTCCTTTGTGAGAAATTCTCAACACCCAACAGCGTAGATTTAAAAAACATTGAAGGGCCAGGACACTTTCTGCTATCCCCCGCAGACTGGGCCAGCATGGTTTTTGAGACCAACTTGACGACGCCATTTTCTAAATTTTTAGACAATTTTTCCCATGAAGCTGAAACAGCTTGTTCAGTCGGCAATTGGATAAAATCATTTAAATTATCTTTAAGGATTTCTTCCTCCTCCTCTTCCTGAATTAGCTGAGATACAGGGGAGCTGTCCATGGTGGCAGCAAAATAGAGTGTGGGAAGTCTAGAAACAAATAAGGAAAGGAAAGGGTTAAATTCCTCACAGGGGTGAGGAAAGAGGCCAGGCTCTGCCTAGGGGCGGGGTAAAAAATACACCAAACAAAAGGCGAAGAGCTCCGTGAACAAGCAGTTTACCAGTTTGCCAGTTTGCTGGAGAAAAAAGAAGCACACAAGCGAAAATACGAGGTAATGAAGGTTAGAAGTATCAGGAGTTTGTTTTCCACTCAGCGACTGGTAAAAATAAGGCGACCGCGCGCTGAGGGGAGAAACGGGCAGTTAAAGATGAAGCTTGAGGCGCGAGTATAGAATGCGGCTACAAGCAGACTCAAACAAGCGTGAATGCCGAAAAAGCAGGCATGAATGCGCGAAGTGCGGCAGCGCGAGAAAACACGTTCCAAACACCACATTAACAGTATGACATAATAATAAATGCCGAAAAATAATACTTATCTTGACTGCAAGCATCAAGAAAAGAGGGCTGTTCTCAGTCAAGATAGGTATTATTAGGACTGCTTGACAGTGATTGGTGCATTACATTGAACTACCTTTTGTTTCCCATTGGCTACTTTTGTTCGCCTTATGGGATCTGTAGTTTTATTCTTGACTGCAGCTGCTGTTTGAAATAAATAAAAGACCAAAAGCATAATAGGAGCCTCCGGTCTTGCCACAAAGTTCAAGCATTCCATTCATCTGTTTTTGTAAACTTTTGTGTGGCAGATATGACATTGTAGCCCACTCATCAATACATTTTGATGAAATAAATTAATTTTGCCATGTCGATGTCAGCACTCTCTGGAATCACAAGAAAGCTATCAAACATTCAGGGAATATCCAAAAACATTTTTCTTCAGTTTACTTGCTGCCTTTGTTTTCTCTCTACAACAGAAGAAACACAAACAGCAAATAGAGTGTCTGGTTAAAGCACCATATCTGCTGTGCTGAAGTTTCTTGTCACTATTAACCTTTTCTGAGGATTTGAGTGCATTGAAGCAAACAAGTGGGTGCAACCTAGCCTACATAACAGTGAAATATATATTAATACCTTAAAAAGTTAAACCAAATTGCAAATGCAGCTTGATATATGCATGTTTCCATACACACTTAGGTGGTGATTCTAACCTTGGCGGGCGGCGGAGGCCGCCCGCCAAAGTTCCCCCAACAGAATACCGCTACGCGGTCAGAAGACCGCCGCGGTTATTCTGTGTTTCCCGCTGGGCTGGCGGGCGACCGCCAGAAGGCCGCCCGCCAGCCCAGCGGGAAACCCCTTCCCACGAGGAAGCCGGCTCCGAATGGAGCCGGCAGAGTGGGAAGGGTGCGACGGGTGCAGTAGCACCCGTCGCGATTTTCAGTGTCTGCAATGCAGACACTGAAAATCTTTTAGGGGCCCTCTTACGGGGGCCCCTGTAGTGCCCATGCCATCGGCATGGGCACTGCAGGGGCCCCCAGGGGCCCCAGGACACCCCTCACCGCCATCCGGAGAGGGGCTCGGAATCCCCATGGCGGCGCAGCAAGCTGCGCCGCCATGGAGGATTCCTCAGGGCAGCGGAAAACCGGCGGGAGACCGCCGGTTTTCCGTTTCTGACCGCGGCTGTACCGCCGCGGTCAGAATGCCCTTGGGAGCACCGCCAGCCTGTTGGCGGTGCTCCCGCGGTCCCAGGCCCTGGCGGTCAATGACCGCCAGGGTCGGAATGACCGCCTTAATTGAGTCTTTTGGGCTGGGTGTGTGAATGAATCAGTGTTTGTAGGGTAGTATTGTCTTCTTGTTTTTTGTGTCTATGATCCAATCATTTTGGTGGTATGGACGATGATTGGGGCATACTTGTTCAACAAGTGTGGGCTGTTGTTTGGATTTGGTGGCAATTTGATTAATTGTTTGGCAGTGGTTGCTTTGCTAATCATAGAATGACAATTAGGGTACTATTCAAAGAATTATGGAGTACTCTTGATGAAGGTTTATTTTTCAATTAAGTCAAAGTACTAAAACACAAATCCATCTGATAAACAAGACAAGATTGGGAGGACTTCCATTGAACTTTGTGGCATAGTGTGACCTATACCTGAAAAAATATGAAGGCCCGGATTTATACTTTTTGCCGCAAAACTGCTCAAATGCAGTTTTGGGGCAAAAGGTATAGCGCTAGCTTGCACCATTCCACAGCACCAGCTGGGCGCCATATTAAAAGATTAAAAGAATGGCGCAAGCTGGCATTAAACTTGGGCTATAAAAAGTAGCTATCCCGGGGGGGTGGCGGTAGGGAAGGAGGGGGTTGTGCATCAAATAATCATGCTAGCCTGGTTAGGGGCAAGAAATGCCTCTAACCAGACCAGTGCCATTTCCTGGCTCACAACCACCAAAAACAAGACAGGAGACATACCCACCACCCCAATGGCCAGCACAGGGGGACAAGTGTCCCATGGGTGCGGCCATTGCACTCTGTGCCATGCAGGGAGCCTAAAGTTAGGGCCCCAGATGGCAAATATAAAATAAAAAATACTTACTGGACTTACCTGGGGTGGGGTCTCCCATCCTCCGGTGTCCCTCTTGTGGGGGTGTTCCTGGGGCTTTGAGAGGGCACCCGTGGACCCAATCTATGGTGTTTAACCATGGAAATGTGTTTACAGGTCCCCTAACACCTGGTCTGACCCAGCCGTTATATAATGGTACAAAGCAATCTTTGCATCATTATTTAGCCCCTTTTCCCACCCGTGCTATAAATATGGATAAATATGGGGCTTTGGGGCTATGGGAATAGCACCATTTTTAAATGGGAACACCTACCTTGCAACTCATTGACGGAAGGTAGAGGCACGCATCCAAAAAATGGTGCAAACTCCTATATTTTGAGATTAGACGTGTGTATTGTCAGATATAAATATGGAGTTAGGTTTGCGCTGACTTTGTGTCAAACAAAATGACGCAAATTTAGCGCAAACAAAGCATATATATGCCCCTTAATTTAGGGAGTATTGTCTAATACAGATGCATATTCGAAATCTACTTCGGGTATTGTATTTAAAACATTCATACACCACATGAGCATGGGTTGGAATTACTTTGCTACAGTAGGAATTTCCGTGTGACTACCCGCTTAATGGTAGGAACAAAGTATACTGGTTAGGTCAGGCACTTACACAGTCATAACTTTGTGTGCATTCACAAACATTTTCCAAAGCATTTACCACATTTGCTTACTTTTAAATGGATAGAGGGGCAGGAGTGTGACCTCCAACTAATGGAACTGATATACCCTGATATGGTTCCTGTCCGAATCCAAAGAGTAGCAGCAGATTACCAGCTCATTGGCCCCTGACATTTGCATCAAACCACAGGGATAGGACTCCAACAGTTGCCTTGTATAGATGACTGGGTACTCTGGAAAGAATGGAGAGAGGAGGAGACCATGGGAGTAGCTGAATTAGGGCCAGGCTTGATTCAAGATTGCAGCAGACAGCTGTACATCCTGGTATGGGTTGAAATAGCAGCTCTGCGTGAGCAGCGTGGGACATGTTGGCAGCATCGGAGATCAGACAGTTGACCGGTGCTCAGCTAAGGTTACAAACCTTCATAACAGTAAAGCCCGAAATTCAGAGGGGCTAGACTCTTCATCTGGAGGCTGTTCTACCAGGGCTACTGAGCAATGAGTGTTGAGTCAGGTTGGGGACTTGGCAGCCAGTGTGATCTTTCCTTCGATTGAAGATACCCCTGATTAATACTGCACCGTGCCCTATGAAAAGTGAACACTGTAAGACAGCCCCCACACTCTAGGAGAAAGGAAATTACAGATGAAGATATCCTGGGTTCTTGGGACATTAAACTGTAGAGAAGGTTAGGGCAGAAAGGCCCCAGGAGAGTGCTATAAAGGATGTATTGCAAAACCCAACGGAGAGAGTGCCCCAAGTGGTGATAAGTGGGAACAATGCAATGGAGGTGCTGGGCACCACTGGGCTCCCACCTGTGTCCTCTGTGGTGTAGCTAGGAGTACAGGCCATTGGTCTATCCAGAGTTGAATTCTGAGAGACCTGTAGTAGACATCATTGCGAGGTGAAGAGGGTGGCCTTGCTCGAGTTTGCATGTGGGCGCAGCTTGGTTGAATACATTGGTCTTAGTTGCTAAGGGCCAAAGCAGGATGGAATGAAAATGGGTAGACATGGACTATCAAAATCCAGCAGTACTATGACTGAGGAGGGCCCACATACTGGCACTCTGTCATTGGTTAAAGATAAGACATTAGGACAGTATTAGCTGGATAACGTGCTGATAGTAATAAGTAAATCCATAAAAGTGCTGAAGAATAAAATAAATGTATTGGTTCTAAACATTAATTTACTGTGAGCGATTCAGTGTAAAGCAGTCAAAAGGGTCTTGGTCACTGAGAAATTCCTGGCTGACCTTCAGCCTGCAATGAAAAAGATCTGTCAGTAGATGTCCAAAATGTAATAGAAAATGCATGTTTTGGAATTCAGAAAAGAAGACGTGGAGGGGAGATCCGGTCACAACAATATAAGGATGTAGGACTACCTGAAAGGGCGGAGGGCCTTAACATGGGGGCCTTCCTGGAAATCTGGATAATGGGTAAGAATATACTGGAAAGACTCTTTCAGCATTCATCATAGAAAGGACTCATGGGGCACCTGTGACATTGCCTGTACCTGGTGCATACCGCGTCTATAGTAGGCCAACTGATCAATTACTGCAGCAGACATTCTATCCTGTAGTGGGCCAGACAGATGAGACAATCAAATAATCAACACTTTTTCTGATTATAGCCCAGTCTTCCAAGATACTCCTTCATGGAAGAAAAGTAGCTACTTTGCCAGATAGATGTCAAATATATGGTGATTTTTCTTGCAAATTTGGAAAGCATGCTGGATGACAGAATCATCTTTTTCACCTAAACTTTTGAGGCATGGGACTGGGTGACACAAAGGTCTCTGGATCATGTAAAAGAATCTCTGACTCCCTGCTATAAATACCATATCGATCAAAGAGGAAGAAAAACTATCAACTACTGAGGCCCTCCAGGCCCACCATGGAACAGATTCCAGCTGCACAGAAAGAAGTACTAAATGCTACTAGCCAATAAGATCAGTTGTACTTCCCAGTCCTGGACTCTGACTAGGACCTTGACACTGAGGATGTGGTGGTAAAAGAAAGGGAGGAAGCGCAGACGGATGATCCTGTGCTGCCAAAAGTGACATCAATGACAGCAAACTAAATTGCATCATGAGTCTCCAGGTGTTTCTTGCTCCACATATGCATTGATCTGAATATGAACAATAACCCCCGGTAGATGAATATTGCAGAATTTCACTACAATAATGTGTGCACCCAAGGGTTCAGTTATCGTTCACTGCAAAACATAAGGGCTGAAGATTGTGGGTTGTCATTACAACAAGGGTGCCCATGGTCTTTTAGATATCTAGGAATTCAGATATTTCGTGAGTATTAGGACACAATTGAGGGGAATGTGGGGAATGTGGGTAGAATAATACCAAACACAGCACAGTGTTTGGAGTGTATCCTCTCCAAGATGGCCATCAAGACCCATTCTTTTGTACTTATTTGTAAATGTTCTGATGGGTTCTTGCCTGGCAGGATCTTTGGGGAAACAATTAGATTGCCACTACACTATATATATGGTGGCCTAAGGAGCAAGGTCACACTGGGCAAGTTGCAAATGCTGGTAATCTAAGGGGTGCTACCTGTCCATACCTATGATAATAGTTGGCACAGCTGCTTTGGGTGACTGGGTGGAGGGGGAACACACATATAACAGAGCTTGCATATTTGGAATGTCCTGTGACCAGAGGTGGCCACTGTATTACTCAAAGGAAGGGGCAGGAAGAGGGAGGGGGGTTGGGGCGTAGACGAGGTAAAAATAAAAAATAAAAAAGCACTTACCTTGCCTCCATCCCTGCAGTCTCCTGCTACCGTGTGCTCCTCTTCTTCTGGTGTCTGAGCATTCATTGCTGGGACACCAGCACAGGCTCCTCAGCATTCCCGGTGCTGCTTTCATGCAAAACCTTGCATGAAAGCAGCACCAGGATTTGTCTGAGCGGCAGTGACGGCCGGCCAAACACACATGCACACTTAGTGCAGTTTCCCCTCGTCCCACCTTCCGTGGCACATCCCCACCCTGCCTGGGAATAGGGAACCACTGACATCTGAAGTAATAAAAATACAACAATGTGGACGTGGCAAAACTTTGCTGGAATAAGTGCCTTATTCTCAGTAAAACAGAAGTAGCTTACTCTCCTGAGCTCATGGATGCATCCTAAATTACATAAAATAGGAACAGCATCTGATAGAGAGAGTTGGAATCACATTCTGCAACTTGTTGGACAGCCTGAAATAACTAGCAACTGACAAACTACGATAGAACGTGCAAGTGCAGGTATAACAATTTTTCATATATGGCGCATTGACCAGGGAAATAAACACCCATATTTACACTTTTTGACGCAAACCTGCGTTAGCACAGGTTTGCATCAAAAAGTATAGCGCCATTCCAAGATGCCAGGTGGTTGGGGGTGTCCCTGGGTTGTGGGAAGGGCACCTGTGGGCAATTTGCCTACCGGTCCCCTTGTGCCTGCCCAGACCCAGGCGTTAAATAATGGCACTAAGCAAGCTTAGCAGCTTTATTTAAGGCCCCAATCACCCCGTGCTAGATTTTAGCACGGGGGATAAATATGGCTCAAACGCAAACCAAGTATAAATATGGGCCAACATGGCTCTGGAAGCAGGGGAACTTTAAACCACCCATACATGACACGTTGCAACATATCACAACACACAGCAGTGCCAGAAAAGCTGTCACTTCTTTATATCATTTTATCACACGACAATCTAAAACATACATCTCTTCTGTGAGCGAACAGTGGGAATACAGACGATTGAAAAACCTAAAGAACGGTTTATGATGATTGAATCCCCTTCAGAAGTCTCATGGAACACGAGTTTCAACCTGATCCAATGTAAAATGCTTTACGGAGCACATTTATATATATATATATATATATATATATATATATACATATATATATATATATATATATATGATTCTTCAACAGATGGACTGATAGCCATCTGACGGCTGCACCGATCCCGTCGAGTATCTCCCAATCGTCGAAACCAATTAATTCCAATACGCTCGTATTCAGTTCATAGATTTATTTCCTTGCACAGGTAACACATAGTCCTGAATGTAATGTCTGTCAACGCGTTTCGGCAAAACGCCTTCTACTGGACAGTTTGGTTACGGAGCCAACATCATTTACAAACAAATTCAGAGTCCTTCATTTCTTTCCATAACACCCTAGTGTGATATAAAGCGGGGGCCATTTTAAAACATGCAATGATCATTATTTAAATACAACACTTGATAAAAGAAGCACCTACATTCATAAGAATACTTTTGGAGAAATTGGAATTAGGAAGTCATAAATAACAAATATCTGGTCTCATAAAGAAATTACTCGAATACAAACAGACCTACAATACCTTATTTTAAATATTTAAGTTATCGTTTTTTATATATATATAGCCAGTTGGTATCATGTATCAAAATTCTATTTGATTATATTATAATACTTGAGTATTTTCTAATGCCTATACAATCCAAATTAATTCATCTCTGTCCTTATCTGTGTAGTAGGTGGCTCTATAGATACATGTTAATAAATTATATTTAAACAGGGCCTCAGCCTAAAGTGCATAGTGCTAAAAATCTATAATAATAATACGTGCAAAAGAGCATATAAAGTATATATATATATATATATATAGCTGCATTCAGTACAATAAAGTACTGTCTAACCCCTACTGGAAAATCCACGATGCCATTAATAATCAATGATTTAACAAACCTTAATTCACACACTGAGAATCCCAAGATTAGCATTTGTTGATATGGCAAAGCTCACTTTTTAACATGATGTATAATGTCTGAAAGCTTCCACTCTGGTGTTAGGATATACATAGACACTCTCTTGGTCGAACATTGTTGGGTTTATTGTTTTGTTTAATGCAACAATACTAATAACAAAATTTACTGATCGGTCAATATTGGACTATCTGATTACCAGCTTGTAAGTATTTCATGTCATTCATGCCCAAAATCAATAAAATAGATTTTCTAAAACAGATACTTACACTCACATGATAGAGTCATACGAGGGGACACATTCTGAAATACACAATGTATGATAATACAAAATAGCCACACTTTTCTGAACCATATGCATGCATATTCAATTGAATGCAAATAATAGAGACACCCAGGGCTAGGAAAACGACAATCAGTCTGCAATGTGCTTGAATATCATACATATATTTGCACATAATTTGCGCCAAGCATAATTTTCACATGCAAAGATAAGAACGGTTAGCAAATACCCAAAATATTCGAAATTATGACCATAGGTAGCTTAATGCAACGAATACTTTCATTTGAATGCATTTTCGGGTGTACTCGGGATGAAGGAAAAATAAATGTACACCATGACTTAAATTTCTTTAATTGTCAATTGTGAAAGACCCTACATAAAACACACACAAGAAGGAATTACTGCGATGCTTTATGTACCACTAGCCGCTTTCATTTGCTATTTGTTTTTATTGTACAGCCTAGACAATTCCGTGAGTCGAAGCACAGCCCTTTATCCATGCACTTAGAATGTTGTTGACCCCTATTGTGTGTGCAATCATATCGAATAATGATCTCATAAATATGAATAGGTCTCAGCTTAAGCGCTGTCTGCATATTTCTGTCTTCCGGTCTGTTTGTGATTCTCTGTTTACGGTCTTTAGGCATCAGGCACTAAATTAGGTACATAACATAAAAAAGCAATAGGAAAGGCACCCCACTCTGCCCTTTTATGTCTCTTCACTTGCTTGAAAACTCACATTTTCTATTGATGCGCTTACAATTGTCTCTCAATAGTGCCAAGCTTTTTTTTATTTATTTTGAAGTGGGTGCACTGAAAGGTGATATGTTCCCAATCATTTATGAAGGTTTCAGGAAGCTTCTAAATAATAATAGGGATTTCAAAGATACTGTGATGCATTATATATGTATATATTCTTAAGCAGAGCAGTATTTTATTTCTGTAGAAAAGTGACCCCCATATTTTACCCCCCCACCGTGCTGATGTGTATGACTCTGTTAGTGCACCGGAAGCCTACTATCCAGGTCCCAGTGCCTGTGCTCGCTCCCTAAAATCTTATGTCGACTTGGTGATTATCCAATAGGCAAGACTTTAACCCCTTATAAGGACTTGGTAAATGGTAACCAGGGCATAGGTGATAAAGGGCTCCCCAGGGCTGCAGCACAAGCTTGTGCCACCCTGAGTGACCCTCACAATGTACTGGTGGTAGACCTGCCATTGCAGACTGCCAGAGCGGTGAAAACTGCTTGAGTTTGACTCTGCCCTCACCAAGAGTGGTAGAGTCCCATGACCTTCTTTAAATATTTGTTAGACACCCCTTAGGTAGGCCTCTGCAACCAGGGAGGCAGGGTGTATTATCCTCAAGGTGCAGACATATAAGCATACGTTTCTATGTTTCTATAGCATCCTTTCCATTAAGGTACACAGTAAGTCAAAGCTGGTCCATAGGATAACATGGGACTTACGCCCCAGTTGACCAGTGCTGCTAGCTCCAAAATGGTAGTGCCTAGATATGTCAAGTTTGGTGTCAAACTACTTGTCATTCTCTCTCCCAAAATGGTTCTTGTATTGAGGGATGGCTGGCATGCACTCAGGTGGTATGCTTGTCCTTCCCCACCTGTTTGCCACCCTCCTTTGTCTTTTGGTCAAGCAACCCATGTTTTTTACCATGCTTATGGCTACCAAGACAGAGTGCTAATTTCCTGCCAGGTGTCCGAGGTGCTCTCAGAGCTCATAACAAAGGGCTGAGGCAAGCAGGTTACACCTCCTGCCCCGCAGCCAGGCTAGTGAATAGGGCTATCAGGGCAGTGAGATTCAAAGCCTGCACCTCCCAGATAGCAATCAAAGCTTCCTCCAGAGAGGAAGCAGCCCTCCCCCTGCTCCCAGGCACATTTGTCATGGTCAGGCAGGAAATTAAGTATGCAGGACTGTGCACACCCCCAACAGGCTGACCATACCTCCAGGATGAGCAGCCCAGTCTGTGCACTAAATCTTACTTTCTGCCATCAAGAAGTGGCAGAATAGAGGGTTCTGGGTAACTAGAGGTGACCTGCCCCATCGCATGTGGCACCTCAGGGGGGATTAGCTTCAGAAGCTAGCTCCCCATTGACCACTAGTTTCTACTGCCCTTACTCCCCTAAATCCAGGATTTAGGGACACCTCTGATGCCAGAACCTCAAATTTGACCAACTTACTTTGAAGAAGGACCTGAAGAAGCTCTGCATCACCGACAACCGGACTCTCCACACCACTCCAAAGTAAAAGAGGGAAACTCTGCCCCTGATGCAACTGACTGGGAAATGTGTGATCATCCCTCATCCTTGGCTGAGGCTCATCATCCCAACCAGAGGGACTCCTGTGGAAGCAAGAAACACCACAAGTCTCCCTTGGACTTGTGGCATTAGTCCCCTGCAAACTGCAGGTAAAAACAACTGTTGAATCTGAAGTTGCACCAGACATCAGGCCCACCATGGGATTTTTGAAAAACAGGTGGTTCCCTGTCTTCTGGGAGTTTTAGTCCAGCCTTCCACCAAATTTTAGGCTGCAGCTTCAGTCCCTTAGACCCTGGCTACTTCTCAAAGGATTTGGCCACCCTTACCAATACCAAGGTTTGATGGTTGGCAGTCTGGTGGCTGACACCTTTACTCAACGCTGCAGGTGTAACCTGCACTCAACATCGGCAACCCAGCCACAGCTGAGATTTTGCATCTCCTTGTCAGCAACGTCGTGCCAGTGGTAAAACTGCTTAGAAGCATGCCCTTTTCAGCACCACAGACAGTCAGGACACCTCTGTCACTAGACACCACGGACTTACTCAAAATGAAGTGACTATTGTGTCCTTGTCCGTGGGCCACACTAGCTCAACCCTGCAAGGGTTCCCCACAGTTGACCCCCAAGTGGTCGTTTTTCACCTGTGGCATCCCTGCCGTTGACTCCAAAACTACGAACAATCAGAACCAGTCTGCACCCAGGCTCCACAGGCCAGGTAAAACTGCTCTGACTGTCGTGATCTGGTCCCAGCGACTGCACTTTTCCATCCAACTCGTTTGTTAAATACATTTTGTTATATATGACATTTTCTCTGTTGGCTTCAATGCATCGTTGAATTCCATTTCTGCAGTGATATTCTATTACTTGAAAAATTGCTACCATGGGCTCCCCGGACCCAATATTGTTTGCTGTGGTGTCTAAATTAATATAGAATTAAGCTCTATTATCATAAATTAGTTACAGATTTCTTCAGAGTCATTTCAATTCCTTGTTGTCCATGTTTGTGCTGTGAACTGCTTAACACATGTTCCTCTACATAAAGCATGACTGCTCTTTGCCACACTACCAGGACTTAGCTAAGGATTTATTAGTTTGCATCTAAGGACCATCTCTGGGGTATTGTGAGAGTCAAAAGTATTATATGGTATGGACTAACCCCCACACTACACAATACTCCACTTTCCTACATTGATGTTTCAGCAGTGGGATCTTGAGCTTGTGTTTCACAGTACCACTTGGTCATAAGCATATTTTTGCTAAATTGTTTTTTTATTTTTCTAATTAGGTTGTAGGCCTCTGGTTAGATCCCCCATTCCATTAGACAATCAAATAGGTATAGTGAGTTAAAACATTGTATCCAATGTTCTGTTAATAAGACCTCAACTCTTAGGTTAAAAAGTACAATGGATGCCAGGAGTCTTGACACGTCCATCCTGCAGGCCCTCAGGATCAGAGCCTTGTGCAAAACCAGAGACATTGGCTATAGAGCTGCAGGCAAAATGGAGGACCTGTAAAAGGCCCTCAGCCTATATGAAGAAGAAAGAGTAGAAAGGGAAGCTTCTTCCTCAGAAGGTGAACTGATAGAGTTGGAGGAAGATACTCTTGCCCAGAAAATGTGGAGGAAGGAGGTGAGGACCATGATTCTCAACCATTTCTAGGACCCCCTTCACCAGTGTAACAGAAGTCACTCGTGTTCCACCGAATGGTAGGGTGGATAGGACCCTTTGAGGGCAAGCTGAGGCAAATCTCCTTAGAAGAGAAAAATCTGGAACATGAGGAGAGGAGACTAGCCCTTGAAGCGAGAAGGGTTAGGTTGGGCCTTAGCCCCAAAGATGGTGGCAGCGAAACTCACAGGTAAAAAGAGGAACCATTTGACCCTGAAATCCCCAAAGGGATTGTCCCTAGGTTTAGTGATGGAGATGATATTGACAAAGGGTTTGCATCCTTTGAGAGGGTCTGCAGAACGAGGAGGGTACTGTCTCATCACTAGGACTCTCTACTTTGGGAGCTATTCACAGTTAGATGGAGGGATAACTCCTGACTCTTCCTGAGGAAGTGTCTGAGTCCTACACACATATGAAGGATACTCTCATAGAAGGTTTTGGACTCATCACTGAAGAGTACAGGCTGAGGTTTAGGGACACCCAGAAAGGTCAGAACCAGACCTGAATGGACTTTGTGTACTATTAAGTCGAAGCACAAGAAGGTCTGAATTAGAGGCAATAAGGTGGACACTTGTGCTTGGTTGTACAATTTGATTATGAAAGAGCACATCCTGATTGCACCACAGAGAAATTGCATCAGCATCTAGTGGCACTAGTCCCCTGAAACTGCAGGTACAAATGACTGCTGAATCCAAAGTTGCACTGGCCATTGGGCCCACTGTGGGATTTTTGAAACACAGGTGGTTCACTGTACTCTGGGAGCTGTAGTCCAGCCTTCTTCCAAGTTTCATGCCGCTACCTCACTCCCTCAGACAACAGCTACTTGTCAAAGGATTCCAGCACCCTTACCGCTGCCAAGGCTTGTTGGTCACCAGCCCGGTTACTGACACCTTTACTCGACTCTGCAGATACAGGGCACAGGGTGCAACCTGCACCTGACATTGGGAACCCAGCCCCTTCTGAGATTTTCCATCTCCTTGTCCGTGACGTCATGACGTCATGCCAGTGGTAAAACTGCTTTGGCTAAAGCCCCATTCAGCACCACAGACAGCCAGGACACCTCTTTAACCGGACCCCACAGATCTGCTTAAAGTTAACTGACTGTTGTGACCTGGTTCCAGGTCCGCACTAGCTTAACCCTGCAAGGATTCCCTGCAGTTCGACCCCCAAGTAGTCATTTTTCAATGGTGGCGTCCCTTCCATTGACTTCAAAGCGAGCCTTGTTCAGCACCATTAACAGCCAGAACCACTCTGCACCCAGACTCTACAGGCCAGGTAAAACTGTGCACCCAGACTCTACAGGCCAGGTAAAACTGTTCTGACTGGCGTGATCTGGTCCTAGGGGCTGCACTAACTTAACCCCCCTAGGATTCCATCCAACTTGTTCATTATATGAATTCTGCTATACATGACATTTTCTCTATTGGATTTAATGCAGTCATTTTCTACTACCTAAAAATTGCTATCTCCAGTTCTCCTGAACCGATTTTGTTTGCTTTGGTGTCTAAATTTAAATACAAATAAGCTCTATTTTTATAAATTGGTGTTGAGTTTATTTTGAGTCATCTCAATTACTTATTGTCCATGTTTGTGCTGTGAAATGCTTAGCAGATATACCTCTAAGTAAAGTCTGACTGCTCTTTGTCACACTGTCAGAAATGAGCTAAGGACTTACTAGTGTGAATCCAAGGCCATCTATGGAGTATTGTGAGAGTATTACATGGTGAGGACTAACCCCAAAACCACATATTAGTCCACTTTCCTACAATTTCACAAAGAAGGCATGTGACAAGACAGAGGAATCGCACAAAAGGTTTCATCTGAGCTGAGTGGGTGGTAAAATGGCTGAAGGAGTTGGATTTACCAGAGGATCGGTGTACTCTTGTCACTAGGAGGAGGGGACTTGCATTGTCACATCCTCACTTGCTGAAAAGAAGCTTAGGAGTTTCTGACCATGATTGTGCTGAGTTCCTCAATGCACCCCACATCTCTCAGGGATAATCTCCACTGGTACACACTAGTCAAAACCACTATGATATCAGCTATTAGCATCATGAATTCATCCAAAGCTGGACATCAGTGTCATTGACATTAAAGTATCTCTTAGTGCACAAAAGGTAAAAGCCACACATTAAATCACCAAGGATGGGAGCAATGCTCTTTGGGTCACCACATCACATGACTGTGGGTGCGAAAAGTTCAAAGTAAATCACAACAGTGAAACCAGTTGGCAAATAATTACTGAACTGCACAGGAAATGCAAACTTTGTGAGAAAGGCAAACAATCTAGAAATCATGGACACTGTATAATATGCCCTGAATTAGCAAGTCACTAAAGAGGATGTAATACTGTTGGGGCATCACTTAGTAAAATCCAGTCCCAAGGTTCATGAGAAGACTTTGCAAGAAATCAAGGATTAGTTACATGATGTGTTTTCTGGATCCTGTGAAGTCAAGGACTGTAAAAGATGTGTAATTTCTTTAAGAGACCAGATGGTGTTACAAGAGCTTGGCCACTGGTGATGCTCATGGATCTGTGCCAGTACTCAAATGCTATTATTAGTAAAGAGAACTTAACAAAGGAATATCTTGAAGCATTAAGTAAAATGATACCCAAATTATATATACTTTAGCCAATAGTTGTATGCAAGAAAATGAAGGTGCTCACTAAAATGAGCTTAGCAACAAAGTATGAAGACTTAAAATGAGAGCTGAGGTTTGTACCAACTCCAATGTATCAATCCTAAAAGTCATGATATCCTAGTATGGAATATATTTCATCTTTTCACTCACTTGGGACTTTCAACTAGATTCATTTAATTTAGATACAAAACCTCAATCAAAATAGGAACTTGAAGACTGACTAATAGATTGCCTTGAATACATCAGATTTTCTAAAGAGAGAGGAAGTGGTCAAATAAAAGTAAGAAGTTACATGCATTATTCATTACATCAATATGCATTCAGGTGTTAATGCCAAATAGGCTTTTAACAATAAGGCTTGACTTATACTCTGAAAACAATAACTTTGGTCAAGTTACCTGTATAGCTCATTGAGGAGCATATTTATGAAAAAGATCACTCAGTGTAGAAAGTCACCTTGCTGCACTGGTCTGCCTGATAACATATGTGATAATATAATATGGTGCATTCCTATCTTTTCCAAATGCTGGTGTACAATGTGCTGCCTAGCGCCAACGCAGACATATTTGCACAATTGGTGCAAGGGTGTCTGCGTGGTGAGTAGGATTGTTTTTATGCAGGAAGGGACACATTACTGCACAAGAACAATCTTCTGAGGCATGTTCTTCTTTCTACGTGCAAGACACATAGAAAGAGGAATTAACAAGGAGAAATAAAGATATTTCCTCCTATTATGCCTCACCTGGGGAGGCATAGAATTCTGACGTATTACCAGGCCTACCAGTAATGGTAAATCTGGGAATGTGCGAAAATGCGTGGGGAGATGAGTGGGAACACCCTTGCGCCACCCATGGAATGCCTTCCCAGGGCAGAGTAGTGCAACACAGCGTTTTGTGCTGCATTGCAGTACCCTATGGCTCGATAAATCTAACTTAAGAGTTGTATTGTTCTTGCACCACATGTGTGGTGCGAGGGTGACACAACTCCTTCATAAATATGCCCCTTACTTTACAAGATGAGTTAACATGAACATTTGATACAAAAGACCGTAGAAAAGATGGAAAAATACACATTAGGGTCAACGAGACATGCCCTTCTCTGACTTTTGATTGACCTAAGAGTGGAGCTATTTGCACTGGTCATCAGATCAAATTTTTCTATCACTACAGTTAAAACTGGTGAAAATGATTACAAATACCTTTTTACTAACATATTACTTTATTGATGCTGTTCCCCCATATATCAAAGCCGGAGGTATTAATTCTTGTTTGAAAATGTGGACCATTCTCTGGGCACCAAATGAACTAACTTGATCACGATGCATATATCCAGCATGTCTAGTAAAAAAGACTGAGTTCTAAACATTTAAATAGAAACTAAAACAAATTGCAGACAAGGAAAAAATTCTCAGGGCATAAATTTCTAATTTGGATAAGTTATGTAAAGCTCTCAATTTAAATTTGAGTACATAGTTGTAAATTTGAAACACATTTGAAACAATAAAATCAGCAACAAATATGTTTCAATAAGTATTACAATAAATACAAATAATTAAAAACATAGAAGATTAGAAAAACTTCCTTTAAAAAATGTCCTCCAAGGTCCTTCTAATAAGCATATTAGCGCTGAGGAATTTACCCACATTAATAATAACCCAAGCCAGGGCTGGCCTCACCTACCTGAAGCCACACCATTTAAGCAAGGGGACAATATAACAAATTGTTAGGATGTGATAATACTTACAACTAAACATAAAATGTAAGGTGTCTTGTGCCAAATTTCCATCACAACTACAGGGCCCCAATCGATGAAATTCATAACATCAACGAGGGGAAGCTAGGGACAGATGGAGCAAATTTAATCTCAACTGGGATTTTTAACATGTTGATCATTTGTAAACAATCTTGCATCATTAGCCAATTTAAAACCAGCTCTTTATCACAACATAGCATGATCCAGGATAACAAGGGCCATAATGGTATAGAATCAATCAGGTACTTGGCCTCCAGGTTCTTGTGAATAACATAATTTGCAGTACAATAGGGGCACATAAAAGATGTTTTAAACATTTGTTTTCCTCAATCTGTATCTCCCTTGATGAACAATGCCCCCATAGCTTACTCCTCATAGAAATACATTGCTTCATAAACTTTCATAAGGGCCTTCAATGGGTGACTCCCTATTCTGTCTGCAAAGCTTAAAACAGCCCGACGACTTTCTAAAATCCCTCAACCTAGGTTCAATCAGGGGCCTCCAGTTTACAGTTTCGTTTTAAATCAAACTGGACCTTAGATAGGGAAAAATCTCAGCTTTGGTTATTGAAGAAGAACCTATTAGAGATAACTTTCTGTGTTTAAGAGATTTAGAACCCGCCACCATGATGTATGGTTTATACAAGTTAGTCTAATTCCCCATACAAGTACTGAAGGCATCCAGTAACTTCTGCAGGCCATTTGCGGTTATTTTTTCTCTGCCCAGCAATGCATCCTGTCCAATAAAACCCTCCTCAGGACCTTTACAACAGAACTGATGAGGGAATTGAGCCTATAACATCTCTGTCTACTCCTATTCCCTTTCTTAAAAACAGGAGCAATAGTGGATAAAGACCAAGATGCCAGGGAACCCTTCCTTACTGCTGCATTTAGCACCAATATTTACATTGGAGTCCAGACCTCCATATACAACATGAGAAGACCTGAGGGAATTCTGTCAGGGCCTAGTGCCATGTTCCTAATAAGGCCCTTTATGCCCTTTACTACCTCATCCAGAGTGAAAACCAAGTTAAACTTTACGTGCTCCCCCTCAAGTATCTCTCTTGTATCAACCTGTGAGGGACAGTTGAACATTTTCTCAAAGTGTTCCAGCCAGTTCTAGACCAATTTATGATGACATAACCTGGGGGTGTTCTCTGGGGCAAAGCGCTGGTTCACAATTCCCCAAAACACTGCACTGTTTTTATATGTGCTTTCTTAAACCAGATCCTCCCAAGCCTTCCCCTTAACTCCCTTCCTCCTTTTAAGTTCCTATTTATAAAAGGGAGGGCATGTTCTCACATGCTCCTGTTTTCTAAGTGATGCATTGACAGCCAATTTCAAATTACGTAATGCCTTCGAAAAGGTGGACTCGAACTGTATTGGGGACTGATTTAGTGGTCTTTTGCTTTTAAAAGTAAGAAGAGCTTTAACATGAACTGACCCAGCTGTAAAAGCACTCAGGAGTTCTTTATCCAAACTTCAAAGCCAGAAGCACAGCTATGAATTATAGATGGCCCAAAGGAATCAGGATCCACTAAAGACCATCTTATCTGTCTTTCCTGATCCCGGGGCTTGAACTCGGGCATAACATTTTTTATTACCAACATAAAGACCCTCAATTTCAACCCAAGAGGGTTATGATACCTATAGGAATGACTTAAAATATCAAAACTACTAATCAAAGGCATTAAAGCAAACAGGAATAAAGATAAAATCAATAATCTAAGCTCAGTCCTTCCCCTGATATGACGGAACAAGTATCCCATCTTGGGGAACTGTGATCATGTCCAAAGTATGCATGAGGTTGTAATCATTCATCAAGGCAGTGAGCTTGGTGGTGCCTTCCAGTGTGTGATCCAAATAGAGCCCATGAGTCAAACCACACTTCCACAAAATGTTACTGGACACACCTGCTTTTCAGGACCCACACCAATAATATTCCCCATCCCATATGGATTTATATTAGAATCTCCAGCCAACAGCAAGTTTGTTCCACCCCACTTCGACTTACGTCCTCATGAAACCATAAATGAGCTATGGATACAAGAGGTGTTAAAAAACAAAGTTGTTTCCGTTATATAAATGGACCAGGGCTAAACTCAGAGACCCTGAAACTGTGATCTTGAGGGCCTGTATTATTGCAGAGGACGACATTAACTCTCTTATCCAACCAGTTAACCTGGTGAACACAAAAATAATCATGCCCCCTTTTGCTTGACCTATGGTGGACTGAATTGCAGAGATAAAATAAGTTGAATAACCTTCAAGGTAAATGTTATTCTCACACCTCTAGGAGGTGAAGACAAATCAAATGAAAGTTATTTACACACCGTTGCCAGAAAACATGTTTAAATTTGGTTGAGGGCCCAGCTATATTCCAACAGAGTAGGGAAAGATCCGACCTCTTATCTTCAGAGAGCGCTGTCACAGTATGGGTGTCAGAGGCCATTTAAGAAGGAGATACTGACCCAATAAAAGTATATACTGCTGAATGTTTATGTCAGTCACAATCATCCGACTGGCACGGAGGAGCAAATCTATTAAAACATTTTACTCCAGATGAAGTTGTCCATTGTGAGATACATCCTGCTTTCGGAGGTCTAGCCTCTGTCCCAGCAAAATGGTTTCCTTATGGCGGCCTACAGAAATAACCCAAAGGCAAGACCTGAATACTAGAAAACAACTGACCATTCTTCGAGAGTGCCAGAGCCAACACATGTTCTGCCACTTAGGCCCTGTTAAAATTGACAACTACACAGTCACCTTTCAGGAGCTTGGGTCCCTTACCCAACCATTTCACTCTCCTCATTATATTCACACTTTCAGATATAATCATTCCTAAATTTAGGTGAGTACCAAACCAATGTGATACCTTATTCTTTAATTCTAAAAAGGAATCACCAGAGATTATTGATAAGTCCAATGCCCTACATAGGTGAAATACCATGGGCCACAATTAACACTGAACGGATGAATAGTTGTGCAGGAAGAAAATCTACTTTTCCATTAAGCTTAATGTAACAGTTTATTTGAGCACTCAAAAGCAAACATCTATGTTACTTAAATAAACCTGCAAAAAGAGATTATTTATCTTGCTAAAGGGTTGTTGTTTAATATTCACCTTTCTTCAGACTTGAAATTGGTTTCTCTAATAAGAGACATAAGTGAACTGAGGTAGAAATATTGAACCAGGCGCTCCGGTGCTTGGTGCCGCCATTGCTTGGCATTCGCATTGCTTAGGCACAGCCAGTGCGCAGACCAATGCATTGGCTGTGCCGCACCAATAACTTACAAGCTAGGGATATCAATGCACCTCAAACTAGATCACTGACAACAACAATATTAGAACAAAAATATTGTGTCCAAAATATTAATTACAAAAAGATAGTTTTCCTATTCCTATACAAATATATTTAAACAAATATCGTTTTACACCAATATCATTTAAAACATACACAAATATTGTTTTTTAATGTATATGTAGTTTAGAAAGTCCAAAATGTGTTAGACAGAAACAAGGCAGAGAAAGACTGAAAAGAAAATTTACCGGATTTGTTTGCTTTAATAAATGGAAGTAATGGAATGGATGTAATCTGAATACTGAGTGTGTCTTCTTTTTGAAGGGCAAAGTTGGAAGAAATATTACAACGACCCTGCCATGAAGACAGCACCACCACTATAAATTAAGGTAGGTCTGATCTGGTTTGGAATTTGCAGCCATAAAATGGAATGTTCAGTGGAAGCGAGAAGGCATATTTCAACAAACATGGAACGTTTTGGTATGACTAGCCCACTGGAGGGTAAGATTGGGCCGCTCAGCAGTAGGAGTCCCAACATGCTATAAAACTATTTAGAAAACTCATTAGGTGGCAACATCTATAATTGCTGTGCTAGTCAACCAAGATATGTGCCTATGCCTGTGAACAAGGACAGAAAGGGTGTAGTGGATCCTATTTAGTTTAGATGGGAATAAGGAGGTTAGCTTATCCTTCTGGCTTGCAGGACTGTGCCCCCATCACCTAGTGACTTTTAACCTACTTAGTCTGCTCTGTATTACTGCATTTATTTCATTATTTCTTCCAAGATGTCTGCTATGTTTATAGTTAGGAAGATGTTTTGATTTCAGCTTATCAGTGCCACTCTGTGAAGGTGTCACTATCAGCGTCAAAGTCAAGTGAGATAGGTAGGTATTCACATCATGTCCCTTTCCCACATACGTGAGGCAGGAACATAATGTACTTTTGGAGGAAATTGTTTATGCAATTGCAGCCCCAAGCCTCTTTATCTATTGTTTGGGAACATACCTGCATTAGGGGTCCTACATGATCTGTATAAATACATCTCATGCAGACAAGGTTATCAGAGGGATTCCTACCAGATGCCATTAATGCTATCTATGCTGCACATCGCTTTAATGCAGACCCAGCCTTTGTGTCCCCACAGAGTCAGGTCTAGAGACCTCATTCTAAGGTGACGAGGGTTGGAGGGCTCTTCTCATGGACATGGTATTGGCAGATTAGATTTATCACACCTAGCTCTCTTTAGGTTAGAGATTAGGTTCCTCACGCTAGAGTATTAGGACCTATTTCACATCTCATGTTACTGGAAGATGGTGAGGGTCTTCATATGCACGACTCTTGTTTTCACAATCCTGCTTCTTGCATTGTTCATTATCCTAATCATTGCAGCTCATGCATTTTACAGACTTGCTAATAGAACCTATTGAAAACTTTATTGCATCTCATTTATTGCCTGCGTGTGAATGAGACTCATTGCTCATGTGAGAAAAGGGTGCAACCACAGCTCACCTGAGCTGTCGCACTCTAGAGTCCATGCGTAAAGGCTGCCTGAAATTACCTTTTACTGTTTGGGTTTTTGGTGAGGTACTGCTTGTGAGCCGGGAGGGTTGGGCCGACAGTTGTGAATTGTTGTAGGACTAACTTAGTCACCTCCAAACACAAGTACTGTCCTCCCTAAACCAGCTGTCTTGACTAAAACAAGAGCCCAACTACGACAAGAGTCCAAAACACGCTAGGCAGAAAAAAGGCAGAGAAAGACTGAAAAGAAAATTTACCAGATTTGTTTGCTTCAATAAATGGAAGTAATCTGAACAGTGAGTGTGTCATTTTGAAAGGCAGAGTTGGAAGAAATATTATTGCGGTCCTGTCGTGAAGATACTACCACCATAAGTTAAGGTGGGTCCGATGTGGTTTTGAATTGTCAGCCATAAAATGGAAGGTTCAGTGGTAGTGAGAAGACATATTTCAATAAATCTGGAACATTTTGGTTTGACTATCCCACTGAAGGGTAAGATTGAGGTTCTCAGCAGTACAAGTCACAGGATGCTATAAAACTGAGAACCTATTTAGGACACTCACATGGGGAAACATCTATAATTGCATGGAGATGAGTAAGCTTAAACAGCTAGTCAGCCAACATATGTGCCTGTGGACACAGACGGAAATGGTCTGAAACGCCTTAGGCCGAAAAAAGGCTGAAAAAGACTGAAAAGAAAATTTACCGGATTTGTTTGTTTTAATAAATGGAAGTAATCTGAACATAGAGTGCCTGTTCATTTTGATGGGCAAAGTTCGAAGAAATCTTATGGCCCTATGCCGTGAAGACAGCAGCACCACCATAAATTAAGATGGGTCTGATCTGGTTTTGAATTGGATGCCACAAAATGGAAGGTTCACTGGTAGTGAGAAGGCATATTTCAACAAATCGAGAAACGTTTTGGTTTGACTTTGCATGGAGACAAGTAAGATGAAACCATCATGATAGTCAGCCAAGATAGGTGCCTGTGAACAAAGAAAAGAAACAGTCTGAAACACGTTAGGCAGAGACAAAAATAAAAAGAACATTTACCGGATTTGTTTGCTTTAATAAATGGAAGTAATCTGAACAGTGAGTGAGTCTTTGTTTTGAAGGGCAAAGGTGGAAGATATACATATGTTAGACCTGACAGCCCTGGTGTGGTCATCTCCCAACTTTTTGCCTGCCTCCCTCCACTTTTCTGACACTGTTTATGCTCGTTTTAGGACTCTGCACACTTTACCACTGCTAACCACTGCTAAAGTGCATATGCTTTCTCCCTTAAACATGGTAACAGTGGTTACTTCCCAATTGGCATATTTGATTTACTTGTAAGTCCCTAGTAAAGTGCACTACATGTGCCCAGGGCCTGTAAATTGAATGCTGCTAGTGGGCCTGCAGCACTGGTTGTGCCACCACACATAAGTAGTTCTTTAAGCATGTCCCAGGGCTGCCTTTGCAAATCCTGTGTGTGCAGTTTCACTGCCACTTCGACTTGGAATTTAAAAGTACTTGCCAAGCCTTAAACTCCCCTTTTTCTACATATGTCGCTTCTAAGGTAGGCTCTAGGTAACCCATAGGGAAGGGTGCTATCTAGGTAAAAGGAAGGAGATGTACAGATGTGTTTTATATTCACTGGTAGTGGAAAACTCCTAAATTCGTTTTCCACTAATGTGAGGCCTGCTCCTTCCATACGATAACATTAGGGCTACCCTCATATACTGTTTGAGTGGTAGACTCTGATCACAAAGGGGTAACCAGGTCATATTTAGTATGGCTAGAATGATAATAGAATGTCCTGCTTTGTGGTGAGGTTTGATTTTATATTACTATTTTAGAAATGCCACTTTTAGAAAATGAGCATTTCTCTGCATTTACAATCCATCCGTGCCTTACAGCCTGTCTCCAATCCACGTCTGGGCTGGGCTGGTTGACAACTCCCTTGTGCATTTCACCCAGACAACCAGAAACACAGGATACTCAGTCACACCTGCACTTATCTGTATACTGAATGGGTCTTCCTAGGCTGGGAGGGTGGAGGCCCTGACACATTTCAAAGGCTAGTGGCCTACCCTCACACAATGGACTGCCAAACCCCCTACTGGGACCCTGGCAGGCAGACATGTACTGAAAGGGGACCTTGTGAACTTTAAAACCACTCTTTGAAGTCTCCCCCACTTTAAAGGCATGTTTGGTTATCTAAACTGGGTCCCTGACCCCACCAAATCAGAGACTGCTGGACCTGAACCTGCAACCTGTCAAGACAAACTGCCTGGCTGCCCAAAGGACTCATCTGGACT
The DNA here is from genome assembly GCF_031143425.1 of Pleurodeles waltl. Taxonomy (NCBI): domain Eukaryota; kingdom Metazoa; phylum Chordata; class Amphibia; order Caudata; family Salamandridae; genus Pleurodeles; species Pleurodeles waltl. The sequence continues at coordinate 882,456,304 of NC_090443.1, forward strand.
GCTTTGCTGAGAAGGGCTGTGGCCCTGCTGTTGCCCTGCTGCATAGTTTCCCTCTGCCTTTGCTGGGAAGTGCTCTCTAAGGGCTTGGACTGAGCTTGCCTCCTGTTTTCTGGAGTCTCAGGGCCAAAAATACTACATCTCTTGAGGAAACTCCTTGTGCGCCAAAAAGCGATGCACACCCTGCTGGAAACGATGTACAGCCTGCCATGCAATGAGAAAATTCCCGCACAGATGACCTGGAACAAGCAGCCTGACTTCCCGAGTGAAGATTCGACGCAGTGACTGCCTTGCGGCCGGAAATTAGACGCAAAGCCTACCGGATCGACACACAGCAGAACCGGAACGACACAGCCTCACTTCCCGAGTGAAGAATCAGCGCCTGCCATGCAACCGAAAATTTGACGCATCACCTACCAGGTGGATGCAACGCCTGCGACTTCTTCCCTCACGTCCAGGATTTTCCCTGCATTGTCACTGGTCGTCAAAAAGATCCCCGCATTGTGGTAAGGAACCAAGTCTGAACTACAGAAATTGCAGCAAAAGCCCTTGCAGGGTGGAAAGAAACAATTCATCATCTGTGCCACGCCGGAAATTACGACACACACCCTACTTTTCCATGCATCTCCTCCTCTGCGGTCTCAAACCAGATACTTGGTGGAAACAATAGACAACTGTTGATTTCTAAAATGCACAACTCTTTTTAGTCCAGCACAAGTGATATCTCAACTTGTGCTTATTGAATCTTTATCGTTTTGACCTAAATTTAACCAGATAAATATCATATATTTTTCTAAACCGGTGTGGTGTATTTTTGTGGTGTTTTCACTGTATTACTGTATGATTTATTACACAAATACTTTACACATTGCCTTCTAAGTTAAGGCTGACTGCTCAGTGCGAAGCTACCAGAGGTTGGGCACAGAATAATTTGGATTGTGTTTGACTTAGCCTGACTAGGATTTTGGTCCCTATTTGGACAAAGATGAATACCTCTGCCAACTAGAGACCCCATTTCTAACAATATGTACATATATACTATGCATATATATAAATATATATATAATATATATATCACCTAGTGGTGCTCGCCGCTAGGTAGTTATAGTTAGAACCTACTTTCTATAGTAAAAGCTGTTTTTGCTTGCCTATATCTTTGGCCCCAGTTGAGAAATCTTCACTAAATTTTCCCAAACAGTTCAACAGTCACATGAGCTGCTGTCTGGAAACTTTTGGGATGATCCGTCAAGCAGGGGCCGAGATAAAGGGGGGCTGAAATTTAGAGCTTTCCCAATGTTAATTCCCATTGGAAAAATACAACAGCGATAGCGCAAAGATCACGCAACGGAATTGCACCAAATTTGGAAGAAAGGTAGGTCTTCGTCCAGAAAGAGCCCTTTTTGTTATTTGGCGTTGATCCGTTCAGTAGTTTTTACGAAATTTAAAGAAATCCAAAATTGTATGTATATATAGCCATGTAAAGGATTTGCGAACCCCCTAACAATCTCGTTTAGAGACTTGATTGGCTAACACTTCAACAACAGAAGTGTTGCCAGCCATCTAGGAGTCGGCTTAAGCCAAGTCCCAGAAAAAAAGTATGAAAAAATACAAAAGGGTCCAGGGTCGAAAAACCCTGACCCCTTAGCTCCTGTGGCGAAGTCCCAAAGGGACCCCTCCCCACCCCCAGGTTAAAAAGCATTTTTTTATTTTATTTTAAAGGTGGTAAAATACATTTAAAAAAAAACAAGCAGGGGCTCCTGCGCTTCTTTATTATGAAGCCCTGGGGTAGGCCAAGTCCTGGTGGCATTTCTTTAGAACCTTTTGGCCCCCACCTGCTGCCCCGGGGACCACCACCTCCCTGGGGTGGTTAACAAATGAAATACGGGGGGCTGTGGCCCTCTGTGCCCTGGGGACCCCTGAAGCAAATATTTTAAAAAAAGAGATACCAGGGTCGTTTTGGGACCCCAATTAGTCCCGGGGACCACCACCCCCAGGGATACACTGAATTTAGAGTGGGGGGGGGGCTGCATGGCCCCCCGCTGCCCAGGGACAACCACCCCCCAGGGCAAATATTTAAAAAAATAAAACGGGGTCCTTTGGGACCCCCATTAGACCCAGGGACCACCACCTTCTGTGGCATCTATATACATATATGCAGGGGGGGCAAACAGTAAAAAGTGAAAGGATGTCCTTTTCAAACCCCCATTTGTCAAGGGGGCCACCACCCCGGAGCTATCTTCACATTGGAGAGGGGCCGCGCTGACCCCCTTGTGGAGCCACTGATGGCCCTGGGGCCGCCAACCCGCAGGGCCGGCTCCTACTTTGTCCCAGGGGTGCCCACCCCCAGGAAATACCTGTTTGTCATGGCTTGGTTGCAGCCACAGCAAACACTCTGCTGTTTGACAGTGGGACCTTCAAAGCAGGTCCCCCTGTCAAACAGCAAAGCTTTCATCTCTGTCTCCTGCATGCGTGCAGGGGACAGGGATGAAATGCTTCAGCAAGCAGGGAGCTGCAGTCAAAGTTGCTCCGTGTTTGCTGAAGTAATGGCACTGCGAGGGAAGCCTTAAGGCTTCCCCTGCAGTGTCAGTTAGCCCGTAAGGGTTTCTATTGTAAAGAAATGTAAAAAATAAATAAATAAAGAAGGAGGAACCATGGGGGAGCCCTTAAGGGCTCCCTCGTGGTCCCTGATAGCCCATAAAGGGCTTTTTTTTAAGCACATCCCCCATAGCTCATTGTGAAGGTCGACAGACCATCACACTGAGATTTGGAGGTTTGAGTCCAGCTAGACTCATTATAAAACATTTTTAAATAAAAAGTTATTTTATTTTAAATAATAAATACATTTTATATTTTAAATTGAACACAAATATCTCATTTTAACTATATGAGATACTGAATCCTCAAAAAACTCTATCGCTTTTTCCCTCACTTTCTTTCTCTCTTTCTCTCCTTCAATCAATTTTTTCCACCCAGACACTTACATGCCCACTCACAGACCCACTCACACTCTCATGTACCCACTCACTGACCCGCACACACACTGACACCTCCACTAAATCACTGATGTACGCACTCTCACACCCAGACAGACAATATAACAGCCACTCTCACCCTAGATACACCCTTTCGCATCTATTCTCACACTCAGAGAGGCCTCAGCCAACTCGCGCCGCTCACAGCCAATGGCCCATGTACAGCATGAGGTTGAGTGGTTAGGGAGAGTTAGCTGCAGGGTCTGGTCTTGTGGGCAATGAACCCTGCGCACGGCTGAAGGCAGTGCATGGTGCAAGTTTGGGTGATTGGGTGTCATCACTGATGTCATTGATCATGTCATGAGTGATGTAATATGTGAGGTCATAAGCAGTGTATTATTAGGGCGCAACTTTAGTTAGCGCAGCTAACTATAATTGCTGAATTTCTCTGGTTTTGTAGGGTTGAAGTGTTAACCTAACTATAATGTCCCTATAACCTTTGTTTTTTTCAGTATATATACATATATATATACTGAAAAAAACAAAGGTTACAGGGATGTTCTGAATTTACTCGTACTAAACCGTAGAAATTTAGCAGTTATAGTTACCAGAGCTAACTATAACTTGTGCTTCCATAATGTACTGCTTATAACTGAGTGGCTGTGTCAGTGAGTGTATGGGACAGTCAGTGGGAGTATGAGTGCCTGTATCCTAAACTGAGTGGGTGTGTCAGTTTTTCTATAGGATAGTGAGTGGACATGCGAGAATGTGTGTTGGGCAGTGAGTGACTAAGTGGGTATGTGAGTGCCTGTTCAGGTGAGTGAGTTGGTGTGTTAATAGTTGTATGGTTGAGTGACCTCATGTGTAAGTGATTGTACTGATGAGTCAGTGACTGTGTCAGGGAGTGTATGGGTGAGTGTGTAGGTGTAGCAGTACCTCTACAGCTGATTGACTGGATGTGTCACTAAATGAGTCATCTATTAATGAGTTGCGTGAGTTATTTTATGAGTGTATGAATGGGTGTGTCAGTGGGTGTATGAGTGAGTGTGAAAGTAACTGAATGAGTCTGCCAATACTTCAGTCAGTAGTGTATGGGTGAGTGAGTGGTTGTGTCAGTGGCAGTCTGACTGAATGAATGTCTGTATATCACTACTTTTATGAATCTCTGAATAAGTATGTGAGTTGATGTGTGTATGGGTGTACAAGAGTTTGTATCAGCAAACATGAGTGGGTGTATGACTGTTTTTGTGGATGATGTCATCAGTAATGTCATGTGAGATGTCATCAGTGATGTCATCAGGGTTGTCACTGACCACGTCAGGAGTGATTTAATATGTGAAGTCATAAGCAGTGCATTACGCGAAGGCAAGTTATACTTAGCTCAGGTAACTATAACTTCTGAATTTCTTGGGTTTTGTACGAGTAAATTCAGAACCTAACTATAATGTCCATGTAGCCTTTGTTTTTTTCAGTGAATATACACTTAGCTCAGGTAACTATAACTGCTGAATTTCTTGGATTTTGTACAAGTAAATTCAAAACCTAACTATAACGTCCATGTAACCTTTCATTTTCTCTGTGATTTTCTAAGGTTTTTTTAATTCTATTTACTAACTATAATTTCCATGTAACCTTTGTTTTTTTTCACTGAATTTCTAATGTTTTTTAATTCTATTTACTAACTATAACGTCCTTGTAACCTTTGTTTTTTTTCACTGAACTTCTAAGGTTTTTAAATTCTATTTCCTAACTATAGCATCCTTGTAATCTTTGTTTTTGTCAGTTAATTTCCAAGGTTTTTTAAAATTCTATTTCCTAACTTTAATGTCCCTTCAACCTTTTATAATTTTATGAAACTTCTAAGGTTTGTTTAGGTGTATTTTAATACTACAACTTGTGTATAATGTTTGGGTTTTTAGGTAATTATAATTTATTTTTCATACATACTGAGATATTAACCCGAGATGTTTGAGGAAAAAAGTGTTAGGAATCCTTTCATTAAGTTCTCAGCCACAATGAAATTCACAAACCCTGTACAGAGTTGCAAATTGAATTGAAGAGGCCCAATCCTTCCTATACAACTGCTGCTGATACATTTTTATACTTTGCTCAGTATTTACATAGATCTGAAGTAGTATTGTAATATATATATTTTTTTTTTGTAAGAATTTTGGAACTACAGAGCCATCTGCGGTTCTGTAGAAGCAGAAAGGTGTAGCTCTATGGTGAGAAAATGTACATAAAGTTAATCATACACCATAACTGCTAGGCATCTGTTTATTTTTATTATGTTGCCATGTGCTCGACAAACCTCCTGAACTTTGATGATTGACCTTGTGCTCACAGCCTTGGGCTGCAATCTGCTTATCGCTGCCATATTACTTTTTGAATTACAGTTCCGAGAATAGTCGTGCTTAATCAGTAACTGCCAGAACAAGTTTGTACAGGTCGTTGCCACCTCCTGCCAGCTGCATCTGTACCTTCTCCCACCACACGTGTATACCTGAAATATTCTAAAGGCCGTAGAGGACCTTGAATACGCTAGGGGTGGAGTTGTCCTCTGACTAAGCAGTTTTGTGTGTATATAAGGTTGGGTGCCCCAGAGTGAAGGGGCAGCCTCCGTAGGATAGTCACTTGACTGTCCTGGGACTCTGTATTAGCTCGAGCTATAATCCATGTAATAAACTTCTCTTTATTCCTCCAGTTGGTGACTCCATCTGATTTGTGAACTCTCTACTAAACTGACCCTGAGGACATAAAGGGTGTCCCTCCACCGCTGGGAAGGAGACCCCGGGTGGGGGTCTAATCTTTCCTGGTTCCTCAGTTGGCGCCCGAACAGGGACCCGAGTCAGGCATCCAGGGGACCGACCAGGTGACGGAGGACTCACGATTGGATTTCCAAGGGAGGCGCCCCACACCAGATTCTGAGCTTTGTTCTCTGTTGTGGACCTGCGGATCTCCACTGTGTGTCTTCCAGCCGGCTCGACTTCTCCTGGCGCTGTCTGAATTCTGGTCTCTGTTTTCCGTGAACTACTGGAGTCCCCAACTGTTGGACTATAACAGAAGTGTCAGGTAAGGACGGGAATTGAAAGATTCCTGTCTAAAAATAGGTCTGTGAGTTTTGTACGGTTTCTATCGTTCTTTGCAAAGATCGACGTCAGTGGTAAGACTGACCTCAGTTGTCATTTAAGTATATAGGAAGCAAAAGGCATATTTGCCACTCATTTGGTGTATTCAAACCACTGGTGTAAGATTTTTTTTTTTTTTAAATACTGGATGAATGCCAGCGTTCAGTTGTTGCAGGAAATTGTGTTGTTGTCTTTGCAGTAGGGACTCTCGTCTGGAGGAAACATGCCCCGCTCCTCCGGCCGGGACTCCGAATCATGATATATATGTTAAATATGGCATAGGTCCGATTATCTTGTCTGATATATGGAGAAAAAGAACCAAAGGTAGTTCTGATTTGCAATGGCCTATTCACGGGACATTTGATAAAGATAAATCAGACTATTTACAGGAACGTTTGTTTGTGACAAAACGTAACCAGGGATGTTTGATTCACTACGGACTTGGCAGAAAGAAAGCAGACCAAAGACGTAGGAAGGCAGAGAAAGAATTACAGAAACATAAGACCAGGACGGTGACTGAAAAGGTATATGACTCTGACGTAGCTGAACATCAACAGAGAATTTTAGAACATGACCGAAGGCTTCACTTACAAACTGATAAGTGTTACTCTTTCAGGACAGTAGTGGATGAGCCACAAGAGGAAGACCCCCTTTTAAACGATAGTTAGATAAACCCCCGTTATATACTCCACCAATATATCCTACACTACATCCTCAACCTGCACCAGGTGACCCTATTGTGCCACCCCTGGTTGGATCTCAGGCAAGTGCTCCGCCACCCACCACCACCCCTCCTGTCACCAGACCTATAGAGGATACACCCCGCCCGACTATACCCACCCCTCGACTGGCCCCCGTTTGGCCCACCCCTGACTCCTGTTTAGACAACACACATACCCCCCGTCCCATGACCCCGCGAAAGCGCACCCTGCGCGGACACTTGTTCTCTAATTCACAAGAGGAAGATGTCATTGAAGAAGTGACACGGAGGTGGATGACTAATTGGAATGACTATGGGGTCAGGGACATTGTCCACACTATGAAACAACGGGATAGTTTAGTTCAGTTACATGCAGCCACCCTTATGTGCAACATTATAATACAAGAATATGAGGATGATGGTTCCTCAGCTCCCGCGGGACTGGTGGACCTCCGAAAACACGCCTCTACTGGGCTGCCGTTTGGTTCTGGTCTACATGATTATGTTGTTACTCTCCTCGCATATAGGGACCGCCTGTGGACATGTAGCCCTTCTATAAGGGCATCCATGTTTCCCATGAGAGAGGTTCCGCTGGTTTGGCGAGAACCGGTGACGGGTGACGCTGGCCAAGTTATTACTGCAGGGCATTTTCAACAAATGTGGGTACACACCCCATGGAAAAGATCTGAAACATATACCCTAAAAGCCACCTTACCTGACCCCCGTAAGAACCCTGCAGGATATTATAAAGAATTGCAATAAATTCTTGAATCATGTACTATGACGTTGTCCGATACTGACATGTTAATGGCAGCAGTAGTCCCGCAAGAAGTCTGGTCAAAAATACGGAGGCACGACCATGCTGAACTAGGGGGCACGTGGGACCAATTGCAAGCAGCAGAAAGAGACAGGGTTGGGGGAGAGAAACCAGACCCACTTATATTGGCTCTCCCACTGCGTATTTTGGATTTAAAGAAGACCATACTTGCACCACACAGGATAAATTGGGATAAATTGGCCGTCTGTAAACAGAAAAAGGACGAGGGTGTTTCAGACTTTTATACAAGGTTTAAGGGTGTCTTTTCTGATTACAGCGGCCAGGACATGACTACTGAAGGGGGGGATAAGACTCTTTGTTGACAAATTTGTGGACAATTTATTACCAGACATAAAGGGAAAATTTAAATTGTGTGAAAGTACGTGGCCAGTCTCTACTGCCACTGGAATACTGACAATGGCCCAATATTATGAGAACAGGGAGATAGAAGAACAAGAAAAGAACGAGAAAAAAATGAAGGAGTTGAAAACAAAGGTGTTATTTCAGCAGGCCTACCCTCAGCCCCGTCAACAGCAGTCCAGATCAAGGTCACAAGGACCTCCACAAGGACTTTTTTTTAAGCACATCCCCCATAGCTCATTGTGAAGGTCGACAGACCATCACACTGAGATTTGGGGGTTTGAGTCCAGCTAGACTCATTATAAAACATTTTTAAATAAAAAGTTATTTTATTTTAAATAATAAATACATTTTATATTTTAAATTGAACACAAATATCTCATTTTAACTATATGAGATACTGAATCCTCAAAAAACTCTATCGCTTTTTCCCTCACTTTCTTTCTCTCTTTCTCTCCTTCAATCAATTTTTTCCACCCAGACACTTACATGCCCACTCACAGACCCACTCACACTCTCATGTACCCACTCACTGACCCGCACACACACTGACACACCCACTAAATCACTGATGTACGCACTCTCACACCCAGACAGACAATATAACAGCCACTCTCACCCTAGATACACCCTTTCGCATCTATTCTCACACTCAGAGAGGCCTCAGCCAACTCGCGCCGCTCACAGCCAATGGCCCATGTACAGCATGAGGTTGAGTGGTTAGGGAGAGTTAGCTGCAGGGTCTGGTCTTGTGGGCAATGAACCCTGCGCACGGCTGAAGGCAGTGCATGGTGCAAGTTTGGGTGATTGGGTGTCATCACTGATGTCATTGATCATGTCATGAGTGATGTAATATGTGAGGTCATAAGCAGTGTATTATAAGGGCGCAACTTTAGTTAGTGCAGCTAACTATAATTGCTGAATTTCTCTGGTTTTGTAGGGTTGAAGTGTTAACCTAACTATAATGTCCCTATAACCTTTGTTTTTTTCAGTATATATACATATATATATACTGAAAAAAAACAAAGGTTACAGGGATGTTATAGTTAGGTTCTGAATTTACTCGTACTAAACCGTAGAAATTTAGCAGTTATAGTTACCAGAGCTAACTATAACTTGTGCTTCCATAATGTACTGCTTATAACTGAGTGGCTGTGTCAGTGAGTGTATGGGACAGTCAGTGGGAGTATGAGTGCCTGTATCCTAAACTGAGTGGGTGTGTCAGTTTTTCTATAGGATAGTGAGTGGACATGCGAGAATGTGTGTTGGGCAGTGAGTGACTAAGTGGGTATGTGAGTGCCTGTTCAGGTGAGTGAGTTGGTGTGTTAATAGTTGTATGGTTGAGTGACCTCATGTGTAAGTGATTGTACTGATGAGTCAGTGACTGTGTCAGGGAGTGTATGGGTGAGTGTGTAGGTGTAGCAGTACCTCTACAGCTGATTGACTGGATGTGTCACTAAATGAGTCATCTATTAATGGGTTGCGTGAGTTATTTTATGAGTGTATGAATGGGTGTGTCAGTGGGTGTATGAGTGAGTGTGAAAGTAACTGAATGAGTCTGCCAATACTTCAGTCAATAGTGTATGGGTGAGTGAGTGGTTGTGTCAGTGGCAGTCTGACTGAATGAATGTCTGTATATCACTACTTTTATGAATCTCTGAATAAGTATGTGAGTTGATGTGTGTATGGGTGTGCAAGAGTTTGTATCAGCAAACATGAGTGGGTGTATGACTGTTTTTGTGGATGATGTCATTAGTAATGTCATGTGAGATGTCATCAGTGATGTCATCAGGGTTGTCACTGACCACGTCAGGAGTGATTTAATATGTGAAGTCATAAGCAGTGCATTTCGCGAAGGCAAGTTATACTTAGCTCAGGTAACTATAACTTCTGAATTTCTTGGGTTTTGTACGAGTAAATTCAGAACCTAACTATAATGTCCATGTAGCCTTTGTTTTTTTCAGTGAATATACACTTAGCTCAGGTAACTATAACTGCTGAATTTCTTGGATTTTGTACAAGTAAATTCAAAACCTAACTATAACGTCCATGTAACCTTTCATTTTCTCTGTGATTTTCTAAGGTTTTTTTAATTCTATTTACTAACTATAATTTCCATGTAACCTTTGTTTTTTTTCACTGAATTTCTAATGTTTTTTAATTCTATTTACTAACTATAACGTCCTTGTAACCTTTGTTTTTTTTCACTGAACTTCTAAGGTTTTTAAATTCTATTTCCTAACTATAGCATCCGTGTAATCTTTGTTTTTGTCAGTTAATTTCCAAGGTTTTTTAAAATTCTATTTCCTAACTTTAATGTCCCTTCAACCTTTTATAATTTTATGAAACTTCTAAGGTTTGTTTAGGTGTATTTTAATACTACAACTTGTGTATAATGTTTGGGTTTTTAGGTAATTATAATTTATTTTTCATACATACTGAGATATTAACCCGAGATGTTTGAGGAAAAAAGTGTTAGGAATCCTTTCATTAAGTTCTCAGCCACAATGAAATTCACAAACCCTGTACAGAGTTGCAAATTGAATTGAAGAGGCCCAATCCTTCCTATACAACTGCTGCTGATACATTTTTATACTTTGCTCAGTATTTACATAGATCTGAAGTAGTATTGTAATATATATATTTTTTTTTTGTAAGAATTTTGGAACTACAGAGCCATCTGCGGTTCTGTAGAAGCAGAAAGGTGTAGCTCTATGGTGAGAAAATGTACATAAAGTTAATCATACACCATAACTGCTAGGCATCTGTTTATTTTTATTATGTTGCCATGTGCTCGACAAACCTCCTGAACTTTGATGATTGACCTTGTGCTCACAGCCTTGGGCTGCAATCTGCTTATCGCTGCCATATTACTTTTTGAATTACAGTTCCGAGAATAGTCGTGCTTAATCAGTAACTGCCAGAACAAGTTTGTACAGGTCGTTGCCACCTCCTGCCAGCTGCATCTGTACCTTCTCCCACCACACGTGTATACCTGAAATATTCTAAAGGCCGTAGAGGACCTTGAATACGCTAGGGGTGGAGTTGTCCTCTGACTAAGCAGTTTTGTGTGTATATAAGGTTGGGTGCCCCAGAGTGAAGGGGCAGCCTCCGTAGGATAGTCACTTGACTGTCCTGGGACTCTGTATTAGCTCGAGCTATAATCCATGTAATAAACTTCTCTTTATTCCTCCAGTTGGTGACTCCATCTGATTTGTGAACTCTCTACTAAACTGACCCTGAGGACATAAAGGGTGTCCCTCCACCGCTGGGAAGGAGACCCCGGGTGGGGGTCTAATCTTTCCTGGTTCCTCAGTTGGCGCCCGAACAGGGACCCGAGTCAGGCATCCAGGGGACGGCCAGGTGACGGAGGACTCACGATTGGATTTCCAAGGGAGGCGCCCCACACCAGATTCTGAGCTTCGTTCTCTGTTGTGGACCTGCGGATCTCCACTGTGTGTCTTCCAGCCGGCTCGACTTCTCCTGGCGCTGTCTGAATTCTGGTCTCGGTTTTCCGTGAACTACTGGAGTCCCCAACTGTTGGACTATAACAGAAGTGTCAGGTAAGGACGGGAATTGAAAGATTCCTGTCTAAAAATAGGTCTGTGAGTTTTGTACGGTTTCTATCGTTCTTTGCAAAGATCGACGTCAGTGGTAAGACTGACCTCAGTTGTCATTTAAGTATATAGGAAGCAAAAGGCATATTTGCCACTCATTTGGTGTATTCAAACCACTGGTGTAAGATTTTTTTTTAAAAAAATACTGGAAGAATGCCAGCGTTCAGTTGTTGCAGGAAATTGTGTTGTTGTCTTTGCAGTAGGGACTCTCGTCTGGAGGAAACATGCCCCGCTCCTCCGGCCGGGACTCCGAATCATGATATATATGTTAAATATGGCATAGGTCCGATTATCTGGTCTGATATATGGAGAAAAAGAACCAAAGGTAGTTCTGATTTGCAATGGCCTATTCACGGGACATTTGATAAAGATAAATCAGACTATTTACAGGAACGTTTGTTTGTGACAAAACGTAACCAGGGATGTTTGATTCACTACAGACTTGGCAGAAAGAAAGCAGACCAAAGACGTAGGAAGGCAGAGAAAGAATTACAGAAACATAAGACCAGGACGGTGACTGAAAAGGTATATGACTCTGACGTAGCTGAACATCAACAGAGAATTTTAGAACATGACCGAAGGCTTCACTTACAAACTGATAAGTGTTACTCTTCCAGGACAGTAGTGGATGAGCCACAAGAGGAAGACCCCCTTTTAAACGATAGTTAGATAAACCCCCGTTATATACTCTACCAATATATCCTACACTACATCCTCAACCTGCACCAGGTGACCCTATTGTGCCACCCCTGGTTGGATCTCAGGCAAGTGCTCCGCCACCCACCACCACCCCTCCTGTCACTAGACCTATAGAGGATACACCCCGCCCGACTATACCCACCCCTCGACTGGCCCCCGTTTGGCCCACCCCTGACTCCTGTTTAGACAACACACATACCCCCAGTCCCATGACCCCGCGAAAGCGCACCCTGCGCGGACACTTGTTCTCTAATTCACAAGAGGAAGATGTCATTGAAGAAGTGACACGGAGGTGGATGACTAATTGGAATGACTGTGGGGTCAGGGACATTGTCCACACTATGAAACAACAGGATAGTTTAGTTCAGTTACATGCAGCCACCCTTATGTGCAACATTATAATACAAGAATATGAGGATGATGGTTCCTCAGCTCCCGCGGGACTGGTGGACCTCCGAAAACGCGCCTCTACTGGGCTGCCGTTTGGTTCTGGTCTACATGATTATGTTGTTACTCTCCTCGCATATAGGGACCGCCTGTGGACATGTAGCCCTTCTATAAGGGCATCCATGTTTCCCATGAGAGAGGTTCCGCCGGTTTGGCGAGAACCGGTGACGGGTGACGCTGGCCAAGTTATTACTGCAGGGCATTTTCAACAAATGTGGGTACACACCCCATGGAAAAGATCTGAAACATATACCCTAAAAGCCACCTTACCTGACCCCCGTAAGAACCCTGCAGGATATTATAAAGAATTACAACAAATTCTTGAATCATGTACTATGACGTTGTCCGATACTGACATGTTAATGGCAGCAGTAGTCCCGCAAGAAGTCTGGTCAAAAATACAGAGGCACGACCATGCTGAACTAGGGGGCACGTGGGACCAATTGCAAGCAGCAGAAAGAGACAGGGTTGGGGGAGAGAAACCAGACCCACTTATATTGGCTCTCCCACTGCGTATTTTGGATTTAATGAAGACCATACTTGCACCACACAGGATAAATTGGGATAAATTGGCCGTCTGTAAACAGAAAAAGGACGAGGGTGTTTCAGACTTTTATACAAGGTTTAAGGGTGTCTTTTCTGATTACAGCGGCCAGGACATGACTACTGAAGGGGGGGATAAGACTCTTTGTTGACAAATTTGTGGACAATTTATTACCAGACATAAAGGGAAAATTTAAATTGTGTGAAAGTACGTGGCCAGTCTCTACTGCCACTGGAATACTGACAATGGCCCAATATTATGAGAACAGGGAGATAGAAGAACAAGAAAAGAACGAGAAAAAAATGAACGAGTTGAAAACAAAGGTGTTATTTCAGCAGGCCTACCCTCAGCCCCGTCAACAGCAGTCCAGATCAAGGTCACAAGGACCTCCACAAGGACCTCCCAATGACAGAAGGCAGTTCCAACGCCCTCCCCGTTCTTCCCTTTCCTACAATCAGTGCGCCTATTGCAAGCAGGAGGGCCACTGGAAGAGTGACTGCCCCAATAAGGACAACTCCACAGGCCGCCCCATGCCCCCACCGCAACAGGACTACAGACCACGCGGTAGGTCTGGTCCTGCAGACAGACCCCGTCAGCAGGCCCCTCCACAGTCCCACAGTACCCCCGCCCGAATTATTTTGATGCTTCATCCCAGCATCAATATTTTAATGACAACTATGATGCGTATGAAGGTCAGGGGTCCTCCTTTGACTAGGACAGTCTTCGACAGAGGGGGGTGGGACCAGTTTCTATTCCTGTTAGGCAGAATGGCCCTCACGTTGAGGTTCAATTAGACAGTACTCCACATGATTTTTTGGTAATACTGGGGCCACCAAAAGTTCTATTAAACAGGAAGAGGTCCAAGGGGTCCCTCTGTCTGTCAATATTAACGTCTCTATGGGTTTTTCTGGTGTTCCAGTGGCTAACCCAGTCTCCCAGCCGCTGCATGTTGCTATAGGTCCTTACACCATTAGCTCCCCTCTCATTCTTACTTCGGCCTGTAGTGAGAATTTATTGGGTTTGGACTTATTAAAGAAATTATCTGATGGCACTGCGTCTCGAGGACTCCGATTTGTTATTGATTTACGGGCGGTCAATAAGATTGTAATACCCCAGTTCCCTGTTGTTCCTGACATTACGACATTATTAACAATGATACCTGCCTCCGCTACTTGGTTCTCTGTTATCGATCTTAAGAATGCATTCTTTAGCATTCCCATTCATCCAGATAGTAGACACATCTTTGGGTTTTCACTAGGTGGTCGCAGTTTCCGGTTCTGTCGCGCTCCACATGGCTATACTGAATCGCCTAGCATTTTTAGCCAGGCCCTCAAGGGTCAATTAGATGCCCTTGTTTTTCCTTGCTTCTCGACGCTGGTTCAATATGTGGATGACATTTTAATAGCATCCACTTCAGAACAAAATTGTAAAACAGATACTGTAGCCTTATTGAAACATCTTGCACACCATCACCATAAGGTCTCCCTCCCCAAATTGCAATATTGTAGACAGGAGTTTATATACCTAGGACACCTCCTGTCTATGGAGGGACGTACGTTAACCCCTTAGCTGCTGGGCCTTTCCCCCCCCAGTGCTGAGCCCTTTTTTGGCTATTTGGGGTAGTTCGCGCTTAGGGCTTCATAACTTTTTGTCCACATAAGCTAACCACGCCAAATTTGCGTCCTTTTTTTCCAACATCCTAGGGATTCTAATGGTACCCAGAGTTTGTGGTTTACCCTGGAGGAGACCAAGAAAATAGCCAAAATACAGTGAAAATTTAGTTTTTTCCAAAAAAATTGGAAAAAAGGGCCGCCGAAGAAAGTTTGTGGTTTTTTCCCTGAAAATGCCATCAACAAAGGGTTTCTGGTGCTGAAATCACTATCTTCCCACCTTTCAGGAACGGGCAGACTTGAATCAGAAAACCACATTTTCCAACACAAATTTGGCATTTTACTGGGACATACCCCATTTTTACTATTTTTGGTGCTTTCAACCTCCTTCCAGTTAGTGACAGGAATGGGTGTGAAACCAATGTTGGATCCCGAAAAGCTAAACATTTCTGAAAACTAGACAAAATTCTGAATTCAGCAAGGGGTCATTTGTGTAGATCCTACAAGGTTTTCCTACAGAAAATAACAGCTGAAATAAAAAAATATTGAAATTGAGCTGAAAACAACAGCCATTTTTCTTCATGTTTTACTCTGTAACTTTTTCCTGCGATGTCAGATTTCTGAAAGCAATATACCGTTTTGTCTGCTGGACTCTTCTGGTTGCGGGGATATAAAGGGCTTATAGGTTCATCAAGAACCCTAGGTACCCAGAGCCAATAAATGAGGTGCACCCTGCAGTTGGTTTTCATTCTATACTGGGTATACCGCAATTAATTTGCTGAAATATGAGGAGTGAAAAAGAGGTATCAAGAAAACCTTTGCATTTCCAAAATGGGATCAAGATAAGGTTTTGAGGAGCAGTGGTTATTTGCACATCTTTGAATTCCGAGGTGCCCATACTAGCATGTGAATTGCAGGGCATTTCTCAAATAGACGTCTTTTTTACACACTCTCTTATATTTGGAAGGAAAAAATGTAGAGAAAGATAAGGGGCAATAACACTTGTTTTGCTATTCTATGTTCCCCCAAGTCTCCCGATAAAAATGATACCTCACTTGTGTGGGTAGGCCTAGCGCCCGCGACAGGAAATGCCCCAAAACACAACGTGGACACATCCCATTTTTTCACAAAATACAGAGCTGTTTTTTTGCAAAGTGCCTACCTGTAGATTATGGCCTCTAGCTCAGCCGGCACATAGGGAAACCTACCAAACCTGTACATTTTTGAAAACTAGAGACCTAGGGGAATCCAAGATGGGGTGACTCGTGGGGCTCTGACCAGGTTCTGTTACCCAGAATCCTCTGCAAACCTCAAAAAGTGGCTAAAAAAACAAGTTTTCCTCACATTTCGGTGACAGAAAGTTCTGGAATCTGAGAGGAGCCTCAAATTTCCTTCCACCCAGCGTCCCCCCAAGTCTCCCGATAAAAATGATACCTCACTTGTGTGGGTAGGCCTAGCGCCCGCGACAGGAAATGCCCCAAAACACAACGTGGACACATCACAGAAAACAGAGCTGTTTTTTGCAAAGTGCCTACCTGTAGATTTTGGCCTCTAGCTCAGCCGGCACCTAGGGAAACCTACCAAACCTGTACATTTTTGAAAACTAGAGACCTAGGGGAATCCAAGATGGGGTGACTCGCGGGGCTCTGACCAGGTTCTGTTACCCAGAATCCTTTGCAAACCTCAAAAAGTGGCTAAAAAAACAAGTTTTCCTCACATTTCGGTGACAGAAAGTTCTGGAATCGGAGAGGAGCCTCAAATTTCCTTCCACCCAGCGTCCCCCCAAGTCTCCTGATAAAAATGATACCTCACTTGTGTGGGTAGGCCTAGCGCCCGCGACAGGAAATGCCCCAAAACACAACGTGGACACATCACAGAAAACAGAGCTGTTTTTTGCAAAGTGCCTACCTGTAGATTTTGGCCTCTAGCTCAGCCGGAACCTAGGGAAACCTACCAAACCTGTACAATTTTGAAAACTAGAGACCTAGGGGAATCCAAGATGGGGTGACTCGCGGGGCTCTGACCAGGTTCTGTTACCCAGAATCCTTTGCAAACCTCAAAAAGTGGCTAAAAAAACAAGTTTTCCTCACATTTCGGTGACAGAAAGTTCTGGAATCTGAGAGGAGCCTCAAATTTCCTTCCACCCAGCGTCCCCCCAAGTCTCCCGATAAAAATGATACCTCACTTGTGTGGGTAGGCCTAGCGCCCGCGACAGGAAATGCCCCAAAACACAACGTGGACACATCACAGAAAACAGAGCTGTTTTTTGCAAAGTGCCTACCTGTAGATTTTGGCCTCTAGCTCAGCCGGCACCTAGGGAAACCTACCAAACCTGTACATTTTTGAAAACTAGAGACCTAGGGGAATCCAAGATGGGGTGACTCGCGGGGCTCTGACCAGGTTCTGTTACCCAGAATCCTTTGCAAACCTCAAAAAGTGGCTAAAAAAACAAGTTTTCCTCACATTTCGGTGACAGAAAGTTCTGGAATCGGAGAGGAGCCTCAAATTTCCTTCCACCCAGCGTCCCCCCAAGTCTCCCGATAAAAATGATACCTCACTTGTGTGGGTAGGCCTAGCGGCCGCGACAGGAAATGCCCCAAAACACAACGTGGACACATCACAGAAAACAGAGCTGTTTTTTGCAAAGTGCCTACCTGTAGATTTTGGCCTCTAGCTCAGCCGGCACCTTGGGAAACCTACCAAACCTGTACATTTTTGAAAACTAGAGACCTAGGGGAATCCAAGATGGGGTGACTCGCGGGGCTCTGACCAGGTTCTGTTACCCAGAATCCTTTGCAAACCTCAAAAAGTGGCTAAAAAAACAAGTTTTCCTCACATTTCGGTGACAGAAAGTTCTGGAATCTGAGAGGAGCCTCAAATTTCCTTCCACCCAGCGTCCCCCCAAGTCTCCCGATAAAAATGATACCTCACTTGTGTGGGTAGGCCTAGTGCCCGCGACAGGAAATGCCCCAAAACACAACGTGGACACATCACAGAAAACAGAGCTGTTTTTTGCAAAGTGCCTACCTGTAGATTTTGGCCTCTAGCTCAGCCGGCACCTAGGGAAACCTACCAAACCTGTGCATTTCTGAAAACTAGAGACCTAGGGGAATCCAAGATGGGGTGACTCGCGGGGCTCTGACCAGGTTCTGTTACCCAGAATCCTTTGCAAACCTCAAAAAGTGGCTAAAAAAACAAGTTTTCCTCACATTTCGGTGACAGAAAGTTCTGGAATCGGAGAGGAGCCTCAAATTTCCTTCCACCCAGCGTCCCCCCAAGTCTCCCGATAAAAATGATACCTCACTTGTGTGGGTAGGCCTAGCGCCCGCGACAGGAAATGCCCCAAAACACAACGTGGACACATCACAGAAAACAGAGCTGTTTTTTGCAAAGTGCCTACCTGTAGATTTTGGCCTCTAGCTCAGCCGGAACCTAGGGAAACCTACCAAACCTGTACATTTTTTAAAACTAGAGACCTAGGGGAATCCAAGATGGGGTGACTCGCGGGGCTCTGACCAGGTTCTGTTACCCAGAATCCTTTGCAAACCTCATAAAGTGGCTAAAAAAACAAGTTTTCATCACATTTCGGTGACAGAAAGTTCTGGAATCTGAGAGGAGCCTCAAATTTCCTTCCACCCAGTGTCCCCCCAAGTCTCCCGATAAAAATGATACCTCACTTGTGTGGGTAGGCCTAGCGCCCGCGACAGGAAATGCCCCAAAACTCAACGTGGACACATCACAGAAAACAGAGCTGTTTTTTGCAAAGTGCCTACCTGTAGATTTTGGCCTCTAGCTCAGCCGGCACCTAGGGAAACCTACCAAACCTGTACATTTTTGAAAACTAGAGACCTAGGGGAATCCAAGATGGGGTGACTCGCGGGGCTCTGACCAGGTTCTGTTACTCAGAATCCTTTGCAAACCTCAAAAAGTGGCTAAAAAAACAAGTTTTCCTCACATTTCGGTGACAGAAAGTTCTGGAATCGGAGAGGAGCCTCAAATTTCCTTCCACCCAGCGTCCCCCCAAGTCTCCCGATAAAAATGATACCTCACTTGTGTGGGTAGGCCTAGCGGCTGCGACAGGAAATGCCCCAAAACACAACGTGGACACATCACAGAAAACAGAGCTGTTTTTTGCAAAGTGCCTACCTGTAGATTTTGGCCTCTAGCTCAGCCGGCACCTAGGGAAACCTACCAAACCTGTGCATTTCTGAAAACTAGAGACCTAGGGGAATCCAAGGAGGGGTGACTTGCGGGGCTCGGACCAGGTTCTGTTACCCAGAATCCTTTGCAAACCTCAAAAAGTGGCTAAAAAACAAGTTTTCCTCACATTTCGGTGACAGAAAGTTCTGGAATCTGAGAGGAGCCACAAATTTCCTTCCACCCAGCGTTCCCCCAAGCCTCCCGATAAAAATGATACCTCACTTGTGTGGTTAGGCCTGGTGCCTGCGACAGGAATAGATCACACAACGGTCAATGTTGGTCCTTACGTGAGGTAGCTGTTGACCCTGGGGTGATCCATTCCTGACACAGACACTAGGTGTAGGCACTCAAGTGGGGTAGTGTTTTTATCAGGACAGGTGAGGAGTCACTGGGTGGTAGGAATATTGTGGATCCCAGCATATTCCTGTAGTTTGTGTGACAGAAATGCGAGAAAAATTGAGTTTTTTTTCAACATTTCAGCTTTGCAGGGTATTCTGGGTAAGAAAACTTTGGGGAAGCCACACAAGTCACACCTCTGTGGACTCCCCCGAATGTCTAGTTTCCAGAAATGTTTGGGTTTAGTGTGTTTCTCTATATGGCCGCCGAATCCAGGACCAAAACACAGGTGCCTGCCTTACAAAACCAGTTTGTTTTGCCATGGATCATTTTGATGTCTCCACAATATGATTTGGGTGGTGGAATTTGGGGCTGAACTAAATTGGGGAGCTCCCAAGAGAGCACTCTCTCTCTGCTTGCCGCCGCATTCACCTGCTCTCTGGGTTGGCCTAACCCACTATTACCCAGTTGCACAAACAGCTTGCGAAGGGACAGCAGGACTGTCCTCATCACCTCCCTCATAATGTACTGGAAGAGGAGTTATCGAATGGGACTCCTCTGACTGAAAAATCACTCCCAGAGTCTGCGCCATTGTCCTATCCCTCAGATGCTGTCTCAGTATCTGATGTCTCAGTCTCTGATCCTATGTCAGAGCGGTCCTCTATAACCCGAGTGCAGGCAGCAGTCATCCATCAAGATGCCATCTCTGCTATTGGCTAAACTGTTGCTCTAAAACACTAGCCTACGTAGACAGTCACAAAATCGATGGTGTGTGAGATACGTGCAACAGTAGAGGCCACCTTACCTGCGCTTCTTCCCTCAATCAGCACGTACTTTCAAGACACTCAAAAAACACCTTGTCACATACCATTCGTCACAGTCTTTAGCACCTCCTGCGCCCAGTCCAACAATCATTATTGGTGCTCCCACTCCCTCCTCCTCGGATTCCCTCATTACCACCCAGCAAAAGTGCCCTTCATCTCTCCATAGACTTTGCTAATGTACTCAGCTATTTACATAAAATACAGATTTGCTCTTTGCAGTAGGCATATAAACCTTCTGCGCTTCTTTATGGCACTAAAACTGCCACTAGACAAGTCGGACCCTTTTCCCCCCAGGGAAACCACACACATATTGACAAAAGTGATATATATATGACAGCCAATCACCTGAAACTCAACTCAAGCAAAACCGAAATAATCCTCTTTGGCCCACACAAAAACACCTGGGACCCCTCATGGTGGCCCACCACGCTAGGCCCTGCACCCACCCCCGCCAACCACGCACGCAACCTCAGCATCATCCTAGACTCCTCCCTCTCGATGACCCAACAAATCAACGCTCTCACCTCCTCATGCTTCAACACACTCCGTATACTGAAAAACATTCAAATGGATCCCCACAGAGACCAGAAAAACTGTCACTCACGCACACATCAGCAGCAGGCTTGATTACGGAAACGCCCTCTACGCCGGCACCACTCTAAAACTCAAGCGCAAACTACACGCAGCTAGAACTCAGCAGCACGACTAATCCTCGACCTCCGCCGACACGAACACATCTCTCCACACCTCAAATCCCTCCACTGGCTCCCCATTGACAAAAGGATCACCTTCAAGATCCTCATCCTCGCACACAAATCACTCCACAACACAGGCCCTGCCTACCTCAACGAGAGTCACCTTCCACACCCCCACACGAAACGTCCGCTCAGCTGACCTCTCTCTCGCCTCTGTCCCCCGCATCAAACACACCACCACCGGGGGCAGATCCTTCTCCTACCTTGCACCCAAAACCTGGAAGGCCCTCACAACCCACCTTCGCAAGACCCAAAACCTACTTCTTTTCAGGAAGGGCCTCAAAACCTGGCTTTTCGAACAGTGAACCTCCCAGCCCCTTTCCCTCCCCCCGCACCCCCCCAAGCACCTTGAGACCCTCACAGGTGAGTAGCACACTTTATAAATCTCTTTGGTATATATAGATCTACCTCTATATATATATATATATCTATGTACATAGATATATCTATAGATATATCCATGTACATAGATATATCTATCTACATAGATATATAAATATAGATCTATATATAGATCTATTTTTTTTAGTTGTTGTATGGTTTCCTTGGGGGCCAAAATGGCCCCCAGGGAAACCCTACAACATCTAAAAAAAAAATTGCCCCCATAGGGGGTCACCCTGCCCACGGGCGACCCCCTGTCATTTTATTTATTTTTTATTTTTATTTTTTTGAAAAAAAAACAATCCCCGGGGGGGGGGCGATCGCACCCCGCCCCCCCCCTCCCCCAGGGGGCACCTACCTTTTATTTTTTAATTAATTATGCCCCCGGGGGGGTGGCCCGTTTTCCGAGGGGGCCGCCCCCCCAAAGTGAAATCCCTGGCGTCTAGTGGTGTTTCCTGGCCCCCCGATCGCAGCTGTGCTGCGATCGGGGGGCCAGGAAACCTGAAAGTGTTTCCTGGCCCCCGATCGCAGCACAGCTGCGCCCGGGGGCCAGGAAACACTTTCAGGAAGGCCTCGTAAGAAAGGGGAGACACTCCCCTTTCTTACGAGGCCTTCCCGAACGTGGGAAAGGCCGTTTTCCCCATCAAAGCAGGAAGCGGCCGCAAGGCTGCTTCCTGCTTTGATGGGGAAAACACCTTTGCAACGTCAGCGCGCCGCGAGGCGTGCTGACGTCACAAAGGGCCGGGTGGGGGGGCGGGGGGAGACACGGAAGCTTCCGTGTCTCCCGGGGGGGGTTTAAAAAAATAAATAAATCCTCGGGTGCGACGCACCCGAGGATTTATTGATACCCTTCCTGGTGTCGGCCACTGGTCGTGACCCGCACCAGGGAGGGTGTGTGGGCGTCGGCCAGTGGCCGACGCCCGCAACGAAGAGGTTAACGGCTGAGAGAATACAAGCTATACGAGACATACCAGTTCCAAGGACACAGAGAGAGGTTAGGGCCTTTATAGGTATTACCTCCTTCTGTTGTCAATGGATTCCTAATTATTCTCTTTTGATAAAACCGTTTTTGCATCTCACCCACAAAGATTGTCCTGAAAAGATTGAATGGAATGATGATTTTCAGTCTGGTTTTGATTAATTGAAAAATACACTCTGCACAGAACCTATACAGGGTACGCCTGATTATCGCAAAGATTTTCAGTTATATGTGAGCGAGAGAAATGGATGTTCACTATCAGTGTTAACTCAAGAGCATGGCGGCAAACAACGCCACTGTGCTTATTTTTCGGCCCTACTGGATCCAGTGGCCCGTGCACTCCCGAGCTGTCTACGGGCATAGCCGCTGCAGCGGTCGCAGTGCGCCAGTCGGCCGGGATAGTCATGGATGCACCCCTCACCCTGTTGGTCCCACACACTGTTGACGCACTATTAAACAAAACAAAAACACAGCATTTTACTAATGCACGATTAACTACTTATGAACTGACACTTTTAGCTAGTCATATAACATTAAAAAGGTGCAACACGCTCAATCCTGCCACTTTATTGCCAATTACTGAAAAAACTGAAGATTCTTATGATGACATACATGACAGCATTCTCCGGACGGAGGATGAAACAAAAGGGAGAGTGGACTTACAGGACACTCCACTGAAAGACCCTGATGGCATATTATACGTAGATGGCTCATGCATCAAGCTACCCGATGGCACTACCTCTGCAGCCTATGCAGTTACAACATCTACCACTGTATTTGAAACAGCTAGAATACCATATAACTCTGCTCAGGCCGCAGAATTAATAGCTCTAAAACGAGCCTGTGAGTTAAGTAAAGGACTTAATGTGAATGTTTACATGGATAGTCAGTATGCATTTGGCGTAGCACACAATTTTGGTCGCTTGTGGCCAGAACGAGGATTCCTCACTTCACATGGGACACGTATTCAACATGGGACCCTTATAACTAACTTACTTTCTGCCCTAGCGTTGCCCAAAACAATGGCTATCATGAAGTGTAGTTCACACAAAAAGGTGACAGATGAAACTGGATAGGGCAACGCCCTAGCCGATCAGACAGCAAAAGATACAGCGTATGCAAAGACAGGACACATGTATGTGGTAGATAGTACAGAGAAGGTTCGTCCCCATGAAATATTTGGGAACACGGTAGAGAGTGTCAGGAAGATACAGGATGAGGCAACTGAACAGGAGAGAAAGGAATGGGAAGAAGGGAAGGCCAAGTTAGATGAAAATTCGTTGAGAATGGATGTTACCCGATGCATTCGTTCTGCCAGTAGTGACTATGGCCCATGGTCCTGCACATGTTAGTGCGAAAAGCATTTGTGTTTTGCTTGATCCGGTTTGGTCTAATAAAAATATCAGAAGAGTAGCTGACCAACTGGTTCAATCCTGCATGATTTGTTTACAACATAACATAGGGAAGGGTGCCTCAGTCCCCGCTGGGCATTTTTCCCCACCAACGTATCCCTTTGAAGTACTACAAATGGATTATATTGAGATGGAAAGGTGTAATAACTTGAAATATGTCCTAGTTGTGGTCTGAATGTTTAGTAAGTGGGTAGAAGCTTACCCTACTAAAGATAATACTGCCCTTACCACCGCAAAGGTACTTCTGAAGGAGTTCTTCCAGAACTAGAACATCCTGTTTTGATGGACTATTTAAATGAACTCACTAATTCTTTGCGTTCTATTCACCAACAGGTGCGTGAAGCACTTCCATCTGTATCCACTGATCCAGGCCACAAGATACTACCTGGAGACTGGGTCCTCACAAAGAATTTCCAGCGGAAAAAGAGTCTCGAACCTCGATGGAAAGGTCCGCGACAGGTCCTTCTTGCTACTCGAACAGCAGTTAAAGTCGAGGGAGCTAAGAATTGGATACATGCATCCCACTGTAAGAAAGTACCCCTACTCGTACCCTCTGATGAAATAAAAAGTGGTGACCACCCGACGACTGAGGACCATTTCAGCAACACTACGCTGAGTGATAAAAAACAGAACGACAGTGTGCTGCAGGAGGTTCCCTCAGATTTAGGTCACACTGAACAATTTTTCCTGACCATACCATACCACAGTCCACAAGATACGATTTCCGCCCACGAAAATAAGAAAATGAACAATGAACTGATTGCTTGTCCCCTGTATTAAGTCTGACGGTAGCTGCAGGGCCGTGATTTTGACTGTCGGGGCGGACCAGAGTGTGTCAATAGGACTGCTGGAATCACCCCACAGTGAAGCAACCACCAGTCACGGGCAGCACCTAGGTTGGACTGAACTGCTAGTGGGACAAGCAATAAAGAGAAATGGATGTTATACAAGAAGACAAGAGGAAAAAGAAGAAAATAAGTAATTTAAAAAGACTATTAGGCCCCTGTATCGCTTGTCTCACCATAACTATACTATTTTTTGATACTTCTGTCCTGCATTGGGTGGGTAATACATGATTCTGACTCAGAGGTCTCACCAACTACGCCACTGCCTCCAGAACACAGCCATGTTTCCTTACCATCCCATGAGGAAGGACGACGTAAGGAATATGAAAACAATACCTTCATATCTATGTTACATCAACATCAGCTGGCAGTAAATAGAAAAAATTGTTGGATATGTGGCTTGCTACCGAGTTCCGTGCAAAGAAGGTTGCCATATATTGCATTCCCTTTTTCTTTTGATGGCTCCTGCAGCGCCTGGTATGAACTATCAGCTATTTGGGCTACCTCAATGGATGCTACTAATTCCGGACTATTGGTCACCCACCTATACCGGTTATGCTGGCCCACTGGAACAAGAGTTTATGGAACAAAGGAAGAAAAGTCAGAATATGACTTATGTCCATTAACATAGACACTGAATGACGTTCAAACTTGCCTCACAATGGCAAAAGGAGGGATTGAGAAAATGTACATAAGGTTAATCATACACCATAGCTGATAGGCATCTGTTTATTTTTATTATGTTGCCATGTGCTCGACAAACCTCCTGAACTTTGTTGATTGACCTTGTGCTCGCAGCCTTGGGCTGCAATCTGATTATCGCTGCCATATTACTTTTTCCAATTACAGTTCCGAGAATAGTCGTGCTTAATCAGTAACTGCCAGAACAAGTTTGTACAGTTCATTGCCACCTCCTGCCAGCTGCATCTGTACCTTCTCCCACCACACGTGTATCCCTGAAATATTCTGAAGGCCATAGAGGACCTTGAATACGCTAGGGGTGGAGTTGTCCTCTGACTAAGCAGTTTTGTGTGTATATAAGGTTGGGTGCCCCAGAGTAAAGGGGCAGCCTCTGTAGGATAGTCACTTGACTGTCCTGGGACTCTGTATTAGCTCGAGCTATAATCCATGTAATAAACTTCTCTTTATTCCTCCAGTTGGTGACTCCGTCTGATTTGTGAACTCTCTGCTAAACTGACCCTGAGGACATAAAGGGTGTCCCTCCACCGCTGAGAAGGAGACCCCGGTGGGGGTCTAATCTTTCCTGGTTCCTCAATGGTTTCCCTTCCAATCATATGACCGTAATGAATCCGCAGTTGGCTATAAAAAAAATTCTAAAAAAAAAACATTTACAATGTTCACCCCATTCTTTCCCATATAAACAGAAGACTCAACAGATTTACAGCTCGCGAGCATATTTTATTTATTTACAGTAGAATACAAAACTTATATTACAATTGTTTTGTGGAACCACGACTTCAGTTTGGCACAGCGGAGCCGCTCGATGTGTGAAGATCAATCTGGCAATTCATTGGTTACTTTTGTACCACACCTAGTTTTGGGTAGGGCCACTCCCTAAAACAGTTATTCTTCTGCCACCTCTTGAGGGAGAAGCATCTCAGCTGTGATCCTCCTGCTATAGAAGTTTCCAGAATGGCTTAAAGGAGTTCCCCACCATCACCTGGAGATGATTCTCAACAGGTGCCTTCTTAATCTAGAAAAGATAGTGATGTATGGAATTGTTTTACCATACCTAGTGGGGAAAAAAGTCAGTGCAAGGATTGTGAAATGCAACCTCTGTGAAAAAAAATCACTCTAACGGTACATCAAAGAAATACAGTCATGGAACGTCAAGTATGTGGAAACATCTGCACACAATCCATGAACAGGCATACCAACGAATGATGAGAGAAAAAGAACTGACACATTCCAGAGCAGAACCCAGTACATCATCATCTAGCCAAGCTACTTCTCATAATATCAGTATGCCACCCACATGCACCGAATTAGGTCAAATGGTAACATTCTGCAGCGTCTGCCATATTCTTGTGGTTGCAAAAGTTAAAAATGTCAACAACTTTTTTTTGCAGGTCAAAAACCACTGTTGCTAATTTTAAAACTAGCTGTTATTGCACACTGTTGTGCTTTCAAGATGCAAAAGTAATGCATTTAAGTGTTTCCTACGTTTCCAATACATTTTCTGAAATAAAAAGAAAAACTACAAAAAACGGTTCTTGTTTGAACCACCACTGAATCAAACAAAGAGCTGTGTTTGATTCATTATTACTCATCAATATGTCCATGCCTGTGTGAGTGCATATATAACTTTTAATTTCCATGTAGAAGTTTATTTATCAGTTTCTGTCTAGGTGTCTCGATCTATCCATAATTGTGTTCCTGGGTGTGTTAGTGTATGTGCAAATCTGATCCTGGGTTTGGCAATGTATATGATAGTGTCTACCCGTATGTTTGAATGGAAGCATTACTGTATAACTGGCGTTGTTAGTTTCTGCATTAGTGTTGGCCTACTTATATCTGTATATGCATCAGTGTGTACACCAGTGTGTTAGTTTGTGTATTAATGTGTTTCTGGATGTATTCATCTATAAATCAGTGTGCACTTGAGTGTGTCAATGTATGCAGTAGTATCTGTATGGCTATATCAGTGATTGGATAAGTTTGTACATGTCAGTTTTAGTGTATGCATGAGTTTCTGCCTGGCTATGTCAATGTATTTATCAGTGTGTGCTTCTGTTTGGTAGTTTATACATCAGTTTGCTTCTAGGTGTGTGAGTGTCACTCTTTTCATCTCTCTCTTCCTGGGTGTCTCAGTGTATACATCACTGCATATCTGAATGATTCTCTGAATACATTAGTGTCTACTTGGCTCCATCACTGCATGCACCAATAGGTGCCTGGAGCTGTCAGTAGATGCATAATTGCATCCATGGATGTAGCAGGATATGTAAGAGACTGTGGCCCTCATTACAACCCTAAAGGTCGGTGTTAAAGTGGCGGTAATACCGCCAACAGGGCGGCGGCAAAAAAATTGAATCACGACAATGGCGGAAACCGCCAACATAGACAGCCACTTTAACACTCTGACCGCCACGGCCACGGCGGTAGAAATAAACATTGCAGTGGTAACCGCCAACAAACAGGCAGAGGACAAAGTACCACCCACCATATCACAACAGGCCTATCCGCCACCTTTTCCGGGGCGGCACAAACGCTATCAAAAGCACGGCGGAAACAGTTCACAGAAGGGAAACCACTCACCTCTCGACACCCAACGAGGAACCAGGACTCCATGGAGCCCGAACTACACATACTGCCTATGCTGGTCTTCCTCCTGCTCTATCAGAGGCAGGACAGACGCCTTCGACGACCACAGTGAGTACTGCACCTACAAAACAGGGAAGGGGGAGGGAAAAGAGATTGACACACACACGCAACACCCCCACCCCCACCCTCACCCACAACAACATACACACAAATGCATGCAGCAACATTACATATACACCCCTTCACCCCTGGAAGAACGCAAGGACAAAATTAAATGATTCTAACGATTGTAATCATGAAAAATCAGATTGTGAAAGTTCAAAATTCAGTATATACAAATATGTAGGTAGCGGATGTGATTCTCCACTGGTTCTGGAGGGGGCATTGTGCCCAGAGTGCTCCACATGCAGTGTGGCCGGTCCCATTCCCTCACCTGGGTGTGTGTGCCGTGAGATTGCCTAGGAACAGGTAGCATGATATACCATGGAGGCAGGGACATACCCCACACTGCTGCGTCTTTGCCTTCCACCTGCAGGTGCAAACAGTGATGGAACTCATGCCTCATGGAAGCTGGGCTCCTCCAGCCTGAACGAATGACCACTGGGGATGGTAGCCATGTCAGGGGTGGTGCCACTGTCTGAGCACGTCGTGGGGCTGGTGGCGGTGCTTGCGGCGGTGTCTGTGGCGGCGGTGCTGGTGGTAGTGCATGGGTCAGCACCTGTTGAGGGACACAGCAGGATGTCTCCTGCAGCCTTGGACAGCTGCCCACTGGGGAAGATGCTGGGGACTGTCGCTGAGGCTGCAGACGTGCCGGTGGCGGTGCAGGTGGTTGTGCAGATGGCGGTGCAGGTGGCGGTGCAGGTGGCGGTGCAGGTGCCGGTGCAGGTGGCGGGGCAGCTTGCGGTGTTCGCCGCCGTACAGATTGGTGTAGTCGTGGACAGAAGGGGTGACACTAGTCCCTCAGTCGGTGCCACCGTGACCTGTCCTGACCTGCTCTTCTGCTTTTGTCCCTTCCCCACCTTTGATGGTGCCGCAGGTGTCTTGCCACTATCCCCTTTTGTTTTGGCAGAGCCCTTGGTGGCTGGTAGGTGCGGCTTCTCCCTCCGGGATGTGGGCACCTTCTTCACCTTGCAGGTAGCGGAATGTCCTTGCCCTTGCTACGTGGCACACTGGCAGCCCTGATGGATGGCACACTCATTGACTCCCCAGTTGCTGGCACCACTGTGCCTGGGGATTTGGTGGCTGAGGTGCTGGGCTGGGACCTGGAAAGCCTGGCCCTAGGGGAAGGATGGGGGGGAGGTGAAGAGAAGAGTTCAAGGTTTGCCAGGAAAAGTTTTTTAGACACACTGGGACGGGAAGATGGAGTGGGTTTGGGAGTGGAGTAAGAGGTAGTGGTTGTAGGAGGTGTACGTTTGCTGAATTTGGGTGAAGGTGCATGGGCCGGAGGCTGTTCTGAGGTGGATGGCTGTTAGGTGGGTGTGTGCCTGCGTTTGTGTACTTTGAGAGGAGGACTCACAGACACACTGGGAGAGGACACTGGGGATGTGTGCATGGTAGTGGGGGTGGTGATTGCACATGAGCGGTGTGTGGTGATGGGCGTGCTGGTGATGGAAGTAGTGGCTGAGGATGTAGTGCATGCAGGTGTGAGTGGAGACGAGACAGGGAGGGAGGAGGAGGATGTGGAGGAGGGGGACACAGTGGAGGAAGTGGATGTTGCTGTGTCTGCATGGGGATGGTGCTTGTGTGAGTGCTTGCGGGATGTGTGGTACTTATGTTTGCCATGTCCACTCTTGTGTGTTGAAGAGTGTGCATGCTGGTCTGATGGTGTGCTTGGGATAGGCTGAGGTACAGGGCATTGGGTCGGGGTGGAGGAAGTTGTAGGGGGGAGGCTGGACACAGGGACCATGGCTGCCATCAGTGCTGAGGCCAGAGCCTGAAATGCTCTCTGTTGGGCCACCTGCCCAGAATGAATACCCTCCAGGAATGCATTTGTTTGTTGCAAATACCTCTCAACACCCTCAATGGCATTCAAAATGGTACATTGCCCAACAGTGAGGGATCTCAGGAGGTCAATAGCCTCCTCACTGAGGGCAGCAGGGCTGACTGGGGCAGGGCCTGAGGTGCCTGGGGTGAAGGAGATGCCCACCCTTCTGTGTGAGCGGGCACAGGACATACGCTGAGGGGCTGCTGGGAGGGCAGTGATGGTAGGGGGGTGGCGGCTGTACCTGTTGATGCGGTGGGCACAGAGGTGCCCGCTACTACAAGGGAACTCCCATCAGAGGAAGAGTCGCTGTCACTGGTGTATGCTCCTGTCCCTGTCGTGGAGTTCCACTCGCCCTCCGTTCCACTGGTGGCTTCAGACTCCGTTGCTTCACCCTCCAGGGCCAAGTGGGTTGCAGCTCCCTCCTGCTCCAGTGCCACTGCTCCTTTGCCAGATGATGCTATTGCACACAAGAACAGGGAAACAAAACAAAAAAGGGGTGGGAAGACAGAAGAAAAAAATGTTCAGTGCATGCAACACCACTACCGTTGGCGGACACATCACACAGGGAGCAGCCCTCTGCACTACGCCACTACCGTTCTTAGCAAATTCACATGTCCATGGGGTACGAGGCCTAAGCCCAATTGCTGCACACCTGGAAGTCATAGGAGCCTGACTAGGTGTAGATGGCTATTACCACTAGGGGGGTTGGAGTGCCACAGAGCCTGCCTCACAAGGGACCTTGCCTACCAAGTTCACCCTGGCCTAGGGGAACCCAGTTCCCACCTCACCCACCCAGACACCTCGTAATGCGCGCTGAGTCAGCTGAATGAGAGTGTACTCACCCCCTTGTGGCTGCTGTGATGCCCTCAAGCACCCATCAGATCCGGTACATCAGGGGGGTCATGGTGCAATGGGCACCCCTTCCACGTTGGGAAGCCATCGCCAGCTGGGCCTCCGCCATCTTCTTGCTCCAACGACGCAGGTCCTCCCATCTTTTATGGCAGTTGGTGCTCCGTCTGTGGTAGATCCCCAGGGTCCGGACGTCCTTGGCGATGGCACGCCAAATACCCTTCTTCTGCTGGGCGCTGACCTAGAGGAATGGTACAGGAGGAAAGGAATTTACTCACCCGTCCGGACTGTCATACTCATTGCCCACCAGTTCCCACCCATGCCCTGACGCACATACACTCACCATCCGCACATGCAGGCCTCAGCCCCCCCATGTATCTTCCATCCACACCACTCAAAACAGGCATTGCCCACGCAGCATGCTCACAGTGTACTCACCTGTGTGTCTGGAGGACCATACAGTTGCGTGTACTGGGGGGAGGACCCCATCCACTAGTTTCTCCAACTCCTCCGAAGTGAAGGCAGGAGCCCTTTCCCCAGACACTGTAGCCATCGTTGCTTCCAGACACAGGTCACAGCAGCACTTGCAGTGTAGGTCCTCTCCTGTTGAAGGTCAGGTATCAAGTGGATGAAAAGACAGAAAATGGCGGTCTCATCCGCGTTTCTGGAAATAACACATTGTGATACCTCAGCGTTGGATAACTCTCTGCTTGCTGTTCTCCTCCCTTGGGCACATCTGCTAGGGCAGGTGATGAGATGGCGGCATCCTCCGGTGTACAGACCCCTGGTGGACCTATCGACAATGGAAGAGAGACACATCATAATCACATACAGACTTGATCGTGCAATAATCCTGGAACTGTGTGTCCAGTTGGAGCCAGACCTGATTTCGGCTATCCGCCATCCCACAGGAATCACCCCTTTAGTGCAGCTTCTGTCTGAACTCTATTTCCTGTCCAGTGGGTCTTTTCAAACAAAAGTGGACATGGCATCAGGGATGCCCCAGCCAATGTTCTCTAACGTGTTTTCTAGAGTGTTATCTGCCCTGCTGAAACACATGCACAGCTACATCGTTTTCCCTCAGGCGGAGGATTTGCCCACAGTGAAAGGTGACTTCTATGCCCTGGGACATATCCCCAACATCTTTGGTGCCATTGATGGGACACATGTGGCATTTATCCCAACCCCCTGCAGGAATGAACAGGTGTACAGAAACCGGAAAAGCTACCATTCGATGAATGTGCAGATGGTGTGTTTGGCAGACCAGTACATCTCCCATGTGAATGCCAAGTATCCTGGTTCAGCGCATGACGCTTACATTTTGAGGAATAGCAGCGTCCCTTATGTGATGGGGCAACTCCTGAGGCACCCTGTGTGGCTAATAGGTGAGGCCAAGGTCCCAACACAGTTGACATAGGTGTCTGGGTATGGGGTTGTCCATAAGGGTTAGTGTGTTTCTAACAGATGTCCCTCGATATCTGCAGGTGACTCTGGTTCCCCAACCTGTCATGGCTACTGACACCAGTGAGGAATCCCAGGACAAGGGCAGAGGAACGTTACAATGATGCACATGGGCAAACTAGGAGGATAATAGAACGCACCTTCGGCCTCCTGAAGGCCAGATTCCGGTGCCTCCATCTGACAGGTGGCTCCCTATACTACTCACCGAAGAAGGTGTGCCAGATAATCGTGGCCTGCTGTATGCTGCACAACCTGGCTTTGCCACGCCAGGTGCCTTTTCCGCAGGAGGGTGGGCCAGATGGTGGTCTTGTGGCAGCTGTGGAGCCTGTGGACAGTGAAGAAGAGGAGGCAGAAGAAGAAGATGTCGACAACCAAAACAACATCATCATGCAATACTTCCAGTGAGACACAGGTAAGAAGATGTAACTGCTTCCCACATCTCATACTATTGTTGGAGCTAGCATAAGTCTGTCATTTTCACTCAGTGTATGGACCCTGACTTGTTACTTTGGCTTTCCATTTCACAGATCTGGGTCCAACTATGTGCCCTCTTCTATGTTTACTGCTGGCCTACAGCTGTCTTACATTGGTATGTGAACAAGTACATTGACATTGCGATATTCCAGAAATATTGCAATTACACATTTGTAAAAGCACAGACTGACTCCAGATTGTTTTGTGATTTAAGTGTGTTTATTTCTATGCAAATAAGTGGAGGGGGTTGTAAAATGGGTTGGGGTGATGGTGGAGGCATGTCCATGGCAGAGTCTAGTCTATTTTCTTCACATGTGCATTGTCCAAGTGGAGCAATGGCAGTTTAGGGATGGACAGGGTGTCAAAGTGGGACAGAAGGGTGACATCAGAGGGTCTTATTTTCTGGCGGGGGTCTTGGAAATGTTCTCTGTCTTGTTCCTGGATCTCAGGGACCGTTTGCGGGGTGGTTCGCCATCTGCAGAGGTTGGGGTGCTAGTGGCCTGTTGTTCCTGTGGCGGTGCCTCCTGTCCACTAGTGCCGGCGGAGGTTGAGGGCTGTTCATCATCCAGGCTAGTGTCGGGGGCCCGTTGGTGTGCCACTGTGTCCCTCCTGGTGTTGAGAAGGTCTGTCAGCACCCCTGCAATGGTGACCAGGGTTGTGTTGATGATCATGGGAGCTTACCACCATTACCAGGAGACCATGGGCATGGTATTGGCAAAGTTGCAGGAGACCCAGCGGCTGCAGGAGGAACGCTACCTGGGGATCACTGCCAGTCCTCTGTACATCAATCTGGTGTCTGGATACCATGGAACGTACCTTTCCCCGTAGGTCGTTCCACCTCTTCCTGATGTCATCCCGTGTTCTTGGATGCTGTCCCACTGCCTTAACCCTGTCAACAATTCTGCGCCATAGCTCCATCTTCCTTGCAATGGATGTCTGCTGCACCTGTGATTCGATTAGCTTGGCTCTACCCGGACGATTTCCTCCACCATGGCCCTGAGCTCCTCCTCAGAGAACCTGGGGTGTCTTTGAGGTGCCATGATGTGGTGTGGGTGATGTGTGAGGTGCTGTCTGTTGTGATGTGTGAGGGGATGTGTTGGTGTTTGTTGTTTGAGGTGAGTGGATGTTGTATAAGTGATGGTGTTGTGTGTCTGTGAATGCTGGTGTTGTGTTAGGTAGTCTCTCTCTCTGGCCTTCTTTCACAATTTTGGTTGTAAGGGTTTGTGGGTGATGTGGGTGTGTGCTTTATAATGGATTGGGTGTGGGGGTGTG
This sequence comes from Pleurodeles waltl, assembly GCF_031143425.1. Classification (NCBI taxonomy): domain Eukaryota; kingdom Metazoa; phylum Chordata; class Amphibia; order Caudata; family Salamandridae; genus Pleurodeles; species Pleurodeles waltl. Next base: position 882,490,252 of record NC_090443.1, read on the forward strand.
GTGTGTGTGGTGTATGTGTATCAGGTGTGTGTATTTTGAATTGTCCAGTGTGTTTTTGTTTTGTTAGTGTGTGTGTATTTTGAGCGTGGAGGTGTGCACCGCCAATGGTTTACTGCGGTTGAAAGACTGCTGCTGTGATTCGTGGGTCATGATACTGTGGGTGTATTCCTGTTGGCGTGACAGTGTGGGTTTTGGTATCGCCCGTTCATCACTGACCTTTGGTGTGGCGGACTTGTGTGGGTGTCTGTATTGTGGCGGATTCCGAGCTGTGGGTCGTAGTACCTGTAGCGGAATTCCGTGGCCGCAACGGTATGTTGGCGGTCTTGTGCACGGCGGTAAGCGGGATTTACCACCAGGATTGTAATGAGGGCCTGTGTCTTGATGTATCACTGTAAACATCAGTGTGTGTCTGGCTCTCTCAGTCTATAGATACATGTTTTTCTCTGTGTCCCACTACATGCATTACTACATCAGTGTATATGTCAGTGTATCCCTGGATGTGTCAGTGCATACCTTACTGTCATCTAGCTATTATAGTGTATGTAATACAGTACACCTGGGTGTCTCAGCCAATGTATCAGTTCCACCTGGTTGTCTCAGTGCATGCAACAGTGCATTCCAAGGTGTGTCCCTCTACTCATTAGTAAGCATCTGGGGATGTTAGTCTATACATCACAGTGTGCATAGCTGTGTCAGTGTACAGATCAGTGTGTGCCTAAGTGTGTCAGTGTATGTATTAGTGCATCCCTGAATGTGTTATTGAATCTATTAGTGCGATCCCTGGTGTATGTCTTGGTATTTTAGTATCTGCATTGGTGATTACACAAGTGGCTTTATGACTCTTTCACTAGATACAAGACTGACTGTATCTTTTCCTTATTAGCTATATAAGTACCATATGTTCTAGTAGAGTGCATGTATACCTGGGCATAGGCCTCTACATACTTTCATTTCAGTCACTAAAACTCAGAACAACATGTCTCATCTTTTATAAAAAATACACTCTCTTTTATAGTTTACATGCATCTCACTTAAAGGTTGCCTTTTTATACAACACACAGTACAAACCTACTTAAACACATTTTCTAATGTCAAGTGTGCTTAAAAATAAAACTGTGTACCTATGCTCAAAATTAGTACCCTAAACAATATTTATACCATAGTTTATATAAATAAGAATCTATATTTATTAATATGCAATCTATACATTACATTCAGTATATTACGTCCTTAATACATCTCTTACTGCAGCCTATGTACTTACATTCTATATGTCTAAATCAACATACAAGTGGCAGTTAATGTCTCTAAATGAGTATGCCTCTCCCTTTATATTTGTATTATTTTCTATCTCCTTAACAGTATACATTAGACAGAATACATATACCTTAACATCCCAAGTATACTTTTAACACAATAAAATCAAAAACACTTTTTTCTCTACTATAGACACAGCACCCTCCTCTTCAGCCTACATATAGTATACCTGAGCCCCTCGCCTTCTACAGTAAAAACAATTCAACCTGCTCTCACCCAATCCGTTTTCTTACCTTTTCAAGTAATATACTTAACTCATTTCAATGTTTATGTCATAGTGAAATCACCTCTATCATCCCATCTCTCAATACATGTGTGACTCTGCATGAATTCAACATTGCTTTTATGCATACCCATTTCTGTATAGAGACCCACATTAAATTTGTACAACTCAATAGAAAATGTTTAATCATTAAGTTACTCATTAGTACATTCTCCATACTAGCTTCAGCATACATGAAGAATCACTTTAATATACAGATAGAAACTGGAAACAGACATTAAACCCCTTATCCAACTCATCTGAATACCTTTCTTATATAATGAATTACTTGTATAATTCCTTTACAACAATCACAAACCTAGTATTTATATCTGTTAAAGCATTTTGTAAACACACTGCTCAGTTTCTGCACTCTAATAAATAAAGGACATTTCACTACACATACTCAAAGATTCTCGTTCTAGTGTTCTACGTTTCTCTTTCAGTATCAGTTAGAATTTCTTCTCACTGAACAAAGCTCAGAAAACCAATTAATGGTAACCTTTTCAACTCTCCTTGCAAGGTTACTAAGTCAGTAAACCAATCACAATTTCCCTTTCAGGTTAAGACAATGTTCTACAACGTCTCACTGGTATGTATGGTTAACCCTTTGCAGTGCTCCTGAAAAGTTCGCCAATAAGATGTGAGTTTTGCTGGATCTACGGATCCACCGTAGTGCTCAGTGTGGCCCGCCTGTGTAAATTCATGGGTGGATCCACAGATCCACTGGGAAGTTCAGAAATGTTTTTGGATCTTATGAAAAAAAAAATCCATATAATCACTTTTTTTTTAGAAAACAAAACAAAACCAAGTCATAACATTAAATATTCATTATGAATAATTACTGCCTCAATATATGTGGTAAAACAAAGTCACATTCTAGTCTTTTTTTCTATTCCCTTCCCCCTCATGCTCCTCTTGTTCTGTTACCATGGTTACATAGTCTGCAACATTATGATGCACCAGGTCACAAGTTGATAACCGTTTCTGACCAGAGCATGCTTAGTTTCAAGCCACATTTAGCAGGTTGAATCTTTCAGAGTAAACATGTCACAGCTATTTTACTGTTTTCCAATGCTTCTAAACCCAATCTAACATATACTTACAATCCACACACCCTCACTACCTACCTTCACCCAAAAATATCTACAGCAGCCAATGGAATCACTTCTTCCAGACTGTACCTACTACCCTCCATTTCAACTGATTTTCATTTCATATCACCTTCAGTCAACTGCAGCCATCTCCTGTGTGCTTCTCCAAATTACCTCCAAGATGCTCAGAGTGTGGATTATGGGTCACAGCTTTGTGTTTTGGGTCAGAAAGAGTGCAAAAAGAAATGGTATTGACAGGCACCTAGGTGACCAGAGAGGGTTAGAGTGCCATCAATCACTTCCTTTGGTTAAAACTATTAAGGATTGCCAACATCCAGACCTTATGACTGTCCACTGTGGTGGCAATGACCTACGTGTAGGAGTTGGTTTGGAAATCCTAATGAAAGAAACCTTTGGAAAATGAATGACACTCTTCCCACACCAAGCCTTCCTTTTGTTCAAAAATTTGCCAAAGGCAGAAGTGGAACTGGGCAACTCAGATCTGCCCAGAAATAGAGAAATCCAGGACACATGTCAATAAAACTATTTCTGCATTACTCAGGGACCATAACATGATTTCTATTCAGCGCAACTATTTACAATTTGATATGGAGGGTATATACTGAAATGATGGAGTTCACCTAACAGAGAAAGGCAACAACCGTTTCCTGCATAACTTGAGAGACTTTATCCTCTATCATGTGTAATAATCACATACCCATCATAAACGCAAAGGCTCTTTTCAGAGCCAATCTATTACCCATATATATATATATATTTCTATTTATACACTTCTTTTTATTTTTCAGATGTTGCTCAGATCCGCGAATAGCTCTGTGGATCTCGTAAAAGAGAAAAAACACTTTTTTGGATGTGAGGGTCGGTGTGAGAGTGCCTTTCTGAGTGTGACAGTGACTGTGAGACTGTCTATGTAGGTGTGAGAGTGCTTGTAATAGTGTCTGCCAGGCTGTCAGACTGAGTGTGAGAATAGCTGTCTGGGTGTGAGGCTGGGTGTCAGAGTGTGTCTCTGTTTTTGACACTACATGTAAGAGTCTCCATGTTAGTGTGAGACTGAGCATACAAGTGTCTGAGTGTGAGTGGAAGTGTGACAGTATCTGCCTGGATGTGAGTGTGAGTGTGTCTCTCTGAGTGTGAGAGTGTCTGTGTACATGTGACCGTGGATGTAACAGCATCGTGGTAAGTGTGGGAGTGGCTGTCACAGTGTCTGCCTGGATGTCAGACTGGGTGTGACAGTACCTGTCTCAGTGTGAAGATGAGTGTCAGAGTGTGTCTCTAGGTTTGAAGCTACATGTGAGAGCCTTAATGTTAGTGTGGGACTTGGCGTGAGAGTCCATGTCTGGGTGTCAGAGGGAGTGTCAACGTGTCTGCCTGGATGCAAAGGTGGGTGTGAGAGCGTATCTCTGAGTGCAAGAGTGAGCATGAAACTATCTGTGTAGATGTGACACTGGACGTAACAAGTATCTCTGTATATGTAAGATTTGGTGTGACAGTGTCTACCTGCATGTCACACTGAGTGTAATACTGAATGTAGAGTATCTTTTAGGGCCTCATTACGATCCTGGCGGTCTTAAGGGTCGTGGTGGCGGTCGCCAATGTGACGGTTCGACAGCCACATTACGACCGTGGCACGGTCAGACTGCCAGCACTACCAGCTTTCCTTCATAGGAGGGACTGGCGTTGCTGGCGATCCTAATCTGCCGGGGCTGTGCTGCAAGCAGCACTACCCTGGGGATTACCACCACCTTCTCTGCCAGTGGTTATATGGGGGTAGCACTGCCATTTAATTGCTGGCGGAGATGGGGTGCAGGGTGCCCCAGTGGGGCCCTACACTGCCCAGGCACTTGGCATGGGCAGTGGTGGGCCCCCCTGGCCAGTCCCGTTGCGATGTTCACTATCTGCTTTGCAAGCAGTGAATATAGAAATGGGTGCTGGTGCACCCTACGCACTACAGCATTGCCACTGGCTCTATTATGAGCTGGCGTCAATGTTGTAGGCCGTTTCCCGCTGGGCCAGTGGGTGGAAACACCATTTCAGCTCGCTGACCCAGCGTGTAATTCTTAATTGCGCTCGCAGGAAGGTGGCTGCAGGACTTTGGCGGATGAAGTAAACCGTCCACCGAAGTCAAAATGACCCCATTTGTCTTTTTTTTTTTTGCCGTTTGCTGAACTCCGCAGATCTAACAGCAGATTCACACTGGGGGCTGTGCTTAGCCCCACAGGTGGATCCGCGGATCTCGTGAGGTGTAAAACTATATCACCTCATTGGGTCAGGAAACCTGAACCCTGACCCCACCAACTCAAATGCCCCCCATATTTCAGCCCCAGGGATCATTTACTTGGAAATAAAATGGCATGGAACATTTCTCTCAGGTTGCAGGCAGCCAATTAGATTCTTACTGTGGCACGTGGATGCGCAGATCGTCCTGGATGGCTCCGCAAATGTTCCTCAACCCTATATATCTATATTTTTTGGCCTTAAATTTCTCAAAAACTACTAACAGGTTCATCCCAAATCACAAGAAGCATGATCTGCAGAACAAAATCTAGCTTTGTGCCAAATGTGGTGTAATTCCATTAAGTGGTTCAGGCTGTAGGAGTGTCTAAAGGGCCTATTGAAAAATGAATGGGGATAATGCCTTTTGGGACCTCCCTCTTTCTTGGCCTCCACTTGAGAGATCACCCTGAAGCTTTGCAAACAGAAGTTGAACTTAGCAAAATATAAGTTTTGAAAATTTCATGAAGATTCGTCAAGCGGTATCAAAGTTATAGACAAAACAAAAAATGTGCTAGGTCCTAACTATAACTACCTACTGGCGACCGCCAATAGGTAATATAGGTAATATATATATATATATATATAAATATATATATATATATATGTAAAATATACTTATAAACACACACACATATATATATAGTTTACCCCCAAATGCTACTAATGACTTCCAAACTCTTTCGAACGGGTATCTTCCTCGTACAAGTGGCAAGCATGCTTAAGACTCCAACCCAATGACTGGTTTGAATAAATTTCAACTCTGAAACCCGCTGAGTACCTCTTCGAAGTTCCTTGCAGAGCAGTGTGTTGGACATATATATGTATGTTAATGTATGTATGTTTATATATACTTGGATATAAGGTACCACTATTATTAAAAATATATATTTTACATTAAATTAAATTTCAGTTTTTACTACTAAAACATCAATTGTATACTTGTGTGTGTGTGTGTGTGTGTGTGTGTGTGTTTATAAAATAACATAAATCAATGAACTGCAAAACATATCCATAAATTTAAATAATATTAAGAAAAGTATAGAAGTCTGGGAATATTGGATAAAATAACATAAAACAATGAACTGCAAAACATATCCATATAATTAAATACTATTAAGAAAAGTGTAGAGGTCTGGGAATATTGGATAAACTATTCGCACTCCAGTTCATGCAACAGTAGAAAAAGCGTTAGACTTTGGAGGGATAAGATTTACTATTCCCACTCCAGTTTTTGCAACAATAGGGAAAGCGTTGGACTTTGGAGGGGTAAAATGTACTATTCCCACTCCAGTCTGTGCAACAGTATGGGAAGCAATAGTCTTCAGAGGGGTAAAATTTGCAATTTCCACTCCAATCTGTGCAACAGTAGGGAAAGCGTGGGACTGCAGAGGGGTTACATTTACTACTCCCACTCCAGTCTGTGCAACAGTAGAAAAAGCATTGGACTTCTGAGGGGTTACATTTCCTATTCCCACTCGAGTCTGTGCAACTGTAGGGAAAGTGTTGGATTTCGATGGGGTAATATTTAATACTCCCACTCTAGTCTGTGCAGCAGCAGGGAAAGTACAAAAAGGAGATATTTTCCCCCCGTTGGTGCCATTTAACTAATTGATATTATTTACAACACATTGATTGACATTATTTAAAAACACAGATAAGTACTGTGTGGTTTCTAAATTTTCATGAAGCTCTGAATACCCCTGTTATACAAAGAATTATTGTACATACAGGTGATTTACTTGTTGTTACACCTTTCTTCCTCAGAGAAACTTATTTTCCCCTAAAGAGGCTCCAACCATGCTTTAACCCGTAGGGTGCCCAGGACGAGCTGGTCTCGCCCTCGGCAACGAGGACGAGATCAGCTTGTCCTGCTATGGGTCTTCGGGGGAGCGCTAGCGCTCCCCCCCCCCAAGGGCCAAGCACCCCCTCCACTGGGCAGGGATGGAAGGGTGATTGCTTTCCCTTCCACCTCCGACCACCCCGTGGTGACTGATGAAGTTAGCACGCGAAGTTCAGCTTCCAGCACGGATCAGAAGAGAAATGTAAAAGCATTTCTCATCCAAGTATGTGAAGGGGTGGGAGAGGAATGAAAGGAGAGGAAAGGCCTTTCCTCTCCTTTCATGTCTCTCTCAGCATTTCGACGCGATCGGGCAGGTAGGTTTCCCTGTATGCGACCTAAAATTAGGCCGATCTGCCCCCGGGGGGGGGGGGGGGGGCAGAAACCCCTAGACACCAGGGATCTTTTTTTTTTTTTTTTTTTTTTTTTTTTTTTTTTGTGGGGAGCGACCCCTTAGGCAAGGGCCATTCCACTGGGGGCGGGCAATTTTATTTTAGGCCATTTATGCTCTTCTTGGGGGCAGATCGGGGTATTTCTATTAGGCCAATCTGCCCCCAGGGGGGCAGAAACCACTTAGGCATCAGGGATTGGTGTGTGTTTTGTTTGGGGGGGCAGACCCTTGGGCAAGGATCGCTCCCCATTGGGGAACATTACTGTTGGCCATATCTGCCTCCCTTGGGGGCAGATCGGCCTATTTTTAGAAGGGTCATCTGCCCCCCAGGGGGGCAGAAAGCCCACCAGAGACTAGGAATTTTGTTTTTTCAATATAAGAGGGTGGGTCTATGGCCATACGCCGACCCCAAATAAATGGGGCCAAAGGTGTTCTGCCCACAAGTGGGGAGATGGGGCACTTAGCCCCGATCCACACCCCGGGAGCAGAAAGTCTACTAGATGCCAGGGAATTAAATACAAATTAAATAGTGTGGTGGTGGCTACCAACCAGTATGGGCATGGTAATGTCCCCACCCCAACTGAAGGGGTAACAGTCTTCCAGCTCTCCCCCGCACATTAAAACATCTCATCCCACGGCAAGCAAGAGGAAATTTGATTATTTTGGGTTTTGGTTTTACGTTTGGGCCATGAGAGCCTGGCTAACTCTCAAAATCGTCCCACTTGGAATGGTGAGGGCTGCACTTTTGGGATTTTGGGACGCTGCCAAGTATAAAAATCCACAAGACCTAGACACATCTGAAAACGAAACATCTGGGTGAGTCCAAGGTGGTGTGCTTCACATGCACCCGCACCATTTTCTTACCCACAATGCCCTGCAAACCTCCAACTTTGCTGGAAATCACACACTTTTCCCACATTTTTGTGATGGAACATTCCAGAATCTGCAGGAATCCACAAAATTCCTACCACCCAGCATTGTCTCATCTATACTGATAAAAATTCTTCCCCACTTGTCAGCCTAAAAATGTTCTTTTCCAAACTGCCCTTTTGGACCTGCTTTGGTTCCCCCCTCAATTTTGACATGTTTTTGGCTCTTCCCTGTCAAAAGCGCTTCACCTACCTACACAAGTGAGGTATCATTTTTACAGGGAGACTGAGGGGAACGTTGGGTGATAGGAAATTTGTCCCGGTGCGGTGATCCCACACAGAAATGTGGGAAAATTTTGATTTTTTATCTAAATTTGAGGTTTGCTGAGGATTCTGGTTAAGAAAACACTCAGGGATCCACGCAAGTCACACCTCCCTGGACTCCCTTGTGTGTCTAGTTTTCAGAAATGTCTGGGTTTGGTAGGTTTCCCTAGATGGCTGCTGAGCCCAGGACCAAAAACGCAGGTGCTCTCCTCGCAAAAACAGGTAGTTTTGTATTTGATAATTTTGATGTGTCCAGATAGTGTTTTGGGGCATTTCCTATTGCGGGCACTACTCCTACCCACACAAGTGAGGTACAATTTTTATCGGAAGACGTGGGAGAATGCTGGGTGGAAGGAAATTTGTGGCTCCTCTCAGATTCCAGAACTTTCTATCACCAAAATGTGATGGAAAAAGGGTTTTTGGCCACGTTTTGAGGTTTGCAAAGGATTCTGGGTAACAGAACCTGGTGAGAGCCACACAAGTCACCCCATCTTGAATTCCCCTAGGTGTCTAGTTTTAAAAAATGCACAAGTTTGGTGGTTTACCTAGGTGTCGGCTGAGCTAGAGATCAAAATCCACATGTAGGCACTTTCCAAATAACACGTCAGTTTTCAAAGTAAAAATCTGATGTGTCCATGTTGCTTCTCCTGTCGCGGGCGTTAGGCCTACCCACGCAAGTGAGGTACCATTTTTATTGGGAGACTTGGGGGAACACAGAATAGCAGAACAAGTGTTATTGCCTCTTGTCTTTCTCTACATTTTTTCCTTCCAAATGTAAGACAGTGTGTAAAAAAGATGTCTATTTCAGAAATGCCCTGTAATTCACATGCTAGTATGAGGACTCCAGAATTCAGAAATGTGCAAATAACCACTGCTTCTCAACGCCTTATCTTGTGCCCATTCTGGAAATACAAAGGTTTTCTTGATACCTATTTTTCACTCTTTATATTTCACCAAATGAATTGCTGTGTACCCGGTACAGAATGAAAACCCATTGCAAGGTGCAGCTTATTTATTGGCTCTTGGTACCTGGGGTTCTTGATAAACCTACAAGCCCTATATATCCCCACAACCAGAAGAGTCCAGCAGATGTAACGGTATATTGCTTTTACAAATATGACATTGCAGGAAAAAGTTACAGAGTAAAACACAGAGAAAAACGTCTGGTTTTTTCAAGTCAATTTCATTTTTTTTTATTACAGCTGTTATTTTCTGTAGAAAAACCTTGTAGGATCTACACAAATGACCCCATGCTGAATTGAAAATGTTGTCTTCTTTTCAGAAATATTTTGCTTTCCGGGATCCAGCACTGGTTTCACACCCGTTTCTGTCACTAACTGGAAGGAGGCTAAAAGCACAAATAATAATTAAAATTGGCTATGTCCCAGTAAAATGCCAAAATTGTGTTGAAAAATGTGGTTTTCTGATTCACGTCTGCCTGTTCCTGAAAGCTGGGAAGATGGTGATTTTAGAACCACAAACCCTTTGCTGGGCCATTTTCAGTGAAAAAACCACAAGCCTTCTTCTGCAGCTATTATTGCCCATTTTTTTTAAAAAAAACATTTTTTTCACTGTATTTTGGCTAATTTCTTAGTGTCCTTCAGGGGAACCCACAAAGTCTGGGTACCTCTAGAATACCCAGAATGTTGGAAAAAAATGACACAAATTTGGCATGGGTAGCTTATGTGGACAAAACGTTATGAGGGCCTAAGCGCGAACAGCCCCAAATAGACAAAAACGATTGGCCTGGCACCTGAGGGGGAAAAGGCCTGGCAGCGAAGGGGTTAACAACATAGGGAATTTGGACTGTGACAAATGATTGATTAAAAAAAGCAAAGTATTGATAAAACACATATTACCCACAGTTGTTAGCCATTCCCTCCAAATGCTTGCTACTGCCTCTAGTTTTACCAGGACCAAAACTCACAACCCACTCTCTGAAGGACAACTTCAAGCTCTCCATCTACCACAATTAGTGTGTAGATCCATGCAATCAACAGACAATATTTCTGTAGGGTGGCCAATTTTTCATTATCACTTTGCAGGACCCTTAGCGCATGTGGAGACACATTGCGTCTGAGCACACACTTTGCACATGTGAAGACACAAGAAGATGCTGGGGAGTTGGGGGACTATGAGCAGCGTACTGCAGTTTTTAGTTTAATTATCAAAGAACCTCTTCTAAATCAGACCATCACAAAAATGTTCAACTCTATCTGTGATTGAGTTTATAGAGTGTGATTATTGTTTGTGATACATTTGGGTTCTCATCCCTTTAGCACCTCCTGGAGTTAACCCTGACTGTTCAATATTAAACTTTTGAGAGACAGGTTTACAAAATGAACAACTTTGATATTCAAATGGAATGAAATAATCTCATTCCTTGGAATAGCAATGGTAAAAATGATTATGTACTAAGCATACTGCTCAGTAACCACCTACTGCCACAGGACCTGTTTCAGTGGATGATTAGCTATGCAACTAGGATAGTTCACATCTAATTTTGGCTGTACCACTTTGCCTAAATATGCAAGAAATGAACACCATGGAGCATATTTACTTAAATGCTGGCATAGGGAAGTGCAGCATGACCTTGCTAAACTACCCCTCACCGCAGGGAATTGGCAGAAATGCACCATATTTCCAAAATACAGGGCATTCCTGTCCTTTCCCCCTCCTCTGGCGACCTTTTGGCTGCCTAGCACTAACGCAGGCACCTTGGTGCAAGGGTGCCTGCATTTCATGCAGGATTGTTTTTGTGCAGGAAGCGGCACCTTCCTGCACAGAAGCAATCCATGGATGTCTTTCCTCTTTCTATGTGTGCTGCAGAATGCAGCACACATAGAGGAAAAACGAGGAGAAATAAAGATATTTCTCCTCGTTACACCTCCCTGGGGAGGCATATGGTTTTCACGCATTCCCAGATTTACATGTCTTTGTAATCTGGGAACGCAAAAACAAAAACATGGGTGTTGCATGGGAAAATCCACTGCAACACCCATGGAATGCCCCCCTACTCCATATCTATGAGGCCATGAAATGCCACACAAAGGGGCTTTGCGTGGCCTCAAAGATATGGGTGTGCAGACTACGCCAACTGAGTGTTGAAAAAAGTTATGCTCTTGCAGCGTATGGGGCTTGTAAATTTGCACCTGTATTCTAAAGCTGGGCATGGGCCCATAACACTGTGACATTTCCATGGGAATGACAGCCCTTTTCTCTGGCCTTCAGAATCACTGCCACACCAGTTTTGGACTATAGGACTGATTTGAAATATGAAATCAGGAGACACGTTTTTTAATACCAGCATCCGATTTCGCCAAACTTGGTGTTCTTGGATAATTTTGGCACGATTATGAGCATTTAAAATTACAAAAAGTTAACTCTCAAGCAAATATGCAAAAAAAATATATATAGAACTCCAGGCTTGTTCTCATTTAGCAAAATGAAACCCAAGAACCAAGACCTGGAATGAAAATAAAATAAAAGAAAATTGCACTGGTATTACAGCCATTGCAACAAATAAGTCTGAAAGTGATAACTCAGATACTGTTGAGATTTTACATTAAAACTCACACCAAAAAGGGTTTTGATTTTTGTTATCACTGTGCAGTTCTGCAGGATGTTGGTTACCTTATCTGACTTAAGTCTTTTTTATTGCTTTTGTAAGATAAATCCATTAGCTTGGCGCAATACTAATCAATATCTACTTAGTCTTCATGTAATCTAATCCTAAAGGCCCTGGAAAGATCCGAGTGTGCATTCACTAATGGAGAAATGGTGTCATTTCATCCACAGAAGACGTTTTCAGCATGCCAGTGGTGCACTGCATTTGTCTGCTTCTAGGCTAGTAGCAATTCACTGTGGGCCTAATTCACAAAGGCAAAATTACACTTTTGTGTAAGTTTACAATTGTATTGAAATTCACAAACACTGATTTAATCGTAAATTTAAGACTGGGGAGACTTGGCAGATGGGCGGGAAAGCTCCACAGATAAAAGTTTAGCCTATCGTGTCTTTTTATGTGTGAATTTCTCCGCCCCCACTAAGGAATCTCCGCAGTCATAAACTTACTATCAAATTGGTGTTTGTGAATTCCAGAAACAAAGGTAGACTTATACAAAACGGTAAGGTTATCTTTGTGACTCAGGCCCGGGCGAGTGAGAGAACAACAGCAACAATGCAGCTGAAAGATGAAGCGGGTGCTCCCATTATTTTTTCTTGCAGCAACCAAGCACTGTTTATGGCATCTCTGACTGCCCTCACACTGAGAATTAAATATATGTGAAGCTTATAGAAGAGGCTGTGATCAGTAAGCAGAACAATTTAAAGGAACTGTTGAAATACATCCCCAAAGTTGCAATGTTTGCATCAGGGATATTTTTCTAGTTACGTCCACATTACTGACTGTATGTGTTTTTCGAATATGAAAGCGTATTACTAAGAGTGTGCAAAGGTTTTTTTGGCAACCTTTGCAAAGGTCTATAGATACCTTTGAATAGTTTGCAAAGTCCTTTGCATTGGGATTATTTATTTGCTTCTTTGTTTGATTAATTAGACTTCTATGAAGCACTAATATATTGGGTTATTCATAGCGCTTATGTAAGTGTACATTCAACATATACATAAGTACAAAGACAATGAAGCCTTCATAAAAGATGGGAGCATTTCATTCATGAAAAACATACATATGGTGAGAAAACGAAAGAAAAAGCAGCTTGACATTAAGACGCAAAGTGAACAGATGTGTGAACAGGAATTTATGTTCCATGTATACTTATTCAGTGGTGAAGAAAATGGGTCTGCAAATGATATACTTTTCTGAAAGCAATAACTACTCTTCCTCACGTTTCCCTATCTCATTTATGAGTGTCTGAGGAATGTTGCCTTTGACTTCCTACAGAGAAGCCTTTTTCCTTTTTTATTTGCTCTCCTGGGTAGTTGAACCCCTACAGTCTACAATAACTTCTGAGAAGCAGATAAACTCTTTGTAACCCAGAAGATACGCCTTAATCACCCCTGGTGGAAGACGTCATGAATGTAATGGGGAACTGGAGGTTAGGCACAATGAATACAGCGGCGGTTCTAGTGAAGAGCGTAGGGGCTACTCCCACCTACTTTTCTAGGTTATGTAGATGGTAATGGCTAAAAGAAATTACCATCCATCTAACACTTAATAAAGCAATCAAAGCCCATAACGCCCTCAGTACCTGCCTCTCGTGACTCGTGCTCTCTGGCAGGAGAGTCAGGCAGCTAGGCACATTTCAGATAGGCACGTACTCTTGAGTGCATGTGCCAAATTGCATGCACTTTTTTAACAAAACCACTGCAGGTCAGGGCCGACTTAGCGCCAGATCTGGCATACATCTGCTTGTCGATCCCACACAGAGCAGCAACACCCTTTCCCAAGTGATCACAGGGTGATGAGTTGGACAAGGATGGGTTACAACATGTTGCCTGTGTGTAATCTTGTGCTGGTGAAAAATCCCCATTGCTGCCCCTCATGGGGCTTCCTCTGGTAGCTCGATATAAGATATTTATAATGCACGGGCACTGTAAAATGAAAGCAGATTGAGCATTTCAAATACGTGATTTACATGCGCAGGGCACAGCCCTGTTTAAACGAATGAGTGTGCCTATTGGTAATAAAGTTATTGCTACGGAGTTACAGGACCAAAGGAGGTACAGGTGAAACTTCATTTTTTATTAAAGTCCAGCTGGGGACAGTTTTATTATTTCATGGTGCGGTAGCGGCCAAATCTGTTGAAGTGAGTGCAGGTTTATTCATTTGAATGTAGGAGAATGCAATTTAACTGCTTACTGACAAAAAATTGAAAGGTCAGCAAACGCACATATGATACTAACTAGGCACTGACCTGGCTAACTGTCCCTTGTCAAATAGTTAACAAATTACTGCAATGTCTGAGTTAACTTGCAGGTAAGGACACATACAAATGACATGTAGGTCAAGTGGAGGTGCGCAGCAGAGGCCAATGTTGTTTATGATGGTTTGCTTACAGCCCAAACATGAACATTTGTTTGTCATTTTTGAAGACTGGATCAAACTTATAATTTCTGGATCAGGTTGACTGGCGCATTTCTCAGTGCTTCCTTGCAAATCTGTGTTTTCCTTGGAGGGGAAGTCCTTGTCTTGCCAATCACTAAGGGCCTGATCATGAGTTTGGCAGTCTTGTCACCACTGTCATGGCAGCATTGGAAACCCCGACTGTCAAATAGGTGGTCCCCCAGCCAAATTACGATGTTGGCAGTTTGCTGTACAAGAGACCCCCAGAGTCCACCTGACACTGCCAGCAACTTACCCACCACCCTGATGACGGCTGATGAACAGCAGCTGTCAGATGACGGTACAGACAAGGGGACTGTGGTCCAGATAACAATGTGTTTTCCCATTGAACCAACTACAGTGGGGAGACCATCTGCTTTGAGATGGTGGAATTGAAAGGAATGGGGTGCTAGCTCCCCCATTCTGTTATTTTCCCTTCAGTCTCTGACATGGCCCCCCATCGTTCAGCCCCCCTTCACATCAGCAACTCCACCCCCCCAAAAAAATAATCATCCAAGTAAGTACCTTTTGCATTTTCTGCCATTGACTGGACTGGCCATATATGGCCCAGTCTCCAGCAATGGAATGTTACTTGTACAAAGTGTTCTTATACATGTGTCATGCAAATGTGTACATTTTGGTCAAAATGTACACACCTGCATCAACACAAATGGAAAAATATACCTTGTATTCTGACCACGTCTCCCACTGGCCAACGCCATCAGGAACACCGCCACTGGGCCGGGGGTAACATTGTAATACGGAGGGCCAGAGACCTACGACTTGGAGATCTTTTTGGGAACACGGCCTCAGCGGTATTGTGGTCTGACTGCCAAACTCGTAATCAGGCCCTTAGTAAGGTTCCTTCTTTTGAATAATGGAAATATAATTTTATTACAGCTTAATGTTTACTTTCCCTGCTCTTTTGGAGTGTGTGCCTGCTTATGAGTCTCTCACTGTGATTGTACTTAGGGTCCATAAAGCATTGGGAATTGTTATGACATAAATGCAATGTGAACAATTACGTGAATTTCTTTGGAAGTGGAGTGCAATCATATGTTTTTCTTTTTAAACTTTTGGCTGCTTACTGTCTCAAAATAGAGAATTTGAAAGTGTTATCTTTGGATAGGATGGGCAAGAAAAAGCTGAGTCGGCAAGATTTCCTGGGCATAAACTCACAACTTACTTTTCTGTGATTTCCACTGTGTGCCAACCAACTGGTATGTTGGTGCCTTTCTGAGCTTTCTATTATTAAATCCATATATATTTATTTCTGACATTATCAGATTGCGAATTAAACATTACTGGGCATGTGAGACCGGTAGTGGTCTTCAGGGTGTCTCAATCAATTCTGTTATGTTCACTGTAAATGACTCCTTTTTTCTCTCTGCATCTTGTCTAGCTACATGTCTTACACCTCATCTCTTTCCTTTTCAAAACACTCTTTTTACTGCCTTGTGAATGCACTTCTTTGCATTGCCTTTACTTCACTGCCCCCAAAACAAATCTTCTCGGGGGGAAGAACCACGCTAATACCCATAAGAAACGTTGGGCTCACTAACACATACATAACTTGTATGGTTGTATGCCCCACCACTTTCAAATTCCACCAGCCACCGCTGAATGAGTAGTACCCCAAATGATCAAACACTACCACCACATTTCAGTCATCTCTGCTTCATTCATTACTGTTGGAGGGCAAAGGACACAGTTTGCACTGTGCAACGTATAGTGCAAATCTTTAGACTTCAGCTAAACCACAAAGAATGGATCTTTAAATCAAACATGGCTTAACATCAACTGTTTAATGGCATTTTGATGACAGTGAAGAGCACATTTTACCCCACAGTAACAACAGAGAGTAGTGAATTTGCAAACCGTAAAGTATTGTTTGCCACTTAGTAATGTTAGAAACTTAAATCAATTAATCTAGTCATAAATTAATTATTGCTCGATTACTGCATAAAGGAAAATAATCCATACAGGTTGAACAGCAAATGTAAAGCCAAGACATGTAAAAATAGAGTAGGAAAATGATAAAGAATTTGGGGCTACCTGTACAAAAGAATGGATTTGCGACTCACAAATTGCGAGTCAGAGCGACTCCCAATTTGCGAGTCAAAAAGCCTTATGTTGAACAGTGTCAATGCCACTGATTGCGATTCGCAAGGGGGTCGCAAATGCCCTACCTCATGAATATTCATGAGGTAGGTCGCATTTTGCGACCCCCTTGGGAATGGCCGCCCTCACAGGGATGGTGGCCTGCTGGAGACAGCAGACCACCATGTCTGTGGCTGCTTTTAAATAAAGCAGTTTTTTCTTCAAGGGAAATGAGATGCATTTCAAAAACAAAAAAGGAAAAGTTTTCTTTTCATTTTTTCAGAGCAGGTAATGGTTGGAATTTTTTTACTGCCATTCACAAAGGATTTGTGAATAGGTTAGCACCAGTGTGACACTGGTGCTAACTGCGATTGTTTTGCCACAGAATTCACGGTCACAAAACAATCGTACATGGGACTGCGACTTGCAATTAGGAAGGGAACACCCCTTCCTAATTGTGACTCGCAAACCTTTTTTGCGATTCGGTAAATACTTTACCGAATTGCAAAAAGGAGTGTGAACATCCCAAAGTGCATTTTGCATGTCGCAAATGGCCCGATTCACTGTTTCATGTAGCCCTTGCTTCCCCTGAAGTGAAATTCCCTTATGCTAAACTAAAGTGTCAAGAAAAGTAGGGTAAAATTCATAAGTAGCTGTTGTCAGCAAGTATAGGGTCAGATGTATCCATTATCTGGATAGCGATCACCTAATTGCGATTTTCTGCGAGTCGCAATTAGGTAATCGCTATTTGAATGTATGAAACTCCAGGAGTTTCATTTAGCGATTCCCAACGGCTTGCAAATTGACCTACCTCATCAATATTCATGAGGTAGGTCGCAATTTGCGACCCATTGTGAATGGCTACAATCACAGGGATGGTGGCCTGCTGGGCTCAGCAGACCACCATGTCTGTGATTGCTTTTAAAGCAATCTTTTTTTTTTTTAAATGCAGCCCGTTTTCCTTAAAGGAAAACGGGATGCAATAAAAAAGAAAAATGGAAAATGTTCATTTTTTAAGAGTAGGCCTGCTCTTAAATTTTTTTTTGCATGCATTCACAAAGGTGAAGGGGCCCCTTGGGGACCCCTTCCCATTAACAAATGGGTTACCACCTACTTGAAGTAGGTGGTAAAATGCGAATGCTTTGCGATTGCATTTCAGTCACAAAACATTCCTTCATACCGCTCTGATTCGGTATTAGGAAGGGATGCCCATGACACGCCCCTTCCTAATACCCAATAGGTATGTAGTCGCAATTCCAATTTGCGATTCGGTACCAAGTTACTGAATCGCAAATTGGCATTCTTACATACCAAAATGCATTTTTGCGATCGCAAAAATGCATGATACATCATGCCCTTAGCCTCCAAGGCAGAACCAAATAAAGGTACTCACTCGAGAGATTAACCCTATTGGCAGAAATGAAAGACACATGGGGTTCATGAGTGACAGAGGGACATCCGCCTCTACGGGTGGAAAGGTCTAACTAACTAGTCAGTGATACATGATTAAAACATTAAATTCAACAAATTCAATACTCTGCATGGTTTCCACAGAGAGAGAACCAATCCATTATAAACATTAATAAAGCGCTTAATGTCTACCCTCTTCTTATGACTCACCCAATAGATAACTTCAGTTCATTGGCGTTCGTAGATACCGTACAAGGTTAGATTTCTTCTCCACCAGCTCCTCTTATACGTAGTGCTGAGATTTACTGTTCAGTGCATTTTAAAGGTGGCCTTCACACAAAACATAACAACAATATAGTTTAAAAAGTATGTGGTTGATACTTGGATCCTGGAATGAAATAATTATTAAGAAAAGTAAGAAATAAAAACAATGTTTCATTTAATAAGGAGCCTCTAAATCAGAACCTAAGGCGACTCTGGCTAACTTAACATGAACTCACACTAACTATGGTGAACTGTCAATATAAAAAGCACACATCATGCTCAATCTAAATGTATCATTATACATGAATACATGCAAGTCCTAATTATACCTGTTATGCATTAGCAAGTGATTACACACAAATGAAAAAATAGTGACACTGTGTCCATTACTATATGAGGATATACCAAAACCAAATACCAGGATGAGGCATGTTCTACAAAGAAGTCTGGAAGGTGACAAGCTGGTTTTCATAATCAACTTGGCCTCTAAAATGAAGAGCCCCAAGTGATACAAGAGAAAAGACCATGTTCATAACATCAACCACTGGCAGAACAGGCACAAACAGTACTACGATGATGACTATTGAAGACGAGAACTGAATTGATACACCCCAGGATGCAAACTAGGACACAGGAAGAAGTCTAGTCAACTATAAAAAAAGACTCCCAGAAGACAGACTACATTTTAACAGGCAAAGTGTATGGTAAGAGTGAATTCGATGAATATATCCTACTTTATTTAAATATTTTTGAACTCAAAAAAGTATTTACAGCTGCACTAGATAAAGAAATGTCAAAGTTGAAAAACAGCAACATTAAAAGTATGAAATAACATTCAGGCATACCTCCTGCAGAAAATTCACAATCAAGGAATTAGGAGGGGAGAGTGCCTGCCAAGTGCAGGTTAAACCATCATGTAGAAATTAGCAGTTCAATGTGCATTAATTAAGCCAGACTCACATGTCATCTGCACAGTCACTGAAAAGTGCATTTTTCCATTCCAGTGTTGGACTTTTTTGCTTATGCAGGGTCATCCCCAATCTGTGTGCCTCCTGCCTCCTATATTCTCTACCCTGTTGCTGTTGGCTTTTGAACTCTGAGCACTTTACCACTGCTAACCAGTGCTAAAGTGCATATGCTCTCTGTGTAAATTGTGTATGTAATTGGCTTATCCATGACTGGCATATATGATTTACTAGTAAGTCCCTAGTAAAGTGTACTGGAGGTGCCAGGGCCTGTAAATCAAATGCTACTAGTGGGCCTGCAGCACTGGTTGTGCCACCCACATAAGTAGCTCTGTAATCATGTCTCAAACCTGCCATTGCAGTGACAGTGTGTACAGTTTTAACTGTAAATTCGACTTGGCAAGTGTACCCACTTTCCAGGCCTAAACCTTCCTTTTCTTACATGTAAGGCACCCCTAAGGTAGGCCCTAGGTAGCCCCAAGGGCAGGGTGCAGTGTATGGTTAAGGTGGGACATATAGGCCCTCATTCTGACCTTGGCGGGCGGCGGAGGCCGCCCGCCAAAGTCCCGCCGTCAGATTACCGTTCCGCGGTCGAAAGACCGCGGCGGTAATTCTGACTTTCCCGCTGGGCTGGCGGGCGGTCGCCTTCAGACCGCCCGCCAGCCCAGCGGGAAAGAGGCTTCCACGATGAAGCCGGCTCGGAATCGAGCCGGCGGAGTGGAAGCTGTGCGACGGGTGCAGTTGCACCCGTCGCGCATTTCACTGTCTGCGCAGCAGACAGTGAAATACATGTAGGGGCCCTCGTATGGGGGCCCCTGCAATGCCCATGCCAGTGGCATGGGCACTGCAGGGGCCCCCAGGGGCCCCGCGACCCCCCCTACCGCCATCCGGATCCCAGCGGTCGGACCGCCGGGATCTGGATGGCGGTAGGGGGGGTCGGAATCCCCGCGGCGGTGCAGCAAGCTGCGCCGCCGTGGAGGATTCAATGGGGCGGCGGTACACTGGCGGGAGCCCGCCAGTGGTGCCGGTCCGACCGCGGCTTTACCGCCGCGGTCGGAATCCCCATTGTAGCACCGCCGGCCTGTCGGCGGTGCTCCCGCGGTCCTCCGCCCTGGCGGTCAAAGACCGCCAGGGTCAGAATGAGGGCCATAGTAATGTGTTTTATATGTCCTGACAGTGAAATATTGCTAAATTTGTTTTTTCACTGTTGCAAGGCCTGTCCCTCTCATAGGTTAAGATGGGGGCTACCTTTAAATCTGATTGAAGTATAGATTCCCTTTGGGAGTGGATGGACATGTGGAGGTTGGGGTCTCTGAGCTCACAATTTAAAAATACATCTTTTAGTAAAGTTGATTTTAAGATTGTGTGTTTGAAAATGCCACTTTTAGAAAGTGAGCATTTTCTTGCTTATACAATTTCTAAGACTCTGCCTTTTGTGGATTCCCTGTCTGGGTCAGTTTGACAGTTGGGCTGGTTGCACCTCACACTAGACAGTGACACAAAGGGAGCTGGGGTGTAGTCTGCATTTCCTGATGAGCCACCTGTGCTAGGAGGGAGGGGAGGAGTGGTCACTTACACCTGAAAGGGCTGTGCCTGTCCTCACACAATGCAGTCTCCGACCCCCTGGTGAGTGTCTGGGACCTGGCCTGGGAAAGGCAGGATTTCACATTAACAAAAGACTTTACTTTGAAGTAGGCCTACTTCAAAGGAGGAATTGGGTATAAGAAGGGCACCCACAACCACAGACTTTAGAACACTTCTGGAAACAAGAGGAACCTCTGCCTGGAGAAGAGCTGAAGAGCTGAGGAGAAGTGCTGCCCTGCCTGTGACTGTGCTTTGTGGAGCTATCCTGCAGTTGCTGCTTCTGCCAGAGTAAGAGGGCAAAGACTGGACTTTGTGTGCCTTCCATCTCGTGAAGAAATCTCCAAGGGCTTGATTTAGAGTTTGCCTCCTGTTGTTTGAAGTCTCAGGGACAGCAAAGACTTCTCTCTGCCAGCACCTGGAGTCTCTGGAGAGACTCCTGCTCTGACAAGTGGTGCCTTATCCAGTCCCTGGGCCCTTGAAGGGAAAGCTGGTGAAATCCAAGGAAATCGACTTCGGACGACTTCAGACTGATGACGCTGCTGAATCCGGTGACGGCGCCTGCAACCTACTCTGTGATCTTCGCTGGAACGCGACGACCTTCGCGGGCCCGACGCCGCTGCAACCCTGCTGAAGTCCGTGACTCCGTGGAAGTCGCCGCACCACGACGTGACCGACGCCACTCGAAGTGCACGAATTCAACTTTTTGCACAGACGCTGTGACCCTCGACTTCGCGCATCGACTTGTTTTCACTCTTCACCAAAGGTACTGTACTTGGGAGTCTACGCAACTCCGTGTTCAGCGCGCTGGTGTCGGCTTGTTGGGAGCAACTCAGTCACAACGCTGTGTTAACATCTCATCGAAGCATTTTGTGTTTCTAAGCGCTATTTTTTAGTTTAATCTTTAAAAATTCATAACTTGACTTGTGTATGTTGGATTTTTGTAATTTTGGTCTTGTTTTGTTTAGATAAATATTTCCTATTCTTCTAAACTGGTGTGGTATCATTGTGTAGTGTTTTCATTAAGTTACTGTGTGTGTTGGTACAAATACTTTATACCTAGCACTCTGAAGTTAAGCCTACTGCTCTGCCAAGCTACCAAGGGGGTAAGCAGGGGTTAGCTGAGGGTGATTCTCTTTTACCCTGACTAGAGTGAGGGTCCTTGTTTGAACAGGGGGTAACCTGACTGTCAACCAAAGACCCCATTTCTAACATCCAGAAAATGTATGTCCAATGCCTTTCGAGGAACACACACATATAAACACCCCCTCCCATTAACATATGTTCCTTGAGTCTCGATGAGTGGACTCATCCACCAGCAGTGTCTGTGCTTGTAATTCTCGGCTATATGTCCAGATAACAATTCACAAAGTAACGAGAGATGGGTACTCGGAAGTGGCATCAAGTGCTCTGTTCTGTATTAGGATCACAGCAGTCCGAAATGTTAGTAAGAGAGTCTTTGTCAAGGTGAAGCAACACCCATCAAATAAGTCATCTGAAAAGTGATAGACCTAATAGAAATCCTTTCCATAATGTCATATTGCAATCCAATATTCAAAGTTAAAAGCTACTTTTAGGAATTGCGATAATTCCTAGTTCATCATATATCAAACTCATGAAATACAATCGGCATAATAGCAAAACACATATATGAGAATTTACATGAAAGAAGTCCTCTCCTTACAAAATCCCAGTCCATGTAAGGCAGCTGAGGTGAACAATAATAGTGTGAAAACTCCCATGTCACTGATATAATAAAAAACAGTGACAGGGAAGTCCTGTTGACGAAGTTACACGAACAAATTAAATGTAATTGCAGAAAGTGTTTCTGAATAATGACATGCCTTATATACGTCATCGTGTGATAGCCTTCTATTCAAACATTCTAAATGTAATCCATCATATATAGGAAAATAGACTCACACAGGGATAAATAGTAAATAACACATTTTTCTAAAGAGCATATCATAAATGAATGCAGTCTAACCGGTGCTGCTTGCCATGTGCCACTATTATATCTTTTCCCAATGGGCTAATCAATATATATACATTGATGTGTTTTCCAAAATGTGCAGGTCTGTTAGGTAGGGAGCCTTTCCTCATTCTTATATATGTAATGAATCACAGTTGAATTTCCCCCAGTTTATACATTCACTGTGAAAACACAAAGGTGAATGTGAAGTTATGGTTAGCTTTGGTTATAGCATTTCAGTATATGTTTTCAAAGTATTCAGCAATAACAAACCAATTAAAAAAACAAAACACAAGACAATAAAAATCCTACAATGAATTAAAAAAAATCTAGAAATGTTATTAACAAATATAACACCAAAACAATGAAACAAATTGAAGGAATCAGAGGTACGAAGCACCAAGAAAAAGGAAAGCATTATTGTTCACCATCGACTAGGACCTAAGCACAATTTCAGGCCACCCGCGATGGGGTCGGAGGTGAGAGTCACCAAGCAGATCACCCCGGCAAAAGATTTGACCATCTGACTTAGGGCCTGATTTAAATGTTGGCCAAATTGAGAAATGTCTGGTGGCCTAGCAGACATTTCTAGCATTAGTATGTACTGCTGTCAAGGTGCTTCCTGTCAATGCATTACAAGTTTGACTGACGGCTCCGTCAGGAGGACGGAGCCATACGGCAAAGTTGCAAAGTTATTTTTATTTTCAAATAGGGATTTATTTTTTAAAAATAATGCTCCCATCAGCAACTCTTAGGGCAAGGGGGGAATTGAGCACGTTTCCAGGTTTTTCATGGCGATGATGGCATTAAAAATGGCTGTATGGCCGACCATCTAAATTAGGTAGGCAGACATGGAGCCAAACCTCTGTCAGCCCTTACTCTGTCGGGCAATCTGTTGGGTATGATCACAGCAGAAATGGACTAGTCTCCACCATTGTCAGACCTATGGCCGCCAAATTCTAATTTGGACAGGCAGACCATTACGTTGGCAGGGAGAAAACTCGAACCCCTTCAGAGGGAGTTTCCTTTCTGCCAACATTTAAATCAGGCCCTTAGTCTCTGAAATGGAAGTTGGAAATTGAAAACCTTACCTGGCAAAGTCCTCTTGAAGTTTAATACAGTTGGTTGAGGTCCAGGTGAAGCCAGAGCAGAAAAGCCAGAGCGGGAAATATTTCACAGGCACCAATGTCCCCTTATTCTGCAGATACTTTTTTGCACATTCTCCCAGTCAAGGCTTCTACCTTCAGACTTAGGGCCTGATTTAGGTATTGGCGAATGGGTTACTCTGTCACAATGGTGCTATATATCCCATCCACCGAAATCTAAATCCCAAAGAAAATGATGGGATTTATATTTTGGCAGACCAGATATCCGTCACCGTTGTGACAGATAACGCATCTGCCAATATCTAATTCAGGCCTTTAGTCTCTTTTTTGGAGCTTAAAATCCTCCGGTGGGAAAAGCCTGAAAGCTGTATCTGTTCTCTCAAAGTCAGGTTCCTTTACCACAAGGTCCTGCTGATGCTCCTGAGGTCTTAGAAGTCACAATTGTTCAGACTATCCAGAGCACCTACTCTTGGCCACGTCTAAGGCTCCCAGGATCTCACTCTTCAAAACCATCACCATGGTCCACTCCAGTGAGGTTCAGTTGCTGGTCACTCCAGGAAAAAGGCCTCTTTTGGCTTTATGTGCCCTCACAGCCACATAGAAGGTCAGCCAACTAACCATTAGAGTCCACTTGTCAGTCCTGGGTACAAGTGCAAGCAGGCCTAGCCCTTCATGTCGCCACACAAGTCACAGACAGCAAGTCCATTCCTCTTCTGTTCATCAGTAGCTCCAGATGTGTTGTGATAAGCTGTGAGTGAGGTACCTCTTTTGTAGTAGTCGGTAGCCAGTGGATAGGGGTGACCCCTGGACACTCCATAACCAATGTGAAAAACAGGTTCCCTTGAGCAAATGTCCCTACTTTTGCAGTACATCCTGCTTGCCTTACCGCAAACTATTGCACTGTGCACTATTCTGAGTAACCTCCAACATGGCAGCACTTTCTGCCCTTGCAGGCTGCTGGTGTGCCAGCCAGAGGTGTGGCTTGGGTTACTCCAAAATGTTTGTGGGGTCAGCTCCCCCTCCCACTGGGCTGATGCCAAACTGGCTACCGGGGGCCTATGGAACAAAAGGCTTCTCTTCCCCAGGGTTCTATTTACACTTAACTATGAATCATCAGGCCTCACTCTCCTCCCTTTAAAGTTAATGAAGACCCTGAAATCTCCCCATCTGCCCTTACAGAGCTGGTATTTGTCACTCCACCTCACACACAGGGCCTTTCTATAATAAATATTAAGCCATTGTTTCTGCTCTGGGTGCAGTTTGTACACCTCATTAAAGGAAGAACTGTCAGGGTCATCTGCAAGCAGCCTAATGCTAACTAGCCTACTGAGGACTGAGGAAGGTGAAGTGTTACCTTTTTTTAAAGTCACTTCTTAGAAATGGGGTCTTTGGTTGGCAGTCAGGTTACCCCCTGTCCAAGCAAGGACCCTCACTCTAGTCAGGGTAAAGGAGACTCACCCTCAGCTAAACCCCCGCTCACCCACTTGGTAGCTTGGCACGAGCAGGCAGGCTTAACTTCCGAGTGCTAGGTGTGAAGTATTTGTACCAACACACACAGTAACTTAATGAAAACACTACAAAATGACACAACACAGGTTTAGAAAAATAGAAAATATTTATCTTAGCAAAACAAGACCAAAACGACAAAGATCCACCATACACACGTCAAGTTATTGATTAAAAAGCAAAAAGAGTCTTCATGTGCTTTTAAACACAACGCTAACGTTGTTAGTGTGAAAATGTACCTGGGTTGCATCAAAATAACACGTACGGACGAGTGTGCATTGAAAAGGTACGCGGTGCGTCGATTTCTCACCTGCAAGCGAGCTCATGTGTCATTTCTCCTTCTCCGGTAGGGTCAGCGTGTGTCGTTTTTCCTCCTGCAGAAGAGTGATGCGTCGATCCGAGCATCACTTGGGTCTGAGCAGGTGTTGTGTGGTTTTTCCACGGCCAGCAAGGTTTGTGTCGAAAATCCTGCCACACGGTCTCAGCAAAATCACGCAATGTGGGTTGCAACGTTAACAGCCTCCGTCAGCGGGTGTGAGCGTCGTTCTTCCAGCTCCGTGCCTCGATTTTCCAGCTGTGATGCCGGTGGAGCATTGATTTCGGCTGCGAAGCCGGCGCCGCATTGTTTTTCAGCCACGTCTCAGAAGGTGCGTTGAATTGTTCCCCACACAGTGGTCTGTGCGTGGATTTCCAGTCTTGGTCTGCCAGCGTCACCTTCCAAGGCCCAGGAACTGGATAGGGCACCACTTGGCAGGGCAGGAGTCTCAGCAGAGAATCCAGGTGCTGGCAGGAGAAGTCTTTGATGGCCCTGAGACTTCAACAACAAGAGGCAAGCTCAGGACAAGCCCTTGGAGATTTCTTCAGAAGCAGAAAGGCACATAAAGTCCAGTCTTTGTCCTCTTGCACAGGCAGAAGCAGCAACTGCAGGATAGCTCCAAAATGCACAGTCTCAGGCAGGGCAGCACTTCTCCTCAGCTCTTCAGCTCTTCTCCAGGCAGAGGTTCTTCTTGATTTCCAGAATTGATCTAAAGTCTGTGGTTTTGGGTGCCCTTCATCTACCAGTATTGCTCTTTGAAGTAGGCATACTTCAAAGAAAAGTCTCTCTTGCTTGTGAAATCCTGCCTTGCTCAGGCCAGGCCCCAGACACACACCAGGGGGTTGGAGACTGCATTGTGTGAGGGCAGGCACAGCCCTTTCAGGTGTGAGTGACCACTCGTCCTCTCCCTCCTAGCACAAATGGCTTATCGGGATATCCAGGCTACACCCCAGCTCCCTTTGCGTCACTGTCTAGAGAGAGGTGCAAACAGCCAACTGTCAAACTGACCCAGACAGGGAATCCACAAACAGGCAGAGTCACAGAATGGTTTAAGCAAGAAAATGCTCACTTTCAAAAGTGGCATTTCCAACCACACAATCTATAATTCAACTTTACTAAAAGATGTATTTTTAAATTGTGAGCTTAGAGACCCCAAACTCCACATGTCTATCCCCTCCCAAAGGGAATCTACACTTTAATCATATTTAAAGGCAGCCCCCATGTTAACCTAGAAGAGGGATAGGCCTTGCAACAGTGAAAACCAAATTTAGCAGTATTTCACTGTCAGGACATATAAAACACATTAGTATATGTCCTAACTTGAACATGCACTGCACCCTGCCCACGGGGCTACCTACGGCCTACCTTAGGGGTGCCTTACTTGTAAGAAAAGGGACGGTTTAGGCCTGGCAAGTGGGTACACTTGCTAAGTCGAATTGGCAGTTTGAAACTGCACACACAGACACTGCAGTGGCAGGTCTGAGCCATGTTTACATGGCTACTAATGTGGGTGGCACAACCAGTGCTGCAGGCCCACTAGTAGCATTTGAGTTTGTCGGAGTGTGTTTTTTTTAAGCAACGTTAATACGAAAACTTGCAATATATTGTGTGATAAAGCCGCATAGAAAATGTGTTAACATAGAAAATAATGCACACGTTTGAAATGTGCCCACAGGGAGTGGTTACCAATGTATATGAAGACTAATGAAAAGGCTTATTAATTCTGAATTAATTATCCAATAATGTTTTGAATTTGTATTAGTATATCATAATTTGGTAAGCACCTTGCTAGAATTTTCCACAGTTCACAGTTCCCATGTCACGGATTGGTCCATTTTATTGAAGTCTTCAACGATTGGAATGTCAGGTAGGAAATGTTAGACTTTGCGCTCCAGTCAGTGTCTTCATTGTCTTCTCCTAGGACAGTTAACCTTGCACCTGTTGTGAATTACACTGTTGCATCTAGCAAGAACATCGCCTTGAGCAAGCCGGTTCTCATGAGAAATAATTTACTACGGCTACACACATATAGCTCCTGGAAAAGTACAACTTCGTGTCCTTCAGGAAAAACAGCACACTACACATTAGAAAATGCAATTAAATATGAGGCCAGGCAGCTAGGCCTAAGCCCTTTAGTTTAATGAAGCAAACTCTTAACACATAACCCTAATTATTGGACAGAGATAATGATGCACCAAACTTTATCCAATGAGGAATTAGGAAATAGTTACACAGATTTGACTTAACCGCATGACCCAAGGAGAAATCGGCACTGCATTACCGCTTCTTCTTCGGACACTCCAAACCCATACTTTAGTCTTTTAGTTGTCCTATCACCCAAACATCTTCTGCCCACCTCTTGCTTGATATTATCTTCTCCTCTATCTGAGGGAAGTAATATGTTCCTAGCTATGCTACCTGGAGACTTTGCCCCGTTCTAACTTTGCTGATGCTGTTGAACTGATGTCCTGAGGACAAAGACTGACGCTGCTTGCTGATCTGTTGGATTGGTAACTATCTGATGCAAATTGTGATTGTCCATTTGCCTTTTCTTTCTAGGTACCAACTGCTATCTTGATAGAGGCCTTAGTATAGATTTTTTCTAAATTTGTGTTCACTAAAATGTTTTGCATGAAGCCCAACATGCTAATGCTAATTTGAGTTTAGTTAAGGTGTTCACTAATATCTTATGCAAATAAACAAATGACTGAGCTCTTGCTTTGTTGATTCATTTACTAATGAGGCTCTGCTAAGTTCACTCATATTAATGATGTGCCTAAATATTGACTGAATATAGTCTATGCATTGATTAAGTTGTGCTCTGATTGCTAATTAGGAGTGCTTCTAATGTGGTTTATTGATATTGAAGGTAACAGACAGGATATTAGATTGTTACCAATAGGGAAATAAATATCCTAACACTTAACTAAACTGGTGTAGTTATTCATGACTGAAAGGTCATGGTGTGTTCAATTATTGATTCTTATTGATTGTTTATTGATTAGTAATTGTCATTATTAATTGGATATTGATTTGTTGATTGATGATGCCAAGAAAATATTTTGTAATGGGAGGTCCCCAAACGCAGTCCAAAGGTTTGTCGACCTAAACACGTCTCCTTGTAAGTTTACTTATTAAGGCTCTGACGCGCTATCACGTTACAGGCCCTGGGCACCTCGAGTGCACTGTACTAGGGACTTACCAGTAAATCAAATATGCCAATCATGGAAAGCCAATTACATACACATTTTGTACAGGAGCACTTGCACTTTAGCAGTGGATAGCAGTGATAAAGTGCCCAGAGTAAAGAAAACAGCAGAAGCAGAGTCCAGCACACATCAACAACCTGGGAAACAGAGGCAAAAAGTTAGGGGAAAAAACGCCAAGAATGAAAAAGTCTAACATCACTTTTTAAAAAATATGTGCTAAAAACCTGGCACATATAATACATATTTAAAATAGTAGTTTAAACTCTTCTGTAGTGTATCCCAATTCATAGTTAGCAGACTTTTCATTTTATCTGACCTTTAGTGTTTCTAATAGGACAGTTAGACAACAAGGAAACTGGCCTTTTGGAGTTAGTCACTGTAGGTACATGTCTACATTAATTCTTGCTAATACTACCTTTAAATACTAGCGGGCTACAAGGTAGGATAAGGTAGGATAGGGTTCTGTCCTATCAGAAAGGTTTGCTTGTTTTGACAGGTCCACTTGCAGGTTTCAAAGTAGCAGTATATCAAGCTATACAGGTAGGCCTGAAGCCATGTTTTCTTTGTCAGCCCAACGGATGGCATAACATGTGCTGCAGTCTGAAAAGATTTCTAACCTTTCCATGCCATTGGTGTATTTTTCTACACCATATTATATCACATTACTGGAAAGTTAAAAACACTAATAGGAGATAGACAATTTTGTCATAGTTCAGAGGACAGAACACATTCAGTGGGGTCTAGATGGCAGGGCATCAGTGTGCAGAGTTAAAAAAACCAGCAGCATCAGTCCTCAAAAATTGGAGATGACCTACCCACAGAGATACCCATCCATTTATAATTGGGACCACAATCTGCTGATTTCATAACAAAGATGAAAACCATTGAAAGAGGAGGGCAGAACAGGAAGATTATCTAGGGAAGTTGCTTAAGCAAATGGAGATAGAACTGTGGGGAAGAGAGGGTGAAGAAGAACAGCTTGTGAAAAACTGAGTAATGGAGAAAATATCCAGGCATAAGACGAGGAAAGCAGAGGGAGAATAGTTGGGACAGAACGGAAGGAAGGCAGAGGGTGCTGCTAGAGAAAGATGTAAAAAGAAGGGCGGAGGAGGAACACGTGTGGGGTACGAGATAAAGAACTAATATGGTCGAGGTGGAGTGAAAGTCGCTGGACGGTTAAAAATGTGGAGAAAAAAGGGGTTGTAGCTCCAGCTGTGAGAGATATATGAACAGCTGGAGAGAAAGCAGGATAAAGCAGTAAAAAGAAAACAAGCATTTGCATAGTCAAAAGGTGAGCGCCAAACTATTGGTAGAGTTTGAGTTGGTGCTTCCTCACACCTTATGTTTTATTTTTAATTTCCGGTTGTAATAGCTATCACACATGTTGACACAGTAAAGTAAAATGCGGAAATGGAAACTTGAGTATCATAACACATGCTCACAGTCTATAGCCATATTACGAAGTGCTCTTTGTTTTCTATGAGAAAACCATTCCAAAATGGTCTCTAGAGCCTCACCACTATTGTACAGTATAGCCATCTTAGATTTTTGGTTCATTAAAAAACACGTAAAAGCATTGCCAGATGGTTTGTGTGCATATGCATGCATGAGGATGCCTCTTCATGCACTAATTAACATTTTGTCGTTTTCAATTAACGTCTCAGTGTGGCTGACAGACATTTTAGAACTGTATATCAAATAAAAAAGACATTTCCCACAGGCATAAAAAAGTGAGCAGCCTGATAGCAGTTTGTAGCCCTGAGGAAAAAAATCTATCAAAAGGAGACAAAGGGAAAATCAGATGCAGAGAGTGAGAGAGACATGTTATAATATACCACGAATTGATCAGAGAAGCAGTGGTATTAAATGCGCCCTCAAGATGCTTGTGCATATACACATATCTGTGGGCCACTGCTGAGGGACTGAGTGCTGATGTCATGCCTTTGCAGAATTGCAGTGCCGTGCCTTGTGTCTTCTCTTTGGTGGCTAGAACGTTGGGCGGCTACGCTGTCGGACTATCAATGGTTTCGGGGAGGAGAGTAGAGAAAGCAGAAAGTTGCAGCACCATGGTGGGGTGGCACTTCCTAGACTTTAGTTCAATCATCATAGCTGTCTTTTCAATGAGTTCGGTACATTGTAGTCTAAGCTAAGGTGGGGGATTTCCTCTGGAGTTTGCCTGTTTTCCTGCGTGATAAATAAATTGTATTTTAGTCCTACAGACATTTAACGTAGTATGTTCCAGCGCTTCCGGGTTATTGTGCCCAGCGAGTTTCCGTGCCCTTCCTCTGTTTCTTGCACTATTGATATTTTCCTATGTTTTTTTCCTGCCTAGTCCTGATCGCAGTTTGTCTACTCTCCTTATTTTGTGGACCTTGCACTGTTTCCTGGCTGGCTATTATCACAGTGGTGTGCTGTTGGCAGCTCCTTGAGTTTTTTTTTTTTATGCCAATGGCTTTTTTCGTCCTTTTGCCATTTTTCTTAGATGGCACTCCCAGACTTTTTTTAAATTTTATTTATTGGCATTCATGCATTAACCATAGGAAGGTAAGTACTCTTAAATAAAGAAAGAAAGAGAGAGAGAAGGAAAGTGGAGGGGGGAGCAAGTGGGAGAGGAGAATAGGATTCATGTAGCAGATATCAATGCACTTCTTGTCATCAATTGGCAATGGCAAGGTACCAGCTGATGAAGATAGACATCAAGGTCAAGTTGAGAGAGGGTGCATAGAGGCCACAGAATGCCACCGCCCCAACCGCAGGGTCAGGGTGGACAAGGTTGAAAAATGTTCACTCAGATGGGGGGGGGGGTCAGGGCCAGCATCTGACTGTGACATCCGAAGTAGGCTCATGCTTTCTGCATAGCAGGTATGACTCCACTGGTTCCCAAATCCCTTTGGGGTGTGATCGCAGCGGCCTAAGCTTCCAGTAGTGAGATAGTTGTTCCTGACAGTACACTGCATCACACAGCTAGTCTGCTATTTTGGGAGTGGGCCATCTGCCCCAGTGGATGGCCACTTGTCTCCAGTAGCAAAAGCATTGAGGTGAGCCGTCTGTTTAGAGTTGGTCTCTTAATAAGCGTGTAGACAAATATGCTTTACCAGGATTCATTTTATCCAGTAAGTATATCTTCCAGTAAAGAAGCCACGTCTGGCAACAACCATCTCCCCACTACCAATGGCCTCTCCGATCACATCAGAAAATTCCAAACACTCCGAATTCTGTTGTTAAGGTAAAATAACATATACAACACACCCTCCCATTTATACATAACAAAAAAATGATTAAAAACAACTT
Organism: Pleurodeles waltl; assembly: GCF_031143425.1. Classification (NCBI taxonomy): domain Eukaryota; kingdom Metazoa; phylum Chordata; class Amphibia; order Caudata; family Salamandridae; genus Pleurodeles; species Pleurodeles waltl. Next base: position 882,522,425 of record NC_090443.1, read on the forward strand.
AAATAAAACTAAATTCACAGCAGTAACAATTACTAACCTTACAAAAAGTTTCTTGTTTTTCATGTACATATTTTCGTTTTTCATATACAAATATGTAGTACACATACGTACTATAAGATGCTCTGGACATAGGCCCTCATTACAAGTTTGGCAGTATCCAGGCAAGACCGCAGTGTGAAATGGTGCCACCTTTCTGGCAGTAGTGGCAGAATAGGGACCGCCGGATTACGAGTCACAAAACACAAAGTGCCAAAATGCAGGCACAAAATCAACAACGCCAGGCCAACCCACAGCTAATGAATGACTGATCAATGACCGGGCCTGCAATGCCGACACCATTCTGACCGTCATATTATGAATCAACCTCCAGCACAGCGGAACACTCGGTGGACACTGTAGGAGCTTTGCACCGCGGAGGAATAAAAGGCACAGCAGAAAGTAGCCAACACCACATTGGCTAGTTCAAATATCCCACACCTGATAACCATATACACACCACGCACACCTGACCACGCCACCATATAACCCCCCCCCCCAACAAGCAATTGTGGCAAATACAAACAGCCACAGCCACACCTGATACTAAACACACACGAAACACAGCAACCAAAGATCACACAGCACACATTGCACAAAGCAACATTGCAGCTCACTGGCACACACAGCCAAACAACCCACATCACCACACACTCTGTACTCAACCGGACATGCACAACACATTCCCACCCCACAACTTGTGACTCCTGAAGCACCCACGGTTCACCAACAATGAGTTGCAGGTCATGGTGGATGAGATCATCAGAGTAGAGCCACAGCTCATGGGTGTCCAGGTACAACAAACTTCAATGGCCAAAAAGATGGAGTTATGGCAGAGGATCGTTCACAGGGTCAACACAGTTGGCACATACCCACGCACAAGAGAGGACATCAGAAAGAGGTGGAATTACTTCAGGAGTAAGGTCCGTTCCATGGTGTTCAGGCAGAGGATAGCCAGCAATAAGGCTGGCGGTGGGCCCCCAACACCTCCCCTCCAGCTGACAACCTGGGACAAGAAGGTCCTGGACATCATGTATCCCGAAGGTCCAGGCTGGCATGAGTGGAGGGCTCGACACTGGTAAGTCAGCAATATCCCCCAAGCACCAACCACACATGCCACCTCACCACTCTCCAACTCACTGCAACTCACCCCACTGACCCTGTCTCAAACATCCCACACCCCTCCTATCCATGCCACAACACCCCACTCCCACCACCCCTACACACATACACCCCGAATACATGAATGTCAACCACAATATGAAGAACCAAAGCTTCCACAATCCAATCCAAACCAATTTCTGCAGTGCAGCAGCTGTCATTGCTATTTCTGGGAAACAAATCGAGCCACTGCATGCGGTCACAACAGGGACACAACAACAACAGTCACACAACTAACATCTACCGTATCCATCCACAGGTACCCCTGCCACTGACAATCAGCAGAGGATTCCAGGATCAGAAAGCCTTCCTCAGGATGAAGGCCCCACTGGATGTCTGGATGAGGATGACTTGCCTGGGCCTTCTGGGGCCATTGGGCAGTCCACCAATGGCACACCCACCCTGGACACACCAGAAGACCCTACCCATGTGGCAACAGCACGACAGCCAGACCCAGAACCCCAAACCTGTGTCCCAGGGACCCATCAATCAGAGTTGACCCCCGTAGTACAGAGGCCAGAGTCAAGAGCACCCACCCCAGACAATGATGGTCCTTCTGCTACTGGGAGTGGGCACACTTTGCCAAGGGCACAGGGTTCAGGGTAGTGGGGGGAGGGCATAAACCAAGGCTCCAAATCCTCGCCACTGTGCAGGAGACCCAGAGGCTGCAGGGGCAATACCATCAGGAGGCTGTGCAACTGTGGCAGGTCCACAGTGCCACCATGGCCTCCATTGTAGAGGTGCTCAAGTACCTGACCACTGTCATGCGTGAGTCCGCCACCCATCAGCGGGCCCCTACCACTGGCCACATCCCATCACAGTGTCAGCCAGTGGCATGGAGGCCCGCCACAGGTCTCGCAGGACACCAGCACCCCTACCCCTGTAGCTGAGGAACCTCCACACAAGCAAGGATGTCCAAGTAGACATCCAGCCTCACATGATGCCCAGATCATGATCACCGCCAGGACGTGACCCAGAAGACTGGACCTGGACTACCTACAGCTGATCATGACCCCAATCAAAACCCTCCACGCTTGTACATCACAAATAAACTACAACTAAGCACAGTCCATGTCTACGTGTTTAGTTGTCATGAGTATGTAAGAAATTACCAAAATGTGTACAAGTGGCAACCCATCACCCAGCACATTCATGAAAAAGGGACAGCGGGGGGACCAAATTGCCAGGAGGTCAATCGTGGAGCAGCCAGGGGCTGTACATATGTGTCAATGGAGGCAGCAACCAAGGCAGAGAGCACAGCACACCACAACATTGTCTTGAAAGGAGAGCAAGACCGGGTCAATAATCACTGTAGGAGTCACAGATGCCAACTCCTCACAAATGCACTGAAGGAATAGGTATCCAGGGCAGATATGCCAGGCAGGTCCACAACCATATGGCCAATTACCAACACACATACACAACACATACCAACCCAATGGTCCCACCCTCACATTGCCCAGCACCAGACCTGGCACCAACAACAATGTTGCACTCACACCCAATGTCAACTCCCAGGATGGATTCTGCACAGATGCAACAACCCTGTGTGGCACACATATAGCATGTGCAGTGGTAACTCAGGAAACATTCCACATACACATTGATGAAACTAGTCCACCAGCACAACACCTGCCTGACCATAGGCCTGACCTGTACACTGTAACTACCTCAGTCATGGGCACATGTGACATCCCCCAACCCACCCAGAATCAGATCTGCAACCATCACCGTCAGTGGTCACAGACAACAGGTGTCATCAGGGACAAGTCAAACAATTGTAGAAGACACATACCGCAGAGTTTGTGCATACCTGCATCTCAGCCGAAGTAATATTGAATCAGCTCCGCCCTGGAGTCAGCTGCATCCTAATCATCCTCCTCTTCATCACTTCCCATGTCCCCTTCATCGGCCACTGGCACAGCTACCCCCTCTTCTGCATCCAACAATGGTATGTGATGCTTCAGGGCCAGATTGTGCAGCATGTAGCAGGCCACAATGAATACCTTCTGTGGGTTACACAGCAGGGCACCCCCAGAGACACGCAAACACTGGAACCTGACCTTCAGCAGACTAAAGCATCTCTCACTGACTCGTATTATACGACCGTGGGCCTCATTGTAACGGTCCTCTGCAGCTGAAGTTGGACACCTCACGGGTGTCAGGAGCCAGGTCAGGATGGGATAGCCAGAGTCACCTGTGTGCATAAAGGGAAGAAGCAAATCAGTACCGGGAGGGCAATAGGGCAGGGACACAAGCGTGCAGTGAGCTGAGGGGCACACATATGCAGGGGTACATGCCGATGAGCCAGGCCCGGACCCTCTGGAGTGCCATCATGTGTGGGATGCTGCTGCTCTGAAGGATGTAGGACTCCTGCACAGAGCCTGGGTATTTGACCGTCACCTGGGTTAGGCGGTCACAACCGCTGTGCTACTCACCATTGGCTCACACTGTTGCCAATGGGAGGCAGGAGCCAATGTTGATCGCCGCCGGCGGTGACGTGACGTCTGTGGCTGCCGTGACCGACCATTTCATGAGCTCATGCTCCTGAACCTTGTGCACTGAAGACCTCCACTGCATGTGCTGCTGTGTACTTACACTGGTACCCAAGATGCCGCGTCTAGCAGGAGACAGGGCCCCAGCCTTCACCCAGGAGGAGCTGGAGCAGCTTGTGGAGGGGGTCCTGCCACTGTATTGACAGTTGCATGGGGCACCAGAGCAGCAGGTGAGTCCATTGTCATTTTACTGTATTTGAGTTATGCACATGGGGATGGGGTCCTTGATAGGTGGCAGTGTGAATGGAGCATGGACATGGGTGAGGGGCCAAGGGCTACGTTGACTGACGACGTGTCGGTATGGAAGTGTGATGTGTGCTGTCCACAACTGTCCCAGGAATGCCACCCTTCATGACTGTGTTCTTCTGTCTGTGTCACCCATGCAGGTCAGCGCCTATCAGAAGAAGGGATTTGGTGGTCCATGCCCAGTGGAGAACCCACTGCAGAAAGCAATGAGGGGACCTGAGATGCTTGCCCCGGAAGACTGCAGAGGCCCAGCTAGGGATGTCCTCCCAATGAGGGACAGGTGCCCATCGGATCCTGACCCCCCCTAATGTCCCGCCTATTGGCGGTGGCCTACCCTGAGGTGGATACATGCTTGAGGGAAGCAATGCAGCCACATGGGGGTGAGTACTCACTCTCACTTGTGACATGTGTTGACATGGTGGCTCTAGGTGGGCAAACACAACAAGTGATAGACGGAATGCTGAACATTGTCAAACATTAACCCCAGTACAGTGATCTGGGCTTAAATCCATCGTTTTTTTGCTGCCCATGCCATTCCAGTTTGGACCCAGCCATATGCAAATCAGTCTTGACCCTGTTCCCCATAGGAACAGTCCAGCCCGAACTGCTAGGCCAGGTCTTCCCTGGACTGGAAACAAGCATCCTGGGACCAGTTTCGGGGTTTCACCCCTCATCAGCCAGGCTAGCTTGAATCCAGTGGCATGGGAAGCACAGGACCCACGTCTGGGCATACCCTTCTAACTTAGGGTGACAAAGCAAACACAACAAGTGATGGACGAATACTGAACATTGTCAAACATTCACCCCCAGTACGGTGATCTGGGCCTAAATCCATCGTTTTTTTGCTGCCCATGCCATTCCAGTTTGGACCCAGCCATATGCAAATCAGTCTTGACCCTGTTCCCCATGGGAACAGTCCAGCCCGAACTGCTAGGCCAGGTCTTCCCTGGACTGGAAACAAGCATCCTGGGACCGGTTTCGGGGTTTCACCCCTCATCAGCCTGGCTAGCTTGAATCCAGTGGCATGGGAAGCACAGTGGGCACCATTGGGTAGCTGTGGTATGGATGCTAGGTACACTGATGTCCACCATGGGTTGTGTCCATCTGGGCAGGATTGACATCACAGGTGTAAGTAATGCCATGCAGTCAGTGGTAGCGGGGCAGACTCCTTCAATAAAAAACTGCGTGGCCACCTATTTGCTAGAGCTGCTTGCCAGCACATGGCAACTGGATCTTCAGAGCTGAGCTGGGGTGTCAGGGCATTGTGATTGGTCCTGACCAACCACTGTGCCAGGCGTGTATCCATGACCTCAATCAGCTGCATGTATGGTGGGATGGGTGCACAAAGTGGTGACAGTGCTTCTTGACAATAGCCAAGGGGGCATGCCAACCAGCCGTGCAGGATCCTCTTGGGTGTCCAGTCTTTTGCATGCTTGTCTCAACGGCCATGGGTAGTGGGTAGGTACTGGACAGGTGTGGCAGGTATGACACTCCACATGTAGAGATATGCCTCAGTCAGACCATCAGCGGTTGACATGTGCATTGTTGCAGTTTCTCCCATGGTATCACCAAGTAGTAGGATGTTCAGAGGTGGGCACAATGTGTAATTTCATGGCATCAAATGCTGATGTTCTACCCTGTGTGACGGTTGTGCTGGCATTGACCGATTGCACCCTGTTTCTCTTTCTCTCCCTCCCTATCCTCCTCTGTCTTTATGTGCATCAGCATCATCTGGTGAAGGAGAAGGGGCACCAGCGAGTGGGGAAGGCTGACACCAATAGAGCCGAGAAGACCAGTGGGACGGAGGGTGAGGGGAGTGCCACGGGGGAGACCGGATCGGCCACTACATCTTCAGATTCCTCCTCCGATGGTGGCTCCCTGGCGGTGGCAGACCCACCGGGGACCAGCCCAGCACCATCCTTGTCCGCCAACCCCCAAACAAGCACCGTCCTCCTGTAGCTCCCCACCCAGTTGCCCGTGCCTGCTCACCCAAGAGGGTGGGCATCTCCTTCGCCACAGGCACCTCTGTCTCTGCCCCAGTCAGCCCTGCTTCCCTCAATGAGGAGGCTATTGACCTCCTGAGGTCCATCTCTGTGGGGGCAGACAAATATCATGAATGCCATCCAGGGACTGGCATCCCAGATGCAACAGTGCAATGCGTTCCTGATAGGCATTTACAGTGCCATGTCTGGTCTACACAGATTGTTTCAGGCTCTGGCCTCCTCGTTGATGGCAGCCAGTGTCCCTTCTTCTTCTGTCCCCCCTCCAGCTACCTGTTCCCATTTCAACATTCCTTTCCCCTCACCCATCCAGAGCACACCTGCTGACCCACATGCATCTAGATCAACAGACACAGTACGCATGGACGAACATAGGCACCACTGACACCACCACCGCTATGCACACACTCAAAACACATATGCCGACATGTCAACATCCACACCCTGCACTGACTCCCTAACCACCTCCCCATCACAGTTGACACAACACTCAAACCTGCAGTCAGCATCATTCACTGTTCCTGCCACATGTGCCCTCACTGCCACAGTCACCACATCTTCTGACCCCCATTCATGCACCCCATATACCACTGGTGCAGACATTACAACTATCAACACACCCACATGCAGCACATTCATCCTACCTGCAGACACCACCCCAACATTCACTCACACTTCCCCCGCCATCTCCCTGCATCTCCTCCCCACCTCCTCCCAGTACATCTAAACGCACACACTCACCCACCCAACAGTCCCTCAGCACACTCATTTCTTCCACCCACGCACCTTCACCCATGGCACATCCATGTACACACCTCACAACCATACCCACTCCCTCCACTCCCTAACATCTTTCCAGTGACCTCCCATGTATTCCTCAAAAAACGTTTCCTACAAGAGTTTTCCCTGTTCCCCACCACTGATCCAGTCCCCGTTCCCCCAAATGCCCTGCTACACTTCCTCTGCCCCAGCCTTCCGCATCCCAGTCTGTCACTGCCCCTCCCCTTCCACCACCTGACACTTTTGCCCCTGTCACGTCCACTGATCCTGCTGCCAAACCCAAGCCCACTCCCTCCTCTTCCCAGGCCAAGCCCACTCCTTCCACTTCCAAGGCCAAGCCCATACCCACCCCCTTCCTAAGCCCCCCATCCAAGGGCAAGCCCCATCTACACCTTGCTAAGCCCCCCATCCAAGGGCAAGCCCAAGGACCCCTCCCACGCTAGCCCCTTCACCACTGAGGTACCTGCATTCCCCAATGATGCCCCTGCCCTGTGGAGGTCTGCACTTTGCAGTCAGTAGTCAAGTTGGGGCATCATCTTGTGCTCAGTGTGCTCGGGGCACTATGGATTTTGGACTGGCCCTTGAGCCTGTATGTACAATTGTTGCTGCACATTTCTGCTTTATATGTTTCTCATGTGACACTACACTGTTGGTGTCATTATTACCACCTACCTAGTCCTGGCTTTCATTCACCATGTATGTGTGGTGGTGGGTATTGATGTGTGTATTGGTATGGGTGTTTGTTTGCGTGTGTGTGTGTGGGGGCATGGGTTCCCGTGTTCTGTGTGTGTTGTGCATGGGTGTACTAATTTCCTTCCCTCAAGGGTGCGCTAGGCTGTTGTACTTCTGGTTGGTGTTGTGGTGGCTGTCACTGGTCTGGGAGTTGCAGGGCCAGGTAGAGGATTGGAAGGAGTTGAAATGTGCATGTTATGGTACCTATGGATGTGCCTTTGTTCCTGAAGGTGGGTGTTCCCTTTATATTGTTTTTTTCCACCAGGCTTTTGGTGGCAGTGGTTCCACCCTGGAAATCTTGGCGGTGTGCAACCTTGTTATATGGCCGTGGGATGCTGCCTGTCTCCCAGGCTGGGGATGGCTGCTGCCAGGCATGCCAGCACTTCCTCTGTGGCGGGCCGGACGGTGATTTGGCTGTGTTCTGCAGGTACCTTTCCAGGACTTGTAGTATGGTGGTCTTCACCGCCGGGCTGGCGGCGGTACAGCCTCCAACTCCTCCACGGCGGTACGCTGACTACCAAACTTGTAATGAGGGCCATAGTCCTTCAACCATTTAGGAGGTTTCCTAGATCTTTTATTTTCACGAGATAGTTCTATAGCATTCTTAACTTCAGCATCCATAACGCTTCCCTTGACTACATCACTCCCAGGATTTTTAGGTTCCTCCACAATGTCATCAACTTTGTCCTCAAAACTTCTATAACACCATCTTCAATGTCACCACCAACATTCCCAGACAAGGAATATGGAGGTACATCACTGGGAGAAGAATTTGTGACTTCAGTTGGATCTTGATAATTACTATACAATACATTATGTATATCCTTCCACAATTCAGAAGGACTAAGTGCAATTCTGTTAAGATTCCACACTTTCCCATTTGTTAACCGAACAGAGTTCTTTAAAGCTTCAATTACTTCTTCTGGCTCATAAAATTTACTTCCACCTTTGGCCACATAACCAGGATTTTTTATTCAAACCCAATCACCAACCTTCACATTCACATATTTGTTACTCTTTTTTGAGTCATAATACAATTTACTCCTTTCCTGACAACAATTAACCCCATCTCTAGCACTATCTACAGACCAATCTTCAGCTTCAGCTCAGAAGAGCCAGCTCTGACTGTATTTAGCCCTAGGGTTTCTTCCTCTCATCATAGCAAAAGGAGAAACTCTTAGGCCAACAACCTAAAACATCGTTCACAATTGTTTTGTAAAGTCAAATCTTTTTTGTATTCCAGATTCCATTCATCCATTGTTATAGCAGGTGTACCACTATCATGTATTAGAGCCACTTGAAACCCCTTCCAGATTTCATCCTCACACTCTTCAATGTTTGTGGGCATCCTTGAAAGAAAGTCAGCAATAACATTTTCTTTCCTGGTACATAAACTATTTTGTAATCAAAATCTTGCATTTGCATAGATAATCTCGCAAATTTGAGCGGAGGTTTTAATCGTACCTTCAGTTGTCAAAATTCTTACAAGTGGTTTATGATCACACCATAAAACACAACGGCCCATATTTATATTTTTTTAGTGCCGCAATTGCGTAGTTTTTTGACGCACAATCGGTGCAAACTTACAAAATACAATTGTATTTTGTAAGTTTGTGCCGTTTTTGCGTCAAAAAGTGGCGCAAATGCAGTGCTAAAAAAGTATAAATACGGGCCAAGGTTTACCCCACACAAAAGCCCTAAACTACCTCAAGGCCCAAGCACACGATAACATCTCCCGTTCAATGGTAGTATATTTTTCTTCAGAAGGGGAAAGAGATCTAGAAGTGTAAGCAATAGTATATTCTCTTCTCATTTTGTAAATCTGAGTAAGTACAGCACCAAGACCCTTACTGCTAGCATCAGTAGTAATAATGTTCCTTGCAGAAGGATTGAAACTTTTTAAAGAAGAGATATCTGCTATAGCATTTTTAATGACATAGAAATCCCTTTTGCATTGTAATGACCATTCAAATTTGTTCTTATTCTTCAATAATTGACTAATATAAAATGTTATTTCAGAGAATTTAGGAATTAATTTAGCATAGTGTTCTGCCATACCCATAAAGGGACAAACATCATCCTTATTAGTAGGAGTAGAAGCATCAACCACAGCTCTAATCAACATGGGTTATGGCTTAATACCATTCTCATTAATAACATGTCCTAGGCAATGTACCTCTTTTTCAGCAAACAGGCACTTTGAGAATTCAGTCACTAGGCCTTTCGATTCTAAGGTTTGTAGAACTTTCTACAACTTATCATCATGGTCCGTTTTGGTCTTACCAAATACCAAAATGTCATCTTGAAAATACTTTACACCACTAATATTCAAAAACAATTCAAACATCAACCATTGGAAGAAGCTGCAGCAGACGCTAATCTAAACAGCATACGTTTAAATTAGAAACAAACCATCAGCAGTAATAAATGCTGTGTATTTTCTAGATTCACAAGATAAAGGAATCTGGTGGTAGGCAGAAGAAAGATCAATGGTAGAAAACCATCTTACCCCGTTAAGGGATGCAACCATTTCATTAATTTTCAGAAGAGGGGACTGATCCACAATAATGTTATTATTAAGATGACGTACATCTACACACAATCTGATCTTGCCATTTTTCCTTCTCGTTACCACTAATGGAGATACTCAATCAGAAGCTTCTACTGTTTCAATAACACTGGAAGTAACCAATTTGTCTAATTCTTTTGAAACTTCGTCACAAACTAAAAAAGGAAAATTCCTGAATTTAGGAATTTTTTGAGAAGCATTTTCTTTTAATAACATTTTGTGTTCGAATCCTCTTAGTTTCCCTAATTGTTTACTAAAAACACAAGGAAATCACAAGGATCAAGCACCATGTATAGTTTCCCTTAATCAAGCCATCCCAGTACAGGTGGACCTTTCTTTGTTACATATTACTTACTTGTTGTTGATCTGTGTTTAAATCTAAAGGTCAACCGTCTAAAACCTAACATATCAATGCATTCACCACTGTATTCTTCAGGGTTAATATTAGAAGGAACTAAGGTGGTCATTATGTCCCTGGCGGTCTTCTGACTGCCAGGGATAATGTGGTGGTATAACCGCCAACAGGCTGGTGGTACATACCGCCACATTATGAGATTGGAGGGTTGGCTGCAGCCAACCTGCCACTTCTCCACTCATACTCCCTTAGCGGAATGAGCCACCGGGCTGAAGATGTCTATCTCCAGCCAGACAGCTGACATAGTACCACCAATGGCATTATGAGCAGGCCTACCACCATGATTTTCATGGGGTTGCTAATGCCACGAAAACCATGGTGGTATGCCCTACTGGTGACAGGAAATTCCTTCTGTGTCACCGGTAGGCAGCTCCCCCACCCCAACACTCACCGGATGCCTTCCATAATCAACCCCCACCTGATAAACAAACTAACCCCCACCCCCTCCGATCCACTCACTCACCTTCCCACCCCCTTACACGCACACACCACACAACTGACCCATCCCCCACAGCCACACACGCACACATCACCCCCCCACCCACCCTCACTACAGTCACAGCGCCCCTCACCCTACACCCCCTCCCCACATACACACACACAGACACCCACACGCACCACGCATACACCCATTCACTTACACTGACATACACGCATTCATTCACACACTGACATACACACATCATTCACACATTGACATGCACGCACTCATTCACGCATACTTCCAGACATACTCACACACATTCTTACACAAAATCACACTGACAAGCAGTCACTTCACCATTCTTACACGCAAACACTCACATGCATACAACCATGCAAACAACACAACACACACAGACACATTCAAACACACACACACACACACACACAACACCCCCTGCCCTCCCACCCTTCTCCTCTATCGGAAGCCAGACTTACCTTGGGCAAGGAGGTATTCCGGCAGGTAATGGGAAGGGGCGCCGCTATCGCCAGCAGCGTCCCGCCAGCAAAACACCACCAGGCCGTATTACTGGTCATAATACATCTGGTGGCATTCTACTGGAATGGCGGTGCTTACCACCTTCCGCCCCTATGACCACTGCCGGATTACCGCCATTATTGTGGCGGAAGTCAGGCTGTGCTCATAATATGGCAGACGGATGGTAGCCGCCATGGTGGTATGTTGGTGACCGTCACCGCAGCGGTAGGTGGTTGTTGAACCTGGCCCTTGTGGCAGGTTCATCCCCTGACTTTTTTGTCTAATTCCTCCTATTTTTTCTGACCTCTCGCTTTTGGCTCTAGGACTCTGAGCACTTTATCACTGCTGACCAGTGCTAAAGTGCAGGTGCTCTCCCATCTAGGGTTGATATGATTGCCTTATACCTAATTGGCATATTTAATTTACCTATAAGTCCCTTGTACAGTGGTATCTCTATACCCACGGCCTGTATTACTGTGTTAAATGTTACTAGAGGGCCTGAAGTGCTGCTTGCGCCACCCACTAAAGTAGCCTTTCAAACCTGTCTCAGGCCTGCTAGCGCAGGGCCTGTGTGCACAGTTTTCTGCCACAGGGACCGGGTATCTAAATTTACTTGCCAGGCCCAGAACTCCCCTTTTACTAAATGTGAGTCACCCCTAAGGTAGACCCTAGCTAGCCCTGTGGGCAGGGTGCCTTGTATGTAGAAGGCAGGACATGTGCCAGGTTGCGTGGCCTGGCCTGTCCTGGTAGTGACAAACAGATTAACCTGGTGTCTCACTGCTGCGAGTGCTGCCTTCTTATAGGATTGCATTAGAAATGCCCTGCCTTATGTTTAAGGGGTATTATCTGAATTATGAGGGGTAGCGTAGGCATGTTTGTATGGTTGTAATTGTGATAAGAAATGCTGCTTACAGGTGTAGGTGTATTATTTATTACTATTACAGAAATGCCACTTTTAGAAAGTGAACATTTCTCTTTGCTTGACTCTGGTGTTTTGCAGCTTGACTCTAATCCACTTCTGGGCAGAGTGACAGTTGGGCTTTGTGCATACTTTTCAGACAGCCTGTACACAGGAAAGGTGGAGGTGTCACAGAGGTGCATCTGCATGCTGAATAGTCTTCCTGGGCTGAGAGAAGAGAGAGGTGGGGCACAACTGCATTTGTAATGGCTGTGCCAGGGCCTCACATAACAGGGTCATTTACCCCAACTGATGTTTGGGGCCTGTGCTGGAGGAGAGAGGGGGGCATTCCCAGAACCAGTTGTAACTGGTCAGAACCTCCTCTCCCCTTTCATTGTAAGACACTGTAAAAACTGAGTATAAGTACAGGGGAGTTTTCTCCACAATTTGGAGACTCTTGGAGACATTTTGGAACTGGACACAGAAGCCTGGAAGGACTCACCAGGAACTCCCATTGACTGCTGCAGTTGTGCTGACCTATGACCTGCTTGGTCACTGTGAGGACTTGCCACTTGCTTGCATCCTCTTTGTGCTGGTCTATTGCTGGGCCCCTTTACCTGTGGGCCTTTTCCTTAGACTCTGCTCCCCAGGGGAAGTGTGCTGTGGTCCCTGACCCCTGCAACCTTGTGAAGCATGAGGAGTGCTTCAACACTCTAAAAAACTAGCGCTTTGGAAAGCGCTTCATCTTTTATTCTCTCAGCGCTTTGTGAAGCACTTTGTGAAGCGCTGGTGCCGGAGAAAAGTCACCGCCGCAGCCCGGGCAGTCTGTTTATCTTGAGTACCGGAGTCGCGCTACTCTCTGTGCTCCCGGGGCACCATCAAAAGAAGAAGATTGGAGCGAGCGTGCTCATATCGTGCCCCCAGGGTGAGCGCGCTCCGAGGAGCAGCCCCCCCGGAGCACAGGCAGACAATTACTCTGGTCCCTGCCCTCTTGGACGGCCGCTTGGATGGTCGGACAGGCCACCGCGTGTTGCTGGAGACGTCGGCGGGCATGGAGGCCTCATCGGAGGCTCCCCCGTCCCACCAGGCCCCTTTTTTGGCATTTCTGATCAGCAGGGAGAACGGAAGCCTCGCCGGATGTCCCCTCTGCCCAATGAGACCTTGACCTGTCATCAGAGACCACGGGCAGGGCGAAAGCCTCGTCGCAGGCCCCCATGCCGCAGGTCTCCCTTGGGGGCCTCCGCAAGAGTTGGGTAAGGCCCCCCAACAGTGGCCCCACAGATTAGTTCTTGGCTTTGGGCCCCCCCAGTTGGAGGGCCAGTTGAGGCCCAGAGGGGCCCATAGAGATCGTGGGCCCCAGGAGGAGCCTGTTACAAACCAGAGGGGATGCGTGACGCCCCCATCCTCTCTAATTGTTGTGCTGACTTTGGCCCCCCCCTCGTAAGGGCTGGTTGAGGCCCAGGGGGCCCCTGGAATCGCGGGCCCCAGGAGGGGCCTGCCATTAATCCAGAGGGGGTGCATGCTGCCCCCCCTCTACCCCAGAACTTTCAGGAGGCCCCCGTTTGGTGCAGAGGAGCACCAGGGGCCCCATTTTCATTCCACTGGCACTGGATGCGCCGCAAATTACAAACCAGGTACTGCTAAAGACCATATACACAACATAAGTTATTTTTAAAGACTTTATTGATTTGTTTGTTGCCTACCTGGTTTTATGATGTTTTCATATGTGTATGCAAATGTTCCTTTCATGGGCGTTTATGATATTCTTATGACAAGTGCTTTGGTGTAATAACGTGTTTCCTGACTACTGCTTATGTTGCAGAATACTAAGTAAGCTGTGTGTTATGTGTGACTACTGCTAGTTTTGCAGAGTAACTAATGTGTAATGTTCTGCCAACTGCTAAGGTAGCAGGATATTACTGATATGTGATGTTTGGTCTAATAATTGCATTGTGTACAATACAGTATATTTTCATATAAACTAGTGTTGTGTTTCCTTTGTGGTGGGGATAATGCGTCACTAGTGTTGTGTGTCTTGTGCATCCGCTTTAAACATTGCCTCTGGGTTAGGCCTGACTGCTCGTGCGAAGCTACCAAAGGGGTGAGCAGTGGTTATCTTGGACTTATAACTCCCTTGCCCTGACTAGAGTAGGTGGGCTCTTCCTGGCTGAGGTGCATACCCTAGCCAACCAGAAACCCCATTTCTAACAGCGGTATGTAACACCAATGTTATAATTAGGGCCTAAGTTTTCATCAATTTTGTATACAAAGTCAGTTCTCCATAACTCTTCATTAATTATAGTGTAAGGTGACCCAGAATCAGCAAAAATAGTTAAAGGCACAACACCAATAGTCATACGACACACTGGTTTAGGTTTAAAACACTCACCTCTAACATTTAAGACTAGATTGTTACACAAACTAGTCACTTTCTCAACATTTTCACTGTCACTAATTGTTTATTCATCATTATCCTCAACATCACAAACACATTTAATGCAATTCCTCTTTTTTTTGCACGCTTTTGCATAGTGACCTATGGTGCCGCAGTTACTGCATTTTTGTTTAGCTGCAGGACAGCTTTTCCTAGAGGCTAGAGGCTGGAGGTTCCTTGCTATCACAATATAACACTTAAGTTGCTGTTTCCGTTTTTTTTTTCCTTATCTTTTCTGTTGGAAGAGTCATAAAAAGACCTATTCCTCAGTTTGCAAATGGTATCAGTATCTTTAGATTCTTTTTTTAATGCCACTGCACATCTGCTAAAAATCTCAGCTTTGTGAACAATAGCTAAAACCTCATTGAGAGAAGAATCACCATCAACCCATAACCGTTCTTGGATAGCAGGGTTGCAAGTGTGCATAACCACTTGGTCTCTTATGAGCTCATCTTGTAAAACACCAAGGCCCTCATTACGACCCGGGCGGTTGGCGGAGAAGTGGCAGTATTACCGCCAACAGGCTGGCGGTAAAAAAAATGGAATTATGACCATGGCGGTTACCGCCATGGTCATCCGCCACTTCTCCATTCCGACCGCATCTGAGGGATAGGGCAATGGTGCGGACTCTGGGAGTGATTTTTCAGTTGGAGGAGTCCCATTCGATAACTCCTCTTCCAGTGATTATGAGGGAGGTGTTGAGGACAGTCCTACTGTCCCTTCTCAAGCACAGTCTATGCAGCGGGACAATAGCGGCTTAGACCAACCCAGAGAGAAGGTGCATGCGGCAGCAGTCACAAAGAGAGTGCTCTCTTAAGAGCTCCCCAATTTAGTTCAGCCCCAAATTCCACCACCCAAATCGTTTTGTGGAGACATCAAAATTATCCATCACAAAACCAACTGGTTTTGTAAGCCAGGCACCTGCATTTTTGGTCCTGGGCTCAGCAGCCATATAGGGAAACATACCAAACCCAGACATTTATGGAAACTAGACATCCGAGGGAGTCCACAGAGGTGTGACTTGTGTGGATTCCTCCAGGTTTTCTTACCCAGAGTACCCTGCAAAGCTGAAATGTTGAATAAAAACTCTATTTTTACTTGCGTTTCTGTCACACAAACTACAGGAATATGCTGGGATCCACACAATTCCTACCCCCCAGTGTTTCCCCACCTGTCCTGATAAAAATGCTACCCCACTTGAATGCCTGTATCTAGTGCCTGCATCAGGAATGGATCACCCTAGGGTCAACACTTGCCCTCATGTAAGGACCAACATTGACTGTTGTGTGATCTATTCCTGTCGCGGGCACTAGGCCTACCGATACAAGTGAGGTACCATTTTTATCGGGAGACTTGGGGGAACGCTGGGTGTAAGGATATTTGTGGCTCCTCTCAGATTCCAGAACTTTCTGTCACGAAATGTGAGGAAAAAGCGTTTTTTGGCCACATTTTGAGGTCTGCAAAGGATTCTGGGTAACAGAACCTGGTGCGGGCCCACAAGTCACCCCATCTTAGATTCCTCTAGGTGTCTAGTTTTCAAAAATACAGAGGTTTGGTAGGTTTCCTTAGGTGTTTGCTGAGCTAGAGGCCAAAATTCACAGCTAGGCACTTGCCAAAAAAAACGTCAGTTTTCAATGTTAAAATGTGTCCATGTTGCGTTTCCTGCTGCGGGCATTAGGCCCACCCATGCAAGTGAGGTACCATTTTTATCGGGAGACTTGGGAAAACACAGAATAGCAGAACAAGTTTTATTGCCCTTTGTCTTTCTCTACATTTTTTCCTTCCAAATGTAAGCCAGTGTGTAAAAAAGACATCTATTTGAGAAATGACCTGTAATTGACATGCTAGTTGGGCAACCCAGAATTCAAGACGTGCAAATAATCACTGCTTCTCAACACCTTATCTTGTGCCCATCTTGGAAATATAAAGGTTTTCTTGATGCCTATTTTTCATTCTTTATATTTCAGCAAATTAATTGCTGTATACCCATATAGAATGAAAGCCCATTGCAAGGTGCAGATGATTTATTTGCTCTGGGTACCTAGGGATCTTGATGAACCTACAAGCCCTATATATCACCGCAACCAGAAGAGTCCATCAGACATAACGGTATATTGTTTTACAAAATTTTACATTGCAGGAAAAAATTACAGAGTAAAACATGGAGAAAAATGGCTGTTTTTTTCACCTCAATTTCAATATTGTTTTTATTTCAGCTGTTATTTTCTAAAAGAAAACCTTGTAGGATCTACACAAATGACCCCTTGCTGAATGTTGTCTACTTTTCAGAAATGTTTATCTTTCTTGGATCCAGCATTGAGTTCACACCCATTCCTGTCACTAACTGGAAGGAGGCTGAAAGCACCAGAAATTGTGAAAATGGGGTATGTCCCAGTAAAATGCCAATTTTTTAATATGGTTTTCTGATTGTAGTCTGGGAAGATGGTGATTTTAGTGCCACAAACCCTTTGTTGATGCCATTTTCAGGGAAAAAACACAAGCCTTTTTCTGTATCCTTTTTCCCATTTGTTTGATAAAAATGAAATGTTTGCTGTATTTTTGTTAATTTCTTGGTTTCCTCCAGGGGAACCCACAAACTCTGGGTACCTTTAGAATCCCTAGGATGTTGGAAAAAAGGACGCTAATTTGGCGTGGATAGCTTATGTGGACAAAACTGATATTATGCTATACTTTTGCCATTATGCGAGTAATCCTTTCACAAACAGAAATTAATATGTAAATTACAAACGTGAAATTGATCTTGTTAACTATTTGTGCAGCAAAATTGCACTTAAGTATTATTAATGAAGCCTAAAGAGTTCTCCTTGGAACCTGGAAATGCTGCAGCGCCTGTGAAGTACTACCATAGGTAAACATTTGCTTAATCAGAAATGTAGGAAGTGTATATTTCTGAATTCGTAAATATAACGGGTAAATTCATTTGTAAACTGCATTTTTCATTATCCACACACAGATTGCCTCATGGTAAAGCCGCTTTTCACTAATATAGTCCATTCTTCATATTGAAAACGGAGTTACTAGTGCTCTTGATATCAGTTAGTTTTATAGGAATGGTTGCAATCTTATGTATTTTATGATGCACCTGATCAAATAAACTAGTTTCACTGACTGAGTAGATCCAAGACTGGCTTTAGTGTAACTTTGTGGATCACCGTCTACTTTTCAACTTTTCCATCTCGAAAAGCACACAAACTGAGGAGATTTACTCATACTTAAATTTATGCCATACGGGTGTAATTTCACATATGTGCAAATCTATTTAGGGATAATAACTCATGCTGTTCAAATCCCAAACTTGGCTTTTAACTAGTAGAGGTGCTATTTGTGCTCTACTGTCAGTTAGTTGTGCAAATCGCATTGTAATGTGAGTAATAAATTGTAAATCTTAAAATTAAATTTCACTTTAAAATTAAGTATTACGTTCAAATCTAAGAAGCGAAAATTAAAAACAACATTAAATGCACCTGCTATTGCCATTAAATGCCCCGGATGCATCATAAATCCAGCTCCAATCACATCACTAAACTATTAATGTTTTTTTTATACTATCTTAATTTGCATTGCCCAACCACCACTAAATGCACTGCAAAACACCTTAAGTCACCGTTAGATCACCAAAGATTCATAGTGAAACGAAGTAAAAATAAGCGTAACCTAATCCACAAATAAAGGAAGTGAAGGACTTATTAGCAATCATATCCCTTCTCCTGATTCCATAAGACCACATCATACCCTGATAACTATTTGCCCGAATCACAAAAGAATTGAACATCTCAGTATGCATAATATATTCGTCCCAATCCATGGGCATCTCGAATAGCACAGGAGTAAGTTCAATGTAGAGGTTATAAAATGGAAGTATCATGTTGCAGCTTACTCTGTGAGTTTGTGAAAATTCACAAACCCATGAGCTTGTGAGCTTACCCAAACTAGAGGAGTACAAAACACCTAAAGCGGGTGGAGGTAAAGCAGATAACTACCACTGCTCCCCACCACCAACTATTTCCATCTTGTAAATGCACCTTTAGTGCCCAACTAAGTGGCCGAACCTATAGTGCAGCTTTTTCTATCATATGCAAGTTTGTATACTGTGAATTAGGGTTTGGCGGAGTGTTGTATCCAAAAGAAGGGAAAAACAGAGAAGGAATATTCCTGAACACGAAGTTTATTTCCACATCAACACCAACGTCCTCACAGCTCCAAGTACAGCAACTGACTCAGGAGCCGATGAAGTCATCAGAACTCCACGCACCCAGCATTCCATAAAGGTACACTGCCCACCCCCAACGACAAATTACAATTGCACATTTTAAAACACAACACGGAGTTCACGGAGTTCCGCTATATGGAGTGGAAAAAAAGCTCCACAAATTCCGTCTAACTTTGTTCAAATGAGCAGAGTTGTGCTCAGGCACCTGTCACGCTGATTAGTGTGAGTAGCGCACTCCGCATTGCAACACGCGCACAAACAACACCACGTTGTCGCCCGGGCATTTGGCCATCTTGTTGTTCTATTCTGTGCATGGTACTGGGCCTATTTCTACTCCTACTTTATATTTGCCATCCTTACTTTATCCAACTTATCCTTCCATGTTTTACATTTATTTCCCTAGGGTATGTTTTTTTGTTGGTGTATTTTACATTTTTGCCTTTATTATTGTGTGTGACTTTTTTGTCCCTTTAATTAGTTTCCCCTAACTTCCCCTAACTTCCTAATTTCTCCCTTTTTATTCCTTCTCTACCCCCTGTCTTTTCTTTATATCCTACCCAGTGCCATGGCAGAATGTGGGGGACAAGGCAGCACCAGTGCAAGGCGTGCAGCAAGCTGGACACACTGTAGGTGCCGGCGCTGCCAAAGGGTACTGCCTTGCACCATTTTTATCTAGGTGAAAGTGGCCACTCTTGTTTTTTTGTGTAGCAGCACCTCTTCTCAATGCTAGCAGCAGGTGGCAGGCTCAGGGGTAGATATGGCTTTCAGGAGCATAGGCTGCTGTGGGTGAGGGTGAGCCGTTGCATTCGCTGATGTACTGGGGTTCGGCGCACCCAGCAGCAGATAATGTACCACTGGGCCAATTCCCTGGACTGGGAAAGAGACCTGCTCAACCTGTTGGGCGTCCAGGTTGCGGGGTGTGGTGAGTACTAGTAATTAATTATTGCTAATTTTGTTGTGTCTGATCATATAATGCTATTTGTTTTCAAATAGCATGTTGCTCACACTGAGAGGTAAATTAAGTTCATGTAACATAGCGTTTTGAATGTTATGTGATCCAATTTGAGCGAGCCAGGTGCTCTGTGCTACCTAGTTCTACTTGTTGCTGTAGGTGCTTGCTTGGGCTAATTATTTAAGAAGTTACGCTGACTCCTCTGTTATCCTGTCACTAAGATAGTGGTACTGTGGTAGTAGTAGTAATAAATATTACATATCAGTGAGTTAGCGCTCTCTTTGTCTTTCTTTTTCTGTAGCTCGCACAGTTCCAAACAATCTTCCAGTGAAATATGCATCTATGCCTTCAAAAGGGAAACTGACTGAATTGGCCCATCAAAGGGGGTTGGAATACGATTTGCAAAGCAAAGATCATTCATTGCAGTGCATTAGTATTTCCAAATGTAGTTAAGGTAATTTGGAATAGGGCTTAGATAAAGGTTTCGGAAATTAGGAATAGGTCAACTCGATTATATAGGCAATCTGATTTAGAAAAGTATGATGTCAATATGTTACTGTGTTTGCCTTTGCCTGTCAAAATGTTTTGTAGGAGATTAACTGCACCACTAATCTATTTTATTTCTTATTTCAGCACCCACAGAAAGAAGAGGGTATTAGATGGTCGGGACAAAGGGGGTGCCGCCACCAGTGATGCCGCGTTTCAAGTTCCACTGCCACCACCATCGCTGCTGCAGTGGCAGATGGCTCTGCTAGCCCCAGTAAGTTCTTGTTAATGTTATTTATTTCTCTAACTTAACATCTCCCCATTAGATACATTTTTCCTCCTTTCTTTTATACTGTGACTTTTTTTTAAATGCTCTTCGTTCATTTTAATATATATTTTTGCATTCCTGCATTATCCTTTTTTCATGTTTTTCTTGTTTCGGTAGCTGACTTTCTCCTGTTTCTGTGCTAATCTATAGCTTAAGATTTCTTCTGCTTGGTTATGCTGTCCCTCTTCCCTAACTTTATCAGACCCTGTGAACTGGTACTCTAAGACAAAAACACTAGATTAGGTAGTCTACTGTGAAGATTGCAGAGTTTGCAGACTCAAGCAAGCTGTTCTACGTGTATTTGTTGAGAAGGCTTTCTATAACATGCTCATGCTCAAATAACGAAAGAATGAGCAAGTTTATGGTGACCCCTCGCCCCAATGCTGTGTTGTATGTATTATGATTCAGTATCCCAGCAGTTTCGATGACAGTTCTGTATGGCAGGAAAGTGGTATGAGGACGGTCCCATTGCATTTGCCAAAATTGCATACCAAAACCAAACCATATATCCTTCATTGACCAGCCACACAGGCCACGGTGCCAGGGCCAGCACCTGTGCACCAGATAATACAGCACCTGAAGTGGAAGTCTCTGCGGAGGCAGAGACAGGTGATGATAAGTCACATTGCTTGGTTATTGACAATTATCACTTTACCCACTGTATTTGTTAAGTGAGCCAGATCCCACCTACCCATCATCATCAACAATCTCCCTGAGAATGGTACTTTGTAAGTGGCGACCCATGGGCCATGACCCCACCCAACTACAGCACTGCAGTGTTGGCTGTGTATTGTGTGTCTGCATCTGTTAATGTAGCATTTACAAAGCTTTCACTGGTTTTCTAACTGAAACAAAAACAAGGTATCTTTCTCTTCTCTACCAGTGTCCACTCAGTCACCCCCCCTAGTTCCGCACTCCTTTATTTGTTCCTAAGTTCTGTCCACATTTTTGGCATGTGACAACTGTTACAGCCTGGACACGTGGTTCAGACTTCATATGGCTTCTATTATGGATTTAAGGTTGTTTACATTTGACATTCATCAACTTTCACTTTCAGCTACATTGATTGACTAAGCCTAAGCTATATCATCAGGGACCCCCCCTCCACTGTATTATAGCAATACCTCCACTGTACCTACCCGGCTTTTTCCCTATATCCTACTCTGATGAAGCAGAATAATGGCTAGGGGTGTGCAGTGTGCTCCACTCCGATGGTGGAGCTAACTGAGATTTTGGAACTCCACGCTCTGCTTGGAGTTGTCCAAAAAACTCTGCTAGTCCCGCCAGCGGAGCAGAGCTCGCCCGGTGCATGCAGCAGCCCATAAATGGACTGCAGCGCACCGGAGCAGAGGAAGAAGGCAGCCGCACTGAGAGGAGGACTCAGCGGATAGAAGGAGCCCCCGGGAAGACCCAGGTAAGTCTGCTTCTCTTTTGTTGTTGTTTGTGCACACTGGTGCAAAAACAAGGACTGAAACAGCAGCTTTCATTGCCTACAGCCCTGGCCTGAATTCAGGCCAGGGCAGTAGGCAATGAAAGCTGTTGTTTCAAGCCTCTTGTGCACCTGCCTGTCCCGTGTGCAGTGCACATCAGGCATGCTGGTGCACAAGCAGCCTGGCAGTTTTCATTGCCTACGGCCCTGGCCAGGCCAGGGCCACAGGTAGTGAAAGAAAGCTGCTGCGGACAGGCCGTGCACAAGAGGCCGTCTCCTGAATGCGCCCGATCTCGGATGCGCTAAGCAGTTTCGGGACTGGCTGACCAGGCCAGACCCTGCTTAGTGCTTCCGAGATCAGGCGCATTCAGGACTACGCAGGTCATGGAACTCTGCAGAGTTCCACAGAATTTTTTTTCAGTTCTGCGGAATACCGCATAGTCGAACTCCAAGAACTTCGGCCAGGCCTACTAATGGCTTGAATAAGAATCTGTGGAGGGGGATACTCCATCACAAAGATGAGGGATATCACGTCCGCTGTAGTTCGAATTGTAATACAGCAGACAGGATATCTGTCAAATTTGAGAATGAGTAATTCCTCTGCCAAACTCCAGCCTAAATCAGTTCCTAATTCAAGTTTCCCTCTCTCATTGCCAAGCAAATGTATGTGATTTAAATAATTTGTGTTTGATAGTGAGGCCAGGAAGTAAAGAGGGATTAAGGGGGCCATTCTGACCCCGGCGGTCATGGACCGCCGGGGCCAGGGTTGGCGGGAGCACCGCCAACAGGCTGGCGGTGCCCCGCAGGGCATTCTGACCGCGGCGGTTTGGCCGCGGTCAGATGTGGAAAACCGGCGGAATCCCCCCGGTTTTCCGCTGCCCAAATGAATCCTCCATGGTGGCGCAAGTGTCTGTGATTTCGGGTTTTATGGAGTGGACACTCTGTGACGAGTGCCCAATAAAATCTATATATCTTGTTCCTTTGCCTGTACTGCAGTGAATTGTTTTTCCCACATCTACTGACACCAGACAGGATTTCTATTATCCGCATTTTATACCGGATGTGTGTGACATATGATCATAATCAGCCTCTTTGGTGTCAGGGTAGAATTAAAAGGCATTTGCAAAAGAGCAAGGGCATTGGAATCAAAGATAATATTTGTCCATTGCAGTTGCCTCAGCTGCCGACTTTAGAGAATAGCACGTTTGTACCTGATGCGCTAGCTAGCATGCTTCCAGTCATTCAGCATATCAAGAATAGACTACCTGTACTTCATCATGAATGATGCCTTATGGTTCGGACGCGGTCAGAAGTGGAAAACTGGCGGTCTCCCGCCGGTTTTCCGCTGCCCAAATGAATCCTCCATGGATGGCAAGCTGCGCCGCCATGGAGGATTCTGACACCCCATACCGCCATCCTGTTCCTGGCGGTTCTCCCGCCAGGAACAGGATGGCGGTATGGGGTGTCGCGGGGCCCCTGGGGGCCCCTGCAGTGCCCATGCCAATGGCATGGGCACTGCAGGGGCCCCCGTAAGAGGGCCCCAAAAAGAATTTCAGTGTCTGCTTTGCAGACACTGAAATTCGCGACGGGTGCAACTGCACCCGTCGCACCTTCCCACTCCGCCGGCTCAATTCTGAGCCGGCGTCCTCGTGGGAAGGGTGTTTTGCACTGGGCTGGCAGGCGGCCTTTTGGCGGTCGCCCGCCAGCCCAGTGCAAAACCCAAAATACCCTCAGCGGTCTTTCGACCGCGGAGCGGTATTTTGGAGGGGGAACTCTGGCGGGCGGCCTCCGCCGCCCGCCAGGGTGAGAATCACCCCCAAAGTGCCTGTGTGGTCCACCGGAGGAGTTTGCGGAATTCAGGCACTTTGCAATGTGGAGAGTAGCGCGGAGTTCCGGAATTCCCACACTCTGGTGTACAGCGGAGTTCGCTCAGGCCCACAAGATTGGGTTATGGCACTCTCTCACAAGTGCCACAATACTCCTGGGCCGCTAGCAAGTGAGCACAAGACTTGATGTCCGCTCACACTGCTTACGGCTGTGCCGGCAGCCAAAACTGCCGCTCACGAGCACAAGCTAATTTCTGGAGTAGATGTTCTATTCCAGATGCCACTAAATCTAGTCAAAAAGAGATTTTTAACAATAAATCTAGTCAAAAAGAGATTAGTGACTACATGTTTTCTCCAATGGACCCTGCACTTTATTTTTCAGATTGAGAAGCCTTTTTTTTAACAGGAAGAAGTGAGTCAGAGGCTCCACCTTCCTTTTCCTGTCCAGTAGGCTCCTCCCAGGGCTTCGTCAAACTCTGGGTCACTTTTCTCTTGGATTTCGAGATGGAAGGATTACTCTTTTTGTATACCTTTGGATTTATGGACTTTGTTTTTGTTGAATCACACAAGTAAGTTCAAAAACTATTATATAAGGGTGTTGTTTGTGTGCTTTGGCATGCAACAGTATTTCTTTGTACTTCAATTAGATTTTTGTATTTTATAGTGGCGGGTGGCCTGGAGTTTCAGTAAAGGCCTAGTTATTATTTATTTTGCATTTAATTGATTTTTCATCTTTTCTAAGGGAAAACTGCTGAACTGCTTAGTACCTTTTCTACATGTTTGCAACATTTGCAATATTATTTTAATATGTGGCCTAGATTTTCAAAGGGCCATCTAGCCTGTAGGAGTCAGCACTAGCAGTCATCAGTGTATGAAAGTAATGTTTTAGTGGTACACGTTTTTAAAACGTTATTAAGGTCAGGGATGGCATTGGATTAATCAAAGATGTTGGCTATTTGCATGTCATGTTTTTTTTGTTGCAAAAAGTGTATATGTTCTGGGGTAATATTTGATGATAAAGGAAGATGTGTGTTGTTGTGATATTTTTATAACTTGGTTATTTTTCATGTTTTGCATTGTTGAATTAATGTTGATCACTATTTTCAGTGTTACCACTGCCATGCTTCCTTATGACCAGTGTGTGTATGTGTTTGTGTGTGTGTTTGTGTGTCTGTCATCATCCACCATTTCTCTTTGTTCTCCATGCAGTGTAACCGGAGGCCATTCTCTGTCCATAGGCTTGCATGTTTTCTTTGCTCTCCATGCCTCCTTGTTCACAGTTGTGATTTGACCATGTGACTGGTGCCCATTTTGTCCTTCCAGCCAGTGTTCCTTTGCCATAGGCTTGCATGTGTTCTTAGCTCCCCATGCCTCCTTGTTTACAATTGTTGTTGTTTGACCATGTGGCTGTTGCCCATTTTGTTCATCCAGCCAGTGTCCCTTTACCATAGACTTGCATGTGTTCTTTGTTTGCCATGCCTCCTTGCTGGCTGGCTGGCAGCCATTGTGTCCATCCAGCCAGTGTCCCTTTACCATAGGCTTGCATGTGTCCGTTGTTTGCCATGCCTCCTTGTTCCTTGTTGTTGTTGTTTGACCATGTAGCTGACTGGCAGCCATTTTGTCCATCCAGCCAGTGTCCCTTGCCATAGGCTTGAATGTGTCCTTTGTTTGCCATTCCTCTTTGCTCGTTGTTGTTGCTTTTGGACCATGTGGCTGGCTGGCTGGCAATCATTTTGTCCATCCAGCCAATGTCCCTTTACCATAGGCTTGCATGTGTCCTTTGTTTCCATATCTCCTTGCCCCTTGTTCTTGTTTTTTGACCATGTGGCTGGCTAGCAGCCATTTTGTCCACCCAGCCAGTGTCCCTTGCTGTAGGCTTGCATGCATTCTTTGTTTGCCATGTCTCCTTGCAGAGAGAAGGCCTTACAGTCAATCAATCAATCAATCACTTGTGAAGCGCGCTACTCACCTGTTAGGGCCTCAAGGCGCTGGGGAGGTTTGCTACTGCTCTAATAGCCAGGTTGTGAAGGTCAGGAGGTCCTGGGTCAGACATAGTTCGACGGGGAGGGAGTTCCAGGTTTTGGTGGCGAGGTGAGAGAAGGATCTGCCGCCGGCTGTGGTACGATGGATGCGGGGGACGGTGGCGAGGGCGAAGTTGGCAGAGCAGAGCTGGTGGGTGGGTGCGTGGAAGCTGAGATGCTCGTTGAGGTAGGCAGGGCCTGCATCGAGGAGAGCTTTATAGGCATGGATGAGGAGTTTGAAAGTGATCTGCTTCTTGACGGGGAGCCATTGTAGGTCTCTGAGGTGGGCTGAGATGTGTTTGTGGTGTGGGATGTTGAGGATGAGGTGTGCGGAGGCATTCTGAATACGTTGAAGTTTCCTCTGGAGCTTGGCCGTTGTTACCGCGTAGAGTGCGTTGGTGTAGTCCAGTCTGCTGCCGACAAGGGCTTGGGTGACCATTCTTCTGGTTTCGACGGGGATCCATCTGAAGGTCTTCCGAAGCAAGCGGAGGGTGTTGAAACAGGAGGATGAGACAGCTTTGACTTGCTGGGTCATGGTGAGCGATGAGTCTAGCTTAAACCAAGGTTGCGTGCGTGGGTGATCGGTCCTCCAAAATCTTTCCCTTGTGCATTTTAGTGCTACTGCCAACCCAGAGCTTAAGATGGCCCAAAAGAAAGTTGCTCCCATGAAAATAGCCAGTGAGAAGAAAAAGTACCTTTCTGCCAGTGGTGTACCAACCGCAATCTTTTTATGGAGACGTGTATCTGCCACACAGGGAGGAACCTGGGAGCAGCACTCCTGCATCAACAGTACCACCCAAATCTAAGTCCAAGACCATGTCTGTCAGTGAGGCAGCCACTGCAATCATGGTGGTGCCGACGAGTAGTGGCGTTAAATTTGGATGTGTCCCTTCCACAAAGTAGTAACCAAATAGTTTCAGTAAACGGAGCAAAGTAGACAGCAGTCGCAGCCAGCAATAGTAAATCTTCTGAAAGTTGGAGCAGAACAGGAGATAGAGCTTCCTGCAGGGAAAGAACCTCCTATTTTAGAATCAATGGCTCCCAGATCTATAGCAATGAAAATGAAAAGAAAGGGCAGTACTCCAACATCTTCTCCAAGCACCATTTCTAATGATAATTAGATCAGTCCAGGAGACGCCAGGAGAGGCAAGAGTTCCAGAAAGCCTTAAAATTATGGAAAAAATGATGATGAGGAGGATGATGATGATGATGATGAGGAGCCAGACATTGAGGAAGATGGCACAGAGGAGTCTGACATTATCCAACCTGCTGTGAGGGATGTGGCACAGGCATCACCGTCAGCTCCCATATTTGTAAGTACCCAGCTGAGACCTGCACCACCCCATACCTCTGTAGAAGTATGCACTGCAGAGAGGCAACCAACACACCCATCTACCTCCAGTTCTTTTTGAGGCATTAGCAGTGGCCCAATAAGAAAGTACTCCTCCCCAGTTTTGGACTTTTTTACGATTAGCAAACAGGAGGAGGACATTGCCATATTCTCTATTTGCCATGTGAGTGTTAGTTGAAGTAAGCCTGGTTAACATTATGGTACTGGAGGCCAGACGACCCCTATGAAAAAACATCATGCATTACGATGGGAGGAGCACCTTAAATAAATGGCTGAACATGGTTGTGGTGGGGAGAGTCAGGAAACATCAGCTACAACTGGCCGAATCATGGTGGAAGGTGAGGGAGAAGAGGGTGAAATCCTCAAACAAAGCAGCCCCTTCCCCAGCAGTGCACCAGAATCACCTTCCTCAGCGACCTCACAATGGCAAAGGAAGACTCAGTGTCAGATTGAGACACCATGGCATATGGTGACTGCACCAAGATGCACATTGAGTCTACCACCTCCTACATTTCAAAAGTCACCTGCATCAGTGGCCCCACAAAAAAAGAACTCCAGGCATGTTTAGGCAGGAGGGACCATACAACCGCAACCACCCAATGGCACATTTGTACAATGGGAAGCTGGCAAAATTGTTAGCGCTCAACCTCCTCCCTTTTTCTTTTGTGGAAGGAGTGGGATTCTTAGAGTTTGTGGCAGCCATTTGCCCAAAATGCAAGGTTCCAAGTCTGACCTACTTTGCCAGAGTTGTTGTTCCAGTGCTGCATCTCGATGTGCTGTAATTGGTTGGGCAAGCTTTGCAGCAAAGTGTTGTCCACACTATCCACCTGACGACAGATATGTGGGCCAGAATTCAGGCGACTGATTCCATGTGCATCACTGCACACCGGATCTCTTTTGTGGGGGTAAAGCAAAAGCTATCTACATGTATTAGCCCTGAAGACATTTTTAAACACTCTCAGTGGTGTGCAACAGTAGCCAGTCTGTGACTTAGAGGTCTTCGAATTGGATTTGCTGCCACGGACAATGCTAGTAACATAGTCAAGGCCATGGCAGAGGGTGGCTATTTCAGGGTCCTGTGTTTGGTGCACTGCATCAACCTGGTTGTGGAATACTTTCTTAAAAAAGAAGACATAGAGGGTTATTACAACTTTGGAGGAGGTGTTAATCCGTCCCAAAAGTGACGGTAAAGTGACGGATATACCACCAGCCTTATTACGAGTTCCATAGGATATAATGGACTCGTAATACGGCTGGTGGTATATCCGTCACGTTACCGTCACTTTTGGGACGGATTAACACCTCCTCCAAAGTTGTAATAACCCCCATATTCAGCAACATAGTGACCACCTGCAGACACATCCGCTCTCATTTATCCAGTCTTTTAAAGTCCGGAAATAGTTACAGACTATTCAGCATGGTAACAGAGTACCACTTAATGCCCTAATACAGGAGGTGCTAATATGTTGGAATTCAACCTATTATATGTTGCAACATCTGTTTGAGCAGAACAAACAGGTCAATGAGTATATCATTCGAAGAGGAGTGGATGCAATTGGGAAAGCTATGACTACGGATGTGAACAAATGGGGCCTCATCAAATTCCTCACACAGCTGCTGCTCCCTTTTGAGGTTTTCACATAGGAAGTTAGCAAGGATGACAGTACAATGGGCCAAGCTATCCTGTTATTGCATCTGCTACAACAGCAGGTAACGAAGGTGTCTGAAAGCTGCAAAATTACATTATCTCCTCCAAAGAGTACATCTGTGCCACTCTACTTGATCCACGCTACAAAAAAATGATTTCCAATTTCATTCCTTTTTTTTAAGGGGGTGTTTCACAATACAAGAGGTGGATTGTTGAGCAAGCAGGAGAACTGGAAGAAGAATGGCTGGAACTTAGAGTCTCCCTCCGCAGGTCTGGGGTGCCACTTTCAACTTTAAGAGAGGGCAGTCTTGTCTCACATCCACCTATACCACCAAGAAAACCAGTGACAACAATGGCTTGGTTTCAAGTGGCAGGTCTTAAATTCAGTGCAGAGGTGAAGACATAAGTGGTTGAGCAAGTGACGGCACCAATGACCATTCAGAGTATGTTCCAGGAGTATTTGGATGACCTGGAAGAGGTGTACGTGGAACAAAACCCATTGGTGTATTGCAGTGGTTCCCAAACATTTTCGACCCACGGCTCCCTTGATCTATTGGCCACTGGCTGCGGCTCCCCATTATGTTACTTTTTGTTGGCGGGTGGGGGATGTAAGCCTGGCCTAGGGAGTACATCCATTTTTCTCCCTGAAAAGAATTGGGATGACGCCAATGAAGGTATTGTAATTCTATATATAACTGTAAAAAATAAAAATGTAACAGTTGTTTAATTACAGCATGCATAGGGTTTTTTAGTAAGGGGAAAATATTGGTTGACGGTAACCCTAGTAAAATGGGCAGGTCTCATTTTTATGTAGTTATAACATAACTGTTTAAATATTGTTAAATGTAGAATCCCTTTATTTGTGTTTAACCACCAGAGGGCGCTCAAGGACAAAATTAAAAAAGAGCTGCTACAACTGAGTAGTTTTATTTTGTACGAACTGGCCCAAGGGCTATAAATAGCTCAGTGGTTCCCAAACTGTGTGCGGCGCCCCTGGCTAGTTTTGATGGCGCACCAGCGAGCCGCGGCGCACAGATTGGGAACCACTGGTGTATTGGTATGGGAAGATGCGCCAAAGGCCAGAGCTCAGCAGGCTGGCAAAAAAGTTTCTGGCTTGTCCTGTAGCCAGCACGTCTGCTGAACGTGTGTTCAGTGCAGCTAGTGTGGTTGTGAGTAAGAACAGTCTCTCTCCTCACAATGTGGAGAGATTAACCATGATCAAAATGAACCAGCATTTTATACCACCTGATTATACTGTTCCCGAAACACCACAGGAGGAGAAAGAGGATGATTTGTCAGAATCAAGTGTGTTAGCTAACCAACTTCTCGGTGAACTACCATAGTTTGAGGACAACCTCTACTTCCCAGACTGAGTATGCTAGTACCACCATAGAACTTTTTCATTATTTCTTGTTAAACTTATTTTTTTCTTTCTTCCTTTGCAGATAAAAAGCTAGTGCAACATTATGTTTGCCTCAGATTTATCCTTGTCCACCATTTTATAGTTACATATAAGCCCGAGTTGAAGTTGGACCCCTGTGCAGTGAAGAAGCCCCCAAATACTCTTCCTGACAATGGGGATGATGCCTGCCTCCCTCACTTGCCATTGCCTATCCAATATTTTTACATCACCTAGCAGGGCTGCCCTAGAAGATAATTGATTAAAAGACTGCCAATGACACATTCCAGTGTGTTGATATCATGAAACAGAAGATATTTTTTTCAACCACCGAGCTTGGATTGGAAGAGGTAACTACTAAGTAACTATTGCTTCAAAGAGGGGTGATATAGGGAATGATTGTGAATTTGTGAGTGGTGACTGATTTATGTGGTGGTGGCTGACAGTGAGAGAAGGAGTTTAACAATTTTGTAAACTTGTTTTTGATGATTTAAGTTTGGGGGTTTATGGGTTATCATTTTTTCCTGAAACTGATTGGCCTTTCAAACTTAATGAAATTTATCTGCAGGGCCCATTCCTTTTTTCTAATTCCTCTGACCAGCCTCTTTAGTTACCAAACACAAATCTACACAACATACTTTAGTTCTGTTTCTCTATTGGTTCTTCAACAGCAGTGCACTTCACAGGTCTATCTTGCTTGGTTTGGGACTGGGGCGAAGCTACTGAGAATCTGGAGGAGGAGGATGGAAGGACTCAGGGTGGGACTAACTCAACAGCTAGAAAGAGAAAGTTATCGACTTCAAAGAAAAACGATTATGATGATGAAGAATCTGAGGCCTAGTACTCACTCAGCTCTGTGAACTGGAGAGAGGTGTGTTGATTTGCAAATGCTGCTGAGTGTGTGTCTTCTACATTGCTGACTCAAGCGTGAAACCCCTCTTATGTTCTTTCTCTGCTCTGAGTCTTCTTGATACACTCCTGTCTCCTCATGAAGGTTATCTTGCTTCCTTTTGTCCTTCTCCTTTACTCTATAACACAGCCAGTGTTTCTTTCAATACACAGGCCTACTCCTAGTCCTCTCCTGCATGAACAAAACTATTGGTAAAGCTCAAGACTCCAGCTTACTTACTGGACAGGTTCTGACAGGCACCCAAGAGTGACATACATTCCAAGAATAATGGAAATACATCACCCAGTTTGGCAATACAGTATCATTTTAGTATTAATACTCATATTTTTTAGAACTGATCGGGTTAAATTCAATCTTCCATAATTTGTATATTTCAAAACTAGAAGACATAACATTTGAGATATACTATCGTGGGTCTCTCTGGGGTAGAAGGACTGTTTGCAATGCATTTAACTGAACTGTGTCATACCTATCCCTTCATTTTCATCCACAACAGATTGATGATGGTGTGCTGCTCAGTGCCCGATGAATATTGTTGTAGTTTCTTTTGTGTAGTGTTTTTCTTTGTCATACTGTTCCCCAAAATCCCCTTTCCCATCCATTCATCGAGCCTCTAACCCTCTTCCCCTGAACTGTGTGATTTATTTAGGTGTGGCTTAATTTTACACAATAAATGAATCACACACTTGCTGAGGCGAATGTGGTGTTAGCAATACCAACTAACTGCATGACCTTCTAAGCTTTTATTACCTGAGTAATATTCCACAAGAGCCCGACAAACATCGTCATTCATGCCTTGTGTGTGTGTTTGGTAAACGCTTAACTACTCTTGAGTCTGGGCACACTTCTGACTCCATGACATCATTTCCTAAGATTAGTTTTACAGCTCTCCACCACTGCTCAGAAGAAATTGATATTGCTGGATTTTATTAACATATGAGGTATTCTTTGCTGTGCCTAATGCTGTCATTGTGGTATTCCAGTTTCTGCCTTCCTAAAGGTATGATATGTGACCGACTAACTCTTTGTTTGCTTTCAATTTAGCTGACAGTAAAGGATAACCTTTTGATTAATCCTGCAGTAGGAGTTCGCATAGGTGGGAGTGGCATCTTCTGTCTTCCTTGTTAGTGCGCTAGCCTGCTACTACTATTACCTACCACCCCCTTAAGGTGCCACCTTAGGAAAAACCCTGCAGTAAGAATACTCCTTCATTTCATCTTTTCAGATAGGAGAAGAACTGTGGATTGAAATGAACTTGTTTAGTTAGTAATTAGCTCCTACTAAACAAGATGTTGTCCATGTGTACTCGGTTTTGGTAGGCAAAATAGGCAATGGCAATCATCCCCTAGTGGTCAATATATAGTTGCAGAGGGGCAATAGAGCAAGGGCATAAGTAAATGACATACATTTTTTTTTTATCAGATTAAAAAATCAGGCTACACTAAAGTACAGAAATGCAAACTAAAACATCAAACTAAAGATTTGAGGCACAAACGAAGTAAAACAAATATCCCCTTTAATTATTTACTAAACGAAAACCGTCAATCTCCACCCACAACAGTCTCACCCCTTTCCACGTACAAATAATAACCCTGTCTCCAAAAAGTCCAGTGAAAAGTCCAAGTCCATCCCAACTCCCTCCTCAGACCTCTCCATCCACAACAAGTCCCTCCCACCAAAACAATTTTTTTTTTAAAAAGGGCTTAGAAGAGGACACTGTCAATATGGGTCTGGAGATGGTCCAGGCTGATTAATTCTGGTGAGCTGGCTCGCTATGTGGTCCATCTGCTGCAGGATGCGGTTCAGCAATGCCTTGGAAAAGGAGGGTGCAGTAGCAGGTGCAGTAAGGGATCCTGACTGCTGGCATCAGCAATGTACTGGCTGGCTGGCTGAGGTGCTGCTCCACTGGGTTCTGGATCTGAGGCAGCTATTTTGGCGTCTTCCTCCTCCAGGACCACCAGCTGCCAATATTTGGCCTGGATGTTCCCCAGCCTCTACTGCCACAGAAAGGCCACTATCTCCTGTATGGTTAATGGTGCTCATTGAGCAGGGGTACCTATCTATCAAGGAAAAAAAAATATGTAAAAAATTGTAAACAATGCTTTGAACAAACACTTCTTCAAAAGTAAGTAGTGGGTGACACAGTAGTACTACATTGCTCGTCCCCCAGGGACATCAGAATTTGATGTGGTTATGATTTGGAGAGTAACAAGGCCATTTTTTTATTGATTTACCCAGACATGCCTCACGTAAAAAAATATTGACTGTCTGGTAGAAAAGAATTAAGGCAGAATAACACCAGATTAAAAAATCTGTGATTCCATTTTTTTTCTTTTAAAGGCTTTTCTAGTAACTAAACAGACACATTTAGTGGAAAAATAAAAATGAAAGACCTCTCATTTATGATGAGTAAGACATTATGTACAATGTATTACAAGTTGTTGTGCCAAATTATTAGAGGCATGCTAGCTAGCGCTTTGAGCACTTTGCTACTGTCTGTAGCTAGGGCAGCTGTAGCTCACAATTATCTATCTTTAATTCCAATGGTCTTGCTCTTGCCCAAATGCCTTTCACTTAGGTTCTACCCTGACTCCAAAGAGGCAGATGAATAAATAAGATGAGTCAAACATGTCATGTATAAAATGCGGATATATTTATCCTGTCTGCCGAAGTAGATGGTGGGGAAAATGATGCACTGCACTACATGGAAAGTAACGGGTTATATACATTGTATTTGGCACGTTCGTCACAGAGTCTCCCTTACACCAAACTTGAAATCAGATCGGTAATTTACTAGTCCCACTTTACTCACTGGCCTTGCCCATCATCACAAATTCTTTCCAACAAATTCATTCGCTGGGCAGTGAGGAAAGGAAACGTGACCTACTTTACCGCAGAGTAACGCAGGGGGATTAGACAGTTAGGTAGAGTTTTTGCTATAGAAGAATAGAGGGGTGTCACTGATCATCAAATCATCATGTGCCTAAGCTTTTGCTTATTCAGTCGCAATATAGCAAAAGTCTAAAGGGAAAAATCTGAGTAGGTATAAAATAAATCTGTTATGGGAATGCTGCACTGCACTTCTTCGGTCATGGGTAGAAAAATGCCATGGGCGGAGAGGGGGTTGATGAATGATGATGGGATATATATATCCCTCATTTAACAAATACAGTCAAGGGATTAAAACACAAACTAAATACCTACAATTTTAACCATAGCTTAAATGCCCATAAATGATAAATTACAAAGCAAGCGAAGTAGGTGAGCAGCATGCCCCTCTACAGAAGAGCTCCCTTCTTTATTCATCCAAGCAAATATTCAACCATCCTTTCATTCATCATACTATATTCACCCATAGCCAAGATGATTTAAGCTTCACTTTCTCTCATCCAGTCTTTCACCCAAATTCACGATCCTTTATCCATCCCTTCAGTACCCACTATCCACCCTTTCTTTCTCTCATCCTTTCAGCCACCCATCCATTTACCCAATACTCACCCACACATCCTTTTTCATCTACACATGCATTCTTTCCTTTCACCCTTTTCAACCCATCCGTTCTTTTAACCATCTGTTCTTTCACATTTCCACGAAGCCATCATTTTTAGCATGCACTGTGTGTGCTTTTGCTGAGTTGCAGGTAAAAGAGGCCATAAGTAACTGAACCATCACTGTATCTGTAATGTGGGGGGGTTCATAAATCTGATCACGACAAAGCCCTTGTAGCTAGTGAGTAATAGTAATTGCCTATAAGCAAACAATGTGACTTACCATCGCCTGTTCCTGACGCAATGTCTCCCCCTGATCTATCTGTTCCTGCAGCGGTGGAACTTGAGCCAACTCCACTGGTCACACTGGTCGGTGTGGTTAGAAAAAAAACAGTATACAGCTTTTAGAGGCCAAGTACACCTCCCCTTCTTAGTTTTTTTAATCAAACAAATGTAACCACAATGCATCATTATAGCTGCAGACCTGAGGTATCTTCTGTCAAAAAATATCACTCTGGGCATTTTGTTGAAATGTTAGAAAAGCCAGGTAGTCAAGCCAACCAAAAGCTTTGCATAATGGAGGGGCAGAGCTATAGCCTATGATGATGTTGATGCGCAATGAAGGGGTGGAATACAAAAGGATCAATGAAAGACAGAAAAAAAGATAATGCAGGGATAAGAAAAAATTTATAAAATTTGGATATGGGAGTTGGAAAAAAGAGAGACAGTATAAAAAAGTAAACAAGGCAAAATTAAAAGTAGTATAAAAGTGGGGAGAGGTAAAAGTTAGGGAAATAATAATTATAATAATATTAATATTAAATATTAGAGCTCACAGGGATAAGCAGAGCCATCAGCATCGGTGCTGGGCGTCGGCCACTCCCAGCTCCTGCCGGACCTATTGTATAACATACAAATGCAATTACATAGTACTTAAATCGGATTGCCTATGGTACTTGCATGATTGTCTATTGTTGATTTGGCTATACTCCTAAAATCCCTATTCCAAATTTCCTTAACAAAAACTACATTTGGAACTAATGCATTGCAATCAAAGATCTTTGATTCTGTTCTCAATATTCAACCCCCCTAATTGACCAACACAATCTCTCTTTTTTGCAATGCATACATACTCACATCACTGTGAAATTGCTTGGCACTGTATGAGCAACATAGAGCCACCAAGAACACTAACTCACTAATATCACTAATTCACTATGGAAACAGGAGGACAGAATAATCTGTGTTGCAACTGTTTCCTAAATAAACAATCAGCCAAAGTAAGTGCCTACAAGTACGATCATGTAGTGCCGAGCATATGCCTAGCTCTAACTGGATCACATAATAAATAATATTCTTAACATCAACTAAATGTAACTTCCCAATGAGTGCAAGCTGCATGCCATTCGTAAAGAAAAGTTAGCTTTGTAGAACACAAACACAATAATATATTACTCACCCAGCCCTGGAACCACGATGCCTAGCAGGTCGAGCAGGTCCTGCTCATGGTTGATTAGATCCACCCAGTGGAGCGTCAGCTGCTGGGTGGTGCACTGGACCTGGGCGGTGGCCCTGAAACACCGGCCCACCCTAGCCCAACACAGCCGATGCTCCCCCAGGGGGTAACTGCTGTGAGGCTTGCTGCCTGCTGCCAGCATAGAGGGGAGATAGCACTGCACATAAAAGACCAGTGCTGCCACCGCCTCCTCAGAAAAGATTGGGCGGTCTGCACCCCCTTGGTGGCGCTGATGCCCACAAAGCTGTCTGTCTGGGGGCACCTGGTGCTGCTGCTCCCCTGATTGCCAGTGCCGCCTTGCTCTGCCAGGGTGCTGGGTGAAGAAGAAAATAATTTATGGGGAGAAGGAAGAAAAGGGGAAAAAAAGGCCACAAAAAAGCATGACATTTTTTTAACAAACTCAAAAATACAGAGCCACAAAAAGAGACACTAATAAAATAAATGAAAATAAGGGGTAGAATAATTAGGAGGGTTGAGGTTTGCAAAGATAATTTGGGGATGAAAAAAAGAGGCCAAGGCCCATAAACAGAGTTAAAAACAAGGTGGCCATGCCCATGTGAATCGCGCAGTGTCATTTGCATGTAATTTTGAACGCAAGTCCCTTCCAATCATTGCTTTTGACGTCAAACATGAAAGGGCGTGACAGAGAACTCTACCCGCTCGCAGACGTCCGGAGTTTTTTTTCTACTTCAAAAAGTTGCGTGTAGCGCATCTCTGTACACTCCGCCCAGGGCTAATCATCACATCAAAAATCCCAATGGCCCTAGGGGACCAGCAGCAATATACTTATAATGTGCCACTATGTAATAAAAAAAAAACTGTTTACACAGAGCATTCTTTACAATTTTCTTTTTTAATTTTTTCCCTTTCTTGATATAGCTACTCCTGCTGGGCCACTACCACCACCGACCTGACAGAAGATCATGGCTCAGGTCCGATGGTAGAGGCTGGAGGTCACCAGAGCACACAACCAGCAGCTGGTGCATGAGGAGGGCCCAGCACATGCCCCTGCTCCTGGACCTCGGCCATTTACACCACCCAATCACCTGTGCCTCCAGTGCTGCCCGTAGCTTGGAACTGCCTGTCCCCTGCTATCCCCCTTTCAGACTGGCTCCACCTTTGACATGTGATGTGTGAGCTGGCACACTTGAACCATAGGATGGCAGGCCTCAAGGCTTGTATTCAACATCTGGAGACCCTCGTAGATAATACCCTCTATTAGTCTTTTTTTTGATGAGAGGGAATTGTTGTGGGTGGAGATGTGGGAATTAGGGAATGGCCTGTTGTAGATAGAGAGGGTGAGTTTGACATTTTTTTATTGATATTTATTTGTTAGGGGACATTTTTACAATCCACTTTATGTCTTTTTTTGGTGTTTTCATTTTAACTTTGCTCTGATGCCTTTTTGCACAACCTGTCTTTTTAATCTATTTCTCTAAATGTATGTCAGTTAGAAGGGTATGCTCCATTCCCTATATTGCCTCATAGAATTATAGATAAATAAGCACTTATCCCATCTGCAGTCGAAGTTAGTTAGGTACTAAGAAAAGTAGTTCACTTCACCCCTTAGTTCTCTTACCAGAATAGAAGAAGTGATGGCTGGCAGATGCTTCCTCTGTCAAGTTCCAACACTTTACTGGAGGGTTTCCCAGGGTGCCTTCTTTACGGTAGTGGTAGTGCGCGAACAGGGAAGGCATCACAGCGAGATCCCAATCCCACCTAGTTGATCTCTAACTGTAGTATTAATCAAAAGGAAAATAGGCAACTAAATTGAAAGAAAATCAAGAGTTAGAAGGTTATACATACACATTTATATTATAGCTTTATAAAGACTGAGAACAGACTACTATCAACATGACACATAGCAAAAACTAGCAATAGTAAATTATTCTGAGCAATGGTGAGTATGGAATTTGAAAACCAAAGTTATGAAGCCCTTATCTCAGGAAAAATGTACTCAAAGTATGTCCTCTGTAGTCGATGGTCACGTGTCTGATCTATTTGGTGTAAATGAAGTCACACCTGAATAAATCACACATCCTGGGGGAAGAGAGTTAGGCATTTGTCAAATGGGTGGGAAAGGGGAATATGGGTAAAGGTGTAACAAAGACAAACACAACACAACAACAATGTTCATCAGAGCGATGAGCAGCACATCATCATCAATCTGTTGTGGAAGGAAATGAAGAAATGAGAATGACACAGTTCAGTGAAATGCATATCAAACAGCCCTTCTGCCCCAGCAACCCACGTTATAGATATCTAAAAGTTCTGTCATCTAGGCTTGAAAAAGTCAAATTATAGAGAATTGAATTGAA
Source organism: Pleurodeles waltl (assembly GCF_031143425.1). NCBI lineage: Eukaryota > Metazoa > Chordata > Amphibia > Caudata > Salamandridae > Pleurodeles > Pleurodeles waltl. The sequence continues at coordinate 882,561,115 of NC_090443.1, forward strand.
CCCACGCAGTTGTAAAAAATACGATTGTTAAAAGAAAAATTATACTGTATTGCCAAATTGGGAGGTGCATCTGCATTCTCCTCGGAATGTCTGTCACTCTCAGGTACCTGTCTGAACTGGTTAAGTAGGTAGGCAGGCGTGTTGTACTCAGCATTTGCCTTTCGTTTGTGTAGGAAAGGAAAAAGCCTATGAATTATAAAGCAGAAACTGTATTGTGGAGTCAAGGAGAAGGACAGAAGGAAGGTAAGCTTCATGAGGAGTGTACCAAGGAGACTCAGTGGCAGAGTGAAAAACAAAAGGACTCAGAGTTTCCCTTTTGCCACTGATACAACACACACACTCATCAGCATTTCCAAAATCAACACACCACTCTCCATTCCACATGGCAGAGTCATGGTTTCCATTAGAAGTCGATAACTCCCTTCTTCTAGCTGTTGATGAGATAGTCCCACCCTGAGTCTTTCCATCCTCCTCCTGACTTCAAGTAACTGTGTCCCAGTCCTGACCTGAGCAGGAGAGATGTGTAGTACACTGCTGTTGGAGAACAAGTAGAGAAACAGAATTGCAGTATTTTGTATAGATTTGTGTTTCGTAAGTAAAATGACTGGTCTCTGAAGAACCAGAAAAAAGGAGTGGATCATACAGTTACATTTTTGCTAAGTAAAGTTGTAAATGCCAATCACCTTCCGGAAAAATGATAACCCATCAGGCACCAAATATGATCAAAATCAAGTTTACTATCAATTAACTAACTAACACCTATCCTCGCTGTCTGCCACTATAAAAATAATCAATCTGAACTCACACTCACTCACTCATGGGCGCAAAAGTTGTAGTTAGGCGTAGTTACCTCTTCCAATCCAATTACGGGTAGGTTAGGTGCACAGTTGTATCGTTGACGCAGGCAACACATTGGAATTTGTTATTTGCAGTCTTGCAAATAAGTGATCTACCAGGGCAGCCCTGCTAAGTGATGCAAAAGAAGGATAGGCATGCAAGGGAGGCAGGCATTGTCTCCAATGCCATGAAGGAATTGTGGAGGTGTCTTCACTGCGCACTGGTCCAACTCCAATCCTGCCATATATGTGACTAAAAGAATGTAGGGCAACATAATGTTCCACTAGTTACTTTCAAGTTCAACAAAAAATAATTGAAAAGTTCTATGGTGGCACTGGCATACTCAGTCTGGGTATTAAAGCTCATCCTCAAACTCAGGTGGATCACCAAGAAGTTGGTCAGTTAACACACTTGATTCTGACTAATAATTCTCCTCCTCCAGTGCTATTTCAGGAACTGTATAATCCTTTTCACTGTACCTTTTGCTCCAGTTGCACTGAACACACACTCAGCAAACACACTAGCTACAAGACAAGCCAGATAATGTATTGCCAGCCTGCTCAACTCAGGCCATTGGCAGATCTTTCCATACCAATACATCAATGGGCTTTAATCCACATAGACCCCTTTTTGGTCATTCACATACTCCTGGAACATCCTCCGATTGTTCATTGGTGCTGCCACTTGCTTGACCTCTTTTGCCTTTGCCTCTTCACTGGACTTAAGACCTGCCACTTGAAACCAAGCCAATGCAGAGATTGAGTCTGATTCTTCTGTTGCTGTTATTGCCGGTATTCTTGTTTATGGTGTTGGCTGCTGTGAGACAAGACTGCCCTCTCTAGAAGTAGAAGGCAGCACCCAGAACTGTGGAGTGGAACTCTTAGTTCAAGACATTCTTTTTCACGTTCTCCAGCCTGCTCAACAATCCACTGCTTGTATTTTGAAACATCCCCTTCAGAAAAAGAAATGAAAGTGGGCAATTTGTTTTGTACCATGGATCAAGTAGTGTGACACAGATGTACTCTTCGGATGAGATGATATCATTTTGCAGCCTTGCATTGCAAGCCAATTGAAAGATTAAGCTCTCAATGAAGGCATGCACTTCTTGGTTTTCATTTACACCTGCAAGTGTGAACCTTTCAGATACCTTCTTTAGCTGGTCCTGTAGAAGATGCAACAACTGGCTAGCTTGGCCCATGGTACTGTCCTCCTTGCTAACTTCCAGTATGAAAATCACAAAGGGGAGTAGCCTGTGTCAGGCATTTGACTAGGCCCCATTTGTCCTTTGTCAGGGCTTTAACCTGTATTCGGATAGCACACTGAATAATTCACCACTTCTTTCGGGCATTAAAAGAATGGCTGAAATGAATGCAGATTTGTTTGTAGGTGGTAGTATGTTGCTAACTATGTCTTCTTTTTTGACAAAGTGTTCCACAACCAGGGTAATGGAGCGCGCCAAACGCAGGGCCTTGAATTAGCCACCATCTGCCATGGCCTTGACTACGTTACTGCCATTGCCTGTGGCAACAAATCCAATTCAAAGACCTCATGGTCGCAGCCATTCATACACCTTGCTGTGAAATGTATTCATGATGTTTGCCACTGTTTGTGATTTCTGCATAGAAACTATGGCTACTGTTGCATGCTGCTGAATGTCTTGAAACCTTCTTCAGGGCCAAGACATGTAGATAGCTTTTGCTTTACCACCTGCAAAAGAGATCCTGTTTGCATTGCTGCACATGTAATCAGTCACCTGACAACTGATCCACATGTCTGTCATCAGGTAGATAGTGGGGACAACATTTTTCTGCAAAGCATGTCCATCCAATTGTAGCACATCATGAGGCAGTGCTGGAACAGGAGCTCTGGCAAAATAGGTTGGAATTAGAACCTTCCATTTAGGGCAGATGGGTGCCACAAATTCTAAAAAATCCCACTCCTTCCATGAAAGAAAAAGGGAGGAGGTCCAGCTCCAGCATTTTTGCCAGCCTCTAATTGTACAAACATGCATTGAGTAGTTGCAGTAGTAGGGCCCCTCCTGCTTAAACCTGCCTGTAATAGTAGCCTGGATTTTCTTCTTTTCTAGGGCTACTGATGCAGGCAACTTTTGATAAATAGGTGGTGGTAGACTCAATGTGCATTCTGGAGCAGTTACTGTATGCCGTGGTGTCTCCATTTAACTCTGAGCCTTCTTGTGCCATTGTGAGGTCCCTAAAGCAGGTGTCTCTGGAGCACTGCTGGGGACAGGGCTGCTGTGCGTGAGGATGTCATTTTCTTTTTCCTCAACATCACCTCCCAGGATCATTGGACTTTTAGCTGATGTTTCCCAGCTCTCTTGACCTTCATTACCACAATGACGTTCAACAATTTTTTTTTAAGGTGCTCCTTCCACCGGTTTGCATTACGTTTTTTCTTGGTGGTTTTCTAGTACCATAATGTGAACCAGATTTACCTCAACAAACACTCATGTGGTAAATAAAACATATTGTGATGTTCTCCTCCTCTTTGCTAATCTTAAAAAAAGGCCCAAACTTGGGAGAAGTACTTTTTTAGGGGGGCACTGCCAATGCCTGAAGAAGAACTGGGGGTAGGTTGGTGAGTCTTTGATTACAGTGCATACTTCTTCTGAGGTAGGGATTGGTGCAGGTCTCAATTTGACTTTTACAAATTTGTGGGCTGGTGGTGCTACCTGTGCTACATCCCTCAGAGTAGGTTGAATAGTAATGTTGTGCTGCTCAGTACCAGGTTCCACAATGTCTGGCTCAGCATCATCATCCTCCTCATCAATCCCTTGCATAATTCTAAGGCTTTCAGGAACTTTTCTTTTCCCTTGGTTTTCCTGGCATCGCCCAGACTCTGCCGGAGCCCACTCCATGTCCCTATCATCATCATCAGAAGTGGTATTTGGAGAAGATGGCAGACTAGTCCCCATTCTTTTCCTTGCTGGAGATCTGAAATCCAATGATTCTAAAAGATTAGGTTCTTGTTTGGCAGGAAACCTGGCCTCCTGTTCTGCTTCAACCTTAGGAAGATCTACTATTACTGCCTGCGGCTGCTGTCTGCTTTGTTCTTTTTCCTGAAACGATTGGGTACTACTTTGCTAAAAGGACAAATCCAATTTGGTGTCATTTTTCATTGACATTTGCCATGATTGCAGTGGCTGCCTCACTGACAGCCATGGTATTGGGCTTAAGTTGGGGTGGTGCTGTTGATGCAGGATTGCTACTCCCAGGCTCCTCCGTGGAGGCTGGTTGCGGGAGGCACGCATCTCCCAAAAGAGGTTGTGGTCACAGCGCCACTGGTGAAAAGCTGCTGTTCTCACTGACCACTTTCTTGGGAGCAACTTTCTTTGGGGCCATCTTGACGCTCTCAATTGGCAGTAGCACTACAAGCAGAAGAGATTGAGAACTAACATCACTGTACAGGCCTTCTGTCTGACAGTACTGCAGGTGATGTCTCTTATTCTCTTGTGCACCTAAAAACAAATAAGCAACAAAAACATTTAGTGACACATGGTATTGTTTAGTTTGAATTAGTACAGACAAAGGCAATATCAGTGCTGTTGGTTAACCACTTTAAAGTCAAACCACTCCACCATACCATGAAGTTTAATTTCCTATTAGGATAACACAACATACAGATATGACTCCTTGCTTTATTTCCATCTATTCTAAAGGAAACACCTGTGGCAGTCAGGGAAGTACATGGGTAAATGGAATATTCCTTAAAAGAAATTAAGGTTAGTGTGCAACTATGGCAGGCAGTGTGATCCAAGGAGTAATGGAATAAATAATAATTGAAAAAATGAATGATGCTGATGTGTCTGCAGTACTAGTTCAGACTCCAAACGATAACCCTTCAGAGGTTCAAGACTTCGCACCTAAGTTGGCAGTGCTGGAGCCCCCTCAAGCTGCCTCGGTGGTCTCCCCTTTACTGAGTTCCTCGTTGGAGACGTTAATCTTGTCCATTTATGAGGATGTAAAAAAGGGCTTTGCGAACTCAGAAGTAAATCAGGGGGAGATAAGAGAGGTTTGTGCTAATTTAGAAAAAAAAAATGATGGCGTAATGGAAAGAACGCTGGCCCTGGAAGAAGCGATGGGGGGTATGAAGGAGGAGCTGGTACAGCATAAGGGCGAGATCGATAAATTGAAGAGGAGTGAACAGGCTCTAAAAAACAGGGTGGAGCAGATGGAAAACTATTCAAGAAGAAATAATCTAAAACTGCTGAAAGTGCCGGAAGGTGCGAAAGGGAGCGATCTTAAAGCCTTTGTAGTATCACTAATCAAATCAGCGGTGGATCTGGAGGAGACCGAGGATGAAATCGGGAAGGATATTCAGAGAGTCCATCGAGACCCCTTTAAGCTACGAACAAACATTAGTAGACCTCTGAAAATTTTTATTAACTTTTTGTCGTACCAGATGAAGGAAAAGATTTTATCTAGAGCATTGAAACAGAAGTCCTTAAGAGTGAAGGATATTGTGTTTGAGATTAGATCTGACCTATCCAGGGTGACTATGGATAGGCAGTGGGAACTGGGGAAACGGTTGGAGATTTTCAAATCTTTGGGGGTCTCGGCCCAGCTGAAATTTCCAGCCTTCCTTAGGGTCATGTATAACAACAAAATGTATAACATCAGAGACATTAGTGAAGCGGATGAATTATTGGTTGTGGTCAAAAATGCGCAATCTACTGAATAAGGCTGCGTGTAATGTGCAATGATGAAATTCTCCCAGGAACCTGGGGGCGCTCTAAAATTTGGATCATTATGGTCCTTAGTTGGGGGGGGTTCTCCACGGGTGGGGGTGGGGGGGGAGGGGGTGGGAAGGGGGGGAGGTTTAAGGTTGGTGAGGGGGAGTTGGGAGAAAGTAAAAAGTAGTGCCTCGTTCAGCCCAGCTATTTGCTACCTAAGATTGATAGATGGTTAGCAGGGAGGGAAGCCAGAGGGTGCAGAATATACCATTACAAATTCTTTCATGGAATGTCAATGGTTTAAGGGTGTGAGGAAGAAGGGAACGAATATTACAGTATCTGTAGGATTCTACGGCACAAATTTTTGTTTTGCAGGAAACGCATCTCACAAAGGTGGAGTGTACTAACATAATACAAAAACTAAGATGGGTTCGAACATTTGCATGTACAGAACACAACTATCATAATAAAGGGGTGGCAATTTTAGTTAAACATGCACAGCAGGGGGGGGTGGCAATCTTGGAGTCTAGATCAGATTTAGCAGGGCGATGGGTGATAGCTAAAATACAATTTGGGGGTCGGAATCTGGTCTTAGCAGGTTATTATGGGCCCAACTGCGATGATATAGAACCCTTAAAGCAGCTTTTTTCTCAGCTTCTGGAATTTTCGGACCCGGTGATTTTGATGGGTGACTTCAATGTGGTATTAGACAATGAGCTGGATAGGCATAATTGTAAATCACGAGGTACACCTAAGTCGCAACAGTATTTAAGGAGAATGATGAAGGAATTTGGTTTGTGCGATATTTGGAGGCAAAGGGCAGGGAATAGCAGGGACTTTTCTTCTTTTAATAAGAAATATAGACACGAGTCGCAAATTGATTATTTTCTATTAGATATGCGTTTGAGAGAGGAGGTGAAGAATATTGCGTATCTGCCCTCGCATTTATCAGATCACTCTGCAGTGGTGTTAAATATGTGCTTTCGTCAGACAAGTTGTAGTGACCGGTGGTAAAGCTGCGTAAGGAAGCCGATTTCTTTTTTAGTGTAAACTTGGGCTCCGCTCCTTTATCTGTAGTATGGGACACGTTTAAAGCGGTAATCCGTGGGGAGCTAAGGAGTTGTTCCATCCAGAAACATAAACGGCAGAAAGAAGAGATTTATGCGCTGGAGCAGGAAATGCGAAAATATAAAGCTAAAATAATTGAAGCAGGGGAGACGGAGGCTTTGAGGGCCAACTGGGATGGGTTGAGAAGCCAGTTGGAAAAGATACTAGAGGGAAGAATTCAAAGCAAATGGGAAGCAAGCAAACTGGCCCATTTCGAATACGGGGAAAATGCGGGGAAGTTGTTAGCCTGGAAAGGCAAAGCTGATCGTGTTAGGAACTACATTAAGGGGGTTGAAGTGGAGCAATCAGGTGAAAAAAGAGCAGATGAGGCGGCAATAGAAGCGGCCTTTCAAAAAAAAAATTCACAACTGTATTCGGAAAGGCTAGAGGTGGATGAAGGTATGGTAACGGATTGGATGGGGGCTGATAGATCTTTAGGTTTATCGTTGCAGGAGAAGGAAGCATTGAACGCCCCAATAACGGCTGAGGAAATTAGGAGAATCCTGACTAGTAGTAAGTCGGGAACGGTGCCAGGCCCGGATGGTATTCCAGTGGAAGTTTATAAGGTATTAGGGGACTCAGTTATCCCAGTATTGACAGAATTGTTTGGAGGGATCCTGGAATTTGGCAATGATATTCCTCTTTCATGGAATGAAGCGGTGATCTCCTGAATTTTGAAACCGGATAAAAATCCAGCGAAGTGTGCTTCATACAGGCCTATATCATTGCTGAACAGCGATTATAAACTGCTAGCTAAGCTTCTAGCGGATAGGTTGAGTAGGATAGCGAACAATCTAGTGCACCCTGATCAAAAAGGCTTCTCTAAAGGCAGATATTTGCATGAATTAACTTTCGAACTGATCGGGGCAATAGATATGGCCACAACGTTTGGGTCGCCTTTGGCAGTTATTATTTTAGACGCAATGAAGGCTTTCGACCAAGTTAATTGGAATTTTTTTTAATCGGTTTTGAGGCGGGCCAATTTAGGCTCCAAGTTCTGTGGGGTAATTGACCGGATTTATACATCCCCTTGTGCTAAGATTTTGGGGAACGGTAAACTTACGGGCCCTATTACTATTTCAAGAGGTACGAGGCAGGGCTGCCCCCTGTCGCCGGTACTGTTCAATCTGTATATTGAGCCATTTGCTAGAAAAATCAGACAAAACCCTCTTATCTCGCCCTTCTGCTGCAATGGCTGGGAAAAGAAAATGTCTTTATATGCAGACGATCTACTAATATATACTAACAACCTGCCCCTCGCCTTTAACACAATTAAAGATCTGGCTGAACAATTTGGAAGGATATCAGGGTACCGGATTAATGTGGGGAAACCAGAAACTATGCAGTGGAATATGGAAGTAGGGTCAATAACAAATAAGCAGGAAATACGGTACCTGGGTATCTTAGTGACCCAAAATTTGAAGGACTTAGCGGAAAGGAATGCTCGAAAGTTATTAGCAGAATGTAAAATTATGCTACAAAAATGGGCATGTCTCCCTTTGACGATTCTTGGGAGGATAAATCTAGTTAAGATGTTTATTCTGCCCAAATGGAACTTTGTGTTTTCAGCCATTCCCTTGGCAATGCACAAGGGGCACCTAGATAAAATGCAACAAGCGATAAGTAGTTTCATCTGGAACTCAAAGGGGCCGAGGATATCATGGAAAAAGCTACCCAGAAGGAGGGAAAAAGGAGGACTGGCTCTCCCTGATTTGACATATTATGCGTGGGCTTTCTTGTTTAAAAACTCAAGGATGCTGTTTATATCCCCAGTCGGTTCAGCAGTGGGCAGAATGTACAAGGCTATGGTGTTGTCTGAAAAAGGGGGCTTACAGTCTTTTTTATTTAAATTTGGTGACCCTAAATTCTTCAAAAAAGTTAAACTAAAAGTGCTGCAAGGAATGGCAAGGAGTTGGTACCAGTTGAGGCGGCCGTTAGGTGTACATTATTATAGCTATCAGGCCCCTATCTGGGATTCCCCGGGCACCCCAGAATGCTGTCAGGATATCCTCGCATTACCACTTAAAAGGGCAGGTGTGGAAAGGTGGGGGGAGATTGCGCGAGATGGTACTTTATGCCTTTGGGATGAATTGGTAAGAATAACGGACGGTTCTCTGTCCAGGTTAAAATATTTACAGATAAGACAGTGGGAAAAAGAAACTAAGGGGGGATTGGGAGTGGCAAATGCACTGGAGGACTCTTTTTTAGACCTGGCACTCTCGGCTTCGGGGAAGAGGGTGGCGGTTTGGTATTGGGAAATATTAGAAACTTTGGATGAGAACTTTGACCTACCAAGCAAGTTATGGGACAAGGTGATGTTAGGCGACAAGATTGGGTTATGGTGGAAGAAGTCCTATACGACATTGTATGAAGTAGTGAAGCCGGCCCCAATAAGGAAAAAACATCTTTATACTCTACATAGAGCATACATATCTCCGGCAAAACTGTCCAAATTTAAGAAGGGGGAGGTGATCAAGTGTCCGAAATGTGGCGGGCTAGGAGCAACGGATATACACATGTTCTGGGACTGCCCCGCCATCCGGTTGTTTTGGGAGGAGGTTTTTAGGGCATTATCATCTATGTTAAGCTGGAAAATTAATGTATCACTCCCATTAATTATATTTGGGCAGCTCCAGGATGAGGGGATATGGAAAAGGGTGAACAAAACCAATCGTTCATTTGTGTTCTATGTAATTGTGCTGGGTCGGAATGAAATCTGCAAAAAATGGTTGAAGGAGCACTCTCCGAGCTATACAGACTGGTTGAAGGCTGCTTTTCGTGCGGCAAATATGGACCTAAATGTGCAGGGCTCAAAGAAAAGTGTAGAAATGTGGTCACCATTATTAAATTGGCAGGGAATAGCCTAAATCTGCTCCCCTGCTAAGTTTACGGCTGGATATCTATGTGAAACTGTCCCAATGATCTTTTCTTTGCCTCAGTCCAATAATTAAGCACCGTTCGACGCCTCGGCAGGTCTGTTTAGGCGGACCGGGAGTTACAAAGGTGCACCCCCTGACTTGAGTCTCTCTTCTTAGTCAAGAGGGCGAAAAAGGTTACAGGAACGAAGAGGTGTCTCAGTAGGCGGGGCTGAATGAGGACAAAAAAAAGAAAGAAAAAAAAAGTTGATTTTAAGATTGTGTTTGAAAATGCCACTTTTAGAAAGAGAGCATTTTCTTGCTTAAACCATTTCTGTGACTCTGCCTGTTTGTGAATTCCCTGTCTGGGTTAGTTTGGCAGTTGGGCTGGTTGTACCTCTCACTAGACAGTGACACTAAGGGAGCTGGGGTGTAGTCTGCATTTCCTGATGATCCATCTGTGCTAGGAGGGGGGAAGGAGTGGTCACTCACACCTGAAAGGGCTGTGCCTGCCCTCACACAATGCAGTCTCCAACCCCCTGGTGTGTGTCTGGGGCCTGGCCTGGGCAAGGCAGTATTTCACATTCAAGAGAGACTTTGCTTTGAAGTAGGCCTACTTCAAAGGGCAAAATGGGTATAAGAAGGGCCCCCAAAACCATAGACTTTAGAACACTTCTGGAAACCAAGAGGAACCTCTGCCTGGAGAACAGCTGAGGAGCTGAGGAAGAAGAGCTGCCCTCCCTGTGACTGTGCTTTGTGGAGCTATCCTGCAGTTGCTGCTTCTGCCTGTGCTAGAGGACAAAGACTGGACTTTGTGTACCTTCCATCTCGTGAAGAACTCTCCAAGGGCTTGATTTAGAGCTTGTCGCCTGTTATTTGAAGTCTCAGGGACAGCAAAGACTTCTCTCTGCCAGCACCTGGAGCGTCTGCCGAGACTCCTACTCTGCCAAGTGGTGCCCATCCAGTTCCTGGGTCCCTGAAAGGAGAAGCTGGCAGCCCAAGAGTGAGAAATCCACACACACACACACCGCTGTGCGGGGAAAAGATCGCCACAACTCCGTTCTGCGGCTGAAAAATCGGTGCCGCCGGCTTTGCGGCTGAAAACTGACGCTCGCCTGCAGCACGACACGTGGCTGGAGAAATGACATGCAGCATTGCTGATGGAGGGTGGTGAGATCGCAACTCGCGCTGCGATATCGTATCATCGTGCCGCTGGATTTCTGAGGCAAACACCGCTGGGCGTGTAAGAATGACAGAAGGCCTGCCAGGACCCGAGAGTGCTGACCGGATTGACGCATTGCTCTCCTGTGGAGAGAATAAACAACGTGCGCTGACCCGACTGAAGGTCTTGCTTGTGAGTGATATCGACCCCTCGCAAGCCCTTTTTGACTCACACTCGCCCGTGTAGTGTTATTTTGACATGCCCAGGTACATTTCCACGCCAACATCGTTAGCGTTGTGTTTAAAATGACTTGAAGACTCTTTTTGCATTTTTGTTGATAACTTGACTTGTGTATTGTGGATTTTTGTCACTTTGGTCTTGTTTTGTTTAGATAAATATTTTCTTTTTTTCTAAACCTTTGTTGTGTCATTTTGTAGTGATTTCATTAAGTTACTGTGTGTGTTGGTACAAATACTTTACACCTAGCACTCTGAAGTTAAGCCTGCCTGCTCGTGCCCAGCTACCAAGGGGGTGAGCGTGGGTTAGCTGAGGGTGATTCTCTTTTACCCTGACTACAGTGAGGGTCCTTGCTTGGACAACTGCCAACCAAAGACCCCATTTCTAACAGATCCCATCTCAATATTGTTAACATGTCTCTTTAAAATGTATAAATCATAACCTGAGGCATTCTGGCCAGTTTGTAGGTTTGCATCTAATCTGAACTGACACACACAGATCTGTTCATGATTGGGAACACAAACTACACAGTAGGGTAATTTCCTCACACAATGTGTAAAGGTATGTATCAGTGGCATTACTAGCTGTGGATTATTCTTAATTGCCTTTCTGTACACAACTTGCCTCCATATCAGAGTATTTTTTTAAAGGTGTGAAGTTCACTGTCTCAAAACATACACGTCCAACTCACTTACTGCCAGTCCATTTTTGATTCTGTCTTACGTCCTTGTGGTATTTCTTCTGAAAGACAACATAGAAAAGTAACACAAGGTTATATTTACAATTCAATTCTGTGGGAGAGGCTTGAGGCATTCTCTGTCAATTTGATGCCGTCATACTGTTTGTTTGCTTCTACCATTGAATAGAGCAGAGCTGTCAGAAGGAATGCTGCAAGTTATCATGATGGTCTAATGTTTCCCCATGTTTCAAAGTGACTTTGAATTCAGTTGCTTTGTATGACAGTGGCCTAGTTTCCAGCATAAATGTTCTTTAGAATGCAGGTTACTCAAATCTCACCACCTGGAGGTGAGAAGGTGTCAAACCCCAGTGAAATGGGATAATTTGAGGGTGCCAATTGAATAATCCCAACGGTTTGGTATTTGGTTCATGAGTCTACTGTGGGTCCAGTACAGGAATACAAATCAGGGGTAGACCAATTAAGTGGCAGGTCAACAAGCAGACCCCATCCCAGAGGGGCATCAAACTGCAAAGGACATAAATCTCAAAAACGAGTCTAGATTTTGAGATGGCCGTGGACATCCACTGGAACAGCAGTGTAAAATTGAAAGTAAAGCTCTCACATGCAGAGTAATCAGGAAGCTGGCTTAAGTACGAGTGCCTCAGTCACAGGATAAACAGAGACCGGCACAAAAGGAACCTTATATACTAACACGGTTTAGAAATTCTACAAGTAAGCATTCTGTACATATTATAACAGTGACACATTGAGATAAAGTAGCAGACATATCTCACACACGCACACTAATAGGGACTGGAGAACTGTGATATAAGGGTAGGGCCCAAATGCGACTTACACAACCGCTACATAGGTCAAGAAACACAATTTGAGTGGGTGTGTATTGATGGTTACTGTCCACTTCCAACAGGGAATTTTTCCAAGTCCAGAGTTAAAAAGGGACCACTTCTGTGTGCCTCTGGACCTGGAAATTAGCCGATATATAGAGGCCCATGGTGGTTGAGGACAGCTCAGAGTCACCAAACTTGGAGCCCTGTCTGTCCTCAACCTCTAGCCAAGGTGATATTTGAATTGGTCCTAGTCAGTTGGGCTGCAAGTCACTCTTGGGTCTTGGATGGCTCATTACAACAACACAGGTTGGGCTATACTCTTTATCCTTCTTATTATCGACGGATTACTGCCTCAAATAGGGCAGAACAGCTTCATTGTCTTTCAGACAGATTGCAGTAGCATGATTAATTCAATGTCCTAGGCCCTTTCCGTCCTTGAGTTGAACAAGCAAAGTCCCATTCCTGACAGGTGTCTTTCTGAACACTGATGTTAAAGAACCCGTTTTTATCCTCCTTTGAGGTTGTGGTGAGAAGCCAGGCCAACTAAAGCCCAAGCTTTCTTCAAATATCACACAATCTTCCAATTACAAGAGAGTACATCTTGCCAGACTTTTGCATTATCTTGCCTGCCTTTCTGGAAAACATAAGAGAGGCTGGAAGCATATGGCAATGGAATGTAGACTTCATCCAGGCTTTCTCAGCAAAGTCCTCCTCTTTATCAGGCAATGATCAGCACAACACAAAGGGGGAGAGTAAAACTCAGGTCCTCTGACAGGCTGAATGTTTGACAGAGAAGCAGGTTTATCTCACCCCAGCCCATCAGACATCTGACATGACTCTTGGGCTGATTACCAGGAATCGAAGCATGTAGATTGCCTCATGCAGATTGGAGGATAGACAAAATAACTTGGAAATAATACCAATAATACTGTGCATGTATACACTCACCTCCACACACACACACAAACACACATATCAACACACACACATATTCTCTTTCTTTTTTTCTCTCTCTTTCTCTCTCTGTCTTTCTCTCTCTCTCTTTTCTTCTCTCTCGCTTTCTCTCTCTCTACATTCAGTACACACATAACCTGGAGGGCAGAGTGACACCAGTGACACCAGTTAAGAAGCTCTGTAAACATTCTACAGGTTAGGACTTGTATGATGCCCCAAATTCACGGATGTGTGTAAAAAGGCACGTTCTCCTGAAACATCAGTTTCTGCTAACCATTAGTCCCCCCCACCACTATCCTGGTATGAGGAAGCAGTAGTTACCTTTGATTATGGGTGGGGGTGTGCATTTGTTGTTCTCACTGGGCCAGTAGCACAATATGTTCTGGTCGTAAACTACACCATGCAGCACTTCCAGTGGGTTCAAAGACTGATAAGTCAACTGAGGGAAAAACACAGGGCGGACCTACAAAGTCAAACATGGACAGATTGGCAGAGACTCCACAATCATTCCTAGACTATGGACCTGATTGAGAAGAGGGCATTGTAAGGAAGAAACAAAGATAGCCGGCTAGTTTCAGCTATCAAACGCTCTGCTTCCCTCAGCAATATCTACATGCTTCCAGGTTGAAAGATGCAACAAATAATGCGGGTGTGAATTTAACTAAGCACACTTTAATACCTAACTTCTTTTTATCATTTGCAGTATCTAGAGATACATCTATAGTGTTTAGACCCACCCCACTCACTGCATTGATCACAGAGCTGACTGCATAATGAACAAGGAATATTTGTTGCCACACCTCAATCTGGACATGACTAACAAATGGGTCTGCGCGGCTTCTCAAGGTAGGGTTGGACTCGTCTATAGGACAATCAGGCAGTGAACAATGGCCTGGTGTTACAGATCAGTGTGTGGGCCATTTCTTTAGAAGTTCTGAAGGCAGTTTTGTCTCCAGGTACGCTGGTTTTTATTGGTGATGTCCCTGATATTTCCCCTTTTTTAGCTATCTGCTTCAATAATGGGGGTCACTTTTATTTTGGTGCCAGAACTATCTTTTGTCCCCTGTTCACATGATACAAGCTTCTGCCTTGGTTCTTATGCCCTCAAATGCAGTATTTTCATCGGCATCCCTTCAGACACTAACAAAGCACAACCTGCAAGGATGTGCCTACCTGTCAACCCGTCTGCCCCCAGTCCAGCTGCTTCTCTATCTTCTGTGGCGAGCGTACTGCTAAGCATGCGGTCCCTCCAGCAGCCTCTGGTAGCCTCCTCCAGGCACCTGCAGACATCTCCGTGCATCGTGATGAGGCCCTGTCCACATCAATCAATCAATCAATCATTTTTTATAATGTGCAACTACTCACCTGTGAGGATTTCAAGGCACTGGTGGGCTTCATTCGAAGAGCCATGTTTTGAGGTTCTACCTGAATATGGTGAGTGATGGGCTTTGTCTGAGGTGCATGGGTAGGTTGTTCCAGCTCTTGGCTGCTAGGTAGGTGAAAGATCTTCTTCCGGTGGTGGTTTTCTGGATGCGTGGAATGGTGGCTAGTGCCTTGTGGGCAAGTCGGAGGGGTCTGCCTGGGTTATGGAAAGAGATGAGATGATTCAGGTAGGCCGTTCTGATGTTGTGAAGGGCCTTGTAGGGGTGGGTGAGTTGTTTGAAGTTGATTCGCTTCACCACTGGGAACCAATGGAAGAGTCTCGGGTGTGGGAGATGTGTTTGTGGCGGGTGATGTTCAGGACAAGTCTGGCGGTGGCGTTTTGGATGAGTTGTAGTTTCCTGATGTTCTTTGTTGTGGTGCCGGCATAGAGTGCATTGCCATAGTCGAGCTTGCTTGTGACTAGGGCGTGGGTGATTATCTTGCTGCAGTCATCTGGGATCCACTTGAAGATTTTACGGGGATGGCAGAGCCTGTGCCAGGAGGAAGAGGTGACTGCATTTACCTGTTGGGTCATTGTTAGGGAGGAGTCAAGGATGATTCCCAGGTCAGTCAGAGTAGGTGGGATGCTGAGCGATGTGGGCCACCAGGATTCATCCCAGGCTGAAGTGAAGTTTCCCAAGATGATGAGCTCGGTCTTGTCTGAGTTGAGCTTGAGGCAGCTCTCCCTTATCCAGGCAGTGACGGCTTTCATTTGGGTGTGAAAGTTCCTCTTGGCTTGGTCTGGGTCTTCAGTGAGAGATATGATGAGTTGTGTGCCATCCTCTGATAATGGCTCCAAGCGGGGCCATGTAGATGTTGAAGAACGTTGGGATCATGGAGTATCCCTGAGGGACTCCGCAGTTGACTTCTGTTGTTTTGGATATGTAGGGTGGGAGCCTGACTCTGTATTCATTTGTGAGGAAGGAGTGAATCCATTGCAAGGCTTTTCCACAGATTCCTATGGCATGGAGTCTGGTGCATAAGGTGCTGTGGGAGACCATGTTGAAGGCTGCTGAGAGGTTGAGGAGTATGAGTGCTGCGGTGTGGCATTGGTTGAGGAGTCTGCGGATGTCATCCATGACTGCAAGAAGAGCTGTCTCTGTGCTGTGGTTGCTGCTGAAGCTAGACTTGGAGTTGTTGTCTTCGATGAATTGCTGCAGCTGTGAATTTAAGGCTTTTTCCAGGACTTTGGCCGAGGAGGGTAGTAGCAAGATGGGCCAGAAATTCTTTAGCTCTGATGGCTTGGCTGTGGGTCTCTTCAGGTGAGGGTGGACTTCGGCGTGTTTCCAATCATCACAGAAGGTAGCTGTTTTGGTACAGCAGTTCAGTGTCTTGCGGAGTTCTGTGGCGATGAATGCACTGGCTGTGTTGTAGATGTGATGAGGAAAGGGATCTGTGGGAGCTCCAAAGTGAATGCTGTTCATGCTGCCACCATAACCTGGAAAGCTGCAGCATGTGCCCAATGCTGGTACCAGCCCCAGCGCACTCGCCTGCGTGACACAGGAGTCGCTTCCAACTTGTGAGGCCCAGGAGGTGGGTGCACAACTCTTTGGCTCATAATATGTGCCTTAGTAAAAAAAAATAAGGAACAAAAATACAGGCGGAAGGAGGAGGATTGAGCATCAGGAGTGACTGGATAGCAAACCATATATGGGGACTGTAAGCATTGTTACACAAAGAGCCTGTATAAATTCTGCACGTTCTGCAAGTGCCTGCTGTTCCTTCACAGCTCACCAGCAAAGGCCTGTTGTTGCCAGGCAGGCTACAGTTTTGGCACCATATGGCCATGAAGACCCCATCAGCACCTGAACAAGGAGAGAGTTAGCCCTGCCCCCCCCAGCCCAAAGACTGGCAGCTGCCAACCACTTTACTGAAAAGAAACCTGGAAGAATCCAAAAGGTGCCTACGAGTGAACAAGGAGCCTGAGGCAGCACGCCTATCTCACGAACCAGCTCACCACTCCACTGAGTAAGCAGCTGACGTTCCATCCAACATGGCAGATGACCAACCAGCGGTATTCCCCCCTCTGCATTTTCCTCTGCAGCATTCCATGGTAGGTGCACCCCAACTGTTTAGTAAGCTTGCAGACCCCAACACCGTGCCACCTCGCTGGAAGATATAGGTAGGGAATTTGGAAAATTATTTTATTGCCACTTGGGAACAGGATGGAGCTGTAAAACGGTCACTCCGCTTACATTTCGTCAGGGATAAAATCTACCAGCTATTCAGACACCTCCCCAACACCGGCACAATAGATGACTACGAAGCAGCCGTAGGATTGCTCAGTGCTCATTTTGACCCACAACTGAACCTGAATCAATACACCCTTTCAATGGTAGGCTGAAAGAACTAGTCAGTATATGCAACACCGATGTCCAGCCCTAAGAAATAAGAGCGCAAATCATCCAGGGGTGCCACAACAAGACACTCAGAGGCCTTATCCTGAGGCAACTGAACATCAGCCTGGATGACATCCTCATCATGGGGAGGTCACATGACCTCTGAGCAGCCAGAGCTGCAGAGGTGAATGCAGCAATAACACGGGCCCTGGAGAGAACCCCTGTCATATGTATTGATAGAGTGATGGAAGGTGGTGAGCTGTCCACATGCATCCTCCTTGCCACTTTGAGTCATGTATTCTTCA
Organism: Pleurodeles waltl; assembly: GCF_031143425.1. Lineage (NCBI taxonomy): Eukaryota > Metazoa > Chordata > Amphibia > Caudata > Salamandridae > Pleurodeles > Pleurodeles waltl. Next base: position 882,578,550 of record NC_090443.1, read on the forward strand.
CCCTATACCACCTATTGTAAGGGTCAACCACCTCTTGTGTCTGTGTCAAAACAAGAAGGTCTCCCTTCCTGCACACCAACACTCATCCTTGCAACTCAGGGCTCCTTGCAGTGTGGGTGCAAGGATGCCTGCATTTCTGGACTGAGTTTTGGTGTGCAGGAAGGGAGACCTACCTGTTTTGACATAGACACAAGAGGCTGGCCTGGCTTATAGTGGGTATCTGATGGTACTTACACCTTGTGCCAGGTCTAGTTATCCCTTATTAGTAGATTAGTAGTGTTCTAGCAGCTTAGAGGTAGCTGTAGCAGAGCAGCTTAGGCTGAACTAGGAGACATGCAAAGCTCCTGCTATACCACTTATATCATATAGTACTATATCATAAGAATCACAATGCTCACAGTTACTAAAAATAAAGGTACTTTATTTTAGTGACAATGTGCCAAAAATATCTCAGAGTATATACTCCCTTAGAAGGTAAGTAAAATACACATAATGTACACACAAACCAAAATCAGGTAACTAACCAGTTAGAAAAGTAGTGCAAACACTGTAGAATACAATAGGATGCAATAGGCCTAGGGGCAAAGCAAATCATATACTAAGAAAGTGGAATGCATACCACTAAGGGACCCCTGGCCCAGTGTAGTGTGTAGAGGGTCGCTGGGAGTGTAAGAAAACACTAAGAGTGTCCAAGATATCCCACCCCAAGACCCTGAAAAGTAGGCGTAAAGTGATACTCCTTTCCCAGAAACACACTAAACTTGTGATAGGAGATTCTGCAAAGACCACAACAGACTGCAAAGCACTGAAGATGGATTACTGGACCTGAGGACCTGTAAAGGAAGGAGACCAAGTCCAAGAGTCACTAAAGTGTCCAGGGTGGGCAGGAGCCCACTAAACCCCGGATGAAGGTGCAAAATGGCTGCCTCTAGATGGAAGAAGCTGAAGATTCTGCAACAACAAAAGATGCCAGGAACTTCTCCTTGGTGCAGAAGATGTCCCATGGAGTGCTGGAGGATGCAGAGCTGCTTCTTTGGAGAAATACTGCAAACAAGCCTTGCTAGCTACAAAGGTCACGGTTGAAGAAAAAGGGTGCTGCCCGGGCCCAGGAAGGACCAGGAGGTCACCACTTGGAAGAGGAGACAGATGGGGCCCTCAGCAACACAGAGAGCCCATGCGCAAGAAGGCAGCACTCGCAAAAGTACCTGAACACGGGTTCAAGAAAACTGAGCATGGCAGTCGTCTCAACACTACAAAACAGGATCCCACGAAGCCGGTGGTCAACTCAGTGAGTTGAGCAATGCAGGACAGAGTGCAAGGTACCTGGACTATGCTGTCCACAAAAGATTCCTTGCAAAAGTGCACAGAAGCCCTAGCAGCTGCAGTTCATGCAGTACACAGGATTACTGTCTGGAGAGGGAAGGCAAGGACTTACCTCCTCCAAATTTGGACAGTTGGACCACTAGACAGTTTGAGTTACTTGGGTCCACCACCTGTGTTCCAGGGGCCATGCTCGTCAGGATGAGAGGGGTCCCAGAGTACCGGTGATGCTGAAGTTTGGTGCCTGCTGGAGCAGGGGGAAGATTCTGTTGACCCACTGGAGATTTCTTCTTGGCTTCCAATGCAGGGTGAAGGCAGACAGCCCCCAGAGCATGCCCCACCAGGAAACAGTCGAGAAGGCCGGCAGGATTAGGCGCTACAATGTCCATAGAAGTCTTCTTGCTACTTTGTTGCGGTTTTGCAGGCGTCCTGGAGCAGTCAGCGGTTGATCCTAGGCAGAAGTCGAAGAGGGAGATGTAGAGAAACTCTGGTGAATTCTTGCAAGTCGTTATCTGAGGAAAAGCCCACATGAGAGACCTTAAATAGTGCCTCAGAGGAGGATTGCCCACCTAGTGAGGTAAGCACCTATCAGGAGGGGTCTTTGATGTCACCTGCTGGCACTGGCCACTCAGAGGCCTCCATTGTGCCCTCAAACCTCTGGATTCAAGATGGCAGAGGTCTGGGACACACTGGAGGAGCTCCGGGCACCACCCCTGGGGTGGTGATGGACAGGGGAGTGGTCATTCCCCTTTCCTTTGTCCAGTTTCACGCCAGAGCACGGACTTGGGGTTCCCTGAACCGGTGTAGACTGGCTTATGCAAGGAGGGCACCATCTGTGCCCTCCAAAGCATTTCCAGAGGCTGGGGGAGGCTATTCCTCCCCAGCCCTTAATACCTATTTCCAAAGGGAGGGAGGGTGTAACACCCTCTCTCAGAGGAAATTCTTTGTTCTGCGTTCCTGGGACTGGGCTGCCCAGACCCCAGAAGGGCAGAACCCTGTCTGTGGGTTGGCAGCAGCGGTAGCTGCAGAGAAAACCCCAGAGAGCTGGTTTGGCAGTACCCGGGGTCCATAGTGGAGCCCCGGGGATGCATGGGATTGGCACCCCAATACCAGATTTGGCATGGGGGACAATTCCATGATCATAGACATGTTACATGGCCTTATTCGGAGTTACCATTGTGAAGCTACATATAGGTATTGACCTATATGTAGTGCACACGTGTAATGGTGTCCCCGCACTCACAAAGTCCGAAGACATTGCCCTGAACTATGTGGGGGCACCTTGGCTAGTGCCAGGGTGCAGTGACACTTAGTAACTTTGCACCTAACCTTCACTAAGTGAGGGTTAGACATATAGGTGACTTGTAAGTTACTTAAGTGCAGTGAAAAATAGCTGTGAAATAACGTGCATTATTTCACTCAGGCTGCAGTGGCAGTACTGTGTAAGATCTGTCTGAGCTCCCTATGGGTGGCAAAAGAAATGCTGCAGCCCATAGGAATCTCCTGGAACCCCAATTCCCTGGGTACCTAGGTACCATATACTAGGGAATTATAAGGGTGTTCCATTGTGCCAATTAGAATTGGTGAAATTGGTCACTAGCCTATAGTGACAATTTTAAAGGCAGAGAGAGCATAAGCACTGAGGTTCTGGTTAGCAGAGCCTCAGTGACACAGTTAGTCACTACACAGATACACACATTCAGGCCACAAACTATGAGAACTGGGGTCCTGGCTAGCAGGATCCCAGTGAGACAGGCAAACATGAACTTACATACATGTGAAAAATGGGGGTAACATGCCAGGCAAGATGGTACTTTCCTACAGTGGTTGATCCTTACAATGGGTGGTGGCAAGGAGAATGCATGTGGACAGCTCACCACCTTCTATCACTCTTACAAAGTACGTGTGCCTGCTGAGGAATCATACACTTACTCAAGAATCATGAACTGCCAATGCAACGGATTCTGTATACCTCCATTGGTGTTGCGTGCAAAAATCCTTAGCAATGCCTATGGCATGCATATGTCACACAGTTAACTCAATGAAAGGGGTACATATGCAGAAGTCCATAATAATTCATGTAAGGTTGGTGTAACAGCAAGGGAAATGGGGACTGGCAGATTGTGCCAACACATATGTCACATAGTCAACTCAATGAAAGGGGTACATATGTAGAAGTCCATGATAAGTCAAGCAAGGCGGGTGTAACAGCATGGGAAATGGGGACTGGCAGATTGTGCCAATGATGCTGTGGTGGCACAGTGTGCCAATAAGGGACCATCAATGAGTACCTCGATGTGTGGGTCTGCACCATGTCACTAAGGCACCTGGATCAAGAACATGATGACTTAAATCAACAGCAACTACAGTCCAAGATAGACATTTCAATACCCTGTTGAAAAGGATGATGCCTTACCTTCTACCGAGCTGCCTGTCCTAGATTTCTCTGATGAACTGGATGACCAGCTGCAGTCCATCACTGCTGACACTCTCCAGGACATCCTGGGTGCCATCCAGACACCCTCTCCAGTCACAGGGAGGACACAGAGCATCTTAGGTTCTCCATATGAACCACCCAATGACCAGCACACACCACTGGCCAGTTCAGCCACAGCCTTGGACTCTCAGGACCCAGACATTATTTTTCAGAAAACAGTGCTAGGAGTCCAACGGGAGCTAGCACAGCAGGTGAGGCTGGGGTTGGAGACCAGGGGGGGGCAGCCTGAAGGGGGTCCAGAGGTGCCTCAGTCTGAATAAGGATAACTCTGCTGCTATCAGAGAGGCCCACTCTCTGCTACATGGACTAGAGCAGTCCGTGGCCGACATAACTGGTGTCCTGAGACAGAGACCGGACCAGTTGCCCTCCTGAAGTGGCACCAGCATGATAGACAACAGGCTGGGGGCTATCCATAATGTCCTTGAATCCATGCAGCAGATGCTGGCCTCCCTCATTGACAACCTGGCTGCCTACCACCCTGATGTAGCTGCTGTGTTGCGAAACCAGCAGTTCATCCTTGCTGCAGTGATGCCTTTCATCTTACCACAGATGACAGCTGCCGGGACCTCTGATTCCACACCTCTATACGCTGATGTGTATGTGCTCCCCTCAACTTAAACACCAGCACCATCTATGGCACAGGAGGCACCACACAAATCAGAGGATGAATATATGGAAGGAACATCATTCACCAGAAAAAACACTCAGTAGCTATATTCTGTGGCACATGGACAGTATCTCCTATGTTCTGTGCATAACGTCATGCCAGTGTTGTCACAGCTGGGACGTGCCCCCTTCAGTCTACCACTCTTGACTTATCATGCATGGACTGTCATTGTGGTAAATCCTACCTATTGGCAATTTGAACAACTCCTCATTGATGCACTCCTCTCCTATACAGGCCTCATGACAAGTCTCTCCCCCTTGGACTCTGACTGGACATTCAATGGCTTGGGATCTCTCATGGAGTCAATATCCTGTACATCATCTGAAACCAAACTTGCACATGTAAATAAATTTGCAAAGTTACATATGTGTTGCTTTTGTTGCTGATGCTTTAACTGTTTTTACTGACAATAAACGAGTGCTTAACAAAAGAAAAAGTGTGTCTTTGTGTCAGACACCAATCCACACACAATGAATGAAACATGATTAAGGTGATTGATAGCATTGTGGAAATGTATGAGTCTGCCAAGCATGTAATTAAACAATCATCATTTCCATATCAGGCTGAGCAGGGGGCATCATTATGGCAAGTATTTACAGGGAAGCGACCAATCCGGCTCTTCATCCTTCCCGAGTCAGTGGTCCTCTAGATCCGCTCTTATTTGCTGGCTTTAGGTGTACACAGAAGAAACGTGGAGCTGGATAAAAGCAAAGCACGTTTCCAGTGCACACCACCCTTTCCTCCACACATCGTGAGTTCTCTCCTGTTTGTTGCACATGATCATCGTCTTCACCTGATGCTACCAGGTCCATTTTGATGAAAATCAAGTGTTTCCAAAACTACATCAGACTTTTCTGAAAGCTGGGAAGACAGCTAGAGGTGTAGTTGAAACCCCTGAGAAAGTGAGACCAGTGGAGCGACGGGAGAGCGGACAGAGACGGAGTTCAAGCCCGGTCCGAGTAGAGACCCGCGAAGGACGGAGGAAAACCCCAGGGCGCCTCCCTACCCTGCAGAAACAAAGTCGGGAGACCGCGAGAGAGCCGGCCGCGTCCCCGGAGGGGCGTGGCCCCTACAGGTACGTTCGTACCTGGCTTGGGGATTTCTACCCCAGTGGTTACGGGGCATACGGACCGCAGGGAAGGATAAAGGCAGGTCCTGCAAGGAAGGGGAGATCTTTTGAAAGGAGGACCCCTCCGATAACCGCCCCCCCCCCCTAACCTCACAAACTACTAAAAGAAATAGAGAGAGAGAAAGAGAGGAAAGAAACACTCTCTCTAGGAAAGAGAGAACACTAGATATAACACGGGCAGGTGATGCGCACTGAGTGATTGTGAAATACCTCAACCCCAACCACATATACCTACCCTCACTCCTACTAACCCGCTATAAACCTATTTATCCTACACTAACATATTTTCATTTGTCTTTACTTTTGGGAGACCCTCTGCTACGTCCAGTCAAGACCAGACAGGAATCCCTTCCAATCAGGACGGAACACAGTGGGAACCCGAATGGAGCCTGAGAAAGAGAGAGGGATACTGGCTGAATGACCAGAAGAAAAGGACAGAATAAATAGGGACAAACGAAACCCGACCTTAATAACGCTCACCCTGCAAGCCCCGCCCCACTCACAGCCTGAAAAACCACCTCTGAGCACCACTCCCCTGGGATACCGTCAGACTTGCTGTTTGCTGTTGGTTTGCCTTTGGACTCTCCTCTACTTCTTGCGGAACCTGCTTCGCGGGTCCCGCTGCGGCGGGAGAGCCGCTTGTGCAAAACCTACGGACGGTTTCGGTGAGGGACTGGGCGAGTGCAGGGCTGCGAGCGTCGGGACAGGACTACGTCTTCCAGCAGTCCTGTTAACCCGCGCCTCCTGTCATCTGGCCGCTCTCCCTGCAAGCCCCGCCCCACTCATAGCTTAACTTTTTTCTTATAATTTCAAACAGCTACTTCCGCGTTGCGGGAGCGCGCGGGAGCGCCCGGGGATAAGCCCGGGACAAGGGCGGGACCGTCTGTGGCCGTCAGGGCACGCAGGAGGCTGGGCTGGGCCCACTCTCTTTCACCTGCATTTCCTTGATCCTACTTGGTATGCGAAAAAGGTTCTGGGTATGCCATCATCAGCCCTAGGTGGAGCAGCAGCGAAGGAGGGGGGAGCCATCACTGGGACTCTGGACAATTACTTTAAATCGGTAAAGGGTGATGGGGGAATCGAAACCTCTCTGGAGATGCGTAGGACAGAGCGTCGTCGCTCGATTGAACACATGAAAAATAGGCCCCTCAGTGACATAACTCCCTATCCTATCTCCCAAGAGGAAGGTTCCCTCAATGGCAGCCCGGATCTTTCATCCCAAGAAGACGTTCCCCTATTACTCCGGGATAGTTCTCCCATTTCTGGCCCACCTCCTAAACAAACTACGGACACCACTCCACTATTAGTCGCCAGTAGTTCGGCAGTTGACTTATTCACCCAAACACACACCAGAGCCAAAATCAAGATTAATAAGCTAAAGCAAACTGTGGTGGCAGAGGTGAATGACCTACCACCAAATAAACGCAGAAGGAAGATGAGGGGTGGTCAGGGGAAGAAAAAGATCCCCCACTCTGATTTTGGAAAGTCACTCAAGTCCGTACCTATGTTGGACAGGCCTTTAGTTAATGTGCAGAAGGCTACTCCCCTCAAGGGTACTAATAATATTATTACCACTGCTTCCATTAGCGACAAAGGGAAGAGCCCACTTAACACATTACTTCCCGGCAGCTCTTTGGGGAGCATTGAATCTTTAATTAGATCACTCTTGTTGCCCATTAGCGAGAGCTTGCAGAAAATAGAATTCAGGCTGACCACTCTGGAGGCAACTTTAACCACCCTGAAAATTTTGGACAACAAACAGAGTAGAACCACTGAGTCCAATCTACCAATAGGAACCTTCCCCAATATACAAAACCCACCGATCCACACAGGGCCTCCCTTGGGCACCACTGCCGCCCCTCTTTTACAGCCACTTATGGCTATCCCAGTTCCAATTTTACCTACTAACTCTAACATCCTACCATCAGAAACAGATGGCCCAGCACTCCAACGTATACTCCCTGGTAAGCCTGCCCCTAGACCACGAGGACCCGACTTACCACCAGAGGCTAACAGCCTCATGGTGGTGTTGGCTGGTGTTCCCTCTCTAGAATTGGGTGAAAATGAGAACTATCACTCACTCAAGAGGAAAACAGACCTCTTCCAGCTCACCTCAACAATGAGATCATTATGGTAAGAAGGGTACCATGGTTGGGGAAGTCGGGGAAATCAATAGCAGGAGACTGTATCATTGTGTCTTTTCGAGACCCTGGAACAGTACTATACATTTGTGCTGGGTCAAATAGATCACTGGATTCTACCATACAGACTTTGCCAGTTTCTTTCTTTTTCCCTCCCATTCGCTTGCACCATGACTTGTCACAAGGTAACTGGACAAGGGTGGAACGAAGATCTAGATACAGGGGATATGCTCCACGTCCAGTTTATCGACCTTCGGAGACTCCCTTTTTGGACCACAATCGTTTTAACTGTCTGAATGGTCTGGATGGTGTGGACTGACTGCCCCCAAACCCGAACTCAAATCCTGTGACCTTGGATAATGGTCCCAGTAAACTGCCTGATCCGGCTGAACCCACTTCTGAAAATGACCCTGTTAGAGTAATTGGTGTAGTTTCTGGCTTTGGTACTGGCTCTTCCCCCCACTCCATCCCTGCAATCTGTTCTGTGGCTTCTCCAGCGCACATGAGACTAATTTGGTGGAATGTGGCTGGTTTAGCCAGCAAACTGGGCATCCAAGATTGGATAACTTACATTGAGTCCAGGGATGTTTGCATGTTCCAAGAGACCTGGGCAAGGGAAGATTACAACGATCAAGGTTACGAGTCATTTTCCATCTCGGCTAGGTGGGAGGGTAAGGGCCGCCCCTCTGGTGGACTCACAACTTGGGTGGCTTCCCACTTAGGATGTCAGGCTTCACGCCTACCGGTGCCATCAGATGACATCCTAGTGGTTTTATTAGCCTGGCCGAACCTAGCGAAACTTGCCCTGATAAATATTTACTCCAGGCCAGTGGGAGCTTCGCGTGAATCCCCCACTATAGAGGAGCTTTCAGTATATTTAGCGGAAATGGCAAGAGATATCCCTTACATAGTGGGAGGGGATTTAAATTCCCATTTCGAGCCGTTGGTCGGTCTCGTAGAGGGATTTCCCATGGAAGAAGAGTTCAGGTGGTCAGTACCCTCTGTTGTAGCACCTTCCCCAAAGGCATGGACGCCTGTGGCTTTGCAGATTACTGCTCTCACCCTAAAGCATGGAATTAGAGCCTGCAATGGACGTATTAAGTCTGATGTACCAAGCAAAACCACGTACAACAGAGTGGGAAGAGAGTCCCGCTTGGACTATGCTCTTGTACAGATAGTGAACTGGTCTTCTATCCTGGACTTTAGGGTGGTGGAGAGACTGGATAGTGACCATAACGCCCTTGAACTCGATCTTAGCCATCCTGGGCCAAAGGCCTCCATAACAACCATGGGGGAGTCCAAACCTGAACTACTATTAGACAATAACAGGAGAAGAATCAGGTGGGATAAACTAGCTACGAGCCAAGTGAAACTTTCGAAGCTCTACGCAGGTTTAATCCCCATTTTGGAAAAAGTGGGAGAGCTAGCCAACGATGTGGGCAATATAGTCCACCATGAGAAATTATATCAGGCTCATGAGGACCTTATAAAGGGAGCGGCCTCTGAGCTTTTTACTAGGGTCTAGAATCAGAAGAGGATCCAACAACATAACTCCTTATGGTACAATGCAGTCTGCAGGAAGGCAAAGGGAGAACTCCTCAGATGCATCAAGGAGGGAACAGATAGAGAGAAGCTGCGAGAAAGTAGACGGGCTTATAAAAAACTGGTCATCCATGCTAAAACCGAATGGGAGGAGAACCAGTGGGAGGAGCTTACCACTTCCCTCGCAACAAGAGACCACCGAATGTTTTGGAGAATAGTAAACGGGGGGTCGGGGAACCTCCATTCGGCAATAGAACCAAATATTGCAGCAGGGGTGTGGCAGGCACACTTCCAGTCTCTCTACAGTTCCGAGCAGGGAGAAACTAAGATTGATTTCGGTACTGGACTGGTAGAGTATGGCGGGGATTTGATAACAGTGGGGGAGGTGAAGGTAGCACTAATGGGACTTAAAGCTGGAAAGGCGCCAGGATTGGACGGCCTGCCCGGGGACCTGTTCAAGCAGGAGCCCGGTGTTTGGGCCCCCTATCTGGCTGCAGTGTTTAATGGAGTTTTGTGTGGCATGGAAATTCCGAGTACTTGGCTGGGGGCAGAGGTGGTTCCTATATTTAAAAGGGGCTCGCCCCTGCTCCCAGCCAACTACAGACCATTCAGTCTAATTGACGTGTCACAGAAGCTGTTTGGCAGGATACTGCTGAATCGGCTTCAGGACTGGGTGGAAGAAACAGGTGCCCTTAGTCCGTATCAGGCGGGATTTAGAAAGGGAGTTTCTACAGTGGACCAGGTTTTTCGTCTGAACGTTATCTATTGGAGGGCAGCAATATTGGAAGGGGGTAGTTTATACACTATATTTGTGGACCTGAGGGCTGCGTTCGACCTTGTGCCCAGAGGGAAACTCTGGAGTGTCCTGGCTGAGATGGGGGTCCCCCCAGACATCCTGATAATTTTAAAGAGATTGCACCATAATAACTATGCCCGGGTTAGGTGCGGGAGACACGGGGAATTAACGGACAGATTCCACGTTGACAGGGGGGTTAGACAGGGCTGTGTATTGGCACCGACCCTGTTCTGCCTCTTCGTCAACGGGGTAATCGCCCATCTCAATGGAACTGAATACACTGATGCCCCAAAATTGAATGGCATCAGGGTACCTGCAATCATGTTTGCAGATGACACCCTGCTGCTGTCCAAAACCCCCATGGGGATACAGAGGATCCTTGATTCTTTTGTGGCTTTTTGCACAGATAGGGGGTTAGAAATCAATGTTAACAAAACCAAGTTTATGGTTATGAACCCAACCCCAAGATCACGCCCGAACCCCTTACTGGGAGCTTCACGTCTAGAGAGAGTCTCCACCTTTGAATATCTAGGTGTAACGTTGAATGAAACCATGTCCTGGGGAACTCACCAGACTAGGGTTAATCTTAAATTAGTGCAGACCACTGGTGGCATTGCTCGGTTGATGAGAAGCTCCACATATCGACCGCTGGGGCCGCTTATCCAGATATACAAGGCACAGGCTAGAGGAGCTTTGATGTACGGGGCGGAACTGTGGGGTCATACAGCTTCCTGCAGTTTGTCTATAACTGAGAACAACTTCATTAGACAGATAGTAGCACTCCCGTCCAGTACTCCGCTCCTCCCCCTGAGGATGGATCTGGGTCTGAGACCAATAGCAGATGAATTAGGTCTCAGACCCATAGTCTTCTGGCAAAGGCTATGGAGCACCGAGGAACTCTCTTCTTATAGGGCGGAACTGAGGGAGTTTTTAACCCACCCTAAAGCTCTACAGATCCAGTGGATAAAATATATAAAAAAGTCCTGTATGGGATTGGGCCTCCCTGACCTGTGGTCGGATCCAGCTAACGCCTCACTAAGGATCCCACGAAGAGCTTTGGTCACTGCTTACCACGAGCAGAAATTAGCTATGGCCCTAGTCTGCAAGAATGAGGGGTCATTAACATCTGTATTCGCGCAAAGCAAGGACTCATACCGCCTGGAGAGGGTTCTGGATGCTATGCCTCCTGTGCTGGCCAGGAAGCTATTTCTCCAATGGAGATATGGTACATTGCCTCTGCGATCTTACACCTGCTCCTGGTCCACACTGCCATCTACCAAGCTATGTCCGACATGTGTGGGAGCAGAGGAAAGCGATCTGCATGTGGTCTTGTTTTGTCCAACTTACAAGGCCGCCAGGAAATATTGGCTCCTGCCACTTATTAGAAACCTTGGTTTTAGGGAGTACCTCCCGGTGTACAGAATTTTAAAAACTGATGTTTCAGGTCCAATTGTGTTTGCACTAGCCAAATTCCTTACCAATGTCTGGCATATTCGTACCCGTATTTTAAAGTTGCAGGCTCCTATCTAACTTTAAGTTACTATTTTAATTGTATGGTCTTTTATCTGATGTGTTTCCTGTTTACTTCTCCTTGATGGTTTTACATGTTCATATGTGTGTTTTTTGTGTACATCTTTTATGGCCAAAATGGCCGAAATAAAGATTAATTAATTAATTTAAAATTAAACAAGTGGCATGCAGGTTTTGCAATGGCTTGTATGATATACTATACAAGTGTCTGGGAAAAGCTCGGATGGTTGTGCCAACCAATATAGACATGTGTAAGACAGTAAGGGGCAGCCATGAGTGCTCCAGTATCAATTTCCCAATGTCGGGGGAGTGCAATGTTCAAACCTTTTAATGAATGAATGTCTCATTACTTACCAACACCAATTACTGTTGTCAGATAACCTGTTTTGGGATGTGTATCCATGCACAATCAGAGTGTCACATACAATGCAGAATACTGTTTTGAGTAGCTGATGTTATACCACTGCCAACTTGACAGGTACTTGGTCATAGCGGATACCCATAGTCACACATGTAAATCACTACTGGATGCACACCCAAAGGCATTTCTCTAACCTGCGCTGTGCAGACATGATACCACCCAGATGGCTAATCATTATGGAGACCATATTGTAGCAATAAACAAGATTTAATGATACAAAACATACCTACCTAAAATTTAGGAAGCCTACATACTAACCTACACCAACCTAACCTATACTATCTAGTCATAACGTCTCCCTACAGCTGATTTATCTTAACTTAACTTACACTATACATTAACATTGACTCCCACACTTCACTTAAGAGACATCAGTCGACAAGGACAACAGTAACTACAGCTAAGCATTGACTAACTAAGCATATCGCCTAAATAAATATATATTTTTTTGTATTTTTGATATTTTTTTGGTATTTTTCTTTTTCTAACCACATACCTAAGAACTTTACCCACCCCCTAAAAAATCCCAAAACAGTAAAAACCCAAATACCCACCCCCCTAACTATACAAACTACATCCTAAAACGAACCTACACTACGCTAACTTACCTTTGCCAACATATCTAAAACCTAATATAACAATTAACTTTAAAAACTAGAGGAAGGGAAGGTAATTAGAACAAACAAGGGCCCAAAGTCAGTGCTTCTTAACTTTCTTTTTGATGTACCGGAGCATTTTCTACATCTTATCAGTTCTTGCCTCCAATTTTGCCATCCGCAACTTGAGGTCTGCCATGTCCTTGCGCATTTCCTCCTCAAATGTAGGAGCTGTGATTGTAGATCCTGGCTGGGGATGTGATGGTGCTCGAGTAGGGCGTGTAAAAGCTGCAGAGCCATCCCAGTTCTTTTGCTTTGACTTTCCAGGTGAGTGAATACTTGTTGTTGCCTGTTTGGGCGGTCCTCCATTTGGAAATGCTCGCCAGGACCCAATGCTTTTCTACAGCATGGATGTGCCTGTATCATTCCGCTCATTTCAGGAAATCATGCTTCTGTGCTGGATTCATGGTGGCTGCTAGCACATGAAGGAAACATGTCATCAAAATATGCGTTGGGCAGAGGATGAACAAGCATGCAAGAGAAACAGCATCTTCAGATAACACACGTTGTCCACCACAACTCACAAAAACATAATCAAGGCCAAATTTACTACAAATCTACATAACAACCATCTTCAAGAAATTGTTAATGTCCCAGGTATAAAGGATAACCAATGTTGCACACTATCAGTGCACACGCTTGTAACATCTCCTAAGTACCAGGTAAACATTTACCATGTACATCCCATAGACCAGTAATGTGACCATGCTCGGTCACACTCATCATGCTGGATAGCTCATGTATGTCCCTCAGCATATATCATTTAGTTTGGATCCATAGACGTACCACACTCATCAGAACAAGGCCTCCAACTTCAATGTGGACTCAACTAAGTATGGTGTTTCTCTACAGGCCTCTTGCGTCACCAGTGCATCACTTTTGTACTAATAACAACTGAAGCACGTGGTGCAAGTGGTTCATTGACAAGCCCCTTAGTGACCTCTTCACATGATCCTTAATCCTAACATGCCCAAAGTTACTGTGTGCTACATGTGGCACACAGTGCAATAACGTGCTGTGACCAATATGTTGCCAACATCCAGACATCTTTACAAGCCAGCACTTCTGCCACATGTCTTGACCGCTATCGCTGTGTTTGTCTGCGTATATACCTTTTCCAAAAATCACAAGGCCCTTCCAGCACACTCTGCCATCAGTGCATCAATTTGTTGTACTCCTCATCCTCAACATGACATCAGACATATTGTCAATATCCAAGGATGGATAATGGTTTCCTAATTGCCACACATGCTATTTTAACATGGTATTGCACACATCATACACCCTCACACACAACCTTTCCACTATACATTAGACATGCAAGGTAATACTTACTTGCAGCATCGGGTCTGCAAATCTTGCAACTTCACCAATGGTGTAGGGGGTAGGCCCACCTGCAAAACATGACATGAAACATAGCTCTGTGAATGTTGAACAAAGAACATCATGGACAAATGTTACACATTCCACATAATTAGATGATTAACCTAGATGAGTCAGGTTAGGGAATAACCAAATGAGCCCTAAAGCAATTTGACAAACATTGTTAGGCCACGCAAACACTTACAGATATGGGCCTGACCTATATGTACCTGTCACTGCTACATTTTTAACGTTTTGACGAGGACAGTCCACTGACAATTGTCACAAAAATAGCACATTGTTGTGTCAATCCGCACATACATGACTGAAGGAACACACACATCCATGAGTCCATATACTCCTGCATCATGTTTGTCATCACATGTGCATACCCTTGCAACATACCATAGTGCGCAAGCCCCTGATAGACAGTAGTACCTGGTAAACATGTATCCTTGCACCATGACACATGTGTGTTTTATTTGGTGCACTTCAAATTATCCAGGGGCAACACAGGGTACAAAGACAGGAATGTGCTATCTCTCAGCTTGACTGTGCATCGCTGACCATCTCATGGATGCAGGTTGGCACAGACACACTACTTGAAGTCCTGACCTTTGTCATGACATGACATATTAACCCCTATCACCTACAGTCATACATATGCAAACTAAGATTCTGCAACATTCAAGGTGTACTTACCAACAGTTCCACCAACCTCAATTCCCTGGTGATTCAGGAGGTCCTGTTCCCGGGATATCAGGTCTTCAGGTGCTTCAGCTGGTGGTCAGTCCGCTGTACTGCAAAGATACGTGTCAGCTGGAACAGCACCTTGCCCCACCGAAGCTTCCGTGCCTCAGTCTTGTAGCCGATGATGACATGGCCACCCATGGTCACCGTGTTGGGGAGGTGGTGGCAGACCAGCCAAATAAACCATCCCAGCACATCAGCTGTCATTCTTCTGGCTCTTCCCCTCCCAGACATGTTGCACACCAAATCCAGTGCAAACCTAAGACCCAGAAAATAAAATATCCCCAACTAACCCCAAGTACCCCAACAAATATATTTAACCCAGAGACAAACACCCAACAATACTCAGACAAGAACAGCACAAAATGACACATACACAACAAAAGATACTTTAGTGACACATCACAGACAGAAGACAGTACAAAAGACTGAAAACTGACCACTCTTCACACTAGCACAAGCACCACACAACCTCTTCCAAGCACAGACAAAAAGACTATAAAGAGAAAGTGAAAGTAAGTTAACTTTTCCATGTGTGCAGAATGGAAGTTCAATTGCATCACTTCATGGGCATATGCATACGTTTTTATGGCATGCGTTGTTTTTTTTTATGCATGGCGACCATGCATGCATTTCGGAAGGATGGCTGACAGGGCATAATATTTTAGTTTAGAAACGCTGGTGCGATGTGTCAATTTTTGAATATGCGATGATCTAAAATGACTGTATGTGTCTTTTTTTTCATGCATGACGGGCATACGTGTATTTTAGAGGAACGACTGATAGGGCACTCAGTATCAAATTTCACTCACAGGTGCAATACGTCATTCATATTGAACGCTATGGTTAAATATGTATGCATGCGTTGTAATCTTATTACCGCATACATTGAAATGCATTTTTTATATGTAAGTTTGTTTGGGGGATGCATGGGAGGACTGATATTGCTTGCAAATGTGCATGATACAGTTTCCCACATTCATGTCTTCACATATGTACAATGTGTTACTGTGAATGTGCATATGTGAGGGAGCTACCATTGTTGGTCTGACACAATGTAATTTCTGCATTTCCACTGTTTGTTTCACCACACAGCTTCTGATAGCTAACCCATGTGCGAAACATGTCCATTCACATGATAATAAGAAAAAAGGAGTACACTGTTCCAGACACTGAATCGCTGGGATTAATTTCTACAGGAGCGCGATCCCTCAAGCATCACATTGGATGTCTGGTTTCATCATTGGGAAAGCTCCTCGTTAGGCCGGTGCTGCAATGCCTAACGGGCTCCACTGAGGGGGCTCATAACCGTATATGCTCTATAGTTAATTGGAAAAATTCAATAGAGAAGGGTGACTGGTTACTAGATACCAGAGCAATATAGGAGAGAAAACATAGCAAAAATAAAATTGGTTATCCAACAACAGTCAAGAATCATGATTTTAATCAGTATTGATGTGATGGAGACCAAAGATAAAAACAAAACAGGAGTAAAAATTGAGTAATAATGCTCATCTACTCGCACATATAATCTGTAGAAGAGGGTAAACCCAAAAGTGGCTCCTCTCAAATCAGGGTCTACATGTTTCGCGTCTAATGGTCCTATCGGATCCCTCGACGCTTCTTCAGGACCAAAGTGAAAGATTCTTCTCCAAAATATAACACAACCCCAATAGGAGTCAAAAAATAGATAGTGAAAACACAGTAAGTTGCTGTGCGTATGTTCAATGTATCAATCGAGGTCGCCCTAGGAATTAAAAAGGCAACAATGTGTAGAAAATAAAATCCCAAGTGATTGCACATAAATACATACTAGTAAAATACATTTAGTGCAAAAAGTGAAAAGAATTTGTTAAAGAAAAAATTATCAAAAAGGCTTACCATCCCTGGTATGTGGATTGGGCCCCTGGGAATCGAATGTCACATGATACCCTGGCCAATTTTTGCCTAGGGATGCTGGGATGCCTAGGGATGCTGGTAACTTGGCCTGGTTTATGACCTGCTAGACCTATGTAAGTGCAAGTGTGTGACAATCTACAGAGTGTGTCCCAAGGGCCAGACATCATTATGGAGTCCAACACATGTAATATACAGTTACCCATGCATGTAATTGCTTGGATATGGTGTACTGACATGTGTCACAGTTGTAATGTATGTGATATGCTAGTGAGTGAAAAGTGTTTTTCATGTGTGATCAGCAATGCATACTGCAGTGGTGTGTTATGGGCTGTACTTTCTACAAATTTATAAATCCATCATGGATAATTGTGCAACACTGTAGCAAAGCTGTGTACTCACATCAGTGTATAACATATTCCCCTAGGTAAATACATGTGTACTGTAATTCAAAGTTCAGAGTTGTTTTTTAAGAGACTCTATGCCATATGTTGCATGTTTTATTATGTTCATGCACAAAGTTACAGGCCACACCAATCCTGGGCCACCTAGGTGGAATGTGTGGAATTTATCTTAGTGATATGTTTGTTAGCACACACATTTTGACTGCACAATTACTCACGCTTTTGTTTCGCAATTCTTCCTTTTTAGCACACAATCTGCATGGCAGGGCTGCTCTCAGTGGCACTTTACACGCCCACACAGCCCCATTGTTGCGGGTATGTGGACGAGATGATTGTTGTGCCCTCAGCACAGTTCAATGTGCACTAGTGGAAGGACCCTGACCGTGTACAGAGTGGATGTAGCTCCCTCTGGAGATATGGGAGGTTGGCATCCTCAAGTTTAAATTAAGCACTGCAGTACACAGTCAACTGCATTGTTCCTACTGCACAATTGAAGTCCCATGCCCAATTATGTATTGTTAACTTTTAGGTTGTTGATGTCTGCATTGCCCTATTCTGTACTAGGGACTTACAGATTGGTGATGTCTGCCTTGCCCTATTATGTACTAGGGACTTACAGGTTGTTTGTGTTGGACTTGTTTCATCATTTACTATGGATTAACATGACTGTCTATATATGTGAGATTTGTTCCTCTGATGCATTGTTTGGTCATTGTGTGATGTATGCTTCTAGGTCAATGTTGCTGGCACAGTTTCTGAAGATTTCCCCTTGTACTCATCCTCCTTATCCTCACTGACCCTTCATTCATGCATGTCATAGTAAGTCATACTTGTCAACTTTGCTAAAGGACATTCCTTCTTCTACAAGCTAAGCAATGTTTGCCATACCATTTACCATTGTTTGTAAGATGAGATGACTGACCCTATACATCACTTAACACCAGCCACAGTACTTGTGTAGTGTTTGAGTCACCTCCACCTATTGGATATCAAAGTTAAATAAAGGAGTTTCCCAGCTGTCCTTCCCCATTTCTTTGTTTGACATGAACACTCACACACAACTGCATTCCCCACCCAACCTTTGTAGCATGACTATGGGTGTATTGTCATTGTGTGAATACCCCTGACAACTATGAGTAGAACATGCAAGTTACAACATGTCTGTGTCCTTATTGACACTTACAGTTTGCTAAGGGATTGTGGGGGTCATTCCAACCCTGGCGGTCATCGACCGCCAGGGTGGATGACCACGGAAGCACCGCCAACAGGCTGGCGGTGCTTCCCTGCCCATTCTGACCGCGGCGGTAAAGCCGCGGTCAGAAAAGGGGATCCGGCGGTTTCCCGCCGGATTTCCCCTGTCTGGGCTGAATCTCCTTGGCGGCGCTGCTGGAGATTCCGACCCCCTTCCCGCCACCCTGTTTCTGGCGGTTTTCACCGCCAGTAACAGGATGGCGGGAACAGGTGTCATGGGGCCCCTGGGGGCCCCTACACTGCCCATGCCGCTGGCATGGGCAGTGCAGGGGCCCCCTAACAGGGCCCCAGCATGATTTTCACTGTCTGCATAGCAGACAGTGAAAATCGCGATGGGTGCAACTGCACCCGTCGCACCCCTCCAACACCGCCGGCTCCATTCGGAGCCGGCTTCTATGTTGCAGGGCCTTTCCCGCTGGGCCGGCGGGCGCTCCTTTCGCGGGCGCCCGCCGGCCCAGCGGGAAAGCCAGAATGGCCTCCGCGGTCTTTTGACCGCGGAGCGGCCAAATGGCGGTGACCGCATGGCGGGCGGCTATCGCCGCCCGCTGCAGTCAGAATGACTGCCTGTGTCTTGTTTTGACATTGCTTGACATGCATACAAAATACTAACTGGTTAGAGTCTGACAGACCAAGACGTTCAGGTGTTTTGTCCTCTATATTTAACTCTATATTAGTAATACATGTGAGTGCCACTGAGGTGGTATGTTATGAGTTGTTACCTAGGATTTTTACACTCAGACATTGATGTGTTGCATAGCAGACACTACTATGTTGTTGTTAGTACTGACTACTCTTGTCCTACCTAGGCCAAAAGTCTGAACAGCAGTCTTCACATGTTTTCCCTGTGTTACTGCTGTCAAATATCAACCAAACACTCTTGTATGATATGTGTGTTGCAGTGTACATTAGTTATACAACAGGCTATGTCTACACTTCACTCACACATTCATGTAGTAGTGTATTATGTTTAGTTGTTTGTTGTTCCAGAGTGTGTTCCTAATTTATTTGTAAGATTTGTGGCCTATTCATGTGGATGAGTTGATAAGGTATGTGAAGGTGAAAAGAAGTACTCCCAAACATATCTGTGTCAAAATGATTTATTTACAAAATTGTTCTCACAGATGATTTGAGTACTGTCTCTAACTGAAGAAGTTGTGCACAATATAGTCCCTTCTGTGTGCTCCAGCAGCAGAGTTTTGTTCTTCCCCATCCTCCAGTTGTGCATCATTGTCCTCATCCTCCTCCCTGGGGACCTCTACCTATTAATCACAAGGGACATTCATACAACATACACAGATGGTGTGCAAAGTTGCACAGACTAGTATTATTTTGCACACAAGGGGTGGGGCATATACTAGAGTTCCTCCAGTTAGACCTAGGCACCTGAACCTGGATTTAAGCATGCTAAATGTTCTCTCCCCCACATTCCTGGTCCTTTTTTATACTTCATTGTAAACTTTCCCAGCATCTGTATATGGGTTTTCATATGGGGTCATGACCCATGGCTGGATGCCGTAACCTTAGTCCGCTGTAATAGAAGGGGAGAAACAGTGTCAGATGTGCATTAGTGTTTCTTGCTAAATGGCCAGGCACTGTTTTTTAATTAGAGTGGTGTAGTGGTATACTTTCCAGTCATGGGTTGAGCCTAAGGGTCATAGTGATTGTGGATTTTTTTTCTGGCATGACAGTTCACCCATGCAGAATATGTGTGGTGTTGTGCATATTTGTCCCTTAATCCCATCACTTAAGACCTGCCAAAGAGCCATGTTGGCTAAGTCTGTATCTATGTTGCGTGATATGTGCCATGAGACTGGTTTTGTGCCTGTGTTTTTGCATGTGAGTCCCACCCCCTTGGACATGGAAGGCCTCTGCTCTACCAGTGCCGTGGTTGCGCAGGTCTCACCAGTATTCCAGCAACAGTTGTAGTAAGCTCTATGTAAGTGCCCATACCACACAATGCCATGACTAACAGGTGCCAATTTGACATCCAATCTGAAGAACACAAATTCCTACTGACTAGCCACTGAATAGACAAAGTATCTATTTTTTCCCTGCCTTCGCTGCTGCCCACCTCTTTGCAGCTGCTTTATGGAGGACGAAGAACAGAAGTACTACTTACACAGGTGATTAGTTTGCGCTCTACAAATTGACATAACAAATACTACATGGAGGTTAGTTCAGTAGAGCTATGTGAGGCTTCTTTGTGCTTGGTAATAAGGAGCATATTCTGTGTCGGTGGCAATTTTTAGACACACTGATATTTCATTGGTGGAAAAATATATTTAGAAGCTATATGTGAATGTGGGAGCATTTGAGATTCTCAGACACACCTAGTGGTATCTTCTCTCGAGGAAATGAGCTGTACATTAGGTAAAATCCAACCTTCCGTAGATACATCTTTTCTCGATGTTGATTGGCAACGTCATCATATCATATTCAGCAATTAGAAGACTTAGGCAATTGGAGGAAGCCATTCGATTGACTTCACAGTAATTCACTGGACACCACAACTTGATTATGGATACCAATGACTACTTTCATTATTTTATTTTACCATTTTAAGAACTATCAGACAACGGTGACTATAGTTATTACCTTTTTATGTGTATATTATTTATACATGCATTCTGGATTGTTTATACACAGACATTTCTTACATTTGGGGCACTGTAATTTAATTTCTCTAGTGAAGTTGCATTGTACCACTTTGTGAAAGTGACCTACCATGCAGTCTACACCTGCTCCACTCACATCTCTAGGCAGCCAAGGGATCACTAGTAATGTTGTGGGAGGATTGGCAAGAAGTATTTGAGACATACATAAAGGCGATAGGTTGTGATGTGTTTATTGCAATAAGGAAGTTAGCCACACTAAAACATAACTTTGGGGGGAGGCAGAAAAGTGTTGAAATTGTTACTGAGTTTTAGGAGTCTTGCAGGTGAGGAGTATAATTGTGACATGACAAAGAGTCTGATGATGAGTACATGTCAGCTATAAAAGTACTTCAAGAAAATTATACTAAATAAATCAGCATGGTTGTGGAGAGGTAATAGGTTTTCCCTCTAGGATTCAAAATTCAGGTAATCCATATGTGGCACTTTTACACACCTTAGCTTTCACATGAAAAGAACTGCAAGGGGAAAGTTTTGTAATCAGTTGATTAACCACATGAATAATGCAAAGATTTAAGAAAAATTACTGAGTATGAAAAAAACATTCTTCAGAAAAATACACTGCTGCAGTCAAACATATTGATACCATGTATTGCTATGTAGAATAGTTGAAAACACATGAGTGTGTGTGCAGAATTAAATTAGAATCCACAAATAAATCAAAATTCCAAGGGCCTAGAAAAGTGAAACTTGGAGTGAGCTGGGAAAATATTTTTTTTTATAGTGTGGCAGATTAAAACATGTAGCATCATGAAACAGTCGTCCTACCTTCCAAAGTGGTGTTATGAGGGTAAAAAGACAGGGCACTGTCAGGGTGTGCATGGGTGATAGTGCAGAAACCAGAAGTAGTGTGAACTTGTTATACTTTGCTGATTGAAAAGAGAAAGAGAGCAAAATAGAATCTGAGACTGATAAAGATTAAAGGGGTCATTAAGAGTTTGGTTAATGGAAAAGGCTGTGCGCCAAACTCCAGCGGTCAGGTTACCGCCAGTGCAGTCCACTTTCCGCGGGCCCCATTATGACGCCGACATTGACGCCAGCTTATAATTGAGCCAGCAGCAATGTTGCTGTGCGTAGGGTGCACCAGCACCTGTCAAAGCAGATAGTGAAAAGCTTGATGGCTGGCCATTGTGGCCTCTGCACTGCCCTTGCCAAGTGCTTGGGCAGAGCAGGGGCCTACTCCGTCTCTGCCAGCCTTTACATGGCGGGGCAACCACCATGCAAATGCCAGTGGAGAGAGGGATCGTAATCCCCAGGGCAGCATTGCTTGCAGCACTGCCCTGGTGGATTGGGACCACCAGCATCTCCAGGCCATCCGGTGGCTGAAATGTGGCAGTGCTGGTGGCCCAACAGTAGCGCAACCACCACAGTCATAATGTGGCTGCTGGATCGCCACATTGGTGGTGGTCCGACCACCACCGCGGCCAAGCCGGTCTGAAGACTACCAGTATCGTAATGACCGGCTCAGCTTTTTTGGTGTCTGATATTTTAAATACAACAGAAAAAAGAAATAAATTCTACTGAGGAGCCATATTGTCTTCATAAATGTCAGGTGGAGATTGGTGGTACAAAAATGTTGATATCGGCATATCCATGTTGATGATACACTTTGATTGACAAAGAAACGTGGGTCAGATTAGGAAGTTGGAGCTAACAGAAAATGATACAGAACTATAAGGTTTTTGTGGTAGAAAACTCCCCTTCAGATTATATTTTTTCAGAGAAATCTAGCTTTTAAAAATGGGTGTGCTACAGGCAAAGTACATGTAGTAGAAAAGGGGCAAGTTCTCCTGTGGTGGCGAGAGCAAAGTTCACCAGGCATAATACAGCTCCTAATAAAAAGGAACAAGTAATGGTAACAGCAAGAGAAAATTTTAAATGGGTACATGAATTTTCCAAGTCGTTTGGTGGGGAGCTTGAATGACCATAAAATAATTTTGAAAGAGAATGCCAAATCTACTGTATATAAAGTGGAGAGTGTTCTCAGTGCAGTGAGAGTTCCACTAAAAGAAGAATGTGAAAGGTTGTGTAAGAATAACATAATAGAACATACAGAGTCATCAGAGTGATTACCATTTGGTGGCTTGCTTATATTGAAGGACTACTATCTGGAGTGACAGATAGACAGTATTATTTCATCATAGACTTATCCAGTGCACACCATCAAATTCTACTGCATCCTACTTCCACACATGTGACCTCATTTGTCACTCTGGAAGAAGCATACTGTTTTGTGTTAATGACAGTTAGGCTGGCTTCTGTGTCTGCAGTTTTTCAGTGGGCCATGTAAAATTGTTAGGTAATTTGACACAAGTATGTGTTTTCAAGAATGATATTCTGGTTTGGCGAACAAACAAGCAAGAATATGATGAAATTAAAAAAAAGGTGTTCAGGATATTAGAAGGACCTGGATAGACCGTGGAAATAGATACATTCAGGTTTGCTGTTAATGAAGTGGAGCATTTGGGGCATAATTTGTGAGGGTATTAAACCCAAACTAAAATTGAAGGAGGCCATTGCAAAAGTTCCATGCCCTCAAGATGAGGGTCAACTTGGATCTTTCCTAGGATTAGCAGAACACTATGCTAAACTTGTGGATCATTTTCAACACAAGGTGACATTTATAGGAGACTTGGGGCCTTGTTAGAAATGGGGTTTCTGGTTGACTAGGGTATGCACCTAAGCCAGGCAGAACCCACCCACTCTAGTCAGGGCAAGGGAGTTACACGTCCAAGATAACCCCTGCTCACCCTCTTGGTAGCCTGGCTCGAGCAGTTAGGCCTAACCCGGAGGCAATGTGTAAAGTGTTTGCACAACACACACAACGCACGTGACGCACTATCCCCACCACAAAGGAAGCACAACACCAAGGTATATGAAAATATACTGTATTGTACACAACACAATTATTAGAACAAACATCACATATCAGTAATATCCTGCTACCTTAACAGTTGTCAGAACGTTACACATTAGTTACTCTGCAAACTAGCAGTAGTCACACATAACACACAGGTTACTCAGTATCCTGCAACATAAGCAGTAGTCAGGAAGCACGTTAGTAAACCAAAGCATTTGTCATAAGAATATCATAAACGCCCATATTAGGAACATTATAAAACATATGGCAAGTCAGAAAAACATATTAGCATGTTATGCCCATAAAAGAAACATTTGCATACACATATGAAGGCATCATAAACAGGTAGGCAACAAATAAATCAATAAAGCCTCTACAAAGAACTTATGTTCTATATATTGTTCCTTAGGAAGTACCTGTGTAAGATGAAGGCACCTCCAGTGCCCAAAGAACGAACAAGGGGCCCCCGGCACTCCCCTGCGCAATGTGGGGGCCTCCTTAAAAACTCTGGGGTAGAGGGGGGCGGCACGCACCCCTTCAGTACTCCTGACGGGCCCCTCCTTGGGCCTGTGATTGCTGGGGGCCCACCAAGGCCTCCACCGGCTCTCACGAGGGGGGCCAAGGTCAGCAAGCAATTCTGTGAAGGAGGGGGGTGCCACACACCCCCTCTGCTTTAAAGACGGGCCCCTCCTGGGGCCCCTGATCACTGGGGGGGACCCTGGGCCTCCACCAGCCCTCACGAGTGGGGGCAAAATCAGGAAAATATTTGTAGCATTCAGAAGCGATCACGCTCCTAACACAGTGCGCAGGGGAGAGGGATTCTCCCTCGCCTCCCATGTCCTGCTTCCAGAGCAGCCCTGGGATCCAAAAGGAGACCTCTGATGAGGTCTTCCTTCCTCCTAGGGCCACCGGTAGACACTCGCCTGCCCCCATCCGGTCTGGTGCGCAAGTGTCCAGGTCATTCCTCCCAGCTCGCGGCGGTGTTTGAACCCAAGTAAGGACCTTCTTGTGCCCCGGAGGCACTGAAAACAGTGTGACTCCGGCGTTGCCTTTGTCTACAGCCCGGGTCGTGGTGGTGATGTTTGGCAGTGCTCAGATGAAGCGCTGCCCAAAGGGGGCTGAAAACGAAGACACTGAGGCGCTTCCCAGGCGCTGGGATCCACTTCAGATAGAGCGCTTTTCCAAGTGCTAAGAGATGGAAATGAAGCGCTCCTCCTACGCTTCAGCAGATGATAACAGGGGGCAGGAGCCACAGCACCCTGCTCCTGGGGGACAGGGTCCAAAGAAAAGGCCCACAGGTGGAGGGGCCCAGCAACAGGCCAGCACAAAGAAGATGCAGCAAGTGGCAAGTCATTTACAGTGACCAAGCAGGTCACAGGTCAGCACAGCAGCAGTAGTCCATGGCGGTCCCTGGTGAGTCCTTCCAGCATTTCTGTGTCCAGTTCCAAGATATTTCCAAGAGTCTCCAAATTGTGGGGAAAATTCCCCTGTACTTATACTCAGTCCTTACAGTGTTTTACAATGCTGGGGAGAGGAGGTTCCAACCAGTTACAACTGGTTCTGGGAGTGCCCCCTGTCTCCTCCAGCACAGGCTTCAAACATCAGTGGGGGGTAAACGACCCTACTGTGTGAGGCCAGGGCACAGCCTTTACAAATGTAGGTGTGCCCCGCCTGATTTAGAGTTTGGTGGAGGGGTTGCTCTGTCTCAAATGTGACGGATATCCCACACGCCATATTAAGATTTGCACAGACCATAATGGAATCGTAATAGAGCGGATAGGATATCCGTCACGTTTGTGACGGAGAAACCTCCTCCCCCCAAACTCTGTAATCAGGCCCCTATTTAAGACAGGGCAATGGTATGAATGGTCACTAGAAAGAAAAAAGCATTTGAGAACAACCCCTACCAGACATGTGGATGCAAGCATGGACTTGCTGATGTTTTTTTTTTATTTCCAATTGCTCTCTTTTGTTATGTTTTCATTATCCTTTCGGTCCACCCCTTATCCCATTGCTTATTTTTTATGCAATTGTGGACCTATAAGCCCTCTTTGATATTGACTTCCTCACTATTCAAGGATCCCTGTTACATGGGAACTCAGCATGTCATATGATCAGTGTTTTGTTTCATTTTGTACAGTGCTTTTTCGTGCTGTATTATTGTATTGAGAATGGCACCTCATGTGTGTGGCACCCTACCCTTTTTGTATTGTTTTGTTCTGATTTCTCAATAAACAATTGTGAAACAGAAAAAAATTGAGGATTTTAAGAAGTGTATAATTAATGCTGTGCAGCGACTGATGCTTGCATTCATGTCGTAGGAACTGTATCAATTAAGTCAAAAGAGAGGCAAGACACAGTAAACGATTTTGTTTTGGAACATTGAAAGGTGCTGAAGTTAACTATTCCATGACTGAGAATAAACCTTTGGCTTGTTGGCGGGGTGTCCAACAATTTAGAAATTATTTGTGGGACAACACTGAATTTTAAGTAAGGACTGATCACAAGCCCTAAGTTAATTTATTCATGATGATGGGTGCAGGAAAGGTGACACCACAGACAGCTTAGTTGTTGTACAGACACAGGAATACACAATTACCACCATTTCTGTGCTTGGAGGAATGTTAATGCCGGCTGTTTATCTTGCTTAGCATTACAAAGAAAGGAAGAAGAGAAAGAGGATGATTGGTTGATTGTTGAGGTGAAACAGGCTAGTTTAAAAGTAATGTTGGAGCAAAAAACAGAAAGTGAGTAGAACAGGGATGAAATTCTTCAGAATATTATTGAGTTTTTATCACAGTGTTGGACATCAGATTGGATATAACCATGGAAATAACTGATTTTAAGTCTGCATAATAAGAACTGTTATACATAGATGGTATTCATAGAAGTGGGGAGAGGTTGCTTGTACCATTGTACTGTGGAAAAAAGTCTTATCTGTTCTGCATGAAGGACATTGGGAATTGTCTGTCATGAAGAGGTAAGTGTGACTAGATTTCTGGAGATTAAGAATAGACCGAGAAATGGAAAGGTACATTAGTGAATGTGTAGCTTTTGCAGCAATAAGTCACATGTTGTGAAAGAAACCCCAGTGGTACCAATTAACTTTCCTGAATGAGCATGGCAGGAGCCAGGAATTTATGTGTCTGGTCCATTCGAAGAGACAGGATCAAGTAAAACGTACGCTATTGTATTGATGAACAATATCTCAAGATAGCCGAAATGAAATAAGTGAAGAAATGAAATCAAGTGTAGTAAATTAGTTTTGTAAGAAGGTTTTCAGAAGGGAAGTGTATCTGGAAGAAGTGATCATGGTCCACAATTTGTGTCAAAAGAATTTGAGAAAACCAGCCGTTTACCATCCCCAAGAGAATGGTCTTGTTGAAAATTTAACAGAGTGTTGGGAGAGAATGAGGCCTGCAAGGTCAGCAGCTCAACAAAGACCTAGCATGAAGAGCCAGTCTCTACCCCTTGATGAGGTGGGGTATAGTTAGCACTGGGCATTTCAGAACCAAGCCCTGTAGCGCTAAGACTCCACGTAAATCAGTGGAGTGGAGAAAGTCAAAAATCCACCATGTGAGTTGGGAAAGGGTGCTGTAAAATAAATCCAGTCTATACAGTTAGTCATCAGGACTTTAAGATACACTATGCAGACTCGACTTGAGGTGCCTGCTTCCCGGGCGTGACTTAATGCTGGATGCCATTTTTAAACTGATGTGTGTCTGTACAGACACATGATTAACTTCCAGTGCCAGGTCGGCCAGACTCATGGCGGCAGTGGAGGAGCGAAGGACAGAACAGGTTCATGTTGTGTGTCTGTAAAAAAGTCCTCAATGCTCATATGGCTTGAAGGCAGCTTCCCTCCAGTTCATCGGGTGAGGTACAAAAATGCCACCTGGTCCCGGGCCTTTTGGGTAGTTGTAAGTAGGCCCGTTAGGAATCCAAACCATTAATTTAGTTTCGTTGCTTTGATTTAGATTGATTCATTTTGAGGTGAGATCGCATGATGCATGCAGTCTCTGTCCCAAAGAAACATCTCCAGGAGCACTATTTGGTATGCATCACTGATGAAATAGGTTGCCTCTGACTTTGACTGAATTTTTGGGCGTTTTAAAGTGTTATGCATGCTTTCAGCTTGTCATGGTAGTCCATACACTATGTCTACGGGCCCGCTTGTGTCAAGCTCCAAGGGCCATATTTCCCAAAACCTAATAGTGAGAATTGGACCCATTCCTCAGGCAGGCATCTAAAAAGATGCAATTCATGAGGGTAGCAGTAGCACCAGAAACGTAAATGTGCACAGTGTGGAGAAAAGAAGTGAAGGGAATATGGCGTAACAGCATTTAAAGTGCTAAGGAGAACAACTTGGTTAAAGATGTCTGAGCATTTTTGCATGGAACAAGATTTGAAGAATTTAAATTATAATTTTGGGGTCAAGAGGGAGGGAATATATGTGAGGAGTGCAAAAACATATTTTTGTCTTTGAAAATTTAGTGAAAACCTGCACTATTTGGTTTTCAATTAAACTCTAGGAAGTACTGCCTTGACATTCATTTTGTGTCTATCTGGCATCATTCGGGAATGGTGGTGTTTTATTAGTTGTGATTATCACCTCATTCCCCTGCAGTAGTGTTACAAAGTGACTTTCATCACAATCCAACATGTTAGAAAGTAATTATTAAGAACAAAACTAGATTGGTATCAACTGGATACAGTGCGTGGGTGGGGTTTCGGGGACCATTCAGTATAGTGTATGTCCAGATGCAAGTGAATGAGGATTTAAGGGCCCAGGTTGACAAAGGGATCTTGGGGGCCTGTGTTCCTTTTTTGTTGCCTGGGAGTGCCTGTTGCGTTGCACCATATGCAGATTACTTCAGCTCTTTTCTAAAATCCGGAGGCTTCTGGAAGCCTGATACACTGAGATGGCGTCCTTGATTTGGGAAGCAAGCATAGGCATGTACGTCAATTCAC
Organism: Pleurodeles waltl; assembly: GCF_031143425.1. NCBI lineage: Eukaryota > Metazoa > Chordata > Amphibia > Caudata > Salamandridae > Pleurodeles > Pleurodeles waltl. The sequence continues at coordinate 882,607,415 of NC_090443.1, forward strand.
CAAAATGCCAGGGCTACCGGAAGTGACATCACGTGCCCTCGGACCTCCACTTTCACTCACACACACAAAAACACACACATATTTATGCACGCGCATAAATTCACACTTACATATGCTCTGTCACATAAACACACTATCAGCCGCAAGCACGCACACAACATACATTTAAAAGCATTAAAACTAACCTCAGCTGCTATGGAAGGACTTATTAAAGCTAACTGTACTCCATTTGCACTAAACTAATAGTGAATAATATGGTATTATTCACCGTTAGTGTCATACAAATTGACAGAAAACAAAGTGAGTGGAGTCTCAATTGATGTCCATAAGGAGGAGCTGCCACTACGTACCTGGCAGGGAGTTTGCCACCTCTGAAGGCAGGTATCGCAAAGGCAATATCAGGGGTCCCAAAGTGCAAGCCAGGTGTCACATCTGTGACCTCTGGTGACCCCTAAATGACGTCCATGTGCATAGGTGGAAAAAGTCTTGACCGCCTTCTGGCTGTGCTGGCTGCCACAGTGGTTTTTACTAAAGCTACAACCCTTCCATCACTATCCTTAAGGTTGCACCATCACCTTGATGCCTTTAGTGTCAGTAGCTTACGGTTCCAACAAAAGGTATAAAGTTTAATTGTCAGATACATAGTTGGTATGGTGGTGAATGTTCTTTGTATAATATGCTTTTCCAACAGACGTGTCTTTGATCGGCCTTTGAAAGGACTGAGTGGGAGTCTGTCAGTCACATGGAGATAAGAGAATTAATCTTACAAGCATGTTGTGAATGAGATACCAACCCCAAAATGTCTTGACTACTGCACGCATTGCCAAACAAGGAAGTCAGGGTTGCCATCCAAGTCAGGAATGTTCCAAAATATTTTTAGAGTTCTTGTACAAAAGCGTATGAAAGCAATTGCTTTTTATTATTTTGATTTGAAAAAATTGAGCTGAAAAATACATCATTTTATCCCATTTTTTAAAAATAGGATTTGCACAGGAAATGGCAACTACCCTTCCAAAAAATGCCCTGCACCTCTAACATGCATAACCACCCACCACAACATTGCCCTCCGCACTCCTCAGACCAAGCCCAGCCCCACCACTCGCAAATTTCACCAGCTGTAACTGGATTTCTCATCAGTCTTATGCATGCAAATGACCTCTGCGATTGTTTTGCTCATACAAATTTCTCCTGACATCACTGGATGAAATGTGCATTAGCAAAACCTAGTGCCAGGCACAGTTCGAGTATAAACTATGACATGATGACATGAAACACCCTTAACACCTAATTTTAAAGATAATGCGGGCCTCAGAAAGAGACTGAAAAGGTGGTGAGAAACTGGTGTATCATATTTTTGGAAAAACTAAATCAGGGCAGTACCCTCTGTAATTCATGGAGTTGGCATACAGTCATCTACGACCTAGGTTTGAGGTTCATTAATGATACTGAGAAAATTCAAACCGGGTAACTGGAACCGGTATTTTGCCCAGCAGTGGGAGTTGTTTGGGCGAAAAGATCTCACTGTAGTTTGTGTAAAATAAATCTGTTTTTTCAAAATAATCCGAATAATTGCCGCAAGAAATCACACCAGCTTTCAATCTATAATATGCGGTACGTGGCAGGCTTAAATAATATTGCTGTTAGCTGTAATTTAGATTATTTTCACGGGTCAGATCATGAAATAGTGTCAATTTTCTTGTAAAGTAGATTGAGACGAGTTTCAATGTATGCTCTGTGGCTTATATAAATTATTCAAACTCACTCGATGGCGATCTAAAATATTTCCGAGTTTATAACTAAAAGGAACGTGTCGGCAGTTTAGGTCATCCGAAAACGTAATCAGCACCTGAGAGAGAGAGTATCTAGAAATGCCAGCACAGCAGGTCTTGCTGATATGTTCAAGAGGGAAACGTGCCAAATGCATTTCATGCATTTCTAAATTAAGAAGTGACTGGCTACAATATAGTGGAAAAATACCTACCGATGCAAGGGACTTTTCTGATAATTTTGATAATATTTTATAAAATTACGTGAGATTACTCAAGAAAAGCTGACATTTTGCCCCTGCCTAATTATTGCAGTACTATGCATTGTTGTGTAATTACGCAGCACTGTTCACTGCACAATTTGAGCGCAAGCGCATAGCAACGACACAAGGTTTCCAATTTTTTTCAGTATTAAATGCCGCGCACTTCTAAAAAGCATGCTCTCACATTATAAAAGTTAATATATGACCAAACTTCTCAAAAGGCTGGTGATGCATTTTCCTTATCTTTGCAAATTCTAACGTTTCATTCTGGTTGAAGGACATCAGGTAGTCAGATTACTACCTGGTGTCCTTCAATCTTGATATGACTACCACAGAAAGTGGAATACCTCTTGTGAAAAAGTACCTATTTTTGGGCTGTCACCACCATTGGTTGTGCCCCTTAGCGCCCCCGTATCGCCACCATGCGTATACCGTATCTAAAATGCTGCACACCATGGCACAGGATAGGTAACAATAACATATTTGTTTTGACGCTATTGTTCCCTACCCTGCGCACCATGGCACAGGGTAGGGAACAATAGCATAATTTGTTTTGACGCTATTGATGTACTCTGCAGGAGTAGCACCAACATGTTGGCACTACTCCTGTAGAGTAAATAGGGGCCCATTGCAAATAATAGTATGCCACCTAAAGTGCAGAGAAAAATGGTGCAAGAAATCATTTAGATTTACTTGTACCTTTTTTTCACCCCTTAATAGGGGAACACCCCCTTTGCATACATTATGCCTGGGACACACATCATGTGGTGCAGGTGTTTACAAAGTGGTGCAATGCAGGGGAGGACATGTGTGCTCCCTTCCCTAACCTTAATTAGTCCATTGGACCCCATTTCCTGGGTCCAGCTACTAATTATAGGGGCGAAGGCATGCGGACCCCCCTTTCCTGAGCCTTATTATGCCCCGGGGATCCCATCCCCTGGGACCAAATTCTAATAATAAGAGGACGGAGGTGACAGAATCCCCATCTTCAAGTCTTAATAGGCCCTGTTGTCCTCACACTGTGGGGCCATATTCTATTATTAAGGAAAGAGTGCATGTGGTCTCCCTCCCTAAGCCTTAGTAGTCAATGGGGACCCAGACCCAGGGGCAGAACTGCAAAATGAAGAGGAGGAGGGTGTGTGACTCCCTGGGGGCAGAGGTGGGTGCCCTAGTGCTCTTCAGTGGTACCAACAAATCACAAGTTGGGCACCAAGGAGGGGGGGCTCCAGGGCCCCTGCAGCCCTAGCCAGCTCCCTATATAGAACTGGAGCTGGCATTTCTCCTGCCCATAGGAAACAGCTGTTTTTGTGGCCCCCTACCCTTTTATTGATGTTGGCCCAGGCGGATGGGGTTCCTGGGGTCTAACAAGGTTAGGAATGGAGAGTGTTCACCCTCCTCCCCTTAATTATAGTATTTGGTCCTGGGGAATGAAGTCTGTGGGATCTCACTCAGCTCAGGGGTGGTGGAAACAAGCTCCACTCCCTTAAATAAGATATTTGGCGTAAGATATGGTGGTCCTGGGACCCAAAATGGGTTTGTGGAGGGGAACTTACTCACACATCCCTTCCCAAATAGTTATTTAAAAAACTAGCAGGCCGCTATTTTCTTTTTTTTTGCCATGATCCTTCAGGATTCCCACAGGATCATGGAAATATGTCCGATTTTGAATGTGTGGGTGTGTGCATGCATGGGTGTGAGTGAATGTGTATGTGTGTGTGTGCAGCCCCCGCACTCTTCTTGATAGAATTACTGGCCACAACTGCTTGCCAGAGGATCTTGATTATTCTGATTGATACACCCCTAAACTTGAGAAGAAATATATTATTCACGTAGTATATGCAGAATATTTGGTTATTCTTTCTCAGAAACAAATGGGCTTTTAATGGCAATTGAAGCACCTACATTGAAATGACAATAAGAGCAATCTAATGGTGAATTTAACTAAAACTAAAATTGTGTCATTTGGATGCCCTACCTCAAGATTTAAGTGAGTTCTAGGCAACTCTTTAATTCAACAATTCAACAATTCTTGAACTAAACATACTTTGGAGTAAATGTAAATAATAAACTATTATGAAATAACCCCATAACAAAGCTGAACACTAAAAGCATTGACTTTGCACCTGCTTCAAAATGTTGTTTCCAGAAACATGGGGAACTAGCAACTGGACCCTCAAATGGGTTTGCAAATACAACATTAGTACCAGCTCTTCGCTATGTCTCGTTGGGCTTTCACATAAATATTTTACACATCATAGGAAAGTTATTTTTTAAAAGTACACACTATTTACTGACTCTAGCTTCATCAACTCCCATTGTAGAATAAGTGTCAAATGAACCCTTTTATCCTTGTCTGCATTAGATGGTAATATGTTTGTTAATTATTTGTGTGATTACATGAATGTGGATTCTGATACTTAAAAGAATATTTATAGTGAAATTTTATTCTAGACAACAACCATATTGATGCCATTAAGGAAAAGGATCAACACAATCATATTTTATCAGGGTGTAATATTGAACAGGACAGCTCTGTGTTGATCTGCAATATATGGGTTGGGAGCATAAGGGGATTTAGCCTGCCAACTACCTTTATGAGTATAGTGTTGTGATGGGGATGGCACCAGTGAACCCTCGAATGATGACAAGTAGGATTGCAGCTCCGATTCTTTCAATTGTCTGTTAAAGCCTCCCAGATTCATGCCACATTTATGGGTTGCAAACCCCTCAGGGCCTCCCAGACTAAGACCTCATATCCAGCCCAGCTTACGCCACTTTGTGATTTGGGGACCTCGGGGGTCTTCCAATTTCTTGTGATTTTCGTCTTGGCTAGAATGAAGGCAAGGTCGTGGAACCTGCTTGTGACTTTTCTTTTGGAAGTGAGGGTAAACCAGTGTAATGCAATGAAAATCAAACAGGGAATGTCTTTAGCGATAGTGTCTGCAATCACTGTTATGACCTCTTCCCAGTAGTCCGTCAAGGTGTGGCTGTCCCGTATAATGTGCTTAAGGTCGACCACCACTAACCTACATCTCAGACAGGCTGCATCAGTTGTATGCAAGTATTTGTTATTATGCCCAGAGGTAAGATAAGCCGTTTGCATAATGTAATAGTGGATCAATTTAAAATGATCGTTTCTGGATATTTTAGGTACTGGTTCCATTATTTTAGTCCAGCCTTTTTTAGGACTGGGGAGCTCCAAATCTTCCTCCCATCTTATTTTCAGGATTTCAAGAGGTCAAATCATGTCCCTTCGGATTGCTTTATAGGGGCAGGCAACTGCTTTAATTGTGCCCGTCGATAAAGCTATGTATTCACAGGGTCTTTGTGGATGGGGCTCCATCGTTCACGTCCTTCTGTGGTCAGGGGGCAGAGTTGGAGTGGGGTATTGGGGATGTTGGAGATGTTTGCAATAAGATTTCACATTGATTGGTACCTCCTAGTCGGGGATAATGAATGCATCATTGATGTTATCAATCAACTACAAACCTAACTATGATTGTACTGTTTTTCATTGATAAACCTTTCAATAAAATTAGTTTTAAAAAATCAATGAGTGTAAATTACCATCAATATAAGCATATTCGGTACACAAATTACAACATAGCCAACTGTAAAAAACTACAATAAAAGGTATTGTCTCTTTCACTAACCTATAAAAACATATGTATAATACACCTACTTTATGAAGAGACAGTTATATTTGAACTGTAATGTGAAGACGAAGGCTAAATATGCCTTATTTACGGTTACGGATATTCAAACATCCAAATCTCTAGGGAAATTTTTTTGTGAGATTGCTTTTAGTTTTGGTCACATAACCAGTAGCACATATAGATATTGTTTTTAATATTCTTCAAATGAGGGTGGTTTGCAACACATAATTAAAAGACAGAGAAAATGTTGGCTTTGCAATAAGAATGAGTGAACAGTTGAACAAATCATTTGTTTAGAGCTAAACAGAGGGGTAGTAAGGGTGAAAATGGCCGCACTCCTAGACAGGTAAGCACAAATGTTCAAATGTAAAGTACAGTAAGAAGTGGTGCAGGTGAACTGAATGCCCTACCACCCATAGGCAAAGTCAAGTGTAATAAAAAAAAGGGGGAAAGACTTCTCTTTAAAACACAAGTAAAGATAAGCAAAGTTAGAACACCGCACACAATCAATTCTAGTATACCACAGGTATGTTACAATATGTAATGTCTGGTTTTCATTGAATAGATACAACAAGGATATACGTCGAGAGTTCAAATCAGTATTCTTGACAGATGACATCTTTATTGTTGAGAGCGTTGTATTATAGTAAACAAAGTATTTCACTGCAGACACAGCCAACACGTGTTTCGTCACGCTGTTGCCTTTTTCAAGGCTGTAAAGAAGCATATATATACATACTATGTGATTTTACATTACATGGCAACTAACAAATACATCTAATTGAACAAATAGAGTTGGTCACATAATAGAAAAATGATTATTTTACGACCTCTGTGGAGTCACCACAAAAAAAACCAAGGAATAAGCAAACACTTGTATCTATTCAATGAAAACCAGACATTACATATTGTAACATACCTGTGGTATACTAGAATTGATTGTGTGCAGTGTTCTATCTTTGCTTAAATCATTTGTTTAGGGCCATTTCATAGTGATATACACAAGAAATACGTGTGCTTCATGTTTAGGGCAGCCAATATGAGAACAACCAATTGACCATTCCTATATGGCTTTAATTGTCAGTAAGAATTTGGGGGATTGTTTGAGGCAGATGAGTACCCATCTCAAGTAATACCCACAACCCTTGTCAGAGTCAACCTCTAAAGACACTAAATAAACCCAAGCTGAACCCAAGCTGCAGACAGGCTTATAATAGAGTTGATGTATAAGATACTTGTGGGGGTACCAGAACGGTAATAAAGTTAAAGTCAAAACACAGCACAAAAAAAATTCACACCACTTTAGAAACATATTGCAATAAACGAACTTACTCTAAAATGACAAAAATCCTATAAGGGAAACCAAAGTTATACATTTTTAAGTTGAACTATTAAAACAGCCCCAAAAAGCATTAAAGTCCACCCACTGTCATCTGGTTCCACTTAATAGCTACCTAAATAGAAAGACTGGGCATGATGCAGTGCTCGTCATATGCAGAAACAAGATTCAACATGGTTGGAATTTTTGCCTACGGGCTTAGGCCCTCATTTGGACTTTGGGGGTCACTGCCATATAATGAGTACTGGCAGTGGGTGCTGCAGAGGCGGGTCCCTCACCGGCACCGCCACGCCAGCAGGACTCCGCCTGCCGTATTAAAAGGTGTACTATGGCTTGGCCAAGTCCTGTTGGTGTGGTGGTGGTGGCGAGGGAAAACTGCCAGGCCCCATCATCTCCCAGACATCCCCCTCTGAGGAGGCAAGTGGTGTCCGAAGGGAGGTGGGAGGGGGTCTGTGTGTTTGGATGCGTGTCTGCATGTTTTCGGAGGGGGTGCTGAATGCATGCCTGTATGTGCGCATGAATTGGGGTGTCTGTGTTGATGAATGTGAGTGAGTGGGTGTGTCTGAGTACATATATGCGTGTGCTGAATGGATGTGTATGTGCATGAAGGGGTGTGGGTGTGTGTGTGAGTGTGTGGACGGGTGGGAGGGGATGTGTGCATGTATTCAGGCATGTGTGTACGTGTGTGACAGTGACAAGAATGAAGATTCACCCCACCACGAAAACCCTGGCGGTTTGCAGCCTCATAATCCAGACGGCAGGATGGGGCCTGCCACAGGATTAGAGATGCTCCCCGCAGACGGGCCAGGTAGAGTTGTGGAGGCTTGGCATCTGCCAAGCCTCACAACTCGTAATGTGGCGGTCTTTTACTGCCGGCTTCGTGGCGGTAGGACTGCCACGGCAAGGTTGGCGGTCTCATGACCGCCAGCCTTGTAGTGAGGGCCTTAGTCTCCGAAATGGGTCCCTCTCTATTCAAAACTAAGATGGCAGAAGCTTACTTTTCATGTTCAAAGTTCCTGTGCCCACTCCACATGTTTGGCCATGAACATGAGCAGACCCTTCTCTGTGATCACTCTAAACGAGTTCTGTGGGAATTGATGTCTGACTGAGTCGGACAAGGGGGACAAAAGGAAAGGGCATGCTCAGGTGTTATCTACATCTGCCTGTGACAGATTAAGCTTTTTGAAGCTAATCAAATTCTTGGACCCAGTTGTCAGGGCATCCTGTCAATAAAGTACACTCTGGGAGCAAATTCACACCTCTTTAAGGGAACCATTAATCTGCCAGGTCACATCTAGACTTCTTACAAATAGGCGTGGCAGAGGCGCTTGGCAGGGAAAATGTATCTATCTAAAAGTATCTTTTTCCAAAATATTTATTCAACATCTGACTTCACTATTGAATTGAGCTTTCAATAAATATTTCAAAAACTCCAAAAATGAACTTAGTAAGTGTTTCTTAGATAACATTATTAAATTTAATATCACGACCATTGCTTTCCTATTTGATAGCCAGCCAGAGTTATAACAGTAAAAATAGCTTTTGGTGATTATATTTTTACATGCCTGCTTTTAAATACCATGCACCCTGTCTTATGGACATTCAGGCCTACTTAGGGATGAATCGTTAATATTGAAAAGGAAGGTTTTGACTTGACAAATGGGGTTATGTTTAAAACTGAACTGCCAGCTTATGCTTGGTAGGCCTGCAGTCATGTTTGAACTGCCACTGCAAAGGATAGTACAATGGTGCTGAAGTCCACTAGTAACATTTAACTTACAGGTGATGGGTATACTCTGTATCATGTATCAGGGACTTATTAGAAAGTTAAATATACTAATTAGGGGTATGCGAATGTCATCATATAAAGGTGCAAAGAGTTCTCAAGGCACAAAATAGTGAAGGTACAAACCTGGGGTATAACACAAAAGATGGTCATTTTTAACATAATTCAATACCAAAATTGATAGACTGTTTTATGGAATGTTTAGTGCAGTTCAAAATCAACTATACCATATGAAATAATGGTGACTTTAATTATCGACGTACTCTATATTGAGATATGAAGCACTCTAGGTATTTTTATAAGTTATATCTTTATGTGTGCTTGTTTCAAGTTGGTTCATATTACCAGTAGAATATGTAGATATTGTTTTTATTATTTTGAACTTGTTCATCATTGTTAAGTTGATATTACGTTACATATTGGTACCTAGTTTAGGCTGGGGTGGCAATTCACTGTGTGCGACTGTGCTCATTACAGCTGCTCATTACACATAGGTGAGGACTATTGATCCCAATGTCAAAATATACATACCTTGGCCATCTCTTGTGAAGTAGCTAGCTACCTGTGTATATGGGTACCCATACCCATACACACAAAATGTCTTATATGTCATATAACACAGGCAGATGTATGGACAAGGGTATTGAAAGGGAACTAAAGCATTGCAGGTGGACACATCGTCTTCCAGTAGGATTCTAATGCTGGGCATGACAACAAAATATGATATGTCACAATTAGAAGCTTTACAGTTACAGCACAGTTCATGAATTAGTAATTTAGCTCATCTCTAGTTCCATGGCGTCCAATATCAGTCACTCAGGATCTTCAAAGGTAGGAACTTTAGTGTACGTTCCCTAATAAGCCCACTGAGAAAATGCAATGCAGTACAGTTTAGATGATAGATTCAACTGATGGGGCTCCCAGGGAACCAATGATACAATGTTTTAGCTGGTGATACCTTCAATAATGAGTGGCCTGGATACCAAACTCAGGCGGTCATTCCGACCGTGGCGGTCAGCGGTAAAGCGGTGGTAAGACCGCCAACAGGCTGGCGGTCTTTTTTCATGAATTCTGACCATGGCGGTTACCGCCATGGCCAGCCGCCGCTTCACCGTCCCGACCGCCACGGCGGTAACGACTGCCGGCCTGGAGACCCGGGTCTCCAGCCCGGCGGTCGTCACATACCGCTGGCGGTATTCCAACCCGCCTGACCCCGGCTTACCGCCATGGATTTAATGCGGTTTGGGACCGCCATGAAATCCATGGCGGTAAGCACTATCAGTGCCAGGGAGTCTCTTCCCTGGCACTGATAGGGGTCTCCCCCACCCCCACCCCCAACCCCCACCCGACTCCCTCCCCTACCCCCCCACCACCCCTGCCACCCCCAAAAGGTTGCAGGACCCCCGTCCCCACCCTGATCCCTAACATATACACACACATACACACATACATGCATTCATGCACATACACTCCCCCCCGCATTCATGCACGCACTCATGCACATACACCCCCCCCGCATTCATGCACACACTCATGCACATACACACCCCCGCATTCATGCACGCACTCATGCACATACACACCCCCCGCATTCATGCACGCACTCACACGCCCCCTCTTCATACACACACGCACACCCCCATGCACGCACACAACTCACAACACCTCCCCACCCCCCTTCCCTAGCGGACGATCACCTTACCTGTTCCGGTGATCCTCCGGGAGGGAACGGGACCCATGGGGGCAGCTCCGCCGACACCTCCACGCCAACAGAACACCACCACAGCGAATCACAGGTCGTGATTCGCTGGGCGGTGTTCTGTTGGCGTGGCGGTGGAGCTACCTCCACTTCCCCGCCTGCCGCCAGTATGGCTGTTGGCGGCTCTTCGTCCGGAAACGGGTGGAGCGCTGCCAACGGTCACAATGGCCCGTGCGGAAGACAGCCAGCACTGGCGGTCTTCCGTACGGCAGTCCCTCGGCGGTCTATTAAAAAGACCGCCGAGGTCGGAATGACCCCCTCTGTCTTCAGTGTATTAAATATTTATTATGTATTTCATTGTATAGTTGATCTATTTGCTCCAAACCACTGTTGTAAAAGAATGCCCAAAAGATTGTCTTGCCCACATTCCATATTGCAATGTTAAAACATATTGGCACCATTTTGTGGGGGAGCGGGGGCACACCCATTAGCTTATTGACCATTTACCACACTGTTGTAGTCAATGCAAGGATTGGGGTTTCTACTGGGTGGAGTTCACAGAGTTCTTCTACGCTGAACTCTGCAAAGTGCCAAAAAAACTCCTGGGCACCACACGGAGTTCGGCAAGTGGCGGAGTTTGGGTAAGTCATGCTGTTTGAGCAAATTTTAATTGGCAGGAGTTTCTCCTACGCTTTGAAATCAGCAAGAATGGCATCACGCAGAACGCAACGGGTGCTAACTTCTTTCTGCCTCTCAAGTAGATTTTGTACTTGAGCAGCAGCTTCCTCAACGCAAGTGGATGCTTTCTCAATGTGAGCGGTAGCGACCTGCCATGACCGACCTCGTTCAGACATCTCACTCTTGCTCGACAATTTATCAATTTCTCTGACTCACACGCAAGAGAAAAACTCTGCCCTGGTTCACTTCGCAGAGTTTTTTGGAACTCTGCAAACTCCACTGGCAGAGTGGAATTCTTTGCCCACCTCTAGTTTCTACCACTGCCTGATTGGCAGCAGCTTACAAACCACAAATGACAATTTGGGCACCTCAACAGGTGATACCCTATAGGAATCATGTCAGAGCCCATCTCGGATCCTGCATGTGATAAGACAGCTGTGATAAATTGAAAACCACTCTGTATGACATCATTTGAGATAAGCAAAGTCCCCTGTGTGGTACATGCCCCTAACCTATTAGCTCTCAGTCTGGGTTTATGTCGCCTCAAATTTACCTCAATCTGAGTAAGAATTGAATAGGTACTCATAGGGGGTTCATCAAAAGGATAATTAAATTTGGGTGTGATAATCATTTTGATAATCTGCACCCTTTCCACAACAACTGGTTTAATTGTAATCGCTTTGCATAATTGTATAAACCCCCTGACCGTCTTTGGCCAGGAGTTTCACTTGGCTCCACCAGCCTGCTCCCGTGCCCCTTACACTGTCAACTGCTGCCCGGACAGCAGTTCGAGGCCCTCTTCCACCCGCAGGCACCTGCCTGTGCCTCATCCCTGGTGCCTAGTGGTAGGCTTTCCTGCTGCCCTCGCGTAAGTAATTCCTTTTGTGTTTGCCTTAATCTGCTCTGTGTTTTAATATTGCCGCTAGTCTTTTTTGCTGTGTTCAGTGTTTTACATTGTGCTTCTGTGTTTCTATATTGCCGTTCGTTTTTTGCCTTAGTTCTCGCCGTTAGTTGTTTTTGCTGTATTGCTCAGCGCGTCTCTACCCCTCTCTGTTTTTAGCTCTCATTTCACTCTCCTGGTCTCTCACCGCCCATTTTCTCAGCACCGGCTGGTCTCTGTTTCTTCTGCTACTGCCTCCCCTGCGGCCCCAGCCCCGCGCACACCCATTGGCCCTCCCTCCCTCCTCCCAGCTGCTCTACCCTCCCACCTCACCCTCTTAATGGCGGCCGCTGCGCGGAGCCCCGTCTGAACCCTCTGACCGTCTTTGGCCAGGAGTTTCACTTGGCTCCACCAGCCTGCCCCCATGCCCCTGACACTGTTGACTGCCGCCCGGACAGCAGTTCGAGGCTTTCCTCCACCCACAGGCACCCACCTGTGCCTCATCCCTGGTGCCTAGTGGCAGGCTTTCCTGCTGCCCTCGCGTAAGTAATTTCTTTTGTGTTTGCCTTAATCTGCTCTGTCTTTTCATATTGTGGCTAGTCTTTTTTGCCATGTTCAGTGTTTTACATTGTGCTTCTGTGTTTCTATATCGTTGTTTGCTTTTTGCCTTAGTTCTCACCGTTAGTTGTTTTTGCTGTGTTGCTCAGCGCGTCTCTGCCTCCTCTATCCCCTGCTCCCGGTTTTTAGCTCTTGTTTCATTCTCCTGGTTTCTCACCGCCCATTTTCTCAGCACCGGCTCTGGCCGGTCTCTGTTTCCCCTGCCGCTGCCTCCCCTGCGGCCCGCGCACACCCATTGGCCCCCCCTCACTCATTCCAGCTGCTCCACCCTCCCATCCCACCCTCTTAATGGCGGCCGCTGCGTGGAGCCCCGTGTAAATCCCCTGACCATCTTTGGCCAGGAGTTTCACTTGGCTCCACCAGCCTGCTCCCGTGCCCCTTACACTGTCAACTGCTGCCCGGACAGCAGTTCGAGGCCCTCTTCCACCCGCAGGCATCTGCCTGTGCCTCATCCCTGGTGCCTAGTGGTAGGCTTTCCTGCTGCCCTCGCGTAAGTAATTCCTTTTGTGTTTGCCTTAATCTGCTCTGTGTTTTAATATTGCCGCTAGTCTTTTTTGCTGTGTTCAGTGTTTTACATTGTGCTTCTGTGTTTCTATATTGCCGTTCGTTTTTTGCCTTAGTTCTCGCCGTTAGTTGTTTTTGCTGTATTGCTCAGCGCGTCTCTACCCCTCTCTGTTTTTAGCTCTCATTTCACTCTCCTGGTCTCTCACCGCCCGTTTTCTCAGCACCGGCTGGTCTCTGTTTCTTCTGCTACTGCTTCCCCTGCGGCCCCAGCCCCGCGCACACCCATTGGCCCTCCCTCCCTCCTCCCAGCTGCTCTACCCTCCCACCTCACCCTCTTAATGGCGGCCGCTGCGCGGAGCCCCGTCTGAACCCTCTGACCGTCTTTGGCCAGGAGTTTCACTTGGCTCCACCAGCCTGCCCCCATGCCCCTGACACTGTTGACTGCCGCCCGGACAGCAGTTCGAGGCTTTCCTCCACCCACAGGCACCCACCTGTGCCTCATCCCTGGTGCCTAGTGGCAGGCTTTCCTGCTGCCCTCGCGTAAGTAATTTCTTTTGTGTTTGCCTTAATCTGCTCTGTCTTTTCATATTGTGGCTAGTCTTTTTTGCCATGTTCAGTGTTTTACATTGTGCTTCTGTGTTTCTATATCGTTGTTTGCTTTTTGCCTTAGTTCTCACCGTTAGTTGTTTTTGCTGTGTTGCTCAGCGCGTCTCTGCCTCCTCTATCCCCTGCTCCCGGTTTTTAGCTCTTGTTTCATTCTCCTGGTTTCTCACCGCCCATTTTCTCAGCACCGGCTCTGGCCGGTCTCTGTTTCCCCTGCCGCTGCCTCCCCTGCAGCCCGCGCACACCCATTGGCCCCCCCTCACTCATTCCAGCTGCTCCACCCTCCCATCCCACCCTCTTAATGGCGGCCGCTGCGTGGAGCCCCGTGTAAATCCCCTGACCATCTTTGGCCAGGAGTTTCACTTGGCTCCACCAGCCTGCTCCCGTGCCCCTTACACTGTCAACTGCTGCCCGGACAGCAGTTCGAGGCCCTCTTCCACCCGCAGGCACCCGCGTGCGCCTCATCCCTGGTGCCTAGTGGTAGGATTTCCTGCTGTCCTCTCATAAGTAATTCCTTTTGTGTTTGCCTTAATCTGCTCTGTGTTTTCATATTGCCGCTAGTCTTTTTTGCCGTGTTCAGTGTTTTACATTGTGCTTCTGTGTTTCTATATTGCCGTTCCTTTTTTGCCTTAGTTCTTGCCGTTAGTTGTTTTTGCTGTGTTGCTCAGCGCGTCTCTACCCCCTAATCCCCCCTGTTTTTAGCTCTCGTTTTGCTCTGCTGGTCTCCTACTGACCGTTTTCTCAGCACCGGCTGGTCTCTTTTTACCCTGCCGCTGCCTCCCCTGGGGCCCTGCCCCACGTGCACACCCATTGGCCTTCCCTCCCTCCTCCCAGCTGCTCCACCCTCCCACCCCACCCTCTTAATGGCGGCTGCTGTGCTACCGCACCGCTGGCGCACCAGAGGCAAGCCCGTCTGCACCTGGACCACCCCCAGCGCCGGTCCCCCTAAACCAGACCGCCACCAGACAACACTACTCTACAAACACACTCCACTCCCTCAACCCAGGACCACGCCCTGCCTGCACCCAAAACAACCCCACACACACACAGGGTCCTTTCACCTGCTACGCCTGCCGATTCTCCTGCTCCACATTCTACACCAGAAACACCCACTCGCCCCACACCAACCCCAATGCTCCCTACATCAAACACCACAATCTCAACACAGCAGACACCCACACAGCCCCCGTCCACCCCAACAGACCCCACCCCAAAAAGCAACACAACCCGAACACACTCCACAACAATACCACCACAACCCACAGCAACACCATAACCCCCCACACCAACACCATCATACACCACAACAACAACAGCCCCACAACCACCTCAACTGCTTACTCCTAAACACTCGCTCCTTACACAGGCATGCCATAGAACTCTGGGACCTCATCACATCACACTCACCTGACATCGTCTTCCTCACGGAAACCTGGACGAACCACTCATCTAAGCCTGACATAGCCACAGCCACCCCTGATGGGTACAAACTCCATCGCAGAGACCGCCTAAACAAACCAGGAGGTGGCATCGACATTCTGCATAAAGACACCATTAAGGTCACCACCAACACACACAACACCCTAGACTGCGCAGAACACATGCACTTCCTAATCCACATAAACAACAACACCACCCTCAGAGGAACACTCATAGACAGACCACCAGGGCCTCGCCCCCCCTTCTGTGATGCCATCGCTGACACCATCAGCCCTCACCTCCACAGACTACATCCTCCTCAGTGACTTCAACTTTCACCTGGAGAACCCGCACAACCACAACTCCTCATCCCTCCTAGATAACCTCACCAACCTCAGACTCAAACAACTGGTCCCAGCACCCACTCACTCAGCAGGACACACACTAGACGCAATCTTCACCTCGAGCCACTACATAACCTACACTCACACCACCGAACTCCACTGGACTGACCACCACTGCGTCCACTTCTCCTTCTCCAAACTTCCCACACACCACCACCAACACACCACACCCTACCCCATGTGGGACAAGATCCCCTCAGAACACTTGAACTCTGCGCAGGCTCAATCACCCCCTCAGAAAAAAAATCACCACCAGCAACATCAATAATGCCCCCTGGTACACCTCTGAGCTCCAAGACTCCAAGCGTAAATGCCGCAAAGCAAAGAAAGCTTGGTGACAGGAACCCTCAACCACCAACATCTCTACCCTTAAAACCTCCATTCACAATCACCACTAACTCATACGCACCACCCAAAGAGCATACTACAACGAAAGGCATAGACAGTAACTCTCAGAACAGCAAAGAACTCTTTACCATCATCAAAGAGCTCTCCAAACCCAAAGCCAGCAACACAGACCCCACGCACACACAACACCTCCGCGACTCCCTCTCAAACCATTTCCACCGCTAAATCTTAGACATACACAACAGTTTCAAACCACACACACCAACCACACACACCACCGACTCATCCAACACAGACCCCCCACACACACACCCCAACCTACTAATCACCTGGGCCCCGACCACCGACGAAGAAACTGAAAAAACAATTAATTTCATCCACTCTGGCTCCCCCTCTGACCACTGCCCCCATCGCATTTACAACAAAGCCAGCCCAACCATCGCCCCCCAGCTTCGCGACATAATCAACAGCTCTTTCGACACTGCCACCTTCCCAGACCATTGGAAGCACGCAGAAGTCACTGCACTCCTAAAAAAGCCCAAAGCTGACCCGGACGACCTCACCAACTACCGCCCTATCTCTCTCCTCCCTTTCCCCACCAAGGTCGCTGAGAAACTAATGAACACCCGCCCGTCCCACTTCCTTGAGGAAAACTCGCACTCATCCTCCTGGACCTCTCCGCTGCCTTTGACACTGTCGGCCATCATACACTGCGCACACGCCTCCACAACACAGGGATTTGACACAAGGCCCTAAACTGGCTCACCTCCTTCCTCACCGATAGAACCCAAAAAGTCTGCCTCCCTCCGTTCCACTCCACAGCCACCAAAATCATCTGCGGAGTCCCCCAGGGATCCTTCCTCAGCCCTACCCTTTTCAGCATTTACATGACCCCGCCTACACGGAATCACCATCATATCCTACGCAGACGACACCCAACTCATCATCTCCCTCACCCATATTCCTACAACCGCCAAAACCAACCTCCACGCTGCAATCCTTGACATCACCACATGGTTGACAGCAAACCACCTCAAGCTCAACTCCAAAAAAAACGAAATGATTATTTTTGGCCACAACAAAACCATATGGGATGACTCCTGGTGGCCCACCGCCCTAGGCCCCTCACCTACCCCCACAAACCATGCACGCAACCTCGGCATCATCCTGGACCCCTCCCTCTCCATGACCCAGCAAATCAACACCGTCACCTCCTCCTGTTTGAACACATTCCGCATGCTGCGAAAAACCTTCAAATGGATTCCCATAGAGACCAGAAAGACTGTCACCCACGCACTCATCGGCAGCAGGCTGGACTTCGGAAACACCCTCTACTCTGGCACCACACTCAAACTCAAACGCAAACTCCAGAGAATCCAGAACACAGTCGCCGCCTCATCCTGGACCTCCCTCGCCATGAACACATCTTGTCACACTTCAAATCCCTTCACTGGCTCCCCATCGACAAAAGGATCACCTTCAAAATCCTCATCCACGCATACAAATCCCTCCACAACACTGGCCCAACCTACCTCAACGAGAGAGTGAACTTCCACACTCCCAATCGCCACCCCCGCTCCGCCGACCTCGCTCTCGCCACAGTCCCCAGCATCCAACGCACCACCATAGGAGGCAGATCCTTCTCCTACCTCGCCCCGAGGCCTGGAACTCCCACCCCACCAACCTCCGCAAGACCCCTGACCTCCTGCTCTCCAGAAAAAACCTCAAGATGTGGCTGTTCAAACAGTGACCCTCCTCCCCCGCGCCTCGAGACCCTCACGTGTAAGTAGCGCGCTCTATACATTTTTTTGATTGATTGATTGATTGTTTTGAGTGAGCCATCATGTAGACAAGGTCGTCCTCCATCATATGTGTGAGTCCCCTGTTAATGCAAACAGCTAAATAGTGAAGACCTTCAAGTCCCCACCTCATGGTTTATACATGTAGATTGACATTAGTAGTGACTCTAGACATATGAAGGGCCTCACACTTGTTTCAGTTAATCTTGTAGCCAGATAAGTGTAAGAAATATAGACATAACTACAGTGATTGCAGACCTGGGGGTGAAATAAGAGAATGAGGATATTACCTAAATAATATAATAATGATGCCTTAACCTCCTCTGTCCTTGTAGAGACATACAGGACATCACAGGGATGTCAAACAACTTTTGCCAAAGGTTCCAAGCTAAGTAGGAAGAGGAGTGGGTAACGAGGACATCCTTACCTAGTTCCACACCTTATCTTAATAGTTGTGGACATAAAGCTTCCTCAATTGATGTCAACTATGGGAGAGTCAGAGTACCTAGGAAGCCCACACCAAACCTATCTTAAATTGAACTCAATAAAGATTTGCCCATTCAGCTTGATCAAATGCTTTTTTAGCTAACACTTCCTCTAGATCTTTTGCCTCAATCTGAATAGGTGAATATGGGGCAACATATCAAAAAGGTATTTAAATCTGGGTTTAACAATCATTTTGATAATCGGCATCCTTCCAACAATGACAGGTTAAATTGTGATCACTTCTGAAAATCTTGTTTGGTGTGATGCATCGGAGGGAGAAGGTTGTACCCACCTCTTATTATTGACATGTAGACTGACATCAGTGGTGACTCTAGACACAAGATGGGTCATACACTTGTTCCAGTTGATGTAGCCAGTCAGGTATGAGAATAGTGGACATAACCACAGTGATTGAGGCCCTAGAGTGAGCTAACAAAAGTAAAATGTCATCTACATATAATAGTGCCTTAACCTCACCAAAACTAGTAGAGATTCCCTGGACATCACAGTAATGTTGAATATCTGCTGACAAAAGTACCAAGGCAAGTAAGAAGGGGAACAGGTATAGGGGACATGCCTGCATAGTGCCACTCCTTATCTGGACAGTTGTGGACATGGAGCCTCCTCAATTGATTTCAGCTGTGGGAGAGTCAAAATTACCTAGGAAATCCTTACCTAATCCATCTAAGATAGGACTTAAAAAAGATATGCCCATTCAGCTCAATCACATTTGTTTTCAACATCCAATGAAGGGGCTAACATTTCCAATGGATCATCCATCATCTATTACAAAAGGTGTGCCAGAGTTTGTTAATGATTGAAGGAGAATGACTCAACACAAAGCCAAATTGTGACTTCTGGACTAGCATAGGCAAATCAGGCTTAACTAGGCTTAAAGCCGTAAGGTTAGTCAGCATACCTTGTTTTTTTGTAAAACCTGTTTGGTTAATCGGGAGCCTCCCCTTATCCATGGCCCACTGTTCTAAATGCTGCAGGATGCCTATTGAGAAATATTTCAGGTCTACATCTAGAAGGGCAATTAAGCGGTAGTTGTAAGGTAGGGAGGCACTCCCTCCTTTGTAAACAGGGTGAATTATCAAACCCTTCCAACTAACTGGGGCAAAACATGTTGTTAAAATATAATGGAACAATATGGCAAAAACGGTCGCCCATTTTGCTGGCTGCTCTTTAAATAGGGCCTGAGGAAGGCCATTGGGTCCAGGCGCACAGTCTTGGCGTGATTTTTCTATTATCTTAGCTATTTCTCGAGGACTGAATGCGGTGGGCTGCTCCTGTTCCCTACTGATCTCCATTACCTCTCAAAGGGAGATGTTGGCCTCCGGCGCAGTTTTTTCTTTAAAGTGGGTTCTCAAATAACCCACCCACGCCTCCTCCGTTACATTTGCATTGTTCGCAGCTCTGGGTCTGATCAGGCTCGAGAACCTTTGCAAGTTTGCCAATGTTGATGCATAGTGAAGTTTTACCTATAATGTTTCCTGCTTTGTTCGTCTAAAAAGCCATATGGCCCTCTTTAACAGTTTTGTTTCTTGCCGTAGGGTTTCTAAGATTAGTTAATCGGTTGGATGCCTCTGTGCCAGTCTCAAGAGCCTTCTTACTTCCACTCTCCTCTTTCGTATTGTCTGTGGCATATGTATGGTCTTGCTATGCCCCAGGGGGCCCCCATTGCCCTCCCCCTCACAGAGGGTTGTTTTAAAAAAGCATTCAGTGAATGTGGCAACTACTCTTAATGGGTCATTGGACATCTTTTCCAGTTCCACTACAGCATCCTCAGCTTGAGCTGTGATCATAGGCAAACTCCATTTTAACCGTTTTAAGTTTTCAGCACAAAGATTCCCACTAAGGAGTTGTGCTTCTTCTTTAGTAGACCCCTGGCTCCAGATCGTAATTATTTGTGGATTGTGATTGCTTTCTTTGTAGGCTCGAAATTCTAAAGTCACTCACCAATCTGAATAGAAGGGGGTTTACCGAAGTGTAGTCCAAATGTGAGACAGCCCTTTCGGTGCCTCTTGTCCAGGCCGGGGGTGTATCAGATGGGAGCCGCCCATTTAGTGCGAAGAGGCCTGCTAGCTCACAGCTCTTAATTAGCTTTAAGCCCACTTTATCCTGTTTTCTCCTCTGAGGTAATTTTTGAATGGGTAATGGAACCGCTAGTTGTACATGATCCCCGCTTGGTTCATGAAATAGATTAAGGTTAAAATCTCCTGACACTAACCAGTAGGCCGAATTGTATGTGTTTATTATCTGGAGCAGATGTTTTAGCAGGATATCAGCTTCCAACTTTTTCTTTTTAGGGTTAATATACACATTGATCAGGAACAGGGTGTCATGCATGTTTTTTGCCCAATTGTAGAAGCGGACCCATAGGAAAGGCTGGTCACCCGGCTGCCCTCCCGATAATTTTGCCTCTAGCTTGGTGTTGATATAAATTGACAGCCCTCCTTTTGCTCTTCCAAACGTGTTTTGTTTAACCGCCGGAATGTTGTACTCTTTGTAACTAATTAAAGGAAGGTTTGTAAGTGCCCATGTTTCCTGCAACATTATGATATCAAAGGTGCCCAGGCATTTGGTGATCTCTGCGTCTTCCAGTTTTGATTGTAGACCCCCTGTATTCCATGAGCAGATACTTAAAGATCTTTGTGTCAGGGATGATTGATGAGTTGTCATTCAGGCTTTTTGTGGCAGTCTGGGGGCTAGCGCTGTTGGCAGCCAAGCCCAATTATCTTGTAGATGACTGTCTCTCAGGGGTTGGGCCACTGCTATCCTTCTCCAGTCCTCACCTTCCCTTTTTTCGATCTGTAACTCTAGGGGTGATACTGTTTCTTGTCGTGCTGGTTCCTAGCCAGATTCTCCAATCTGTGGGTACCCAGGTACTCCTCGTAGGATGGACTGATTGGCTTCATATCCCCTATCCGCATTGGTTGTTTGTGCTAACGGCTGTGGATATCTTTCTCCTAAATAGTAGCCTACCTCAATTCCCCGGGCTTTCAGGATGCTTTTTTTGTCTATGATTTGCTTTGGTAATTCAAAAGAGGAAAATATTACCACCTTAAGTTCCATGGTCTGGCTCCCCTGGATGTGGATGAATTTAATGGCAGTGATATCATCCAAACTCACTGCTGCCAAGTCTGGTAGTGCTTTTATTAACTTGAGAATGAGGGAGCGATTGAGCACATCTTGCGGGTCTCTAGATTTGTCCTGGGGGATCCATAATAATTGCAGTCCTTGGTCAAGCAGAGCCTGGTTTGAACTATCTGCAAAATTTGGCTCGACCATTCTTGTCTCTGCTAAATCTGCCCTTAGGTGATGATACCTTGTTGTTACATCCAGCTCCACAACTTTGGGTATTTCCTCTGCGGAGCTAGGCCTTAGCTTTACCTGGGTGGGTGTTTTGGGCCACAATGTGATGAGTGCTTGTCAGCCCAGGGGTCCAGGAGCCCTGTCCAATGGCTCTGAGCCTATCACCGCCGGGTCCTCTTGGTCCGGTGCGCGGAGCTGTGCTGTCAAGGAATTTGTTTCTCCCCCGCCACCTCCTGCAATGTGTGGGGTGGGGATCCCATTCCAGATCCGGACATCGCCTGGATGTTCTTTCTGCCTTTCCTTGCCCGCTTCCTTTCTCTTTTTGTCTGCCGATAGCCAGAGTGCCTTTCCAAAACTTTGGGCTCTGTTGTTTGAGAAGAATGATCCTGTGCTCTTTGTTGAGGGGCCACCACTATTTCCCTAGTTGGATTCCCCTCCAGGTTAGGTGACCTTAGGGCTAGGGCGTCTTGCGGGCTAGGCCAATTCTCCTCTGAGTGCGTTGAGTGTTTGAGGGATGGGGGCAACCCCAAGGATAGATGGGACGTCCTGGCCAAGCTCTCTGTAAGGCTGTTACTGTAGTCTGCATTGAATTCAATATTGCTGCCCATATGTCTGTTACGGGCGCCAGGGAGGCCGCAGGAGTATTTGAGTCATTCCTTTGTGGTGTCATAGAGGCAGGGGAAAACTGGGTGGGACACCATCTGTCCCCAATGTCCTCCAGTGTCCTTGACGCTATATCCTCTTGGTCTGAGTTTCCTAGGCTAATGACAGGAAAATGGAAATAAGTGAGACTGGTGCTCATTGGAGGGGACTGTTGCACCCCACCGGTCAATGACATCTTCATTTATGGACTTGTTTGAGGGGGTAAGATGCTGTTTGGTCATACTTTCCCCCAACCGGAAATGAGGTGCTGATTCGTGGCCACTTGTAATGGACACTGACCCTCCTGGCACGGGGAGACTGACTTCTGGGTTTTTAGAGTCTTTCGAGATCGGAGACCTAGTCCGTATCATTCTGCCCTCCAATATGCTGACGACTGGGGACAGTAGTAAGGGCGGTGGGGTGTTACATTTACTCTCCTTCTGCCCCCTTTTCTGCTCCGAGGTGGGTCCTGGGCCAGTGAGGTGGAGAGGGGTGAATGAGGCTTCATAGACCTGCTTGTTGCTCCAAAATAATCCGTTATTTTGTGAGATGCGGCTGCTCCCGAGGCCGGGGTGGAGGGGGAGACTACCTCCTGGCCTGGAGGTTACGGCCTCACTGTGAGTCTTGACCATTGCCATTTTGAATGCGGGATCCTGCGGTGGCAAAGGCTCCATATATGATGTGGAGGAACTCCAGGGCTTGTGCAGTGGGCCCAGGGCGATCTCACTGGGTGAACTCTGCTAGCTGCACCCGCTCTTCTTTTTGTTTGCGTTCCCACAGCCAATGATTCCTCCTTTCTCTTTCTTTTATTTGAAAGTGAAGGCCTGCCTCCTATTTTGCCTGATCTCATCTCTGCTGTCCGCAGTTGGGGCTGGATAGACAGGATAAGGGTGATTGCAAGATGGCCGGACCGCTGTTGCAACCTAACGGAGAGTTGTTTACTATTTACTTAGATGTTTGATGCAGGTTATGTGCTGCTTATAACTTATAAGGTTCTTATAGAGGTCTTATAGGGCTCTGTGCTTGCTTGCTTGCTAGCTGTTACATGATTGCTAGCTCTGGTGGGACCCTCCGATGGGGTGAGGGGTGGGAAATGCGCCATGGTGCAGGGTGAGTGGGACCCGCAAACCTACCCCACAAGCCACGCCCAACCTAGCCGGGCTGCTTCTGCAGAGAGGAGGGGCACACACTCTGCAGTGGTGGCTAACCCACTGCGCTTGCCACACACACAGTCTCACCACTCCCAACTCCCTCACCAGGCCTCACCGTGCACTCCTGGGCTCCTGGGCTCCTGTGCTCCTGGTCTCCTAGAATCCAATGACCAGCAATGACCAGGAATGACCAGCTGTCCGCTACTCCTCCGTGCTCTATGCGGGTCCCCACTGTGTCCCCCAGTTTCCTGCGCTATGCAGTTGTTAGAAATGGGGTCTTTGGTTGACAGTCAGGTTACCCCCTGTTCAAGCAAGGACCCTCACTCTAGTCAGGGTAAAAGAGAATCACCCTCAGCTAACCCCTGCTTACCCCCTTGGTAGCTTGGCAGAGCAGTAGGCTTAACTTCAGAGTGCTAGGTGTAAAGTATTTGTACCAACACACACAGTAACTTAATGAAAACACCACAAAATGACACAACACCAGTTTAGAAAAATAGGAAATATTTATCTAAACAAAACAAGACCAAAACGACAAAAATCCAACATACACAAGTCAAGTTATGAATTTTTAAAGATTAAACTCAAAAATAGCGCTTAGAAGCAAAAATGCTTCAATGAGGTGTTAACACGGCGTCGTAACGGAGTCATTCCCAACAAGCCGACACCAGCGGCGCCGGACACGGAGTCACGTAAACCCCCAAGTACAGTACCTTAGGTGAAGAGTGAAAACAAGCTGATGCGCGAAGTCGGGGATCGCGGCGTCTGTGCGAAACATTGAATCCGCACACTTCGAGCGGCGTCGGTCACGACGTGGTGCGGCGACTTCCTCGGAGTCGCGGACTTCAGCGGGGCTGCAGCGGTGTCAGGCCTGCGAAGATTGTCGCGTTCCAGCGAAGGTCACGGCATCGGGTGCAGGCGGCGTCACCGGATTCAGCAGCGGCGTCGGTCCGAAGTCGCCCGAAGTCGATTTCCTTGGATTTCCACCAGCTTTCCTTTCAAGGGCCCAGGGACTGGATAGGGCACCACTTGTCAGAGCAGGAGTCTCTCCAGAGACTCCAGGTGTTGGCAGAGAGAAGTCTTTGCTGTCCCTGAGACTTCAAACAACAGGAGGCAAGCTCTAACTCAAGCCCTTGGAGATTTCTTCACAAGATGGAAGGCACACAAAGTCCAGTCTTTGCCCTCTTACTCAGGCAGAAGCAGCACTACAGGAAAGCTCCACAAAGCACAGTCACAGGCAGGGCAGCACTTCTTCCTCAGCTATCAGCTCTTCTCCAGGCAGAGGTTCCTCTTGGTTCCAGAAGTGTTTCTAAAGTCTGTAGATTTGGGTGCCCTTCTTATACCCATTTTAGTCTTTAAAGTCACCTTTCTTCAAAGGGGACTCACACCTACTTGTGAAATCCTGCCTTGCCCAGGCAAGGCCTCAGACACACACCAGGGGGTTGGAGTCTGCATTGTCAGAGGCAGGCACAGTCCTTTCAGATGAGAGTGACCACTCCACCCCTCCCTCCTAGCAGAGATGGCTAATCAGGAAATGCAGGTTACACCCCAGCTCCCTTTGTGTCACTGTCTAGTGGGAGGTGAAAAACAACCCAACTGTCAAACTGACCCAGACAGGGAATCCACAAACAATGCAGAGTCACAGAATGGTTTAAGCAAGAAAATGCTCACTTTCTAAAAGTGGCATTTTCAAACGCACAATCTCAAAATCAACTTTACTAAAAGATGTATTTTTAAATTGTGAGTTCAGGGACCTCAAACTCCACATGTCCATCTACTCTCTAGGGGAATCTACACTTTAATCATATTTAAAGGTAGCCCCCATATTATCCTATGAGAGAGACAGGCCTTGCAACAGTGAAAAACGAAGTTGGCAGTATTTCACTGTCAGGACATATAAACCACATTACGATATGTCCTACCTTATCCATACACTGCGCCCTACCCTTGGGGATACCGAGGCCCTACCTTAGGGGTGCCTTACATGTAAGAAAAGGGGAAGTTTAGGCCTGGCAAGTGGGTACACTTGCCAAGTCGAATTTACAGTGTAAAAATACACACACAGACACTGCAGTGGAAGGTCTGAGACATGATTACAGGGTTACTTTTGTGGGTGGCACAACCAGTGCTGCAGGCCCACTAGTAACATTTGACTACAGGCCATGGGTACCTCTAGTGCAGTTTACTAGGGACTTAACAGTAAAACAAATATGCCAATCATGGAGAACCAATTACGTACACATTTTAAACAGGAGCACTTGCACTTTAGCACTGGTTAGCAGTGGTAAAGTGCCCAGAGTAATAAAAACAGCAAAATCAGAGTCCAGCACACATCAATAACCTGGGGAACAGAGGCAAAAAGTTAAGGGAGACCATGCCAAGGATGAAAAGTCTAACATGTGTCCCACCCAGCTAAAAGTGGGGAGCAACTACCCAACCTCATGGGAGTTCTCATCACTAAGGCGGAAGAATCTGGACAGACCATCAGCATTGGCGTGTTCTGTACCAGGACGATGTTCCACCGTAAAGTACATCCCCTGTAGGGAAATGGACCACCTCAACAGTTTTGGATTCTCACCCCTCATCTGCATTAAGCATCTGAGGGTCCTGTGGTCGGTCTGAACTCGGAAGTGAGTCCCAAACAAGTAGGGTCTTAGCTTCTTCAGTGTCCAGACCACAGCAAACGCTTTGCGTTCTATGGCACTCCACCTACGTTCCCTGGGTAGTAACCTCCTGCTAATGAAGGCTACGGGTTGATCTAGGCCCTCTTCATTAAGCTGTGAGAGTACTGCTCCAATACCATGCTCTGAGGCGTCTGTTTGCACAACAAACTCCTTGGAGTAGTCAGGTGCCTTCAGCACAGGTGCTGTGCACATGGCAGCCTTCAGGGCATCAAAAGCGTTCTGGCAAGCCTCTGTCCAGATCACTTTCTTGGGTTGCTTCTTAGAAGTCATCTCAGTTAAGGGGGTAACAATGGTACCATATCCCTTAACAAACCTCCTGTAATATCCTGTGAGACCTAAAAAGGCTCTCACTTCAGTCTGGGTCTTGGGAGGCTCCCAAGCCAGAATCGTGTCAATCTTAGGCTGTAGGGGTGCCACCTGGCCACTCCCCACCTGGTGTCCTAAGTACACCACAGAACCCTGCCCTATTTGGCACTTGCTCGCCTTAATAGTGAGGCCTGCCTTCTGCAGGGCCTCTAACACTCTCCAGAGGTGTTGCAGGTGTTCCTCCCATGTGGAACTAAACACAGCAATGTCATCCAGGTAGGCGGCACTGAACTCATCCAGTCCTGCCAACACCTGGTTGACCAACCTCTGAAAGGTGGCAGGGGCATTCTTCATCCCAAAGGGCATCACATTGAAGTGGAAGTGCCCATCTGGGGTAGAGAATGCTGACCTCTCCTTTGCCCCCTCAGTTAAGGCAATCTGGCAGTACCCAGATGTTAAATCAAACGTACTGAGGTACTTGGCAGCTCCTAACCGATCAAGGAGCTCATCAGCTCAGGGAATGGGGTGTGCGTCACTCTTGCTGACCACATTGAGACCCCGGTATTCCACACAGAACCTAAGTTCCGGAGTGGCACCAGGAGCAGCAGCCTTTGGGACCAATACCACTGGGCTGGCCCAAGGACTGCTGGAGTGCTCAATAACCCCTAGGGTTAACATTTTGGAGACTTCCTCCTTAATGCAAGCCCTGACCCTGTCAGTCACCCTGTAAACCTTATGTTTAACAGGTGTACTGTCCCCAGTGTCCACATCATGTGTGCACAGGTGTGTGACTCCTGGGATCAAGGAAAACAGTGAGGCGAACTGTCCCAACACGTGGCGACAGTCCCTCTGTTGTTCTTCAGTCAGGGAGGGAGAGAGGATCACTCCCTTCACAGACCCATCTTTCTCTCCTGCAGACAGGAGGTCAGGAAGAGGCTCACTCTCTTCCTCCACCCCGTCATCTGTCGCTAGGAGCATGGATAGCTCAGTTCGCTCAAAGTGTAGTTTGAGGCGGTTGACATGTAGGACCCTCAAAGGGTTCCTGGGGGATTGCAAGTCTACCAGATAGGTGACCTCGCTCTTTCTTTCCACCACCTCAAAAGGCCCAGTCCACTGATCTTGGAGAGCCCTAGGCTCCACTGGTGCCATGACCCACACTTTTTGTCCAGGCTGAAACTCAACCAGAGTGGCATTCTGGTCGTACCACCGTTTCATATCCTCCTGGCTTGCTTCCAGGTTCTCCTGAGCGAGACTCCTGAAGCGGTCAGTCTGGTTTTTTAGTGCCAGCATGTAGCTAAATACATCCTGGGGTGGTTTACTAGGAGCTTTCTCCCAAGCCTCCTTCACCAGACTGAGCGGTCCCCTCACAGGGTGGCCATAGATGAGCTCAAAGGGGCTAAAGTCAAGTCCCTTTTGAGGTACCTCCCTGTAAGCGAACAGAAGGCATGGCAAGAGGACGTCCCACTTATGCCTCAAGGGCTCTGACAGGCCCTGAATCATGCCTTTCAAGGTGCGGTTGAATCTCTCAACCAGACCATTACTTTGGGGGTGGTAAGGTGTGGTGAACTTGTACGTTACCCCACACACCTTCCACAGAGACTTCACATAAGTGGATATGAAGTTTGTACCTCTATCAGATACCACTTCCTTGGGGAACCCCATGAGGGTAAAAACTCCCATCAAGGCACGTCCCACCACGGGGCAGTGACCGTCCTTAGAGGAATGGCTTCTGGGTACCGTGTGGCATGGTCCACCAAGACCAGGATGAACCTGTTGCCCATGGCTGTCTTGGGATCCAGAGGCCCCACAATATCAATTCCTACCCTTTCAAAGAGAGTACTGACTACCGGTAAAGGTTGGAGGGGAGCTTTGCATTTCCCCCCACTCTTGCCACTTGCCTGACAAGTCTGACAAGACCTACAATAAGCAGCTGACTGCTTGTGCATCAAGGGCCAGTAAAAGTGGGAGACAAGCCTCTTATAGGTCTTGTCCTGCCTAGATGTCCTGCCAAAGGCACATCATGAGCCAAACCCAGTAGGAAGGCCCTGAAGCACTGGGGTACCACCAGCATACGAGCTGACCCAGGCCCAGGAACCTTAGGCTCACTATACAGGAGGCCATCCTCCCAATATATCAGGTGAGTACCTGGCGCCTCACCAGCCGCCTGGGCTGCTGCCTGCTGCCGCAGCCCCTCAAGAGTAGGGCACTCCTTCTGTGCTGTGCAGAATGCTTCCATGGTGGGTCCCCCTTCCTGCTGCCACTGTGACAGCTCAGGGACCTCCCCCAGTTCAGCCACCTGCTCCCCTGTAGGTTCCAGGGCGTCACCCTCAGGCTCAGCCTCCTCCCGGACCATGGGAACCTCGGGGGCCGGTTTCCCGCGCCTCCTGCCCTTCCTCTTCTTGAGGGTCCCCTGGGCCACTGTTTCAGGCTCCAGGGGCTCTTGACTACCCTGATTGGCTGCCATAGACCGGGTGGATACGCATACCCACCCAGGCAGACCCAACATCTCCAAGTGAGACCTGTGTTCCACCTCCTTCCAAGGGGAATCCTCCAGGTCGTTACCTAGCAAACAATCCACAGGCATGGTTGGACTCACAGCTACTTTCCAGGAACTTGAGACCCCCCCCATTCAAAGGGAACCTGCGCCACTCTGCAGAGGCACTCAGAGTTGTCTACCGCAACTACTTGGTGAAGTACCCGGGGATCAATCTGCTCTTCAGACACCAGGTGACCCCTCACTGTAGTCACACTGGCTCCTGTGTCTCTCAGAGCCTCCACCCTCTGTCCATTGATGGTCACCCATTGCCTGCACTTCTTAGTGTTATCAGGCACTAGGTTTCTCTGGACCATCTCACTGTCCCCTAGTGAGACAAGGGTCATTTCTGCTGGTTCCCACCCACCTGAAACCAACTCCTCCCCAAGCGCTACACTGGCCAAACCCTGGGACGGTGCACCAGTGGGTGCCGGTGTACTTTTGGGGCATTTGGGGTCCCCCCTCACATGACCCACCTGGTCACATGCATAACACTTATGTGGGGGACCACCTGCCACTGGCTTCCCTTTGGACAACCATGGCTTCTTTTCACTGGGGGGTTGGGAATCCTTACCCTGGGAATCAGTTTGGGGCCCTTTAGAGAACTCCCCCTGTTTGCCCTTACCCCCCCCCTTTCTTCTGAGAGGGACCCTTCCCATCCCTGGCGTGTGTCTCCCCCATACCTCTTTTGGACCTGGTGCTCTCCCAGTGGTCCGCTTCCTGCGCAAGCTTCCTGGGGTCAGTCAGCTTGCTGTCAATTAGGTGCTGGCGCAGCTCTGGAAAACATAAACTGTACAAGTGCTCCCAAGCAATTAAGTTGTAAAGCCTCTCATACATGTTTACCTTACTGCCCTTCACTCAACCATCTAGCAACCTGCAAAAAGAATCAACACATTCCAACCATGTTTGGGATTCCTTTCTCTTGTAGGATCTAAACTTCTCCTTGTACTGCTCAGGGGTGAGACCATACCTGGTGAGTAAGGCCTCCTTCATGACAGGGTAGGTGAGATCCTGAGCATCCCCTAAGGCTGTCAGTGTGTCCCTCCCCTCTGCCTCAAAATGCTTCCACAGGGCTGCCCCCCAATGAGCTTCAGGGACCAGGTTCATGTGGAGAGCTGACTCATAACCCTTGAACCACAAGTAGATATCATCCTCCCTCTTATAATCCCTCACAAGGTCTTTTGGGATGTGTAACAAGGAACAAAGAGAGGGACCGGGAGGTTAATGGTCCAGAGTACAGTCTCCCAATACAAATTCCAAAGAAAATAAAGGTACACTGTTCCAATCGATAAGAAAAAGAGAGAAGGGAGACCTAATTCAACAGGAGCGAGAACCCTCAAGCATCACACTGGATGACTGGCTTCATCATTGGGAGAGCTCCTCGTTAGGCCAGTGCTGCAATGCCTAACGGGCTCCCCGAGGGGGGCTCTTAACAGTATTGCTCTAATAGTAGCAGGTGGAATCAGATCATACAGAAGGAGTACCAAAATTCAAGTATCCGAGCGATAAAGGAGAGAGTGAAATATTAAAATTGGTTATCCATCAAATAATATTAATCACAGGTTTAATCAGTACTAATAAGATGGAGACCAAGATTAAAAACGGAGAGGGAGTCAAAAAGGGCATGCTAATGCTCACGTGCTCCCAACAATTACACAAGAGGATTAAACCAGTTATGGTGCCTCTAGTCATCAGGTCTACATGTTTCGCGTCTGGTGGTCCAGCCGGATCCAATGACGCTTCATCAGGACCAAAAAGAATTTTTAACTTCTCCAAAAAATATATAAATTGCTTTGAGCCCTACTAGGGAAAGGAGTACAAAAACAGTCACTTACTTTTATGTGTTTGCTATGTCAAAAAAGGTCGCCCATCCCCGGTATCAGGATAATGCTCCTAGGAATCGCATGTCAGGAACTGGAACTGACATTATTAATCCGTCGTTCGTAGGCTTTTGCACCTACCCGCCTGACAGCGTCCCCATAAAAAACATTTTTTAGAGGCACCATAACTGGTGTACCTTTATTTTCTTTGGCTTTTGGGATGTGTACCCTTCTCCCAGGCTGCACTGTAGGATTGCTGCCACCATCCCTACTGGGCTGACTCCTCTAATCTATCTCTTTTAAACTGAGCTCATGAGCCATTGCTAACTTCCTTTCCTCAATGGCCAGCCTTCTCTGTTCCTTCTCTAGACTGAGCTTTTTCAGCTCCAATTGACACTCCCTCTCTGCCTGTCTGTCCTGTAACTCTTCAGGTGTCAGACCCTTGGAGAACACACTGCTACTTGCCCTGGAGACTCTCTCCCTGGGAATAACAGGTCCCCCCACTATACCATTATGTACTGAGTGCCCTCCCTCCTCATCCTCATCCTCCTCCTCATCCTCAGTGTGCCCTCCAGTGCTTCTGGTTGTCACCCAGGCCCTCAGCGCCTTTTTCAGCTCATCCTTCTTGGAAGAGCTCTTAATGGGACAACCACATTTTTACAAAATAATTGCTTCAGGTCAAAAACAGCTTCAACTGATGCATCTCCAAGTAGAGACATGATGAAAGGTAAAAAGAGTGCAAAGTTCCAAATGCAGAAACAAGTTCCCAAATGAAGTTCCAGAAAAGTCAATCACAGGATCAGCGAAAAAAGAAACTGAATGCAGAGCAAAAACAGTCCAAATTGAAAAAAAAACTAAGATCACAAGACTAGTAGTATGTGGTCACGTAGTGGTCTGAACTCAAACAGTAGTGTACACTTAATTACTGTATGTCAAGTACAAATACAAGTCCAAATCCCAACCGCTGATCACCAATGTTAGAAATGGGGTCTTTGGTTGACAGTCAGGTTACCCGCTGTTCAAGCAAGGACCCTCACTCTAGTCAGGGTAAAAGAGAATCACCCTCAGCTAACCCCTGCTTACCCCATTGGTAGCTTGGCAGAGCAGTAGGCTTAACTTCAGAGTGCTAGGTGTAAAGTATTTGTACCAACACACACAGTAACTTAATGAAAACACTACAAAATGACACAACACCAATTTAGAAAAATAGGAAATATTTATCTAAACAAAACAAGACCAAAACGACAAAAATCCAACATACACAAGTCAAGTTATGATTTTTTAAAGATTAAACTCAAAAATAGCGCTTAGAAGCAAAAATGCTTCGATAAGGTGTTAACACGGCATCGTGACGGAGTCGTTTCCAACAAGCCGACACCAGCGGCACCGGACACGTAGTCACGTAGACCCCCAAGTACAGTACCTTTGGTGAAGAGTGAAAACAAGCCAATGCGCGAAGTCGGGGATCGCGGCGTCTGTGCGAAACGTTGAATCCGCGCACTTCGAGCGGCGTCAGTCACGACATGGTGCGGCGACTTCCACGGAGTCACAGACTTCAGCGGGGCTGCAGCGGCGTCGGGCCTGCGAAGATCGTCGCGTTCCAACGAAGGTCACGGCATCGGGTGCAGGCGGCGTCACCGGATTCAGCAGCGGCGTCGGTCCGAAGTCGTCCGAAGTCGATTTCCTTGGATTTCCACCAGCTTTCCTTTCAAGGGCCCAGGGACTGGATAGGGCACCACTTGTCAGAGCAGGAGTCTATCCAGAGACTCCAGGTGCTGGCAGAGAGAAGTCTTTGCTGTCCCTGAGACTTCAAACAACAGGAGGCAAGCTCTATCTCAAGCCCTTGGAGATTTCTTCACAAGATGGAAGGCACACAAAGTCCAGTCTTTGCCCTCTTACTCTGGCAGAAGCAGCACTGCAGGAAAGCTCCACAAAGCACAGTCACAGGCAGGGCAGCACTTCTTCCTCAGCTATCAGCTCTTCTCCAGGCAGAGGTTCCTCTTGGTTCCAGAAGTGTTTCTAAAGTCTGTAGATTTGGGTGCCCTTCTTATACCCATTTTAGTCTTTGAAATCACCTTTCTTCAAAGGGGACTCACACCTACTTGTGAAATCCTGCCCAGGCAAGGCCTCAGACACACACCAGGGGGTTGGAGTCTGCATTGTCAGAGGCAGGCACAGTCCTTTCAGATGAGAGTGACCACTCCAACCCTCCCTCCTAGCAGAGATGGCTAATCAGGAAATGCAGGTTACACCCCAGCTCCCTTTGTGTCACTGTCTAGTGTGAGGTGAAAAACAACTCAACTGTCAAACTGACCCAGACAGGGAATCCACAAACAAGGCAGAGTCACAGAATGGTTTAAGCAAGAAAATGCTCACTTTCTAAAAGTGGCATTTTCGAACGCACAATCTCAAAATCAAATTTACAAAAAGATGCATTTTTAAATTGTGAGTTCAGGGACCTCAAACTCCACATGTCCATCTACTCTCTAGCTATGCAGGCTGAGGTCCAATCCGATCTTCTCCTTTACTCTCCATTTCTCTTACCAGCAGTGTCGTAAGTGTGGGCAGGAGTTGGAGGTGGAGGCTGGTTCTTAGTGGCAATGGCCCTCTCACACAATGCCCCTCTCACGCAATGATCAGAGGGGCTGGGCCCCCCTCTCCCCCTGCAAGCCGCACCCCGTCGGGCCATTTCTCCAGGTGTCCACAGAGGAGACCTCTGGATGGGCCGGATGGCCAGCGGGTAGAATGCACTACTCGTGCTGCTGTTGCTGCCGGCTCTACTACCTGCTCTTCAGACTTCAAACGCGCTCCCGACTTGGGGATGCGCTGTTCACACTGCAGGGCAGTGCCACTCCGCGGCAGTGCTCTGGGCAGCTGGGGAAGGCACCTGCGGGAGTCAACGATGTCTCTAATAGCTGTGGATCTGCATGAATCTGATGTTTCACTATAGCTGCATACCCCATTAGCCTCCAGCTATATGATGCCTTACCAGCAATCCAAAGAGCCCTATGAGAAGATACTGAACCTTCGCTATCATCTAAGTAGGAATGTATATGGTGCCTAAGTTGTCCTTTATCTTTGGGAAGTCTGTTAGCCAATATTGCTGAGCGATTTGTGGAGTGGAGGAGCCAGAAAACCAACGCCTAATATTAATCATACAGGGTGTGGTCAGTAAGACCTCCCTCAATGATGTTAGAGTGTGTTACATCGGGCAGTAGTCACCCTTGGAAAAGATGATCATCTAGACTAGTTTGAGTATTAGGTGGATAGAAGAATATGGTGAACTTCTGTCTACCAGATGTAAAAAGTGCCAGATATCTAGCAGAGCATGGTCCCTCAACAGGTCCTGAAACAGAGCCCTAGCTTATCTGTCCTGGTCATCCTGATCTGTCTAAAATCAGGCCTGGTACCAGATTCCAATATTTCCCCAACAGAATGGGCCTTTTTCTAAATTCCACCGTAAGCCTAACAAGTTGCAATAGAAAGTAAGTTTTATTTGTATTGGAAGCTTATATTGATCTTAAGATGATGATCTTTCCAAAATGCACAGTTTGATAAAAACCCAGCAGCCTTCTGCATTTGTCCATGTTTTAATAATCTTATGAGAAACCTCTTCTCTATAAGAATCACCACCCACATTTCTTGGAGCAACTTTGGGAGGGTGGTGCATTACCCTGGGCATCAATTGTTCCACTACAGCTGGCAACATTTCCCACCCAGTCTCTTTAAAGTTACTGCAATTATTTTGGAGACCAGTGAGACTCCTGAATGAGAGAAATTATTGACCTGTTTTGTATGTAGGTAAGGCAATATGCTTCTACATTTCATGAAGTGTGACATGCCATTGACTTTCATAGTGATTAGCGGCAATGTTTTTGACATTGTGTACCACAGGAGGTAGCTCTCTAGGGCAGAAGGGCTGGTAAGGGCGAGCTCTTTTTATGTGACAAGTGATGAGAGGAGCAGGAATAGAATGTAAAACTCAACAAAACATCAAATGGTAGAAGCTACGGTCCATGTCAAATAGCACAAATATCAACTGTCAGGTAATACTGCAGTGAAAATGGTGCACTGGGAGTCTAGTGAAGCCTAGTCCTAGATGCCATTAGCCTATCTCTGGAGGTAGAGCAAATCAGTACGGGTAAAAAGAGCTTACCTAATCTAACCAAACCTGATGTGCTCTGATCTAATCCAGTCTAATCAAATCATATAGGTGGCCGTTAGATCCAGGTAGTGCTGAATTAGGGAGAGGGAAGGGAGCCTCTAACAGTGTGTTATAACCTAATACCTGTGCCACTCATGACACCCTGCCCTGGTTTTATGTACTTATCCAGTTAAGGGCTGTGTTAGCACTTAAAGATCCACAAAGGGGAGGTGGAAGCAATATTCTCAGTAGGGTAACTTAATTTAGCCTAGATAATGACATATAGAACATGTTGGCTCTTAACTTAGTTGGAGTTGCCGTACCTTTTCAAAAAAGTCTCTCACTCACTATGACTTAGTGGCATACGCCACCCTCTCCAGTGGCTGGGGTGAGTACCAAACACTACCTAACCAATGAGAAAAAAACATTCCAAAGGGCAAACCTTCCACTTACTGTAAACTATGTCACAGTGAACCTTTCTGAGTAAAATCCAACATGGTGGATTCTTCTCAAGGTGGCTGGTGTCTCAGCCAGGGCTGTATCTTGTGAAATTAGCAGCCTCTTCCTTTTCAACCACCTAAAACTGGTTCTGGGACCAGTTTCTCCTCCAATTGGTTGTTGACAAGCTAACTACAATTGGTCCAGGTACCAAGGGCTTCTCTTCCCCAAGTCTACCTTTCCACTTGACTATGAATGTCAGGTCTTAACCTGGCCCCTTTCAAGTTAATTAAATTCCCCAGTTCTCCTCAGCTGCCCTTCCTGAGCTGAGAGGAGTACATAACTCATCCCCAGGACCTCCTGCCAAAAGGCCTAAGGTATTGTTTCTACCCTGGTACCATTGTTCACATTTTATTAAGCAGAAGTGCTGGCAGGCTAATACTAATCAGCGTAATAAAGATTTTGCCATTGAATTGGGCTTTTAATAAAGCTAGAGGTAGCAACATATTATTTTGATTGCACTTTAGTTTCCTCATAGAATCAGCTCCATACCTGTAAAGTGATGTTAGACCTGTCAGCCTTAGGGTGGTCTTCCCCTAAACTTTTTGCCTTCCTCATCTGTTTTCGCAGATCTTGTTTTTGCTGGCCCTAGCACTCTGTGCACTTTACTACTGCTAACCAGTGTTAAAGTGCTTGTGCTTCCTCCTTAAACCACAATAACATTGGCTTGTCCCCAACTGGCATATTTAACTTATGTTGAAGTCCTTAGTAACGTTGTACTACATGTGCCCAGGGTATGTAAATTAAAAGTTACTAGTGGGCCAGTAAATTAAATGTAACTTATTGTGCCACCTACTTACCTAGTTCTTTAAACATGTCCCAGGCCTGCCATGGCAGTTTTAAACTGCCATTTGTACCTGACAAAATAAACTTTTTGTCAGACCCAAACCTACTTTCCCAGGTTATGCCCTAAATGAACCACATTGCAGGGTGCAACATATTTAAAAATTTGGACAAGTACATTTAAGTTATACATATCCTGATAGTAAACAAACTCCTACATTTTTTCAATATCGTGAGGCCTACCCTTCCTATAGAATACCATTGGAGTTACCTTATTATATTTAATAAGCTGCAACTTCCAAATGAGAACAGGTAAATATTTCATGTTTGATGTCCTTGGAACTGTAATGAAAAATCATCTTTTGGTTAGAACTTTGAAAATGCCACTTTTAGAAAGTTTGCAATTTCCCGCCTTAGCCATTTAGTGTCTGCAGCCTGTCTGTGGACCACATGACTAGGTGCAGTTGGCAGGTAGGCTATGTGTATTCCTCCTAGACAACCATACACAATAGATGGCTTAGGTGTGCCTGGATGGGCCATCACTGGCATGATGGGAGGGCAGAGTGAGGGACAGTCCTACTTAAACTTGAATAGGCCGTGTCCTGCCTTCACACAAAAGATTGAATACCCCCTGTGGTTAGTCTGGAGCCAAGGCAAGGGAGGCAGAAAACATATGCACTTCAAAAGGAAACATCAAGAAGCTTCTCCCACTTCAAATAAGGCACCAGGTATAAATACTGGACCTAAGACACACGTCTGGACATGTGGCAGATTCTGTGCTGATGATAGAACGGGCACTCTGCTGAACTGCTGCCTTGAAGGACTTCTGGGTGCTGCACTGACCTGCTGCGTGCTACCCTCTTGCCTGCATGAGAAGGACTGAACCTCTAACCTGAACCAGAGTGACTTCAAGGGTTAGTCCCTGGTCTCTGCAACTATGAGTCCTGCTCGCAAAGTGGTGCTGTTCCACTCATGGACCCTTGGAAGTGGGCCGGAAGGTGCTCTGCCAGCACATCTGTGGATCCAGCAGAACTGACAGATCCCCTGTGCTGCACAGCACAAGCGCAAATAGAACCAATGCATCACCTTTGATGCAAGGCTTCTTCCTGCGAAAGGACTCTGCATCGACCTCAGAGTCTGCAGCATTGCACTGCGCATCCCTAATGTAGGCACTCTCATTGCAAACCCCTTGTGCATTGGATTCTCGACAATGATGCAGAACCTCGCACCGCAGCATTGTGGCTCCTCTGATGCACCACGCATCATGATGCAAGACCTCGAAATGCGATGCAACCAGGATTTAAGGTACACTTGTTCAGTGGGCATAATTGAGTTCCTGTAAATGGCCCCAATCCAAAACGGATGGTCTGAATGTGTGACTTTGTCCCTGTCTGGATCGACCAGATATCCACAATTGGCCCTTAAGGCTTTTTGGCACTAAATTCACTTAAGTGTTTAATACTGCATATCCCTGGTTCTACTGATTGGGTTTCTGTTGTTTTGGTCTTGATTTATAAAAATGTACTCTATTTTTCTAATTTGGTGGTGTATTTTGTGTGTGTTGTATTTCACTTTCTTGCTGTTTAAATGGCTGCATAAATACTTTATACATTGTCTCTAAGTTAAACCTGACTGTCCTGTGCTAAGCCACCACAGGGTTGAGCACAAGTTAATTTGAGGTTTGCTTGTGCCTCACGTTGACAAGGATTGTGGTTGCTGCTTGAGAAGGGGTTTCAGTCCTCTTCAACCAGTTACCCAATTTCTTACAAGTGAAAACAACTTTTCAGATCTAGCCTCGGAAGGAATATGCCAACACTAAATTCTCCCATGTGCCACTTTCAAATACTTGACACCCTACCTTGTGGGCTGCATGGCCTCCTTTAGGATAACATATTTTCTATTTAAATGTAGGGTTATATCCTAAGAAGAGGGTTATTTTGACAGGCTCATTTGCAGATTTAAAAACAGCAACAATTGGGTTACATAGGTAGGCATGAAGCCCTGTATTTCTTTGTCAGCCTAGTGGATAGTACAACATGCATTTCCATCCATAGGTGACACAGAATTTCACTAGCAATTGCTGCATTTTTCTGCAGCAAATACCATGGCCTTACTGAAAGGTAAATATTCCCATCAGGCGCTAGCCAATTCTGTCATGTTGTAAGGTCAGGGCACAAACACTGGGGCCTGAACAGCAGTGTCCTAATGTGCAGAGTTCAAAAACCAGCGATACAAGTCAGCAAACAATGTTTTTGTTTGTTAGAGAAACAGGTAACATATGGTATTGTATGATTATTTATGTATGATGTTCTGTATTTGAAGTTTGTAATGGTACTGCTGTCTTTTGGGGGGGGGTGGTAGAAATGTAATTGTTGCGTTCTTCTCATGATAGAACAATATTTTAAGCCAGGTAATTTTTTACCTTGCATCCCCAGTTTCGTTTTTTTGTTTTTTAAGGTAATATGGTAGTTAGTTTTATATTTAACTTTTTTATGTAATTTCTTTTGGTAGCTGTAAGCAGCTTTAAAAGTAATTAAGATTTTGCAGATGGCTTTGGTTCTTGGAAGGTTGCCTATTTTTTTAACTGTGTGTAGTTTTGCATTTTGGGATTTTCCTTTGCGAAATAGATGCAGAAGTCGACTTTGAAGAAGCGTTACTGCTACAAAATAGTGAAGATATGTTAATGTATACATTATTTTTCAGAGAGATGTTTGATTAAATTGAGACTGAAGTATTTTGCTATCTGTACTGTTGCTATTCAGTAGTACAACCATAACTTGTGGGATACATTCTTAATATAATAAGTAATATATTAAGGTCAAAGTCATTTTCCATTATATCACAATGTTGCTGCTTTTAAAAAGAAATAGAATTTAAACAAATAACAATCACTCTATCTATTCACTCAACAGGACCACCTATGGTACAGAGAACATGAAAATAATAAGAAAACTTTAGAATAGAGACATGAATGGACAACACTTTCAAAACAAACACTTATAATATCAGCTAACATATAATCACTGGTGCTCAAAAACTTGCAGCTTATTATGGAGGGTTAGTAAGGCTGTCTTCGGGACCCTCCTGCGTAGTGGTGTCATTCGGGGTGCTGCGAAGTTGGGTGGGAGGACAGGCAAAGAACGTCGTCAGTCTTCGAGCAATCAAATTAGAAGTTCATGTAAAGAAATGAAGGCAACTAGTCAATCATGTACCTCCATATCCTGACCTCTGTTCTGTGC
Source organism: Pleurodeles waltl (assembly GCF_031143425.1). NCBI lineage: Eukaryota > Metazoa > Chordata > Amphibia > Caudata > Salamandridae > Pleurodeles > Pleurodeles waltl. The sequence goes on from NC_090443.1 coordinate 882,646,778, forward strand.
CCTACCTCTGGAACCTGAATAAGGCTGTAGTGGGGATGTGTATATGTGAGCCTTGTTGTATAGCTTTGCTGTAGAATGCAGTGAAGTGCAACCCTGGACAGGACCGGCTGCTCTAGCTATTTAAGCAGAAAAAAATCACCAATTTTCACCCAGAGAGCTCTAAGTTGAAGAGTCCAACATTCGTCGAATCCACTGACTACAACAGATGAAAAGAGGGTCGTCTGAATAATACTCAACCATCTTTATTGAGTTCCAGCCATAAAAAGCAATACAGCCAATTTGCCTCATTCAAGAGAACATCCTCAGGGCTTTAGTCTTGTAACTCATTCTTAGTTGGCTGAGTTTAATCATGTATTTATTTGGGAATGTACAATCCTCCAAATTCATACACAGTATTCAGAGCTAAGTAGTCATAGCCGATGTCAACAAACGAGTCGGTATCGGCATGTCGCTTGTCGGTATTAGCGTTTTATTAAAAAAAAATACTAATACCGACATTTTAGAAATTTCTCTAAACGCCAGCAATTTTGCTATTTCTTGTTTTCTAACTATTCTCCCTTGTCATACAAAGAAGCTATGATTGTGAACTTCACTTCAAACGTATGTTGAAAGGCATCACAATGCAGGTACAGAGACACGAGTAAGGGGAACGTATTTCCGCTGATATCGAGGACTGATCAAGGGGACCATTACTTTCAGTTGTTCAAATATCCATGCTTTATTTTCTCTTTGGTTGACACAGGTGGCACTCGGAGGCTGTGCGGTCGAGATTCCCCATCCCCTTGGACCGCAAGAGCAAATACCTCAAATACTTCAGGGATCTTTGTAATATAATATTACATTCAGACTGAAGAACTCGAAGTGACAGGAGCTATTTGAGTAAATGGAAGGGGACTTTGATGTTGTGCAGTGATTGTGAAAGTAACACGCGGCTCTAAACACCAGATCCCTGAAGAGAGAGCTGTTAGGACCAAGTAATACAAAAGGAATAAAGCTTTGAAGCCTTCGCTAAGACTTGTGGGTAGTGCTCTCGCTGCACGTGCTGTCCTGCTGATGTTTTCTACAAAGAAGGCAGACGCTGAACTTTACGGAGGATTTTTTCACTTGTACATGCAATAGAATGCCAGTTGCTAGCCGAGCAATTTAGAAAGCTCAAAGATAAAACATTTAGGGCCAGATGTACTAAAAGGGATGTTTGCATTTCCCAAATAGCCACTTCATAGAAATCGCTATTTAGGAAATGCAAAATGTTATGTACAGAGATACCGATTTTCTGATAGCGATTTATACAAAGTAAGAATCACCATCAGGCAATCACAAATAAGGATCCCATTTCATTTGTGACAATGGGCTGGTGTTGCATTTCCCAAATACAGATTTCCTCTTAGGAAATCGCCATTTGGGAAATGCAAAACAAAAGGATGGCAATGGGCAAAAGGCCTCCCCTTGGTGCACCCCCAAAATAGCGGTGCATATGTAGAGTACACAAATGCCCAAGGGACATGTGTGTGCTCTATTGCAATTTTAGAAAAGCATTTTGGGGTGCTTTTTTAAACTGCACATGGTTACCATCTCCTTCAAGTCAATGGTAATTACATCTCCGAAATGCCCAAGTCGCATTTATTAAATGATTTGTACATCAGCATAGAAATAACAAATAGGGAATCCTGGGCCAGATGTCCCATCACGGCCCATTGCGATTCAGTAATAGCGATTTTTAAGAAATCGCTGTTACCGAATCGCAAAGGGCCATGTATCACATTTGCGAATCGGTAATAGCGATTTCTTAAAAATTGCAAATGCTATTACCGAATCGCAAATTGCGATACTGGCCCCATTCGCAGCTATGGGCCTGCTGGCCCATAGCTGCGAATATTTTGCATTTCCAAAATTGCGATTTCTGAACCAGAAATCGCAATTTTGGAAATGCAAAAGGCCAGGGTGCTGGGGGCCTAAGGCCCCCTCTCCTGCACCCCAAAAATTGCTTTTTCAACATGTAAGGTACACACATGCCAAAAGGGCATGTGTGCTTTACATGCTGAAGTTAAAAATGAAGTTTAACTGCATTTTTTAATTTTGCACCAGGTTACCACCTGGTTGCAAAGCATGGTATTTTGCAAGTGCAAAATGCCATTTTAGGAAAAATCGCAATTTGCGATTTTTTCAAGAATAGCCTTGCGACCTGGAAATTGCGAATCGCAAATTGCGACTCGCAATTTCCAGGTCGCAACGCAAGAAATCGCTATTTTTTAGCGATTTCTTAGTTGTGGTCTGCGAATGCATTTCATGCATCGCAGACCACGGTTTTGCACTCGCAAACGGACGATTTTACCGTTTGCGAGTGCAAAATAATTTCATACATCTGGCCCCCTATTGCGATTTCTATGAGGTTGAAATCACAATTTGCAATTCCTGAAGGACCTTTGTACATAAGAAAATGCCATTTTGCATTTCTTAATGGCCCAAAATACCGATTCGGACCATTAAGAAATACAAAAGTGTTTTGTACATCTGGCCCCTAGTCACAACTGGCAGCCAAAGCGAGTCTAGGCATTTAAAAGAAGACGTTTTTGAAACAAATATGGCAAAAGTACAGAGAAAGCAAACTTTAGTAATGTATCACATCGATAATTGTCACAAAATGGTTATAAAAACCTTGACACTGCACACTATATTGTCACCTTGTTGATTCATCAAATAAGGATCAACTATATATGTATGATCTGCCATTTCAGCTTGTTTAGCATCTGGAATCTCAAATCTATGGGTTTAGGTACATAAAGGTGCTGAAATTTTATGCAAAAATATAGGTGCACACTCATCACCAGCACACAATAAGTCAAAGGATTCTGCATTAATCAGACCACTGGGATAACCTCTTTTTTATACACATTGTTAACTACTGCTCGGGGATTTCATTGTGTTAACTTTATCAGCATGTCTCATAGGAAAACATACTTTAAAAGGAATTTCTGTCTTAGGAGCACTGGCTTTTCTTTACATATTTCTTCCTTCAATAATATTTTCCCTAAAAACAGGCAGGGTAACGTGTGATATGCTGAAGAGTTTGAATGCAAATCCAGGGTGACTCTTTCTGTTTTCTTAAACACTATTATTATTTTGAATGAATGCCTGCATAGTTGCTGACGAAGCTGTAACTTGTTTAAGTTCTTGCATTGCTGCAGCCTGTGGTGCAGCAAATTTCACTGTGCAAATTTCTAGTAAACTCAAGTACATGATGCACTTCATTGGAAGGACCTTTAGTTACAACAAAGGCTGAAACTGCAATGAATGTGCCTGATTCACAAAGATAAATTTACACTATTGTGGAGGTTTACGCTTTTTTGGTATTCACAAACTATGATTCAATAGTAACTCTAGGACTGAGGCGATTCTGCAGTCAGGTCCGAGAACTACACGCATAAAAAGATGGGTCTGTCCTCTCTTTTTACGTATGGATTTACCTGGCCTCACTGCTAAGTTTCCATAGTCGTAAAGTTACTACTAAATTATAGCTGTGTATACCGAAATAGGTTAAATTTACACAAAAGTGTGATTTACTTTTTTGAATCAGGCTCAATATATGTCAATATCATGAAGCACATTAGACCTCACAAAAATGACGGTGTTAGACTTTCAAACCAAGGAGATTTATTAAAAGTTTAGCAAAGTTATAAACTCAAAGTCAAATTAGTTAAATCAATAACCAATAGGTGAAATCGTAAACAAATATATTTTAAAGCAATCCAAAATCATAATTTCAAGGACAAACTGCTATAACGTTGTCTAGAATAACAGAAAGTAGACTCAATTTCCCATGCAGGGAAACCCTACTGGGCTAATCTAGGGAAAGATGTGGAAAGCCGGGGAAACATCAGGCAGAAGGAGTCAATGTGAAAAGCCTAAAAAAGGCTGAATATTGGAATCAAGTACTCCGCTTTGTATAGTAAGTGGGGAGGGCATCTTCTGAACTCCAAGTCTGCATGGCAGTAGTTAAACCCATTCTTTTTTCACATGTCGCTACCCCTATGCACAGTTCCCATGAAATTAACCAATCAGGTTAAAGAACACAATAATACGAAAAGTTAATTATTTTTTTAATGATAAAGCACAATGAACTCTCTCCATAGAGACCTTTAGTATCTGCAACATAAGAAGATAAACTTGTTCAAAGTTGTTCCCTCCCTGTTGCTGATTAGTGAATACTTTAAGGATTGAGTAAAGTTAAACTTTCACATGAAAAATTACCAACAAAAGATACATTGTTCAAAGTTCCTGGTACAGCTTGTCTACTGAAATAAAAAAAAGAAGATAAATGACAAATAAAACGCTGAACAAAGGCCATTTTTACATATGGACTATGTTAACTACAGGTAAGTAAAACACATAAAGTGAACAGTAAGTACCTTTGTGTCTGGCATGTTAATATCCTTATGTATGCACTGTTTAATTATGAAAAAAATCCCTCCAATGATTTAGCTTATTGCTTGTGTAATGGGAGTGTGTGAAGCAGTTATCTGTGTGCCGTTTAAACCAGCTGGGCCTCTGCTAGCTCCTTAAGTGTAAGTTTCCGAACTTGTGACCAATCAACAAAGGGCTGTCAGGGAACAGTGACAGTTGTTCCACCCTATCGAGGCCCAGGTAACTGGAACTAACTTTCCCTGCCTCATTTCTGTGGACTGGTCCTGGTTGTGGGTGCCTTTGCATGGGGTATCCCATGCTCCTGTTGCAGACACTGACATCCTGCAAGTAGCCATGACATGGTGCTTACAGAGTGCAAGCAGGGGCAGTGAACTGCATAGGAACCACAGGGTGCTGCTGCTGGAAGAACCCGTGTCAGGAAACTACCAAGGGCTAAGACTAGAGGGCAAAGCTCTTTTCAGCCCTTTGCAGATGAGAAGGAAGAAGCAGCAGTACCAGGACTGTAAAACAAAGAAAAAGTACCACATGAAAAGCTGATGGCTTAAGCCTCAAAAGAGAACTCCTGGTGGCAGGAGGGCACCATCATGAATAATACACACAAAATTGTATTAAAATTGCCCCACATAGATCAGTAATTTTCAGAAAATAAATTGTATTCATATATAGAAGTTTAAGCACTTCCATAGGTGCCCTGGGGATGAGTGCACCTGTACCATTATGGGAACTTCAGAGTGGAAAAATGGATATCACGCTCAGAGAACTAACATGGAATTGGGTCCCCAAGAGGACAAGCATGGTGTTGGCTCCATCGGGCCTTTCATTTAAAATTGCCTGTTAGAGGTGGGACAGCTTCTTTTGAACTTCTTGGGGAACCATTGCAAGAGGCCTGCAGGGACGGGAATACCCAGGTGTGAAGCATGCCATTCCATTTTACTCGCCACTATATTTCTTGGGAAAAGAGAGAACAGGAGACTGTAATCTTCCCTACCAACTACGTGCAATCATGTGCCAGGACAATAGGGAAAACAGAAAACTGCATGGGTCACAAGACTGCGTGTGCAGGTCCCAAGTCCATTTGGTTCAGATGTAATGAACCATGATTACTTTAGTTTGTTAAGGAAAAGCAAAGCCCAGGATAACAACGTAACTGATGAGAACCTTGCAGGGGACCACTGAAAACCCACATCAGATTATTTCACCAATCACCATTTATGGCCTTTAAGCCATCTGTGGCACACAAATTGCTTAACTAATGCTTGGTTCCAGTCACTGCCCCCTTTATCCACAACAATTAAGGCCTAATTTAGATGTTGCGGTCTGCTCACCCTATTTAGATGTTGGTGGGACCATTGACGAAAGACCGACACATCCCACGGCTCTGCCAGGCTTGGTGTCCCACGTCGATGGAGTAATTGAAACCAGTGGATGGCAGCGGGACTGCAGCCACTGTTCCAGCAGAGCATATTTCAATCTGCCATCCCGCCAGCCCGGCTGTGTCAGAGTTACCTCCAGTCCAGAGTTGGCAGTTTTACACAGAAAAGTTGGTGAAAACCCATCGTCCACTCCCTGCCTACTTATTTTTTACACAGGAACATGCCTGGAGGCCTTCTGCCGATGCTGCTGGCACAGGACTATGATGGACATCAACCCCATCATCACCGTATTCGTGTTGATGATCCCCAGTGAAGGTTTGCCCCAGTGGGCTAAATGCAAGCTTCCCCACCCTCATCACTGCTGTTCTAAAACTAAGCCTGAGTCCTGTTCAACCTGTTTCTCCTCACAAGATGCTCGGGCTACCAGTCAGGAGGGCATGTATGACTCTTGCACTGCAGAGAGTTAAAGTTGTTTGTGAGGGTAACTACCTGTGCAACATCATTACTTCCAGGAGGCACCTGGACACCTAGCCTACCATTTGTCTGTGGCTTCCAGTTCCTGCTTTTCCAGACTGATACAGTGACACCGTAGCTGCCTGGGTTTTCCCAATGGAGTTTTCCCTACTCACTATTCTTCCCGCCAACAGAAGCCCCGCCTACCCCAGGGCCAACTTAATGGAGGCTGCGGTGTGACTGTGTAGCGGGTGCATGCAGCGGGCACGCCATTGGCACACCAAAGCCCCACCAAACGCAAGCCGTCTGCACCCGTCTACACCTGGACGAGACCAGTGCCACAACCTCTGGCCCTCCATCCCCCCAAAGATACACCATCGGCAAGTTCCACAGCCTTGAACGCGGACGCTGCAACAAACACTGCCACCGTGCTCACCCATGCTCCACATTAGGACCCTTTATCTGCATCCTTTGCCATTTTACCTGCCCCAGCAAATACACCAGTCTATCGACCATCCCCACTCTAAACACACCACAGACACCACCTGAACAAAAACACCAACTTGCATGCGCCCTTCTCACCACATGCTCACTATGCAAACATTCCCCCGAATTATGGCAACTCATTGCCACCCTTGCACCTGACATCGTCTTCCTCACGAGACCTGGCTCGAACCCACATCCGCCCCAGACAGTGCCACAGCGATCCCCAACAGATATAAAATCACTCACCAGGCCCACACCACCAAGCTGGGAGGAGGAACAGCCATCATACACAAAGAGAACATGCAGTGCACCACCACCACTGACAGCACCATCAACCCCATGGAACATCTCAACTTCAAGCTCCACATGGACAACAACACCACCGTCAGAGACACCCTCGCATATTGACCACCAGGCTTGCATTCCAGCTTCTGCAACACCATCATAGGCTATCGTAGACTGGTTTCTTAGATGTGGTGTGGGCAGGGGTCTGTGGGGGCTTCCGAATGGATGGATTTCATGGTGGAGGTGGTATCCTTGGTAGAGAGATGCTTCCAGGCAGTTAGTCTGTGGTTTGTGTTGGTTGTGTAGTGGCAACTCTGTCGATGAAGTCCATAGGTGTAGCTTGGGGTTCAAAATCCAATCCTATTTGACTGTTCGAAGCCTCTACCTTCTTCAGGAAATCATCAAAATGTATTTTAATTCCTAAGGTATCTCTTGACTGGGGTGAATCTGGTACCTGTATCTGAAACTTGCTCCATTGTGACTGGCCTTAATTTGTGACTTTGTCCCAGTCTTGTGCGACCTGTGGTTGGTGCTTTGCTCTTGTTGGCGCTATTTTTCACTAAAAACATTAAACGTTTCTAACTCCTGTTCTACTCATTGGATTTAATTAGTTTTGTTTAATTCTGTTTATTAAAATGTACTCCTTTTTTCAAAATGGATGTGAGATTTTTCTTGTGTTGTGTTTTCATTTTATTAGTTTTTGTGAGCTACATAAATATTTTACACATTGCCTCTAAGTTAAGCCTGGCTGCTTTTGTACCAGGATGACTGAGGGTTTGTCACAGGTTAATAGTTACTTTTTATGGTTCACCCTGACAAGGATTGTGCTTGGTGCCTGAGCGGGGCTTCCACTCGGTAAACCAAGAACCCAATTTCTTACAGAGTTGAAACCCCATGCTTTTTTTGTCAATGTACAGCACAAGAAAAATCCCAAACCAACTTAGAAAAGTATAGTACATTCTAATAAATAAATTGAAACCAGAATGATAAAAATCCAATCAGTAGACCAGGAGATATTCTGTTTCAACTTTTTAAGTAAAAATAGCACCTAAAAGCACAAAGCGCAAAATGTGACACTAGACTAGTAGAAAGACATGATGGAGTGGGGGCTGAGTGCAGGGACCAGGTTAGTCCTGCTGATAGTTGAACCTTCTGTCCTTCGTGCAGTACTTCCTGTCGCTCTGTGTTGGTTCAGATCTGGAGTGGTGCAGTGCTACACTGCAAAGTCATGCATCAATTTGTGTTCCACCTCATTAGCTCAGATGAAGAGCTGAGAGGGCTGCAAGGCAATGTGCTGCGTCAAATTGCATAATGCTTCATTGGTTGCAATGAGGCTTCTGTTTGGGAGCTGCAAGGGGCTGTAATGCAAGGTCCTCCATCAGGTTGCGTCAAGCTGTATTGGATTTGATGGAGCCCATAGGCAGGGAGGAGTATACTCTGATACCAGCCTAGGGTCCAGGACTTGGGGTAGCACCTCTTGGGGACTAAGGACTCACTCCAGCAGACGCCAACAGCAGGGATCAAGCCTGGGTCCAATTCAGGCTCAGGCAGGTCGAGTGCACCAGGTCAGTTTGGCGGTTGCAGGTAGACCTCTGAAGCTTGTTGGTTATCTGTAGCTCACACAAGATTCAGCCAACTGATATTTTGAGTCACTCTGGTTAGCTTGGGATGAAGGAAAGCAGGTCCAGTCTCCCTTCTCGGACAGAAAGCCAGTCCTTCAAGTACCAAGACAGTCCTCTTGCAGCAGGGTAGTCCTGCTCTAGTATCCAAAGGCCCAAGAGTGCTCTGAAGAGTGCTAGGAACGTCCAATATGTATACCTGGTGCCAGCCTTTGTGTTGGGAGACTCCCGGTCCTATCCTAACATTAGGTTCTGGAAAGTTCTTCTCCTGTCAAGGCTCCAAACTAACTAGGGTGCTACAAGACAGCATAGGCCTGATGCCAGATTTCTTTGTGTGTGCAGGAGGCAAAGCCATTTAAAATGTAAGCCACACTGGGTGCAGCTTGTCCCAGTCATCCTGCCAGGATGGCCCATCCTGCCAATTCCTAAGCCCCCTTTGTATTACTGTATGAAAACAATACACATCCCTCAGGAGCAGAGCCATTCACAGAGATGTGACCCAGAACATTTTCAGAAGGCACAAATTGGTTAGGACAAGAAAATGATTTCACCAATAAGGAGGATTTTTAATTATTTTCCATTGAGTGCAAACAATATTATTCTCTTTGTTCACAATCTCAAGGTATCAAGTATTAAAAAGTTAGGCCAATATTTGTCTATGGGATAGGCTTTACAACCTTAGGAGTTTTTCATTGCCAGAACAGGTAAAACTTAAGTATTCCTGTCCTACTTTTAAAATACAATGCACCCAGCCCTAGAGGCCTCTTGGGCCTACCTTAGAGGTGAATTGTATATGTATATATGTATGAAAAAAGGAATGATTTAGGCTGAGCAAGAGGTCTATTTTGACAGAATGGAATGGTAGTTTTAAACTGCATTGCAGGCTGCAGAGGCAGGCCTGGCACATTTTTAAGAGGCCACTTTAGTGGGTGGCACAATGACTGCTGCTGGCCCACTATTTGCATTTAATTTATAGGCCCGGGGTGCATGAAGTTCCATGTACTAGTGTGAGAGAACAGGGCTGATTGCAGAGGCTCCCTAACTTTTTGCCCCCATTCTCCACGTTTTGCTGGTGTTTTCATGACTCTGATGGTGCCCTGGACACTGCTAACCAGTCCCAGGGCCTGTGCTCTGTGTAAAATCAGTCTGCAAATTAGGCTAATTATAATTGGCTAAGTCAACCTACCTATAAATCCCTAGTATATGGTAGGCCATGGAGGTTTAGGGACCCCAGCATAGGTAGTGCCCCCATAGGTGCACTGCTGAGGTGCCCAGTGTCATTTTAAAGGCAGGCCTGCCTTGCTGGCTGCTTTTAAATTAAAGTTATATGCAAATTCGACTTTGGAATTAAAAGTAGTTCCAAAGTCTTAAAATACCTTATTTTTACATATAAGTCAATCCTAAGGTGTGCCCAAGTTGGCCCTAGGGCTGGGTACCATGTAACTATAAGCAGGGACTTTATAAAAATAGTTTTATAAGCCCTGGTGAGGTAAAAACAGCCACATTCGTTTTTCCCTCATTGTAGTGAATGGCCTTCATAGGCTAGAATGTGGAGACTTTATTTTAATTTTTCAAGTCCCCTTAAATGGATTTAAAAAAAAGATTTCTTTATCTAAAGGCAATCACAGGCATGGTGGTCTGCTGAGCCGAGCAGGCCACCATCCCGGTGATTGTAGCCATTCACAAATGGGTCGCAAAGTGCGACCTACCTCATGAATATTAATAAGGTAGGTCAATTTGAGAGCGATTGGAAATCTCTAAATGAAACTCTTTGAGTTTCATACATTCAAATAGCGATTACCTAATTGAGATTCGCAGAAAATTGCAGTTAGGTATTTCCTATCTAGATAAATGATACATGTGGCCCTAAATCAGCAAAACAGAGGAAGGACGGCTGCAAAATTTTGGGAGAGTACCACACCAATAATGTCAGGTGGAACAAACTCATTGACCCCAATGAGTGGGGATGTTGCACACCCGAGTGCAGTGTGAGAAGCCAGCAGTTCTTCTCAGGAGGTTGCTGTACTTTTAATGAGCCAAATTCAACACTACTACTCAGCAAGGCTCCCATGTCTTGCAATAACCATCCATAGCTCTCAAAATTCCCTGGACCATACATCAGTAGCTAATCAAGCCCAAACATAGGGGGTCATTACAACCCTGGCGGATGGCAGAGAACTGGCGGTAAGACCGCCAACAGGCTGGCGGTCTTACCTTGGTGAATTATGACCATGGCAGTTACCGCCATGGTCATCCGCAGGTTCTCCGTCCCACCCGCCAGGGCGGAGACGACCGCCCGGCTGGAGACCTGGGTCTCCAGCTCGGCGGCCGTCAGTATACCGCCGGCGGTATTTGGACCCGGCTTACCGCCGTGGATTTCCAGCGGTTTCAACCGCCATGAAATCCATGGCGGTAAGCACTATCAGTGCCAGGGAATTCATTCCCTGGCACTGATAGGGGTCTCCCCCACCCTCCACCCCCACCCCGACTCCCTCCCCTACACTCCCCACCACCCCTGCCACCACCCAAAGGTGGCAGGGCCCCCCTCCCCACACCGACCCCCAACATAACATTACTCACACACACCTGACACGCATGCCAACAGCCACACACATAGTCAGACACGCACACCCACATTCAAACATACACGCACACATCCATACAGACATACCCACAGCCATACATGCACTCATTCCCATACACACAACACCCCCGCAAGCATACATGCACTCACACACCCCCTCTACATACACACACGCACGCACACCCCCATGCACGCACACAACACACAACTCCCCCCACCCCCCTCCCCTAACGGACGATCGACTTAACTGTTCCGTCGATCCTCCGGGAGGGGACGGGAACCATGGGGGCAGCTCCGCCGACACCAAACCGCCAACAGAACACCGCCACTGTGAATCACAGGACGTGATTCGCTGGGCGGTGTTCTGTTGGCGTGGCGGTGGAGGTGGAGCAACCTCCACTTCCCCGCCGCCCGCAAGTATGGCTGTTGGCGGCTCTCCGTCGGAATAACGACGGAGAGCAGCCAACAGTCATAATACGCCGAGCGGCAAACCGCCTGCACAGGCGGTCTTCCGCACGGCGGTCCCTCGGCGGTCTTTCAAAAAGACCGCTGAGGTCGTAATGACCCCCATAGTGTTTGCATTCTGCCATGTGTAGCCTGGATTTTAAAAACAGATAAACAGGACTCCTGATAACCTAAAAAAAAAAAAATTGCCTGGCCGCGCTGTTAATGCATGAACCTGGGAAACTTTGTAGCTTTGAACCATCACTTTTCAGAATTGCTGGCCTAATCCTCAAACTGGGAATTAAGCTAAATAGTGCAGTGCTTAGCCACAAAGTGTGGCTAGCCTAAACTCACGTCTATCACCATGGAATGGAGCAGGATGGGGATCAGGGTCACAGAACTTCTGGTGATCAGGCTTGCATAGTGCTTAAATGTGCTTTCCGAATCCAGAAACAGTAATATTACAGACAGTTGTTAAAATCATGCAGTAAGATGCACTATGTGAGCAAATTTTTTGAAATTTCACTGAAAGCCAAACATCCTTGGGGTAAGTACGACTAGACCCCACTTATTGATCTTTGGCACAATTGTGGGGTTATTTTCATCCCACCAGTAAAATGCACAACAAACTTCTGTTGCACTGAAACCAGTGCGTGGTGCAAGACAAAGGTAGAAGAGCGCGGTGAGAGCTCTATGGATGTACAATAGTATATTGTTAGAGCTCTGTTATTTCTAGAGTCTCGGTCCCTCATTAAGAGGCTGGTGGTCTGGAGACCGCCAGCCTCGCAGTCGGTCCTCCGCGTTGGCAACAGTGCCACGGTCTGACCGCCGGCACTGCCAAAGTCACTGCTAGCTGAACACAATGTAATTGCAGGCAGTGATGAGGCACTGGGGGCCCCATGGGGCCCCTGCAGTGCCTATGCACTCGCCATGGGCAGTGCAGGGGCCCTGATGGGCAGCCCTGTCGTGCTTTTCACTAAAAAGCGAGACGGTGCTGCTGCACCCGACACACCGCAACATTGCAGCCAGCTCGATTACGAGCCAGCATCAATATTGTGGGTAGTTTCCCGCTGGGCAGGTGGACGAAAACTCTGTTTCCGCCCGCTGACCCAATGGGAAACTCAGAATAGGGCCAGCAGGTGAAAGACTGAACTGGTGGTCTTCCGTCCTAACGAGTTACTACTGACAGGTTCTAAAGTTTTCGGATTGTTTATTAGTTGCTCTCCAAAACTGTCTCATAAAAATCAGTTGCTTTTATAGCCAAAATATTAGAGAAATTTTGATCTAAAATGCATATTGCTGCCTCATTTTTTCCAACATTTTCTTCAGGGAAAGATCCACAAACCTTCCAGAGGAGCATCTGAACTACTCACAGTGCTCACTCGGTGCATGGTGAAGCCAGTAGACACATTGGTCCAGATCAGAAAATATTTTGTATTGCCCCTGTTTCAAGTCCTGGTATTAAGGCAGCACTCTGTGAAAACCCTTCTTTTATTACTCTATTGTGAAAGTAGGTTTCCTGAAGTGGTTATATGTGACAAGATAGGGTTGTAAATATTTGTTGTGCAGCTTTTTTTGCAGAGTTATGTGTTTAGTTTAATTTAATTTAGTTTATGTGTTTTTAAACCGCCATATTACTGGGGTCTGTTGTAACTGCTAGACTAGTGACATTTAGCTTTGATTGAGCAAAGGGTCCAACACAGTTGGCAATTGGGAAGGAGACGATAGGGAGCAGTCATTACCCACCACTAAGATGTTTTCTCCAAGTTGATTTGTATTCAGTTCTCATTCGGTCAGTACCTCACATTGCAATGGCAATCTTTTTGAAGCATCACGATGTGCCATGATCCCCTTTACACAGAAAATAGGTTGAGTGGCATGTAGAATTTACATGAAAAACCTCTGATTAAAAAAGCAAGGGGGTGGATGTAGATGTTGAAACTATACAATTGAGCCATGTTTTCGTGCTCCATTATTGCAATGTTATTTTATGCTCTTTCGTGGTTTTTATGTTATATATTGTTTTGCAGTTTCATGTTTTGATTTTGTTTCATGCTTTATTTTGTACATTATTGTATTATGTTCTGATGTTTACTTTCGTTATCTCACTCTCAACACATGCTGTTACATTTCCAGCCAAAAGCAGCATGTGACTTTAAAGTTCCAATGACAAGCAACTATATACCACTGTCTAAGGTGGTTAAATAGTTCTGACCCAGTCATTCAATTATTAAGGGACAAGAGGGCCCGAAACTGTGGGCGATATCTTAATCCAGATCACAATTTTTTTTTGACTGATGCTATGTCACGTCCTTGATGGTGAGCTAGGGCAGCGCTTGCTCCAAAACACCTTTTACCACAATATTATGAAAACAGAACTCTGTTGGTCAGAGGTCTCCAAGCGTTTCTGTAATAAGAGCTACTTATGTTTGGTGAAAATCACATTGAGCTACTAATAATGTTATTGTTGTAGAAATAGTGCAGATTGTATCTGTGGCCAACACATGCAAAACTTCCAGTAGTGCTCACCTTGATTCATCAGGTACTGTTGCCAGCAGTAATTCAAAAATGCTTTGCTAATGTAGGATGCTGATACATGGGTAAATATATAAAAGCCATGACTGCAGTGCCCTTGGTACCAAGGAAATATTATTAATAATAAGTCTCCACAGCACCACACAATTGATCTCTCAAATATCAGATTTAAGTATATTTTGGAAATGAAACTATTTCTCTCCGAACATCATCTAATGAGTCCTGAAAATACATGTGTTTTGGTCTCAAATGTGTGCTTTTAAATGTTAGTATACATATATTAATTCAACTAAGCAAAGCTTCTAATTGCACACAGGAGAGCTACTTACAGGTAGCTGGAGAGCTACTGATAGCTCACAAGCTACTTGTTGGAGAAGCTGGGTGTAGGTAGTAATGTATGATAAGAACACAACTATGTGTATGCATATTTTTTGTGTGCCATTTTGTTTTGATAATGATGTGTTCTGTTGATTTTTCATATTGTAGTGTTTTTGTGCTGCTTTATTTCATTGTGTTTTTGTTGAGTTGTATTGCAGCTGTTGTGCTTTACTGTTTTGTTGTGATATGCCCTGTTTTGTTTTAATTTTAATTGTGTTGTTATGCTTCTTTATGTTTCCTGACCCATGCATACAAGTCCCTATCCAACTGTTGATTCACCTTCTTGAACCACTGCCTGAACTTACATCAGACAACCAGACACCTTTGCTTCACTTCCCTTTCTCTAACCCTCACCCCCGCATCTGACATAGCACCTTCTCCTACCTAGCAGTGAAGACAGGGAATGACCTACCCTTTCATTCCTGGACTTCCTCATCTTTTCCACAGTTCCAAAGACCTAGCTATTCAGCTAATTAACTAGATTCTGCCAGTGTATGGATATCCTCATGGGTGACAAGAAGTGCTCTACAAATACACAGATTGAATATATACATGTTATTGTGTTATGTTATGTTGTTTATCTTAGTCATGCCAGCAAATCTGCTACAATTCTAGCAAAAAGCAGCAGATGCCTTGAAATTTCATGTGACAAGCAACCATTTACCACAGTCTATGGTGGTAAAATAGCTCTGCTCCAGATCTTCAACTACTCTAGATCACTCAGCCAAAAACTGTGGCAGAGATGAGTATAAACTTAGCACTCTAAGTGCTTACTTTCTGTAACAGGGCCCCTTGTCTTCAATGTGCACATGTAGTGCCCACTTGCTTCTGGCCCTGGCAACATACATATCCTCTGCATTTGTTAATACATATATTATCGAAACAGGGTTAAATGGTTTAGGGAAATAAATGGCAAACACATTTACATTTTCTTACAAAAGGAGATAACTCTCAATGTGTGTTTTTAGGCCTCCATCAAAAGTAAGTATCTTAAGAAGAAAAAAGTTGAAGTGAATAGGGCTACTCCACAGTTTCCTATTGTAGCTATATTCACTGTTAACATTCTTGCCAGAATACTTTTCAGAGTTTTATTCCGGGTTAGAATTTTTCTTTGTTCTTACTTTTCCTAGATCCAGTTGCCACAGGCGCCTGCATTTACACTTTAAAATATTTAAACTGAAATTGGTTAAAGTGTGTAAATGTTTAAATAATTCATGTTTGTCTTCTTATTTCAGTATTTAAATAAAAAAGCCTCTCAAATAGTTTTGCAAATAATAGAAGAATACCAGTGAAGAAGAACACACAATAATCACAGGAATATGTGCAGAAATACACATTTACAGTGCAGAACCTTTTCTAAGGAGCCACTTGTAAACAGCCTCAGAGCTTAGTTTTACAAAGAATGGATTATTATATCATATTTGGACAATCTGACTTCAACAGGTGGAGTTTGTGTCAGCATCAAGGCAGTGCGCGCTCTACGGGCGACTAAAATGCAAAAACCTAGCAATTTCAAGCTAACATAATTTATGCATTGTGCTGATATGATGTTGTTTAACCCTTTGCATTGCAGAGTTTAATCTTGAGGACTTATGTTCATCATGCATATAAACACTGTTCACATGTGATATACTGCTGCAGGCTTTCAGACTGTGTCAGGGTATGATCCCTGCAGCATGCCTGGGTGTGGTTTGTGGGCTGGGCCAAGACTCTATATAAGGTAGCCAGCCCAGCTCCACGTGCTCACTATTCAGAGGTCCCGGTGCAGAGCAGCAGCAACTTCCTGAGCTCCCGTTCCGGCAGCCTACTTTGATCCACCAGGCCTCGCCCTTTTTTCACTTCATTCGGTGATCCTAGATCAGGGTGGTAAGACGGAGGTCGAGCTGGGCCCCCGACTCCGTTATCTAAGACGCTCGAGTTCTTGGGCCTAATCTTTGCATGATAAGCGATTTGACTCTTGTGCGTGTGAATGTGCGCTTGGTCGTTTCACGGCATTTACATGTGGATACTCGAATCGGCAAGACACGCGATTCTTTTCTCGTGCTTAATTCATGTTATTCATTGCGCGCTACCATTCCTTGGCAGTTACATGGTGGCATTCGAATCGGCAAGATGCACGATTCGTTATCTTGTACTTCAACTCTTGATATTCATTGTGCGCTACCATTCCTAAGCAGTTACATGGTGGCATTCGAATCGGCAAGACGTGCAATTCTTTTCTCGTGCTTAATTCATGTTATTCATTGCACGCTACCATTCCTTGGCAGTTACATGGTGGCATTCGAATCAGCAAGACGCGCAATTCTGTTCTCGTGCTTAATTCATGTTATTCATTGTGCGCTACCATTCCTTGGCAGTTACATGGTGGCATTCGAATCGGCAACAAGTGCGATTTGTTATCTTGTACTTCAACTCTTGATATTCATTGTGCACTACCATTCCTAGGAAGTTACATGGTAGCATTCGAATCGGCAAGACGCGCAATTATGTTCTCGTGCTTAATTCATGTTATTCATTGTGCGCTACCATTCCTTGGCAGTTACATGGTGGCATTCGAATCGGCAGACGCACAATTCATTATCTTGTACTTCAACTCTTGATATTCATTTTGCGCTACCATTCCTAGGCAGTTACATTGTGGCATTCGAATCGGCAAGATGCGCAATTCTGTTCTCGTGCTTAATTCGTGTTAATCATTGTGTGCTACCATTCCTTGGCAAATACATGGTGGCCTTCGAATTGGCAAGACATGTGATTCGTTTTCTTGTACTTCAACCCTAGACATTCATTGTGTGCTACCAGTCATTGGCAGTTACATGGTGGCCTTCGAATCGACAAGAGACGCAATTCGTTTTCTTGTGCTCTAACCTTTGATATTCATTATGCGCTACCATTCCTAAGCATTTATATAGGGGTACTCGAATCGGCAAGACGCGCGATTCTTTCCCTGTGTGTAATTCATGTTATTCATTGTACGCTACCATTTCCTGACATTCGTTTGGTGACCTTCGAATTGGCAAGCCGCGTAATTCCTTTTCTGTGTTAAAAAATCACGGTGTTCATTATGTGCTAAAATTCTAAGGCATTTACTTGGTGGTTTTCGAGTTGGCAAGTCGCGTGATTTATTTCCCGAGTTTTAATTTGTTTTATTCATGGTGCACAAATCATTCAATGGTATTTTCTACCTATGTGAAAACCTGTAATGTGCGCAATTCATGTTCCGGCAATTTGAGGGAACAAAAAGTCAGAGTTCAAGATGTAACGTTGTGCGTTCCTAACATGTTTCCTCAAAACCTGATTCAAATGATGGTTTAGAAATCATTCAGACTGTTTCCTGATCCTCAGGCATAGGATGGTACTTGAATTTGAAAGTTACATTTAACCTTTCTTGATTCCCTCACAGGTACCCAGTTATCTTGAAGCCTAGTCATTTTAAGTCTATGCTTAGGTTGTCCATGTTTTCAGAATGACAATGTTTTAGAGTCATAGGCCCTCATTACGACCCTGGCGGTTTGTAACCGCCAGGGCCGCTGGACGCGGAGGCACCACCGACAGGCCGGCGGTGCCCCGCAGGGCATTCTGACCGCGGCGGTTTGGCCGCGGTCAGAAAGGGGAAACTGGCGGTCTCCCGCCAGTTTCCCGCTGCCCCTTTGAATCCTCCAAGGCGGCGCAGCTCGCTGCGCCGCCGAGGGGATTCTGGCACCCCCTACCGCCATCCTGTTCCTGGCGGTTCGCCCGCCAAGAACAGGATGGCGGTAGGGGGTGTCGCGGGGCCCCTGGGGGCCCCTGCAGTGCCCATGCCAATGGCATGGGCACTGCAGGGGCCCCCGTAAGAGGGCCCCACTTTGTATTTCACTGTCTGCATTGCAGACAGTGAAATACGCGACGGGTGCCACTGCACCCGTCGCACCTTCCCACTCCGCCGGCTCGATTCCGAGCCGGCGTCCTCGTGGGAAGGTTGTTTCCTGCTGGGCTGGCGGGCGGCCGCCCGCCCGCCCAGCGGGAAACTCAGAATGCCGGCCGCGGTCTTCAGACCGCGGTGCGGTATTCCGGCGGCGCAACTTTGCCGGGCGGCCTCCGCTGCCCGTCAAATTTGTAATGAGGGCCATAGTCTAGTATTGATTCATATGATGAAATCGTGATATTGTGTGTTTTAACCTTTTTGCTTCCTACAGGTCTCCTTCCCAGCTGTTCCCTTCCTAATCCCCTTTTCCCCACTTGGACTCTCTTAGACTCTGTGACAATTCTAATCAGAGTATTGGAGCTGTCTTGTGGTGGAAGTGTTGGGAACGTGCACAGACCCCGAGGATCTGGTGACTCTGACAGTTTGTGGTAATTGTTTTTGATTTTCAATCTCAGGGGGGTGAGTTTTGTGTAAAAAGGCCCTGAATTCGGATCCTTAAAGCTTGCATTGAGAAAACCATTAGGCAGTAGTTCATTCATTACCAACACTAAATAGGTACATACTATGGACTATAGCTGGAACTTCTGCCAATGATTGCCACATGATAATAACATTCGACTTCCAGAGGGATATGGTACCAATAAGAGTAGACCATACGTGAAGGTGACTAATGAAGAAAAGTTTGATTCTGGTCAAGAAGTTTCCCTAAATCTATTTCTATTCAAGGGTGCATGAATTCTTATAAAAAGGGCCCGCTGCGCAGCCTAGTCATGTAGAACTTGGTGGTATCAGATAATAAGATGTTGAAGAACTTGATGAACGTCTGATGAATATCTTTTAATGGGCAATGTGCCACTTTGTGGCCAACTAATGAAGAGTAATCATAGAGTCCTGAGTGCATTTCCCTGTGTTGGCTAATTTTTTCTAACAATTGTGAAAGATGACAGAAGTTCTGCGAGGGGAACAGATGAATCAGGTCAACTTTTGGTTAATAATTCTCTGAACGAAGTCACCAAACACACAATTTCAGACCAAGGAAAAAAACGTGAAATGAGAAGCAGCTCAGGTTTGGACGAGGACAGATAAGAAGACCTTGTTCTAAAGCACGTAAATTTCCATCTGGTTGACAGAGATGGAGTAAATCAATGTGGCAACTCAAAGCTAGGTCTTTTACATATTTAAAAACAAGTCTTAAAACTCCAGGATAAACCTAAAGAAATAGGTGTGATGTGATCATAATTCCGATGTCCACATAATATACAGACAGAAGAGTGAAACATATATTCTAATGGAGACAAAACATACTGTGAAAGATCTATATAAAGTGAGCTGCAACTATGCAAGCCTAAAAGTACAAGAGAATGAACAATTAATTTAACAGCATAGAATAGAAGAATGGATCGCATTTTCATCATGCTTTAAAGTTGAAACCCCCTTGTTGAAGAGACGTAGGATGTTTAGTTTTGGAATATTAACCAGAATTGATTATATTGCCAAGATTACAAGCTATGGCAGGGGAATCATTAGAAGAGGAAACACAATAAGTGAAGGAAGAAACAATAAAAGAATTAGGATTAAGTAATGTAGGAATGTCTGGTTTAGAAGGATTCGAGCACAGAAAAAAAGAAGCCTTCCAAGTTTTATTGCAGAAAGACTAACAGACATAAAGATGTATAAGGAGCCCATAAAGGGTAGATATGGAGAAAAAAATTGAAAATAATCAGCAAAAAATAGGCATTAAATCCGAGAGAGAAAATGATGGAACACTATGGAATAGAATAAACTATAAACAGTGAAGCACCAAGCCAGAAGCCCTGGACAACGCTATACTCAAAAGAAATAGGCAATGAAAATTAACTTTCCAAGTCAATTAAAATGAACTGTGGAAGCGTGTTTTATTTTGTGTGGAATCTATCTTGTCTTGTTCACACCCTGTGGTATTCAATGATGACAAAGGCCTGCAAAATATGTGTAGAAGTGGGATCACCTGAGATAAACTAATGTACCCGCCTAAACATCTTTTAACAGGAGGCTTGCTCAAAGACCCAATAAAACCTCATGTGACATGCATTGCTTCATTTGCCCAGTAGTAACCAGACACCCTAATATTAACATAGAGCTAAGGCCACAGGCCTGCATTTGATTGGACAGGGATTGTGAACATCATTTTGTTGATGCATTGGAAAGCCCCAGCCATTAGAAATGTGATAATCATGCTTGTGGCCATCTTGTATCACACTTCTATCATGAAACATTATTCTACTGTGATTGGTTATATGCTTAATGCTCGTGTAACTCCATGCAACTTCTGATGAGCAACATGCCAATCACTTCTTCTGTGTCATGAATGGATATGTATCATATGCCTTTTTGTGGTTTTTGTGTATAAAATACCTGGTGACAATTCCTCAAATTGAACATGCTGTCATAAGTTCTCATATACATATAAATACTGCCTATGAAACTTGACAGTTGTCTGTGATTCTTTTGAATTAATTTTTACAGAATGATCTGACAGATACCCGAAAGGCAAGTGAGAACAAAAACACAGACACCCAAAGAATGTTATGCAGATAGAGGAGAAAGAAGATCCATAGTGCCAAAGCCTGCAGAAAAAACCTACAGGTAAAGGGACCAAGAAGACAGGAGTGAAGAATAAAACTAAATACAGCTTGCAGAGGCATTTTAATGGAATATACTGGGATGATGCTAGACCTTAATAAATAAATAGAGGGAGTAAATCGGGTTTCAACTAAAAACAAGGTTGACCGAGTATGAACAATTTTCTCTAAGATTTTGAACTGAAAAGGCAATGAGGAAATAGATGATAGTTAGAAGGAAGTGATAACTCTATGGGCAGTTTTTCAATTATGGGGTAATAGTTGCACATTTAGAGGAAAGAAAAAAACACTGTATGAAAGAGTAATTTTAAGAGTGAAAAGATGCAATAAAAGTATATGAGCATATCTATGTAAATGGTATTTCTATAGTGCACACCTAATCGAAAGCCAGCAGAACAGTGAACAGGGTAAAATGGAAAGATAGTAAGTTATTTGAGGTTCTGAGAGTTGACATTTACAATACTGCATTGTTATGCAGTATTCTTTAAAGAGTGGCTTCTGCTATTTCTTAATTTGGAGCACAATTGGGGTGGTCTGAATGGATTTAGGGATGTTGGTGTAGATTCTGGGTGCATTGATGGAGGAGGGCTTGTAATCTTTTTTTTGTTTGCACTTTTTTATCTCCAGTCTGATGGTGTCCTGGCTGTGGGTATGCCCCCTTGAGCCATCTGAGGACCAAGCTTGCAAGCCTAGTTGGGGCTGCAGTCATGAAGGCTTTGTACAAGATACAGCTGGAATTTAAGATGATACATGCAGGAAATGGGAGACACATGAGACCCACCTTGATGAGAGTGTTGTGACCATATTACTTCAGGCCCTGCTGCGGCTTGCAGATACAAGAATTTGGCAACTTAAATAGAGGGGCCAAAGTCACTTTCTGGGATGTAAAATGTTAGAAATGGGGTCTCTAGTTGGCAGAGGTATACACCCTTGTAGTAACCACACTCCTAGTCAGGGTAAGTCACACACAATCCAAATTATCCAGTGTCCACCCTCTGGTAGCTTGGCACTGACCAGTCAGGCTTAATTTAGAAGGCAAAGTGCAATACATCATACAGTACACAGTGACCACAAAAATACACCACACAGGTTTAGAAAAATATAAGATATTTATCCGGTTAAATTCAGGTCAAAAACCATAAAGATTCCATAAGCACAAGTTGAGATATCACTTTTGCAGGATTAAAAAGAGTCTTATATCTTAGAAATCGACAGTTGTCTCTTGTTTGCACAAAGTACCTGGTTTGTGTCAAAAATAACACGTACAGAAACCGCAGAGGAGGAGATTTGTGGAAAAATAGGGTGTGCGTCAGATTTTCCGATGCGGTACATACAATGTGTAAATTCTTTCCATGCTGCAAAGAGCTTTGCGTCAATTTCCAGTGCACAGTCATGGTTCCTCACTGCGATGGGGGGATCTTTCTGACACCCAGGGACGATGTGTGGAAATCCTGCACGTGTGGGATGAGGTCACAGGAGTTGCATCGATCCTGTATGGCGATGCGTCAGATTTTCTTCACTCATGCGTCATTTCGGTTCGGCTGTGCGTCGATCCAGTAGGGCTGTGTGGCGCATTTCTGGCCACAAGACAGGCGCTGCGTCGATTCTTCACTGGTAAGTGGAACTGCGTTGTTCAGGTTCAGCTGTGTGGCAATTTCTCTGTCACATCACGGCAGGCAGGTTGTGTGCCGATTTTCGGCTCACAAGGAGATTTTGGGTGAGATGAAGTCTTTTTGGCCCTGAGACTTCAGAAAACAGGAGGCAAGCTCAATCCAAGCCCTTGGTGAGCACTTCTCAGCAAAGTCAGAGGGCAGCAGGGCAACAGCAAGGCAGCAGTCCTTCTCAGCAAAGCAGTCCACATGAGTCCTTTAGGCAGAATTACAAACAGAAGCGGTATATGTTTCAATAATGAGTTTAATAAAACAACTGTATCTTAGATAGCAAGGCGTGAGCTGCAGTAACCAGGACGACACAACATGACAGCATTAAAATTGTGATGAGAAGAGTGAAGCATAAAAACAACGCAATCATATTGTCACTGTTCTCAATGGACTAATCCCTACCTCGGCTAGGATAGAGCACAGCATGTTAAGCTCTAAGTCTGCCCTTCAGGTTCCCCTGGGAAGCCATCATTCCCTATACCTGAGCAAAGGCCTGCGGTCTATGTTAGCATCTGTAGCGAAGTATTCGGCAATCAGCATACAGTTGCGGTTCCCTGGCTGGAATCTCCCTCTAACGTGTAAGGGACAAGGAAGTGTTTTTATAATAACAGCTGAGATTCTTAGAAAGTGTCCCTACGTAAAGATGTGTATTTTCTACCAATGTTGGAGACTAAACTTCTACCACGTTCACCGGCAATGTACCGTGCTGTAGCCTTGGAAAAAGCACAGAGTGATCAAGAATTACTTGTTTGAGAACAGAGTGCTGGCCTAGGCAAAAACAGTTAGATAGATAGAAATAAATCAAGACAATAAAAATGTTTATTGTAACAATAATAAGACGAAGCTCAATAAAATATATCTAGGTTAAAGTGCACAGCAGCCTAGTGTGTTAAAATAACGTGCATTGAGCTATAACTAAAATGGCTACACAACATACATTATACCAGGTACAGGTATGCCTTATTAGTGAAATGTAGCCAGTGTTTTGGCAGTTTAGGCTGTCTAAAGGTAGCTGTAGCAAAGCCACTTAGGCTGAACTAGGAGACGTGCAAAGCTCCTGTAATACCACTATTGTTACACAGTAGGTATACACAATAAAAGACAAGTCAGAAGAAAAGTACAGAAGAGCACCAAAGAAGATGGCTGCGGGTTCCTGCTTGGTGCAGGAGATGTTGCATGTTGAGTTGTTGGAGGCAGGCTGGTTGCGTAGCTGGATTCTGCCAACAAACCTTGGTTCAAGCAAGTACGTGGTTTGAGTCAAAAAGGAGCTGCCTGGACCCAGGAGGAATCTGAGGGTCTCAATTCAGACAGAGGAGACAGAGAGGGCTCTCAGCACTTCAGAGAGCCCTCAGAAGATGAGGCAGCACCCACGGGAGTCCCAGAACATGGGGACAAAGAAGATGCAAATTGAGGTTGTTGCAACACTACACTGGAACGTCCCACGCCGCCGGAGAACAACTCAAGGAGCTGTGTGTCACATGATGGAATACTGGGGACCTGGGCTATGCTGTGCATGAACGATTCTTGGAAGAAGTGCACAGAAGCCCAAGAACCTTCAGAAGACACCGCTGCAAAGGGTATTGTCGCAGGATGGGGAGGCAAGCTCTTACCTCCACCAAATTTGAACAGCTGAACCTTTGGACAGTCTGGGCCACTTTGGGCCACCACCTGTGTTCCAGAGAGCAGACTCGTCATCAGAAAAGAAGTCCCAAAGTACCGGTTGTCATTGCAGAAGGGTGCCTGCAAAAGCATGGAAGTGACTCCGTCACTCCACTGGAAATTCCTCCAGTTCTTCCGGTGTAGGGTGAAGACAGGCAGTCCTCAGAGCATGCACACCTTGGAAACTGTTGCAAATGCTGGCTGGAGCTGAAGCTGCAGGTCACATGAGTCATCCTGGATACTTTGTTGCAGTTACAGCGGTTCCTGGAGCAGTCTGCAGTTGATCTAACGGTCAGAAGCTGAAGCAGAGGATGCAGAGGAGTCCTGGAGGCATCTTGCAAGGTGAATCTGAGGAAACACCCAGAGAAGAGACCCTAAATGGCCCTGAGAGAGGGGTTGGCTACCTACCCAGGTATGCACCTATCAGTAGGGGTCTCTGATGTCACCTGCTGGCACTGGCCACTCAGAGGTCTCCAGAGGGTCCACTCACCTTGGAATCCAAGATGGCTAATGCTAGGGACACTCTGAAGGAGCTCTGGGCACCAACCCTGGGGTGGTGATGGACAGGGGAGTGGTCACTCCCCTTTCCTTTGTCCAGTTTCCTGCCAGAGCCGGAACCCTGAACCGGTGTAGACTGGCGTATGCAAGGAGGGCACTTCTGTGCCCTTCAAAGCATTTACAGAGACTCTGGGAGGCTATCCCGCCCAAGCCTGTAACATGTACATCCAAAGGGAGAGGGTGTAACACCCTCCTCCCAAAGGAAATGCATTGTTCTGCCTTCCTGGGACTGAGCTGCTCAATCCCCATGAGAGCAGAAACCTGTCTGTGAGGTGGCAGCAGCTGGGGCTGCAGTGGAAACCTCAGAGAGCTGGTTTGGCAGTACTGGGGGTCCATGGTGGAGCCCCCAGGGTGCATGGGATTGGCCCCACAATACCAAATTCGTATTAGGGGACATTGTAGTGCACACGTATAATGGTATCCCCGCACTCACGAAGTCTGGGAAATTGGCCCTGGACAACGTAGGGGCACCTTTGCTGGTGCAAGGGTGCCCTCACAAAGTAACTTTGCACCTAGCCTTCAGTAAATGAAGGTTAGACATATAGGTGACTTATAAGTTACTTAAGTGCAGTGTAAAATGGCTGTAAAATAATGTGGACGTGGCAGTGGCAGTCCTGTGTAAGAATTGTCTGAGCTCCCTATGCGAGGCAAAATAATTGCTGCAGCCCATAGGGATCTCCTGGAACCCTAATACCCTGGGTACCTAGGTACCATATACTATGGAATTATAAGGGTGTTCCAGTGTGCCAATCAGAAATGGTAAAATTAGTCACTAACCTGCAGTGACAATTTTAAAAGCAGAGAGAGCATAAACACCGAGCTTCTGGTTAGCAGAGCCTCAGTGATACAGTTAGGCACCACAGAGGGAACACCTACAGGGCACACTTTATGAGCACTGAGGTCCTGGCTAGCAGGCTCCCAGTGACACAGGCAAAAACAAACATACATACAAGTAAAATTGGGGTTAACATGGCTGGCAAGATGGTTCTTTCCTACAATGTGCAATATGTCAGGGAGAGATGTCCCAAAAATTCACAGCACAATGAATCAGCAAGCCTCAGAGTAATCATCACTAATGTCTGGCACCCCTTCCTATGACATACTCTGAGTGCATTATCAGAAGCCATTGGTCCTGTGACCGTTGGAGAAGCCCTGAGACTTGCAAACCTGACCCATTACACATGTGCAGTGCACTTTTCCACCTGATGCCACATCAAGGGCACAGATATGATCTGGTGCTGCAATGTCTGTCTGACGTGGAGCAGGCCCACGTCAGACGTCCCACAGATGTGTGAGGGCCTGCTCTTTCTAGTATTGAAACTGTTGGTGCTGCACCTGTGTCTGCACACTTAATATGTAGGAACAGTGTACTCTTTTTGATAATATCAGATTGTCAACAACATATTGAGATGCAATTGGCATAAACAAAACAGGACCAGCATATTGAATTCAAGATTGCTCAACATCGAAGAATAACGGATAGGAAACGAGATCCTTAGGAAACCTTTTAACACAGATCCTATTTACCAAAAAGGAAAAAACAACTTAGGGATGTGGGCAGTGTAAAGCTTGCAAATAGGCCATCAACATGCAAACATATGAAACTATGGAGGGGAAGAAGATTACCATCACAGAAAGAATAACATGTGAAACAGATTTTGTTATTTACACCATGCAATGTGGATGTCAGAAACAATGGGGGTCATTTTAACCCTGGCGGTCCAAGACCGCCAGGGCTAAAATGACGGGGGCACCGCCAACAGGCTGGCGGTGCCCCGCTGGGCATTCTGACCGCGGTGGTCAGAAGTGGAAAACCGGCGGTCTCCCGCCGGTTTTCCGCTGCCCATTTGAATCCTCCATGGCGGCGCAGCTCGCTGCGCCGCCATGGGGATTCAGACACCCCATACCGCCATCCTGTTCCTGGCGGTTCGCCCGCCAGGAACAGAATGGCGGTATGGGTTGTTGTGGGGCCCCTGGGGGCCCCTGCAGTGCCCATGCCAATGGCATGGGCACTGCAGGGGCCCCCGTAAGAGGGCCCCACAAAGAATTTCACTGTCTGCATTGCAGACAGTGAAATTCGCGACGGGTGCCACTGCACCTGTCGCACCTTCCCACTCCTTCCTCGTGGGAAGGTAGTTTTGCACTGGGCTGGCGGGCGGCCTTTTGGCGGTCGCCCGCCAACCCAGTGCAAAACCCAAAATACCCTCAGCGGTCTTTCGACCGCGGAGCGGTATTTTGGAGGGGGAAGTCTGGCGGGCGGCCTCCGCCGCCCACCAGACTTAGAATCACCCCCAATATGTGGGAAGCACCATCCATCTTCGAGTAATTAATAATCATGATAGAACATATCAACTAGCCAAACATTTTGGGGAGGTTCATGAAGGACATTGCAGCAGCCTTACCTTTTATGGGATCAAACAGATTAAACTAGGTCCCAGGATGCGAGACAGGACATTAGAACTCATAAGAGCAAAGTCTAGAATGATTTTAATGTTAGGAACGGAGAAACCATGGGGTCATATTTTAAATGCTTAGTTGCGTGTGCATCTCTAATAAAGAGAAAAGGTAACGATAATGAGATGAAATCTCACACATTAGAGATGTCGGATACTAGGGCAACTAGCATCTAATAATGAGAAATACTTGACAGATTAAATACTATTGAATATACGATAGACCTAAATATAGCCTGTCAGTTAGCAAAACCAGTCAATGAGGAAAGCTGTGATATATGTGGCGAAATATGCACAAAGATGAGTCTTTATATGGTTTTCTTAGTCATTGCACTTTAGTGGGGTAGATACATGGTGATGTTTGAGAGGAGTCCTAAGATTGTAGATTATTGGTGTGACTACAGATCAGGAGAGCATTCATGAGATGCACATTTATGAAGTATGAGGAAAATATATGGGTAGCAGACACGTATAGACAGCACCTTACTCACTACATGTTCAGTACAATATAGCAAATCGTGATTTTGAAGCAAATGTAAATTATTTTTATGGAATAGTATTTCATACTTTTTAGACATATTTAGTACTGTGGACAGACAATATAAAATGTCTTTGCTTGTTTACATTCATTGCAATGTGAATGGCAGTGTCAGTTTAAAATGCAGTCCCAAATGGAATATGGGGAGATTGGATCCCACATATGATTATTTTTATATTTAGTACTATAGACAAATAATATATATAACATGTTTTGCTTATTTATATCTTTTGCAATTTTCAGGGCACATGCCACTTTCTGAATGTGTGAAATTCAGTCCCAAACGGAATATGGAGAGATTAGATTCCACATGATTATTTCATTTTTTATGCACAAATGGGTATATTTTGTACTATTTTGGAGATTACTTATTATATTGCATCACACTTTTTCAATATAGGGATTATACCGAGTTGAACGACACACAATACACTGACAACAAGATATGTGTAAAAATTGGAGATTTATCTGACACAATGTTTTCATTGTTATACAATTTAGAAGAATGATCCATTTGAGCAAATATAGGGGGTTATTACAACTTTGGAGGAGGTGTTAATCCGTCCCAAAAGTGACGGATATACCACCAGCCGTATTACGAGTCCATTATATCCTATGGAACTCGTAATACGGCTGGTGGTATATCCGTCACATTTGGGACGGATTAACACCTCCTCCAAAGTTGTAATAACCCCCATAGTTTAAGTTGATATGACATACGGTGCTTGTATTAATTTAGAGTGAAACGGGTAACATGATGAATTTACACTAAAATGAGTCGATGATTCATAGGTATGTATAATTTAGAAAGACATATAGACGTGTGTAGACACAGATTAAGTTGATATTTTGTGGTTAGTTTGTGCATGATTTTCTCAAATGGGACTCATGATAATGCTATGAAAAAATTTGTGACATATTTTATCAATTTTGATTGAATTCAAATATGCAATATTTAAGATTTGAGAAACATCATAATTGAAGTAACCAAAGTAACAGAAATATATTTATGTGACAATATCATGGGTGAAAGTCAGGATGTTGAAGTTATACTCTCCATTCAAAGATGGCCAAAACTATACTCCTAACATTGTAGATGGAAAAACAAACAAAGGACTTGACATTTATATGTAATTGTTTTGTGAGTAGAATCAGTGTCCAGTGGAAGGCGACAGCCAAAATGCATCAACACATTGTTTTTTACTTATGAGGAGCAGCATCGAATACATAATGAAAATTTGAAAGAATCACCCAGCGGGTGGTCATTTTCTCCAAAGCAAATCTGTGTCATGAATGTACGCGAGGGGTTGCAGCTGGTGGAGGAAGTGGATTTTCATCAAGGTGAAGAAGAAAAAAAAAATATATATATATATATATATATATATATATATATATATATTTTCACAACCTTTCCCCCATTCCAAGGAAAGGCAGCACTCGCAGACTGTAAACTTCCATCCATTGTATTGTTATGCTTTTCAGCTGGCAATGATGCAGCCCTTCTCAACCTGAAAGTGTGCCATTTTGTATACCTATATATACTATCAAAATAAGTCAAACACAGACAACTACTTTCATGTTCCTCCTGGCAGTGAATGGTATTCATAACATGAAAAGACAACCTATGATTGGTACACGCACCTTTCAAAATGCTTTGCTTCAATGCATGCATTATAAGAATTTGTTGCAGTAGTTAAACACATTAAGTTCAATGTTACCTTGATAGGCTCACTTTAACTGATGTGTTTTCTTTCACGGAGGCCCACACTGCACAAATTGCACAGTTTTTTCTCACCAGTAAACATTACCGTTGTGCTATTCACTAAATAAAATCCTTTAGGAGTCCTTCAATGCCACAATAAGTTTATTTCACTTTGTGAATAACACGTTTTCAATGGATGAAATACTAAATATTTCTTCCAATGTAGCATTTTCACAGTACCTCGGCTCTGGTGCCCACCTTAAGGCATATGTCTCACGGTTGCCAGCTCCACAGTGATGTGAATCCCAAAAATGCAAAAAAGGGCCCAAAGTCAGGTGAAAAGTCCCTGCCAAGAGAGTCATCGACTCTTAGCGCTGTACTCTCCTCTCTACCTACGCCTCCATTTCAAGTTGAAACATCCACATCTGTGTGCCAGGGCATGCCGGTCTTCATAACAATTTCAAACTAGATGTCGTAATTCTGGATTGCACCTGAAGGTTAGTGGTGCATTTAGATTGAAATATATATATTTATAATGTGATATAATTATATAATAATCATCCAACATAAAATTAAACTCTATTTGAAAAAAACACTTTCATTTGGGAATATAGATGTAATTAGGGAGATCAGATTTAATATCCCATCTCCATTCCCACTTTTATAGAAGTGGACATTTTGGTGCAGCCGAAGCTAGATTTGCTATTGTAATTCCAAGCTGGCTTTCATTGGAGAAAGTGGTTATAATGGGAGAGGTCATATTTACTCATTTAACTCAACTACTTCTTTTATTGAGGGAATATTTTTGGGGGGAGGCAGATTAATTATTATAACTCCATTCCATTAATCACAATATTTATGGTCACTCAAATTTACTAAATGAGAACCAATATCACTTCCTTATAATCATTAATCTTTCATAATAAAATGTGCACATTTTATTAATTTTTAGTAAATTTAATATAGCATTATGGTTACCAATTGTTAGTTTTAATTTATTTATTTAACATTTCTTAATTTGTTCAAATATCTACATGCAATTTTATTATTGTATCCATTGTGTTATTAAACAGTATTCATTACTGATACATAAAAATACACAGATTTGATCACAAAAAATTGAAACAGTTAATTATTTAGCTAGTATTCATATACATTAATATTGTTTTATAAGTTGATGTTCTGGTCAAATAACATTTAAACAGAAAGACCAGATCAACTCTATCAAAGATAATTGTAGTGAATCACAAAAGACAAGTGAAAGTAAAACAGTTTTCAATTGCAACCCAGATAATGTGCACAGCAGTGTGCAGCCCTTTCTCTAATTGCAACCATCACAGAGCCCGGCACATGCTTACAAAGGCCCTAGAACATTGAATGAACAATGACATAGTAAACAAGGCAAGGCTTCAGCATAGTTGCTGCTGGCAAGTCTACATTACACACATCTTTTCCTCAAAGTATGACAGTAACACTAACATAAGATTCTGAGCCAATGTTTAGGAATGTGTTGAACAATGCACATGCATCAACATAAACTTGTCCATTATGTAAAATAGTACAAATATAAATGTAAAGTGAAAAATTTAATTGAAGGAACTGAAGAATAAATGTGTTTGATTAATCATAAAGTAAAGTGCTGTAAAATATTAATAGGGCTCACTCAAATACAAACCCATCTAGCTTCTTGTGTCTAATATTCACCCTGGCAAACGTCCCTTTCCATAACTCATCACTGCGATTAGCTCTGCGAGAAATTGATTCGTTGGATTGTTCCACAAGGAATTAGCATCTGGTATCTCACCATGACCTTCCTCTTCATCCAACCAGTTCCATCAACTCAAATTCTTCTGGTGTATTTCCATACTTCCTCTTCACCCTGCCAGCCATCACTTGTGCCATTACACAGCAATGCTGAGTTTCACAACAGTTTCTCATCTCCCAATGGTTCAGAAGACGAGCACCCTACTTTCCTCACTATGACACTTTAAAAAAAATCTGGCCCAATGTGCTACTGCAGAATCTATCTTCTTTACACCTCACCGGGCATCTTACCTCCTTTATTTTCTTGTGACAACATGATTTTTTTCAGACTTCAGGCAGTTGACTACTATGTTCTGTACTGTTCTTGCCATCCATCTTGAATTGCCCTTAGCAAAAACAGTACTGCCCTTTATGAGAGCAAATGGTCTATATCCCATCCTATCACTGGAGATGATCCTGCAAGACCAACTCATGTTCTGCACCTCAATTTCCCAATTCAGTTTCTGTTTCTTAGACAGTTGTGTCAGCTCTTTATCACCCTATTAAATCTCACTGTGTTATGCACCATGCCATTCATCTTCAAAAAATTCAGTGTGCATAGCCTCAAGTTTGTCTAATTCCTGGACTACCTCTTCTCTCATTGGCAAGGTGATGTTCCTCACTTGTGAACACAGTTTAGGCTTTCTACTTAAGTACTACAGGATGCAAAAATCTATCCAACTTCCAAGTCTTTTCTGAGAAAACTGATAGAAATATTTCTCTCACACGCTCCTCATTACACTTCACCACCATCAATGTTGGGGACTATTGGGATCCAGAATCATTCCCAGAGTATCCTGGTTCAATTACCCAAGTACTGATGGACTTTTTATGCCACACATAACCTCAGTTGAACTCTTTTATCCTTGAACCAAAACATGAGTGTCCTTGACCCAGAACATCTTCATCTTTTTTCACCCATGAATCTTTCTAGCCTCATATCTGGTGATTTTAACTGTTTACGCAATGCACTTACATGCTTCTCGCCTTCCCTATTCTGATGTATCCTGATTACTAATTCTGGAGGCAAACAGTTGTCTGCTGCAATGTTAATTCTGATCCCCACGAAGTACATTTCACATATCAGCTTCGTTCTCACCACATCATCAACACTTAAGACTTTCCCTGGTATACTCAACACACAGCTGACACATATGTTTTGCTCAGACTCACATTACTCAACTCTTAAGGTAGAGGTCTCTGTTTTTTTGCATAGTCTCTCAAAATGGTCAGTAATTTTGCACCCCAAACACTTTTGGTTCAACGCCAGACAAAGTTTGATTTGTGTCTGAAACAATAGAGGCTACCACATTGCTAGCAGTAATTCCAATATATCTGTAGTTATGTGTATCTAAATTGTAAATAGTCATGTTCTTATCAAAACCCTTACCATCCTGACTTTGCACACATCTTTTGCCTCCATTTATTGATTTAATTTGTTAAGTACTCTGTCACTTATAATAGAGTTTCTAGGCGTTGTGGTGCTTTGTCAGTAGAAGCAGGCGGTGTGGTACTTTGTCAGTAGAAGCAGGTGGAGTATATAGGGGTTTTCAATTGTTTCCTGAATTATAGTAAATTGGGTTTGGATTGCAGATGTAAAGGCAAAGATTCAAGAATCTTGTATTGAGGGTTCTTATAGATCGTTTTCCCCAAGCTTAGTATTTGTATTTGGGAACAGTGAAATAGAATTTGTTTTTCAATGTCATTTTCTGTAATATAAAAGGAAAGGGAAATTATTACAATAGCCCTGTGATTTTAACTTGATCCATGTTGTGATTGAGAGCCAGTGCAAGTGGATAAATTATCATTTTTCTTTAGATTGAAATGTGCTCTGATTACTGCTTTTTGTATTTATTATATACACTTCATTGATTTCTGTTGCAAGGCATAAGAAATGGTATTGCCATATTCTGATTTAGACTGAATGTAGGCATTATCTGGCATTATTTCATGGCTAAAGTATAATAATGGGAGAATACCCACATGAGTTTGGAAAGCCCTTTGATAGCTATAGAGTGGCATTGCAGCTAGTGATGTTCATAGGAATGAGTAATGTTGCAGCTCTTGATGGATTGAATCTTAGGAAATTGTCATCAAACTCTCATTATTTTTCACCAAATCAGATATAACAGGGGAAGTGCTTGGCTTAAAGTGATGTACTTAATCACACATATGTTTTGCTTCAATTACAGCAAGCACCAGAACCCTCAGAAATAAGTGTAGATTGCTGGCACTTGGATTTTCACATTTAGGGCATATGGATAATCAATTTTGGAGTGCTTCTAAGGTGTCCAATAAATCCTGCTGGGTATAAAGAAAAAATCCCTGCAGCCAGCTTTAAAAATGTATAGTACTTGCCAGTTAGCCTGATATTTCAACATTGGCAGACACCAGCCTATGCTTGCTCAGCAGGAAGCTTCATTTACTTGGCGCCTCAGCAAAGTGATTATGGACCCGATTTACAAAGGTAAACTTAGATCTTTGGTCTAAGTTTAGATCAAAAGTCTAAGTTTAGGACATTTTGGTATTTACAAAAGTAAGTTACAAGCAGTATCTTTACATCTGCACCCTCGGGTTGGAATCTCTTTACTTGGGGTGGAGATTCCACCCCGAGTATAGAGATTCCACATCAGATGCGGAGAGTAAATTTCAGGTGCAGAAATTACACTCCAGGTGTGGAGTGGAATCTCCGCACTTGGTATAGAGATTCTGCCCCATGCGCAGAGATTTCACCCCAAGTGCGGACGTAAAGATACTACTCGTAACTTATCTTTCTGAATACCAAAAAGTCATGTAAATAGACTTTTGGTCTAAATTTAGACCAAAAGTCCAAGTTTACCTTTGTGAATTGGGCCCTATATCTTTAGCCACTTCCTTCTTCTAGGTGCTCAAAAATCCGAGTCCTACCTCAAATATAGAGGTACCCAGGGCGTTCTTAAGTCGCTTATGAGATAAGTTGTAGATACTTGAACTAGGGCAGATTTACAACAGTGTCTGCTAAAACGTGTTAACTGGATTTAATATGACCACTTGCCATTATCATGTCTCCAGGAACAGAATGGAAATAAAAGTCGGCTTTGGCAATAATATTTAAGCTAGTTCATATTAAAGGTGACCTCGGCTAAATTGGGGCCGTGGAGACATTACTAGCGTGTGGCAGTCCATCCTGCTATGTAACTAGCACCTGAGCCTTCCCATCAGTCTTTCTGAGAAACACCAGAGTGGTAGAATGGTCAATCCAGCCATGCTAGTCTCCACAGAAATTCAGACCTGGTGATTGAAGTGCAAGAAAAAAATACCACTCAAAGTGGAATTACAGGAGAAGTCCATATTGGTTGCCATTTTCTTTTGTGAGTGATTCTCATAGTTTTTGTATTGTACAACAAATTTTAGCTTCATTTCCTAAAAGTGTTATGTATTTTTGTATAGTAAATGTATTCATATAGGGCCAGATGTACATAGCTTGGCAATTGTAATTTCTTAATAGCGCATTTTTGTGATTTGATATTAGGAAATCACAAACAGCTATGTACAACAGTGTCTCGGACACTGTTTTTGATTACCAAATGGGTTGCAAGGGACCTGCTTCATTAATATTCATGAGGCAGGCCACAATTTGTGACCTATTGGGAATGGTTGGCACTTACACTGGTGGTGGATTACTGGGGTCAACAGACCCCAATGTCTGTGACTGTTTTTTAAATAAAGCATTTTTTTTTAAATGCAGCCCTTTTTCCCTAAAGAGAAATTGGATGCATTTCAAAAATAAAAATGAAAAGTTTTCTTTATCTTTTTTAAGAGTGGGCAGTGGTCTGTGAAACCACTGACTGCTCTTAAAAATGGTGAAGCCCCCATTCACAAAGGGGAAGGGGTCCCTTTGGGAGCTCTTTCCATTTCTGAATGGATTACCACCTCCTTCACAGAGTCGGTGAGGTAGGTTTGTTTTGTGATCGCGTTCCTGTTTGCAAAGAATTCATACATGGTATAGAGATTCTGCCCCGTGCGCAGAGATTTCACCCCAAGTGCGGACGTAAAGATACTACTCGTAACTTATCTTTCTGAATGCCAAAAAGTCATGTAAATAGACTTTTGGTTTAAATTTAGACCAAAAGTCCAAGTTTACCTTTGTGAATTGGGCCCTATATCTTTAGCCACTTCCTTCTTCTAGGTGCTCAAAGATCCGAGTCCTACCTCAAATATAGAGGTACCCAGGGAGTTCTTAAGTCGCTTATGAGATAAGTTGTAGATACTTGAACTAGGGCAGATTTACAACAGTGTCTGCTAAAATGTGTTAACTGGATTTAATATGACCACTTGCCATTATCATGTCTCCAGGAACAGAATGGAAATAAAAGTCTGCTTTGGCAATAATATTTAAGCTAGTTCATATTAAAGGTGACCTCGGCTAAATTGGGGCCGTGGAGACATTACTAGCGTGTGGCAGTCCATCCTGCTATGTAACTAGCACCTGAGCCTTCCCATCAGTCTTTCTGAGAAACACCAGAGTGGTAGAATGGTCAATCCAGCCATGCTAGTCTCCACAGAAATTCAGACCTGGTGATTGAAGTGCAAGAAAAAAATACCACTCAAAGTGGAATTACAGGAAAAGTCTATATTGGTTGCCATTTTCTTTTGTGAGTGATTCTCATAGTTTTTGTATTGTACAACAAATTTTAGCTTCATTTCCTAAAAGTGTTATGTATTTTTGTATAGTAAATGTATTCATATAGGGCCAGATGTACATAGCTTGGCAATTGAAATTTCTTAATAGCGCATTTTTGTGATTTGCTATTAGGAAATCACAAACAGCTATGTACAACAGTGTCTCGGACAATGTTTTTGATTACCAAATGGGTTGCAAGAGACCTGCTTCATTAATATTCATGAGGCAGGCCACAATTTGCGACCTATTGGGAATGGTTGGCACTTACACTGGTGGTGGATTACTGGGGTCAACAGACCCCAATGTCTGTGGCTGCTTTTTAAATAAAGCATTGTTTTTTAAATGCAGCCCTTTTTCCCTAAAGAGAAATTGGATGCATTTCAAAAATAAAAATGAAAAGTTTTCTTTTCCTTTTTTAAGAGTGGGCAGTGGTCTGTGAAACCACTGACTGCTCTTAAAAATGGTGAAGCCCCCATTCACAAAGGGGAAGGGGTCCCTTTGCGAGCTCTTTCCATTTCTGAATGGATTACCACCTCCTTCACAGAGTCGGTGAGGTAGGTTTGTTTTGTGATCGCTTTCCTGTTTGCAAAGAATTCATACATACCAGTATGACTCGCTATTAGAAAGCAATGGTCTTGAAATGCCCCTTCTTAATATTATAGGTAATAGATTTTTGAATCACAAAATAGGGTTTCTTATATCCAAAAATGCCTTTTTTTGGTTGCAAACAACCCAGTTCTGCAAATTGGACTGTTTGCGTTTGGAAAAAAAAGCTATGTACATCTGGCCCATAGTGCTTACAACACCTGACAAGGCTTTGGCATGCTTTTTCAGGGAGTAGCATACTACTCCGGAACCTAGCATTAGCAGTTAGTATATTAGTAAATATTTTTGTTTTTTCCTCTGTATTTGTTGTGTTCGATTTGTCCACCTGATTTCATGCATGTTTAATGAATATGGATTATGGCTATTATAATAGGAATAGATTTAAACAGTGGGAGTTTGGAGTAGGAATAGAATGTCAGGAATGAAATTGAAAAGGGGAAGTAGTAAGCTTTTGTAAGTAGTTGTTTGTACTTGTTAGTTGGGTGGCATAGCTAAAAAGGAGGGGTGAAGATTTGAGAAGAATGTTTGGGAGTTCACAGTAGTCAGAAAGGTTTGAGATGAAACATAAGTAGGAGGGATGGGAAGGATGGAAAGGATCTTTTTAATAGCAAAATGTGAGTAGTCTATATATATGTGCGTGTGTGTGTGTGTGTGTTTATATATATGTATGTATATATATATATGTATATATATATATATATATATATATATATATATATATATATATATATATATATATACACACATAGTGTGTATGCATGTATATATTATGTTTGCTGGATCAAACCCCTCTACATAAACACCCATACATTGAACGTAGTCTGTATTCACATGGTCTGCTGTCCACATCTATCTTGTGGTACATGTTTTATGATTTTAAAAAAAACTGAAAACTGTAGTTATTAGTATAAGTCATATGTACATAGAAGCAGCAGTCTCGACCTGAACCTTTCCAAAAAAGCATGCAGCTGACACTTTATATATGTATGAAAGTGGATCTTTATTTGGGGTGGGCAGTTGCCAATCTCAAGCATTATTAACACACAGTAGTCAGGGTGAATCCCAAAGTCGCTATATCAACTTGGGGTCAACACCCTGATAGTAATGGCAAGGAGGAGATACGCCTAACGTAGGCTAAAGTATAAAGTATACAGTACCAAAACAGTAATAGAACCAAACCACCAAACAATATATATACACCAAACTGAATTATAAAAATAGAGAACATTTTAAAAAGAGAATGACAACAACAAAAAAAAACATCTAAGATGGTGAATTGAAGATCTAAAAGATGTTCACGGAACTAGTATCAACAATCATTAATCATCAATAATAGACTATAGAAGCAGTAGATCAGAACCTAGGTGTGATTTTGGTCTGACAGGAAGTTCTTCCTGGTCTAAGATTTTACTTTCTGACTTATTATGTGAATTTGGTTTTGGTGGACTGGTTAGTCCATCACAATGGTGATGGATAGTCCATCACTGAAATATGAATCCCATAGGATATAACAGGATTTATGTTTTGATGGATGGGCTGTTGTGACAGAGTAACCTGTCCACCAAAATCTAAATCAGCCCCTTAGTCTTTTTTATGGAGACCAAAATCCTGAAGCTGTATCTGAGGATGTTGCATCAAAATTGAAAAACTTTGCTGTGAATTCACACTGACAGCTCTGGATGTCTTGGAGATCTGAACCATGTTTAGATTTTTTAGGGAAGCTCCTCTGGGTCACTTTTAAGTTTACGTTTTAATTAGGCTCCAGGACTCATTCCTGCAGAGGAAGATTACCCGAGGTCCAATTGCTACTGGTCAACTAGTCACTTCAGGAAAAAGGACTCTTGTAGCATATTGTGCCCTTATACCTACACACGAAAGTCAGCTACCTGACCCTTAGAGCCCACTTCTTCGTCCTGGGTACCAGAGGGAGCAGGTCCAATCCTTCAGGGCTCCTCTCAGATCACAGACAGCAGGTTCAGTCGTCCTCAAATCTTACACAGTTCTAGAAACAGAAAGTGTTCTGAGGAGGATTCCTTGGAGTACTACATTTATGTGTTTCACTTGTCAATGGGTAGGAGGTTGACTACTGGACACTACTTAACCAGTGGGGGAAATGTTTCCAGGAGCAACACTTCACACATTTGCACCAAATTCTGTTTTCCTTACTGCACACTATCCCACATTGTCCCATTGTAAAGGAACTCCAAGTTGGCACTGGCATTCTGCTGTTGGGGGGAGCTTGTGTGTCGGTCAGGGGTGTTTAGGAAAATCAGCATTCCCCTCCCCTGTGTACAGTTGAAATAAGTTCTAGGGGTTGCTTCTATCCCATTAAGTTTGGGGTCAGCCTGGCTAGTGTAGGCCTCGGGGACAAAGGCTTTCCCTTCTTCAGGTCTCCCTTACACTAAACTATGAGTACATAGACTTCTCCTCCGACCTTTTCAAGTTACTGGGGTTTCTGAAGTGACTCCAACTGTTCATCCTGAGATAATAGGGATTACATACCCCTAACCCAGTTCATCCTGTCTCCAGGCCTAAGCTATTGTTCAGCTCTGGAAGCAGTTTTCACACCCCATGAAGGTCAAGCACTGGCTGAGCAGCTGCTGGCAGGCTAATACAAATTAGCCTCCAGGAGCTTCAGACAGAGAAAAGGTAGCTTTCCGAAAGTAACTTTTAGTAAATATTACGAACTTAACTTCACTAATGAAATGGAATTTTAATAAAAATGAGAAATAGATTTTGAATACAAATTTAAATTGTTTCCTGTCTAAAGTTGCAAATTAAAGTTTATAATCTGTACTTTGACTAAGATTTTAACAAGTCAGATCACTTTTAGGGTCTAGACACTGAAGGAACATGGCAACTTCAATTTTGCACAGTTTCCACTTTTAACTATTAGGGAATCAGGGACCCTACCTTGTGGTTGAAGTGGTGTATGTAGGGGTGACTTAATTGCTGCCTCTCAAAGAGGCAAAAAGGGTTATTTTGTAGGTTTGAGAACATGTTTTAGGTTGCTGCAGTCCAGCTACACAAGTTAGGCCTGAATTTATAATTTACAAGCCAGCACTGAGGATAGCATAATAGGTATTGCAATCCACAGGCAACATTTAACTTCTAAGCCCTGGATGTGTCTTCTTTATTGTATACTAAGGATTTAAAAACAAGTTAAATATGTCAATCAGGGATAAGCCAATAGAACCATGTTTAAATGGGGTGCAAAGGTACTTAACTCTATTTAGCATGGGTAAAATGTGCAAAGTACTAACGCCAGCCAAATTAGGTTCTATAAAACAGCAAAAACCTGGCCATGCAGAAAAGGCAGATTTGCTACAATTAGAACACCTTTCTCTAGAATATGATTCTAACACAGTTTCTTAAAATCAGGCCCAGACTTCTTGATTCATTTAGGTATCCAACGAATATTTTTAAATTTTATGTTGAAAGACCTGCAAATAAACCTGTAAATCAGGTAGTGAAAAGCTTCCCTTTTTGGCCTCTTTTTATTAAATCTAAAAATCTTCTTCCGGGATCATCAGATCCCTTGAGAGGCACCACATGAATGGTAAACCACCCTTCTATTTTATTGATTTATTAATTATCAACCTGCGATGGAATATCTTAATCCTACCAAAAATTGTTAAAATACATGTTTCCATTGGTTTAACAGAGGTTGAGAGTTCTTGGTTAATCCTGCAAGGTTTTTGGACATAAGCTTTGCAAGATCTGTCTTGGCTGTTTTTCCTAAATATTTGATTCTATTCTTAAGCTGAGAGGAAGTATATGTTGAGACCAGCACCATAACTTCTGATTTGAGTTTATTCACTTTATGCTTGGATTTCATGCTAAAGTTTTTACCTATCTCATTACAAACATATACCAGCGGTATAAACCATTATGTCACTAGCATAGGGAGAGCTCTTGATGGAATATCCATTGCAGTAAAATGGGATAACCGTGTTTTAAAGCAACACAACTATTGTGCCTATTGTTTGATAAATAAGGTGAGTTTAGGCATCCCAGACTAGTGCTGCAGTTAGAAAACCTGACCCAAGCCCGAAATATTTTATTAACAACCCCAAAATGACCAGTTTAGCCATTGAAAAGCCTTGATGATATTGGTCGCATATGGCTAGTAGCATCTTAAATAATTCTACAAAGTCTATCGACTACCAAGGTGCGCATTAAATCTTTCAGCAGACTCCTGGAAGTAAAGCTTTTCTAACTTACATGAACCAAGCTGTCAACACTCTTGTTCTATCTGCCAGGATACCTTAAAATATATTTCTCATTTTTATTAAAATTCTACTTCATTAGTGAAGTTAAGTTCGTAATATTTACTAAAAGTTACATTTGGAAAGTTACCTATTCTCTGTCTGAAGCTCCTGGAGGATAATTTGTATTAGCCTGCCAGCAGCTGCTCAGCCAGTGCTTGACCTTCATGGGGTGTGAAAACTGCTTCCAGAGCTGAACAATAGCTTAGGCCTGGAGACAGGATGAACTGGGTTAGGAGTATGTAATCCCTATTATCTCAGAATGAACAGTTGGAGTCAGTTCAGAAACCTCAGTAACTTGAAAAGGTCGGAGGAGAAGTCTATGTACACATAGTTTAGTGTAAGGGAGACCTGAAGAAGGGAAAGCCTTTGTCCCTTAGGCCTACACTAGCCAGGCTGACCCCAAACTTAATGGGATAGAAGCAACCCCTAGAACATATTTCAACTGTACACAGGGGAGGGGAATGCTGATTTTCCTAAACACCCTTGACCGACACACAAGCTCCCCCCAACAGCAGA
Source organism: Pleurodeles waltl (assembly GCF_031143425.1). NCBI lineage: Eukaryota > Metazoa > Chordata > Amphibia > Caudata > Salamandridae > Pleurodeles > Pleurodeles waltl. Next base: position 882,688,312 of record NC_090443.1, read on the forward strand.
ATGCCAGTGCCAACTAGGAGTTGCTTTACAATGGGACAATGTGGGATAGTTTGCAGTAAGGAAAAAAGAATTTGGTGCAAATGTGTGAAGTGTTGCTCCTGGAAACATTTCCCCCACTGATTAAGTAGTGTCCAGGAGTCAACCTCCTACCCATTGGCAAGTGAAACATATAAATGTGGTACTCCAAGGAATCCTCCTCAGAACAATTTCTGTTTCTGGAACTGTGTAAGATTTGAGGATGACTGAACCTGCTGTCTGGGATCTGAGAGGAGCCCTGAAGGATTGAACCTGCTCCCTCTGGTACCCAGGACAAAAAATTGGGCTCTAAGGGTCAGGTGGCTGACTTTCGTGTGTAGCTATAAGGGCACAATATGCTACAAGAGTCCTTTTTCCTGAAGTGACTAGTTGACCAGTAGTAATTGGACCTCGGGTAATCTTCCTCTGCAGGAATGAGTCCTGGAGCCTAATTAAAACTTAAACCTAAAAGTGACCCAGAGGAGCTTCCCTAAAAAACCTAAACATGATTTAGATCTCCAAAACATCCAGAGCGGTCAGTGTGAACTCACAGCAAAATTGTTCAATTTTGATGCAACATCCTCAGATACAGCTTCAGGATTTTGGTCTCCATAAAAAAGACTAAGGGGCTGATTTAGATTTTGGTGGACAGGTTACTCTGTCACAACAGCCCATCCATCAAAACATAAATCCTGTTATATCCTATGGGATTCATATTTCAGTGATGGACTATCCATCACCATTGTGATGGACTAACCAGTCCACCAAAACCAAATTCACATCATAAGTCAGAAAATAAAATCTTAGACCAGGAAGAACTTACTGTCAGACCAAAACCACACCTAGGTTCTGATCTACTGCTTCTATAGTCTAGTATTGATGATTAATGATTTTTTATACTAGTTCCATGAACATCCTTCAGATCTTCAATTCACCATCTTAGATGGTTTTTTTGTCATTCTCTTTTGAAAATGTTCTCTATTTTTATAATTCAGTTTGGTGTATATATATTGTTTGGTGGTTTGATTCTATTACTGTTTTGGTACTGTATATATACTTTGTACTTTAGCCTAAGGTATGCCTAACTCTTCCTTTCCATTGGTATCAGGGCGTTGAGCCCAAATTGATATAGTGACTTTGGGATTCACCCTGACTACTGTGTGTTAATAATCCTTGAGATTGGCAACTGCCCACCCCAAATAAAGATCTACTTTCATACATATATAAAGTGTCAGCTGCATGCTTTTTGGAAAGGTTCAGTTCAAGACTGCTGCTTCTATGTACATATGACTAATACTAATAACTACAATAAGTATTTTTAAGTTTTACGTTTTTTTGAAATCATAAAACATGTACCACAAGATAGATGTGGACAGCAGACCATGTGAATGTTGTTGCTTCAATGTATGGGTGCTTACGCAGAGGGGTTTGATTGAGCAAACATAATATATACATGCATAGATATATGTACATATATATATATATAAACAAACACACACACACTTATATATTTATAGACTACTCACATTTTGCTAGAAAAAAGATCCTTTCCATCCTTCCGATCCCTCCTCCTTCTTTTTCATCTCAAACCTTTCTGACTACTGTGAACTCCCAAACATTCTTCTCAAATCTTCACCCCTCCTTTTTAGCCATGCCACCCAACTAACAAGTACAAACAACTACTTACAAAAGCTTACTACTTCCCCTTTTCAATTTAATTCCTGTCATTCTATTCCTACTCCAAACTCCCACTATTCAAATCTATTCCTATTATAATAGCCCTAATCCATATTCATTAAACATGCATGAAATCAGGAGGACAAATCTAACACAACAAATACACTGGAAAAAACAAAAGAAATGTGCTAACATACTAACTGCTAATGCTAGGTTCCGGAGTAGTATGCTACTCACTGAAAAAGCACGCCAATGCCTTGTCAGGTGTTGTAAGCACTATGGGCCAGATGTACATAGCCAAACGCAAACAGTCCAATTTGCAGAACTGGGTTGTTTACAACCAACAAAAGGCATTTTTGGATATACGAAACCCTATTTTGTGATTCAAAAATCTATTACCTATAATATTAAGAAGGGGCATTTCAATACCATTGCTTTCTAATAGCGAGTCATACTGGTATGTATGAATTTTTTGCAAACAGGAATGCGATCGCAAAACAATCATACCTCACCGACTCCGTGAAGGAGGTGGTAATCCATTCAGAAATGGAAAGAGCTCCCAAAGGGATCCCTTCCCCTTTGTGAATGGGGGCTTCACCATTTTTAAGAGCAGTCAGTGGTTTAACAGACCACTGCCCACTCTTAAAAAAGGAAAAGAAAAATTTTCATTTTTATTTTTGAACTTCATCCAATTTCTCTTTAGGGAAAAAGGGCTGCATTTAAAAAAACTGCTTTATTTAAAAAAACAGTCACAGACATTGGGGTCTGCTGACCCCAGTAATCCACCACCAGTGTAAGTGCCAACCATTCCCAATAGGTCACAAATTGTGGCCTGCCTCATGAATATTAATGAAGCAGGTCCCTTTCAACCCATTTGGTAATCACAAACAGTGTCTGAGACACTGTTGTACATAGCTGTTTGTGATTTCCTAATAGCAAATCACAAAAATGCGCTATTAAGAAATGACAATTGCCAAGCTATGTACATCTGGCCCTATATGAATGCATTTACTATACAAAAATACACAAAATGAAGCTAAAATTTGGTGTACAATACAAAAACTATGAGAATCACTTACAAAAGAAAATGCCAACCATAATGGACGTCTCCTGTAATTCCACTTTGAGTGGTATTTTTTTCTTGCACTTCAATCAGCGGGTCTGAATTTCTGTGGAGACTAGAATGGCTGGATTGACCATTCTGCCACTCTGGTGTTTTCCAGAAAGACTGAAGGGAAGGCTCAGGTTCTAGTTACATAGCAGGATGAACTGCCACACCCCAATAATGTCTCCATGGCCCCAATTTAGCCGAGGCCACTTTTTGTATGAACTAGCTTAAATATTATTGCCAAACCAGACTTTTATTTCCATTCTGTCCCTGAAGACATGATAATGGCAAGTGGTCAAATTAAATCCAGTTAACACGTTTTAGCAGACACTGTTGTAAATCTGTCCTAGTTCAAGTAGCTACAACTTATATCATGAGCGACTTCAACATGTGCTGTGAAAAACTCCCTGGGTACCTCTATCTTTGAGGTAGAACTCGGATCTTTGAGCACCTAGAAGAAGGAAGTGGCTAAAGATATAGGGACCAATTCACAAAGGTAGGTATAGACTTTTGGTCTAAATTTAGACCAAAAGTCTATTTAAATGACTTTTTGGTATTCAGAAAGATAAGTTACAAGTAGTATCTTTACGTCCGCACTTGGGGCGAATCTCTGCGCACAGGGCAAAAACTCTACACCGAGTACGGAGATTCCACTCCACACCTGGAGTGTAATTTCTGCACCCGAAATGTACTCTCCGCATCTGATGTGGAATCTCTGTACTCGGGGTGGAATCTCCACCCCAAGTAAAGAGATTCCAACCAGAGTGTGGAGATTCTACCCGAGGGTGCAGATGTAAAGATACTGCTCGTATCTTACCTTTGTAAATACCAAAATGTCCTAAACTTAGATTTTTTATCTAAACTTAGACCAAAATTTAAGTTTACCTTTGTGAATCGGGTCCATAATCACTTTGCTGAGGCGCCAAGTAAATGAAGCTTCCTGCTGAGCAAGCATAGGCTGGGTGCCTGCCAATGTTGAAATATCAGGTTAACTGGCAAGTACTATAAATTTTAAAGCTGGCTGCAGGGATTTTTTCTTTATCCCTGGCAGGATTTATTGGACACCTTAGAAGCACTCCAAAATTGATTATCCATATACCCTAAGTGTGAATATCCAAGTGCCAGCAATGTACACTTATTTCTGAGGGTTCTGGTGCTTGCTGTAATTTAAGCAAAACATATGTGTGGTTAAGTACATCACTTTAAGCCAAGCACCTACCCTGTTATATCTGATTTGGTGAACAAACATGAGAGCCCTCTGTCTTGAGCGGAGGAACAGCTCCTATTCTATTGGTTCTACTGTCTAGGTAAGAGATCTGCCACAAGTGGATCGCTGAAGACCCTCCTTAGCTTTCTGATCAGCAGCAGTGAAAGCTGCCAATTTTGTTGAACCTTGCAAACATGCAATAATAGCTTTGGGATGAATAACACTTCATGATCTGATGTTACTCATTTTCTGTAAAATTGCAACCAATTAAATAGAGTGCTCAGTACAAGAAATTGAAATAAGGCAATAGAAGATATTCCCTTTATTACAGTATTTCACAGTACGCGCTCTAATATGCATATTCCCATGTGCTATTTCCACTGATTCAGTTGGCACCAAAAAGGTCAATACACTTTTGAAATAAAACAAGTAAAAATACTTTGTCCTTTTCTTTCTATTCGCTGTTTGTTTCCATCAACAAACTGCACACTGTTCAGTGTCTACATGCTCTTTCTCTAATTCAAATAAAAATCTTCATATTGTAACTTGTCGTGTTTCCAAGGTGGGTTGAATTCTCTGCCTTACTTTACAAACATATGGGTTAAATATATGTTGTGTTTTCTCTGCGCCTGGTGGTACTGATCTAGGCCCTGAATTAGATGGTGGTGGTAATGGTCCCACCGTCGGGTTTCTGACTGAAAACACACCTGATGCCATTGCGGTCCACCCACTGTATTTAGATGTCGGCGGTCACATAGACTTTAACCTGCCTGAGTACTGCTGACTCCACCAAGGAATCTCATCTGCTGCCACAGCACCAAAGGAAAGAGTGGCCGATGGCGGGACTCAACATGGAGCAGATTTGGATGTGCCATACCAAGCAAAAAGTGGTAGTCCGACCTCCACTTCTGACTTCGCAAATTGTGGGAGAATGGGGGTGGAAACTCACGATTTCGCCATATTCTACCTTTGTTTCTGGCTGGACACAACTGGACAGGCATCTCTGCCACTGAGACCCCAGAAAAACATGCCACCCAGTTGCTGGGCATTAAGGTTGACAACCCGCATTGACTGGGTACGTTAGGAGGTCACGGCACATGTGCACAGGACCACTGCAGACATGTACATGTCACAGTCATTTTTTTTAAATTACTGTGACATGCATATGGCGGGGACACAGGTGGACCACACACGGATGGGGACAAACTGGTACACAACACAAATCAAACACATACACAACTGTCCTTATGGCATCAGTATTTATTGCCAACTGAATGTTGCCACCACAATGACGGCACATTCAGACTTGAAAACATGATATGTACATGTCATGGTGTGCTTGAGTTGTGTGTGAGTCAGTACATGTATATGTGCATGTGATGCAATTGGCTGGGTGAGGTGAAGGCAGGTGTAATGGGAGATGTGGTTGTGTCAGTGTGCGTGCCACTTGCAGAAGGCATGGATGTTGTTGTGAATGTTGAGCTGTGTGCTGTGTTGCAGCGTGAAGAATTCAGGTGCATGTTGTTGTGTGGTGGTCGCTGTCATGATGCGTGTATTTGTGCTTGGGTGTTTGGGTAGATGAATGTGAAGGTTGTTGTGGTTGTGTCATGTGTGGGTTCAGTGTCACTATTGTGTTTTTGTTGTGTGACCTACGTACATATATGTGTGCTTGCAGCATGTAGATGTTGTGGTGCAATGGTAATAGATGATGGTTTGTTGTGTCGTATGTGATGCAGGGGGCCACAAATGTGAAGGGTAGTATGTGTGTGTGACTTACCTCTTTTCCACTGCCACTGTTCGATGTCTATTGGGTTCCACAATGTCCTTCCTTGATTAGCAAACCACCGCCAGTACACTGCTTGTACAACTGTAGCATTTAAATACAGTATGTCCAGCAGGAACCTTCCTGCCTCATGGCTAGGGAGAGCACTCCATCGTGGCAGTCTTGGGCTCAGTCGCAATACATCTAAATATGGTGGGTGGAAGACCGTCGACTTGGTGGTCTTCTCGGGTTCTCAAACGACACAGCATATATATATATATATATTTATACATGGGTATGAAATATATATATGTATATGTATTCACTGAAAAACAAAGGTTACAAGGATGTTTTGTTAGGTTCAGATTTTACACACACAAAACCATAAAAATTCAACACGTATTGTTATCTAAAGCAACCACAACTCATGTTCTAAAGTAACTATAACTCACGCACCCGCCATGCACAGTTTTCTCATCAATAATTTCACTGCAAACTTTGCAGTGTTATTACAAATGATGTCATAGAAATGTCATGAATGATGTAATATGTAGGGTAATTAGCAGTGAATTGCAAGAGTGCAAGTTATATTTAACTTATGTCATGTTTTATAGTTACTTGAGATAACTATAACTGCTGAATTTCTATCGTAATGCTATATCGTAAATATAAGGTCCCTGTAACTATGGTGTGTGAGTGGTTGTGTGGGTGTGTTAGTGGATGTGCAAGTGTGTGGTGGATGTGTGAGTGCATGTGACTGGCTGTGCAGGTCTGTGAGTGGGTGTGGGAGTGGCTGTGGGGTGTGTGGGTGGCTGTGTGGATGTTTGAGTGCTTTTGTGAGTTTGTGAGTGGGTTGCTGTATGGGTGTGTGTGGCTGTGTGAGTGCTTGTGCAGGTGTGTAAGTGGATATGTGAGTGTGTGAGTAGATGTGTGAGTGACTGTGTGAGTGGCTGTGTGGGTCTGTGAGTAGGTATGTGAGATGGTTTTGTGGGTCTGTGAGTGGCTGTGTTAGTGGGTGTGTGAGTGAGTATGTGAGTTTTGTGTGGGTGTGTAACTGGTTGTGTGAGTGGTTGTGGGACTGGGGTTGATTGCTGTGTGGGTCCGTGACTGGTTGTGTAAGTGGTTTTAGGGGTCTGTGAGTGAGTGTGTGTTAGAAAACTGGGCCTGATTGCAGAGGCCCCCTAACTTTACGCCCCCATTTCTCACTTTTTGCTGGTGTTTTCCCGACTCTGATGGTGCCATCAGCACTGCCAACCAGTCACAGGGCCTGTGCTCTGTGTAAAAAGAGTATGTATATTAGGCTAATTATAACTGCTATGCCAACCGACCTATAAGTCCCTAGTATATGGTAGGGCATGCACTTTTAGGGACCCCAGCATAGGTGGTGCACCCATAGGTGCACTGCTGAGGTGCCCAGTGTCATTTTAAAGGCAGACCTGCCTTGCTGGCTGCTTTTCAAACTAAAGTTATATGTAAATTCGACTTTAGAATTAAAAGTACTTCCAGGGTCATAAATCGCCTTATTGTTATATATAAGTCACTCTTAAGGCGTGCCCTAAGTGCCCCTAGGGCTGGATGCTATGTGACTATAAGCAGGGACCATCTAAACATTATTTTATAAACTCTGGTGAGAACAAATAGCCAAATCGTTTTTCCCTCACTGTAATGAATAGGCTCCATTGGCTATAATGGGGAGACTTGATTTTAATTAATAAAGACTCCAAAGGAGCTAGATATGTCAGGTTTGGTACCAAACGTATTGTTATAATAAATCCAGCAGCTTCCATTTTTTTTATTTAATATAACTAGCTTAGGGAATGAGTTTTAGAACTCATTGAAAATTGCCAACTTCAGCTTGTAGTGCCCTTCTCTGATTGGTCAGCCTCTGGCAGCCTGGGCAGGCTGCCTTGATGAAGTGTGAAATGGCCTGGGCTGAACACAAAGGATGTGCCTGGCGGAGGAGAGCTGCCTCACCAGATGGTGAAACAGGATGGGGGAGAGCAGCCAAACTGGTCTTTGGAGGCAGGAAAGGACATTTGGAGCAGCTCAGGACCTCCCCCACTTCCTGTAACCCCAGATAATTAGGTGCCCTCTTGATTAGATTAAGAGGGGGCAGGAGAGGGGTGTGTTTAGGATTTTTGGCAAGACCAGTGGGTGGGCTCAGCCAGATCTAACCTCCAAACGTCACTTTCAGCCATGTTGCATTTTTTGAAGAATGTTGCTCCCTGTGATTGATTTTTGCCACACTTCCTAGGATGTAGTTATCAAAGGGGAAAGGAGCCTACCTGTGATTAGACAGCCTGGACTCCCCTGCTTTCCACCCAGGAGCAAAGATAAATATGGCAGAGCTGCACCCACACCACAGATCCCTAAAAGCAAGAACATCAGAAGAAGAAGAACTGCCCTGCTGGACCTTGACCTGCACCAGGACACTGCACTTTGAAGGACTGCACCAGCAGCACATTTGGGTTTCACCACCAAAAAGACTTTGCCTGGCTTCAGCTGGTTCAAGAAGGGACTCCCTGCTTGCTGCAGGTAAAAAATAGCTAACTAGAGTCCCATTCATCCAATCCTGAAGGATACTGACCAGCTGACCACAGCCCAGTGGTCATTTTGGAGTTTGAGCCAGGTGCATTCTGGGAGTTAGAGTCCTAACCCTCAAGGAGCAACTCAGAGCTTCTGGAACCTTGGGGTGAGCTGTGGACTTCTAAAAGACATTTAAAGACCTTCTGGAAGAAGATCCAGAAGTTTGGAGAAGACTGGAGAACTTTTTGTAAAACAACTCTATAAAGACACCGACCCGCTGCAGTGAGTCTAACCGACTTGCCTCTACCGCATCCCAGCCTTACTTGCAGGTTTGTCCTGCTAAAAAGCTCTGGAGCCCTGGGCTTCCAGGACTTCACTCGCATCAAATTGGCTTGCTGACAAGGGTTGACCCCCGTCAGAAAGAAAAAACTCAAAAAAAATCCTGCGACGCGTATCCAACGAAGACTCCAGGAAGTTGGATTGGACTGGCAACTTTGACCCACTGAAGAAAATCTTCAAGAAAATTGACTAAGTCCAGCGGTGAACTTTTGACCGAGGCCTCCCACTTGCTGTAGCCAAGTGGGGCTCCATCGCGGTCGGCCTGCAACTTTGACTTTGCCCCAGTCGAAATGCGACAGAGATGACTAGATTGGATCTTTTGTTTTTATGCGCTAGAAAACATTAATTCTTTAGAAATTCATATCTCCGGTTCTCCTTAGCCAATTTTATTCATTTTGGTGTCAAAGTAAAGCTACAAATATTTCCTATTTTGTAATGTTGTTTTGGATTTTTTAATGGTTTCCTGTGTTTTATTTAATCACTGTTTTGTGATACTTAAATGATATACACACTTTGGTCCTCATTATGACACTGGCAGTAAATCCCACTTACCGCCACGCTGACAGCCGCCAACTTACCACTGCAGTGGCAGATATCCGTTCACCATATTATGACACACAAATACCAATCGGACAGAATACAGCCACATACACAAATCCGCCAGACCAAAGGTCAGTGCAAAAGTGGTGGACCCAAAACCTACACCATTACGCCAACAGAACAACGCCCATCACATTATGACTCACGAATCACAACGGTGGACATTCAATGGCAGTAAACCATTGGCGGTACATACCGCACGCACTCACAATGGACACCCATAAACAAAACAATACTACATTGGGCAGTTCAAACAACACACCCACACCACTATAAAACACACACTCACAGTACCTACAACCCCTTGCGAATACAAATCATTGGTAAAAAATTGACACCAAAACCACTGCAACAACTAGAGCCACACACCAATCACACCCATACACCCATCACGCACTCCATATCACACCCCCCAAAATATTACCCAACACACCCTCACTAACACACATCACATAAGTTAGGGGTCATGGTAGAGGAAATTGTCAGTGTAGAGCCACAGCTATTTGGAGCACAGGTGCAGCAAATATCAATAGCAAGGAAGATGGAGCTCTCGTGGAGAATCATGGATAGGGTCAATACTGTGGGACAGTACCCCAGAACAAGGGAGGACATCAGGAAGAGGTGGAACGACCCATGGGGGAAGGCACGTTTCATAGTAGCAAGACACCAGCTCACTAAACAGAGTATCAGGAATAAGGCCAGGCGCGGTCCAAGTCTCGCCCGAAATTCCACTGCGCAACTCTGCAGTGCTTTATGCGCACCACTGGTCATACCCGCTTGTTCCATGAATGGCCATCAACATCGTCTGCCCTGTGGTAAAGCTCACGTAGCTGCAAGTTCAGGGCATTGGTGGACAAGATGCACTTATCAGTGCTATCCTATGAAGGGACTACATTTCCCATGTTTTTAGAGGCTGCGGCCATCTTGGGGTGTGGCAGGCCTATAAAGCCCATCCACACCCAAGCACGTTGCTCACTATTTTGAAGACTTCGATGCAGCCAGACCTCATGGAGGTTTCTCTGGAGAAGTCCAGAGTTTCTGAATGGCAGAGTATCATCTAAACAAAGTCTATGGTGCATTCAAAAATTAGTAGGTCGTACTCGTAGCGGTAAGGCCTTGCTGAATCCAAGTTTGGAGGAAGTTATTACTTCCAAAAGGTAACGCGATTTTATGCACAGTAATTCTAGGTGTTTCCGTTCACAGATGTAAAACGCTCTTTTGGCTCAGTAATTCAAAGCGTTTCAGTACACAGAGATAATGCGCTTTGTGCACACGTAATTCAAGGTGTTTCCGTTCACAGATGTAAAGCGCTCTTTTGACTCATAATTCAAAGCGTTTCAGTTCACAGAGATAACGCGCTTTGCGCACACGTAATTCTAGGTGTTTCCGTTCACAGATGTAAAGCACTCTTTTGGCTCAGTAATTGAAAGCATTTCAGTTCACAGAGATAACGCGCTTGGTGCACAAGTAATTCAAGGTGTTTCCATTCACAGATGTAAAGCGCTCTTTTGGCTCAGTAATTCAAAGCATTTCAGTTCACAGAGGTAACACGCTTTTGTGCACAGAAATTCAAGGTGTTTTCCGTTCACAAATGTAAAGCGCTCTTTTGGCACAGTAATTCAAAACGCTTCAGTTCTCAGTTGTAAAGCGCTCTTGGCATGATAATTCAGGCGCTTCAGTTCCCAGATAGAAAGCGCTTCAATTCACAGGAGGAAACGATTCTTGGCACAATGATCTAAGTGATTTAGACTACTTGAGTAAAAGCACTTCCTGGTGTTATTAAGTAAGGTGCTTTAGGTTTAATGAGTAAAACCTTTTTGACATTTATTATTATGAATGTGAAAGTATTTTGGAGATAAACAAATCAAAGTTTTCATTGTTCTTTGAATAACTTAAGATATGAAAAACATATTTAAGTCTTTGAGATTTTCTAAGTCATGATCAAAGGTTTATGTTGTGAATACATAAATGTTACAGGATTGATATTCTGTGTATAATCATAGTTCAACGTTCTTGCAATCTCTTGAATCTGAGGTCGTGTTTTACAAGTGGCTTTGCCCTCATTTCAGAAGAGGTCTCCATATGATATCTCGGAGACACATTCATTCAGGAGTCTATAAATGATTTACGTTTCTGTGAATGAGTAAATGCATATTGTTCTAACCTTTCTTTTTCAGATCTCTCTCCCTGCTGTTCCCTTCCCTAATTCCCTTCCCCCCGACTGGCTTCACCATAACTCTGTGGTATAAAAGCTTTCTGAGTTAGTGACGCCGGGAGGTGGGCCTTTTGTCCAGCGACATGCAGATCCCAAGGAAAGGACCCCGTGACACAACTGGCGGAGGACCCCCACCTCCTCCCCCACAATTCACAGCATGGGTTGAGCAGGTCTTGGCAATACTGCATCCTGAGGGCCTGGCCAGAGTTGGAGGAGTACTGGACTCTGGTAAGTCAACCCTCAACAACTATCGCCCCCCCATACCTGCATGCCATCACACCTCCTCACCCTCACTCCCATTACTGCACTCCATCCCACACACTCCACCATCACATCACACTAATCCCAAAGCCAAGACCTGCATGCTGTAACAATGCATGGAAACCCCTCACAGCCCTGCATGGACACTCATCACTAAAGCATGCACAGCATATGGAAGCTAACAATCCCACATACATCAACATACACAAGTAAAAGCTGGCAGGTCAACACCAACCATATATGGGAAGCCAGGGATGTACAATATGTCATGCACATGAAGCATAATACATCATTTACATCCCCACAGGTACCTCAGCCAGTGACAGTGGAGAGGAGGTGCCATCACTATTAAGTCCTCCAACAGAACAGGCCCACAGTGATGACAGTAATTCTGGTCTTCAGGATCTGGACAATCTGCTTGGCCCATCAGGGACCACTGGACAGCCGGTCACCCAAGCCCAGTCACAGACCACTACAGAGCCTCCCTCATCAGGAACCAACACCACAGAACCCACCCAGCATCCCCAAACCTCTGTCCCCAGGACAGTTCAATCAACAGTGTGCCCACTTGTACAGGGACCCCAGGCCACAACTCACCCACAAGACAATCAGGGACCTGGGGTGAGAGGCAGTAGGCACACCGTTCAGGGGACAGAGGCACAGGCCAACAGGGATACTGGGAGGACTACTGTATGCCAGAATGAGGACAGAACCATTAATCTGACTCTCCAGGAGGCACACTCCGGGAACCTGGGAGCCTACCAACATTTCCAGGACACGATGGGCCAGATCCTAGACAACGTGCAGGAGAACAGGCGGCTGCAGGAGGGACAGTATCAGGGTATCAGGGAGGACTTTCAGGACATCAACAACACCCTGATCTCTATAGCAGGGGTGATGGCAGACATAGCCAGCATTATGAGGGAGTCAGTGTCACACTAGCGGGCCCCTGCCACTAGCCAGTCATCTGAACAGCCCTCCACTTCCACTGCCGCTACTGGCCAGGAGGCCCCACCACAGGACCAACAGGCCACAAGCACCCCTCCCCCTGCAGAAGGTGAACCACCCCACAAATGTTCCCTGCAAACCAGACAGAAGCCAGAGACACTTGCCAAGACCACCACCAGGAAATGAGACTCTCCTGAATGTCCCCCTTGTGTCCCACTCAGTCACCTTATCCACGTTGAACTGACATTGCTCCCCTTCCTATGTCCCCATGGACCATGCACCTGTGCTACAAAAAGACTGTAACAATACCCTGGACTTTCCTCCATCATCGCCCCATCCTATTGCACTTTCCCCTCTATATATTAGCACTACAATAAACACCCTTGGATGAAAATCGACTTAGAGTATTTCATGTATTTCAAATATGTATTGATCGAAACAGCTACCACCATTGCAAATTAACTGTACATAGAATTAGCATAGAATTAATTACCTGTAGCTGGCTGTTGTGATCACACCAGGAGAATTTGTCAAATCACCAACATCTGCAAAATGAATATCCAGAGGGAACAGTAAGTGGGCAAAGAAGTGGGAAATGCCAGCATGCCAATGCCACACAAAATACAACCAAAGTCATAGAAATGTAAAGTTGCGCTGTCTCATGTGTGTCATTGGAAGTACTGACGTATCACAGATGTTCTGTTGTTCACATCCTCATCCTCTGCCTCCTCATCCTCACTGTCCTCAGAGTTCACTGCTGCCACAGGGGCATCTCCTGTCTCATCCTCCTGCAGAAAACCACATGTCGTCTGAGGGCCAGGTTGTGCAACATGCAGCATGCCACCACTATCTGGCAGACCTTCTTGGGTGATTAGCACAGGGATCCACCTGTTAGATGGAGGCACCTGAAAGTGGCCTTCAGGATGCCAAAGGTTCTTTCAATTATCCTTCTGGTTCAGCCATGTGCCTCATTATAGCGTTCTTCTGCCCTTGTCCTGCCATTCCTCAGAGGGGTCAGCAGCCATGATAGGTTTGGGTAACCAGAGTCACCTGCAAATATTGAGAGACAACATTTAGCTACACACTATCCTATATGGCCCACACCATAGGCATACACCAACATATACTGGGTGGTAACCTGGGCTCACCTATTAGCCACACCCTGTGCCTCTGTAATTGGACCATCACATTTGGGATGCTGCTATTCCTCAGGACAAAGGCATCATTCACTGACCCAGGATACTTAGCATTGATGTGGGAGATGTACTGGTCCGCCAGTCACACCATCTGCACATTAATGGAGTGGAAACTCTTACGATTGCTGAACACCTGTTCATTCTGGCAGGGGAGGGGACAAATGCAATATGTCTTCTGTCAATTGCACCAATTATATTGGGGATACGTCCCATTGCATAGAATCCTCAACCTGGGGGAATGCAATGTAGTTGCACATGTGTTTTATCAGGGCAGACAACACTCTTGTTAGCACATTTGAGGAAACTGGCTGTGACATTCCTGTTGCCAAGCCCACTGTCACTTGGTAAGAACCAGTTGCCAGGAAATGAAGAACTGATAGCACTTGCACAAGAGGGGGGATCCCAGTGGGGGTTACGGATGGCAAACATCAGGTCAGGCTCCAATTGGGCACACAGCTCTGTGATTGCAGCCCTGTCCAGTCTATAGGTGAGCATTTTGTGCCTGTCCTCCAGTGTAGCCAAGTCCACCAGGGGTCTGTACACGGGGGTATGTCTCCATCTCCTATTCATCTGCAGCGGTAGGTATCTAGGGGACAAAAGAGTGAGGAGCCTGTCACAAACTGAAAAATGGAGCCACATACAGCAGTCCGCAATGTGCAAATATGTAATGGGACAGAGTAATTTGTGAAGTATGTGCCTATTTATCCTGTGACTCATTAATTCATAGGCCTGTTACCCCCCCAACCCTGAAATGGCTTCTGCCTCTCCTGTGTGGAGGGACAGGTGGAAGTGAGGTAATACCGCTGATGTTGTGCGCCGTGGCGGTAGGCGGTCGCGAACCATCGTGCAATTCCTCATTGGTTATAATTGGGGTCTATGGGGTACAGTGGCCAATGGTGATTTACGCCGGCGGTGACAGTATGCCCTGCTGCGATGTGACCACCATTGTCTATCAGATTCCTCACTTGTTTCCTGACCTTCCATAGGAGAGGACCTACACTGCATGTGCTGCAGTGACCTGTGTCTGGAACCTACCATGGGCCGTGTGACTGGGGAAAGGGCTCCAGCCTTCACTTCTGGGGAGTTGGAGTGACTGGTGGATGGGGTCCTACCCCAGTACAGACTGCGGTATGGGCCTCCAGACCAACAGGTGAGTATACTGTGGGCACAATGCAGGTGTCATGAATGCATGGAGGTGTGTGTGTGTGAAGGCCTCGTGTAAGGGGGGATGGGTGGATGTCCTCTTTGCGGTGTACACGTTGTGTGCTGTGCTACGTGTGTGCCAATGGTGATGGAAACGGGTATGGTGGGCTATTTGTGTTACTGGCTGGACTGTTTGTCAAATGGTGTTCTCCTGTCTGTATTGCCTCTGCAGGTCAGCGCCCATCAAAAGAAGGGATATGGCGTGCCATCATCAAGGAGGTGAGGACCCTGAGGGTCTATGGCAGGCGGAGCACCCACTGTCGGAAACGGTGGGAGGACCTGAGACACTGGGCATGGAAGACCGCAGAAGCCCAGCTGGGGATGGCCTCTCAACGAGGAAGGAGTGCCAGTCAGACCCTGACCCCCCTGATGGCCCGCATACTGGCGTAGCCTACCCTGAGCTGGATGGACGCTTGAGGGCATCACAGCAGCAACAAGGGGGTGAGTACAGTGGGTATCATTACAATTTATGGCTCGGTGGGGTAGTATCTGGGCGGTGGTTGTGTGTCCTTGGGTGCCCCTAGGCCAGGCCAGACATAGCAGCGTAGGTCCTCTGGTGGTTAGGGTCTGAATGGGAAATACTGCTTACCTAGCTTGTTAGAATTCACTACTGGGCAGGGCTGCATGGGTCCCAGGTGTGCTGCAGTTGGCAGTGTGTGCCCCTCCTCATTCCTTAGTGACTAGCCATTTCACTGGTAGTGCAATGCATAGTGCGTAGGCTTTTTTTCCCTGTGTGTGAGGGTGCTCTGTACTCCAACGGTGGTGTTGGTGCAGTCACTGACCCTGTGTATCCTTTGTCTCTCTCACCCCTTTCTTGTTTTGTCATCCTGTCCTTATGTGCATTAGCATCATCTGGCGGAAGGGCAAAGGCACCAGCGACAGAGGGAGCTGCATCCCACAGGATCCTGGAGGCAGAGTCCACTGACGAAAAGGGCACCAGTGGGACGGAGGGCAAGGGGAGCACCACGGCGGAGACAACACAGACTCAGATACCTCCTCCGATGGGAGCTCCCTGGTGGTGGCGGACACTTCTGTGACCACCCCATCTGCAGGTACAGCCACCCTCCCAGTAGCCCCTCAGTGAGTTGCCCGTGCCCACTCACCCAGGAGGGTGGGCATCTCCTTCGACCCACGCACATCATGCCCTGCCCCAGTCAGCCCTGCTGCCCTGAGTGAGGAGGCTATTGACCTCCTGAGATCCATATCTGTAGGGAAAACAACCATTGTGAATGCCATCCAGGGGCTGGCAGCCCAGATGCAGCAATCTAATGCATTCCTGGAGGGCAGTCACAGTGGATTGGCGGACCAACAGAGATCGATCCATGCTCTGGCCCTCTCTCTGATGGCAGCCATTGTCCCTGTTTCAACTGTCCACCCTCCAACTTCCACTTCCCAGTCCCAATCTCCTCAACCCCAACCCATCCCAAGCACACAGCCAGATGAGCATGCACACAAGACAACACCCAAGAGTGTCATAGGCAAACACAAACACCAAACGTCATCCTACAGGCACTCTCACAAACACCATTCAGTTGCAGACACTACAACATCCACTATTTCCACTGTCTCCCCCTCCTCCTCCTCCATCTCCCACCCAGTTACATCCACACTCACACCTGCATGCACTGCATCAATATTCACTACCAGCTTCATCACCACACCAAGCAGAACACCACCTCACCAGCAGACCACTCCAGAAGATCCATGCACACGTCCCCTGTGTCCTCTCCCACAGTGTCTGTACCCCCTCCTAAAGTACACAAACGCAAGCACTCAGACACCCAACAGCCATCCACCTCACAGCATCATACAACCCATGCACCTGCACCCAAATCTAGCAGACATACACTTCCTACAACCACTCCCTCAACCTCCACTCCCATCACTCCTCCCTCCTCCCATCCCACCATCCCTAAGAAGCTTTTCCTTACCCAACTCGACTGCTTCCCTACCCCTCCCCCACATCCTGCACGTATGGGCAGGGTAGCAAGGACCCAGCCAAGCACCACAGCCAAACATTCCACGGGCTCAGTGGTAGCACCACCTACTTGTGGTGGAAAGGATTCCAGGCAAACAATACTGAAGGAGCCTGCACCAGCCACAAAGAAGGGGAAGGAGCGTGCACTAGCCACAAAGAAGGGGAAGGAGCATGCACCAGCCACAAAGAAGGGGAAGGAGCCTGCACCAGCCACACAGAAGGAGAAGGTGCCTGCACCACCACAAAGAAGGGGAAGGAGCCTGCACAATCAGCTGTCACAGAGCCCCCACCACCAGCTGTGGTTGTGCAGCCATCAGAGAGTGCAGGTTCTGAGCAGGAGCCTCCCACAACCACCACCACAGTGCAGGCATCAGAGGGTTCAAGGGCTGAGCAGGAGCCTCCCACAACCCCCACAGTGCTGACATCGGAGAGGGGCAGGGGCTGAGCAGGAGCCTCGCACAACCACCAGAACACTGCAGCCATCGGAGGGTGCAGGGGCTGAGCAGGAGCCTCCCGCAGCCACCACCACAGTGCAGCCATCGGAGGGTGCAGGGGCTGAGCAGGAGCCTCCCACAACCACAGTGCAGCTGTCACCACCGGCGGACGCCATATTGTCTCCCCTCCAAGGGCAGCTGTGTGGCCAGCCCAGTCCAGAAGCGGGGGCAAGTCACCCACTTGAGAGACTGTAGCTTTGCACTTCCCAGGACCAAGAACTGGGCATGTTGCCCCCTCCAGAAGCAGTGGGCAAGTCACCCACTCCAGAGACTGTGGCCTTGCACTGCCCAGGACCAAGCACAGGGCATGTTGCCCCCTCCAGAACCGATGGGCAAGTCACCCACTCCAGAGACGGTGGCCTTGCACTCCCCAGGACCAGGCACAGAGCATGTTGCCCCCTCCAGAACCAGTGGGCAAGTCAACCACTTGAGAGACTGTGGCCTTGCATTCCCCAGGACCAAGCACAGGGCATGTTGTCCCCTCCAGAACCAGTGGTCTTGTTTCCGCATCCGGCTGAGGTGACCCCTCCTCCCCCTGAGGTGCCTCCCTATTTGCCAACTGATGCCCTTGCAGTGCTCTCTCCGTATTGGGGCAGGATTTGAGTGGACCCTGTGGCCACGTGGGCCCTGTGAATTATGGACTGGGCAGGGTCCCTTTTTTGTACAGTTGTACATATCCTTTGCATTGCCAAATCGACTTATTTATTTTGATGTTGATCTGATTACACTCACTTTAGTCAATTTCTGTTGTCCTTGCATTATTCTGCCGATTATCGGGGACAAATTGTTTAATATATGCAGTTGGCTGTATGTATGGTGTGTGTGCGTCGGGTGAGTGTGGTGCGTTTGTGTGTCCAATGGTGAGTCCTTTCACTTCTGAGCTCTGTCTCTGCCAGGCTTTTGATGGCGTTGGTACCGCCCCAGAAAACGTGGCGGATTGCAGGGTCAAAATATGGTGGGCAGTACTTCGTCTTCCATCTGGCTGTAGGCAGCTTCCGCCGTGATGACTGTTGTTTGTGCCCTGGCGGTCGGTATGGTACATTGGCTGTCTATCAGAGATATCACCGCCATGGTCATAATTTGGCTGTAGTTACCCCCAGCCTGTTTGCGGTATTACCCCCACTTTATCACCCACCGCCAGGGCTGTAATGAGGGCCTATTTCTCCTAAGTTAAGCCTTGTTGCTTGTCGCCAAGCTACCAAGGGTTGAGCTGGGGTTACTTTATTGAGACCTAACTGAACCGAGTGGGGGTGAGTGGCCTATTGCTAAGTGTAGGTACTTACTTGCCCTTACCAATTATCCACTTTCCAACACTAAGTGACCTCCCATGTTGTTTTTGCAAGTATCTATGGGTATCTCTCAGCTGTCCATCTACATCCTCCGTTGAACATGGGTATGCATTTGTTCCAGCATGCCACAACCTAGGAAACTCTTTCCATGACTGAATAATGTTGTGGTGTGAAACCAACTCAGTGCTGTATTTTCATTAGTCAAATGCAACATATATGGCTACTTTTACTCCCATTAATTTTTTGATGGGTCTCTGAATTTTTTGAACATTTTTGGACATAGTTGCACATCCCACACCTGACTGACAGTTGGAGCCCAAAACATGTGTGAGATATTTTGTAACTGTTGCAACCTTGCACTTTCTGGCATGTGAGTGACAATGAGTGGTGTGTTTTGCATGTACAGTGTGATGTTGTTATACAGAGCATATTAGGTAACAATGTTGAAACATGTCAACCATTGTTGGTACTAGCAAACACTTTGCTACCTAGGACATACACCTGTACATCAGTCATCACATGTTTTTCTATAATTGCTGTAGGCATGTGTCAAGACAGAAGATTTGTGTGAAAAGTTTGTATCTTGTGTCTTAGGGAGTGTAACACACTCCACCCATGCCTACATTCCACCCAGACAATTATTTGGTGATGCATTGTTCCATTTAATTCTTAGATCTTTACAATGGGTCTTATGTTTGGATAGTTATTCAGCACCCATAGCTGTTTCATTTGTCTGGTAACCCACAGCGCACTCCACAGCCAATTTATGTGTGCCTTTAGTGAGGTACAGTCCACTATGTGTCAGGGTTGTGTCCCATGGCAGTACCAGGACATAATCCCCTGGATACACTGTGCAGGCTCTGCCTCTAAGATTGGTTACAATCCCTGTAAAATTACTGAAGGTCTTTAGTTGCAAATTATCTCCCCCTCTTGTCACACATGCACAGTGCAGGCAAAGCAGTAATCACACTGAGATGTGACAATGTTCAGTTGCTACATTACTTAAACTCCATTTGATCACAGCTCCTACCTTATGTGTGCCCCCCTTGCATACATCCTGGGAGGCATGACGTTGATGTGGGGAAAGGGCTAGGAATTAGGAATTGTCACTGATGTGTGAAATGGAGGCAGGAGACCCTCTTACATCACAAACGATGTTGCTACCATACTTGTAACTATTGTGTTTCTTACCTGCTCCCTGAGGTTTGAATTACTTTCCAATGGTATATGTAGTAGAGAATGAGTAGACTATGGAGATTCAGGTGCAAAGCATTTTATTTGTGCTATTTACAATGTGATGATGCTAGTCAAGTCACTATGTATAAACGTTCTGTACTATGTGGAGTCTCCTGCAAATTCCTGCAGCAGTGTTCTGTTGCACCCCTTCTAAATTAGCTGCTCCTTCTACATCCTCCTCCTCATTGGGGACGTCAACCTGTTCATTCCAAGGAACATTTGTTCTTATACATATGCTATGGAGGATTGCACATGCCAGTATGATTTTACATACCAGTGGTGGGGCATACAAGAGGCTTCCACCTGTCAGGGCCAGGCACCTGAACCTAGACTTCAGAAGCCCAAATGTCCTCTCCTCCACATCGCGTGTTCTTCTGTGCCCTTCATTATCTGCACGATATTCCATCATTGTGGGATTGGCAAATGGAGTCATTACCATTTACATGTGTTGGTAAAGGTTTCACAGGTCTGTGTTGGTGGGCATGACAATCTTGGGTAGCGGCCCAGGTACTTAGGAATTTTCATATTGATTTCAAACTGATGGTTAAACCATTGCAAAGATGTGTTGTGTAGTCCATATTTGAGGCAGTGTCCTATTTTTGGATGGAAGCTACCACCGCCTTGCTCTACAATGGTGTCAGATATAGAAACACCATAGTAGCCCTACAAGCCAAACTGTGCGGTCCATGTTACCATGTGGCACTACACATGCAGTGTGACACTTAGTGACCCTTTATGGCAGATGATGGTTGTGCCAGCCATCCAGCGTACAAGAGTGTATATCACACATTTGTAGGAGGATCTAATTTAGTGCAGTAGTATCTCCTAGCTTCCAATAAAGATTTATCACAGACACTTTCAACACATGCACAGTGCAGGCTTTGGGAGGAGACACGTCTATTTTTCACATAGGTCCCTATGTACGGTGCATGTAGGGTCAGGTATGTCCTTTATACTCCTGCCGAGTCCTACTATGTTATTCATGATCTTTACAGTTTTTCACAAATTCTGCACCATGGTGGACTGTTTCTAGTATCCGGAACAGACATGGTGTTGTTAGGGGGTGTTAAGGGGTGCCTGGGAGGTGGCACTGGAGTAGATGCTGTCTTGTTTCTCATGATTCTCCCCCATGGTCTTTTATGACAGGTTAATTTGTATTTGTATGTGTGCGACACAATGCAGCAGACAGGTGTATGTGCACACCACAGGTATTTCAGGTATGTGTAGATGATATATAGTTTGTAATGGCACCCCTTGGGGGGCTTTTGATAGGTGCTGTCAGAGGTGTGCTCACCATGATTTACGTGGGACTATGCCTATGTGTGACTTTCTTTAAATGGGCATGGCCTATGCCATTGGCATAGCTGTGCTATTCTTTGTTTGGTGTAATGTGTGTGGGAACTGTATTTAGTTGTCAACCAGTGGACACTTGTAGTGGTTTGTGGGCAGCTACTGTATGCAAAGTGGACATTCCTCCACCTGCCTACACGTGTTGTGCCAGTCAGGTTGTGGCTGTATTATATATATGTGGGTGTATGTCTTTGTGATGTGCAGTGATTGCGGTGTAGTGTGGCATGTTGCATATATGTTGTTGCCTGTGCATCTGTGTTCCCCAGCCCATGTGTGTATTGTGCGGTGTATATCTTGTTTGTCCTACATGGTTGGTGTGTTGTGTGTGTGATGATTGGTATGGTGGCTTACCTACGAGTAGGCCTTTCCCATATTACCCATCCCGGAACCACTTGTTGATAGTGGAATGGCGGAATACGTAGGCATCATGGACAGTGCCGCAATATTTTGCTAGGATGTTAATGAAGAGCCCATGGAGGTCCACAATGGCCTGCACCTTGATTGTATGGGTGTGCTTGCTGTTCCTATATAGATGTTCGGTTGCTGCAGTTGGCACCAGTTGGACATGGGTGCAGTCCATTGCACCCAGCACATGTAGGAACCCATCAATTTGGTAGAAACCTTGCTTGGTGTCCTGCTGCAGTTGCTGGGTGTTTGGGAAGCAGATGTGGTAGTGTGTGAGGCATATGATTGTGTCCAGGACCTTAGGTAGGAACACAGAGAAGGATGGCTGGGACATACCAGCCACTTGTGCACCCGTTATCTGAAAAGATCCAGATGGCAGCATATGAAGGACAGCGAGTTTTGTCATGGGTGGAATAGCTGTAGGAGTTTGCAACCTCGCTGTGATGTGTGGCACAATGTGGTGCAGCAGGCGTACCATGGAATCCCGATTCATTTGGTACATTCTGATGACATCTTGTTCCCTGAGGCCAAGGATGGTTGTCCGCTGTCTGAAGATCCTCTCCCACCTTCTGCACTGCCTTTGTGGCTGCTATGGTGGTGTTTGGGGTTGCTGCAGTGGTGGTGGTGGACCTGCTGTCTTCGCTGATGTCTGCCGGCATGTGCTAAGTTGGAGCAGTACCACTTCCATGTTGGCCTGGAGGTTGCAACTGCTCCTTTTGTGTGTTTTCCTTGAGTGGGTGTGTGTGAGCCTCTTTTTAACGCCTGGTCTGGCCAGGTGATACATTTTGACACTAATCGGACTTAGCGTCATTTTTTAGGTCCACTTCCTTGGTATGTGAAGTTTTTGCATTGGGAGGTAAATATGGTACCAGAGGGCAAGCATCATTTTTAGGGTGGGAACGCCTACCTTGCATCACATTGAAACAAGACGCAAGGTGGGTTGGCGCATCCTAAAAATGGCGCTAACTCCAATATTTTGATGCTAGACGGGTCTACCGTCAAAATATAAATACCCCACTTTAGTGTAAAAAAAATGACTCTAAGGATTCGATAACTTTTCATAAATATAGGCCTTAGTTTCTATGCACTAGAACACATTAAGGTGGTCATTACAACCCTGGCGGTCGGTGTTAAAGTGGCGGTAAAACCGCCAACAGGCCGGCGGTAAAAGAAATGGAATTACGACATGGCGGAAACCCCCAACATAGACACCCACTTTAACACTCCGACGGCCACGGCGGTACAAACAAACACCACGGCGGTAACCGACAACCAACAAGCGGAACACAATGTACCGCCCACAGTATCATGAGAGGTCAATCCGCCACCTTTTCCGGGGCGGATTCACCGAGAACAAAAACACAGCGGAAACAGGACTTGGAAGGGAAAACGCTCACCTCTACTCACCCCACAAGGAACCAGGACGCCATGGAGCCGGAACTTCAGATACTCCCAGCCTTTATCTTCCTGCTCCTCTACCAGGAGCACGAACGCCGGCGGTGAAGACCACGATGAGTACTGTTCCTACGACACAGGGGAGGGGAAACACAGTGACACATACACGCAATACGCAACACCCCCACCCCTACCCTCACCCACGACAACACATATACCAATACATATTGATACATCACAGTTACACCCCCCAAACACCCCCTGGAAGAATGCAAGGACAAAAGGAAATGAGTTGAATGATTGTAATATATTCAAATACATGAATCAAAAATATTTACATATATACACATTTACACTATGAACAATTATATACACCAAGAACACAAGTCCAAGGGATTCCACCATCATAGTCCGTGGACCACTGGGCCCAAAAGGCATGGGCGAGGCCCACACTCAATACCTGAACAAGACGGAGAGAACACTGCAGGGGCATCAGATAGAAATAAAACAGGCACCTCAGGGGGAAGGGAAGGGGGGGCACCTCAGCCGGATGATTGCACGACGCCAGATCCACGAGGGGGCTCCATGCCCATTGATGTATCCTGGGGAGTGCAAAGCCACAGTCTCTCAAGTCTCTCCAGTGGGTGGGTTGCCCACTGTTCAATCCTGGGGAGTGCAAAGACAGTCTCTCAAGTCTCTACAGTGGATGGTTTACCCACTGCTCAATCCTGGGGAGTGCAAAGCCACAGTCTCTCAATTGGATAACAGTCTCCACTGGTTCTGGAGGGGGCTTTGTGCCCATAGTGTTTCATCCTGCCAAGGACTGAGGTAGTGGAGGTTTTTCTCCACTGGTTCTGGAGGGGGCTTGGTGCCCAGAGTGCTTCATCCAGCCAAGGACTGAGGTAGTGGATGCCTTTCTCCAATGGTTCTGGAGGGGGCTTGGTGCCCATAGTGCTTCATCTTGCCAAGAACTGAGGTAGTGGATGTGAATCTCCACTGGTTCTGGAGGAGGCTAGGTGCCCAGAGTGCTTTATCCTGCCAAGGACTGAGGTAGTGGATGTGGATCACCACAGGTTCTGGAGGGGGCTTGGTGCCCAGAGTGCTTCATCCTGCCAAGGACTGAGGTAGTGGATGCTTTTCTCCACTGGTTCTGGAGGAGGCTTGGTGCCCAGAGTGCTTCATCCTGCCAAGGACTGAGGTAGTGGATGTGAATCTTCACTGGTTCTGGAGGGGGCTTGGTACCCAGAGTGCTTCATCCTGCCAAGGACTGAGGTAGTGGATGTGAATCTCCACTGATTCATCCTGCTAAGGACTGAGGTAGTGGATGTGAATCTCCACTGATTCTGGAGGGGGCTTGGTGCCCAGAGTGCTTCATCCTGCCAAGGACTGAGGTAGTGGATGTGAATCTCCACTGGTTCTGGAGGGGGCTTGGTGCCCAGAGTGCTTCATCCTGCCAAGGACTGAGGTAGTGGATGTGAATCTTCACTGGTTCTGGAGGGGGCTTGGTGCCCAGAGTGCTTCATCCTGCCAAGGACTGAGGTACTAGATGTGAATCTCCACTGATTCTGGAGGGGGCTTGGTGCCCAGAGTGCTTCATCTTGCCAAGGACTGAGGTAGTGGATGTGAATCTCCACAGGTTATGGAGGAGGCTTGGTGCCCAGAGTGCTTCATCCTGCCAAGGACTGAGGTAGTGGATGCTTTTCTCCACTGGTTCTGGAGGGGGCTTGGTGCCCAGAGTGCTTCATCCTGCCAAGGACTGAGGTAGTGGATGTGAATCTCCACTGGTTCTGGAGGGGGCTTAGTGCCCAGAGTGCTTCATCCTGCCAAGGACTGAGGTAGTGGATGCCTTTCTCCACTGGTTCTGGAGGGGGCTTGGTGCACAGAGTGCTTCATCTTGCCAAGGACTGAGGTAGTGGATGTGAATCTCCACTGGATCTGGAGGATGCTGTGTGCCCAGAGTGCTTCATCCTGCCAAGGACTGAGGTAGTGCATGTGGATCACCACAGGTTCTGGAGGGGGCATGGTGCCCAGAGTGCTTCATCCTGCCAAGGACTGAGGTAGTGGATGTGAATCTTCACTGGTTCTGGAGGGGGCTTGGTGCCCAGAGTGCTTCATCCTGCCAAGGACTGAGGTAGTGGATGTGAATCTCCACTGATTCTGGAGGGGGCTTGGTGCCCAGAGTGCTTCATCCCGCCAAGGACTGAGGTAGTGGATGTGAATCTCCACAGGTTCTGGAGGAGGCTTGGTGCCCAGAGTGCTTCATCCGGCCAAGGACTGTGGTAGTGGATGCTTTTCTCCACTGGTTCTGGAGGGGGCTTGGTGCCCAGAGTGCTTCATCCTGCCAAGGACTGAGGTAGTGGATGTGAATCTCCACTGGTTCTGAAGGGGGCTTGGTGCCCAGAGTGCTTCATCCTGCCAAGGACCGAGGTACTGGATGTGAATCTCCACTGGTTCTGGAGGGGGCTTGGTGCCCAGAGTGCTTCATCCTGCCTGTGGCGGCCTCAGTAGCGTGGTGATCATTGGCGCTCACTGTCCTGCGGTGGTTTTGTCCTGGGCAGCGGGCTGCTGCTGGCGGTCCTCTCTTGGGCATCGGGCTGCTGGTGGTCTTGTCCGCCGTGCTGATCTTCCCAGACTTGCCGGTTTTAATGTGCCCCTTCCCCTGCTTGGATGGTGTCGCAGCTGTCTCCACACTCCCAACTGTACCCCTGGGAGCGGCTTTGGTGGCTGATTTCTTTCCCCTCTCCTGCCGGGCACTGGCCAACATTTTATACTTGACAGGTGGGGGGCTGTCCGTACTCTGGCTCCTTGGCACAATGGCTGCCCTGCTGCCTGGTGCACTCCATAATCCGGTGACTACTGGCACCACTGGTCCCGCCGATGTTGTGGCTGAGGTGCTAGGTTGGGACCTGGAGAGTTGGGCCCTAGGAGACTGAAGAGGTGGGGGAGGTGAGGGAAAGAGGTCAAGGTTGGCCAGGAAAAGTTTCTTCGGAAAACTGGGACGGGTAGCTGGAGGGGGTTTGGGAGTGGAAGAAGAGGTAGTGGTTGTAGGAGGTGTATGTTTGCTGACTTTGGGTGAAGGTGCATGGGCTGGAGGCTGTTGTGAGGTGGATGGCTGTTGGGTTGGTGTGTGTCTGCATTTGTGTACCTTGGGAGGTGGCCTCACAGACACACTGGGAGAGGACACAGGGGACGTGTAAATGTTGGTGGGGGTGGTGACTGCACGTGAGCGGGGTGTGGTGGTGGGTGTGCTGGTGATGGACGTAGTGGCTGAGGATGTAGTGCATGCAGGTTTGAGTGGAGACGAGACAGAGAGGGAGGAGGGAGACGAGGAGGAGGGGGACACAGTGGAGGCAGTGGATGTTGGTGTGTCTGCATGGGTCTGATTCTTTTGTGAGTGCCTGTGGGATGTGTGGTGTTTATGTTTCCCTGAGCTTCCCTTGTGTGTTGAGGTGTGTGCATGCTGGTCTGATGGTGTGCTTGGGATAGGCTGAGGTACAGGGGTGTGGGTCTGGGTGGAGGAAGTTGGAGGGGGGAGGCTAGAGACAGGGACAATGGCTGCCATCAGTGCTGAGGCCAGAGTCTGAAATGCTCGCTGAAGGGCTGCCTGACCAGAGTGAATGCCCTTCAGGTATGCATTGGTTTGTTGCAACTGCCTCTCTACACCCTGGATGGCATTCAAAATGGTAGACTGCCCAACAGTGAGGGACCTGAGGAGGTCAATGGCCTCCTCACTGAGGGCAGCAGGAGTGACTGGGGCAGGGCCTGAGGTGCCTGGGGCGAAGGTGATGCCCACCCTCCTGGGTGAGCGGGCACGGGGCAAAAGCTGAGGGGCTGCTGGGAGGATGGTGATGGTAGGGGGGTGGCGGCTGTACCTGTAGATGCGCGGGGCACAGGTGGGCCCGCCACCGCAAGGGAGGTCCCATCAGAGGAGGAGTCCATATCGCTAGTGTCAGCTCCTGTCCCCGCCGTGGAGCTCCCCTCACCCTCCGTCCCACTGCTGAATTCAGACTCCGTAGTTTTGCCCTCCAGGGCCATGTGCGATGCAGCTCCCTCCTGCTTCGGTGCCCCTGCTCCTCCGCCTGATGATGCTAATGCACACAAGAACAGGGAGACCACAAAAAGGGGGGGGGGAGACAGAAGAAAGACATGTTGAGTGCATGCAATACCGCTACCGTTGGCGGACACAGACAGACACAGAAGCCCCCTGCACTACGTCGCGCACTTGGAGTCCACTATTCAATCCCAGGGACATGGGTTACAAGGCTATGGGAGATTTCTTCACACATAGATGTCACAGGAGCCTGACTAGGTGTAGTTGGCACTGTGCACAGGTGGGGTGGGGTGGGGTGCCACAGGGCCTGCCTTAAGTAGGGTCCTTGCCCACTAAACTCGCCCTGGCCCCACAGCCCACCTCCCCCACTCAGACATCTCCAATGCGCGCTGAATCAGCAGAATGAGAGTGTACCCCCTTGTTGCTGCTGTGATGCCCTCAAGCACCCATCCAACTCCGGGTACGCCACCGCCAGGATCCTGAACATCAGGGGGGTCATGGTGCGACGGGCACCCCTCCCAAGTTGGAAGGCCATCCCCAGCTGGGCCTCCGCCGTCTTCTTGCTCCAGCGGCGAATGTCCTCCCATCTTTTCCGCAGTGGGTGCTCCGTCTGTGGTAGACCCCCAGGGTCCGGACTTCCTTGGCGATGGCACGCCAAATGTCCTTCTGGTGGTGGGCGCTGACCTACAGGAATAGTACAGGGGAATAGGAGAAGATATTACCGCCCGCACCGTCACAGTCATTGGCCCGCATCCCTACCCTTGCCATGACGCACATGCCCTCACCGTCTTTTCTTGCACACCTCATTCTCACCCCCCCCTATCTTTCATCCGCCCCATTCCACACAGGCATTGCCCATACAGCATGCTCACAGTGTACTTACCTGTTTGTCTGGAGGACCGTAGAGTAGCGTGTACTGGGGGAGAACCCCATCCACGAGTTTCTCCACCTCCTCCGTGCTGAAGGCAGGGGCCCTTTCCCCACACCCATGAGCCATTGTCTCTTCCAGACTGAGGTCACAGCAGCACTTGCAGTGTAGGTCCTCTCCTGTCGAATATCAGGTATCAAGTGATTAAACAGAGAGAAAATGGCGGTCACGTCCGCGGCGGCGCGTACCGTCACCGCCGGCGTACTTCGTCATTGGCTCCTGGGACCCATAGGGTCCAATGTTAACCAATGCAGGATCGCCACGGTCTTTGACCGCCTACCGCGACGGTGTACAATGCCAGCGCAGTTACCTTATATCCCCTTGTCCCACTTTACAGGTCAGGCACCGCCATTTCAGGGGCCCACATGGCATTATTTTTGACTGCGTCACACATATGTAAGCCTTGCCTAAACACTGATACAGGCTAATTTCGAATTGCTTATATTTTCAGAGTAAGCTGTGTCTACGTACCTCAGAGTTAGTTGACTCTCTGCTCGCTGTTCTCCTCCACAGGCACCGTCCGCTGGGGCATGTGAGGAGATGGCGGCATCCTCCAGTGTACAGACCCCTGGTGGACCTGTCGACAATGAAGGAGCGACATGTGATCATCACCTACAGGCCTGATCGAGCCACAATCCATGAACTATGTGCCCAGTTGGAGCCAGACCTGATTTCAGCTATCCGCCATCCCACAGGAATCCCCCCCCCAAGTGCAGGTGCTATTAGTACTCCATTTCCTAGCAAGTGGGTCTTTTCAAACTACAGTGTGCATAGCATCAGAGATCTCCCAGCTTATGTTTTCCAATGTATTGTCCAGAGTGTTGTCTGCCCTGCTGAAACACATGCGGAGCTACATAGTTGTCCCTCAGGTGGAGGATTTGCCTACAGTAAAAGGTGATTTCTATGCCCTGGGACATATCCTCAACATCATAGGTGCCATTGATGGGACACATGTGGCCATGGTACTCTCCTGCAGGAGTGAACAGGTGTACAGAAACCAGAAGAGTTACCATTCCAGGAATGTGCAGATGGTGTGTTTGGCAGACCAGTACATCTCCCATGTTAATGCCAAATTCCCTGGCTCAGTGCATGATGCTTACATCCTGCGGAATAGCAGCATCCCTTATGTGATGGGGCAACTCCAGAGGCACCGGGTGTGGCTATTAGGTGAGCACATGTCCCTCGCCATTTGCAGGTGACTCTGGTTACCCCAACCTGTCATGGCTACTGACCCCAGTGAGGAATCCCAGGACAAGGGCAGAGGAACGCTGCAATGAGGCCCATGGGCGGACTAGGAAGATTATAGAGTGCACCTTCGGCCTCCTGAAGGACAGGTTCCGGTGCCTCCATATGACAGGTGGTTCCCTATTCTACTCACCAAAGAAGGCATGCCAGATCATCGTGGCCTGCTGCATGCTTCACAACTTGGCTTTGCGGCGACAGGTGCCTTTTCTGCAGGAGGATGGTCCGGATGGAGGTGCTGTTGCAGCTGTGGAGCCTGTGGACAGTGAAGACGAGGAAGCAGAAGAAGAGGACATTGACAACAGGAACACAGTGATCCTGCAATACTTCCAGTGAGACACAGGCAAGAAGACAACACTGCCTGCTACGTCTGATTTAAATGTACTACCTCTCTACTGTCTGTCATTTTCACCCAGTGTATGGTCACAGAGTTGTCACTTTCCCTCACGATTTCACAGATGTGGGTCCCACTGTGTGACATCTGGTTTGTTTCCTCATGGACTATAGCTGTGTGACATAGGTATGTTGACATTACATTTGAATGAGCATTTTGCCACTGTAATTGTTAATACACAATTTCGAAATCACAGACAGACTCCTGATTGTTTTGTGCTTTAAGGGTGTTTATTTAAGTGCTCAATATTGGAGGGGGTTGTAAAATGGTGAGGGGTGATGGTGGAGGAATGTCCATGACAGAGTCCAGTCTAATAGTCTCACAGGTGCATTATCCAAAGGGGCTTAGGAAGTGGAGCTGGGGCAGTATAAGAATGGACAGGGTGACAAGGTGGGACAAAAGGATGACAATCAGAGTGGTCTCATTTCTTGGTGGGGGTCTTGGCATCGTTCTCTGTTTTTGTCCTGGATCTCAGGGACCGTTTGCAGCGTAGTTCTCCCTCTGCAGGGGCTGGGATGCTGGTGTGGTGGTCCTGTGGCGGTGCCTCCTGTCCACTAGCGCCGGCGGAGGTGGTGGGCAGTTCATCGTCCAGGCTAGTGTCAGGGGCCCCTTGTTGTGCCACAGTGTCCCTCCTGGTGTTGACAAGTTCCTTCAGCACCCCTACAATGGTACCCAGGGTGGAATTGATGGATTTGAGTTCCTCCCTGAAGCCCAAATACTGTTCCTCCTGAAGCCGCTGGGTGTCCTGAAACTTGGCCAGTACCGTTGCCATCGTCTCCTGGGAATGGTGGTAGGCTCCCATGATGTTGAAGAGGGCCTTGTGGAGAGTGGGTTCCCTGGGCCTGTCCTCCCCCTGTCGCACAGCAGCCCTCCCAGTTCCCCTGTGTTCCTGGGCCTCTGTCCCCTGAACCATGTGCCCACTGCCACTGCCCCCAGGTCCCTGGTGTTGTTGGGGTGGTGGGTTAGCCTGGGTTCCTTGTAGTGGTGGACACACTGCTGCTTGACGTGTCCTGGGGACAGAGGTATGGGCCCGCTGGGTGGGTGCTGTGCTGGTGTTTCCAGAGGGGGGAAGGTCTGTAGTGGCTTGTGCCAGTGTGAGGGGAACCGACTGTCCTGAGGTCCCAGATGGGCCGGGCTGGTCATCTAGATCCAGTTGGACAGAGCTGCTATCATCACTGTGGGCCTCTTCTGTGGGTGGAGTGGACATATCTGGACCCTCCTGTCCGGTGACGTTGGGTAGGGGTCCTGCAGGGGTGTAAAAGCATGATTATTGCATCTGTGTGTGCCATGGTGTGCAATTGGTGGATGACCGTGTACCCCAGTGCTTGCATTCCTGTGTAGGACCTTGTGAGAAAATTGTTTAGGGGGGTTTATGGGTATGTGCAGTGGCCATGCTTTGGTGATGGGTGTCCATGCTTTGGTGTTGCAAGCAGGGCTTGGGTTTGGGATGTGTGGTTTGTGATATTGGGACATGTGTGAGGAGTTGGAGTGATGGGGGTGAGGGTGAGGGTGGGGGTATGTGATGGCATGCAGGTAGGGTGGGGGATAAGGTAGTAAAGATTTGTCTTACCAGAGTCCATTCCTCCAGCTACTCCTGCGAGGCCCTCAGGTTGCAGTATAGCCAAGACCTGCTCTTCCCATGTTGTTAGTTGTGGGGGAGGAGGTGGGGGTCCACCGCCAGTCCTCTGTACCTCAATGTGGTGTCTTGAGACCACGGAACACACCTTCCCCTGTAGGTCGTTCCACCTCTTCCTGATGTCATCCCTAGTTCTTGGGTGCTGTCCCACTGCGTTGACCCTGTCCACGATTCTTCACCATAGCTCCATCTTCCTAGCTATGGAGGTGTGCTGCACCTGTGATCCGAATAGCTGTGGCTCTACCTGGATAATTTCCTCCACCATGACCCTGAGCTCCTCCTCAGAGAACCTGGGGTGTCTTTGCGGTGCCATGGGGTGGTGTGGGTGATGTGTGGGGTGGTGTGTGTTGTGATGTGTGGGGTGATATTTAGAGGTGTGTTGTGTGAGGTGCGTGGAGCGTGGATGTTATGTGAGTGATGGTGTTGAGTGCCTGTGGATGCTCGTTTGTAGATGGTGGTGTCTCTCTCTGTGCTTCTTTCTCAATTGTTGTCGTAGGGGTTTGTGGGTGATATGGGTGTGTGTTTTATATTGTATTGGATGTGTGGGAGTGGTGTGTGTATGTGTATCAGGTGTGTGTATTTCGAATTGTCCAATGTGGCTGTGTTTTGTAAATGTGTGTGTATTTTGAGCGCGGCGGTGTGCACCGCTAATGGAATACCGCGGTTGAAAGACCGCCGCGTGGATTCGTGGGTCGTGATAGTGTGGGCATATTTCTGTTGGCGTGACGGTGGAGGTTTTGTTATCGCCAGTTTATCACTGACCTTTGGTGTGGCGGACTTGTGTAGGTATCTAGATTTTGGTGGATTCCGGGCTTTGGGTCATAATGACCGTGGCGGAATTCCGTGGCCGCGGCGGTGTGTTGGCAGACTTCTGCACGGCGGTAAGCAGCTTTTACCGCCAATGTTGTAATGACCCCCTAATGCTTTAAAAATTCATATCTACGGTTATCCTTATCCAATTTTAATTGTTTTGGTGTCATTTTGAAGATAAAAATATAATCATATAATCTATTGATATAAATTAGTGTTGGATTTTTATTGTTTTTTGTGTTTTACTTATTTACTGTTTTGTGATTTTTACATGCTCTACTCACCTGTCTCCTAAGTTAAGTCTTGTTGCTCGTGCCAAGCTTCCAAAGGTTGAGCGGGGATTCATTTATTGAGACCTGACAGGACCTATTGGGGGTTAGTGTCTTACCTGTCCTTAACAATAATTCACTTTACAACAGTGTGTGAGTGGCTGTATGGTTGTGTGAATGGGTGTGTGAGGGGCTGTGTGAGTGAGTGTTTGAGTAGGTGTGTAGGTCTGTGAGTGGGTGTATGTGTTTTTTTATTGTGGTCTGGAACTCCGGATCCACCCAAATCCACTCTAATCTGTGAGGATCTAGGTGGGTCCACAGATCCTCATATAGTAAAAAAAAAAATTGGGACAATTTCTTGCCCATGAGGGGTCCCTGACAGAACCCTGACAGACCCCTCCATCAGTCCCATATGGTCAGGTCAGGTCAGCTCTACCCTGTCCCTTTTAAATTTTATTTTCCCCACTGGGAACCGAGTCTCGATGAACAAAATGAGAGACACAACTTTACTTTAAGGTTGCTGCCATCCAATCATGGCATTGCTGTTGGTTTGTGGATCTGTGAATCCACCTAGATTGATGGAGAATCCATGGTGGATCCACGTCTCTACATATACATAACTCTTTCTTATTTAATAACTCTAAAACTACTGAAGAGATCTACACACCAAATCACAAAAAGAAATCTTCCTGGATCAAGATCTAGATTTCTGCTAAATTTGGTGTATTTCTGTTCAGCGGTTCGGGAGTAGTGAATCTACAATCCCTAAGAGAAATTGCATGAGTAAAAAAGTTTTGAGACATTCTTTTTGGCCCCTATTTGACGAATCACCCTGAAACTTTCCAGGCAGCACCTGAAGTAACTGTCACACTAGTGTTGAATATTTCTTGAAGATTCATCAAACTGCACCAAAGTTATTAGCAAAAGAAAATACCGCCAGTAGGTGAGGAACCAGTAGGATCCGGGTTGATCCACAGATCCTCACATCCTCAAGAAATCTTTTTTGGACAGTTTCTTGCCCTTGAGAGATCTCTCACAGACCCCTCCATTAGTCCCAGGGTGTCTGAGTACCTCTACCCTGACCCTTTCTATCACTTTTAAGTGTTCTTTTCCCCGTAGGGAACTGCATCCTGAGGACAAAATGCCAGCCAAAGCTACTGTCTCAGGTTGCGGCCAGCCAATCATGGCATTGATATAGGTATATGGATACTCAAATCCACCGGATCAGTGGAGGCTCTGCGGTGGATCCACACCTCTACATATATATAAATATACTACTGAACAGATTTACACCAAATTGCAAATATTTATCTTTCTGGATCTAGCTTTCTACCAAATTTGGTATAATTCTGTTCAGTGGTTCAGGCTGTAATTGTGTCTAAAATCCCTATGGGAAATTGGATGGGAAAAAGTTGAGAAAATTTGTCTGGAAAGGTTGCATGTACTTCATTTTACAATGTATGAAGGGCATGTTCTCCAACATTCCTCTGAAATGTGCAAAACCACACCTTAATTATGTATACCTCACCCTAGGTACCTGTGACAGGCCACCACTTTACCTGGCACAACTTTATGACTATATATTGCTCAATCAGACATCTATTACTGAAAAGCGCATATCATTCTATTTATGGTTATGATAGACCAAACAATTCTACTAACATACATACACAGATTCGGTAGAACCTCATAACCATATTTTTCCTTTCAGATTTTATTTTTACTGATGATTTCAGTGCCTGTCAACCTATAATTATGGCCACATTTAGCTCCTTTGCATTTGTGAACTCCTGCTCCTCTTCCATGCTCAACCAGATGTCACAGGAAGCCCAGATTATTTTCCAAAAAACAAATTTTTCCAAAAACACATGCTAAAGCAGGGAATTCTGGTTTAGAAAGAACATGTTTATCTTTCCGCTCACTCTTGTGTGCAAAGCCCTTCATTTACGATGTGACGTTCACAATTGGTAGCGGATTATTGGTACTCCTTTGATTTTAAGCCATATCTTTCCTTCTGGCAGAATTCTGTTTTCTGTGTTGCCCTCTCAAACTTCCCCTCCATTCATTTTGTAATATTTTAATTGTTCTCTAATCTTTAAACTGAAATAACAATGTTTGCCATATATTGTGCTATTTGCCATTACTAACATGTTACCCATTAGTCAATTAGAAAACAGTGCAAACTAATGATTGCCTTTCACATATCTTCCCATTATTGAGGGAAAGACAATACAGATGCAGGTTTTTACATAGGTGCTGTGCACAAATTACAATACAAGGCTCCAGTGATCTCTAAGCTGAGGGGGTGTTCCTACATCCGGCAATTTTGAGAATTAGAGACCTCAATGGTTGGTGTACAGTGTACTGTCTTGCATGATGTAGAACAGAATCTTTCTGGCTCCCCCAGGACTCCATATCAGTGTGTTGTAATGTGCAGAAGAGAATGTAATAAAAGCTTGGTTTGGAATGTTACAGTTCACAGGTATACACAGATGAATAGAGACATGTGATTCATAGCTTTGCGTATGGCCTGTTTATTCAGCCGGTACCAGGCTTGGGAGGATGCTACAGCTTGTGATGAGATAGGGAATAAGTAACCTGAAGAAGAAAGAGCTCTCCTGGAGAGTTTGCTGTGGTCTAGGCAAACTGCTTGTGCATGCCATGTGTGCCTTCATTGAAGTGCAGAGTTGACATTTGGAGGATGTGCAGTCAAAGTACAACTGCAGCTGATGTAAAGCATGTGAATGGAAAGAAAGCTATACTGGAAATGCTACACATCTTTGATCAAGCCACTATAATGAAGATCCTACAAAAAGGTCCTTCGCTGTCATGCAAAATAAAGTTTTACATTGTGTGGAGCATTAACGCGGAAGGCGAATTCAACCAGGTTTACAAAGCACAGTTAAAGCCAATTATCATTTGTCAAATAATGCTGGCAACCAAAGCGCTGGAAGGCAGGGATCAACCAGGTGTAAGAAAACTCACATTTACGTGTAGAGTGAAGAAGTTGACTTGCTGAGCCTGCTAAACAGAGTCCTCATACTGCAGGTGACGGTGGCCCCAAGAGAAATGCCCAGGGTTGTGCTAACAGAGCAGTCCATATCTTCAGTGGCAAGAAGTTCAGCAGAAAGTAATTCTTCTGATAGAGCCCATCAAGGACGACCCTAAGGCTGGCCCATCAAAGGGTCAAGATAAGGGCCTGAATGTAGCAGATCCTTATATTGTGGTTAAGTGAGCAAGAGAGACCTCTGATAACAGTGTCTGCCAATTTAGTGGGCAGTTACAATGCTGCCGCCTTCTTGAAGCCACCTTTCGATGCCACCAAAAAACTAAATATTCCTGATAGATGGTTTGCATGGATAGAGACATAGCAGATTTCATTGATGCACTTGGGGAGACTGATAACAGAAAAATAATCAAATATCTCAAAAACATTGCTGGTGGTGGTGTGAAAGAATTCATAACGAAAATACGAAGAAGTTACAGAAAAGTCACATACCGTTAGATTAAAGATGCCTGGGATCTCAAGTTTAATCCAGTTCCGAACATTGATTATGAATGATATGTTTTGGTGAAGAACATCAAAGAGTTGGTGAAACAATCGATGAATTCATGAAAGACTAGGGCCCGTATTTATACTTTTTGACGCTAAACTGCGCTAACGCAGTTTAGCGCCAAAAAGTTTTGCGCCGGCTAACGCCATTCTGAAACGCCATGCGGGCGCCGTATTTATTGAATGCCGTTAGCCGGCGCAAGCAGACCGGTGCTGCCTGGTGTGCGTGGAAAAAAACCACGTACACCAGGCAGCGCCGGCGTAGGGAAAAATGGCGTTAGGGCGTCTTAAAAATGGTACAAGTCAGGTTGACGCAAAAAAATCGCCTCCACCCGATTTGCGCCATTTTTAACGACGCCCAGACGCCATTTACATGACTCCTGTCTTAGTAAAGACAGGAGTCATGCCCCCTTGCCCAATGGCCATGCCCAGGGGACTTATGTCCCCTGGGCATGGTCATTGGGCATTGTGGCATGTAGGGGGGCACAAATCAAGCCCCCCTATGCCAAAAAAAATATATTAAAAAAAAATAATTTATACTTACCTGAACTTACCTGAATGTCCCTGGGGTGGGTCCCTCCATCCTTGGGTGTCCTCCTGGGGTGGGCAAGGGTGGCAGGGGGGGTCCCTGGGGGCATGGGAGGGCAGCTGTGGGCTCATTTTGAGCCCACAGGTCCCTTAACGCCTGCCCTGACCCAGGCGTTGAAAAGAGGCGCAAATGCGGGGGTTTTTTGACCCGACCACTCCCGGGCGTGATTTTTGCCCGGGAGTATAAATACGACGCATTTGCGTCGCAGTCATTTTTTGGGACGGGAACGCCTACCTTGCATCTCATTAACGCAAGGAAGGTGTTCACGCAAAAAAATGACGCTCTTTACTCATACTTTGTCGCTAGACGCGTCTAACGCCAAAGTATAAATATGGCGTTAGTTTTGCGCCGAATTTGCGTCGAAAAAAACAACGCAAATTTGGCGCAAACGGAGTATAAATATGCCCCTAGGTACACTCATCAAACACTGTAAGTTCAATGCATTTAACGATGAAGAAGCAATGCTGCTTAGAGTGATCGATGGATGCTTGTCTGTTTCATTCATATGATAAATACTGAGAGAAACTTTGAGGGGCATATTTATACTTTTTGATGCAAAACTGCACTATCGCAGATTTGCATCAAAAAGTTTAGCACCAGCTTGGGCAATTCCCGAGCACCAGCCAGGCGCAATATTTATGAAATGGTGCAAGCTGGTGCAAAGGGTGAGCTAGTGTACAAAAAAATGACGTTAGCCAGGTGGGGGTGGCGGGGTGGGAGAAGGGGGTTTTGCACCAAAAAATGACATTAGGCTGGTTAGAGCCAAAAAATGCCTCTAACCAGCCTAGCGTCATTTTCTGACGCAAAAACCATCCATACCACATTACATTGGAAAGACAGGAGTCATGCTCACCACCCCAATGGCCAGCACAGGGGACCAGTGTCCCCTGGGCATGGCCATTGTACCCTGTGCCATGCAGGGGGGCCCAAGTTGGGCCCCAATGGCACTTTAATTTAAAAATAAAATTACTTACCTATACTTACCCTACTTACCTGTGATGGGGTCCCCCACCCTCAGGTGTCCATCTGGTGTGGATGGGGGTGTTCCTGTGGCTTGAGGAGGGCACCTGTGGTACCATTACAATGTGTTTAACCATGGAAATGGGTCCACAGGTCCCCTAAGCCCTGGTCTGACACAGGCATTAAATAATAGTGCAAGGTTTGCACGATTATTTAGCCTCTCCTCCCCCCTGTGAGCCATTTTAGCACAAGGGATACATATGGGGCTATGGGGTTAGCACCATACTTTAGATGGGAACACCTACCTTGCATCTCATTGACACAAGGTAGGTTCACACATCTAAAAAATGGTGCAAACTCCAATATTTTGATGTTAGACGGATCTAATGTAAAAATATAAATATGGAGTTAATCTTGCGCCGAATTTGCGTTAAAAAAATGACACAAATTTGGCACAAATGGGGTATAAATATGCTCCTTAGTCTTTGATTGTCGCTCACCATCTTCAGGAAGAACCTCAAGACGTGGCTCTTCGGATGAGTCCCCTCCCCCCAGGGCCTAGAGACCCTCAAATATTAATTGATTGATGGATTGTTTGAGTCTGAAGCAAGAGTTGATGCCTGCCAGAACTGAGGAATGTGCTGGAAGACAAGCTGCCGACATGGAGGCTGGAGGTGCCCAGAGCAAGTCAGTCATGAGTGTGAAAAGTAATTAAAAACAAAAGACTGAAGGACACAAAGTGATGTCTACACACAAAAAGAAGTTGTATTTCAGATGTGGATTTGCCTTTCCACATGAAGGAGTGTCCCGCCATTGGTCAGATAAGCAAAAGCTGTGGTAAACAAAACCATTTTTTGACAATGTGCAGAGCGAAGGAAAAAGTAAATGTGTCAGTGTGATGACAAAATGGCCACTGGAAGCAATGTCCCACACATGCCCACAAGGCCAAGCGGCGACATCAGCTGAGGGAAATAGATACTAAATTAAGTTGATCATCATCTAAATCATCGTCAAACAGTTCTTCTGCCTCAACAATAAATGAAGGGGAAGAAAATGATTTTGCCATGTCATTGCTTACCTCAGAAAAACATGTACATGTTGGACTGGTGGTATGTGAGGAGAGAAATCAGTCAAAGAAGAGTTGACATGTCAAAGCAACAAAGTCATGCAAAGACTGTCCAAAGATACATTTATGTTCAATACCTTTCATTATCAATAGCAGTGCATCAATATATATAATGCCTGAACAAAACCAACAAACTTCACTGAACTCCCAGGAGATTCAATTTATTCACACAAATTACAAATTTTTATCCAATTTGTATTCATATAATTCACATGAATAAATTGAAGCTTCCGGGAGTGCGGTGAAGTTTGTTGGTTTTATAATCTTTAGGGGACGGGGCTTCCCCTGTCATCTGCATCAGCAGTTTGAGTGCGTCGTGATGTGACTGCATTGTTTTTGATTACAGATAAAACGGCAGCATCTTGCACCGGAAGTCCTGTTTGAAGTGAAAGTACCGGGATACTAATCCTAAGTGTGAGCACTACATGTTAAACTACTTTACTTTCTAAAGACTGACTTTGGACACCCTATATGCCTGGCACACAGAGTTGTCTTTAAAGGTGCCAATGCGCCCAAATAAGCAAGGAAATAGCAGTGTTATCAGGCCCAAATGGGCTAGTGAATGTTCTACATAACTGCATTGGACTGTGTGCAAATGACATGAAAGGCATTTTGATCTGGCTGTAATGCACAGCGTTTAAACCAAGTGCGATCACAACTGCAGTGAAATTAGTATATTAGTTTATTTATATATATTATATATATATATAAATATACTAATTACTAATATATATATATATATATAATTAATAATATACTAATTTCACTGCACTCCCAGGAGAATCAATTTATTATGCAAATTTTCCCTTATTATATATATATATATGAGGTAGTTATATTTAGGACCTAGTTTCTATAGAAAAAGTGTTTTTTGTTTTGCTGATAACTTTGGCACCATTTGATGAATCTTCACAAAATTTTCCAAGAAAATATGACACTCACATCAGCGTCTATCTGGAGAGATTCAGGGTGATCCATCAAACGTAGGCAAAGAAAAAGGGGGCTCCCAAAACATTTTTTCCCATTTATTTTTCCATGGGGATATCAAACAACGATAGCACAGAAACTACTGAACAGGATTACACTAAATTTGGCAGAAAGCTAGGGTCTGCTCCAGAAAGTAACCATTTTCTGATTCAGTGTAAATCCGTTCAGTAGTTTTAGAGAAATTAAAGAAAATCCAAATTTCTATATATAGAAGGACACAAAGGCTTTGCGACCCCGTCTGATCCTGTGCTGAGATCTGATTGGCTGCCAACACTTCAACAAGGAAGTGTTGGCAGCCATGTTGGAACTCAGCTTCAGATGAGTCCCAGACAAAAGGTTAAAAAAAAAAAGGGTGCCAGGGTACGGACACCCTGACCCCTTAGCTCTGATGGTAGATTCCTAGAGGTACCCCCAGGCAAAAAAGCACTTTAAAAAAAAATCTTTTGCCATGAATTCACAACGAGGTCATGATTTCGCCGCAAAAATGTAAGAGAAAATAAAGCACAGGCTCACATGCTTTTTAATACTTAAACCCTCGGGTAGGCCAGTGCCAGGGCACTGATATTTGTAATGTGGAGGGAGGGGGTGCCTGGTCCCCCCACAGCCACGGGGACCTCCACCGCCCAGGGCTAAAAGTGTTCAGTGCGCAGGGGGTCACCCAACCCCACTCAGCCCCGGGGACCACCACCTCTCCCCAGTGTTTCAATTTAATTCTAGGCGGGGCCACACAGCCCCCTGGAGCCCTGGGGACCACCATCTCCCCTGGCTTCTTTTCGTTGGAGGGGAGCCATGTGCCCGCACTCAGGGATCCACTGATGTCCCTGGGGACAGCCACAACCCTTGGCTGGCTCCTGCTATGTCTCGGGTTGCCCACCCCCAGGACATGCTGTTTGCTTTGGCTTTGATAGCTTATGCCAAGTCAATGCAA
Source organism: Pleurodeles waltl (assembly GCF_031143425.1). Classification (NCBI taxonomy): domain Eukaryota; kingdom Metazoa; phylum Chordata; class Amphibia; order Caudata; family Salamandridae; genus Pleurodeles; species Pleurodeles waltl. The sequence goes on from NC_090443.1 coordinate 882,728,989, forward strand.
GCATCTCTCCCTCGCTAGGAGCAGTGGTTTACTGTGTCTCCTTGCTTATGGAGATGCAGGCAGGGAGACCGAGGAAACTGCTCTCAAAGAGAGGGAGCTGCTGGCTCTCACAGGAGGCAGGGAGCCTGCAGGGATCATGGGGGTCTTCAGGCTCCCCCCACGGTCCCCAGTATTGTGACTGGATGCCCATGGGGGCACCCAGGTCACATGACTGGGACCCAGGGGATGGGGTCCCACAGTCAAAGATTGGCCTGGGTAGGGGGGCCGCATTGCTCCTCCATGAAAAAAAATATAAATAATTGGGCTGCACCCTGGGGGATGGGGTCCCTGGGGCCAAAATCAGCATGGGGAGGGGTATGCACTAAGTTTTAGCCTGCTTGAGCCTGGTTAAGTCGTCGGTCTCTATAAGGCAGATCCCAACAGTTCCAAATGAGACATTACCTACTGGAACCACTTCTGTATAAATACATTGATTAACTCAATCTGCATGATGTGGAGGATGCCACAAGCAGAGTACAGGTAACAGCCATACAAATTACGCCAATAACATGTCTCCTCCCCTTGTCTTATATGGCATAGCCATTCCCTCTTTAAGGTAATAGAAAGTAAGGGCCTGATTTATGAAAAGTTAATGCCGCCTTTGCGTCATTTTTTGACGCAAGGCGGCATAAACTTACAAAACTTACAAACTTACAAAAATAATATGTTATTTTTAAACATGTTGATGTGCACAGCTTTCAACTATACTATTATGTTTGTGTTAGGTGGCATTGCATTTGATCTCTGTACTTGGATCATGACCCCATTTCCAATGTTATAAAACAAAACCTGGCCAAAGAAGGTATAATGTTGCACACAGGCCAGCCAGGGCAGTAGTAAATCACATGTTTGGACTTCTTAAGGCTAGATTTTGCTGCCTATGGAAGAGTGGTGATGCTTTGAAATATTCACCCAAATTGGCCTGCAAAATAGTAGCATCTTCTGCAATGTTCCACATCATTGCAACCACAAAGAGAATCCAGCCTGAATTAGACAGCTCTGAGGGGAATGACCTACCACCACACAACCCAATTCATTATGGTACAAAGGCTGCTGATGGAAAGGATCGCTGAACATACATAACAAACAGCTATTTCTAAGGTAAATGCACTATAAGCACTGTATTATGTATGGCAATAAACTCTCAAAGTCAAAAAAAAGATAAGTATTCTTTCACTGTATATTCACATGCAAGTGGAAGACACAAAATGTAGGATAGTATTATTTTTTAAACAAAATTCTTAATGTAAATGTTTATATACATATATAATATATATATATACATGTATACGCGAACTTGTTCATGGGCTGGTGGGAGGAGCAGATGTCCGTCAGTTTACCTGAATTTGAGAAACATGTAATTTTATGGTGTAGATACATCGACAATGTATTTGTCATTTGGAGAGGTGACATGACTTCAGCGAACAATTTTATATCGAAATTAAATGTGAATAATTGTAATCTGGCTTTCAGTGGGTCAGTCAATAATAGTAGCATTGAATTTTTAGATGTAATGATTACTGTAGAGGCAGAAAGACTCACCACGAAATTGCATAGAAAGAAAACAGCAGGAAATAGTCTTCTTAGTGCACAGAGTGCACATCCGGGTAGTCTTATACGCAGTATCCCGTATGGGGAACTTCTGCGAGCAAAACGGATATGTGGTACTACCCTTGATTTTGAATCTGAGCAGAGAAATATGTGTATAAGGTTTAAAGAACGGGGATATAGCGAACATTTGATTGTGCAGGCAATGGATAAGGTTAGTAAAATTACAAGAGAAAGTTTGCTTTTTGACACTCGTAAGATCAAAGCTAATGAGGAAGAAAGTATTAGATTCATTACAACTTTTTCTAAACAATCAAAGAGTGTCAGATCTATATTAAATAGAAGTTGGCATATTCTGCACACAGATTCTGTATTGACACAATATGTACATGAGACACCTCAGATTACTTTTAGAAAGAGTAGATCCCTGCGAGACAACTTAAGCCACAACATGGTTACTTTGAATACTTGTGATAATGGCAATGAAAATATAGGCTTTGTATGCTGTTTGAATTGTAAGGAATGCAGTAAGAGCGAAAATTCTAATATCCTTAGGCTAGGAGACAGACAGTTTAAAATCAGAGGTCTCTATAATTGTAATACTGATTACTTCATCTATTGCCTTATTTGCCCTTGTGACAAGGTATATATTGGCAGCACTATTCATCGAGCAAAAAAGAGGATTCTCGAACATATGAGAGCCATTAAACACAATGATCAAAAGTACCCGGTGGCGAGGCACTTTCAGACCATGCACAATGGAGATGTCAATAAGTTAAAATTTCTAGTTATTGATCAGGTGAAGAAGGATCCACGCGGAGGGGACAGGGTTGTAAAACTGAGAATTCTTGAGTCATAATACATTATTGACTTTGAGACCCTTGCTCCACAAGGACTAAACCTTAGTGAGGACTTAGCTATACATTTGAGAAAAAATTAAACTTCTATCCGGAGTCTTTCGACTTGCGGATCTTTTTTGATTAATGAATTTCTTTTGATTAATGAATTTTTTTATACTACCAAATGTATATTAGTTAAGAATTGTAAATATTTCTATATTTCTATTTTTGTATTCCTTTGCTTGTATATTTTGGGGTTATTAGTATGTGCAGTGTGGGAACCTGTGTAGTATTGGTATTTATAGGAAGTTTCCAATTTGCAGACTTAGCTTTTTGTCTATTTATCTATTTATTTTGAGATTTCTGAATATATTTAAATATTTATAATTATTTAAATTGAGGTATTACTTATATATAGCTAGGATACCCTACTGATATTAGCTATTCAAATGGGATGTCTATCTAAATAACGGAATAATAAGTAGTTAAGATGGACAAGAGCAAGCCATTGCAGTTGGGTTCTTTACATTTTAGATTTTTTTCAATTAGTCTTATTTTTTTCAATTAGTCTTATTTATATATGAGGCATATTTAAAATGTTTAAGATACTTAAAACAAAATAAATTAAATATTCAAAATATTTGTAATATTTAAAATATTTAAAAAACATTTAGGTTTTATAACACTGTTAATGGGCTTTTTAGAAGTGAATTTAGATTTATATTGGAGTTAAGAGTGGGTGATTAGGGACTTAATGTGAAGATAGTATTTTTATGTAAATTTTATGTAAATTAATTGAAAAATAGCCAGAGGGGATAAGTGGATTTATTTTTTTGTTAATAAAAAGAATTATAACATCTTTAAAAATTATAGAGGGCAAATATATTTAACCTGCATTATTATGAACTATTACTATAGGTTGACAAACTGAAGGTAATATAAAGATAAATACAGTTCCTTATTATAGGTAAAAGTGTTGAATATGTTGTGTTGCCTTTAACATTTTATTACGTTATAAGAAGTAAAAAGATACAGTTCAAAATGGCCGCCACGCTTTCCCTCTTTAGGAGCTTGTTTTTTGTAAATTAGTCCTTTCTTTATGTTGTATAAATTAGATTTATATGTGCTTTGAATGAATTGGAGGAGTACTGTGAGCAAGGCTACTGCCGAAACGCGTCAATAAATGTAATTTTGGTCATGGTGTCCGGTTATCCTTTTCTGGATTATGAAATTGCTACACGCGAGATTTTGGGCTCCTGGAACCCGTGCCGGACCGCTTAAGAATTCGCCTCGTCACTGACCAGGACTGTGTTTGTGTTTGGATATATCTATATATATATATATATTCACTGAAAAAAAGTTACTGGGACATCACAATTAGTTCCTGAATTTACTTGCAAGGTATTTAAAGTAACTATAACTCACAGCCTAAGGTAACTATAACTATAACTTTCGTACCCATGGGGGGCACGCAGCTCCCCTCCCCCCAAAAACTAAATATTTACAATGGGATGGGGTTTTAAAATGGCAGCCTATCTATAATGTCCCTGTGACCTTTGGTGTTTTAAGTGAATTTCCAGTTTTTTTAAAATTCTATTTCCTAACTATATATATATATATATATATATATATATATATATATATATATATAAGAAAAGGCACAGACTCCAAAGTGTGTGATATATGTGAAAGTTTAAATAAAAAGTGGCTTCACCAAAGCATTTCAGCCGTAGCCTTAATCACGGTTAGTGGTCAAAGGTGAAAAAAACATTTTTAAAGTGCTCCAATCATGAATACAAATAATACAAATGAAGGACAAAACAATGTAAATACAAACAGGCACCATCTTTGAATGTAATTACAATGATAATATAAAGTTAGCTTTTCGCCGTATTATAAAACCTACAGCATAGCATGGGGCACACAAAAATGAAAATATATGACGAGAATGTGTAACAGAGCCTTTTGATAGAGGTAAATAAAATAAAACAAAATGTCAACATATTTGTATGATATTAGCTATCAAATTAGGCTGTATATAAAAGAGTGTGCACATGGAAGCTGATAGCTCAACTTGTCATATGTTAAACATAACAGTGGTGTGCTCACATAGAAAAGCACCCATTAAATATAATCAATGAATTATAATACCATATACAGACTCATATTCTCCACCACCACCCCAATAAATAGCATAGATTAAAAAATGTTTTAAAAAAAATATTGCCCCATGCTTACATATTCACTGGCAACAAGTCAAAAAAGAGGCATGTAATCAAGGCACATTGTACAGCCCATGAGGGCACAATACCAGGCAGTAGAGCAATAACAGGAGATATTCAAAATGCATAGAACAGCCCGTACGGATGCAATCTGAAGCAGTATAGCAATACAGAGAATTGCTTAATATAAAAAAATCCAAAAGTCGTAGTTCTGCCCATGTGGTCAGGTAACAGGTCCCAGATGGTTTTCACATGTTTCGAAATATGTTAAAACATGAAATTATTTGAGTTTCTAAGAGAAACATTGAAACTAAATATTATTTTAACTGACCCATATAACAATTTTAACCCAATATAGTTATCAAAAGTCCCACCTGTGCCCTACCCATTCTCGCTGAACTATCTCACAGTGCGATTCTAAGTATGTTTCCTGATGATTGTAGAAAAGATGGTACCTGAGTAAAATATAAAAATGAAAAATATTCAATAAAAACCTCAACCTCCGAAACATCTGATTTGATGCAAGCAAGGAAGAAAAGAAGAGGAAATTGAAAAGAAAAGAAAATAAAAAAGGGTAGAAAAAGGAAAAGGAGAGGGAGGAGGAACATCTACCATATTAGGTATATCAGTGCAAATAGACCGAAAACTCTTCGCTTTAATTCAGGCCTTGGGGGAACAAATGTCAAAATAAAAAAAATACAAATATTCCAGAATATGCAATTTCTGTGCTCTGTCCCCACCCCTGATGTGTCGTCCTACATTATCAGTCAGGTCAAATCTCAGGAGTTTTACATTACCATCATGGGCCTCAGTGAAATGTCTTGCCACTAGAAACTGTTTGTTTTTTATTTTTAATAGCCCTCATATGCTCCCAAACTCTTTTCCTAGCGTTGTGAATGGTACTGCTCACATACAACTTGTCACAGGGGCACATGAAGCATTATATACAATACTCATTGTTACATGTGTATACTTTATTGATGTAGTAATATTTATTTATGGTGGAAGTCCACAGCTTATTGCAGTGCTTACTTTGCATAGAAGCTTTACACTAAAAAGCCTTTTGTAGTTAGCAAGCTGTTATTCATCGTATTCTGGGAGGTAACTAGATTAATACTCAAATTATCTAGTAATGATCCACTTTTGGAAAGGTAATTTGAGGTGTATTATAAACAATCTTAGCTATTGGTCATCCGTTTGAAGTAGATCCCAGTATTTGTTATATATCTTACAGATCTGCATGGCCTGCTGGGAAAATGTTGTAATAAATCTGATTGTCCCCCCATTTTCAGAGGGCAAGATCTGTGGATAAAGTAACTGAGTTATGTCTAGAAAATCCATCCGATCAATAGCCTGTTGAATCGCACAGGGGCTATGTCCCCTCTCACTGAATCTGCTGACCATTGCCTGCTTTCCTGTTCAGAATCAAAATCAGTGCTACAAATTCTTGTATCCCCGAGTTTAACTCCCCATAAGGGATAAAGTATACAAGGTGTTTAGAATGTGCACTAGAGGCAAACAATAAACCATTCCCCACAGTATTTTACGGTGTAACTTTGTGTCATTGTAGATATATATAGATATAATGTATTCACAAACATCTTTTAATGTCTCTTCCTTAACTTACTAGGAGTTGGTAATCAATATTTGCCACTGACTTTACCCTAAAGTGTGCCCTATATTATCACATCAGACATGGGACCTCATTACGAGTTTGTTGGGATGACTGTTAACCCGCCAGCTCCGTGGAGAGGAGACCACCGCAGAGCTAGCGGTCTCCCCCACAGGCCAATTGCAAGGATTCTACTGGGCTGACCATCAGAAATCTCTTCAATCAGAGGTTTCTGCTGGTTAGTCCAGTGGAAACCATAAGGCAGCACAGAAGGTGTACCCAGCACCCTCGGAATACACAAGGTCTGCTGTAACAGACAACGCGCATTCCGAGGGTGCTGGGCAGGGGGTGCTTGGACTGCCCACAACATGCCGCCCTGTAACTGCCAAAACTGGGGCCCCACCATAAAAAGACTGGTGGAACCTGGGCTTGTTATCAGCACAGCGGCGCTGCACTCAGCACCACCCTGGCTGACCACCTCTCTCTGACCACTACCACCCTACCAGGAACCATGTTCTGGGGGGTGGCGGCAGTTCCTTGGTGGTCCAACTGCCAGAGTAGTAGTTTTTCAGACTGCCTGCAGTGCGGTGGTCTGACTGCCACTGACAGGCTGACAGTCTCAAGCCCTCATAATGAGACCCATAGACAAACCACTGCGGGAGGAAGCCTCTGCATGTTCTAGAGCAGGATTTAGCTACATCCTTGGTACAGTGTGCCATTTATTGTTAGATGTGTATGGTGTTTCTGCTGCACAGCACTGAAGCATTAGCAAAGTTCTCAACATTTTATCATAGTTTTGCATTATAAAAATATATTTTTTTCCGTTGTTGAGTCTCCTCATGAATAACCCCATATGATGATTTCATAGATTCATTACAATTAACATTGCTATTAATAAAGGAAGACAGTACTTTATCCATATTTTGGCAATCATATTTATAGCATTCAATAGCTTATTGTATATATCCGGCATTGATTTTTCAGTGTTCACATATTCCTTTATTGAGGGTGTTGCTCCTGCATCAGAGGTGTTTGAGTAGGCCATGGCTTTGATTATATGAATATTCCCCTTTTAAGTCAATGGATGTACAAATATGGACTGTGTCATGTATATAGATATTCATGTTTAAAAGTACTAGTGGTTTGTTTTCTGGGAGCCCCTAATTTTTCATAAACTGCAGTAGGACTTGTAATGTTCATTGGAAGAGGAAGCTCAATGATGGAACAATTCTGATCCTCTACATCTCCTAATTTTCTTCCTCATGGCCCTCGGATAGGTTTGCCTCAATATCTGTAATGAAAGGATGCAAGAATAATATATGTTTAACTGCTAATTAGACTTTCTATGCTCAATATATGTTTTACCCTTTAAAAGTAACACATTTAATGCAACATTAAATATTTGAACAGAACATAGTTTTTAATAATATGTATGCTCAATGTTGTTCTCCAATGTGTAGAGAAGTACCTAATAATGTTGAACACAAAATATATCATTGATTATAATGGACTACAAATCCCATAATGCAGCTCACAAAACAAAATATATTTTTGATTTTTCAGAAATGCAATTACTGATTGTCATGTTACACTTTCAGTAAAAGTAATTAATGTTTTAAAGACAACATAACTCACAGTTTGTACTTTCAGTAACTAACATGAGGGTGACAAAAGAGGCTGAGGTGTGTCAATTGGAGCTCTTCCTCATATAGCCTCTGATGTCAAAGTACTTGCAATTGCCTCATCTAAAGGTGTGGGAAGTGATTGTGTAGATGTGTTCTATCCAGTTCCCACAGCTTTCTTCATCTGATTTGGGTGCTTTTCCTTCGCTTTTGAGATACGGTCACACCACATCTTTCTAATTTCTGCCATTCTGCATTTTTGTATTCTCACTGCATCAATTCACTCTTGCATTCTCCTCCAGTTTCTTTTTTGTGCTTCTGGAACAGTTGAAGAATCTTTTCCAAAAATCCTCTAGATTACCCCATAATTCTTCATAAGCATCTCAATTTCTTCATCTGAATATTTCTGCTTCCTTTTCCTACCTGTCTCCTCATGCTGACCTTTAGGACTAGCCACTCTTGCTGCCTTGCAGCTCCTATAATGTTTAATGCAATTGAACAAACTATTTCTTGATTGTGAAGTCATCACTGTGTGCCTGTGTGACGTCCATAAGTTGGGAATACAAATGAATTGCTTTTTGCAATTTCGTTTCATTTACCCTATAGTTATTCTCCACAATCACAATTTATTATTCAGTAAATTACACCTGCCCTATGTTTTTATATTATTTGCCTCTACCCTTGGTGTATAGTTAGACAATGGATTGCAGACTTAAGGCAAGAGTCTGAATTATAAGGGTAAGATGGTTCTTCACCTGTCTCCTTTTGACTCCAGATGTGACATTGTTGTGGCAAAGCCTAGAGGAGGTGGGATAGTTGCAGACATCACAGTGAGTGTTTCACACTCTTCTCAGAGACCCATCTTTTTTTAACAGTTGAAATGCAACCTTATTCAGTGATAGATAGATAACTAGATGGATAGCTAGATAGGCAACTACCTAGCTAGCTAGCTAGATACTACTTAATGATATATTTAAAATAATGATACAAAGTAGGATTCCCAAATGGGTAGTCATAGTTATTTTAGAGCTTCCGTAAGAACCGTGTTTGTTATTCTGCTAATAACTCTGGCGACATGTGGCAAATCATCATGAAATTTAAAAAAGAAACGTTTATCCACCTGCCGAACAAGCAACATTAAACTATCTATGCCCCTGAGCCCCTGAAGGAACAGGCTCAGAAGTTACCATATTCGACATTGCAGAACCTATTCCTTTAAAGCTGTCTTGTATGAGGCATGGTATTGTTTTTTGATGAAAGACATGATAAAAAGCTTCCTTGTTCTCAACAGTTAGGTTTCTAATAAAAGCTTCTGCACAATATTATCACATTTAACCCTTATACCCTTATTCTTAGTGTACTGAGTCACAGAGGACTTCCTTAATGGTCCAGTTGTCTTCACATTTATGCTCCAAGAAGTGGCAAGGTGATTGTGATATTTACTAATTACTTCAAACCTATTAAAAAACAGAGATAAGTTGAAGTAAGGAAACAAATCAATTGTGCTTACTTTTCAATTCTTTTGAAATGTGTGGATTTAGTTTTTCTCCCTATTGGTAATTTCATTTAAAAAGGTGAGATCATATTTGTATATAAGACTTGAGGTATTGTTATATATTTAAATGTTTCCAGGTTCCTTGTAATATTGTTCTATTCATTCCTGTGTTGTGTTGTAGTTTTAATTTTGTGTTCACATGGTATGTTCTATCCCCCCCTGTTCTACCTCTCTGTTGTGGTAGTCTGGAATGTTATGGGGTTCCATAATGACAGTTGGACTGAGAGGTAGCTATATGCAGGTGTGGATGGAGTTTCCTCTTTTGGAAAAGGATCAGAATAAACATCGTAACAAAACAACTTTAATCTGTTTGGATTATCCTTTCTCGAAATCTTTGGAACATCATACTTCAAGACTGTTTATGGTCTTACCATAAACAAATGTTTAAAATGAGTTATTTAATTATTTCTCTGATCCTTAAAACTACAAACATGTTGCCCACTGAACTCACAGATTGAAATATTAAAATCCTTGGCCCATGTTAAAAAAAATTATGGGAATATTTTTTTTTTTAACTTTCCTAAAAAAGCATCAAAATGGTCAGTCACATGTCCAGAACTATGGTTAAAAATATAATAATAATAATGAATCAATACAATATCAAATGGGCCTAGAAGAGAAAAAAGGGTAACAAAGGGATGTAGAGAGGATCAAAATTCTTTTGTTCAGATCAAAATAGATTTAAATGAAACAAAGTTGGCAAGAACTCGCTTTGCTCTGCCAACTGTTGAGGGGGTAGTGTGCTGAAAAAAGGCATAGAAACCATAAATATGAAGCCCTCCCTGATCCAAGTCTCTTGGCAGCATTGATGACAAAATATAACCAGTCAAGGTTTGAGATTTCAGAATGAGCACCTGCAATGTTTCAGGTGACAAGAGTCAAACCCTAGTCAGATATAGGAAAAAGGGGGTCAGAAAAACATATATTACAGGGATAACAGGGTGAGGAGCTTCGGGCACAATACATATTGGAGTGACTGTTACAGTATGATGTGATCAATTATGGTGAGCATAACAGTCAATTGTTTCTATTCTATTCATCCAGGAGCTCAAATGGTTTGTTGTAGGCACATTAAAACAACTTTGCATTCCCACCTGAACTTCTTGACCTTGTTTGAAGAACAGAGGAGCATTGGCCATTACTGTGATTGATTGGCCTAGATAAAAACTGAAATGAATGAACCTAAATCACATTTGTAATCAAATGAGACAATTGATGTAAAAGATCTCTTACTAACCTTCAAACTTTGAAGCTCACCACAATACACTCCCCTTTTGTATCCTTCTTTTGTGGGCAAATGCTTCTCACCCCTCTGACTAGAATAATGTTATTATGGAGATCATCATAACAACCCAATTTTGATCCTAACCAGTGTAGTACCATACGTTGAAAAATTGGACCATCCTTCGTTAATTCCAGAGAAACCATTGGAACATTTTCCAAGACCATAAAATAAGGAATGTAACATGGTGGTAAATGCAAGTTTCCCCAGTGGAGTTCAAAATGGGGCTGCAGGGAGTCAATCAGATAATAAAGAAATATTTTGAGCTCCTACATGTGATGAACTTCTCTCAGTATTTTCATTAAAGAGCTCTCTCATGGCCATAGATACAGGGGGCAAAATCTCAGAATAGCGAGGTCAACAACAGTTTTCCCTACAATTTGATTTTGACTAGTTTATCTTAGCCAGTTCTTGATCTACAATGCAGTTAAATTGACCTCCAGTTTTTTGACAAAAGGCAGTCATCATTAGTTCTACCTTTTGAACAAAAGTGGCTATACAATTCCAAGACTTGCTTTTGAATATCCTTTAATACTCCATACCCAGCAATCTCAAAATTGGCATAATTCTCAGCCATTCTCACCATACATGGTTGCAGGAGCTTGGACATTTGACCATTTGAAGCCTGGACAGGTTAAAATTGTGATTAGTAAGCCTGATAACTCCCTCTTTTCTTTTCTTTATATGTGAAGGGGGAAGCAGACTTAAGGTGCTTTCCCCTACTACTGTTTGGTTAATCAGAATTGAGCTTTACTAGGAAGGTGAATTAATTGCACAGACCACAATCTCATCTATTGCCACACCTGAAGAGGGGTTTTCCACCTCAATTATTGTACTAACTTCTCAAATTGCAATTAAAATTCTTGGTTCCAACTGGGTGGGGAAGGATTGCCCCTGGACTGCGTCAATGTTTTCTTCAGCATTCTCCAATTTAGAAGTCATTGCATCCTTAACAGAGCTTAAGCAGTTAGTAATGGAGGTTGTTCTTTTCTTCATGTTTGCACTACGCGAGAGAATAAATAGCTTACCTCTTACCTTTAGGTACTATCAGCAGGACAAAAAATCTTCAGGGCCAAGATCGGTGGCCTCACCGTCTCCGCCAGGAACAGACAGGCCCGCTAGTCTTCACCCGGGCATAAACTGAAATAATAAAAGGTGCTTTATGCGTGCATTGGTATTTCCACCTTCTGGCAGCAGATTAACCTGGGGTAAGTAGTCCTGACATCATTTGAGGCCCAAGTAGAGTGGCGTCCCACTCTGCAGGAATCAAAGGTATCTTATGTAAATAGCGGGATCTCCATCTCCTGGCAGCAGAGTCACCTGTGACATGTAGTCCTAGTCACTGCTGATTCCCAGGGAAGCCCAAGTAGAGTGCCCAATTCAAATATTTGCAATTGTCCCACTCCTAAAGGGAATCTCCATCTCTTCGGCATGACCTGGCCTAGTTCACTGCCTTCACATCAGGTTAAGAGCAATAACTATAAAGTAATTTTAGCCTTAGCTTTCTTCAGTAAATATATTTATATATATATATATATATATATATATATATATATATATATATATATATATATATATATATCTAAACTCCAAACAAAATGATAAATAACACACACTCAGGACTTCAAAAAAAGAAAAGAAAAACTTTTAATCACAACACGTTTCGACTGATAGCACAGCCTTGATCACGTGAATTACAGCACCAATCGAACAGCAGTTTAAATATGTTGTATTCAGTTGCATCCAAATAGGACTAAATAGCAAGAAAGAAGCTCAGAACACGGAACAAAATTAATTACTTAACATAAAATCTCTTAATAATCTACCATTGCACAGATGACATTAAAAAGATAATCTTCCTTAATTTATCACTGTATAAAACATCAATATAATATATCATTAAATATATTTCAATTAATTTCTACAATTGATATTTAACAGAGATAAACAAAATAATTATAAATGCTGTCAATTTAATTGCCCTAAAATCTTAAAAGAAGGGTGGGGTGGAGGGAGAGATGTTATTGGTACATAAAAAATAAATACAGTTCAGTATATATATAACCTTCATACACATACATTACCATCTTCTAAATGGTCAATAAATACCAAATATAACAATTCCAACATCTGTACCAGCCCCCTTCCCCATTACACAATTATGAATGTTGACATTATGTCCTACTTCCTCCATGATAACATAAGCCTAAAAAACACAACTGAATAAAAATATTAACTTAAACAACTTCCTGTAAGAAATAATATGAAATAAACTCAGTATATAGTCTAAAAACCATACTTATCTACAACTGCAATAAAAGAAAGAAGAGAGAAAAACAGGCCTATATTTGTTATAGAATATAAAGATGAAAAATTATACATATATAACAGAATGCGCCTTTACATGTCATAGTAAACAACCAATCCATTAATCCTCATAAAGGTGAGTAACCAATTCCTCACCAGAATTCAAACATTTGGGCATCTTAGTTTCTAAATACAAAATATATCTCGATTCCTTTTTACGTAATAATTGGTCTCTATTCCCACCTCTATGATATGGTGGCACATGTTCAATGGCAAAAGATGGCAATAGAGAGCAATCAGAATTGTGTTGTTGGTCAAAATGTCTAGCTACAGGATAATGAGTGTCTTTAGATGTAATATCTCGCATATGTTCCAGGACACGCTTCTTTACACTGTGTTTATTACTCCCCAGATACCATCTTTGACAAGGGCATTCAAGTATATAAATTGTAAATGGAGTACTACAGGTCAAAAATAAAAAAATCTGCAGCATGTTTCCTGGTTTATGAGTGGAATATTCTTTTCCGCATACTACTATTACGGCAAGCCTTACAATGGCCACAGGGAAAAAATCCCTGTAAGTTATGTTCTCTAATTTGAGGAATAGCAGTGATATCATTAGATCTCAAGATATCACGAAGACTCCTTCCTCTCCTATAAGTAATTTTAGGCCTATTTTGAATTGAGTTCCCGATAAAAGGATCACTTCTCAAAATATTCAAATTTTTGGAAATAATTTTGTTACTATGAGGAGTATCATTATGTGTTAGAATCAATCTAATACTGTCACTATCATCATCCTTTTTCTTAGATGTATTATCAAATAATGTATGTATTCTTTTCACTCCTTTCATTTTTTCAATCGCCTGATTGATCACTTAATTGGGATATCCTTGTTGTTTAAACCTCAAAATCATATCTATCTTTTTGCTCCCTTTCAAAAGCCTCATCAGTACTGCAGATTCTCTTAGCCCTCAAGAACTCTCCATATGGGATACTGCATTTTAAATTCTCAAGATGCCCACTTGAAGCATGTAACAAACTATTACCAGCCGTACTTTTACAGAAGAGTTCTGTATTGAATATGTATATATAATATGTTTGTTTGTGTGTGTACATGTCTATGGAGTCTATGGAGGCTTGGGACACCATAGAAAGGTATTGAAGGATGCCAAAGAAAAAGTAGAAACCACAGAAGGGAGGATTATCAGAACTAAGATTGATAACTGACTTTTCAGAGGATACAACTGACATTTATCAAATATTATGCAGGAACTTACATATTCTGAAAGCCAATATAATTCGGGGCTCAGATTTGCTGAGCCATCTGTAGACATGGAACATCACTAAAATACCTATTGGTACACAGTCATTTTCAGAGAACTGAACGGACATCAAGTAAAAAGCTAATAGGGTTTTTCACCTCCACTAAGTGCAAAGTTTGTGAGAATTCCAGTAAGGTCAACATGTTTCAGGTTCTTGGGTCCCCACTAAAATTAAGCATATGATGAATTGTACACTGATTATGTGGTCTATAGTTTATGTCCCTGTAACAAGCAATACATTGGAAACACGGAACATCCAGTGAAGAAACGTGTGTTAGAACACATTCAGGCAATAATAAAGACAGACCCCTGTTAACCAGTTGCAAGACATTTTCAGGCCCATCACAACAGCGAAAAGCAAAGATTGAGATATTATTGTCTGGATCGAGTCCTGATGGGAGAAAGAGGAGGAGCTAGAAAATTAAATCTGAGGAGACTTGAGTCCATGCATATAATAGTCCTCCAAACAAAAATACTTGATGATGAGGAGCTTGCATCACACCTGGGGCTACGTTACACGGGTAATAATGAATGATCTATAGACTATAGGCTTGGATAACACAAACATACAAAAAAAGTCATAGGAGCATATATGTAGCAATAAGACATGATCATTTCTGGTACTAATCGCCCACAATGATGAACAACAGAGTGTTCACTTTCCTTTGTCCGCATTAGAAAATGATACGCATTATGATGGCTTGATCGTTATAAACAATGGTTTTTAATAATGAGAAGTGAACACATGTTCACCCTATGAGATTATCTCACTGTGCAAAACTATGGCATTAGTCCAATCAGGCTTTGATTGTAGTACATAAACATGGATTCTCTGGGGCACAGTTAAGAGATTTACTAGTATAAGAAATAGGAACATGACAATGTGTGTTTTCTACTCATCATGATTAGCATGAGGGTGTTGAAATCTTGCACGTTTACTTACAAATAAAGTTAATTATAGTTGAAATATCGACAACATGAATTTGAATTATTGTTTCTTAAAGATTATGGCCCTCATTACAACCCTGGCGGTAAATCCCGCTTACCGCCTTGCAGAAGACCGCCAACATACCGCTGTGGCCGTGGAAATCCGCTACAGGTATCATGACCCACAGCACGGAATCCGCCACAGTACAGACACCCACACAAGTCCGCCACACCTAAGGTCAGTGATAAACTGGCGATGCCAAAACCAACACCATCACGCCAACAAGAATACGCCCACACTATCACGACCCACGAATCAACGCAGCGGTCTTTCAACCGCAGTAAACCATTGGCGGTACACACCGCCACGCTCAAAATACACACACACTAACAAAACACAACCACATTGGACAATTCAAAATACACACACCTGATACACATACACACACCACTCCCACACACCCAGTCCAATATAAAACACACACCCACATTACCCACAAACCCTTACTACCAGAAATTTGAAAGCAGGCCAGAGAGAGACACTACCAAAAACAACACCAGCATCCACAGACACACAACACCATCACCTACACAACATCCATGCACCTCAAACAACACACACCAACACATCCCCTCACACATCACAACAGACACCACCTCACACATCACCCGCACCACATCATGGCACCTCAAAGACACCCCAGGATCTCTGAGAAGGACCTCAGGGTCATGGTGGAGGAAATCCTCCGGGTAGAGCCACAGCTATTCGGATCACAGGTGCAGTAGACATCCATTGCAAGGAAGATGGAGCTATGGCAAAGAATTGTCGACAGGGTAAATGCAGTGGAACAGCATCCAAGAACACGGGATGACATCAGGAAGAGGTGGAACGACCTACGGGGGATGGTGCGTTCCGTCGTATCCAGACACCAGATTGCTGTACAGAGGACTGGCGGTGGACCCCACCTCCTCCCCCACAACTAACAACATGGGAGGAGCAAGTCTTGGCAATACTGCTTCGTGAGGGCCTCGCAGGAGTAGCAGGAGGACTGGACTCTGGTAAGGCAAATCTTTACTTCCTTTTCCCTCCCACCCCACCTGCATGCCATCACATACTCACGTCCTTACCCTCACACCCATCACCCCAACAACCCACAGATACCCCACCAACACAACCCATGCATCCCAAAACCAAGGCCTGCATGTAACATCAATACATGGACACCCATCACCCAAGCATGTCCAGTACAGAGACTCACTCATGCCCCAAAATCACCAATCACACAAGGACCAAACCAATAATGCAAGCACTGGAGTAGAGGGTCACTCACCCATTGCACACGATGGCACACACAGATACAATAACTATGCATTTACACCCCAACAGGACCCCTACCCAACGTCACCGGACAGGAGGTGACAGACATATCCAGTCCCCCCACAGAAGAGGCCCACAGTGATGACAGCAACTCTGCACGCCTGGATCAAGATGACCAGCCCGGCCCTTCTGGGACCTCGGACAGTCGGTTCCCCTGCCACTGTCACAAGCCACCACAGAGCCTCCCCCTCAGGAAACACCAGCACAGCACCCACCCACCGGGCCCATCCCTCTGTCCCCAGGACATGTCAATCAGCAGTGTGTCCACCACTACAGGGAACCCAGGCAACCCCACTAACACAGGACAATCAGGGACCTGGAGGCAGTGGCAGTGGGCACACGGTTCAGGGGACAGAGGCACAAGATAACAGGGAAACTGTGAGGAATGCTGTGCAACGGGGGGACAGGCCCAGGGAACCGACACTCCACAAGGCACTCTCCAACATCATGCAAGCTTACCATCATTCCCAGGAGACCATGGCAACGGTACTGGCCAAGTTTCAGGAGACCCAACAGCTGCAGGAGGAACACTACCTGGGGATCAGGGAGGACTTGAAGTCCATTAACACCATCCTGGTCACCATTGCAGGGGTGCTGGCAGACCTTCTCAACACCAGGAGGGACACAGTGGCACAACAAGGGGCCCCTGACACTAGCCTGGACGATGAACAGCCCTCCACCTCCGCCGGCGCTAGTGGACAGGAGGCACTGCCACAGGAAAAACAGGACACCAGCACCCCACCCCCTGCTGATGGAGAACCACCCCGCAAACGGTCCCTGAGATCCAGGGACAAGACAGAGAACATTGCCAAGACCCCCGCCAGGAAATGAGACCCACCCTTCTGTCCCACTATGTCACCCTGTCCATCCTTAAACTGCCATTGCTCCACTTCCTATGCCCCTTTGGACAATGCACCTGTGAAACAAATAGACTGTACTCTGCCATGGACATTCCTCCACCATCACCCCAGCCCATTTTACAACCAATGTAACACAGCTGTAGGCCAGGAGTTAACCGAACAGAGGGCACAAAGTGGGACCCAGATCTGTGAAATGGAAAGTCAAAGTGACAACTCAAGGTCCATACACTGAGTAAAATTGACAGATTTATGCTAGCTCAAACAACAGTATGAGATGTGGGAGGCAGTTACATCTTCTTACCTGTGTCTCACTGGAAGTATTGCTCTTCTTCTGCCTCCTCTTCTTCACTGTCCACAGGCTCCACAGCTGCCAGAAGACCACCATCTGGCCCATCCTCCTGCAGAAAAGGCACCTGCCGTCGCAAAGCCAGGTTGTGCAGCATACAGCAGGCCACGGTTATCTGGCACACCTTCTTCGGTGAGTAGTATAGGAAGCCACCTGTCAGATGGAGGCACCGGAATCTGGCCTTCAGGAGGCCGAAGGTGCATTCGATCACCCTCCTAGTTCGCCCATGTGCCTCATTGTAGCGTTCCTCTGCCCTTGTCCTGGGATTCCTCACAGGGGGTCAGTAGCCATGTCAGGTTGGGTAACCAGAGTCACCTGCAAATGTCGAAGGATATCTGTTAGACACATACTAACCCTTAGGGAGAGCCCCATACCCAGACACCTATGTCAACTGTATTGGGACCTTGACCTCATCTATTAGCCACACACGGTGCCTCTGGAGTTGCCCCATCACATAAGGGATGCTGCTATTCCTCAAAATGTAAGCGTCATGCACAGAGCCAGGATAATGGCATTGACATGGGAGATGTATTGGTCAGCCAAACACACCATCTGCACATTCATCGAATGGTAGCTCTTCCGGTTTCTATACTCCTGTTCACTCCTACGGGGGGTACAAATGCCACATGTGTCCCATCAATGGCACCAATGATGGGGATATATCCCAGGGCAGAGAAGTCACCTTTCACTGTGGGCAAATCCTCCACCTGAGGGAAACGATGTAGCTGCGCATGTGTTTCAGCAGTGCAGATAACACTCTGGACAACACGTTAGAGAACATTGGCTGGGACATCCCTGATGCCATGGCTACTGTTGTTTGAAAAGACCCACTGGCCGGGAAATGAAGTACAGACAGAACCTGCACTAGAGGGGGATTCCTGTGGGATGGCGGATAGCTGAAATCAGGTCTGGCTCCAACTGGGCACACAATCAAGCCTGTATGTGACTAGGATGTGTCTCTCTTCCATTCTCGACAGGTCCACCAGGGGTCTGTACACCGGGGGATGCCGCCATCTCATCACCTGCCCCAGCAGACGTGCCCTATGGAGGAGAACAGCGAGCAGATAGTCATTCAACACTGAGGTATCACAAATTGTTATTTTCAGAAATGTTATTAATCCGCAATGTGCCGGTATCTGTCTATATTCCCGGACCAGATAGGTGTGACGCAGTTAACATTCATCCCATGTGGCCTCCTGAAATAGCGGCTGCCTGACATGTAAGGTGGGACAAGGGGATATGAGGTAACTGCGCTGGCGTTGTACACAGTCGCGGTGGGCGGTCGAAGACCGCGGCGCAATGCTGCATTGGTTAACATTGGGCCCTATGGGTCCCAGGTGCCAATGACGATGTCTGCCGGAGGTGACGGTATGCACCGCCGCAGACGTGACCACCATTTTCTGTCTGTTCACTCACTTGATACCTCACCTTCAACAGGAGATGACCTACACTGCAAGTGCTGCTGTGGCCTGTGTCTGGAAGCGACAATGGCTACAGTGTCTGGGGAAAGGGCCCCTGCCTTCACTTCAGAGGAGTTGGAGAAGCTAGTGGATGGGGTCCTCCCCCAGTACACGCAACTGTACGGTCCTCCAGACAAACAGGTGAGTACACTGTTAGCATGCTGCATGGGCAATGCCTGTTTTGAGTGGTGTGGATGGAAGATACATGGGGAAGCTGAGGCCTGCATGTGCGGATGGGGAGTGTATGTGCGTCAGGGCATGGGTGGGAACTGGTGGGCAATGAGCATGACGGTCCGGGCGGGTAACTAATTTCCTTTCTCCCCGTTCCATTGCTCTAGGTCATCGCCCACCAGAAGAAGGGTATTTGGCGTGCCATCACCAAGGACGCCCAGACCCTGGGGGTCTACCACAGACGGAGCACCCACTGCTGTAAAAGATGGGAGGACCTGTGCCGCTGGAGCAAGAAGACGGCTGAAGCCCAGCTGGGGATGGCCTCCCAACATGGGAGGGGTGCCCGTCGCACCATGCCCCCCCTGATGTTCCGGATCCTGGCGGTGGCCTATCTGGAGTTGGATGGGAGCTTGAGGGCATCACAGCAGCCTCAAGGGGGTGAGTACACTCTCATTCAGCTGACTCTGCGCGCATTATGAGGTGTCTGGGTGGGGGAGGTGGGCAGTGGGTTCCCCTAGGCCAGGGCGAACTTGGTAGGCAAGGTCTCTTGTGAGGCAGGCTATGTGGCACCCCAGCACCACCAGTGGTAAGAGCCATCTACACCTAGTCAGGCTCCTGTGACTTCCAGGTGTGCAGCAATTGGTCTTAGGCCTCGTACCCCATGGTCAGCTGAAATTTCTAGGAACTGTCAGTGCATGGCATAGTGCAGAGGGCTGCTCCATGTGTGTTGTGTCCACCAACTGTAGTGGTGTTTCATGCACTGAACATGTCTTTCTTCTGTCTTCCCCCCTTCTTGTGGTCTCCCTGTTCTTGTGTGCAACAGCATCATCAGGCAGAGGAGCATTTGCACCGGAGCAGGAGGGAGCTCCAACCCACTTGGCCCTGGAGGGTGAAGCAACGGAGTCTGAAGCCACCAGTAGGATGGAGGGCGAGGAGAGCTCCACGGCAGGGACAGGAGCAGACAGCAGTGACAGCGACTCCTCCTCTGATGGGAGTGCTGTTGCGGTGGCGGACACCACTGTGCCCACCGCATCAACAGGTACAGCCGCCACCCCCCCCACCAGGACCGGCCTCCCAGCAGCCCCTAAGCGTGTGTCCCGTGCCCGCTCACCCAGGAGGGTGGGAATCTCCTTTGCCCCAGGCACCTCAGGCCGTGCCCCAGTCAGCCCTGCTGCCCTCAGTGAGGAGGCTATTGACCTCCTGAGATCCCTCACTGTTGGGCAATCTACCATTCTGAATGCCATCCAGGGTGTAGAGAGACATTTGCAACAAACAAATGCATACCTGAAGGGCATTCATTCTGGCCAGGCAGCCCAACAGAGAGCATTTCAGGCTCTGGCCTCAGCACTGATGGCAGCCATTGTCCCTGTGTCCAGCCTCCCCCCTCCAACTTCCTCCACCCAGACCCAATACCCTGTACCTCAGCCTATCCCAAGCACACCATCAGACCAGCATGCACACACATCAACACACAAGAGTGGACATGGCAAACATAAGCACCACACATCTCACAGGCACTCACACAAGCACCATCCCCATGGAGACACAGCAACATCCACTGCCTCCACTGTGTCCCCCTCCTCCACATCCTCCTCCTCCCTCCCTGTCTCATCTCCACTCACACCTGCATGCACTACATCGTCAGCCACTATCTCCATCACCAGCATGCCCATCTCCACACACCGCTCAGGTGCACTCACCACCCCACTACCATTCACACATCCCCAGAGTCCTCTCCCAGTGTGTCAGTGAGCCCTCCTCCCAAAGTACACAAACGCAGGCACACACCCACCCAACAGCCACCCACCTCACAACCATGCACCTTCACCCAAATCTAGCAGACGTACACCTCCTACAACCACTACCTCTACCTCCACTCCCCAACCCCCTCCATCTTCCCATGCCAGTGTGTCTAAAAAACATTTCCTGGCAAGCTTTGACCTCTTCCCTTCACCTCCCCCCCGTCCTTCCCCTAGTGCCAGGCTTTCCAGGTCCCAGCCCAGCACCTCAGCCACCAAATCCTCAGGCACAGTGGTGCCAGCAACTGCGGGGTCATCGAGTGCGCCACCCATCAGGGCTGCCAGTGTGCCACCTAGCAAGGGCAAGGACATTCCGCCACCTGCCAAGGTGAAAAAGGTGCCCACATCCTGGATGGAGAAGCCGAAACTACCAGCCACCAAGGGCTCAGCAAAAACAAAAGGGGATAGTGGCAAGACAACTGCAGCACCATCAAAGGTGGGGAAGGGCCAAAAGCAGAAGAGCAGGTCAGGAGAGGGCATGGTGGCACCGACTGAGGGACCAGTGTCACACCTTCTGTCCATGACCACGCCAACCTGAGCACCGCTAGCTGCCCCGCCACCACAACCGCCACCTACACCACCACCTGCACCACCACCGGCACGTCTACAGCCTCAGTGACAGTCCCCAGCCTCTTCCCCAGTGGGCAGCCGTCCGAGGCTGCAGGAGACATCCTGCTTTGTCGCTCAGCAGGTGCTGACCCATGCACCGCTGGCAGCCTCGCCGCCACAGACACCACCGCAAGCACCGCCGCCACAGACACCGCCGCAAGCACCGTCACCGGCCCGCGGTGTCCTCAGACACTGGCACCACCGCTGACATGGCTACCATCCCAATTGGTCAGTCGTCTGAGGCTGGAGGTGAGTTCGTGGACCCTGGGCAGCTTCCATAAGGCATGACTTCCATCACTGTTTGCACCTGCAGCTGGAATGCGAAGCCGCAGCAGTGTGGGGTGTGTCGCTGCCTCCATGGCGTATCATGCTACCTGAACCTCCCCAATCTTGTGGCAGGCACACCCAGGTGAGGGAATTGTACCAGCCACACTGAACGTGTAGCACTCTGGGCACCACGCCCCCTCCAGAACCAGTGGAGAGATACATCCACTACCTCAGTCCTTGGCAGGATGAAGCACTCTGGGCACCAGGCCCCCTCCAGAACCAGTGGAGTATTACATCTACTACCTCAGTCCTTGGCAGGAGGAAGAACTCTGGGCCCCAGGCCCCCGCCAGAACCAGTGGAGTTTCACATCCACTACCTCAGTCCTTGGCAGGATGAAGCACTCTGGGCACCAGGCGCCCTACAGAACCACTTGAGAGACTGTGGCTTTGCACTCCCCAGGAGAAAGCAATGGGCAAACCACCCACTGGAGAGACTTGAGAGACTGTGGCTTTGCACTCCCTTGGAGAAAGCAGTGGGCAAACCACCCACTGGAGAGATTTGAGAGACTGTGTCTTTGCACTCCCCAGGAGAAAGCAGTGGGCAAACCAACCCACTGGAGAGACTTGAGAGACTGTGGCTTTGCACTCCCCAGGATACAGCAATGGGCATGGAGCCCCCTCGTACAGCAGTGGCGTCGTGCGTTCATCTGGCTGAGGTGCCCCCCTCTCCTCCCCCTGAGGGGCCTGTGTATTTTCGATCTGATGCCCCAGCAGTGTTCTCTCCGTTTCAAGTCAGGTATCATGTGTGGGCTTTGCCCATGCATTTTGGGCCCAGTGGTCCACGGACAATGATTGGTACACTATCCAGACTTGTGTAGTTGGTGTACATATTTGTATATACTGAATTTTTACTTTTGTCTACTGGATTTTTAATGATTACAATCGTTACAATCATTTCCTTTTGTCCTTGCGTTCCTCCAGGGAATAGGGGGGTGTTTATGTAATGTTGCTGCATGTATTTGTGTGTATGGTGTTGTATGTGAGGTTGAGGGTGGGGGTGTTGCGTGCTGTGTGTGTGTGTCACTCTCTGTCCTCCCCCCTACCCTGTGTTGTAGGTGCAGTACTCACCATAGTCGCTGCCGCCGCTGTTCGTACTCCTGGTAGAAGAGGAAATAAACCAACATGGGTAACACCAGTTCGGGCTCCATGGCGTCCTGATTCCTCGTTAGGTGTCGAGAGGTGAGTGGTTTCCCTTCTGTGTACTGTTTCCGCCGTGCTTTTGATAGCGCTGGTTCCGCCACAGAAAAGGTGGCAGATAGGCATCTTGAAATACGGTGGGTGGGACTTTGTCTTCCGCCTGTCTGTTGGCGGTTACCGCCGCAGTGTTTGTTTCTACCGATGTGGCGGTCGGAGTGTTAAAGTGGCTGTCTATGTTGGCAGTTTCCACCACGGTCGTAATCCCAGTTTTTTTTCCGCCGGCCTCTTTGCGGTATTACCGCCGATTTAACACCGACCGCCAGAGTTGTAATGAGGGCCTATGTTTGGCTATATTTATGATTTTTTAAAACGGATCTCGTAATGAACTATACTTAAAGAACTGATTGGTGGATTGCCCATGCAGAGTTGGAATGTAATGACTATATGTATTTGTTGCCAACGAAGAAGAGCAATCATGTGCTCACATTTTTAAATGCTTCAATAGAAGAATTACAAATAATAGCAATACGGGTTGATCGCCAAAATAGGGAATGAAGACAATGTGCGAGCACAGATTCCATTCTTGCATGGTTAAGTGATTGATCAGTGTGAGAGGGGTAGCACCATGCAAATACTTCTTCCCCACTCAGAATGATAAGAAGGTGGGTGCCCAAACTTTTGAATATGCCGAGCAATGACCTCAAGCAACTGTCTAAAAGTTAGTGTAATTCATATTGAATACTGAATATTGCTTTCATGGAGATTATGTTTGAATAAATGTATACATGTCCCAGTTTCATTATGAGTTATTTGAAAAAATCGATCAGAACAATAAGGTCATTAGTGTTAAGATGGTCTCAAAAAGACTGCTGACAAGAGAATATAGTCCATTATTGATGCTAGAGAAAACAGTTGGTCAATGAATTCTTGCTTTATAAAGAAGTGTGCAAGCTGAACAGGGCAGCATTAAAAAAGGTGTTTAGCTGAATTATGTCTATTTCTATAAGTTCTCAAAATAAAGAACTTGGATTAACAGTCATCAAGTGCCGGTCATTCTCCTTCAAGAGGTGTCTACAAATATTTTGTGAGCCTCAACCTCAAGAGACCGGGTACTGACAGTGGAGTGTGGGTGACGGCATTCGCTGAATTGAGACAAGGATATATATATATAAATATATATAATCCTCAATAGATGGAATAATAGCCATCCAACGGCTGCGCCAATCCCGCAAATTAGATCCAGACCATCGGAGAAACGTCGCACTCAACAAGGCCGTGTTGAATTCGTCAATTTTTTTATTTTTTATTAAATATTAAGGTTTTTACAGAGTCCTGGAAAGAAATGTCAATGCGTTTCAGCAGAACGCCTTCAACTGGACAAATCTGGCCAACAAGCCGACACCGTATATATACAGATTGAACTCCATCCTTTGTTTCCATGACATTCTATTGTGAACTACTACGGCAGCCATCTTAACACATGCAAAAGCTTAGAGTTTAAGCTTGACTATCAATATGGGGATATCTTCCAACAATTTACACACCGCTATGCGATATATTTCACATAATACTCAGGAATACATACTACATAACATTAATTAAATGTAAATATATTTCTGCATATACATCTGTGTGTGTGTGTGTGTGTGTATATATATATATATATAAATATATATATATATATCTATATCTATATATATATGTAAAATTAAAAAAACAGAGGTTAAAATGATGTTATAGTTAGGCTCACATTTTAAATGTATGAAACCCTAAAGTTACCTCAAGTAAATTTAATTTGTGCCCTAAGGTAACAATAACTTCCGGTATAGTTAGGACCATTTGTTCTATGGATGAAGTGTTTTTTATTTTGCCAATAACTTTGGTGCTGCTTGACAAACCTTCAAAACTTATACTTTGGGTGGTTCAGTCGCTGTGTTTAATTTTTGTCAGGGATCCACAGATCTGCCCAAAATTTATTAAAAAAACAAGCACAGGATCCAGTGAAGCCCCTAGGTTTGGCCAGGTCCCCGAGCATGTAAAGCCCCGGGAACTTTTACCACCCCGGGTCTGTAATGAAATGTAAGGCGGGAGCCAACTGGTCTCCGCGCACCCCCGGAGACCGCCACCTCCTAAGGGCTTTAATGAAATACAGTGCAGTGGGTCTGCCCAGACCCCTTTCTAAAGCCCCAGGGACCTCCACCTCCAAGGGCTTAAATCAAATAGTGTGGTAGCCGGACAACCATCCACAGCCCTGGGGACCACCACCACCCCAGGGATTAAATTAACTAGAGTGTGAGAGGGCTGCACAGTACTCCCCTGCAGCCATGAGGATCACCACTTCCCCAGGGCTTAAATCAAATAGTATGCGGGGGTGCCGTGCTCCATCCCAGCCCAGGGGACCACCACTTCCCATGGGCTGTATTACTTCATAGGTCCCCCAAGGTTGGCTTCTGTCAGTCCCAGAGTGCCCGGGAGGAATTATAGTTAAACTTACAAAACCATAGAAATTCACATGTTATAGTTAGAGATATCTCGAGTAATTACACCTCATGCCGTAAGGAAACTATAACTCACACCCTTGCCATGCACTGCTAATTACCCCACAAATTACTGAACTCATGACATCTTTGATAACATCATTGTTAATATCAATGTAATATTTGCAGTTAAATATTTGTCAAAAAAACTGTGCATGCCAGGGGCACGAGTTATAGTTAATTGAGATGACCCTAACTATAACAGGTGAATATCTATGGTTTTGTACAAGTAAATTCAGAGCCTAACTATAGCATCCCTGTAACATTTGTTTTTCTCAGTGAATTTCTAAGGATTTTTTATTCTATTTCCTAACTATACCATCTCTCTAACCCCATCTTTTTCTGTCAATTTTTATGTTTTTTTAAATTCTGTTTCATAACTATTCCTCACAGCCAGCGTGTCCAATGCTACCTCAGGCCATTGTCTTGGTGGCTCGTGCAACAGGCGTGGAAGAACCCGTGTTATCTAAAAAAAAAAAACTCAGCGTTCAAAATGGATAGAACACCCCACATGCCCAAATACGTATTGCAGGTGATTTATTTGCTGCAGCCCATTGCCCCTTTTTTTCACTTATTGTAAGGTAATTTATTTGCACCAGTCCTCTGCCCAACATGTTTCAGGGCCCCCCTCTCCTTGCTCACGGGATACAAGATTTTTCACAGCAGCATAACATTCACAATTTAACAAAGTGCAATTTAGTGAAAACAAAAGATAGTTGACTATTCCAAGGTGTGCTAAGGATACAGAATACACGGCTGCCATATTGAAATGATTGTTTTAATCATTTTGTATATGAGTACATTTCTATTTTGATATTCCCCAATATTTAATCAAAGTAACAAAAACATCAACTGTAATAAATTGTATAACTCTTCAAAATAAAATATAGATACATATTCATCATACTATTTTGTGCTGTTTAAACTGTCCTGTTTATCCCTTATTTTGCATGCCCAATATTCTTCTGGTTACACTTTTCTTTAGACAGCAGAATGAAATAAGATATACATTTTGAACAGTATACATTTTGTGAAGGGTGGAGCATCAGGTTTTCTGTTCCGTACAAGGACATATATATATATAAACATGTGTCTGTTTATAAACATTAATCAGCCTTTGACAAAAGAATTATGATCCCCAACAACCGTGCTTACCTGGAGGTCTTCCTTCTAAATTTCTCAGTACTGCCCCAGTGGGTTCACTTCCTTCCGTGAATACATCTAGTATAGCTAAATGCATTATCAATGTCTTTCCAAAAATTTCTTTTGCAAGGGGTCATATTAGTCCTTATACTCCACATATTGAGCCCATGTAGGCATTAGTACCTCCTGCCCTGTACACTGTACTCCACATTTATTGAACTATATCAAATCATAAGCGAAAAAAATAAATACAAACATTTGGAAAAATCTAAGTCTTAATCTCACAGTAGTTGTGATCTCAGTCTTTTTTTGCATACACTTATAGGTAAAAAGAATTATATTAAAACCAAATAAAAGTGAAGTGCTGCCACTTCATATTTCAAAGCACCTGTCATCATTGATGTGTATTCAAACTTCCTCTCACTATTATCTCAGTTTCTAATCATCGTTCAGGGCTTTATCCACTTTTTTCTTTTATTCCTCTCTACCTCCCACTAAACAGTACTGTAATCATCCCAGATGTAACCCCAACTCATCATTTGAATTAAGCCCTATCGGGGACATTGTGTTGATCTGAACAATGTATCTTGATTCAAGCAATTTTTGACTTGCCTATAACTCTGGCACCATTTGACGAATCTTCACAAAATAATCCAAAGAAAGTGTCCTACGATGTCTTATTGTGCCTGGTACGTTTGAGAGTGATTTGTTCAGCAGAGGGCTGAAAAAAGGGGGGGGCATAAAAAAGTATGTTTCCCATGTTAATTTGCATTGGGACTTTGAACATGACTTCAACCTGACCCGCTAGATGGAAGTACACCAAATTTGGCAGAAAGCTAGCTTTTGTCCAGAAAGCATGCTGGTGTAAATCTGTTCAGTAGTTTTAGAGATATTAAAGGAAAAAGAAATACATATATCTAGGGATGTGAAATCTTTGCGTATCCCAGAGATCTTGTGCTGAAATCTGAGTAGCTGCCAACACTTCAACTAGGAAGTGTTAGCTGCCATTTTGGGACTCAGCTTTAGCCAAGTCCCAAAAGAAAACCTTAAAAAAAAGAAAAGGGGACAGGGTAGTAATAACTTCTCCCGCCAGCTTTGGTTCTGGGGTCCTCCTGGGACCCTGACAGGGCAAAAAAGCATTTTTTAAAGAGATTTTCTGCAAACATTTGTGGAAGATCTGCAAATTTGCCAAAAATTAAAAAGAAGCAGCATAGGCTCCTGTGCTTGTTTAAAATGTAGCCCCGGGTTGGCCAGTTCCCAGGGGCATGAGGCTATATGAAATATGAAGGAAGGGGGCTCATAGGCCCACCACTTCTAGGGCTCATTTGAGCCCAAGGACCCCCACCTCCCTGGGGCTTTATAGTTATAGAGGAGGGGGACCTCGCAGATCCTCCTCATTTGGGCTCATAGAAGCCCCAGGGACCATCACCACAGTGGGCTTTATAAAAATTGTGGAGGAGCAGTGTGGAACCCCATCTGAGGAGCTTCTGCATGCTCTCGGGACCACCACGCCCCTGGGGCAAAAAGTGAAAAAATTTATTTGGGGCTGCGTGGGACCCCAGGCCCCAGGGACCACCACCTCCCTGGACCAAAAACTTAATTAAAATCAGCCCCCTCCCGGCCCATATACAGGCCAGGGATCACCACCTCCTAGGGGCCAGCCCATCCAAAAAAAGGAGGGGGGCGTGTGGCCTTCCTCCTGGTGCCATTAATTGGTCTGAGGACTGCCTTCCCTGAAGTCTGGCTCCTGCTATCTCCCAAGGTGCCCACCTTGGGGATATTTTTGCTTTTGCTTGGTGGAAGCTGTGACAGCTCACACCAAGCAAAAGCAAACACTAACTCCACTCCAAGTAAGAAGGAGAGTGAACACTGCTCCCACATGCTGGGAGCAGGGTTTTCATCTGTTTTCACGCCTGCTGTCATGCAGGCAGGGAAATAGATGAAAGATTGCTCCCTCTCACAGGCAGCTACATATTTAGCAGCTTCTTGCATGCAGGAACAATGCCTGCTCCTACAGGAGGTGGGAAGGTGGCCGGGAGGCTCCCCACTGCATCTCTAGCAAACAAATAGGCACTTACTACTATAAAGTAACAATCATCCTCATGTCTTGGGCATGGCCGGGGCAAAGCAAGTTTGTTTTACCTGAAGTTACCTGATGAAGACGCTCAGGGAGCAATCACATTGGAAAAGTTACAGACACACAAGCTCACTGGAGACATTATCTTGCGTCCTTTCTGCAGTTGTAGTGTAAGAGAGGCATTATACATTTACCCATAGATGTAGCACTTAATAACCAGCCAGTAGAAAGCAATCCAGCTGGGTAGACATTTTGAACAAAACTGTGGCCTCTTCTTGGATAAATACGCAGGGCATGATTCATTCTGGAACACTACTCATTTCACAGAAATTAAACCTCAATGGGAAGCACTTACAGATCTAAACAAAACAGGTGCCTAAGTTGAAGCTCCAAATTTGTAAAGTACTAATAATCCTAACTTCTTGCGCATGGCTAAGGCAAAGCAAGTGTGTTTTCTCTGCATTTCCACCTTGAAAAGCTATCTGTAATCCTTGGGGGAGGTGTTTGCATCCTTGCTCTTTCAAGCACAATATCTCTTATAGTAACTGTGACTGTCGGATTTTTTGTTGTCATCTGCTGCTGAGACCAGAGATTGTGTTATCTCTTTTAAAAACTAGTAAATAAAATGGGCTAGAGGCCCTGCCCATTTTGACCAGGCCCATATACACTAGTGGTATGCAACAACTTCCTGCCCTTTTCCCAGGATGATGGACAGCTTACTAAAATGGTCCCCCAAGGTTGATTCCCACCAGTTTTGGAGTCGTGTTCTTGATGCACAGGAATATGATTGCATCTCTACCAAACAAAGAAGCACTTCATGCGTGGCATGCAGTTGGGTGTTATAGGGGGAAGGCCACCTCTGTGGTAAATCCTCACCACACACAGCTGAAGGCTATGTGTGGTGTGGGGTCGGGTGGTTATAGGGGTAAGCTGCAGTCCCTGTGACCAAACCCAGCTGCGCATGGCCGAAGCACCTTCATGGCACAAGGTGTGGTGGGTATAGTAAGTTGGGCCCAGCGGCCAACCTCCGAAGGCTGTGTGAAGCCGTGGTAGGACTAGCGTAAAGTAATTAAAATATTAAAACTCCTTAACAGTAAAAAAAACATCAAAACTCACTTTAAAAACCAGGAGTTACAAGGACATTACAGTTAGGCTCACATTTCAAATATATAAAATCATTGAAATTCAGCACTTATAGTTGGAGTTATTTACAAGTAATTATAACTCGTGCCCTAAGGTAACTTAACTCGCACCCTTGCCATGTACTGCTAATTACCCCAAATACTACATTACTCATGACATCCACCTTAGGGCACAAGCTATAGTTAGTTGAATAACTCTAACTATAACCCCCCTGTAACCTTTGGTTTCTTAAGTAAATTGATCTACATCTATAGATAGATAGTCAGATAGATAGATAGATAGATAGATAGATAGATAGATAGATAGATAGATAGATAGATAGATAGATAGATAGATAGATAGATAGATGTATGTTCTCTGAAAAAAACAGTCATAGGGACTAGGTAACTAGGGAAGTTTTCTCATCAATAAATTTACAGCAATGTTGCATGAGTGATGTAATTCATGGGGAAATTAGCTGTGCAGTGTGAGGATCCAAGTTATAGTTACCTTAGGGCAAGAGTAATAGTTTTTTGAGATACGTATAACTATAACTGTTGAATTTCTAAGGCTTTGTGTCTGTAAAATGTGAACTTAACTATAACATCCCTGTAACCTTTGTTTTTTTAGTTATTTCTGAGGCTTTTTTAAACTCTATTTCCTAACTATAACTTCCCTATAACCATTGGGGTTTTTTCAGTGAATTTATAGGGCTTTTTTTAACATTAAGTAAGATGCCCATCACAATTCATGGAGGGGGTTAGATGCAGAGCCTGGCATGCCTTGTTCTACCACCACCCAAGCTTGATGTTCCTGCCCCCTAATCTTTGTCATCCATTGTTTAAGTCCATGCCTTTGCTCCCTCATTACAGCCCTGTGTGGCGATTGTTCTGCCACTTCCCTTCCTGACTGCAGTGAACAGTTAGCTTTCTGTCCCTTCTAGCTCCTCCCTACCCTCTGTTTTCCAGGTCCATGCACCAACCACCCTCCCTCCAGCACTACATGGTCCGATGTGCTTCCACTGCCCTCCATTTAGCTTGATGTCCCTGCCTACTCCTCCTGCCCTCCGTTGCCCAATGATATGCCCTTCATTGCCCTCCTGCTTAGCTTCTGTGCTTAACTTTCTGCCCCTACTATCCTTCCCCTGCCCTCTGATGCCTGTGTGCATGCCCCTGCTTCTTCCTTTTCGTCCACCATGTTCCATGGACATCCCACTGCACCTCTCATCTACTCTGAGTGTTCTGTTGAGTTGCCACTGACTCTCTCACTTACCTAACATGGTCAGATAGATACCCCCAGTCTCTGCCACCTCCACCCTGCCTGCGTTCTATGCCCCTATGCCCTCTCTCCAGTCCTCCATGGTCCTTTTTTCTGACACTCCCTTCGACCCTCCATGATCTTTTGTGTTACAACTGCTTCTCCTGCTTGCCCTGAGTAGTCTGTTCTGTAGCCCCTTCCGCTGCCCTCTCTTGTCTGTGTCTAGCCCCTATCCTTTCCTTCTGTCCTTCATGGTCCTATGTGTATGCCCCTACTACCTCCCTCTTGCCCACCATAGCTATTGTGCTGCCACTAACCCTCCTACTTGCCTTGCATGGTCTTCCGTGCTGCCACAGCCCCTCACACCTACTCAGTGTGGTCAACTTGTTGCCCCTGACCCCCTCCCACTTTCCCTCCATTGTCTCTGTGTATACCATTATAGTTTCACTGTAGCCCTTCATGATGTGTTGTGCTTCCAGTACCCATTTTGCCTACCCTCCATGGTCAGTTTGTTGTTCCTGTCATATCCCCTTGCACCCTACTCTCTGTTTTCCATGTGCCAGCCCCTATCCCCTCCCTCCTGCCTTGTCGGATCTGTTGTCGTGCCCCTGACCCCTCCCTCCTGCCCTTCATGGTTTTTTATGCTGCAGCTGTCCCTCCAGTCCATCCGGTATGGTCAGCTTGCTGACCTTGCCTCTTTCCCCTCTGCTCTCTGTTGTGTATGTGCATGGCCCTGTCCCCTCCCTATTGCTTTCCATGGTCCTTTATGCTGCACTGCAATCCCGCTTGCCCTCTGTGGTACATTGTGCTGCTACAACACCTGAAGCCTGCCCTGTAATGTCAGATTGGTGCACCTGCTCATCTACCTCCTGTCATCTGTTATCCAAGTCTATGTCCCTATCCCATTCCTCCTGCCCTCTGTGATTCAATAAACCATACTTGCCAGCATTTTGAACTTGGTAAGAGGGAGATTTTTTTTAAAAACCCGGGGAATTGATTTTTCCTATTGACTTACATTGAACAAGAGGAGATTTTAGGCAGGAAACAGATAAAATAAAGCCTCTTTGGGCTTAAAAACATCAGGAGTCTCCTGCCTGAATTGTGTCAGTTGGCATGTATGGTTGTACTGCCACTGCCTCTTCCTTCTGCCCTCAATGGTTGGTTATATTTCCACAGCCTCTCTTGCCTGTCTTACATGGTTGGTTTATTGCCTCTCCTCCCCTTTCTCCTGCATTCTATGGTCTGCTGTGCTGCCCAATGTGGTCAAATTGTTCCTCCGCACCCTGCTCCCTGCCCTCAATTATCAAAGTCCATGCCACCGACATCAGCCTCCCCACAGTTTACTAATGAACAACTAGATTGCCATCATTCTATATTACAAAGGTGTGGCATGCCAACATCAACTTGAAGTAATCAAAACTGTAATACCTAAAGTATTTCCTCTAGAAATTATAAAAATGAGAGGGTCTCATAGAAATTATGGTGAGTGCTCTAAAAAACTAAATTGAGGACATATTGCCTGCAATATCAAATAGAGACAAAGCACTTTAAAATTATTTGCTATCTTTATTTTGTTATCCAGTTGATCACTTGATTATATACTTAGGGGTTGATCACTTGATTATACACTTAAGG
The DNA here is from genome assembly GCF_031143425.1 of Pleurodeles waltl. Lineage (NCBI taxonomy): Eukaryota > Metazoa > Chordata > Amphibia > Caudata > Salamandridae > Pleurodeles > Pleurodeles waltl. The sequence continues at coordinate 882,762,125 of NC_090443.1, forward strand.
GAGAGGATGTGGCTTTACGGCCAGAACTGCAGACTTTGCAACTTTGGAACAATGTTTGAGTTTCGGCATCAGCTCAATATCCTGTGATTATGGGCAAATTACTTAATGTCCCCATGCCTAAAACCAAAATGAATGTATCCTTGTCTAACTTTAATGTAATCAAGAGCCTACAATGCCCACTCGGGGAAACGAGCTATTAATCTATTAATAATAATAAGCAGCATAGTAAAAACAATATAGAAAACATATCATTTATTAATCTACAAACAATTAAATCACATACAAAACTACAAACCTCTATCCCAACCTTAAAATTCTGTAGGACAGAATAAAGTGCTCGGAAATAAAGTGCACGTGATCATAGAAGAAAGGACAGAAAAGGTCCATCAAATAGAAACATAAATTCACAGACAAGAAGCCTGTTGTTTCAACTTTCTCCTCATTGAATCATTAGAACAGGAAATAATAAATCCTCATTAAGGTCCAAGAAAAAACTACATCCAGGCTCAAAATACTATCGTCGACGTTTCGACCCATCCATTTCTCGGGCTAAATCCGGGCTCACATACGGGTCTTCATCAAGACTAAAGCGATAGGGGTCTATTAAAACAAATTAATAGTCAATCTTAGTCCACTCTTATAAACAATTTCATAATAAATGAATATTTAATATTATGCTGCTACACCACCATTAAAAACAATACTTACACTGATCCCAAATTCCATTAACCAAATCTTCTTCCCTAAAACACCACTCGTCACATCTAAAAACATACAAACCACTTTAGTGACCAAACCACTAACCTAAACAATATTCCTAAATCAACACCACATAGTCCATATGCTTACCAAAGGTTCCTAAAATTGTACTCCTTATATTTTCTTTAAAGCTGTTTACTCCACAATAGCACCTTCAAAATAAACATAATTATATCATAAGAACCTCACCCAACAAAAGCCAACTATATCCTATACAACACACATACTCATTAACATCACTATTCCACATTTATTAAACACAATGATTCCCTCTAACATCCTTATCTGCACACAGCACAAACCCTACTTACAAAGTCAGATCCCCAAGCACCTACCTTGAAATATTTACGTAGAGGTATCTAAACCATAGCGGCCTCAGTCCACATCTAACCGTCAGTAAAGAAAATCGTTGGCAATTTCAGGCGCTTAAATATCCTCGTCTGTTTCTTTAAGCAGACGCAGGTGTGAACACTGTAAATACGGTGTTCCACTCTGGTCTGCCTTTTTTAAAAGATTCATCACGCCCTCTTCGGCAACGGAAATAGATTCTCTCTTTCTCTAAACGGAACAGAACAAAGTGGTCCGCCTAATTGGAAACACTCCTTACGTCCTCCACGACACCCAGAAACACGATGTTCCATTCTGGTCCGCCTTCCTTTAAAAAACTTCATTAAACCCTTCTTCCGGCAACACATGGGCTCTCTCCTTATCACCACGGAAATGGACAAAACATATTCCTCGCGTCCGCTCCGGCATTAACAAGGGAATAATCAACTTCATTATACAGTACACCACGGAAATGGACAAATTCACTCATTCCATTCTGGTACAAACACGGAGACTTATTCACAGACTCTCCTTGGCCATAAAAGCTCACTTTTAGGCCACAACCAAATAAATCAAACAAAACAATAACAATATTACTCAGTGCCTCGTCCTCTCCTAATATAAAGGAGGCTATTGCGTTCTAAGCACCCTCTTCAATCTATATAAGCAAACCTTCAACTTCTGCCTCAAAGGTTAGGTTGTAGTTAAAGAATAAAAAAGTTATATTAATTAAAAGGTGGTGCGTAATTGATAAATTTAAGGCATAACTATGACTTTAGAATTTGTAATGTTTGTGTATTTTGAGTTTGGTTTGTATAGCACGAATATCTGCAGTTTTCCTAAATATAATATAGATTTGTTTTTTCCTTAAATTTCAATTGTAACTTTAAAAAAAAATAAAAATGTGTTTCAAATCAGAGTTTACTGTCATTGAGTTGAATGTTATTGGAGTGTGGTACAATAGAGTGGAGGAGAGTTTCGTACAGTGTATTGTCCAGAGTGTAGTGTTGTAGAACTGAGTAGACTGGAGTGAAGTGGAGTGGAGTATGGTACAGTGGACTAGTATACAATGGAATAACATACAGTTGAGTAATGTAAAGTGGAGCGGCACAAAAAGAAGTGCTGTAGAGTTAAGTAGGGTACAGTGGAGTTGGGCATAATGTAGTCGTGTAGAGTGAAGTCAAGCGGAGTAGGGTGGAGTGTTGTAGAGTACCATCTAGTAGAGTAGAGCTAAGTAGAGTGGACTGTTGTAGTGTACAGTGGAATAAATTGTTATATAGTGCAATCAAGTGTTTTATAGTACAGTGGTGTTGAGTGCACAAGAGTGGAAAGGCACTGTTGTAGAGTCGAGGAAAGTGTTATAATTTAGAGTGTCGTCTTGTACAGTATGGTGGAGTGGTGTGTCATAGAAGGTTGGTAAATGCTGTAGTGTGGACTGTACCATGCACTGTATTCTGACAAATAATCTCAATTGAGATGTCACAAGTGTTGTTCTGAAAGCTATGATTTCACATAGTACAAGTGATGTCATATGCACAAGTATAACTAGTGCATTGACAAGGCACACGTTGTAGTTAATGTAGTGTGGATCCGAGGAGGTGCATGACTTACAGTAATTTGAGGGTGGTGTGTGAAGTTAAAATATAAGGTATAAATAACACAGTGTACATAGGTGGATGACTTATAGTAATGTGAAGGTGATGTATAATTTCCAAGTTTAAATACACACATATATATATATGCATATATATTTTTTATACATAAACATTGCATAATGTACTGAATATTTCAATTGCTACTATATATTTCAACCATAAGACTGCTTCTTGATACTACTACAAGTCATTTATTCAAGCCTATTGATCAAGTAGGTCTTGTCTTTCTAACGTGTAAACATTACCAGTAAGAAAGAAGTGGAACCAAAATAATCTTCTTTATTGCCACAGAACTAGATAAAGTAGTCTTTCAACATTAAAATATGCTATTGTTACGATGTCAACCTGTACACCGTGCCATATGTTACTTAATATTTATAGTTTAATAAGTTAAATAACTCTAGAAAGTGCTTCTTAGCCTAAATATAATAAAATCCCAATCTATAGCAATGCCTTCTTACCAATCTAGCTTAAACTAGGGCATGCCAAAAAATAAACATTACATTAAAAAATGCAAATCTCATGTCCCACTTTAATATAATAAACATTAGAATGCAGTCATACATGTAACAGTAAACTTGAGTTTTTAACTTTTGCATGTAGGAAACAATTACTGTATGAAAAACAATCTCACTTAACGTGTGCTCAAATTTTACCTTGAAGCCTGAGCGAGATGTGTGCATGAAGTTATGCAGTTAAGCAGCTTTCCTTTGAAATAAGCCTTCAATAATAAAGTTTCACAATGGATTTCCATAACTCAATCATATGAATACATTTAAACTCGAAGCTCAGTAATGATCAGGATAATGATGTTAATTCTGCATGAATATACTTTCATACACAGAAAAATAAACTCCCCGGTTGGGAATTCCTTTCCTAGGCCTCATATATGCCCAGAGTGAACTCTTCACTGCACTTTTTCAATTAGCTTTCATTGCCAGTTTTCAAAAGCCACATTTGCAGTGTAAAAGCTCAGCTTCTCCAATATCTTTTTTATCAAAACATGCATTTGAAGGGCCTGTTTATGACCTTGACAGATGGGCCACTCTGTCACAAATGTGACGGATTTCCCATCGGCAGTATTACAAGTTCCATTATATCCTATGGAACTTGTAAAATGGCAGGGGGGATATCCAAATCTTTAATTCACTTCAAGGTAAACACCTGTGTCAGATGGAATTCATGTTTACAAGATTTGTAAAAAAAAAAAAAAAAAAAATTACCAGATTCCATTACTGTATGCATTACTCATCATCCAGATTGTTTTATCAGTAAATCTCTAATTTGTGAAAAAGTTGATGATTAGCAAAGTCAAGAGTTCGGTGTTCAACAATTGCAATTTCACTTGACATGCATCTAAAAATAGAATCCCGCCTTTTGCTCTTAATGTTCTCTTATTTGTGTGTCCTTGATAATATCATTTTGCCATTTCTTTTAACTCCACCTTAAAACTTCACTTGGTTGATAGTAATATCTAGAGCTGAAATATACAAATTAACACCCTTTCTCATCTTGACAAAGTCATGAACCTCACTACCTGTCTCTTTTGCATAAGTCATGATCTTCACTACGTGTGTCTTTTGCACGTGTGATGTTCCAGACTCCTTTCACCAACACCAGATAAAATGGCTATATGCAAATCTTTTGCTAAAATAGATAATCCTTGCCCTGTCTTTAAACTTTTTCATGGAACATGCAACCAGGTCCTCGCTGATAATTACACTTCAGCATCCCAACCAACACTTCCTGGTCATTCGCAAACCTCCCATTTCCAATCTTTTCAGCTAGTAAGCCCTTACTTTGGAACTCCCTCTCCTATGAACTTCACACTTCTTCCTCCATGCACTCATTCATCCTACGGGGTACTTCCAGCTAAACATTCTGGAACTCAACCACCTGTTAGATATGTGCATGACAATACACTTAGATACCATCCTTAATTCACTGTCAAAGAGATGGAAAGTTTCAGCCACCTGCTTTGACATTTACACAGCCGCAATCACACAAATGCATGTGTGTAAACTTAATGCAAATATTGTATGTTACAATATACCACTGCATAGGTGGCATCCTCAGGCATAGTATGTGCTGTAGCTGTGCGACCATTGTCACCAGTGGATTAACAGGTAAGGGCATGGTAAGTACGAGTGCTGATTACTTGACATCAATAAGACAACACAGTGCTAGTGCTGAGCTTTAATTCAATAGATCATTTTACTGAGCATACAGTAGTTATGATTTGCCAGGACTGAAATATTCGGACATTGACTACACTACACTTTACATATCGACCCACTCTACATAGAGTAGGGGGCACATTTATGAACAGATTTGCATTGCTTTTGCACCATGCAGTGTGGTACATATGTGATGCAAACATTAAATGCAATTTATGAAGCCACACAAGGCCACTTTGCATGGCCCTGAGTGGTCCTTAAACATGGAGTAAGATAATACAGTACAAATTGCTTCAAAGCCTTACTCTTTCATGGGAAGGTATTCCATGGACACTGGGTGGGTTTTGACACATGGCCAGATTTACCAGAACTGGTAAACTTGGGAATGTGCCATAATTCAGCACCTTAATAGGAAAGGGGTAACGAGGAGAACTGTCTTTCTTTCTACTTGCTACTTCCTCTTTCTATGTGTGCTTCATTCTGCAGCACACATCGATAGATGAATATGCCTCAGGAGATTGGTTTTGTGTAGGAAGGTGCCCCTTCTTTCACAAAGACAATCCTGCATGTAATGCAGGCACCCTTGCACCATCATGCAAGGGATCTTGCATTGATGCTAAGCTGCCAAAAGGGTTCCAGTGCAGGAGAAAAGGCAGGAATGTGCTGTATAGGCTTAAATAATGCACATTCTTGCCCTTTCCCTGTCACACAGTGCAATGCAGTAAGGTGACTTGCTGCGCTGCACTGCTCGACAAAGGGCCTAATTTAGATCTTGGTGATAACAGTCCAGTCGTCCATTTTCCATCAGATTTCCCATCTGCCTCCTTGGCGGGCTGCCATTCAATTTAGATATTGGCGGTTCCTTAGATAAAAGACTGGTGATGAACCTCCGTCACTGCCAGGAATCTTCACCCGCGTCGACGGCACCATAGGCAAAAGCTGCTGGTGGCAGGACTCCAGTCAGTTTTACCACCGAGTCAATCATGATGTGGCTTCCTGCTGACGCAACTGTGGCAGCTGAAACTCCACACCTGAGTTGGCAGATTGGGATGGATAAAAGCAGAAAACTTACTTTTTTCAGAATTTTCTCATTTCCTGCTGCCGTGAACCCAGTCTTACACGTCCTGCTTTGCTGCTGCTCCTGGATCAAAATGGAAATCAACCCTGTCACCACCGGAACAGAAGTTAAGCCACTGTATTACTTGTCATCCTCAGAATTGTCGCTGTACATTCACACTGGGCTGGTGCATGTTTAAAAATATTAGTAAGTAATTGTACAATGATGTGCAATGGATATGTGTGTAATGCCGTCATTTAATACAAATAAAAATCACACCTCAATATATTAGTAACACCCACCAATCTGGTACTAACTGCCTTCATGGAAATGGGCACCCACACAAAAAGTCACATCAATCCCAGATTGAAATGTGGCCATACAGATATGTGCAATAATTTACCCAAAACTACCATAACCTTTACCTAAACAGGACACCTATTTTAAACAACATAAACCCAATATAAAGTAGCAAATGTACCACACAATGGTATGTGAGTGTACACAGAGTGTACAACCAATATTAGCTTTAAACTCCAAACATGTCAGAGATGTATGAAGGGCACACGTTTCCTTGGTATATGTAATTTCTGTCAAACATTAGATGTGTTTTAACTCTAAAGTATCATTTATCCTTTGTAATGCCTATGTGTTTATTAGCAACACATCAAGTTAAAATAAACCCCAGGCAAAATAAGAGAAACATTTAAAATTTTGGTGTAAGTGTCCAGCAACATGATGAATGTTTGCACCAAAAATAACATGTGCATCACAATGTACAACACTAATGTATGCATCATAAAACATACCTCAAAATAAAAAAATGTGTGCTTGTCACTGTCAGAAATGAGGGGAAGTGCATGGCACACACATAAGCAGAACTTACATTATCAGCAAACAATTAGTAACAATTACCAAACTAATGCCATGACAAAGATATTGGAAGGGAAATAAAATGTTTTATAAAAAATTGAGATACTTCTCTCAAACATTTTTTACAAATACTTTGTCACAAAGACTTCACATTTGTAAATAGTCCCAATCCTGGGTTGAGTGCCCAGATTTTGCCTCCAATTACAACCTTCTCAGGAAGGGACTTCTATTAGGCAGAGAACAGGCACCTCAATTACCTTTCTTGGGGGAAGGTCTTTGAGTTTGGGAGGAGTGGGATGAGTTTTGGGAGGGGTAGTTTTGAATTTGAGATCAGTGGGTTTGGATTTGGGGGATGGGTTGAAGCGTGGAAGGGGTGGGTTTATGTTGGAGATGAGTTGGGATGTGGAAAAGGTCAGGGCTAGGGCAAATAGAAGGTCTTCCATGGGAAAATTGGTAGGGTGGTTGGCAGGAAGTTCAGGTTTGGAGGTAGAGGGAGTGGCAGTGGGTGATGTGCTTGTATCTGTTGATGCTGAAGCTGCCTGTGGGTCTGGTGTATGTAGGGTAAGTTTTGGTTTGTATTTCTTTCTGGGTATCTGTGGCTCGGGTGAGTGTGGGTGCTTGTGTAAAGTGTGTGTAATGTTTTGTATAGGTGTGTGTGTGTGTATGGGTGTGCTGTGGAGGTACTGTGTGTGGTTGTGGTGCCTGCAGATGTGCTGGCGCATGTGTGTGTGGTGGTGGTTGTGGATGTTTGTGTGGTGGTGAGAGCGGTGTCTGCGGGTGTGGTGGTTATGCATATGTATGTGCTAGTGGGTGTGGAGTCTGAGGGTGTGGTGGTGGTGGGTTTGAATGTTTGTGTGGTGGTGAGTGTGGTGTCTGTGGATGTGGTGATGATGGCTGTGAATGTGGGTGTGGTGGTGGGTGTGATGTCTGTGGATATGCATGTGATGGTGGTGGTGAAGGTTGTGGTGTCTGCATGTTTGTGTGTGTGTGTGTGTGTGTGTCTGGGTACGTGCAAAGGAGTGTGCATGCTTTGGATAGGTCTGGGAAGAGGGATTTTAGATGGGGAAGGTTGGGAGCTGGAGCACGAGGTTGGGATGGGTTGGAGGCTGCGGTCATTGGATAGACCTCTTTTAGGCCAAACATGGCATTGTGACTGTCATCCAGGTAAGCTAGCATTTGTCTCATTGGCCACTAAGCCCCTGCATGGCATTCAGTAGTGCAGTTTGGACTACAGAGATAGTCTGAAAGAGGTCAATAGCCTCCTCACTGAGCTTAACCTGGGAGACCGAGGCGAGGGGGAAGTGCCTAGAGGGAAGGTGACACCACCCCTTTTAGGTGGGAAGGGACAACCAACTGGTGGGGGAGCAAGACGGAGGGTGGAGGTGGGAACATGGGTGCCAGATAACAATAGAGGTGTCACCACTGGGGACTGGTCTTCTGTTCAGGCCTCCAAAGATGATGATGTATCACTGGTGGTCGCTGTGCCAGTCCCCTCACCCTCCGTGGCACTCGGGTCCTCGGTTTCAGTGGTATCTGCACCACAGTGCCCTGATTCTTCCCGGCTGACGTGGCCAATGTCACCTTCCCCCTACCAAGTGCAGATGATGCTGAATACACAGAGACAACAGTGTATCTGTGTAAATAGAACAGAACATAAACTTTTCTCACAAAATGTTTGCCAACTCTACATATTGAACCTGCTTCTAGGCTTCCAATTGTGGCTTCTTTATCATCAGTATCTCATGCATGTAGTGAAGGATTCCACAATCCCTTTGCTCACATTCTAGAAATTACCCATGGTAGCGCCTATATTATGTATACCCTTGTCTCTTCTCCACTTGTATTTCTCTGTTTGGACTGTTTCACACCTCTGATTGCTAGGGCTTTGTTGTTTAGAATACTGAACTTATGTTCCCAAAATTCACAGTAACCAGAAATACATTTGTACAGTGTGTTTACAAGGTCAAATGAGCGACATCATGTACATTCACCAAAGGTTACATAGGTATCAGTGTGTGCCCACAAATACTACAACATTGTACCAAAATGTCTGTGAATTGAAAGACTGTTTCCTTTGTCTGACCATTTCACAATGGTAGCACTTACTTCTGGAAACTGAAATATATTTCATTTGTACCACATGTCAAGTGGAATCTGTACTAGAGAAGCTTAGCAATGTATTACGCACTAGTACATACCTGTGCTGTTGAAGATACTTACTAAAATTATTTTGTGGTGGATTGACATTTTGCTTTGGCATCAGGAGTAACAACATAGGCCTTGATACATTGTTCACCTACTTCAGTACAGAGCAAAGCATATTTACCTTTCCAAAAGAGTAATGCTTTGGTCCTGATATTGACTTTACAAGATAGGATACACCTACAATCTGTAATGTGACATTCCATCTTCAAAGAGCCGTTTAAGTATCATATTTCACACCATCATTTAGTTCTCGTGTGGGCATAACTAAGGACACTCAAATGTTGTTTGGGGTACTCGTAACTCTGCCACCAATGTGGACACATTCCTGTCTATTTTAATCAATACCGTTTGGATTAAAAAATCATGTTGGGTGACACAGACTGGCTTACATGCCCAATTGTGAAGGACTAAGGCTTCATGCCAGTCATACCTTTGATGCTGCTGTTGGCCGTCAACTACCCATCAAGCTCTGGGTAGGCCACCACAATGGTGTTGGCCATTAAGGGGGGACAGGGGCAGCACAAGCACCTGCCTCATTTGGAGGACTGGCTGAGCTGGACTTCAACTGACTTTCTTGTTCAACATTGAAGGTCTGCCTTTCTCTTCCTGCAATGCAGAGGGCACTGCTTGTGGACCCCGTGGGTCCCCACCTTCCTGGCGATGGCCTTCCATATGCTGCGCTTTGATGTACATTGATCGCTATGGATGAGAAAAAAATAACAACAAAAGGGGGTTTGAGTGATTTTATTTGTCTGTAGTGGTGTGACACTATGTTGTTGCATTTCTCACATGCATTCCCAAAACAGGTACAATTTTTTTTAAGACATTTAAAAGTTCCTAGGGAATACAAATTTGCAGTGATGTGTTGAGTGCCCTCAACACTTTATATCTCCTCATATTACTAATCCAGGCCACAAACATTATCTAGGTCAGAGCTAGGAAACCTTTCCTGTAATGAGAGCCACTCCTGATTAGTTCAAATCATTGTGAGCTACTAACGGGACATACTTGTATGGATGATTGAGAGCCTGTGGCATTTAGACTTGCAGCACAAGAAATAATTTTCCCCATATGTGGCATCATGACATGTTTGAAACAAACAGATACTCCTATTAAAAATATGGGATGTAATTTCACTTGACAGAACAGCATCAGATAATTCTATAACTTGAAAGATTGTTCTTGCACTTTACATTTCACTCAATTCAACATGGGCTGTGTGTTTTCAATTATACTATTGTTACAGTGTCTACTGGCCACTGGAAGTAAGGGGCCTGCAGTTTGTCTAGTCTAATCTGTAATTGTGAGTAACATGGCCTGAAAACCGAGCTTATTCTTTCAGGAACTTTTTATTTCAAATAACATTCTGTACCCAACAAAATTATTCAGTTTGCTGCACTCCAATAATGACACTTCACTTGTTAACAATAAGGGGCAAATTAGCATGTGTGTAAAAGAGGAAAAAGTTACTTTGAGAAACATGTCTGAAGCAAGTATTGACCCAGTTAGCAGACAAAAAGTGAATCCAGACCAGCACAGGGATGAATCTTCTTTCATGAAGTTTATTCCTGGTTAAGGTTACAGGAAGCAGAAACTCCATCCACACCAACAGAAGGCTGCTCTCCTCCAACTGCCAAATGGAACACAACCAGTGTTCCAGGCAATAGCAAAGAGAGCCAAAGTGGGGGGAAATGGAGCATACCATAATAACACAAGTACAGATAACAAGTTACAATAGTAGAGAAATGGAACTAATAACAAATGCACACTATACACTAAAACCATAAAAAAGGATAACAATATTACAATGTCCCACTCAAACATGTACTTGTTCCTCTGGGTTCCTATGCAGCTGGCTGTACAGAGACAGTACCTCCTTGGTGAGGAGCGCCAATTCCTCAGGTGAGATGGTAAAGACCGTGTCACCTGTTTTGTCTGGCATCCTGGCTCCCAGAGGTCAGTAACAGCAGTGAAAGTCAAGGAGGTGTTGTTGGCTGCATTGTTGAGAGGCAAGTGAGCTTTTTTCCAGACACCGTATACTATTAGTTGGCATACACGCTCTGCGACAGAGAGGGACACAGCCATTGGATTTCATGAATAACCATCACACACATTAGCCTATGACTGTGTCCCTCGTAGAGTATTACACCTATCACTCCGTCAACTCCTGCAGACAGCCGTAGGATGGCCAATGTCCTGATGTCATGGTCAGGTAGAATTCTAGGCTTTGATGCAGCGTATTTTTAGAAACTTTGTGCAACAGGCTTTGATGCAGCGTATTTTTAGAATCTTTGTGCAACAGTACCACTCAAAATGGTGGCTAGTTTGTTTTAAAAAATATGACACATTAGAAAGTGAACCAGTACTGTATTTAACATTGATAGTGTGGCTGTGTATGTGATATTTCCATTGACGGTAATTGAAAAAAAAATACAAATGTGCAAATAATACATTTCAAATGTATTATTTACCCATTATTTGTAAAAAATGTCTGATATGTAAAAACATCTGATTTGAAGATGGAAAAATGTTTTAAAATTTTGTGTAGATAAATTACACAATAAGATCACTAATCTAACCAAGACATAAGATGTGTGTTGATTGTAAAAGTATTATGTGACAATTTTAAATAATAGTTTGTTTTCCTTACATGCACACATATGAACCCAGGGATGGGTAGAAGAAAACATCCTCAAGTCTTCAGACCAATTCCAGACCTTGCCACTGTAGAGGAAAGGGACCAAATAAAGACATTTTGATTAAATAGGCAAACTATACAGGATTTATGTCTGCCTGTCTCACCATAGGAATACAATAGTAATAACACCAATAGTGAAACTCATGGCAGTACTTAATTTTGTGATCACTGGGTCTTTTCAAAACACTGTGGCAGTATGGGGAGGCATGTCACAGCCAGATTTTAGTGGTGTGCTACAAAAAATCCTTGTTTCAATGATGAGCCACATCAACAGCTTCATCCACTTTCCAAGAGCTCAGGATTGGGCCAATGTGAAGGGAGAATTTTATGATTTGGGTGGTCTACTGCATATGGTTGCAATTGATGGCACCCATATTTCCTTGGGGCCACCACACACAAGGAAATCGGAAGAACTTTCATTCCATCAATGTGCAAGTTGTCTGCTTACCGAATTTGTAAGTGCGTGCCTGCTTTCCAGGTTCAACACATGATTTCTTTGTACTTCAGAACAATACCCCTGCAAATGTTACAACTTGGACCCAAGTGGGACTGGCTTGTTGGTAAGTGCATATGTCTTTAGGATCATTTGTTCTAATTCTACTTTAGGAATGTACAGTGGCTTGATATGATTTTAATTTATCAATTTATTGTTTCCATGTAGGAGGCTCAACTTATCCTAACTGACCATGGTTGTTGGCACCACTGAGGAATCCAAAAATGCCAGGGGATGTTTGCTTCAATGTGCCGCATCGAAGAACACAGAGGTCAGTGGAGCAAGCTTTTGGGCTCCTGAAGGCCAGATTTTGTTGTCTGGACAAGACCGGTGGAACACTCCTCTACTCACTGATAAGGTGTGCCAAATCATGGTTGCCGGCTGCATGCTGCACAGCATTGCCCTGCAATAAAACATCCCAATCATCACAGAGGATGGAGGCTGTGAAGGTCCACCTAGTGAGGATGTTGAAATGCCCAATTAAGATGACAGTGGTGAAGAGGACGACATTCACCCACATCAAGATGTGATTGACTACTTCATGTGTACCATTACATATTGTAACATCCAATATCAGAACAACTTGTGACATACTGAACATATAAGTCTGTGATGGTAATTTAGCAGGAATGGTCAGATCAGGAAAGGCCAAGGCAAAGATGTTTGCAGTTGAAAGTTTCCGTTCATTGACTACTGTATTTATTGACATAGGTGAACTTTATGCATGCTAGGTATCTGTGTCCTCCTAACTTATCATTTGAGTCAAATTTCTTATGTGAAATCATTAATTTTCCCTTGGTATTCTGTTTTAGGATTCTTCACCATGCCATTTTCATTTGGACATGTTAAAGTTTGTGACATTTGCAGTGATATGTTGCTGTTGGAAAGTGCAAATGTAACATGGGTCCATCCCGGGATAGGCACCCACTTTGGATGGACAGATCTGGTATACAGACAACTTGCATTGTGATTGAATGGAAATTCTTGAGATTGTATCAGACCTGTTTTCTGTTGGATGTTGCCACCAAGGCAATATGTGCTCCTTAACTTGCTCTAACCACATGTCTATGTCAAGCCATACATACTGGTCTCCCTTCACATTGGCTAAATCTTCAGTTTGGGGTCAGTAATTTTTTGATGTGTCTCCTAATAGTTGAAAGTACTTTTTGTAGCACACCACTGCATGATGGGTGTGACATTGTACCAGATACTGCCAAAGCATCCCGAAATTGTCATGGGGCCTCTTTTTTTATTATTGCCATGATGTAGACTATTGGTGTTATTGATGTAGCATTCCTATTGTGAGAGCAGGATGTCTGGCTCCAGCTGAGATCATGAATCAATAATAATTTGCCTAATTAATTTGGTTTTCTGAAATATTCCCTGGTATTAAGGTTCTGGAGCGTCAACTTCTAAAAGGCACAAACTGTTTTGGTTCAGCATGGTTTATGAAAAGCATTATTGATTTTGTCACAGACTTGTTATCTACAAATGTATTACACCAATACATTGTGATTTCATTGTGTCTTTTTCCATCCCTTTTTAAAATGGGAAACACATAACCAAATTGGTATCTGTTATTTGTTTTTGAATCTTATTGTTTGACAAGTTCATAAAATGATGGTGTACGGAAGACATGGAAAAGGAATGAACACAATAGAAACTGTACCAGTCTTTGACTTTTTTCTGGTTCGCTTATTTTGAACGAAAAATGAGTGCAATAGCTTTGAATCGAGAATGAAAAAGAACAAAAATAAAAAACTGGAGTCCACCATGGTGGATGAAACTATATTTGTTGAGCACAAATTATTTGGAGTCCAATACACAAAATACAACCCTCCTCAAAAAAGGTAAATGTGTCCATGAAATAGCCTACAGAGTGAATGGTAGACTCACAATGGAGGAAATTAGATCCAGTGCCTCTTGGAGGTGGTGGTGGAGGTCCTGCTATCCTGTCCTGCTGATCCGCATGAACATCCCCTCCTGGGGGGGATGGGCACAAGTGCAGGGACTGGGGTGGGTGGAGCTGTTGCCTGTTGTGGCAGGGCCTCCCTGTCTGTGGCTGAGGAAGATGTATTTTGTCCTGATGTTGAAAGGCTACAGACAAGGCTAAGTGGTATAGAAAAAGCCTTGCACATTTGATGATAAATGTCAAACATCACCTCAGTGAAGTAGCACAAATTGAAGTTGTGATTCCTCAGCTCAAAACTGTGCTCTCTCTGCACCTGCTTAAGGTCCCGGATCTCTGTTAGGACATGACCCATGATGTCTTGGGTCTGTTGCAGTGCTCACAAGACACATTCAAAGGTGGCCTAGGTGACAATGATGCCAGTGGCCTCGCTTTGCTGACCCATTGATTCCTTCCCATGACCCCAACTGTAGGTGATGGTGGTATTTGCTCAGAAGTTGCCAGGACTGGGGGTACACATTGGGAGTTGTTCCTCTGGACACAGGAAGTGGAGGTAATCATAGGCAGAGTTGTTGTAGCAGCTGGGGTGGTAGGTGTAGGCCGAGTGTGACTCACTGGGGCTGTCTGCCCGGACGGACCTAATGGATCAGGCATGGCCTCATAACCCAGACTTGCAAGACTGGTGTCCTCACTGAAGGTTTGATCTTGGCCTGGAATGGAGGGGTCTTCTGTTGCAGACGGTGGTCCACTGGACCTGGGTGTTGGACCTAATATTATTTGCAAAAATGATATTTAAGGTCTGTATTGTACCTCAAATATGTCTTCTGCTACAAATGAAGCAACCTAAAATAAAATATATGTTTTGATTAATGTGATGTTTAGGCCTTTGAGTGAATTTCAACTTTTTACTCAGATGCAAACTTCAGTAACAATGATGGAGAGATGCCCTGAAATGCAAAATTGTATTTGCAAAGTGTACATAATATGTACCGGACATGCAACTCAACACAGTAGAGAGGGGATTTTAGAGCTGAGCCATTTCAAGGCCTAGCAGCCTCAAAAACAAATAATGGTACAATTGATTGGATTAAATGGCATTGGTCATCATATGAACACTGCAAAGTAAATGGTCTATCAATATTACTTATAATCAGCATGCTACAGAACATGATTGGACACCCCTGAACTCACAAACTATGATTTATGAAAACAAGTAGCTCAATTGAATTTAGTGACAAGAAGGTGTCACAATACTGGATCAGCTCAGCAGATGACATTTTGATACATACCATGAAACGGTGAATGACAACCTCATAAAGCTTTGACTTTTGGAACACATACCTATATAAATTACTACATTGAAAATGAACACTCATTTATTATATATACACACATATGGGTAAAAGGTGAATAGATTAAGATGCCACTTACAAGCACTATACCTTAATTTGCATATAGATGGAGTTTAGAACATGTTTTGTGAAGTACAGCACCCTACATTGAGATAAAGCAAGGGACTAGGCAAATGCAAGGGGTGGTCTATCCCAAACAACACACAATCTAACAATACATATTGTTTATTGTTAAGTAGGAAGCAACAATCATGATGCCACTAATTTGGATAACACAAGAAATTTTTGAAACAGAAGTTTCAATTTATATGTTTTAATGGGCTTCTAAAAACATTATGAACAACTAAGTGAGGGGCAAGGACTACATTTGTGGTTAGTGAGACATACATAGGTGTAACTTACCAGTCTCCACTCCACCAGGGATTCCAGTCAGGCCTTCAGGATGTAGGATCTGCAAGACCTTCTCCTCCCAGGGAAATAGTTGTAATTGAGGGCTGGGAGAACCACCCCCAGTTCTCTGGGTCTCCAGGTGACACTTGCAGGCACGGGAATGGATTCTTCCCCACAGGTCATTCCACCTCCTCCTAATTTCCTCCTGTGTGTGCAGATTGTTAGCTACAACATTCACTCTGTTGACTATTCTGCTCCCCCATGTATTTTTGTACTCCTGCGCTAAACAATTGTAGCTCTACTCTAATAATTTCATCCACCATGACTGTCAATTCTTCCTCTGTAAAACGCGGGTTTCTCGTCTCTGTCACAGTGATAAAAAAAATGATATACTAGTCCCCCTACAGTGCTTTGAAAAATAATGAAAAAGTGAAAAAAACTGAGGGAGAATTGAAAAAATAAAATAACCTGGCTGTTCAGTGGCAAGGTCATTCTCAGATTGGTGGTCGGCAGTGGAATTGCAAAGGATCATGGTCTGAAATGGAGTGTGTTCTTTAGTATTTTGCATGTGTTCATAATTGTTCAATCTACATCAGGTGCCGGCTGCTAACATCCATCCCATAGCTACAGCCATAGTACAATGCTGAAGAGATCCCATGACGGACTATCACCATCCTGGGAATGCCACTGGTACACTGTCACCATGACTGTGTAATCTAAGTATGGTTGACGCAATGCCGCCATCCCGACTGTGACAGAGTGATACTAACCATCATTGGAGTCTGCATTGTTGCCTGAAGGATACAGCTAGCACAACAGAGTACACTTCATCGGCAGTGGTTGTACCACCATAGATCTTAGTACAGTGCTCAGAACACCGTCAGCTTGATGGAGAACTTGCACCAGCAGATTGGCGGTAATACTGTCAAAATGTAAATCTGACGCAAAGTCATAAATATGCTCTGTGGCATTGATTACGTTTTTAAATAACTTTCTACTTCTTATCATGCATAGTTTTTCTGTAAAGAATACTCTGTTGGCAACCTTTTGCCATTAAGTGAGCTAATGCAATGATCACATGACCAGACCACAGCAGCGTTAATTCACCATCTTCAGTTTTTCATTGTAGTACTATCAGAGGAAGGGAACATAACTTTAACACAGATCAAAATGGTGACATGTACAGTAGGCTCTCAGTCTTGCTGCACGCTCTGGCCCACTGGTGATATAAAGTTTGCTTTTTATTTCATCTGGGTTTTGGCATATTGATAGAATGAAACACACTAATAGGAGAATGTAAAATTGAAATTGTGTTTCTTTTAATATTGGCCAAATCAGCACTTTATATAGATATATACAGTAAACATGGTAAGTCAATATAAAAATAACATACATTTAGAAAGATACACCAAGGGACATCTTATCCTGTCCATAGAACTATTTAAAAGTACTTGTATTATTTTAGGAAACAATATGATGCTTTCATATGTATATTAATCGACCATAAATATTTCAGGTAAATATAAAACAATTGTTTTGCTACATGAGGGAGCACTAGGCAGAATGAAGCTTGTGAACCTTGAGAACATGTAAAGTAATAGACCTGCCTTTGTGAAAACCTTGGGCCACATGTACAAAGATCCGGTTTTGTGACTTGCAAACTGCGATTCTAAGTGACTCGCAATTTGCGAGTCACAAAACCGGATGTACAACAGTGTACTTTACACTGTTTGCGATTCCCAATGGGGTCGCAAATGACCTACCTCATGAATATTGATGAGGTAGGTTGAAATTTGCAACCCCTTTAGGAATGGCCGCCCTGACAGGGATCGTGGCCTGCTGGAGACAGCAGACCACCATGTCTGTGACTGCTTTTAAATAAAGCATTTTTATTTTTTTAATTGCAACCCATTTTCCTTAAAGGAAAATGGAATGCATTTCGAAAAACAAACGAAAAATTTTCTTCTCAGTTTTTTCAGAGCAGGCAGTGGTCCACCAGACCACTGCCTGCTCTGAAAAAATGTTTTTGCATGTATTCCTATGGGGGTGTCTTCCCTCTTGCGAATGGGTTAGCACCAATTTGAAATTGGTGGTAACTGCGATTGTTTTGCGACCGCATTCAGGGTCACAAAACAATCATACATACCATTTGGATTTGGTATTTGGAAGGGACGCCCTTGACACGCCCCTTCCTAATACCAAATCAGAAAACCCAAACTGTGATTCAGTAACAAGTAACCGAATCGCAGTTTGGGCGTTGTACATCCCAAAAAGCAATTTTCTAGTCGCAAAGGGGCCGATTCTGCGAATTGGCCCCTTTGCGACTAGAAAAAAGCTTCACACATCTGGCCCCTTATTTTTTCAGTAACAGTGGAATAATAGCCAATACAGACTCCAAGTAAAATATCCTTTCCAGAACTAACAATTGCCTGACTTTTAATTTGAGGAATCTCTTCGATGCAGGCCATCTGTGATACAGAGTTGCACACGTTGTGGGATTCTTTAGCCAGACTTGGCAAACAGACATATTGTTCATATGTATTTCTTATATATTAGGTTGAACACCCTCAAAGAGCAGAGAGTATACATTTCTAGGGCCAGGCGACTTTTCTAATTGCTTCTGCATAGTTGGGCAAATTAGGGAAGGTTTGCATTTTCAGTAAAAGTATGAAGCTTTCATAGGTTGCGCCTCAAAGAGAGTTTTAATTATTTGCACAATAGTATTAGGACGATGCGATTACCATCCAGTTGAAGCAAACAACATGCCAGGAAACTGCATTTACTTTGTTTAACATTGACTCATTTAGGCCTCAAAATGGGTGGTGCTGCTTGCAGTCATCTTTTCAGTACGTAATCACC
This sequence comes from Pleurodeles waltl, assembly GCF_031143425.1. NCBI lineage: Eukaryota > Metazoa > Chordata > Amphibia > Caudata > Salamandridae > Pleurodeles > Pleurodeles waltl. Next base: position 882,780,879 of record NC_090443.1, read on the forward strand.
TTTTGTCACCGTTTCACCCTACACATAGACAATTTATGCATATGTAACCGAATGTTTGGGATATAATGCAACTTTCCCCAAGTCCAGAATAATTTTTCTTTATTTATAACTGCTCTAACACACTGTTACTCTGAAACTATGGGATAATGTGGAGGATTTGAACTGAGAAATCTTTATTGTTCTTTCTTTAATGTAATTGGTTGAAACCATGTGACTCTTGCACATTTGTATTGAATGTATGACTTTCATTGTATAACACATCATAAAAAAGTCCCTATTAGGGATCTTGGGCTCCTTCTACATTAACGTTTAGGAGGCAGCACCAGGTCAGTCTGACCTCTAATTATTAACTTTGATTTATTGTTTAGAGCTGATCTGCAGCTGGTTCTACTTATTTTTTCCTACATCTTGTTCTGACCTTCATGCTGTTTTCTTGATTTAATTGACCAATTTCAACCCTTCAGTAATGATGTAATCATTTATTAAACCTTTCATGGTTTCATTTAAATATTTGTTCCATTTCATTATTAAGCCTAATGTGATTTACAGTTGGCATTTATAGATGTAATTTAAATATCCCTTCCCACAGCCTTTATAACCCTCTCATTCAGAGGTGGGAAAATTGGTTCCAAGAGCACAGAGGTGGCTCGCATTATCAGCGTCAGGCTGCAACCTCCTTGTATTCTGTTAATTTTGTATTATATTTATAGTGAATAATAGCCTTGTGCCCCAAGATAACTATAACTCGCGCCCCCTCCATGCACAGCTTTTTCCTCAGTAATTTTACTGCAAATGTTACATTGATGTTATCAATGATGTTCTGAAAGTTGTCATGGGTGCTGTAATATCTGGGGTAATTAGCAGTGCATGGTGAGGGCGTGAGTTATAGTTACCTTAGAGCACGAGTTACAGTTACTTGAAATAACTCTAACTATAATAGCTGAATTTCTATGGTTTGCTGCGTTTAAAATGTGTGCCTAACTGTATCGCCCCAGTAATGTTTGTTTTTTAAGTGAATTTCTATGGATTTTTAAAGAAAAGTAATTTTAATTTAATTACTATGTGTTAATCCATCCACCTCCCATAACCACCCTAAACCCTAGAAATACCTTACCACCCAAAAACCCATACCCACCCTAAACCCTAAAAATTCCCTTGCCACTCAAAAATCCATACCCACCCTAAACCCTAAAGATACTCTAGCCACCAAAAAACCCATACCCACCCCAAACCTTAAGAACTCCCTTGCCACTCAAAAAACCCATGCCCACTCTAAACCTTAAGAATTCCCTTTGCATGCAAAAACAAATACCCACCCTAAACCCTACAATTGCCCTTGCTGCTTCCCCAAAATATTTGCCCACCCTACAAATTTCCTTGCCACCCAAAATCCTATACCCACCCTAAAACCTAAATTTGTCGTAACAACCCAAAAACGAATACCCACCCTAAACCATAAAATAACCCTTGCTACCCAAAAACCCATACCCAACCTAAAGCCTTATATTACAATTGCCCCTCAAAACCCCTAAAGCCTAAAATTACCCTTGCCTCTCAAAAACTCACAGCCACCCTAACGCCTAACATTACCCATACCCACCCAAACACCCATGCCCATCTTAAACCATAAAATTACCCTTGCCACCCCAATACTCATACCCACCCTGAACTCTAAAATTCCCTTGTCACCCAAAAACCCATACCCTCTCTAAACCATAAAATGACACTAGCCACTCAAAAACCTATACCCACCCTAAACCTAAAATTACCCTTGCCACAAAAAACATATGCCCACCCTAACAGTAAAATTACCCTTGCACATAAAAACCCATACCCAACTCTAAACTCAAAAAATCCCTTGCCACCCAATAACTCATACCCACCTTAAACCCTAACAATTCCCTTACTACTCAAAAATCCATACCTACCCTAAACCCTAAAATTTCCCTTGCCACCCAGAAACCTATACCCACACTAAACTCCCCAAAAAGCACTTACCACACAAAAACATATACCCACCCTAAACTTCTTTCTACATATATATGTATACATATGTATATATATATATATATATATATATATATATATATATATATATATATCAATATTTATCAAAACAAATCCCTTTCAGGGTTAGAGTGATGCATAAATTATGCAAAAAAGAAGAATAGAGAACTCTGGGTAGTTCCCAAGTTTAGGTGGAGAGCAGCTCTAGTAAAGAGCACCCTGCAACACCAGCGACACTCTAGATTTGCTCACCTCAAATGTCTGTTTATCTAGCAAAGTTTTTAAGCATTGGATCAGCACAGTGCTATCCATGCCAAGCTAGATAGTGACAAAGTATTTTGCCATTTGTACAGCAAAGTCTTTAAGCATAGGTTTGACACAGTGTCAACCTTGCCGAGCTGTAAAATGATAAAAGCCATTTACCACTCCAGGCACACTATTACAGCTTTGGACTGGTAAAATACAGTCCAAGCCAACCTGGGATGAGTAAAAGCAACCCCTGACACGTGTTGCGCTCTCATTAGAGCTCATCAGTGAGGTTTAGCTTTGTCCAGACACAAGGGAGCACCCATCAGATCTCACCATGAGATATGTGCTTAAGCTCTGCCCAGATATACAAGTTTGGATTTCCATTTAATTTCTCCTAAACTACTGAACGGATTTACACAGAAAAAAAGCACTAGCTATGGAACAAAATAAAGTTTTCTGCCAAATGCCGTCCAGCGGTTGGGGCTGTAGTCGTGTTCAAAAGTATTATGGGAATTAACATGGGAAATTCTGTTTTTCTTACCCCCACCCTTTTTCTTGGCCCACGCTTGACAGATCGCCCCAAAACTTTCCATATCAACAAGAATCGCAAGCATGCTTTTTTAAGAAATGTCTGACAGGATTTGTCAAACTATGCTAAAGTTATAGGTGAGTCAAAATTGCTTTACCTATGGTGGAAACATGGTCCAAATTACACTTACTGGAGACTGCCAGTAGGTTTTATATATAACTCTATATATCTAAATCTATCTATATATATCTATAGATATCTAAATATATATAAATATATATACATATATTTATATATATTTATACACACACACACATTTTATGAGGTAGGGGTGGTTAGGGGTGTAGGGTCATAAGGGTATTTTAGGGTTTAGGACAGGATAAGGGTATTGGGTGGTGAGGGTATTTTAGGGTTTAGGGGTTAATAAGGGTAACGGGTTGAAAGGATATTTGTCATTTTTAGGGGTGGGTAAGGGTATTGGGTGGTAGGGGTATTTTTAGGGTTTAGGTATGGATAAGGGTATTGGGTAGAAAGAATAATGTTAGGGTTTATAGGTGGGCAGGGGAATTGGGTGGTAAGGGTATTATTAGGGTTTAGTGGTGGGTGAAGGTATTGGGTTGTAAGGGTGTTTTTAGGGTTTAGAGGTGGGTAAGGGTATAAGGTGGTATGAGTGTTTTTAGCAAATATTGGGGTAAGGGATTTGAGTTTTTAGGGTGATTTTAGGGTTTAGGAGTGGGTAGGGGATTCAGTGGTAAGGCTTTTTTAAGGTTTAGGGGTGGGTGAGGATATTGGGTTATGAGAATGTTTTTACAGTTTAGGGATGGGTAAGGGAAGTGGGTGTAAGGGTAATTTTTGTGTTATGGGGTGGGTTAGGGTAATGAATGGAAATGATACTTTAGGGGTCGAGAAGTATTGTATTGCAAGGGTGTTTTTAGGGTTTAGACTGGGTAAGTGTATATGGTGGAAAAAGTATTTTAGGGTTATGGGGCGGGTAGGGGCATTGGGTGGGTAGGGTATTTATAGGGTATAGGGCTGGTTAGGGGTATTGGGTGGTAAGGGTTATTTTAGGGTTTTGAGGTTATTAGGTGCATATGGTGGTAAGAGTTAATAATAAAGAGGCTCAGCAGGTGTTACTCCCTCAATCAAAAAATAAAATCAATTTATTTATAAAAAAATAATGGGGGCTTTAGAGGTCTCTGCCTAAATAAAGATAAAACAATAAAATATATAAATGTGTGGAAAATACATGCGTTGCAAAAAATGTGTGGTAGAGGCATGCATGGTAAATGCCTGTGTTGGAATGTCATACAAACGCGTGCATGTGGGTGAGAGAAAGTTTGGGTGAGAGAGCGTGAGTATGTGTGAGCACGTGTTTGTGTGTGGGATCATGTGTTTGCAGTGTGAAATTGAGTTAGTGAGAAAGTAGAAAGTGAGTTAGAGTAAGAATGAGCAAAGACTTAATGAGTGAGCCCATGTAACAGCCAGTGCAAGAGACTGAATTGAAATGGATGAGAGCAATGAGTGTGAATGAGTGAGCAAGACTAAGCGCAAATGAATGAGAGTGATTGTGATTAAGTGAATGTAAGTAAACATGTGTGAGAATGTGGGTTTATGTTTGCTAGTCTGATGTTGGATCTGGTGTACTCCTTCATTTATAGAAGCACCTATGGCATGACACTAGAGGCAATGCTTGCATATTAAGTAACTGGAAAAATGCTGGCATTGGTATACGTAGGTACAGCTTGGCATTTGGCACCTGTAGAAAAATTGCTGCCACTGACATACTGGAGGGAATTTTTGGTATAGGTGGCTCCCGAGGCAAAATGCTGGCACACTGCACGGAATTCTGGCATTATGGAGAAAAAACGTGGCATTGGCTGGGGAGCATTCAGAGCAAAATAATGTCCCTGGCATACTAGATGTAACTTTCGACATAAGGGCCACCCATTGTATATAGATGGCAGTATTGACAAAATTCTGATAGTGGCATATTGTATGTAATTCTTGGGCAAAGGTGTACCCATTACAAAAATCTGGCCTTAGCAATGGAGGTAATGTTTGACATACGAGGGCAGCAATAGGACATTTTAAAAACAAAATGCGGTAAATGTATGGAAACTGTCACATTTTATTAGCATGGCACAACATGAAAGGACTTGATTACTATCTTTCAGGGCCCATGAGTTTTTAGCAGATTTATATGAAAATTGTGCTTTAAAATATAATTTGTGTCCATGTTTTTTGATTTGTTTTCAGAGGAGAGAAACCCTCCATCATCCTGCCTTGCCAAGAAAATGTCAGACTAACTCACTTTGGTTGCTTACTAGAAATCAGGTGAATGTTCTCTTGACATATCTTGTCAGTACATTTATCTGTGGTGTGCTGTTATCTTCATCATTGAGTAAATATGAATGTTCAGCAATGTTAATGATTATGCTGTCATCAGGCTTAAGGTCATGTGGCATCATGTCCTGGGAAGATTCAGGGTCAAAATTCATATGATGTCTCTTCCTGTGATGTCATTGAGGCCAAAGGGTATATTATGGGCCTCATTACGGCCCTGGCTGCCGGCGGCACACTGGCTGTAACACCGCTAATAGGCTGGTGTGGTACCGCCAGTGTATTATGTCTGTGATGCATTAGCCACGGCCATACCTCCGGCCCCTCCACTTGACCGCCAGGCTTCCAGCAGGCGGTCATAATCCCCAGGGCAGCGGTGCAAGCAGCGCTGCCCTGGGGATTATGAGTCCCCAACCGCCAGCCTGTCCATGGTGGTAAACACCGCCATGGAAAGGCTGGCGGTAAGGGGGACTGGGGTGCCCCTGGTGCCCCCTGCACTGCCCATGCAATTGGCCCCAGGCACAGCCCCATCGGGCATTTCACTGCCCGAATTTCGGGCAGTGAAATGCGTAATGGGTGCTGCTGCACCCGCTGCACATCAACATTGCTGTCGGCTCTATTATGAGCCAGCTGCAATGTTGATGTGACTTTTCTGCTGGGCCAGCGGAAATGTCAAAATAGGGAGCCACAAATACAGCCGTATATGGCGGTATAGTGGCGCCCGTGGCTTCGGCGGTCTTTTTGTAAGACCGCCGAAGTCGTAATGAGGGCCTATGTATGTTATGTCACTTTGGCAATCCCTGGCATTTTTGTGCAAAGATACCCATGTTTGCAATATAATTTGTTTACCAGATTGATTTGAGGAGCAAGAAAATGGCTCTCCTATTCCTTGAGGCGCACTTTAATTTGACATAAAGAAAGTGTGCATCACACTATAAAGCGTAGTTAAAATTGCCAAATCACTTCAGCATGGTTTTTCATCCAGCATAGATGGGACCTCAGGCTGCTGGGCTGTCTTCCCTGTGTGTTGCTCTCCTTCCCTGTTCACCAATCCTAGGTGTAGTGTCTTAAGACTGTGAACACTAGGACTCTGCAGCCCATGATGGACTCAATGAAGGGATTACGCAATCATTTAGGGAGGTGTTATGGTGTTGTTGGAAAGGGGATTATTGGTTAGGGCAGGTAAGTACCTACACTTAGCAATAGGCCACTAACATCCAGTTAGATCCAGTTAGGTCTCAATAAATTAAACCCAGCTCAACCCTTAGTAGCGTGGCAAGAAGCGACAAAGCTTAATTTAGGAGACAAGTGTGTTAAGCATTTAAAAATCACAAAACAGTAAATAGGTAAAACACGATAAAAACCCAACACCAACTTATAAAAATAAATTATATTTTTATCTTTAAAATGACACTAAAATGGATAAAATCGGATAAGGGGAACTGGAGATATGAATTTCTAAATAATTATGCCCACATTCTGACATTGGCGGTAAAAACCACCTACCACTACGGTGACCGCCGCCAAAAGACCATCACCGTGGCTACCATCCATCCACCAGATTATGACCACAGCCGGACCTCTGCCACAAGAAGGGCGGAAATCTGGCCGTGGCCATACTGGCGGATGGAGGTAAGGTGGCGCGGCTAACAGCAGCACCACCACACCAGTAGACCGCCACCAGCTGTTTCATGACCTGTGATACGGCCTGGAGGTGTTCTGCTAGCAGGTGCTGCTGGCGGTAGCAGCGTCCCGTCCCATTACCTGACGGAAGACCACCTGGATGAAGGTAAATCGGGCTTCCGACAGGGGGGGATGAGGGAGTTGTGTGTGTGGGGTTGTGCGCATGAATGTGTGAGTGTGTGCATCAATGCGTCTGTGTGTGTAATGTTGTTTGCGTGGGTGTATGCATGTGTGTGAATGCGTGTAAGAATGGAAATGTGAATGCGTGTCTGCATGTCAGTGTGAATGTGTATACGGATGTGTGCGAGCATGACTGGATGTCTGCGTGTATGAATGAGTGTATGCCAGTGTGAGTGAGAGTATGCGTTGTGCGTGTCTGCTGGTGTGTGCATGTATAGGGGTGGGCGATTGGAAGGGGGGAGCATGGATGAAGGGGGAATGGGGGCATCTGGGGAGTGTTTGGGGGTGGGTGAGCCTCCTCCCAGTGACAGGGAAAGAATTCCCTGTCACTGGTAGGGCCTATCGCCATGGCATTTGTGGCGTTGCCATTGGCACGAAAACCATAGCAGTGGGCTGGCTCAAAATGCTGCTGGCGGTACTGTAGCGGCCTCCAGGCTGGAGATTGATATCTCCGGCCCGGCGGCTTCTACTGCAATGGCGGTCTGAGTGGAGAAGCGGCAGGTTGGCTGCAGCCAACCAGCCATTCTCATAATGTGGTGGTATGTACCGCCAGCCTGTTGGCGTCACTGCCACCACATTACCACTCACTGCCGGGGTCATAATGACCCCCTTAGTGTTTTTTAGCGCCTAGAAACAAAAAGCGCCAATCTGGTCATCTGGTCGCATCACGACCGGTGCAAAATCAAAGTTTAAGGCTGACCGCGATGGAGCCCTGCTCAGCGGGAGGCCTCGGTCAAAAGTTTACCTTTGGACTTAGTCGTTTTCTTGAAGATTTTCTTCAGCGGGACGAAGTCGCCAGCCTGATCCGACCTCCCTGGAGCTCTTTCTCGGATAAGCGTCGCAGGAGACCTCAGTAAAGATTTCTAAGTTTAGAACTTTCATTTTTCGAGACGAAAATCCTTTGACCGGGCCAAACATTAATCTTGATCCGACATCCCTGGAGCCCTCTTTGGATACACTGTGTGGGAGGTCCCGGTCATCTTTCTAAGTTCGGACTTACTCACTTTGTCAGAGATTTTCTGCAGCGAGACGAACCTGCAAGTCAGGCCGGGTCACGGTTGAGGCAAGCCGGCTAGCGTTGCCACAGCGGGTCAGTCCCCTTATAGAGCTTTTTCCAAAAAGATCTCCAGTCTTCTCCAAACTTCTGGATCTTCTTCCAGAAGGACATTTAGGGGGTCATTATAACCTCTTTGACCGCCAGGGCTGTTTTGGAGAAAGCACTGCCAACAGGCTGGTGGTGCTTCCATGGAGGATTACGACCGCAGCAGAAGCGCCGATGTCACACCCCCGGGACCGGCGGTTTTCTGCCGCTTTTGTCACGGCGGAGCCCAGGGGATTACGAGTTCCCCTCCCGCCAGCCTTCAAACAGCCATGAAAAGGCTGGTGGAAAGGGGAGTCTCAGGGCAGGCATGGGCAGTGCAGGGTCCCCTTGGCATGGCACGGCCCCATGGAGCTTTTCACTGTCTGCTATGCAGACAGTGAAAAGCGCGAACGGTGCAACTGCACCCGTCGCACAGCCGCAACACCGCCGGCTCCATTTGGAGCCGGCTCCCGTTTTGCTGCCGAAATCCCCGCTGGGCCGCCGGGCGGAAACCAGGTTTCCGCCCGCCAGCCCAGCGGGGATCTCATAATAGACACTGCAGGAGTGCGGCCACCCAGCGGTTCAACCATGGCGGGCGGCTGAGGCCGCCTGACAAGCTTGTAATGATGGCCTTAATGTCCTTAAGGAGTCCAGAGCTTAACCCAAGGTTCCAGAAGCTCTGAGTTGCTCCTTGAGGGGTGCGGACTACAATTCCCAGAATGCACCTGGCTCAAACTCCAAAACGGCCACCTGTAGCAAACAGGGCGTTCCTCCTTGAACCAGTTGAAGCCAGGCAAAGTCCTTCTTGTGGTCATGCCCAAGTGTGCGGCTGGTGTAGTCCTTCAGAGTACAGTGTCCAGGTGCAGGTCAGGGGTCTAGCAGGGCAGTCCTCCTTCTTCTGATGTTCTTCCTTGTAGGAATCTGGTAAGGATCTGAGGTGTGGGGGTAGCTCTGCCATATTTATCCTTGCTCCTCGGTGAAAAACAGGGGGGTCCTGGGTTTCCAATCAGAGGCAGGGTTCTTCCCCTTGTGATGACCACTTCCTGGAATGTGTGGCAAAAATCAATCCCAGGGAGCAACATTCTTCAATAATCCAACAGGCTAAAATGATTTTTGGAGGTTAGATCTAGCTGAGCCCACCCACTGGTGTGGCTAAAAATCCTAAACACCCCCTCTCTTGCCCTCTCCTAATCTAAATAAGAGGGCACCTAGTTGTCTGGGGTTGCAGGATTTGAGGGAGGTGATGGGTTGCTCCAAATGTCTTTCCCTGCCTTTGAAGACAAGTTTGGCAGCCCTTCCCCATTCTTGCTTCCCCATCTGCTGAGGCAAATCCTTTGTGTTCAGCCCATGCCACTTCACACCTCATCAAGGTAGCCAGGTAACTTTTTCGGTAGAGTTTAAAACTCTTTACCTGATCTAGTGATATTAAATCCAACAATTATATATTTTTATTATAACAATTATTTTGATACCAAACTCGAGGTAAATGATACTTAAGGGGACTTTGTTAATTAAAATAAAGTCTCCCCATTTAAGCCTATGGAGGCCATTCACTACAATCAGGGAAAACAAATTTGGCTATTTTACCTCACCAGGGCTTATAAAACAATTTGTATAAGGTCCCTGTTTATAGTTACATGGCACCCAACGCCAGGGGGACATAGAGCCACAACCTTAGGGGTGACTTATGCGTAAAAATAAGGTAGTTTAGGACTTTGGAAGTACTTTTAATTCCAAAGTCAAATTTGTATTTAACTTTAATTTAAAAGCAGCCAGCAAGGCAGGCCTGTCTTTAAAATGACCCTGGGCACCTCAGCAGTGCACCTATGGGTGCACTACCTATGCTGCGGAGCCTAAAACTACATGCCCTACCATATATTAGGTTGACATAGCCAATTATAATTAGCCTAATTTGCATTCTCATTTTACACAGAGCACAGGCACTGGGACTGGTTAGTACCCAGGGTACCATCCGAGTCAGGAAAACCCCAACAAAAAGTGAAAAATTGGGGCAAGAAATTAAGGGGCCTCTTCAGTCAGTCCTGTTTTCTCACAGGTGTGGTCTTTACAGGTTATGAGAGAATGAGACGCCAGTTGAATGTTGTATGCTGATGAATAAAGACATTATCTGTGAGCTCTGTGTGTGTCATGTTCTTGTGCATGATCTCGGGCTGGGGAGGATGCGACAGCTGGCAACAAGTAGGGGACAGGTGTTCCAAAGAAACAGAGCTTCTCTCCCTGAGAGCTTGGAAGGAAACAGCAAACTGCTTGTGTGTGCCACATGTGTCCCAAACCTGAACAAAGAAGCCTGCAGCTGGAGTATGTGGAGTGCAAGCTCCAATTCAGCCCCTACGAGGCCTAATGGAAAAGCTAAAGGCCTAACAATGGGGGTGCCTTTTCCAAAGCATTGCCGGCAAGATTGAAACAATCTGGTGCTGTGCCACTACACTGAGCTATCATTCATACAAAGAGAACGCTAAAGCCAGTAAGAGCCAGGTACAACATAAAATACAGTGACAACCAGCTATAACACTAGAAGTCAGCGACAACCAGGTACAAGAAATAGGAATATACTCACTAACGAAGCAAACATTCCCAATTGCAGCATCGGACACAATGATCGAGAGTTACTGGAGAGGCTAATCGGTACAAAGCAGCAAGTGGCATCCAATACATTCTCAATCCAGCCTCGAGTAAGGTGACTCAGCCCACCATTATCAAAGTCACAAATTAGGCCAGGAATAGTGAAAGCTGTGAAAATAGCATGAAGAAGTGACTCAAACAAAACAGAAAGATGAAAGCAAACATCAGGGCATGCAAGAAACAGAAAATATACTGACCATCAAAAATGAAGAAGGCACTACATGACCATAAGCCGGTCTGACAACACAAGCTCAGGCACAAAGCTGATTCTTCCTGGAGGCATGAATTCAGGTGCACAACAAGTGCTGCCTGAACAGCACATGCACTCAATGGCAGGAAAAAGAGGTGTGAAGTACCCTTTAGATTTATAAAACCCCAGCTGCCATTCCACACAACCAAAAAGCTAAATATTGGCACCAGATGGACCACATTGATTAAATCTTTTGATGATTTTATAGATGCTCTACAAGAAGTAAATGATAAAAAAATCATAAAATATTTAAATAATCTTTATGATGATGTAGTTAAAGAAGTGATAAAGAAAATCTCATAGGCTGAGACAATGTTGTAGCATCAGATCAAACAAGCATTAGGAACCAAGTTCAATCCGATGCCAAATGTGGACTATGAAAAGTACATTTTCAATGAAGCGAGACAACAAGATGGTGAGATGAGATGATAGATGAGTTGGTTGAGAGACTTGATGTGCTCATCAAACATTGAACATTTTGTGAATTTGAGTAGATCAGCAAACCACTGACATGGAAGCTGGAATAACAGAAGGTGAACCAGCATTGGTCATGAAGAGTATACATAAACACCAAGTAGGTCGGCAAGTAGACATCTTCAAAGAAAGAAAAGCTGTTTTTCAGATGTTGATTTTCATTTCAACATGAAAATAAATGTTTAGCCAATGGACAAACCTGTAAAGGATTGAGATAGAAGAACTACTTCATAGTGGTTTGAAAAGCAAAAGGGAACCTAATTGTGTCACAGTGAGATGAGAAAATGGACACCAGAAGGCTCCAAAAGCATTCTCATCACACCCACAAAGACAAAAAACAAACTCAACTGTGACTGGTGGAAACTAAACGAAGTTGACCATCTTTAAATTGATCCTGCAAGATGTTCCTCAATGTCACCATCAAGCGACAGGATGAATGTGGAATGATCACAGATTACAAAAGTAGTGACTTGCACATGTGGGCCATTGCCCTAAAATCAAACTAAAGGTTAACTGGTGTCACATAATCTTTGCAATTGATATTGCGTGGATATGCGCCAATCCAACAAAGCAATCAAGAAAGAAAGACATCCTGGTCTGCAAATTGCAGATGTCATCATGTAGCCGAATTGAGCAAAAGTCTTCTTCCATCTTGACCTGAATGAGGGATACCATCAGCTCAAACAGGAAGAATACTGGTACATTACCACTTTTTTTGACTCAGGTTTGTGTGTTCAGAAACAAAAGATTGAGATTTGGAGTGTCATTTGCCTCAAAGAAATTCCAAAACATGATATGTTGAATCATTTAGCCTGTCACACATGCCTTCAATTATAGTGATGATAACCTGGTATTTGGCACTACACGGAAGGAGCATTATAAGGGTCTCAGTTACTTATAGATGCAGGTCTCACATTAAATGACGAAAAGTGTGAACCTCACAAAACAAAGCACTTGTACATGTATTTTCTGATGGTGGGATGACTCCTGTACTGATAATGCGTGAGCATTATGTACCACCAGTCCTCCTTTAGATGTCACCATAGTAGGGTCCTTTTGGGCATTGCCAGCTATAGTTCAATGTACATTTGTGATTTTGCCACAATGAGTGACCCATTTCAAGACCTGCGAAAATGAAATGTCCGGTTCTGATGGTCCCCTGAATGTGACTACAGCTTCAAAAGTCTAAAATATGCAACTCAAAATGAGGCTGAGATGGCTTATTTTGATCCTAAACTGCACACTGAGATCACTGTTGACACAAGCCTGGTGGGGCTGGGCGCAATCCTTGCTCAGAAAAATGAACATCATCTTTCTCAGGAACACATTATGGTGTCTGCCGATCGAAGTATCTCTGACACAGAACATACCTATTCTCAGCAGGAAAAAAAAGTCTAGCTGTATGGGCCGGTGATCATTTCTATGTGTTTCTGCATGGAAAGCATTTCATGATCATCGCATACCACCAGACACTGCTCATCATTTTTGGAAATCTGAACACCAAGACACTCCCTTGCATTTAAAGCTGGAAGTTGCGTGCAGAAGCCAGGCATGAATCAAAACCCTGCAGACTCTTTCTCAAGAGCACCCCTACAGCGGCATAGCTCAACATCGCAAACTGCTGAGGAATACATCAACTTCATTGCAAAGTCTAGCATTCCTGTGCCTCTGTCCATCGAACAGATTATCACCACTGCAAATGCCGATAAGGACATGATTACCCTCATTTCAGCAAAATCATAGATACAGAGGGCATGATTTAGGTCTTGAGGGGAGTTCTGTCATCCTGCAATGCTGCCGGTTTCAAGCGCTCTGTCAAGCTAAGGGAATTCTGACCGCCATATTTATGTGTATGGCGGCTGAACCTAAGTCTGCATTGACAGAGCTGAGTCCACTGCACAAGCAGTTTACTGTTACCAAAGCGATGGACTCCAGTGTTGGCTAACATGAATCCATCGTCTCATGGCGGCCTGATTGCGGCAAGCATCTTTAGATTTCACAGTTATGCTGGCAGTGTTCGGGCAACAGATTCATGATGGTTGGAGTCTGTCACAGGACCCGTACAACATTGTACAATGACTGTGGATATTAGAAGGATGCCAGCAGCACACACCTGATGTAAATTGGTGTGTGAGAGGGCCTCTTTGTGACATGGTTATCCCCCCACTTTTTGCCTTATGTTGATGTGTTCTAGAAATTGTAGTGGCCAGGGCCCCTGCTAACCAGTTTCTGAGCATGGCACATTGCCTGTGTGCCCTGTCAACCATACACTGCATTTACTATAGGTAAGTCACCCCTCTGGCAGGCCTTACAGCCCTAAGGCAGGGTGCTCCATATTATTTGTGAGGGCATAGCTGCATGAGCAATATGCCCCCACTGTGTCCTTGCCAAACCTGGGACATAGTGAGTAAACAGAGCAGCCATTTTAATACATCTGCTGGACACTGGTCAACACGGGTTTCCCAGCTACATGATGGCCTCTCTAAACTCTGGGATGTTTGGTATAAAACAACTCAGAATAATAAATCCAAACTGGTGCCAGTATTGGATTTATCCCTAAAGGTACCCAGGGCCCACCTTAGCAGTGGCCCCTGCAACAGTTAACTATCCTGGCACGGTTGCTGACTGGTTCTATTTAGCTGCTACCTCCAGACAGCCAATATACAAACCTTGGGTGAGAGTCCTGACTCTCCGGTTTGTAGGACAATGCCCTTTCTGGGTGGAGGAGCTAAAACCGGCTCCCTCAGGAATGTGGACTGTCCTGGCGGTGAGCTTCAAAGGGCTTACCACCCTGAAACTCAACCCCGAAGACTGCTGCTAGCAACAGCTGGCAACCCCCCTTTGCAAACTCCCACATTTGGCTGGAGCAAAGGTGGGAAACCTAACACAGGGTAGAAGGAGTGGCCTCACCAGGCATGCACCACCTCTAAGGTGTTACCTGCGAGGTGAACTCTCAAATTCAGCTTCCTCAATCTTGAAATGGAGGAAAATAGCCAATGAGGTATAGTGGGTTCAGCCACCCAAAGGTAAGTGTCCTATTGGACATTACCAGGTTCCCCCTAAAATGTCCACTAAACTCAGTAGACCAAGAAATCTAATTCAAAAGGACAAATACCAGCACCAAAGAAGATCCAAAGCAAGAGAACTGTATACCAGCTCCATCAAGAAAAGGTGCAAAACGCTGCCTGCTGCACCCAGGACCCGACAATCGCTGCTGTAGAAGAGCTGGACACAGGACTGACCCCAAGTCAACCTCCAGGCTTCACATATTGCCCCTGATCTCCGTTCTGAGTGGAGGCACCACTAAACAACAAAGCAGGAACCAACAAGCCAGTGACGGTCACTTCACCGACCAGCTGATATTTCCATAACCGGAAGCCTCAGCCGAATTGATGACAAATCAACAACAGCCCAGATGAGTCCCTACAAGTGTGCCAACTTTAGTGGCACTGCACCCTCCAGGGGCCGAGTCTTGTTAATACCCCAGGTTCTTGCCAGTGCATGTCGGACTCCAAGAAAACCAGCTGCTGCAGAGCTGCAACTGGACCAGGGGAAAACCCCAGTTCATGGACTTCAGGAACACTGCAGACCTCCCACCAGAGTGATAACGTTGTCCTGTGAGCCACCCTTAAAGAAACTTACCTCCAGCTCCAAAGGTTTCCATTGCGCACAGCATCTGGATCACCAACTCGCCCTGCATCCAGCCACCCTGTGCCCTGCAACGATTAACCAGCTGTGCTTCATGGGTCCCTAACCCCTTACACCCTCAACAGCACAAGGGGACCCCAAGGCACCACTGTTAAATTTCCAAGCCATCTCCTTTTCCAGGTGGCCCTGTACCTGTGCCAACAGACTTTCCAGCGCTGCTCCCCCCAGAACCCGGAGACGCTTGAGGCTCTCCAGCTGGTGCAAGGTGCCCAATGATGGCTTCGACCATCCAGCAAAAGAAGAGAGTGGTAACCCAACTGTATGATTTTTTAATACATTTTTAAAAGTGATTGCCTATTGATTCCTATGGTGCTTAATTACGCACAGAAAGATAACTTTATTAAAACTTTGAAAAATCATAACTCAAAAAGTACTTAATGTATGTTGATCATCTTGCCTATAAAATGATGTGAAAATCTGAAGTATTTTTATAAAATTGGTCTTGACTTATCCCTTGAGTGTGTGTGGTGCATGTTTGATAATGTGAGTACAAGAAATGCTTAGCACTTCTCCAAGATTAGCCTAACTGCTCAACCAAGCTACCTAAAAAATTGGAGCATTAGGTGATTTAGTTTTTGCCTCTGGAAACCAACGTGTGGTTACCTGGCCCCCCTACACAGTGTACCTAGTTTTGTGCACTACATAGAGGGCCAGCTTTCTACAAGTTGTCAATTGTGAATGTTTGCATAGCACATTATAAAACACACTAATTTCAGACCATGATCCTTTGCCATTCTACTGCAGAACACCCTGTTGCTGCTGAATTTGACACTCAGAAGTCAGGTTATGTTTTTTTAACTACCTCTGTTCATTTTTCAATTGTTTCACATTTCAATTTTTTCCTTAACTTTGAAGCCACTATTTCATTTATTTTTAGTTACTCGTAATGGCAGAGGGAAATATCCATGTTTTACAGAGAGTAATTATCAGTCATGGTGGATGAAATCATTAGCGTAGGGCCACATTTGTTTGGAGCCCAAGTACAAAATACAACCATATCTCAGAAAAGGCAAATGGGAGCCTGAATAGTTGACTCAATGAATGCTATAGCAAACAACCTGCTTACACAGTAGGAAATTAGGAAGGGGTGGAATGACCTGCAAGGAGCAGTACGTTTCCTGGTCTCCAAGTATCATCTAGAGGCAGAGAGGACTGGTGGTGGTTCTCTCAGCCCCCATTACAACTTTATCTCTGGGAAGAGAAGGTCTTTTCGATCCCACATCCTGAAGGCTTGACAGGAATCCCTGGTGGAGGGGAGACTGGTAAGTTAGACTTATATATGTCTTACTACACATTAATGTCATTTTTGCTCTTACGTTAGGTGTACATAATGTGTTTTCCACCTTTGTAAAACATGTAAGTGCAATTTTAAAAATTACAAATCTACTATAATCATCAAATTGTTAGTGATGTTGTGTCATCACTCCTTTTACTGCTGGGCAATATGTGTGGTCAATATATGTGTTGTTCTTAATTGATCATTTCTTGTTTTTGATTGTTTGTTTGTCTGAATGTATTTTGTTGTAGTTAAGATAACAGGTTCCACCACATCCATTATACTATGACAGTATGGTGCTTATAATTTGTTTTTACCTTTTAACAAATTCACATGTCATAATTTTGTAAATGAGTGTATATTTTCACTGCATACATTTTACTAGGAATGATCAACTTACACTTTTCCAAGTGTTTACAATGTCAGATTGAAAGGACCACAACAACCATAATGCCTTGTTTTTGTATATTGAAATTATGTTCGCAATGTGATGCTGGTCGTTTTCTTTTTTCTTCCATGTATGCACATATTTCAAAATGTCGGGCATTCCTCAAATCATATTTTATTAAATGAATAAGAAGTGGATATAATTTGTTATGTCGTCACTTTCTTGTCATTTCATTGAAGTGATGGAATTTATTTCACAACTCGAAGTATGTTGACTTAAAAATGTATATCATGTAATGTTGTATGCATAATATAGGTAGTGATGATAATAACTTGACTTAGCAAAGTCCATGTGATGACATTAATCCTGCTAAATTGTATTTCAATCTGAATTTTAGCCTGCTGGGCCTTGGAATAGTTAACTTATCATTTCTCCTCTGTACTGAGTTGGGTTGTATATGTGTTATAATTTCTACATGCTTCCTAAGTGATATTTTTCTTTACAGGACATCTCTTCACATGCCTTTTTTTAAAGCTTCAATGTGTATAATTTATCATTTTGGGGTAATTACCAAAAACATACTACAAATACAAATTTATTAATTTTAGTTTGCTTCATTTGTAGCTCAAAATACATTTGTTGCATAATCCAGCCTTTGAAAATGTATTTTCCTGTAATTCATATTAGGTCCTACACCCAGAGTGCTTCTGCCACTGAGGATACCTCCACTCCAGACCAAGCTCCCATCTTCAGTGAGGAGTCCACTACTGCAAGCCCAGTTGTTGTGGAGCAGTCAGGTCTACACCTAAACCTCCCACCCCAACTGTGTCCAAAGGACCATCACCCTAATCTTGTGCCCCCAGTTCTGGCTACTGTTGAGCCACCACCACCATCATCACTACCTCCAGTTCAGCCAGGACCCAGTGGGATGGCACAGGTAGTGGTGATATGGTATGTGAGAGGGAACTGTGGATGACCAAAGTGAGGCCACCGGGTACACTGTCACCCAGACCACCATTGATCAAGTCGAGGGATCCCTACATCAGTCCCAAGACATGATGGGCCAGGACATTACAGAGCCCCAGGACATGAAGCAGTTGCAGAGGGAGCACAATGTAGAGGTGCAGACTTTAAACTCAAATTAGATCTCCCTTCCTGGGGTACTGTTTGAAATTTGCCACCATATGTGCAAGCCTTTCCTAGTAAAATCTACCCCTTCCTGTGGTGCTAGAACATCTGGGCTTATGGGTCCACTACACCGGCCTCAGCCACAGAAAGGGTAGCCCTGCCACAAGCAGAAACATCTTCAACCACCTCAGTCCCTGCATTTGTAGACCCATCATCACACATCATCAGGAGGGGACGTTATCCAGGCCACCAACAGAGGACGGCTAGACCTCCATCACTACCAGTAAGAGATAAAGGCCCTCATTACAACATTGTCCTGGCCCATCATGTCTTGGGACTGATGTAGGGATCCCTCGACTTGATCAAGTCCTGCTTACCGCCGTGCAGAAGACCGCCAACACACCGCTGTGGCAGCGGAATTCCGCTACAGCTCTTACGACCCACAGGCCGGAATCTGCCAAAATCCAGACACCCACACAAGTCCGCCACACCAAAGGTCAGTGATAAACTGGCGATAACAAAACCGACACCTTCACGCCAACAGAAATACGCCCACACTATCACGACCCACTATCACGACCCACAGTCTTTCAACCGCGGTTTTCCATTGGCGGTACACACCGCCTCGCTAAAAATACACACACATATACAAAACACAACCACATTGGACAATTCAAAATACACACACCTGATACACAGACACCCACCACTCCCACACACTCAATACAATATAAAACACACACCCACATCACCCACAAACCCCTACGACAAAAATTGAGAAAGAAGCACAGAGAGAGACACCACCATCAACAATACTAGCATCCATAGGCACACAACACCATCACTCACACAACATCCTCGCACATCAGACAACACACACAAACACATCCCCTCACACATCACAACTCACACCACCCCACACATCACCCACACCACACCATGGCCCTGCAAAGATTCTCTGAGGAGGAGCTCAGGGTCACGGTGGAGGAAATCGTCCGGGTAGAGCCACAGCTATTCAGATCACAGGTGCAGCACACCTCCATAGCTAGGAAGATGGAGCTATGGCACAGAATCGTCAACAGGGTCAACGCAATGGGACAGCATCCAAGAACATGGGATGACATCAGGAAGAGGTAGAACGACCTACGGGGGAAGGTGCGTTCCGTGGTCTCAAGATACCAGATTGCAGTTCAGGGGACTGGCGGCAGACCCCCACCTCCTCCCCCACAACTAACAACATGGGAGATGCAGGTCTTGGCTATATTGCATCCTGAGGGCCTCGCAGGAGTAGCAGGAGGAATGGACTCTGGTAAGTCAAATCTTAACTATTACATCCCCCACCGTACCTGCATGCTATCACATACCCCACCCTCACCCCCATCACTCCAACACCTCACATATGCCCCACTATTACAACCCACACATCCCAATACCAAGCCCTGCATGCAACAACAAAGCATGGACACCCATCACCAAAGCATGTCCACTACAGATACCCACACAGACCCCAAACCAATTATCACACAAGGTCCTACACAAGAATGCAAGCACTGGAGTACAGATTCACCCACCCATTGCACACAATGGCACACACAGATGCAATAATCATGCCTTTACACCCTTGCAGGACCCCTACCCAACGTCACCGGACAGGAGGTTCGAGACATGTCCACTCCCCCCACAGAAGAGGCCCAGAGTGATGACAGCAGCTCTGTCCAATTGGATCAAGATTATCAGGCCAGCACATCTGGGACTTCGGGACAGTCGGTTCCCCTCACACTAGCACATGCCACCTCAGAGCCTCCCCCCTCAGGAAACACCAGCACAGCACCCACCCAGCGGGCCCATCCCTCTGTCCACAGGACACGTCAAGCAGCAGTGTGTCCACCACTTCAGGGGACCCAGGCAAACCCACCACCCCAAGAAAATCAGGGGCCTGGGGGCAGTGGCAGTGGGCACACGGTTCAGGGGACAGAGGAACAGATAAACAGGGGAACTGGGAGGACTGCTGTGCGACAGGGGGAGAACAGGCCCATGGAACCCACTCTCCACAAGGCCCTCTCCAACATCATGGTAGCGTACCATCATTCCCAGGAGACGATGGCAACGGTACTGGACAAATTTCAGGAAACTCAGCGGCTGCAGGAGGAACAGTATTTGGGGATCAGGGAGGAACTCAAGTCCATCAACACCACCCTGGTCACCATTGTAGGGGTGCTGAAGGACCGTGTGAACTCCAGGAGGGACACTGTGGCACAACAAGGGGCCCCTGACACTAGCCTGGATGATGAACAGCCCACCACCTCCGCCGGCGCTAGTGGACAGGAGGCACCGCCACAGGACCACGACACCAGCACCCCACCCCCTGCAGATGGAGAACCACCCCGCAAACAGTCCCTGAGATCCAGGACAAAGACAGAGAACAATGCCAAGACCCCCTCAGGAAATGAGACCACCCTGAATGTCATCCTTCTGTCCCACTTCATCACCCTGTTCATCCATCAACTACCCTGTGGAGAAGTGTGGCACAATGGTTAGAGTGTCTGACCCTGAGGCTGACCCGGGACCAGGGTTCAATTCCCACCTCAGCAGGTCTTGGGCTCAATTCCCTTGGACCAGATAATTCTCACCTCAGTGCCTAATCTAATTAATCGGTCCCACTCTGTAACGCTGGGCAACAGCTTGTTTAATCTCCACAACGACCCTGACAGCGCTTGGATGCCTGGCTTTACCCTGGGGGTTGCCCAGGAGTGGGTGCCTCCCAGGGAAAAACCAGGAGGGGTTCCACAGTGGTATGTGTACAGCTCCTTGAGACCCTAACAGGTGAGCAGTGCGCTATACAAGTGTTAAATTTATTTATTTAAAATTTTTGCCCTAGCTCCACTTCCTATGCCCCTTTGGTCAATGCACCTGTGAAACAAATAGACTGGACTCTGCCATGGACATTCCTCCACCATCACCCCTGCCCATTTCACAACCCCCTCCACTATTTTGCACTGAAATAAACACACTTGAATCACAAAACAATCTGGAGTCAGTCTGTGCTTTCACAAATGTGTATTTGCAATAACTAAGGAAAATAGTAATATCGATTGTATTGTCAACATACCTACATCACACAGCTCTAGTCCATGAGGTAATAGCAGAGGTCACACAGTGGGACCCACATCTGTGAAATGGAAAGGCAAAGTGACAAGTCAGGGTCCATACACTGGGTGAAAGTGACAGACATATGATAGGTCGAACAATTGTATGAGATGTGTGAGCCAGTGACATCTTCTTACCTGTGTCTCACTGGAAGTATTGCTGGATAACGTTGTTTCTGTTGTCGATATCCTCTTCTTCTGCATCCTCTTCTTCACTGTCCACAGGCTCCACAGCTGCCACAAGACCTCCTTCTGGACCATCCTCCTGCAGAAAAGGCACCTATCGTCGCTAAGCCAGGTTGTGCAGCATACAGCAGGCCACGATGATCTGGCACACCTTCTTTGGTGAGTAGTAGAAAGAACCACCTGTCATATGGAGGCACCGGAACCTGGCCTTCAGGAGGCAGAAGGTCCTTTCGATCACTCTCCTAGTTCACCCATGTGCCTCATTGTAGCGTTCCTCTTCCCTTGTCCTGGGATTTCTCACTGGGGTCAGTAGCCATGACAGGTTGGGGTACCCAGAGTCACCTGCAAATGTCGAGGGACAACTGTTAGACACACACTAACCTGTAGGGACAACCACAGCATAGACAACTATTCACACGGTATAGGGTCCTTGTCCTCACCTATTAGCCACACACAGTGCCTCTGGAGTTGCCCCATCACATAAAGGATGCTGCTATTCCTCAAAATCTAAGTGTCATGCACTGAACCTGGAAACTTGGCATTCACATGGGAGATGTACTGGTCTGCCAAACACACCATCTGCACATTCATTGAATGGTAGATCTTCAAGTTTCTGTACACCTGTTCACTCTTGCGGGGGGTACCAATGCCACATGTGTCCCATCAATGGCACCTATGATGTTGGGGATATGTCCAAGGGCATAGAAGTCACCTTTCACTGTGGGCAAATCCTCCACCTGAGGGAAAATGATGTAGCTGCGCATGTGTTTCAGCAGGGCAGACAACACTCTGGACAACACGTTTGAGAACATAGGCTGGGACATCCCTGATGCAATGGCCACTGTAGTTTGAAAAGACCCACCTGCCAGGAAATGGAGTACTAACTGGACCTGCACTAGAGGGGGGATTCCTGTGGGATGGCGGATAGCTGAAATCAGGTTTGGCTCCAACTGGGCACACAGTTCATGGATTGTTGCACGATCAAGTCTGTAGGTGACTGTTACGTGTCTCTCTTCAATTGTCGACAGGTCCATCAGCGGTCTGTACACTGGAGGATGCCGCCATCTCCTCACCTGCCCCAGCGGACATACCCTATGGACGAGAACAGCGAGCAGAGAGTCAGCCAACACGGAGGTATTAAAAAAATAATTATCGCACACATTTGTCAATCCGCAATGTATCTGTCACTGTGTGTATGCAAGGCCTAGATAGGAGTGACACATTTAAAAATAATGCCATGTAGCCCCCTGCAATGGCGGCTGCCTGACCTGTAAGGTGGGACAAGGGGATATGAGGTAAGTGCGCTGACATTGTACACCGTCGGGGTAGGCGGTCGAAGACTGCGGCACAATCCTGCATTGGTTAACATTGGACCCTTTGGGTCCCAGGAGCCAATGACGATGTACGCCGGTGGTGACGGTATGCACCACCGCGGACGTGACTGCTATTTTCTGTCTGTTCACTCACTTGATACCTGACCTTCGACAGGAGAGGACCTACACTGCAAGTGCTGCTGTGACTTCAGTCTGGAAGCGACGATGGCTCATGTATCTGGGGAAAGGACCCCGACCTTCACTTCGGAGGAGTTGAAGAAGTTAGTGGATGGGGTCCTCCCCCAGTACACGCTACTCTAAGGTCCTCCAGACAAACAGGTGAGTACACTGTGAGCATGCTGTATGGGCAATGCCTGTTTGGAGTGGTGTTGATGGAAGATACAGGGGGGGGACTGAGGCCTGCATGAGTGGACGGTGAGTGTATGTGCGTCAGGGCAAGGGTGAGAATGTGAGTCAATGACTGTGACGGACCGGACCGTTAAAGGTTTTCCTTTTTCCCTGTACTATTCCACTAGGTCAGCGCCCACCAGAAGAAGGATATTTGGCATGCCATCGCCAAGGACGTCCGGACCCTGGGGGTCCACCACAGACGGAGCACCCACTGCCGTAAAAGATGGGAGGACATTTGCCGCTGGAGCAAGAAGACGGCGGTGGCCCAGCTGGGGATGGCCTCCCAACGTGGGAGGGGTGCCCGTCGCACCATGACCCCCCTGATGTTCCGGATCCTGGCGGTGGCCAATCTGGAGTTGGATGGGCGCTTGAGGGCATCACAGCAGCCACAAGGGGGTGAGTACACTCTCATTCAGCTGACTCCGCGCACATTACGAGGTGTCTGAGTGGGGGAGGTGGGCTGTGGGTTCCCCTAGGCCAGGGCGAGTTTTGTAGGCAAGGTCCCTTCGTGAGGCAGGCTATGTGGCACCCCAACCCCACCAGTGGTGAGAGCCAACTAGACCTGTGATTAATGAGGGAACTCTAAGTGCATGGCCTAGTGCAGAGGGCTGCTGTGTCTGTAGTGTCCGCCAACGGTAGTGGTATTGCATGCACTGAACATGTCTTTCTTCTGTCTTCCCCCCCCCCCCCCTTTTTGTGGTCTCCCTGTTCTTGTGTGCATTAGCATCATCAGGCAGAGGAGCAGTGGCACCGGAGCAGGAGGGAGCTGCATCCCACATGGCCCTGGAGGGCTAGACAACGGAGTCTGAAGCCACCAGTGGGACGGAGGGTGAGGGGAGCTCCACAGCGGGGACAGGAGGTGACTTCAGCGACAGCGACTCTTCCTCTGATGGGAGCTCCCTTGTAGTGGTGGGCCCCTCTGTGCCCCCCGTATTAACAGGTACAGCTGCCACACCCTAACAGCACCGCCCTCCCAGCAGCCCCTCAGCGTGTGTCCCGTGGCCGCTCACCCAGGAAGTTGGGCATCTCCTTCGCCCCAGGCACCTCAGGCCCTGCCCCAGTCAGCCCTGCTGCCCTCAGTGAGGAGGCTATTAACCTCCTGAGATCCCTCACTGTTGGGCACTCTACCATTCTGAATGCCACCCAGGGTGTAGAAAGGCATTTGCAACAAACAAATGAATACCTGGAGGGCATTCATTCTGGCCAGGCAGCCCAACAGAGAGCATTTCAGGCTCTGGCCTCAGCACTGATGGCAGCCATTGTCCCTGTGTCCAGCCTCCCCCCTCCAACTTCCTCCATCCAGACCCAATGCCCTGTACCTCAGCCTATCCCAAGCACAGCATCAGACCAGCATGCACACACCTCAACACACAAGGGTGGCTCTGGCAAACATAAGCACCACACATCCCACAGGCACTCACACAAGCATCATACCCATGCACACATACCAACATCCACTGCCTCCACTGTGTCCCCCTCCTCCACGTCTCCCTCCTCCCTCCCTGTCTCGTCTCCACTCACGCCTGCATGCACTACAGCTTCAGCCACTACCTCCATCACCAGCACGCCCATCACTACACACCGCTCATGTGCACTAACACCCCCACTTCCATTCACACATCCCCTGTGTCCTCTCCCAGTGTGTCTGTGAGCCCTCCTCCCAAACTACACAAACACAGCCACACACCCACCCAACAGCCATCCACCTCACAACAGCCTCCAGCCCATGTACCTTCACCCAAAGTCAGCAAACGTACACCTCCTACAACCACTACCTCTTCCTCCACTCCGAAACCCCTCCATCTACCTGTCCCAGTGTGTCTAAAAAGCTTTTCCTGTGTAATAGTGACGTCTTCCCTACAACTCCCCCCGTCCGTCCCCTAGGGCCCACCTTTCCAGGTCCCAACCGAGCACCTCAGCCACCACATCACCGGGCACAGTGGTGCCAGCAACTGCAGGCTTTTGGAGTGCGCCAAGCAACAGGGCTGCCAGTGTCCTACGGAGCAAGGGCAAGGACATTCCCCCACCTCCAAAAGTAAAAAAGTTGCCCACATCCCTGAGGGAGAAGGCAAAAACACCTGCCACCAAGGGCTCAGGCAAAACAAAAGTGGATAATGACAAGACAGCTGCGCCACCATCCAAGGTGGGGAAGGGCCAGAAAAACAAGGGCAGGTCCACGTCGACGCCAACTTGCACAGTGGACAAGACCGCCACCAGCACCGCCACCTGCACCGCCACCAGCACCTCAGTCACTGAGCCCGCCACCACCACCGCAGTCACTGAGCCCACCGCCAGCTCCGCCGCCACTGAGCCCGCCACCAGCACCGCAGTCACTGAGCCCGCCACCAGCACCGCCGCAACAAAGACCACCACCAGCACCGCCATCAGCACCACCGCTACAGAGCCTGCCGCCAGCACCGATGCCACAGAGTCCACCACAAGTACGGATGCCACTGACACCGCTGCCAGCACCGCCAGCGGCCTGCAACATCCTGAGCCAGTGGCCCCACCACAGACATGGCTGCCATCCCCAGTGGTCAGTCATACGAGGCTGGTGGTCAGTTCCAGGAGTCTGGGCAGCTTGCATGTTGCACCACCGTCAGTGGAGTATCACATCCACTACCTCAGTCCTTGGCAGGATGAAGCACCGTGGACACCAAGTCCCCTCCAGAACCAGTGGAGTATCACATCCACTACCTCAGTCCTTGGCAGGATGAAGCATTCTGGGCACAAAGCCCCCTCCAGAACCAGTGGAGTATCACATCCACTACCTCAGTCCTTGGCAGGATGAAGCACTCTGGGCACCAAGCCCCCTCCAGAACCAGTGGAGAAAGGCATCCACTACCTCAGTCCTTGCCAGGATGAAGCACTCTGGGCACCAAGCCCCCTCCAGAACCAGTGAAGACTGATGCAGTGGGAAACCCACCCACTGGAGAGACTTGAGAGACTCTGGCTTTGCACTCCCCAGGATAATGCAGTGGGCAACCCACCCACTGGAGAGACTTGAGAGACTGTGACTTTGCACTCCCCAGGATAAAGCAGTGGGCAACCCACCCACTGGAGAGACTTGAGAGACTGTGGCTTTACACTCCCCAGGATAATGCAGTGGGCAACCCACCCACTGGAGAGACTTGAGAGACTGTGGCTTTGCACTCCCCAGGATAAAGCAGTGGGCAACCCACCCACTGGAGAGACTTGAGAGACTGTGGCTTTGCACTCCCCAGGATAATGCAGTGGGCAACCCACCCACTGGAGAGGATTGAGAGACTGTGGCTTTGCACTCCCCAGGATAATGCAGTGGGCAACCCACCCACTGGAGAGACTTGAGAGACTGTGGCTTTGCACTCCCCCAGGAAAATGCAGTGAGCAAACCACCCAGTGGAGAGACTTGAGAGACTGTGGCTTTGAACTCCCCATGTTACAGCAGTGGGCATGGGGCCCCCTCGTGGAGCTGGCGTCGTGTACTAATCCAGCTGAGGTGCCCCCCCCTTCCCTTCCCCCTGAGTGCCTGTTTCATTTCGATCTGATGCCCCTGCAGTGTTCTCTCTGTTTGATGTCTGGTATCGAGTGTGGCCCTCACCCATGCATTTTGGGCCCAGTGGTCCACGGACTATGAATGGTGCACTATCTGGACTTTTGTAGTTGGTGTACATAATTGTTTATACTGTATTTCAAGTTTTGACTAATGGATTTTTAGTTATTACAATCGTTCAACTCATTTCCCTTTGTCCTTGCGTTCTTGAAAGGGGGTGGGGGGTGTAAATGTAATGTTGCAGCATGTATTTGTGTGTATGGTGTGGTGGGTGAGGGTGGGGGTGTTGCATTTTGCGTGTGTGTGTCACTCTCTTTTCTCTCCCCACTCCCCTGTGTTGTAGGTGCAGTACTCACTGTGGTCGTCGCCACCGTCTTTCATGCTCCTGGTAGAGGAGCAGGAATACCATCGCGGGGAGTATTTGGAGTTCTGGCTCCATGGCATCCTGGTTTCTCGTGGAATGTGTAGAGGTGAATGTTTTCCCTTCCAAGTCCTGTTTCCGCTGTGTTTTTGTTCTCGTTGGTTCTGCCCCACAAAAGATGGCGGATTGGCCTCTCATAATAGTGTGGGTGGTACATTGTCTTCCGCCTCTCTGTTGGCGGTGACCGCTGCAGTGTTTGTTTCTACCACTGTGGTGGTCGGAGTGTTAAAGTGGCTATCTATGTTGGCGGTTTCCTCCATGGTCGTGATTCCATTTTTTTTCCGTTGGCCTGTTGGCGGTCTTACCGCCGCTTTAACACTGACCGCCAGGGTTGTAATGAGGGCTCAAGTGCCAGATGTATCATTTTATTAAATTGGGATTACCTAATTGCGATTCCTTGTAAATCACAATTTAATCATCGCTATTTTAATATATGAAACTCATGGAGTTTCATTTTGGGTTTCCTA
The DNA here is from genome assembly GCF_031143425.1 of Pleurodeles waltl. Classification (NCBI taxonomy): domain Eukaryota; kingdom Metazoa; phylum Chordata; class Amphibia; order Caudata; family Salamandridae; genus Pleurodeles; species Pleurodeles waltl. The sequence goes on from NC_090443.1 coordinate 882,808,291, forward strand.
GTGAGTCGCAGAGTGACCTACCACAGTAATATTCATGAGGTTGGACGTAATTTGCGACCCATTCGGAAATGCTAAGATCACAGGGATGGTGGCCTGCTGGGCTCAACAGACCACCTTGTCTGTGATTGCTTTTAAATAAAGCATTTTGTTTCAAAAAGCAGCCCGTTTTCATAAGGGAAAAATGGAATGTGTTTCTAAAAAAAAAAAGAAAAGTTTTCTTTTCATTTTTTAGGAGTAGGCAGTGGTCAGTAGGACCACTGTCTGCTCTTAAAGAATGTTTTAGCATGCATTCACAAAGGGGATGCGGTTCCTTCGGGAACCTCTTCCCATTTGTGAATGGGTGACCACCTACTTGAAATAGGTGGTAAAATACAAATGTTTTGCAACCACATTTTGGTCACAAAACATTCCTGCATACCGCTGCGATTCAGTATTAGGAATGGATTCCCTTGACACGCCCATTCATAATACCGAATCGGTATTTAGTCACAACTCCAATTTGCGATTCGGTAACAAGTTGCCAACTCACAAATTGGAATTCATACATACCAAAATGCATTTTTGCCATCGCAAATGGCCTGATAGGGCTGTTTAAGACTGCAAAAATGCATGAAATTAATTTCCTCCAGTGCGTGACTACCATTTACCCTATGGACTAGATTCTAGACACATTTACTTTTTTGATGCCACTTGTATTTTGAACTTCAAACAATTTTACCTCTAAAATAATATTTTCACTCACCATGACTGACTCTTTATTTTGGTTTTCCATCTATGCATTTGATTTTCAACTAATATCAGCTTATTTGTGTTCATAAAATAAACTCTAAAAATACAAAGTCAATGACTGGTGTTGTATTTCTTGTGGTATTTACCATCATTAGTTAAATAATGCAAATGATCTAAGGACTCTTCAACCAAAAAACAATGTTGTATTTAGGTTATGTTTCTCCCATGCTCAAAAAAGTGAAATACTACAAATATCACAAATCTTAATGTATTAGTTACATACATTAGTAAGCAGGAATAATTTTCTAATGGAAAATAAATTAGAACGTATGCATAAACCAAATAGTCTGTGTCATTTGTAGGTCGAGCAAAGCAGCTCGCATGCGCTGCTTTACCGACGTGTTGGTATGTATCTGGGCTTTTAACCACTCCCACCGCCCCCCTATCACTATCACTCGTTAGTGGGCTTGTCTTTCTTTGTTTCCATTGGTAAATTCTATACGTTTGTCCCTCGTTGGGGCGGTTTTGTTACCGTCTTGGCTTTCGCCCCTGTTACATAGATAATTGTACGTTTGCTGTTAACTTTGACTGCAAGCAAACTTCTTTTTCCTTTTGTCTCCCTCTTCGCGCAAACGTGGCGCTTTGAATCTGCACGCTTATGTCACCTATTTTACTTTTTATTTTCAGTCTGGGTGGCAAGAAAAGTCCAGTTAGTAATTTAGAATGCTAATAGATCTAACTTGTTTTTTTTTTTAGTTCTACAGCCTAGCGAAGTTGTTATAGATCTTTGAACCTGGGATACTTCGTGGAGTGTTTTATTAATTTCAGATATCTTGCCCTGTTTTGGAATTTTGTGAGTTCTTTCTGAACCCTAGTTGTGTGGTATTAGACCTACCATGCGATTAAGTCATCATCTCGGTAGGGCACGTTTCTAACTCGTACCCATCATTTCTTGATGTTCTTATCAAAACATACTTCTAAAATCAGGAAACTGCTTTAAATCACTGTAGTTTCTTATAGGAAAATAAACCAACTAAAAGTGAGGCAAGAAAGCAGTAACATTCTTTGCCCTTAATTGGGGTAAACTCGGGGTCTCTGCAGCTGTTGCCAATTTTTGCTGCCAGAATTGGAGATGAGGTAAACATCACAGAGTTCTTGGTTGGAGAATGGGTTTCCATTCAAGTATTAATTTCGGAATTTCAGTTTCCTCCCTGTTAGTCATGAAGTTGACCACAAGTGTCAGTCGGTGACCCTACATCATTGTCCCTTTGGCATATAGAGCCTAGGTGGAAACTGTGGACATTGTTAGTAATCTCTGGGTCACTACAGCTGCTGCCAATTTTTGCTTCCAGAATTGGAGACGAGGTAAACATCGCCGAGTTCTTGGTTGGAGGATGGGTTTAGATACCAGTATTTATTTCAGCATTTCAGTTTCCTCCCTGCTAGTCACCATGTTCACTCCGAGTGTCAGTTTATGACCCTACATCATTGTCCCTTCGGCCTATAGTGCCTAGGTGGAAACAGTGCACATTGTTAGGGTTTTGGGCTATAGAAATCCACCTCTGATATTTCCACTGAAGTGCAGGCAGTTCCCACAGCTATGATAACGACCACGTTCGATAACCTGTTTAAGTGTTCTGTATGAAATCGTCAGGGGCTCAAATTAGAAAGTGCAGCTTCCTAAGTGACCCTGCTGGTTCTTTCACAACCATGAGCATGAAACCAACTCGGTGATGGAAACTTGTGGCCATCTGAGGCATCCTTGCAAAGGGAATGGTATCTTCAGTTTCTGTACTCCTTACCAGCTCTGCCTACCTGTGCTATTCAGTGTAGAGCTACAAGTCATTCTAATGCCTTGCTGATTAATAATAGGGTTGATACTGGGTACTTGTCCAATACTTATTGAATGGGTCATTGCCTTTATCGTACAGCACACTGGTAGTTCATGGTACATAGGTGAGATCGTCTAATTTTCTTTTTTCTGAAATTCCACGTTTTATCTGTCAAACAGAATACAGTACATAGCTCCATTCCTTTCAAGCATTGGCTGATTTTGACCAGCCCCTTTCAGCCATTGGCTTGAGACTTTGTCATTCATGTTTTGTCTCCGCCCAGTATAGTATTTATTTCTCAACTAATGCTGTTGGCTGTTTAGGTGTATCCTTTCCCCTTCACTCAAGTGCTTGCATTCAGTGGTATGGACAACTACTTTAAATCTAGAGCCCTCTCTGCTACTTCTTCTGGCTCTACCCAGTGTGTCTTGCTCTGATCTGCTAATGCTGTATATGTTAATACATTAAACCCTGACCTATTTTGTTTCCACGTGTGCCTCTCACAGCGTACCTCTTTATGCTTGCACTCATTTTTGTCCTACCCATAAAATGCTCATGGCTCATCTTATTTTTGTCGGAACTGAGAAAATTAGAGATTTAGTATTTCAGTCTGCCTTCAGTGCTACTGCGATTCTGTGGGTATGGCACTCTGTGGGATAGGTGAGGAAAAGAACAATTAGTTTCTCGAGAACCTTTATCTGTAGGTGGTCATTTATTAGAACAATGCGTTTTACAAATCAGGCTTCTTGGCTCCATCTTCAAGTATTGAGAAGGCTAAGGTGGATATTGATTTATGTCAGGATTCACGTTTCTAGTTAGTTTGGCTTAGTAAGTTTAGCAACAAAAAAAAAAAGTTACCAATTTATTTTAGAAATTATATTCTCGAAGTTATTAAGAGCATCACCTCCCAATTATGTGTAATATATCTGGTTACTTCTCTCACCCATCTCTTAGAGCAGTATTCAGATCCACATAATTGTTTTCCAGCACAAACTCCACTCTAAACATCCTTCTCACAATACCCCATCTAAATCGTCTTGTCACTCCATCGCTTAATATTAAGTAATTGCTACAATAAATGGAGTAATCCAAATCTCCCCCTCTTTTCCAGGATGCACCACTCCCATCTAATACATTTTAATGCAGCACTCTTGGTGTATTTGGAATCATTTTGGTGGTTGTTTTGGGTACGATGTGTGCATTGTGAAATCTCACACCCCTAGTCCACTGATGCTAAAGTTATCGCTGTTTCACACATACACATATGTTTTCAGAATCTACAGCTGGAACGCAGTTGCGTGCAGACACAATTGCCCTCACCTAGTCACGCACACTGTTGCACACTGTTGGAAAATGGGTTATTGGTAGGGCAGGTAGGTACCTACACCTAGCAACAAGCCACTAACCTCCACATAGGTACAGTTAGGTCTCAGTAAATTAATCCCAGCTCAACCCTTGGTAGCTTGGCAACGAGCGTCAAGGCTTAACTTAGGAGACAAAGTGTAAAGCATTCAAATATCACAAAACAGTAATTAAATAAAACACAGGAAACAGTTTAAAAATCCAAAACCAATTTATAAAAATAGTTTATATTTTTATCTTTAAAATGACACAAAAACGATTAAAATCGGTTCAGGGGAACCGGAGATATGACTTTTTAAAGAATTATTACTTTTCTAGCGCTTAGAAACAAAAAGCGCCAATCGGGTCATCTGGTTGCACCTCGACCGGGGCAAAGTCAAACTTTCAGGCCGACCGCGATGGAGCCCTGCTCGGCTACAGGTCGCGGGAGGCCTCGGTTAAAAAGTTACCTTCTGACTTAGTCTTTATTTTGAAGTTTTTCTTCACCGGGACGAACCTGCCAGTTGAATCCGACCTCCTGGAGCCCTTGTCCGGATACGCGATGTGGGTTTCCTCGGTGGAGACTTTTACCTTCGGACTTAGTCGTTTTTTCAAGATGAAAATCCTTCGACCAGGGTAAACCTGGATCTTGATCCGACGTCCATGGAGCCCTTCTCGGATACGATGGCTGGGAGGTCCCGGTCAACTTTTTACGTTCGGACTTAGTCTCTTTTTTGGATGTTTTTCTTTACCGGGACGAACCACGAAGTCAGGCCGGGTCGCGGTTGAGGCAAGCCGGCTAGAATTTCCGCGGCGGGTCGGTCCCTCTCTGGAGCTTTTTTCCCAAAATTCTCAAATCTTTTCCAAACTTCTGGGGCTTCACCCAGATGTTCTTTTAAGGTTCTTTTGGGGTCCACAGCTCACCCCAAGGGTCCAGAAGTTCTGTGATGGTCCTTGGGGGGTGCGGACTTCAACTCCCAGAATGCACCTGGCGCAAACTCCTTTTTGGCCACTGGACAGTGGTCAGCTGGTCGCTTTCTTCAGGAGTTGGTGCAGGGGACTCTGGTTAGCAATTTTTCACCTGTAGCAAACAGGGAGTCCCTCCTTGAACCAGTTGAAGCCAGGCAAAGTCCTTCTTGTGGTGAAGCCAAAGTGTGCAGCTGGTGCAGTCCTTCTGAGTGCAGGTTCCAGGTGCAGGCCAGGGGTCCAGCAGGGCAGTCCTTCTTCTCCTTTAGTTCCTTTCTTGTTGAAATCTGGTAGGGATCTGAGGTGTGGGGTCAGGTCTGCCAGTTTTATCCTTGCTCCTGGGTGAAAACCAGGGGGGTCCTGATCCTCCAATCAGGTACAGGGTCGTCCCCCTGTGATGACCACTTCCTGGGAAGTGTGGCAAAAATCCATCCCAAAAGGCAACAGTCTCTAAAAATCCAACATGGCTGAATCTGATTTTTGGAGGTTACATCTGGCTGAGCCCACCCACTGGTGTGGCTAAAAATCATAAACACACCCCTCTCCTGCCCTCTCCTAATCTAATCAAGGGGGCACCTAGTTGTCTGGGGTTGCAGGATGTGGGGGTGTTGCTGGGTGCTCCAAATGTCCTTCTCTGCCTTTGAAGACCAGTTTGGCCGCCCTCCCCCTTCCTGCCTCACCATCTGCTGAGGGGAGATTATCTCCCCCAAGCACATTCCTTTGTGTGAAGTCAGGCCACTTCACACCTCATCAAGGCAGCCTGGCAGAAGCTGCTGCAGGCTGGCCAATCAGAGCACAGCAGCAAAAACAATGCAGAGCTGAAATTGGCAACTTTTTAGGTAAAGTCTAAACTTTTTACCTGAACAAGTTATATTCAATCCAACAACTGGAAGTTGTGGGATTTATTACAACAATTAATTTGATACCAAATTCTTGGTATGTAACATTTAAGGAGACTTTAAAATTTAAAATAAAGTCTGCCCATTCTAGCCTATGAAGGCCATTTACTTCAATGAGGGAAAAACGGATTTGGCTGTTTTTACCTCACCAGGGCTTATAAACCTATTTTTATAAAATCCCTGCTTATAGTTACATGGCACCCAGCCCTAGGGGCACATAGGGCACACCTTAGGGGTGACTTATATGTAAAAATAAGGTAGTTTAAGACTTTGGAAGTACCTTTAATTCCAAAGTCGAATTTGCATATAACTTTAATTTAAAAGCAGCCAGCAAGGCAGGCCTGCTTTTAAAATGACACTGGGCACCTCAGCAGTGCACCTAGGTGTGCACCACCTATGCTGTGGTCCCTAAACCTACATGCCCTACCATATACTAGGGACTTATAGGTAGGTTCACTTAGCCAATTATAATTAGCCTAATTTGCATATTGATTTTACACAGAGCACAGGCCCTGGGACTGGTTAGCAGTACCCAGGGCACCATCAGAGTCAGGAAAACACCAGCATAAAGTGGAAAATGGGGGCAAAAAGTTAGGGGGCCTCTGCAATCAGCCCTGTTTTCCCACACACACACATTCAGGGTACAACAGCATCTCATATATTCTGGAGGGCAAATTGCGTATAGAGAAGATGTGGCATAACAGCCAGAGCTGCCGACTAAGGAACTTCAAAATCAGGTTTGAGTCTCTGCGTCCACTTACTATTCTGTGATTCCAAGAAAAACACTTTAATCTCCCTTTGCCTAAAATCAACAAGCATTGGCAAAGTCAAAAACTTTCACTTATGCAAAATCTGGAGTACAATTATTTATTTGTTGCGCTTGGGCAATGTCACCTGTACCAACTGCCAAGTAAACGTTTTTTGCACCTGGGAGCAGTTTGTGTTTTGAGGACCTTGTTTAGAAACAAATTCCAGTAGACCTACAAGCCCTTTAGTTATATACAGGACCACTAGAATCATGTGGCAGAAAGGACTAAAATATGCGGCAGGGTTGAACAATTAATGTGGCAAAAAGTCCAGTTATGCATTTACAATGCCACTAGCTCCAACTCAAGCAAATATGAGACCTATTAGATTGCAAATGCTTATTTAATTTTATAGTTCCAGACCTTGACAATATGGAAGAACACAAAATAATAATTTAAAACAGATTCAATAGGCAAACTATTATTGATTCATGTCATCAGCTGGAGCTAGACCTCCTCACTCACAATAGGACCCCACATCAATAACACCACTAGTCAAAATCATGGCAATAGACCTTTTTGTAACCACAGGTTCCTTCCAATACACTGTAAGAGTATCTCTTAGCCTGTCACAACCAACTTTAAGTAGTGTACTACTAAAGGTTCTTTCTACAGTCATGAGACACATCAACAACTTCATACACTTAACATAAAATGAGGATTTTGCAAATGTGAAGGGAGATGAGTATGCTATGGGTCAACTTACACATGTGGTCAGAGCAAGCAAAGCAGCACATATTGCCTTGGTGGCAACATTCAACAAAAAACAAGTCTAATGCAATTGCATAAACTGCTACTCAATCACTGTGCGAATTGTCTTTGTGCAAGACATATACATCCAACCTGTGTGTAATTTTCACGGGATCAACCCAGGTACTTTGCAACAGCAGCATATAACAACAAATGTTACAACTTTGAAATGTCCAAATGAAGATGACATGGTGAAGAATCCTAAAGCAGTGTAACAGAAAAAAATAGTTAATTAAAATGACAAAATAGACACATTTCAAATGACAAATATTTAGGACACATTTACTTAGAACAATCAAAGATAAACAATGTAAATGAACACAGTAGTCAATGTGTCGAAACTTTCATCAACAAACATTTCTGCCCTGGAATTTACTAAACTACTAATTCCTAAAATATGTCCTCAGCACACTGATATGCTCTATATATTGTAAAAATCTTTGGACTCTGAATGTAATGTTAGGTAACAATATACTTACACTCATGTGAAGAAGTTGTCCGTAACATTTTGATGTATGTCAATTCCTTCCTCTTTACCACCATCATCTTCATTTGGCATTTCAACATCCTCAGTCGGTGGCTCATCATGATCCCCATCCTTTGCAATGTATGGGATGTTTCCATTGCAGGGCTATGTTGTGCAACATGCAGCAGGCCATTGTGATTTGGCACACCTTATTGGGTAGGTAGAGAAGGGCTCCGCCAGTTTAATTTAGACAGCAAAATCTGGCCTTTAGGAGCTCAAAAGCCAGCTACTCTGGCATTGTGTTCTTCCATGGGCCTCATTGACGCAAACTTCCCCTGGCGTTGTTGGATTTCTCAGTGGTGCTAACAACAATGGTCGGATAGCATCCTATATAAAATAAAAAGATATATATATCTTTATCTTATAATCATGTTGTTAGATTGTACTTACCAACAAGCCAGGCCCTCTCAGGTCCAAGTTGTGACATTTGCAGGGGTGTAATGTGGTTCTGTAGTACAAAGGATTAATGTGTTGACCTTGTAAAATAGCCACACATGCTTGAGATGTACAAATCAGGTAAGCAGACAATTTGCACATTCATTGATTGGAAGTTCTTACATTTGCGGTCGACCTGTTGCCTGGCATGTGGTGGCACTAAGGCAATATGTGTGCTATCAATTGCTCCAACAACATGTGGTATGCCACCCAAATCAGAAAAATCTCCCTTCACATTTGCAAAATCCTCATTTGGGGGAAACTGGATGAAGCTGTTGAAGTGTCTCATTAGTGAATAAAGGACTTTTTGTTGCACACTACTAAAAGTTGGTTGTGACATGCCTCCAGATACTGTCACAGTGTATTGAAAAGATAATGTGGCCACAAAATGGAGGACTGGCAACATTCTCACTATTAATATTATTGATGTGGGATTCCTATTGTGAGTCAAAAGATATGGCTGCAGCTGATGACATAAATCAAGAATAGCTTGCCTATTCAATCTGATTTTTATTTTAAATCCCTTTCTTCCGTGGCGGCAAGATCTGGAAATGGTCTAAACACTTGAAGCTGTCATCTTCTACCCCTCCCTCGGTTCATATCTCTGCATTTAAGATAAAAGAGAAATATCATTTTAAATGGGGAAACAATACATTGATAATCAACACACATCTCATGTCTTTGTAAAAATCAGCGTTTTGTGACATATATGTACAAATAATTTTTCATTAATATTGTTACTTAGATAAACTATTTTTAAAATGTCGGATGCATTATTTGCACATTTTTAGAAAACAAATCCTTCAATGGAAGAATAAAATAAACTGTGTCACTTTCACTTTTAAGCACAGTGACACATTGCATTCTACTTTGTCAATTGTATTAAAAAAACAGTAATGTACGCATTTTGTATAAACAAACTAGCCACCTTTTTGAGTGGTAGTGGAGCACTTAACATTAAAAAATACACTGGTTCACTTTCTGAAATGGTGGCCGCTTGACCTTGCCGTTAGGACATTTGCAATCTGACGGCCATCGGCGGAATTTGGCCTGGTAGTAGGTGTAACTCTCCACGACTGATACAGCCATAGACTAACATGTGTAACATCAATGTACAAAAGCCTATGGCTGTGTCTTTTTTCATTGCGGCTCATGTATATTGTGTACATGTGTGCGGTGTTTCAAAAAAAGATCACTTGCCTCATAACACTTCAGCCATCAATAACTCCTCTACTTGTGCTGCTGTTAACTGACCTCTGGGAGCCACGATGCAGAGCAAAGCAGATGACCGGGCCCTTAACTTCTCAGCTGTGTAGTTGGACCTGCTGACCACGGAGGTCTTGTCCCTGTGGAGCCAGCTGTATGGGAGCTCAGAGGAACAGGTACATGTTTAAATATAAAATGTATTTCTAACTAACTTGGCTTTTTTTTAACTGTCTACATTGTCCTTTTTGGTTCCTAAGTGAAGAGTTGTGATTGGAGTGTAGTCAACTCAATAATTTGTCTAGTAACAAAATAATGTTTAACAATGTTTTTAAACAACTGTAGATTGAAATGAAACGTTATCTGAATGAATAAGTTGACTTTTCATTTCAATTTACTCACAATTCAAATGCTTCAATGTATAAACTGCATGCCCCTAGCCAGTAGACACTGTACCATGAATATAAGTGAAAAATACAGTCATATGTCGAAATGTAAAGTGCAAGTCATGAACTTGTCTGAACACTTTTATTCCAAAATGTGCTCATCATATAGGCTAAACAATCATAATCATGTTTGCTACTCATTGTATCACACGCATGGCAGTAATGCAATACAAACCTTGACAGTCAGGACAAAACACTTAACATAGTTAGGAATGACGCGTTTAGGGAAACATTTTCGTTACCCAAGTTATCAGCTCTGTGCTGGTGCAAGGTATCTTACTGTCCTAGGGGGATGTACCTCCCTATCAGATCCCCCTATGTGTCTGCCATACTCCCCACACCTTCTCCTATTTCTTGTGGCAGCCCCGGCTTTTCGTCTCTCTGGCACCAGTCTAAGTCTGACTTCCAGCCTGTGAGTCTGTCTGGGTCAGCACTCCCCAAAGCCCTTGCAGTGTTTTGCTTGTCCAATCCTGCAGCCAATAGCAACTATGTTTTCTGGAGTGTATTCCAGGTCTCCTTCCCCAACACTCAGAGGAGGAGCCATTTTGTGTCTATTGTCATCTCAATTGACATGACTTAGGACATAGGCGGTCATTCTGCCGCGGAACAGGCTGGCGGTGCTTCATGGGCAATTCTGACCGCGGCGGTAAAGCCGCGGTCAGAAAAGGGCAACCGGCGGTTTCCCGCCGGTTTACCCCTGCCCCAAAGAATCCTCCATGGCGGCGCTGCTCGAAGCACCGCCATGGAGATTCCGACCCCCTTCCCGCCATCCTGGTCCTGGCGGTAAAAACCGCCAGGAACAGGATGGCGGGAACGGGTGTCGTGGGGCCCCTGGGGGCCCCTGCACTGCCCATGCCACAGGCATGGGCAGTGCTGGGGCCCCCTAACAGGGCCCCATAATGATTTTCAGTGTCTGCCTAGCAGAAACTGAAAATCGCGACGGGTGCCACTGCACCCGTCGCACACCAGCAACTCCGCCAGCTCCATTCGGAGCCGGCTTCATCGTTGCTGGGGCTTTCCCGCTGGGAGGGCGGGCGGCCTTTTGGCGGTCGCCCGCCCGCCCAGCGGGAAAGTCAGAATGACCGCCGCGGTCATTTGACCACGGTGCGGTCTTCTGGAGGTCTCCGACTGGCGGGCGGTGCCTGCCGCCCGCCGGGGTCGGAATAACCCCAATAGTCTTCACCATAGCCCTTCAATATTTCTGTATTACTGGGCACTCCCAGAGGATATGATAGAAGGTGCCTTCCATCCCACAGGGGAAAGGTATATCTTGTGCTGCAGGTACATGTGATACACGCTCTCAGTCATCCATAGAAATATGTCCCATTCCTACACACACCTGTTCATACATCACTAAAAACCATGCTCTCACTCACACACATGGCATCTCTTCCATACTGCCCTTAGTTATAAGCATGTGCTTCTAAAAATACTGTAGAATCTGGTCCTAAAAAGTAGGCATTTCGCTATTGAAGCTGGGTGTGGGAGTGTGTGCTAACAATGTGCAGTTTGTTTAGCCTTATAGCAGCTCACAATGGTTTGTATTGATCAGAAGTAGCTCTCAGTACATGAAATGTTTCAGACACCTGGCCTAGATGATGTTAATGGCCTGGATTTAGAACATGAGGACATGAAAAGTGATGAGGATACTCAAAAAGTCACTACAAAACAGTAATTTCGGACGTTTTAGAAAATAATTTGTACTAACGTTTAAGAAATGCTTTTGATAGATTTTACAACATTGTGTTACGACAATACAAGCGAACAAAACCTCACAAAACATTTTTTTCTTTCCTTTTTTTGTATCCATACAGGTCAAAACCCATCAGAACAAGGTCATATGAAAGGCCATTGCCAAGAAGGTGTGGACCCTTGGGGTCTAAAAGCAGCACAGCATTCATTGCAATAAAAGGTGGGAAGGCCTATGATGCTGGACCCGAAAGGCATCTGAAGTCCAGCTTGGCCAGGTTTCCCAATGTGGGAAGCACGTGTGCTGCACCCTGGCCCCCCTAGTGGCCTGTCAGCTTGCGGTGGCCCATCCGAACCTTGATGAGCAGATGACAGCCCAAAAGTAGCATCAAGACAGTATGTTTATTTTTTTTACTTCTTATTGTTAGTTAACTATTTTTTGTTACAGCAATAATTTATGTCATCAACAAAAAGGTTGACAAACATCCTTTTGCATCCTTGCCCCCCACCCAGATTCCATCTCCACCCTCTCTTTTGTTCTTTCCCTAGTTAGCCAAACCCATCCCCTAAAAGGGTTGGAGTCTCCTTTGCCACAGATACCTCCGGCCCGCCCCTGTCCCCCTGGCTGTGCTCAGTGATGAGCTGACCTCTTACGCAGCATCTCTGTTAGCCAGACTGTGATCATGAATGGCATCCAGGGGCTAAGTTCTCAAATGCAACAAATGGTTGTATTCCAGGATGCCATGCACAGTTTAATGTCTGGCATGCAGAGATTGGTAGCAAAAATAGTCTCTGCACTGACCGCAGTCCCCCAACAGACCCAACATTGTGCCTCTCCTCCAGTCCTTTCCTCATCCCAAATCCCAAGTCCCGCCCCAATTCCAAGCACACTCACTTCTTTGCATACACCTGCTCCAACAGACAAAAGCAGCACACTCACACATAAACACAAACACACAAAAGAAACACAAACATACACGTGTCCAACAGACACACACTACTGACTCTACACCCACAGGCACCACAACAACCACCACACCCACACGAACCACCACCACAACCACCACAACCACCACACTCACAACCATAACACCCACCATCACAGACATATGGACCACTACCACATTCAAAAGCACACCCAAGAGCACCACAGCCACAACATCCACCTCAACATCACACTTATCCAAACACAGTCACATACACACCTACATGCAAAACAACCCTCAACAATCTGACATGTTCATACTCACCTAATTACAAAACACCTACAAAACCACACATATCCAAACATACACCAGACACACATGCATCTACAAAACATACAGACACATGCACAATAACCACACCAACCACCTCAGCAGCACACTCATCTAAACACACTCACAGAAAAGCACACACACTAACACCCACCAAACACAAAAGCACACACTCACCCAAACATCACACACCTTCAAAGAAATATACACCTAAACATACACCACATACATCAAACCACATGCACCTGCTAAACAAACAGACGTACACAACACCAACTCTGGCTTCCCCTACCTCCCACACCCAATTCTCTCCCACCCCTTCTACCTCTTCTCCTCCACCCACTTTTACTGTTTACCTGTCCTTGACTCCTAAGAAAGCAAGCCCCCCCAAGAGAGATCATTGTGGTGCCTGCTCTGCCCACTAAATGCCCCTTACTGAGGAGGTTGTCCCTTGGCGTGTAATCAGGAGGCATGTTCTGGGCCAGAAGATGTGCATGTCAACTTGTGCATCCCTCCCTACTTTATGGACATTTATTGCTTCATGTTAAAAATGTAATAATAAGAGAAGTATTTCATGTGTTAATAAGATATAATTTCTTTTCATAAAGTCTGTCCTGACTTTATACTATATTAAAAGTAATTAATTGATGGCAATGGGCCAGATTTATCAAAACATTTTGCATTCCTAAATGGTGCAAATCACAAGAGTCCACCGTTTGCGAATGCAAAATAGCCTTTCACGATGCATGAAAGACATCATAGTCCAATTTTAGGGTACTGCAATTTTTAACGATTACCTAAAATTGCGACTCCAATTAGGGAATCGCAATTTGCAATTCCCTAAATAGGAAATCAGAAATAGGGAATTCCTATTTGTGATTTTCCATGCACACGTATGAAGCATTTCCTAAATGCGAACTGGGCATTACAAAATGTAATTACCACCAACTCCAAATTGGTGGTAACCATGTTCACTTTTAAAAAATGAATTCAAAAGCACTTTTTTAAGTGCCATGTAGCACACACCTGCCCCTAGGGCATGTGTGCACTTTACATGTCTACAATGTTTTTGGGGGTTCACCAATGGGGGCCTTAGGCCATCAGCACCCTTGTTTTTGTATTACCTAATTTGTGAATTCCTAATAGGAATTCCTAAATTAGGAAATGCAAAACCATTTGCAACTATGGACCTTCAGGCCCATAGGAAAAAATGGAGTCTCATTCCCTAATACCGATTGCGATTTTTTTTTAATTGATATTAGCGAATCGCTATTTTCTTACACTCCATTTTGCATTCCCTAAATAGCGATTTCTTATAATTCGCTATTTAGTTAAATCAAAAAGGAACTTTGATACATCTGGCCTAGTGTTATTTATACAAGCATGAGTTACAAGAACCTAATTTCATTTATGACAATGACCAAGGCAGGTTTCATTTTTGACATATTTATGTAGTGCATACATTAGTGAACATTTTTAATGGACATGTGCATTTTGGTGCAAGCATTCATCATGATAATGGACACACGTAAAAATTAAACATGTTTATATTTTTGTAACTTGTGAATGCAGGTGTGTTCATTTAAAAATGATAAGTGTTAGTGGTAAACATATATGCATGACACATAAAAACTTTTGAGTTAAATTAAATTTAATGATTAACAGAAAATGCACTAGACAAGGGAATATGTGACAATGGTACATGTATGAAAAGTTATTAAGTTTAGAGTTGACATTGAATGTACTTTTCTTGTAAACCCACTTGTTGCATTGCATTAGACTTATGTAGTTCAAATATTGTGTAATGCATATGTATCTGGTAGTTTATAGAAATAATGAAACACACCCGAATGAACATATTTTGATTTTTGGATTAATGGGAATGTTTGTGTAGGTGTCCATTAGCATGAGGCAGCTTGAACCAAACTGGTGAATGTGAATTAAATATACAGATGTGTTTCTTTACATTTCATAAAAACTACCACATCACACACACATGCACTGGACATTATTGCACTATTGTTTGCAAGTATTTTTCATTTTCACTTTCACTTATCCTCATTTCCAGCAACAATAGGGTTGATTTTCATCATTATCCAGCAGCAGCAAAGGTAGGACTTTGCGAATGGGTTCATGGCAACAAGGGAAGTGAAAAGTAAAAAAAAAAAGATACGTTTCGACCTTATATGCCTTTGATTCCACCAACCTAAGTGTGGAGGTTTAGCAGCCACAGTTATGTCAGCAGAAAGGCACATCTTGATTGGCCCGGTGGTAAAACAGGCTTGGATCCTGCCACAAGCCATTTTTTGCTTCTGGCGCCATCGAATTATGGAGGTGATGGCGGTTAACCAAAGGACTCTCATCTATAGGCCAGCCAACATCTAAATAAAGCGGGAGGACCGCTTATTCGGGGGACGGATTATCTGATGGGAAATCAATGGCTGGAGTGATTCTGCCAAGATCTAAATCAGGTCCAGACTGTTTGATTTCAAAGTGACGATGGTGAATTTTAAAAATATCGAAATGTCCAACATGAAATGTCTGTCTCTACTGAAGAACTTAAGCTAAGATAATCTTGGATTGTCATACCTCTGAATCTTTTAACTTACTTATTAAGGACATTGTGGCATTGTAGCCACCAAGAGGGCATTGAGATATTGAGGCCTTCATTACAAGTTTGGTGGGTGGAAAATGCTGCCCGCCAAACTCCCTTGTTCAGGAGACCGCCAGTGCGGTCTCCCTCCCGTTGCCCCTACTACAAGTTTCCAGCTGACAGCTGCTGGCCCAGTGAGAAACAGCTTACAACATCGACGCTGGCTCGTAATCAAGCCAGCGGCAATGTTACGGTGGGTCGAGTACACCAGCACCTGTTGCTCTTTTCACTGTCTGCTAAGCAGACACTGAAAAAACACAACAGGGCTGTCCATGGGGGCTCCTGCACTGCCCAGTTTAAGTGCATGGGCAGTGGAGTGGCTACATGGGGGCCCCGGCACCCCGTCTCCGCCAGCTTTTACATGACACTGCCATGTAAAAGCTGGCAGAGAGGGGACTCGTAATCCCCAGGGCAGCGCTGTCCTGGCAGTTTAAGACCGCCAGCACTGCCAAGCCGTTCACCGGCGAAAAAAAAGTGCTGGTGCCAGCGGTCCGACCGTGGCACGTTCGCCACGATCATAATGTGGAGGGCGGACCGCCACCATGAGTCTGGCGGTCTTAGGACCAGCAGACTTGTGATGAGGGCCTCAGTGTGGTTCCCGCGCTTAGATGAGAATTGAGAGGGAATTAAAGGACTGTCATTTATTGAATTGCCTGTCTTCTAAGGTGACCCAGCATCCACTAACCTTGTCCAATCGTCCTATGCATCTGTGGGAGACAATAGCAATAGACCTCTTTGGGCCCCTGGTATGTCGACACCATATTATAGTGGTCATCGATGAGCAGTCCCTTTTTCCTCTGGTGTAGGAACTGTCATCAACAACTCACAATAAAGTCATTGAGCGACTGGACAACAGATTTGCTGTGTGTGGCATAATGGACACTCTCAACTCTGACAATGGTCCACCGTTAAACAGAAAAGAGTTTACACAGTTTCTAACTAGGCTCAATATCAAACCTCAGAAAAGGGCGCCTCTTGTGTCCTCAAGCCAACGGTTTTGTAGAGCAGTTTATGGAGACCCCGAAATGAGTGACTCACTGTGCTTCGATGGAGGGAATTGAGCTGAGACAGGCCTTATGTCAAGCCCTTCGTGCCTGTCAGTTGACTCCTCACTCTACCACTGGTAAGAGTTCTGCCATCCTGATGTTTGGGAAAGTTATAAGAACCAAATTACCACAATGGACCCATGAGCGAGCCCTGAATGATGACAAGGTTTGTGTTACTTACACTGCCCTGAAACGTCAGAAGAAGGCATATGCTGATCAAGGTCGTTGAACTCAGGAGATCTTGTTCTAGGAGGGTGACTGGGTTCTCATGACACAAAAACGGAAGCGAAAGACAGATCCTCCACTTAATACTGAAACTGAAAGTTGTTACGCACAGGGACACATTATAATGGCACACCATCCTGCCAAATCCATCACAAGGGACTCGTCACATTTAAAACGCCTGTCTTGCCGATCTTCGGTACCTGCAAACCCAGAGGAGGCTATTGCACCTGAACGCCCTAAGCAGACATCAGACTCCGTGTCCTCTGGGTCCACTCCGGGTACAGCTCAACTACATTGTATCGCATGGTCTCGCCGAACTGTGCGAGCACCCAGATGGCTGAGAAAATGCACTTTTATTAGTTCAGGTTTTTTTGTTTATGTCTTTTTGTTTAACAAGGGAGGGGATGTATTGTCTTAGGACTGTGAGCATTAGGACCCCATGGCCCGGAGTGTACTCAATGAAGCAATTACTCAATCATTTAGGGAGGTGTGGTCTTTAACGGCTATGGGAAAATGAGAAGTCAGTTGAATATTGTATGCTGATGACTAAAGACTTTAATAACGATCTCTGCGTGTGGCGTGTTCTTGTTCATGCTCCTGAGCTGAGGAGGACGTGACACTAGGGCATGCTAGAAGTACCCATGTGGGTCTTCCAAGACTATGGAACGGAGAAGTAGCGATGTGCAGCATAGCAGAGGCTTCTGCAGGCCCTGCACGGAAATGAAAAAAACAGTGCAGAGTCGCCTTTTTTGCTTTTATGACCACTTCCTCATTTTCCATTCATCTGGAAAACTTTTTAAAAAAGCTTTGTGGGGTTTCCAGCAATCAGGATTCGCAACTTCACACAGAAAGCCCTACTATTTTCATGAACCTAAACTCAAAGAAGGTGAGTAGTTTTTGCTTCTTTTTAGGCCTGATCTGAAAATATTTTTGACACACATTTTCCAGTTCTCCATCATTGCTCAAAAGGAGAAGTGATGGGCCCTTCACAACAGGTTGTCACATTGCAAATATGTACTCCTCTCAGTCGTCAATTCTAGCACTGGATACAATTCCATTTCAGATGCATTTCAGACGTATCTCAGGACATAAGCAAAGAGCATAATTTCGAGTGCAAACTTTAATTATTTTTCCAGCGACTTACTGTGCATGTTAAGATCCTCATATAGTTTAACATCAGGGTGAAATGCAAATTCTGCGGATGCAATTTCTTTTTAATCTACTGCTAAATCATGCTTCAGGTTTGGAACTCAAACCTTGTCACGTGATTTGGATAGGGTAAGATCTATAATGGTAATTGACACAACAATAATCAACAGAGTGCTATTACCTAAGTTGCATTGCATTGTTATAAAGATTTTTTCATTGATTTCTGCTGGCTTTTAAATGTTATGTAACAGTTGAATAATCTATTGAGCACCTAAATTCATTTCGCGTGTTCGTAATTGAAAAACAATTACGCTTACTCATACAATTTTGCTAAAAGTAGTTATAAGGCGTTTGTGGACTTGTAGGATATTCAAATGAACATTTGGTCCTTTTAGGTAAACTGTAGAGGACTGTTCAGATTCGTGTTGCATTAAGTTGCTGGATTTACATATGAATTTGCATAACCACAAATCTTTCGTGCTGTGATTGCCTCTAAAAATAATATGAGTCAACCATTATCCCACTGAAGGAGAAGGTGTTTTATGGGTCCTCCTGTGAGGGGCTTTGAGAGGGAGCATGTAGGGTCCAGAAGAGAGCATGAAGTCATAGACTGTGCTCCTGTAAAAAGGCCGAGGGAAAAGAAAATGTAATGCGTGGAAAGCTTCAATAGATCTCAGACAATATAAATTACTCAGGCTGCATTCCAGTTCAGCATTTTTTTGCCTACCATGCAACCTTAAATAGGTGCCAGACTTGGCCCTGCTCCAAAAAGGAAATCTAGCTTGAATTGCCAGGTCTACTCCCCTTTTGTCAGGAACAACAAGCAACCCCTGACTTTTTCAGGTCTGTTTTGTGCCTCTTTAGAATGCAGTTTGAGTTATCTGCACAGTGAGCACCGATCTCACCTCTGGACATACTCACCACACATAGAGTGTCACACTGAGAAAGCAAAAACATGATGGTTGGAATACTTGAATTCTTATCAGTTACTAGAAATCACTCAGCTGCATTCCATGGCCTGTTTTATCTTCATCAGCAGGCTACAGCTTGAGTATTATGGCACTGACTGGAAAAAGGATAAACAATTTAGACTCTGCGAGTAACAACGTTCTGTGCAGAAGAAAGACCAAAGTAACATTACTCACTCAATCTTTTCCAAGGCTGATGGGATGCAGTCAGGCCTCAAAACATCAAAAAATACAGAAGGCCTTTATAGGCGGCTGAAGTATTTGAAATTCATAATTGTGATAACACCCTCCTGCAGTTTCTAGCAATGAATACCTGCTAGTCGAATTTATAATTAACTATCATAAGTGTCATAGATAAGTGGAGGCACCAATTTGCTGTGGTGGCCAGCCAATAAGCTGAGAACTATCTCACAGACCTTTTCATCACAACGGTCACAATACTGTTGTCACCAGCATCTTGTGTCCAACGTATTTCATGCATTTACAAAACCACTGTTCTTACAAGTGGCCTCACATTCTGGTATTTTCCATCCAAATTGTTTTCAAATATGCACGTCCCCTTTAAGGTACACCTTCCCAAATTATTTTTTATGATTATAGAGACACGTCACCACATCAAAAGTAAAAAGCTCACGGATTGTCCGATGTGGGTTTGGTGACAATCGGACCAAAGTCGTAGAGCTCCTCGAAAGAAGTTTTACAACCCCACACTTCCCAAATTATTTTTTATGATTATAGAGAGACATCACCCCCATCAAAAGGGAAAAGCTCACGGATTGTCCAAGATGGGTGTGGTGACAATCGGACCAAAGCTTGTAAAGCGCTGTGAAAGAACTTTCACAACCCCAGGAAGCACCTCACTTGACCTGCTGTTCCAGAAGAAGCCCCCACACACCTCATATAAGAATTTGTGTGCAGCTGCCCAAAAGAGACCCTGAAACTCAAAGTCCCATTGAAATAAAGAGTCTCTTCAGCTTCAGAGTACTATTCAGAGTACTATTGGGCTGTCGTGAGGACCTTTAGAACCTGAGCTATTTACCCATATTTTATCTTTGTTTTATAGTTCATATTTTATTCATTTCAGAAAAGATGCTTTTAGCAATGATATTTGTATATTTTTATCAGCTTGCTTTTATTCTGGGAAAATGAGGAACAAGCTGCTTGTTTAGTTAGCTTCTGCGCAACATAATATTCAGAACCTTCTGTCTAAGGCTTAGGAACTCTGTACATGATATACTGGTTGTGTTGCCCGTTTAGGAGACAGCTTCTAACACCTAGACATAGCCTTGCATCTGAAATGTACTTCCAATACAGTATGGTTTATTATATGAACGTTGCATTGACTCACAGGGTCAAAGGGCATTCCAGCTATGACTATCCTGGAACGCATGCTGTGTGACATGCAGCTCGAATGGCGTTGATCTACCAGCCTCCAGAAAGGATTGCCAGCTACAGTACCAACTAACTCCTGACACTGTTTCCAGATATGGGGTTGGGGATAATCCCTTAGATCGGGTCAGGCAGAAGGGTACACCTGCTCTGCCCTCGGGATAAACATAAGGTTAGGTAGGAAACTCGAGAACATCTAGAACCACATACATTGGGTTGTTTATCTTCTTTACCATGTTTATAATGCTGATTATCTTGCTTTGTTACGCTGCCTAATTATCACAGTTCACTCTTCATATGCCGCATTTTGATTGTTTTAATAAATGTTTTGAAAACATGTCCTGCATCCTTTGTATCTCACCTTGGCATGCATGAGTAATAAGATGAAAGGGATAAGATCTGTTTCCATGGCTTCCCTGGGGAGTTAGAGTGTCATGTTCAGGATACCATAACCACCTTATACCCGGTTAGGTTTGGGGTTTGGGTGAGGCACTGTGAGCTAGCCAGGAGTTAGGCTGACAGGTCCTAATAGTGTGGATTGACTCTGTCTCCCACACTCTGCGGTTCTGCTGTCCTAAACACACAGTCATATTACTGTACTAAGAACCGTGTTGGACCTGGAAATCTTGGTGTGGTTTCCCCTAACTTTTTGCCCTCTGACCTCCTGTTTTTCTGACTCATTTTTGCAGACTTTTAGGATTCTGGACACTTTACCACTGCTTACCGTTGCTAAATTACAGATGCTCTGTACTCTAAACATGGTAACATTGGCTTCTTCACAATTGGCACACATTTGATTTACTTGTGAAGTCCCTATTAAAGTGCACACCATGTGCCCCGGACCTGTGAATTAAATGCTACTAGTCAGCCTGCAAATGCAGACAGAATGCTGAACAAATCAAACATTCACCCCCAGTCACAGATCTGGGTTTATTCCGTATTTTATTTTGCTCACCACACCAATTGAGTTTGGACCCAGCCATATGCAAATCAGCCTTGACCCCACTCCCAAAGGGAACTGTCCAGCCCAAACTGCCAGGGCAGAGCCTACCTGGACTAGAAACAAGCATCATGGGACCGGTTGTGGGGTATCACCCCTCATAAGTTAGGTTAGCTGGAATCAAGTGGCACATTGAGCATGGGACCCACATCTGGGCATACCCTTCCACTTAGGGCGACAAAAGCAAAAAGAACAGATGATGGACGGAATACTGAACAAATCAAACGTTCATCCCCAGTTAAAGATCTGGGTTTAATTCATCATTTTTTTGTTTACCATGCCACCCCAGTTTGGAACCAGCCAGATACAAATCAGTCTTGACCCCGCTCCCCAAGGGAACAGTCCAGCCTGAGCCCAGATCTGTGACTGGGAGTGAGTTTTTGAAAAGGTTCAACACTCCATCCATCTTTTTATTTTGTGGTGTTATTAGTGGACCTGCAGCACTGTTTGTGCCACCTACTAAAATAGCCTTTCGAACATGCCGCAGGCCTGCCACTCCAAAACCTGTGTGTGCAGTTTTAAACTGTAATTTCAACCTGGCAAGTGTACCCACTTGCCAGGCTAAGTCCTGCCTTTTTATTTCATGTAAGTCACCCCTAAGGCAGGCCCTAGTTAGCTCCAATGACAGGGTGCAGTGTATTAAAAAAGTTAGACATGTACTTTTAAGTTTAACATGTCAAGGTAGTGAAAAACTCCTAAATTCATGTTCACTATTGCAAGACCTATCTCTCCCACAGGTTTACATTAGGATTATCTTAAAACATCTTTTTAAGTGTAATTTCTAATTGGAAAAAAAATAGAAATATGGAGTTTGGTGTCTCTGGACTTACAATTTAAAATCACAACATATGGTGAAGTTGGATTTTAAATTGTAAGACTGAAAATGCCACTTTTAGAAAGTTGGCATTTTCTCACTTTACCTTTTCTGTGCCTTTGCCTGTCTCTCAATACACGTCTGGGGATGACAGATGGTCTTTGTGCATTCCCTGTAGCCAGTCACACACAAAGGGAGCTGAGGTATGACATTTGCATCCTGGTGGCCCAACACCAGGCATAAAGAAGGCCCTGGTCAGAAAGTTTGGTTTAAGCCCTGAGAAATATAGTCAAAAATTCAGGGATAGTCAAAAGATTTCCCAACAGACCTGGGTGGATTGTGTGGATTCTTTTCACAAGGCACTGGATTGTTGGGTAAGGGGCAGTGAGGTAAAAGATTACCAGGGGTAGTACAACTTGTTTGCAACAGAGCACCCGTTCAGACTTTGTTTTCCAGATCTGTGCCAACACCTTGTTGACAGCAAGCTCACTGACCACAGAGAGCCTTTCAAGGAGGCGGACCGCTGGGTTAGCACAAGGGGTCCCCAGTAAGTTACTTGGGGAGATCACACCGAGGGTGGTCAGGGTCCTCACCACAAGAAGGGGGTGGGGGGGCAAAAAGAATAAGGAGTTCTCTAAAGGGCCACAAACTAGTTCCGTGGGACAGAGTTGCCTTGCCCCTCTGAGAAAAAGAAGTGGTTCCCAGAGAACAAGTCTGGAGGTAAGGTTACTGTGAAGTGCTATGAATGTCAACATGAAGGGCATTACAAGAGAGATGCCAAGTGTCCCAAGTGGGCACAACCCACCATTGGTGGCCAGTCACTGGGGCTAGCTAGTGTAGCACTTGGGGAGGAGATGACCCTAGATAGTGCTGGGGAGAGAGTGCAGTTAACCCTGGTGCCCCTCTGTGATGAAGAGATGGTACAGAGAACAAAAATAGCTGACAATACTAGAAAGTCCAGTCAGTAGTTGTCCATCAGTGGGCAGAGAGTTGAGGCTTTGAGAGACACAGGAGCCAGTAAGACAACCATTAGGTGTCAACTGGTGTCTTCAGAGCAGATAGTACCTAATGCATTCCACAAAGTTGTTGCTGCTAACAACTGTGAGAGCCACTACCCAGTGGCTCTGGTTCCTTTTCAGTGTGTTGGAGTCTCAGGTTCCTTGAGGGTAGCTGTGAGTCGGTCCAGCCCTGTGGATTGCCTGCTGGGAGCACACTGTTAGCAATGGGGTTCCTGGTTGGTTAGGGTAGGCACCTCAGGCAGGAATGGACCGCCAGTCTAGTCAGGGCAAGAGAGTTAACCACCCAAGACTACTCCTGCTCACCTCCTTAGTAGCTTGGCATGAGCAGTCAGGCTTATCCCAAAGGCAATGTGTGAAGCGTTTGCACAACACACACAGCACTAGTGACACAATAAATACACAACAATGAAAACTCTACAAGTTATATAAAAATAAACTGATTTGCATCAAACATTATTAGATCAAACACAAAATGTTTCCGTAATACCCTGCTACGCCAGCAGTTGTCAGAGCAGCACACAGGTTACTAGTACTCGGCTAAAGCATGCAGTACTCATGTAAACCCACATTTACTAGCATTCTGCTACACAAGCAGTTGTCAGGTCATCATTATCACCAACAAGTCACTTGTCATACATTATCATGAATGCCAAGACATCATCATGACTGCACGTAGCATGAAAACACTCCCCTCTGCATATATCATGGTCCTGAGAAAATATATGAGCTTCCCAACAAGGTAAGTATCACATATATCCTTACACGAGGGCACAATGAGAATAATGCAGAAATGAAGACAATAAATCTTGCAATGAAAATGCAGTATCATCGAGAATCACCACAAATCCCCTATTCACAAAAAGGTTCCAGTGCCTCAGTGCTTCTGTCACCAGGTATCCAGTAGGCACAGTCCCACCACTAGAGGCACAGAGCTTCCTGTGGTCTCTCTTTATGGGGAGGTGGTTGCAAACCACCCCAGGTCTAGTACAGGTGCTCTCGCATTTCTAACTGGGTAAATGCGGTCAACTGAATAATCCTGGCAGGCCTGGGGACCTCCGTCAAGGATCGCCTCCATCGCGGCTGCCTATGTCACCCAAGAAGAGGGGAAGGCCAAGAGGGTTCCTCCTTCACCGACCGAGGTCCCCTTCTCCTGGCCGCCTGTACTCCTGCTGCATGGGTGGGTGGGGAGAAGACCAGAAAAGCAGCTCACCTCTTCATCGAATTGGGGAGACCTCCGGCGGTCTCTCTTCTTTGTAGATGGTGGCTATGGTAGCCGACCGTGACCACATGGCACAGCTGCACTGGCAGTTCGGGGCTCTCTACAATCCCTCAGGGAGCGCATCTACAGCCCTCCAGGGCCTGCCGGTCAGACGCCTTGCTTCGAGGTTTTCCCACCAAACATCCTGTATATGTACAGATCAATAGCCAATAACAATCAATAACATTAGTAATCACTAGGAGTCAGTAATTGTCACACACCATGACCTCGCAGTCATGAATAACCACACCTTTATGTAAAAGTTAGAATGTTTATTTCACTACATTAGCATTGCTAATGTTACGTAACTTAATCTCAAAATCAACTGATGAAAACATAGAAACAATACTGGCTGTCGAAAGAGGTGAAAGAATCGTAATCTAATCAAAGCTTGAGCTACTACACATTCTAAGGTTACAGAACAAATTAATAGCAAGAATGACTGTGCAAATGATATTAGATACATTTAGATTCAGGAAAGAAAAGACATCAACTGTTATTACATGTAGCGAACTTCATCAGTGGCAATCCTCACTAACATCGGATTAGAATTGCATGTTGGGGGTTCATGCAAAACAATTTAGTCACACAAATGTGGAAAAATTCTAACAACGGCTCTATCAAAATAGCGGTTGGTACCTAGAAACAAAAGCAAATAGACATTGCAGTCAATATAAGTGATGGTATACCGCTCCTCAATTGGATCTGCAAGCTAAGATAGTCTTCGTCATCAGGACATCAGTCTGGTCAGCGAGGCAACAGGATTCAGCAGCAACGTTCAGAAAAGTAAAGTCTCTTTAAGCAATAAAGGTAAGCACGTCTCTTCTCAAGACGGTCAAGAAGGCAATGGCGGTATCTCCTCTCTGTGCAGTCTGGCTAAGTTGGATTTCCTAAAGCTACATCCCACACCCTAATTGGTCAGGGAATTGCATGTTTGCAGTCAGTCCAATGAAACTATGACACTTAGGCCCATATTTATACTTTTTGACGCTAAACTGCGCTAACGCAGTTTAGCGTCAAAACATTTTGCGCCGTCTAACGCCATTCTGAAGCGCCATGCGGGCGCCGTATTTATGGAATGGCGTTAGCCGGCGCAAGCAGACCGGCGCTGCCTGGTTTGCGTGGAAAAAAACCACGTACACCAGACAGCGCCGGCGTAGGGGGAAAATGGCGTATGGGCGTCTTAAAATGGGGCAAGTCAGGTTACGTGGAAAAAATCGTCGTAACCCGACTTGCGCCATTTTTTAACGACGCCCATCCCCCATCAACATGACTCCTATCATTGTAAAGATAGGAGTCATGCCCCCTTGCCCAATGGCCATGCCCAGGGGACTTATGTCCCCTGGGCATGGTCATTGGGCATAGTGGCATGTAGGGGGGCACAAATCAGGCCCCCCTATGCCAAAAAAAATTATAAAAAAAAAAAAAAAATACTTACCTGAACTTACCTGAATGTCCCTGGGGTGGGTCCCTCCGTCCTTGGGTGTCCTCCTGGGGTGGGCAAGGGTGGCAGGGGGGGTCCCTGGGGGCAGGGGAGGGCACTCTGGGCTCATTTTGAGCCCACTTGTCCCTTAACGCCATGCCTGACCCAGGCGTTAAAAAGCGGCGCAAATGCGCCGTTTTTGGCCACGCCCACTCCCGGGCGTCATTTTTGCCCGGGAGTATAAATACCACGTAAAGGCCTGGGAGTCATTTTTTAAGACGGGAACGCCTCCCTTGCATATCATTAACGCAAGGAAGGGGTTCACGCTAAAAAATGACGCCCACTCCGGGCACTTTGGCGCCCGAAGCGTCTAACGCCATAGTATAAATATGGCGTTAGTTGGCGTTAGTTTAGCGTCGAATTTGCGTCAAAAAAAACGACGCAAATTCGGCGCAACCAGAGTATAAATACGGCCCTTAATCTAAAGTTCTTCTACTACATGGTTCACATGTCAACGATTGGTTCCTGTCCTTCCGTTCTCGGCATTTGTGCTTATCAGGTAACAATACTGTTGCAGGTTATACTCCAGCCAGAGTATCCATTGCCTTCTCCTTGGAAAGTTAGTCTCACACATTACATTAAAAATTGTTTCATTAGCAAGTACATCATCCCCTAGCAAGCAGTTCTCATGAGAAAGACTTTCAGCTAGGAGCATTAGATCAGCAAAGTGGAAAATCACAATTTAATTCTCTAAGATCCATTTTTATAAAAAACGTCAGAAAATGCAGCTGGACATGAGGCCGTGCAACTGGGCTAAGACCTCGCTAAGTTGATGCCTACAATTAATAAAGCTAGTACATAATACATAACCCTCAATATGACATATTACTACATAAATCAAACATTTGCTCAACATTTCATATTAATAAGCCATTAATAAGTACACTTTGTGAACATTGACTGCCACTCAGGTAGGTGCACCTTCAAATGCGTGCATTATTTTTCTCTAAGTTAATATATTTTCTATGCAAATTCAATACTCAAAATATATGAATATTCATTACTTACATTCAGCGTTAACAATCCCTCCTCTGATGACAAAATGTGTCATCACAACAGATGTTCCCACACAAATTTTTGCATCAGCTAAAATTCTGTCATCTCTATCCCTCCATATTTTGTTACCTTTTAGAATTTTCCCTAAACAAATTTTCCCTTTTCTTTTCTTCCCCCCTTTGACTGTTCTTCATCTTCTTTAATTTAATAATTTTGCACAATTTACATATTTCCCATTCTCCAGCCAATCAAATCACAATAATCAATATCCCTTGTATTATCTTCAATATTATCCATTTCCCTATGGTGCTAAGCCAATTTCCCATTGAAGCAAATCCTTTGCCAACTTTCCTCTGCCAAACACCTGTTTCTTTCAACTCTTTCAAATCAGAATTTACATTAGTCAGATTAGTAAGTAAGCTTTTAATGTCTTTACTATAATCAGGAATGAACAAACAGCAATGCCTAGAATTAAACATTTAACAAACTCCGCCATCCTTTACTTAGTGAATGTCTAATGCAAGGCGGTTCTGAAGAGTCATGGCTCTTTCCGTACCTAATTCAGTATCTATCAGGAGTACAGCTCCTGAAAAATTTGTCAGCATGTTATGCACAATAGTAGACAAAATTTGAATCTTTGTCGAATTCAGAACAACTCCTACTGAAGGTATCATTGCTCCAAATATATCTCCTACTATACCAGAAGGAGACTCTCTCTTTTGTCTAATGTGATGTAACTCAGTCACTTTTTGAAATTTCTTTAAATCATCAAGTTGGAAAATCTTTGGAAAAACTATAACATGTACTATTCCATCCTCTTGGAAGCCGGTAATAAGCATTAGGCCCACAGTTGTAATATATGCCAGGAATCGCAGGATCCTGTCCATTCAACATAAATGTCCATTTACTCTGAAACAAAAACACATGTCTACATTCACTCATTCCCACAAACAAAGTGTCAGTGTGAGATGTAGGCCTATATACACAAAGCTTCCCTATGTGTTGCGCATCTAAAGCTAATTTCCTTTGTGTCTTTATTGCACTACAAGCATAATCATTTCTAAAAGTCTTTTTCTCCAAGCCTTTTTCTAATTTCTCCTTTAATGCCTTTCTCCTGTCATCTGTGTGATATAAGAAGCTCTTTTCTAAAAGTGTAAGCAAGAATGGCGGATTATTCTTGTGAGTATAAACTGTCCCAAAAGTTAATGTAGGCTCAAAGAAACCCCTAACTAATACTATGTCATTACCCTTGGCTAATCTACTCAGATACCTAATTATGGGGACAAACGAAAACACCATGTCGTGGTTGGAGTACAAATACTGAATGTACTCCTGGTCATAGAATCTTGTTAGTAACAGACTACACCTTATCCCAGAAGTAAGAGGCAAACTATGATAGGTAACTCCTTCTTCGACTGATAAAGGAATCTGGGTAAACACAAAACAATCCTTTGCATCTATCGCATCAACATATATAGAAGACATTAGAAGAAAGTTACCCTTGGGCATTATCTACATGCAAATACTTCTCATCTAGCCTAAACTTCTCCACTGCTGTTAATGCAGTAGTTGTCTCTAAAGCTGGAGTATGGTTGGCTTTACTCTTGTCAAGAACAGTCATACCCGCAATCGATATCATAAACAATATCACACACACAATTGCCAAACCAACACTCATATATTTACAGCATCTATTCTTCCTACCCAGCTGGCTAATGTTACTCATGATCTGTAAAGAATCAGAAAGTAGAACAGAAAATTTAGAAACTATGCAGCAAAAATCAAAAACAAAAATCTTCTTTCAGCAGTTATTTACAGCTTTCAGTCTCACTTCCAGGATCCTTTTTCTTAAAAAATAGGTACGTTTGTCAAAAATCAGTTTAGCAGCTTGTCAAATCAGGTTATCTTTTGTCAAATCAGGTTATCAAAGTATTTTTCCGGTTACTTTCAATAGTGTCTTTTCTCTATTATTTTCTCAAATTTGTCTCAACAGTTCGGTTAAGTGACTTCCTTCAATTACCAAAATATTGACCTGGAATGTCTTGATCAAAACAAAAAGACAAAAATTATTTCTGCCATTCACTTGTTGCATATGCCCATTCAGGAAATGTGTACCTTCGACTTGCTATTCTCTTTCTTTTCAACTTTCAATTTCCCTACAATTCTCCTTCACTCAGATCTTCTTTCCTTGTTGTATCTATATACTCCTCGATTGTTGTTACAACAACTGCTTCCTTTCTCTTTGCTTGTGACTCCGGCCACTTATCTCCTTTAAGTGGACTCTTGGTCATTGCTCTTTTCAGTGTTGAACTTGAGACTTCTTCTTGCTCTGCAGCATTTTCTCTTGACGGACCTGCAACTGGTTCAGAAGAAGTCAGATCACATTGACTTTGATCCGCCTCAACTCCTTGCCCCTCTGAGTCTGATGTTTGCTCCGTTTGTCTCTCGACTTCTTCTACATCTGGCAAAGCCCTCCCCTGACTAGGCTCTCCTGCTGCCTCAATTGAGATTGTCTTACTGTCACCCTACTGGAGATCTTCTCCTTCGTCTCTCACAGGAGTGACTGAACAGTCCTCAACTGGCTCTGATCCGGTTTCAGTTCCTCTTTCTTCTCCTTCTGGCTCTGAGGCTTGTCTTGTTGTTGTTGGTACTCTCAACAATTCCTCTTCATCATCCAAAGGACATGCCACTTTCCTCTGTGGCTGGCGTGGATCCAGTTCAGAACTCCAGCGCACTTTACAGCTGTAGTAGTGGTCAGAACCACCTGGAATGGGCCTTTCCACCAAGGTTCCAAACACATCTTCCTCAAGTGTTTCCGGACCAGCACCCGGTCACCCGCTCTCAGGGTGTGTCCTTGACCTTGGATCGGTGGCAGTGTGGTGACTTCCACCTGCTGAGAGAAAGATCGAACCACATCTGCCAGACCTTTGCAGTAGTCCAACACCATATCATCTGTTATGTTCACAAGTGCATTTGAGGCTCCTCTGGCAACCTCATTGCTCTGCCCATGAGCATTTTGTGCAGTGACAAGCCTGTTGGGTGTGTTTCTCATTGTCATCAGAACTAACAGCAGTGCGTCAGGCCATTTCAAATTCGTGGACGCACACATTTTCGCCAGTCTTGATTTCAGGGTACCATCCATCTGTTCCACTAGTCCTGATGCTTCAGGGCAGTAACTGCAATGCAACTTCTGCTCAATGTTTAATGCTGCACACAGTAATTTAATTACTTCATTGTTGAAGTGACTTCCCCTATCTGATTCTAAAGAGGTCGGAAACCCAAAATTTTGTATCAGTTCCCTAAGCAGTAATTTTGCTACTGTGAGGCTGTCATTTCTTCGTGTAGGGTATGCCTCAATCCAGTGACTACAAATGCAATCACCAACACATATCCCAAACCTCCACACACAGGCATCTCAATAAAAACCATCTGCATCCTGCTGAATGGACCTCCTGCTCTTCCAATGTGTCTCAAATTAACCACGGTCCCTTTCCCTGCGTTCATTTGTTGACAAATGATGCAACAATGGCAAACTGCTTCAGCAACTTGTCTAAACCTCGGGTCTAACCAATTATGCTTAAACAGGTTAATCATTGCATCCCTCCCAACATATGCTTGACCATGATAATACCTAGCCATTTGAGACAACAGACTGTTGGGCAAAACCAATTGACCATCCCCTGAAACCCACAATTCATCCTGTCGCTGTACACATTTGATTTTGCTTCAAGAACGTTTCTCCTCCTTGTCAACTTTATTCTGCAATGTTTTCAATTCTTCCTATGTATCTATTACTTGCAATATAAAACTTGGACATGTTTCATCTTCTTCAGGTAACAATTCCCACTTATCTTTGAATGATAAACAGTTCAATGCGCAAAACCTCGGACTTGATCTGCATATCCATTTCCCATTGACACAAAATCTTGCAATTTCAGATCTGCACTGCATTTCAACACGGCAATCTTTTCAGGCATTTGCATAGCACGCAACAATTCTTTAATTCTTTCACCATTTCTCACTGGTGAACCAGAAGAGGTCATGAAGCCTCACTGTGACCACAATTGGCCAAAGTCATAGACTATTCCAAATTCATACTGGCTATCTGTATAGAAGGTAACTTTAAGCTGAGCAGAAACATGGCATGCTCTAGTAAGGGCTACCAGTTCCGCTACTTGTGCAGAATATACCCCTCGAAGCCAAGATGCTTTCAGTACAACAGTAATTGTGCACACGGCATGTCCTGACATAATTTAGTCATTTTCTTCCAATCGGATATCTCTAATCTCAGGTCTCGGTTTTGTGCACAGATCCATCACCTCAAGATACTCATGCTCAATGTATTCAAAATTTTCAATATCAACATTTTCATTTGGAAGTAAGGTTGCTGGGTTAAACAATGTACATCTTTTCAATGACACATTTGGTGACCAAGGAATACTTGTTTCATATCTGGTCAATCTTGCACCAGTCAAATATTTGGTTTTCATCTTTGTAAGTAAGATCTCAATAGAGTGAGATCCCATTGTAGTCTAAGGATGTCCCATCACAATGCCCTCACACTGTGAACGGCTCTGTACAACCACTGCAACTGCACGCAAACAACCTGGTAGGGCTGCTGCAACTGGGTCCAAAGTAGCTGAAAAGTATGCTACTGTGCGGTTTACACCTCCATGGACCTGCGTCAAGACAGACAAAGAACATGCATCACACTCAGGGCAAAACAACGTGATAGACTTTGGTGGTCATTGTGCCATTGGCGGTGTACTGACCGCCAATGTAAAAGCCTAGCGGTAATTGCCGCCAAATTATGACCATGGCGGTGAGACCTCCCAGAGACAGCCAATGTACCACACCAACCGCCAGGGCATTAACACCACCGAACACAGCGATAGCCACCTACAGCCAGGCGGAAGTCAAGGTACCGCCCACCATATTATGACATAGCAAAGCACCAGGATTTCTGGGGTGGTAGCAACGGCATCAAAAGCTTGGTGGAAATACATCACAGAAAACGAAACACTCATCTTCAGGGACACAGAGGACTCCGTTGCCACCATTAACCCGGAACTCCAAGTCTTCCTGATGCTCTACCACACCATGGCTGTCCTGGAGCACCAATGCCGACGAAGACAATGACGGTGAGTACAGCCACCTAGCACACAAGGGAGGAAACGAGGAAAAGGAGAGTGACACACACGCACAACACACACCATGAACACACACCACACACACACATAACCATCTGCAGAGTAAAAAGACTGTAACAGGACCCACGAGTAAAGAATGCAAGGACAAAAATTTGAAGTACAAACACTGTATTTGCTGCCAACAGCCACCATAATGAATAATGAAATCAAAATGTAGGCGTCAATGTACAGATTGGGCCAATGACCAATGGCCAGTCCAAAGTACCAAAGGGCCACATGGACACAAGGCATTGTCCAAACCCCCAAGTTGACTCCCGACATCATCCGGACTCCATTGCTCAGGGGCATCCTGTTGGAAATGGGCAGGCACCTCAGAGGGAGAGGGATTGGGGGCATCTCAGCTGGAGTGGGTATCATGCTCACTGGTTCTGGAGGGGGCTCCGTGCCCAATAGTCTCTGGACGGAGGTTTTAGGCCATAGTCCCTGGAGGGTGGCCTACATGGCCTCTGGTGGTGAAGGGGGATCCTTGCCCTCAAGTGGTGGATGGGGATCCTTGCCCTGAGGGGTGGTGGGGGCTTGGTGCCCTCAGGTGGTGGAGGGGGCTCCTTGCCCTCAGGTGGTAGATGGGGCTCCTTGCCCTCAGGTGGTGAATTGGGCTCCTTGCCCTGAGGTGATGGATGGGGCTCCTTGCCCTTAGGTGGTTGAGGGGGCTCCTTGCCCTCAGGTAGTGGATGGGGATCCTTGGGTTCTTTTCTGCAACAGGCCCCTTGGCCTTTGTCATGTGATTTGTGTCCTTGCTGCCAGGTCTAGGAGGTGCCTCCACTGACTCCATCCTCTGTCCCATAGGTTTCGCCACCCTAGACCTCTGTTTTTAAGGTGGAGGTGTGGTCTTACTGGGAGTGGCTGCTTGTCCCACTCAGGGGCCCCTTAGTGCCAGCAGCAGATTTTGAGGTGGGAGCAATGGCAGACTGGTTGGATGAGGTGCTGGGCTGGGTGGTTGGGGCCCTGCACTTAGGGGCAGGACGGGGGAAGGGAACAGGTCAAGATGGGCAAGGAAAAGCTTCTTAGTGACTTTGGGGTGGATGTGGAGGGATGGGAGTGGAGGTAGAGGGAGTGGTTGTATGGGGTGTACGTCTGCTGGACTTGGGTGCAGGTGCATGGACAGTGTGCGTGTGTGAGGTGGATGGCTGGTGGGGGTCTGAGTGCGAGCGTTTGTGTTTCTTAGGATGGGGAAGACGGGGTAGAAGAGGATAAACAGGACGTGTGGATGGATGTGATGGTGTCTGCAAGTGAGGTGGGTGTGCTGCATGATGTGGTGGTGGTGCTGATTGCGCATGTGGTGTGTGGGGTGCATGGCTGCTGGTCTGCTCTTGTGGTGACGGTGGGCAAGGGTGTACATGTGGCAGGGTCTGGGACTGTTGATGCAGTGTATGTAGGTGACTGTGAGGAAGGAAGAGGCAGGGGAGACAGTGTATGTTGTTCTGTGTGCAACTGTCTGTGAGTGCTTGTGGCTTGAATTTTGCTGCCTGTGTTTGTCTGTGCCACTCTTGTGTGATGTTTTGTGTGTATGCTTGTCTGTTTGTATGCATGGGATGGATTGAGATTGAGGAGACTGGGACTGGGAAGTGGTAGTTTGAGGGGGGATGGTAGAACGAGGGATACTCCCTGCCATCAGAGAGGAGGCCCGAGGCTGAAATGATCTCTGTAGGGCCGCCAAACCACTGTGACTGTTCTCCAGGAAGGCATTGCATTGCTGCATCTGGGATGCCAACCCCTGGATGGCATTCACTATGGTTGAATGCCCTACAGAGATGGATCTCAGGAGGTCAATAGCCTCCTTACTGAGGGCAGGAGGGCTTACTGGGGCAGGGCCTGAGGTGCCTGGGGCAAAGGATATTCCCGCCCTCGTGGGTGAGCGGGCACAGGTAACACAGTGGGGGGCTACTGGGAAGGCAGTGTTGGTACGGGGTGGCGGCTGTACCTGTAGCTGGGGTGGTTCCAGAGGTGTCCAACACCACCAGGGAGCACCCATCGGAGGAGGTTTCAGAGTCAGTATTGTCACCTCCTGTCCCTGCTGTGGTGCTCCCCTCTCCCTCCGTCCCGCTGGTCCCCACGGCATCGGTGGACTCTGCTTCCTTGGTCCTGTGGGCTGCGGCTCCCTCACTCGCCGGTACCCCCACTCCTTTGCCAGATGATGCTAATGCATACAAGGACAGGATGACAGAAGAAAATAGGGGGGAGAAAGAAAGGGAGCACTGGGTCAATTACAGCACCAACATCACAGATGGCATACATATCACCATCACACACA
The DNA here is from genome assembly GCF_031143425.1 of Pleurodeles waltl. Taxonomy (NCBI): domain Eukaryota; kingdom Metazoa; phylum Chordata; class Amphibia; order Caudata; family Salamandridae; genus Pleurodeles; species Pleurodeles waltl. The sequence continues at coordinate 882,842,630 of NC_090443.1, forward strand.
GGAACCAAGATTAAGCAGTATGCACTGCACTGGCATTCCATTGGCTAGGTAGCACAGCAGGAAGAGAGACAAACACCTCCATCTGCACCCCTCCTGGGACCTACCAAGCCCTGTCTGACATGGAATGCCACCTAGCTAGCTATACAGATTTTGCTCTTCACCCATTTTTCCTTAGCTGGACCACGCAGCAATGTATGAGCTGGCATAAAGGGGCACCCACTGATTAAAACCCACTACCAGAATCCCATGCCAGGCAACAAAGATGGTTGTCACACACACTAGACGTACCCCTGTGTGGCTGCTGTGATGCCCTCAAGCGCCTATCCAGCTCTAAGTAGGCCACCGCTAGTATGCGGGTCATCAGGACGGTCAGGGTCCGACAGGCATCCCTCCCTCCTTGGGAGGCCATCCCCAGCTGGGCCTCCGCGGTCTTCCGGGCCCAACGTTTCTGGTCCTCCCACCATTTCCAGCAGTGGGTGCTCCACCTGTTATAGACCCCCAGGGCCTGCACATCCTTGGGTAGGGCATGCCACTATCCCTTCTTCTGATGGGTGCTAACCTGCAGAGGAAATACAGACAGGAGGACACCATTAACCATACAATCCAGCCTGTCACACATATGTCCCACAAAAAGCATTTCCCCTCCTCAGGCACACACATCACCCGGAGCCCTGCTTGTTGCATGCAACATACCCATGGGTTACTCACCTGTTGGTCTGGAGGCCCACACAGCTGTTCATACAGGGGTAGGACCCCATCCACCAGGCGCTCTAACTCCTCCCAAGTGAAGGCAGGGGCCCTTTCCCCTGTCACATGGGCCATGGCAGGTTCCAGACACAGGTCACAGCAGCACACGCTGTGGAAAGTCATAAATCAAGTGAGCTTATAGTCAGAAAATGGCAGTCACGTCCTCGATGTGTACACTGTCAAAACCGCCGCCGGTGATCCTCATTGGATACTGTACTCCATAGAGCCCCATTTTTGCCAATGAGGAATAGCACAGAGGTGCAAGACCACCTTCTGCCATGACGGCCAACGCCGGCGGAGTTATACCACTTCCACCTGTCCCTACATACAGGACAGGCGGTCGCCATGTTATACTACTGGTACACAATTTTAAAATGAAAACTGTGTCATTGCTGTCGATTGTATATACATGTCCATTTACATTGTCCAGTTACATATACAGTATGCTCTATGTACACTGAAGAGGTGGTTCCATTGTTCATTTTGTCACTCCATTCTTACTCTTGTGTCCCTTAGATACCTACCACTATGGAGGAATAGGAGGAGGAGGCAAGCTCCAGTGTACAGACCCCTTGTGGACTTGGCTACACTAGAGGACAGGCACATAATACTCACCTACAGACTGGACAGGGCCACAATCACAGAGCTGTGTACTCAATCGGAGTCTGATCTGATATCCGTCATCCCACTGGGATCCTTCCTCTTGTGCAGGTCCTATCAGTGCTCCATTTCCTGGCAACTGGCTCTTTCCAGGTGACAGTGGGCTTGGCTGCAGGAATTTCACAGCCAATGTTCTCAATAGTGCTGACAAGGGTTTTCGCTGCCTTGCTCAAACACATGTGCAGCTACACAGTAAGGAATCAGAGGACAGGGGCTGAGAATAGGTATAATGATGCTCATGAGTGTACCAGGAGAATTACTGAAAGGGCCTTCGTTCTCCTGAAGGCCAGGTTCAGATGCCTCCACATGACAGGTGGATCCCACTGCTATTCCCCTGAGAAGGTCTGCCAGATAGTTGTTGTATGCTGCATGTTGCACAACCTGGCTATCAGAGGACATGTGCCCTATCTGCAGGAGGAGGAGGGTGAAAATGCTCCTGTGGCAGCAGTGGACCCTGAGAACAGTGAGGATGAGGAGGAAGAGGATGAGGATGTGGACAACAGGACATCAGTTATACGGCAGTACACAGAAGTGACACATGGGTGAGACAGTACAACTGACCATTCCTCTAATACATTATTTTTCTGTGTGGCTGTAGCATGATGGCAGTCACTTCCTTAGCATCCCAACTGACTGTCACCTATGCCTTCCCATTTTGCAGATGTTGGTGTGGTTACAACTGTGTACTGATGTGATGACTGCAAACTGCTACAGGCTACTTGTTGGATGGAATCACAAAGTTCAGGACAATTGCACAGCATGAAAGAGTTCAAAACTTTGCACATTTCTGTCAGATAAAACACTATTACTCAAGTTGTGTTCAAGGGTGTTTTTCAAGGGACAATTATGAAGGAATAGTGCAATGGAATGGGGTGATTGTAGAGGAACGTCCAGGATATTGGTCCAGTCTGTTTGTAGCACAGGTTCAGTGTCCAAGGAGCCATTGGAAGGGGAGCAATGGCAGTTCAGAGTGGACAAGCTGACACAGTGGAACAAAAGAGGGACATTCAGGAGGGTCTCATTTCCTGGCGGTGTCTTGGTCTTGGCAAGTGTCTCTGCTGTCTGTCTGGGTTGCAGGGAATGTTTGCTGGTTGGTTCACCTTCTGCCAGGGAAGGGGTGCTGGTGACGTGTGGGTCCTGTGGCAGGGCCTCTTGTCCACTAGCTGCAGCAGATGTGGAGGGCTGTTCAGTTGACTGGCTAGTGGAAGGGGCCCACTGGTATGATATATACTCCCTCATGATGTTGGCTATATCACCCAGCACCCCTGCTATGGAGACCATGGTGGTGCTGCGGGCCTGCCATTCTTTCCTGATCTACTGGTGGTGTTCTTCCTGCAGCCGCTGGTTCTCCTGCATGATGTCAATCACCTGACCCATCCTGCCCTGGGATTGTTGGTAAACCCCCAGGACATTTGTAAGTGCCTCCTGAACAGTTGGTTCTCTGGGCCTGTCCTCTCCCTGGTGCACAGCTGTCCTCCGAGTGTCCCTGGCCCACTGTGCCTGTGTCTACTGAATGGTGTGCCCATGCCACTGACCCTAGGACCCTGATTGTCTTGCCTGTGAGGTGTGGACTGGGGTCCCTTTACAGGTGGGCACACTGCTATTTGACATGTCCTGGGGAAAGAGGTCAGGGGATGTTGGGTGGCTGCTCTGGTGTTGGATACTTAGCGTAGAGGCTTTGCGGTGGACTGGATATGGTCTGGGGTATCCGACTAACCAGTGGTCCCTGATGGGCCAGGGAGTTCATCCAGATCCAGAGTCCTAGAGTTGCTGTCATCATTGGGGGCATCTTCTGGTGGGGGATTGGGTAGCCGTGGCACCTACTAACTGCTGAGATTGGCTGGGGCACCTGTGGGGATGTAAGTAGTGTATTATGCAACATGTCTGTGACATATTCTGCATCCCTAGCTTTTCCCTATGTTGTTGCTGTTGTATTTGGGTGGCCATTCTCACCACACCGGTGTGTACCGTCAATGGTTTACTGCTGTTAGATGTCCGCTGTGGTGATTCGTGGGTCATAATGTGGAGGGCTATGTTTTATTGGTGTAAAAGTATGGGTGTTCGTACCAACAGTTTTACACTAACCTTTGGTCTGGCGGATTTGTGTTTGTGGCAGTATTCTGTCGGTTTGGTGTGTGTGTCATAGTATGGTGAACAGATCTTTGCCTCTGTGACGGTATGTTGGCAGGCGTCACCGCAGCGGTAAGCAGGATTTACCACTAATGTCATAATGAGGGCCTTTGGGTAGTCAGGCATACCCAATGCCGGAGTTTTGCACAGACTCTCTCTCAATTACGAAAACACTTTCATGCAAGCCTAGTCTAACACTAGGGGACCGGTAACCTCCTTGTGAGTCAGCTTCTCAGTGGTTTGGAAATGACTGAAAAATTGGGAATCCATTGGCGACAATAGCCTACCATTCCTAGGAACATCCTGATATCTCTCTGTGTTGCTGTGGGACTCATCTGCAATATGGCTGTAACCCTTTCTCTGGATATTTTCCTTGACCCCTTCTCAATCTGGTGATCCAAATATTTCACTTCTTTCTGACAGTATTGCAGTTTGAGTGGAGACACTTTATGACCATTCTTTCCCAACTGGTTCAGTAAGGCAATCATGTCATACTTGCACTCATCCCTCATTTTGGACGCAATCAACAAATCATAAATGTACTGTACCAATGTTGATTAGAAAGGCAATTCCAATGACTCCAAATTCTTTTTCAAGATCTGATTGAATATGGAAGGTGACTCTGAAAACCCTTGAGAAGTTCGACACCAACAGTAAACTCAGTCTAAACATTTGAAACAGAAGAGAAATTGGCTGTCATTGTGAAGAGGCACAGAAAAGAAAGCTTGTGACAAGTCAATGACAGTGAACCATTCAGCATCACATGGAATCTGAAACATTATGACAGCTGGATTTGGTACCACGGGGCAACATTTGATCACAATGTCATTTATTTTTCTCAGATCCTGGACAATTCAAACTTTTCCACAGGGCTTTTTCAGTCCCATTATCAGTGAATTACACGGACTGCTTAACACCTCTTTCAAAACCCCCTGGTTTACAAATTCTGCAAATATTTGAGCAACCTTTATGAGGATGTCCTGTGGCATGTGGTACTGGGGAATCTGAGGAAAGAATGTGTTCAGCTTTATAGGAACTTTAACTGGCTCAACTCCCTTTATCAGGTAATCTCTTTCAGGTAATCTCTTTCCCTGTTAGATCCCACACTTTCTCTTTAACCATTCCCTGTAGGATTTGTGCAATCCTTTAAAATTGCCAGTCTTGACCTGAACTGGTTCTGTGATTGGGTTGGTCAAATATTGATTCACTACTCCTACAATCTGGACTGTCTTTCCTGAAAGCGGAAAATTCAGAACTACTGCAGTTCTCACTGTGGAGCATGTAGCTCCTGTGTAAACCAAGAATTAAACTCTGTGACCCATGACTTTTCCTTTCAAATAGAGGTCTTTCTGATCTACTTCTAAGGAAGCTGCAAGCACACATTCCTCCTCATCCAAACTCTCACTCACCCCATCATCCTTTATTCCAATTTCACTGTGTAATAGGAATTGGTGAACTGTGTTATTACTTTGGTTAAGCCTCTGACCTGTGACCTGTTGAGGAAGCATCACCTCCTGCTGTTCCCTTGGGGCTTGAGGTATTTTAATTTGCTGTCTAGGTACCATGGAAACCTGCTGCTGCATTGGATGCAACTGTGTAATTTTTATTTGCATTTGCACCTGCTGCATGGGTTGAAAACTGTTGAAGCTGTTGCTGGCCCTGAGTCCTGGTGGTGTGGAAGACCCGCCGCGGGTCTCCGTGAGCCGCCGTTCAGGGGAGGGCGGAGGACTGCTCTGCATCTTCTCCTGGCAGCCAGAGAGGAAGGCTGCTCCTTCGGGCTTGTAATCTCGATATCGCCCTGGCGCTGTTTCCCTTCAACTTCGAGCTGCCTCTCCTTCCGGCCCTCTGTCAGCCCCTTGCCCTTTGGGGTGCCCCCCCCGGGTATATGATTTTCACTGCTGATCCTGGCAGCTTTAACAAGATGGCCGCCACGACGGACGCACCTCGAGAAGCTCTTGAGGGTTGGGATCACTCTTTTTTTATGTAAGTCTTGATTCTCCTCCTTCCCTCTGGTGACCATTTCTCACCATCTTTGCTCCCACTGGATGAGACTGATGCTGGACCTGATCTCCGCTCTCCCAGAGCCTTGTCTCCCTCCGCAGTTGATCTGTCTTTGCTCTTTGGCAGCTGAGGGCATCCTTTTCAGTGTCTTTGGTCCCGCCGGGTGAGTCAGACTGGTCTAAGTCTCCGCTCTCGCCCCGTCCTCTGAGGAGCTGTTTTCGCCAGCTCATGCTCGTGGGATCCTACCCGACCGCCTTATGTACTGAGACGGCAATTGGGCATTCTTCTGCGTCCCTGATCCCACTGCCGGGCTACGGGCGTTCTGCCCGCCCTGAACAGCCTGGGTCTAAGGCAGGACCGGTCTCCCACCTCCCGGAGTCTCATCTCTGGCTCCAACGGTTAAGGAATCTCCTCCCCCGACTCTGACCCGCGAAGAGCCGCCTGACTACACCGCCCCTAAAGGCCCCCACCCTGGGCTGGTCTACTAAAGCCCCTTCCCTGGCCCAGCATTGGAGGTGCCCCCATCTCCGGTCTTCACCCATGAGGAGCTGCCCATCAACCATCTGTGCCGACGCTGAAGACCCCTAACCTGGGGTAGCCCTCCTGTTGTCCTCATCCTCCTGATGTCGCCCCCCACAGGATACAACTCCTCTTCCATTTCCCCCTTCCTCAAACCCCATGGGCCCAACTCCTTCTCCATTTCCCCCCCTAATCACCTCTCCCCCTCTGCGCTGAAAAACTTCAAACGCAAACTTTCCAGGCAATATCCGGAGCTGCTTCTCGTGGACACCTATTTTACTGCTCATAAAGGCCCGAAAAAGACTGATCTCATCTTCTTCACTAGACGCCCGGCTAAATGGAACACCCTCCTCACTACTCACCTCCACCCCTTCAAGTCTACTAATATCCCTTACGGTTGCAAACTCTCTATCTCCAGCTCCCCGGCTTTCCAGGGAAATCTCATCATCTCCATCTTCAGAAATGGAACCATCATGATTCAAGTAAATGACTCCAACCTCCGTGCCTTTGAATCCTTATTCCCTGCCCTTAAGTCCACACTCCCTCCCCCCCAATCCACCCCCAGCCCTTTGACACCCCTCCCCACCCCCATTACTCCCCTTACCACCACCCCTTGCACCCCCCCGGCTCCCAGTGCCGTCAACCCCACCCTGTCTGTCCCATCCATCCCCACTTTCCCCTCTCACCTTAATCAAGCCTCTTACTCCCGCAACCTCAATACCCCCAGTTACTACGCCCTCCCTATCTCCTCCTCCTCTACTCCCCTGATCCTCCCCCACATCACCTCTCCTCTCCCCGAACCCCCCTTCGACTCCCCCCCCTCTATCGACCCTCATTCCCACCCTCTCCCCCGGATCTCCTCTAGACCCAACTTGTTGACCTGTAGTAACTTTCTTACCAAGCCTGCCTCCCCTTTCCCACCTTACCCTTACTCCGACTCTAACTCCTCCCACTCCTCAACAGCCTCCCTTAACCTTCTGCCCAATGATCCTATATCCCATCGTAATCAATCCCCCCAGCCCCTTCCTAAGAAGAATTTTTCCTCCCACTCCTTCACCCCTAATTTCTCTCCCTCCACCAACATTAATTCACGGCTCTCCAACCTTGAATCCCAACTAAAACTCATCACTCAAGGCATTAACAAACTAGCGAGAAGCCTTGACTCACTGTTCCCCCCTGTGCCGACCCAGTCACTCTTGCTTCTATCGGCCAACAACTCTTCCCAGTACATCCACTGGCCCTCTATTCCCCTTCCTCGTAACACCCCGAGACCTAGAAGAACCAGCCCTCCTCTATCCCATAAGGAAGCCACCATTCTCGCTCTCTCCTATAACCCCCCCCTCCCCACACCGCCCCCCCCTCCAACATTCCAGTCATCACCGGTCTCAGGAGACAGCATATACAACCTCCCTCTCCCAGACTCCCTGCCCAACTCGTCATTATCCCCCCTCTCCCTTCCAATCCCGAGCCTAAGATCCATCCTCGCACCAACTGCATGCTCATCAACTGTAGATCAGCAGTCAAGCACGCTACGGATCTTGCTGACGCTATCCTCAGCCATAACATTGACATTGCCTTCATCACAGAGACCTGGCTAACTGAACTCTCTCAACCAATCCTGGACACCCTTGTCCCTCCCGGCTACTCTATCTACAACAAAGAGAGAAAGAACCGACGGGGGGGAGGTATTGCCATCATTCACAAAAATACCATAGAAATTGATTTCAAAGAAACTCTCATTTTCAATTCCTGTGAACACTTGAACGCCTCCTTGAAGACCAACGCCAACTCTAAGGTGTCCTTCCACCTTCTCTACCACCCCCCGGGTAATACCCAACCTTTTGCGGATCACCTAGCTGACCTAATAACTCACTGCTCCCTCTCTGACCCCAACTTTATCATCTTGGGCGATCTCAACCTTCGCTGGAATGATGAGAACAATGCACTCATTCAATCCCTACATGACCTCCTTCACAGCAACAACCTTTCTCAACACTGCAAGGGCCAAACCCACAGCAAAGGTGCTATACTAGATGCGATCATAGCACATAAAGATTCCCTCAAGGTCGTTGACATCCTTCCTGTCGACTGGTCAGATCATCACATCATCCTTTTCCATCTCAACTTTATCCCCCAACCCACTCCCCATCCCCAAAAATCCTTTAGTTGGAAAAGAAATGTCAGCCAAATCCCCTTATCTACCCTTGAAGAAAAAATCACCTCTCTTCTTCCCCCCCCCTCGACCATCCTCTCCACGACGGACTTAACCACCCACTACAATTCAACTATAACTACCATATTGGATCAGCTTGCCCCTCTAAAACTGAAAAAACTGCGAACTATCCCATCTAGAGCTTGGTTCAACAATGATCTCAACTCTGAGAGAAGACAACTCAGAGCCACGGAAAGACTTTGGAGATCTGACCCCTCCTCCACCCACTTAGATCAGCTCAGATGTGCACGGAGAAGGTACAAAAAACACATATATAATGAAAAAAGATCCTTCTTCCAGAATACCCTTGACAGAGCCAAAAACCGTCCGAAAGAGCTCTTTAACATCATTAAACAACAAACGACCAAACCTACTCCCAACCCCTTACCCACCACTGAGACCACCTGCGTTAACTTTGCCAACTTCTTCAACGATAAAATCACTGAGATTGAACGTTCTTTAGCAAGGGACTCTCCCCCCAACATTGTGCCCCTCCTCCCATCCACTGTCAATCTTACCCCCACTCTATACCCCTCTGACAACTCTTCCCCCCTAACCGAGATCACTCTCCCCATCCGGTCGCATCGGCCGGCCCCTGCCAACTGGAGTTCTTTCCAACCCCTCCTGGTATCGGACATCTCCAAACTCATGTCCTCCTCCAAAACCTCCTCCCACCTAGCTGACCCCCTCCCTTCCTCCTTGGCAAAAAAACTCCACCAGTCCCTCTCCCCTACTTGGACAATGATCATCAATAGCTCCCTTCAGACTGGCGTGTTCCCTGACTGCCTAAAACTAGGCCAAATCACGCCAATTTTGAAGAAACCAGGAGCAGACCCGAACAACCTCCACAACTACAGACCTGTCTCCAACCTTCCCTTCCTGGCCAAAATTCTCGAAAAATGTGCTCTCCAACAATTAACCCAACATATTGACTCCAACAGCCTCCTAAACCCTCTTCAATCTGGCTTCAGGAAAGGCTGCAGCACTGAATCCGCCATCCTCAACATTGTAGATGACCTCCTCATCTCTCTTGACTCTGACAGACCCTGCCTACTCATTCTCCTTGATCTTACAGCAGCCTTTGACACTGTCGACCATAAACTCCTTCTCGACTCCCTCCAAAAGAGAGTAGGCATTGAAGGCACTGTCCTCCGCTGGTTTTCCTCCTTCCTACAAAACCGTACACAACTAGTAAAGCTTCTAAACTCGACCTCGCCCACCTCCCCCATTACCAGAGGGGTCCCCCAGGGTTCTGTCCTCTCTCCAACCCTCTTCAACATCTACATGGACCCTCTTACCACTATCCTCACCCGAGCTAATATCCCCTTCCACCTCTATGCGGATGACACGCAACTCTATATTGAACTATCTTCCTTAGATGACATCCACCACCTGAACAATACCCTTAAAGAAGCCCTTTGCTGGCTCTCTCATAACCACCTCAAACTCAATCATGAAAAGACGGAAATACTCCTCCTCTCGAAATCTAACCAGCTTCCTCAACTGCAAGAATGGCTAAAATCTATTGACGCCCTTAATTGCACTCTCTCCCCATCTACCACGGTCAAATCCCTGGGAATCTCTCTGGACTCTAACCTGACCTTGCAGGACCATATTAAGTCAAACGCTAATAATGCCTTCCGCAGCCTTAAACTTCTTCACAAAATCAAATCCTTCATACCCCACGATGACCTCAAACAGGCCACTCAAGCACTGGCACTCTCAAGACTAGACTATGGGATCTCTATCCTCACTGGCACGGCCAAATCCCGACTCGCCCCTATGAGGTCCACTCTTCATGCAGCAGCTAGACTAGTGACAGGAACTAACAAATTTGACCATATCTCCCCAGCCCTGAAGAACCTGAAATGGCTCTCGATTGAGGCCCGCTGCCTGTTCCGCACTGCCTGCCTGACACACAAAGCCCTTCACACTGGAAAACCTGAATACCTCGCTAACAAGCTAGTGAAAGCTGGTCAAACCAGATCTCTGAGAAGCACAAACTCTCTCCTCCTCCTCCTTCCGAAACCCAACAAGCAAAAAACTCGATCATGCTCATTCTCTAACAACGCTCCGAGAATATGGAACTCCCTACCCATCCACATCAGATCTAACACCTCCCACCTGTCCTTTAAGAAACTACTGAAAGAATTCCTCCTAAACCACCCCTCTCAGTAATAAGGATCTCTCCCTCTCCACCCCCCCTTCCCCGAACTGCCACCCTTCTATCCGTGAGAACCCACTTGTACCCCCATTGTACAAAATGACTCTTGTCTTGTTGTGTTTCTTATGTTTATTCTTATGTTTATCATGTTTATTCTTATGTTTACTTCCTGTCATGCTGTAAAGCGCTCTGTTACCCTCTCGGTCTTGCTAGCGCTATAGAAAACTCTTAAAAATAAAAAAATAAAATAAAAAAAACCTTGCATTTGATTTGCATTATTCTGAAAATTCAGATCATGATCTCTCATTCTCATTCCTCTCATGTTTTGGACTGAATTGATGTCACTTGTTTGCTGAACAACACCTTCTTACACCATCTTCGGACACTCCCACTTCCAATGTCTGACCTCTCCGCCACCGTGACAAGGCAACAATCTCTTCCCTGCACATCAATCTGAACCACTAGAGTACCCAAATCAGGACCACGATTCACATTACCAATTACTCTGTGACCTCTGGCTCTCATCTGATTTTGAAATACCATATTTTCCCATCTGCTACTGTTGCTGCTTTGGTGGAAAACTTCCCTTGATCCCTGTCTGTGCTGCTTAATCTGCATCACTATCGCCTTTTCTTTCAGCTTACACTGCTTCAATTTAATCTTGTCACTACAGTATTTTGCATACTGCAACACCTCACCAATCGGATTTGCTTGTCAGCAAATAAAATGACTCTTAATCATCTGGCTAATATCAGGTCTCAATCCTTCCACAAATCTGAACACAAAATGAATCATGTCTTTTGGCTTGATTGTCTTTGTACCACTGTAATGCTTGAATGCCTTCAACAATCTCTCAAAATACACATGTATCGACTCCTTTGCTTCCAGAGCTGTCCTGTCTATTCTCTGCCAGTCAATGTTTTTGGGTGAAATTCTCTTTTTCAAAAATTCACTCACTTTTGTAATAATATTTCATTACTTCAGGACAGGGTGCACCTGTAACCAGATCTCTCTTCGGTTTCTTTGTCCGCCAATCTATACTCCTTTTACACTCCATCCACAAATCAGCTGGAACTACTATCTCTAATAGAGTGTTCAAGTCTTCACACAGACACTTTGCAAGTTTCACAAATTTGTCTGTCTGCTAGTACCATTCTACTGGCTCCTCTCTCAGCCTGGGATAATCATTTGTAAAAGACAGAATGTCACTTCTGTTCCAAGGAACATGAACGTAATTCCCTCCTGGGATCCCTCTCATTGGTAAGATTTTCACCGGATCCTTACCCTGCTGCACGTTTGCAGTCAGCTCAGCGGAATCCCTTTTTTTCTTATCTCCTTTCCTTGCCCATCTGCCTTCCCATTTGTCTAATGCTCCCCATGTTTGGGCACTTTGAAGTAACCACCTGAGGTGTGCCTTCATTCCTGCAGATCTCATGTGTTCAAAGTCTTTTGTGTCAAAATCTAACCTGTAACTCCTTTTCAAATGCTTTGTTTTCTCTATTTCTATGCCGTACTTTTCTGCCAGGTCTGCAAACCTTTGATGCACATTGCTCACTTCCCTCATAATTTTCGGGCACAGATATCTCAGCTCTGCTTTTGTGTAGGACCCTGATCTGTTCACACCCATAGTTCCCTCAATGAGCTCACCCGCTTCCATTCCTAGTCTTGTATAGTTTAAGCACTCCTCTCCCTTAGTAGTGCTCTGTAGGGTATTCAGCTTGTCTAACCAAGTCAATTGCTGTGCGGTCAAACCTTGTAGCGAAATGTTATTGGCCTGGACATTAAGCAACGCTTGTACGCCTGCATTCAGAGACTGTGGTGTCAGTAATTTCAGACTCTAGTTAACGTTTGACCCTATGACAGTATCCGGAGGAACTCTGAATGGACTACGGTCTAGCAATGATCTCGATCCATCAAAGGTCTGTCCCACAGGAGAAACTACTCAGATATTCTCATTAAGTCCTCCCCTCATCGAATTCTGACTCAGGACTCCCTGTCCATCTGCACTGTTTTCCCCATGTGTGAACAAAGGTACAATTGGACCAATAATGACAGGTACAGATACAGTACCTGGGTTGGGTCTGATACTCAGGTTCTGTGGTTGCGTAGTTTCCATATTCTGGCTTATCAGTGCAGACATATCTGACTGTGTCCCTGTTATCAGAGTGTACCGTGGCATCCCTTGTGGCTGCACTTACGGCAGTAAAAGTGGAGATGGCTCTGTCTGAACCAAGGTTGGTTTTGGGAAAACCTGCCCTGTAGACAATATTAGGTTTGTGGCAGTTTCCATAATGGGTACATCTGGGTAAATTCTCAGGACATTCGACTGTGGCACCAGATTTTGTGCTACTGGAGTAATAGGTGCATTAAGACATTAACCTGTGTCAGAGCTGAAGGATCTACACTGGTACTCAGACCACTCTCGTGTGCTGCATATGGTGGGGGACGATTTCTCAATGACTGTAAGATAAACTCACCGTTGTCTGATTCATCCTCATATGTCAATGGATCTTTAGACTCTTTTGGCCTCCACTCCCTACTCTCAGAAGGGCTCCTGTTTGTTTTTCTGGTAACTTTCCTTTCTTCTCTCTCACTGTCCTGTGTAATCGCTGGAAACATCTCAATCCCCTGTAAAGTCTTGGATCACCATAATTTCTGACCAATGTCCCATGTAGCCTCCGCTAATGTCTTCTCTGCCTTACTCCTCCTCCTCTCAAATTTCTGTTGCTATTGCTGTCTAGCTACTAATTCCCAGGTTGCTAATGCCTCAAAGTGTGCTGGTCTTGGAGGGGGTTTCAAATCATACAGCACCCTCCTCAGATTCTCTAAGCTCCTCAAATTAAATGTTCTAGGGACAGGAAGTGCTAAACTCCCATCTTTCTCTGTCACTTTGCACCACTGTTTTAACCAAAGGCATGGTGCAACACCCTTTTCTTCAATTACAATATAAGCTGGTGTGCCACCTGGCGGTGTAACAGCCCCTTTGCTTGTGGTAATGTACACATCTCCCCTTAAAGTACTCTTTAAAGCTTTGAAAAATTGAATTTGTTCGACCTTTATGCTATTCAAACCAAATCAGGATGTGTTTTTTAATCACAGAACTCTCTTCACCCACCAATTGCGCTTCACTGATGGCTGCCAATCCATGCGTGACCCTTCTCCCTTACTAACCTATCCCTGCTTGGTTCCAATGACGTTACACTCACGTACTGCGGCTGACAAAGTCCTGCGGCTTGTCCTCCCAAACTCAGATTCACACTAAACGAATGCAAAATTATTGCAAGCACTAAACAAAATCAAAACCCAATTTGTCCATTTACTACAGGTGAGGTAACACAGTCGCTTCAGAAACTTTACGGATTTTTCACTGCCGGCTGTCGCTCTCGCAGTCACTCCTTCTTTCTCAGTTTCCCTGATCCGCAAGCAAAATTCGACCCACAAATCTTACTCTCAACTGATCAGTGGGTCTGCCCTGGTGCACATAGGACTCGCCAAATCTCAGTCGAAAAATTATTTCACTCACTTTGACTCGTCGACCACGCCCGATCGACCTATTGAACCAGAGAAAAACCAAGTGTCTCATACACTTTTCAATATACTCTGGAGTCTTAGACCATGCAGGGTCCATATACCAGCAACCACCTGGACAATGTTTTAGCACAAAGTGCCACACCCATGTGCATTTCGACGAATTCCCTACTCTCACGCTTCGGAGTACGCACACTCCGTGTACAACTTCATTTGGAGTACGCAAACTCCCTAAACCCTCACAGGCATCACAATTCACCTGTGATTTGCAGAAGCTGTGCAAGCGCAAAACCTACTTCATTCACACCGTCACTAGAATGCCGAGAACATCTTCAAGCAACATTGGCAAGTTCAAAGATTCTGCGAAAGTCATTTTAAGGACTTAGCGGCACATTTGCTCTCCATTTTGTATCATTGAATCAAAATAAATCCAAATCTCAGCGATGATAGGCCCTTGAAAGACAAACCATGTACCGGGCCTCTATGATGGGTTCTTAAGCAGTCAAATCTGTACCAGGTCTCTATGATGGGCTCTTCAGGAGACAAACCATCATTCTGCTACCATCTCTGTTAGCGTGTTGGTCCTTAATAAGTAAACTTACAAGGAGACACTAATAGGTCGATTAACCTTTTGACTTGCTTTGAGGTTTTCCCACCATATATCCTGTACATGCACAGATCAATAACCAATAACAATCAATAACATTAGTAACCAATAGGAGTCAGTAATTGTCACACACCATGACCTCGCAGTCATGAATAACCACACCTTTATGTAAAAGTTAGAATGTTTATTTCCCTATATTAATAATGCCAATGTTACGTAACTTATTCTCAACATCGAATGATAAACATACAGAAACAATACTGGCTGTCCAAAGCGGCAAAAGAATCGCAATCTAATCAAAACTTGAGCTACTACACATTCTAAGGTTGCAATACAAATTAATAGCAAAAATAACTGTGCAAATGATATTACATACATTTAGATTCAGGAAAGAAAAGACATCAACTGTTATTACATGTAGTGAACATCATCAGTGAGAATCCTAACTAACATCAGATTAGAATAGCATGTTGGGGCTTCATGCAAAACAATTTAGTCACACAAATTTGGAAAACATCTAACTATGGCTCTATCAAAATAGCGGTTGGTACCTAGAAACAAAAGCAAATAGACTTTGCAATCAATATTAGTGATAATTGGATTGGCAAGCTAAGATAGTCTTCGTCATCAGGACATCAGTACTGGTGGTATCTCCTCTCTGTGCAGTCTGGCTAAGTTAGATTTCCTGAAGCTGCATCCCACACCCCCATTGGTCAGGGAATCACATGTTTGCAGTCAGTCCAATTAAACTAAAACCCTTAATCTAAAGTTCTTCTACTACATGGTTCACATGTCAACGATTGGTTCCTGTACTTCCATTCTCATCATTTGTGCTCATCAGGTAACAATATTGTTGCAGCTTCTACTCCAGTCAGTGTGTCCATTGTCTTCTCTTGGGAAAGTCAGTCTCACACATTACATTAAACATTGTTTCAATGGCAAGTACATCATCTCCTAGCAAGCAGTTCTCATGAGAAAGACTTTCAGCTACAAGCATTAGATCAGCACAATGGAAAATCACAACTTAATTCTCTAAGCATCCATTTTATAAAAACGTCAGAAAATACAGCTTGACATGAGGCCGTGCAACTAGGCTAAGACCTCGCTAAGTTAAGGCCTACTATTAATAAAGCTAGTACATAATACATAACCCTCAATATGACATATTACTACATTAATCAAACATTTGCTCTACATTTCATATTAATAAGCTATTAATATGTACACTTTGTGAATGTAGAAGGCCACTCAGATGGGCGCACCTTAAAATGTGTGCATTATTTTTCTCTCAGTCAATACATTTTCTATGCAAATGCAATACTCAAAATATCTGAATATTCATTTGTGACATTCAGCGTTAACAGTCCCCACTTGGACAAGATGCTTACCTCTGCCAACTAGTGACCCAGTTTTTAACAAATTGCATAACAGGACATTAGAAAATCTTATTCTTTTTAACATAATGCGCCACATAACCACATTTTCCTTCCATGCTTACAAACACTGCCCCTCTATCCCTAGTGTAGAATTTCCTTTCTTTCACCTTCTAGGCCCTGGAACACAACTGTTTAGGACAGCTGTCCCAGTGTAAATGTCAATCAGCGAGGCTGTGAGTTCTGTGCTGAACAGGGATCACTTTATTGTGACTTGGTCTGATATTATTTGTATGGCCTACCTTCAAATGCCTGTTCCTTATTGTTTGAAATGTCCACAAAGGCCCATGAAACCAAATGCATATTATAAATGTAAAAGACTGGTCTGTTATCTCACAGTCAAAAAGTATGGCCCGGACCATGCAAACTGACTCAGCACCAGGACCTCTTTAACCTACCTAATGGGGGTGGGGGCTCACTGGTACCCCCAGATCTAACACCGCACTCCCAACAGCTGGGAACAGGCACAAAATACCCAGCAATGTACAGGTGCTCTTTCAAATATTGTAAACCTATCATCTGCCTAGTGAGCTGCATGTGTAACAAAGGACGCCTGGGTACTCTGGGCCATTGGAAGTGCACTACGCCTGCTGCAGGGAGGCAGTGACATTCTGCCAGTATTACCTTCATTACAATGTGTCCTACTCGTCCTCCTCCCAGTGCAGCTGCTTGTTATGTAAGGACATGTGCCAGGACGAGGGGCTCTTTGCTAACGTTGCCTCGGATGCGTGCCACCGTAACACCTTCTCCCTGCGCCGTTCCATATTTGTCTATTTGAAATCTACCACTTAATGAAAATACAAACTCCGGAGACTATTCCTGCGAAGAGTGACTATTAACGTGCGTGGCCTGTCGAGCATGCTGTGGTTGCTGCTCTGGGGGTTTCAGAATATGCGAGTAATCAAACAAATCACAGACCAAGGAACAGGGAAGAGAAGAAAACTACTCCAAGGCAACTCTCAGCTGCCCCTTTATGTCAGCCCCCTCTGGGAAGCTGTTAATTGTGTAGTTAGACTCACATTCAGATGCAGCTTCAGGCAAGTGCTGCTCTGTTACTTGGGAACGCAGTGTGGGTGAAAGAAACAATTTCTGCGGCATGTGCTGCAGATAACCAAGAAAAACTGAAACAGGCAACAGGTTTTTTCACTTCTCATAGTGCAAGGTTTCTCGATTCAAAGGAACTGCTGTGTGAGGCAGGGCCATGGGAAAGTGGTGTGAAGCTGTTGACAGTGAGATAATGAACTGTGAAATGTGTTGGATTAATAGAAAAGGTCATCAGAGGCCTTTACAGAACTCTAAGGCCCATATGTGCGAAATTCCCATTTTGCGATTCCCAGACAGCGACCCCGCAGAAATCACTATGTGGGAATCGCAAAAGGAAATGCATGTAATTTGCAATTTCCTAATAGAAATTCCAACAGATTCGCAATTGCTATTGGGAAATCGCTACATTGCGATTTCCTAATAGGAAGTCAACACTACGCAGTCTCTTTTGCGGAGGCTTTCTGCCTCATTCATGGACATAGGGGGTCATTCTGACCCTGGCGGTGCACCGCTGGGCATTCTGACCGCGGCGGTTCAGCCGCGGCCAGAAACGGAAAGTCGGCGGTGTACCGCCGACTTCCCGCTGCCCTTGAGAATCCTCCATGGCGGCGGAGCGCGCTCCGCCGCCATGGGGATTCTGACACCCCCTACCGCCATCCTGTTCCTGGCGGGTCTCCCGTCAGGAACAGGATGGCGGTAGGGGGTGCCGCGGGGCCCCTGGGGGCCCCTGCAGTGCCCATGCCAATGGCATGGGCACTGCAGGGGCCCCCGTAAGAGGGCCCCACGAAGAATTTCAGTGTCTGCTTTGCAGACACTGAAATTCACGACGGGTGCAACTGCACCCGTCGCACCTTCCCACTCCGCCGGCTCCATTCTGAGCCGGCGTCCTCGTGGGAAGGGTGTTTCCTGCTGGGCTGGCGGGCGGACTTTCGGCGGTCGCCCGCCAGCCCAGTGGGAAACCCAGAATGACCGCCGCGGTCTTTTGACTGCGGTACGGTCTTCTGGCGGTTCCCGCTGGATCTCCGGTGTGTGTATCAACACAGTTGTGCACTCTGGACCAGACTTATACGTGCCCAAGCAGGGGTACAGAAAGTGAGTGATTAGGTTACAGGACTGGCAAATTAGTAAATACCTAGGTGCATGCATGACTGAAAGAAAGCAGTGGGAAGGGAGAGTAGCTTTATGCCATCAGTGGGACCCTGGCTAGTTCGAACACCATGTCCTTTGAAATCTAGGCACTAACTTATCTTTTCACTCTTTCATCATGCTATGCACCCACTCACTCATTTATCTAGCATGCTTCAAATAATCATCCAGATATCTTTCTATGTATTTGCTCATAAATTAATCCATTATTCATCCCCTTTGCACATTCATTCTTCACTTGTTCATCCTTTCATCCACTCTTTGATTTTTTCTCTCATTCCCTCACTCACCAGTCCACACACACACTCCCTCTCTCTATATAGTACATACACATTCCGCCACAGGAATTTGTGTTAATAAACTGTTGCCCATTAGTGCCATATACACTCAGAATGAGCGACTGATCTTCTAAATTAGAAAAAATTATTTTATACGTGTGCAAAAATCTGTCCAGGGGAAGACTCTATTTGACAGCTGATGTAAGAGTTGACTGGTATGCATACATTTAAGGTCAAATTTATGGAGTACACAAGTTGAGTATTGGGAAAGTAGTTGGTTCTCCTGGTTTCTTCAGAATAAAACATGCCATTTTTGTGGGTTTACCTTTTATGTACCTATCCTTTGTAGAAAGCTGTGATTTCTGTCCTCTTGTTCTTGTAAATGGCCAATTTCACTAAGAATATTTGCCAGTTCCTCATTCCATCCCCCACTTTCATTTGCCTTAATTTTCATATGCTGCTTCAGGCTCTGGTTACCACCTAACCTAATTCAATAATTATAGCATTACCTAAATGCCCATTTCACAATTAGGAAATGCTATGTACATGTGGTTAAGGAAATCACAAATAGAAAATCCCTAGTCGCTATTTCCTAATTTGTGAATCACAATAGGTGATTTCAACTGGGTAGAAATTGCATTTTGCGACGCCACAAAGACCTTTGGGCCAGATGTAGAAAACTTTTTGCGAGTCGCAAATGGGTTGCAGCGCTATTTGCGACCTCGCAAAAATCAAAATGGGATGTACAAATCCCGTTTCGAAGTACCAAATAGCGATGCGAACCATTACCAACTTGCAAAAATTGCGACCTGATTTTGCGACTCTCAATAACGAAGTCGCAAATTGCGAGTCGCAATCTGAATGCAAAAGCCAGGCACAAATTGCGACTAGTCGCAAAAAGCCCGTTTTGCACAACCAGATTACCACTGATTCCGAACAGGTGGTAACCAGAACCAAATTATAAAAGGAGACCCAGAAGGCATCTGGGTTACTCAAAATGGCTGCACTATACATGATTGCATGGAGGAGGAGAGTCCAGGCTGCCCAGCAGAAGAGGAGGAGTCAGAGACAGGAGAGGATATACCAAACCAGGCAGACACTATTTCAACAGACTCAGGATGAGATTTATGACAAATACAGACTGAGCAGCGCAGTTATCCTAGAGATCATTGAACTGCTGAAACCTCAGCTAGAACACAACAAAATGCGCGGCTGTGCCATCCCCACACATGTGCAAGTGCTATGCTAACTGCACCTCTTGGCCTCGGGTAGCTATCAGAGGGTGATTGCAGTGGCAGGTGGGGTATCCCAAAGTGCCCTCTCACGATTCTTCAGACGTTTCCTAGATGCTATACTGGCACACATGTCCCGATATATATACCTTCCCAGGAATGAGGCAGAAATTAACAGCACCAAGTTGGACTTCTACAGAATTGCCAACTTCCCCCATGTAATAGGGTGTGTGGACGGGACACATATACCAATTTGCCCACCTGCAAATCTGGGATATGTGTTCTGCAATAGGAAATGTACCCACTCACTAAACATCCAGGTGGTATGTGACGACCATAATGTCATTACTGACATTGTGGCTAAATATCCAGGGAGTACACATGATGCATACATATTCAGGCACAGTGGGATACACCAACGCCTAGAACTTGGGGAGTTTGGCGAAGGATATTTATTAGGTACTGGCGAGTACACTCTGATGCCTTAAATACATGTTACTGCATAACCCTGTGATGCCCTGCTAAGTTTGCCTCTTTTGTCAAACAGGTGACAGTGCATATGCCCTGAGACCATGGGTACTCACCCCATACCTAACACCTGCCAATCAGAATGAGAGGTGATACAACATTGAACATCAGCAGACCAGAGCTGTCATAGAGAGGACGTTTGGCTTGTTGAAGTCACGATTCCGATGCCTGCACAAAAATGGAGGAGCACTCCAGTATGCCCCAGAAACAGCATGCAAGATCGTTGCTACTTGTGCCATCCTACACAACATTTCCACCAGATGTGGGCTATATCTCACCCCTGACGACACAGATTTGGAGGATGAGGAGCAAGAGCTACCACATCGACAACCTGGGGATGGAAGCATCACAATGGAGGGCAGACAGAGATGGAACCACATTGCAACCCACTACTTTGGCAGGTACTTGGCAACCGTAACAACGCTCACTAATGTAAGACACACATAGGCCAGTTGTGTAGTTCAACAAATTATCCCTTTTATTTCAGGAATATAATGGGGAAACTATAGTCAACTAAACTGCATAATGAAAACAAAAAGTATAGTCTGACACATTAAGTTCATGTGCCTCTGTCACACCACATATTGGTAGCTCACGGCCTCCTGTGACTGCGGCCACCATGGCTCACTCCAGGTTGGTCCCCTGATCCCTGGCAGGCACTGCTACTTTGCAGGATTTCTGCATCAGTGGCAGACACAATACTGACATTGGAGATCTCCTCACTATCCTGTGGGGTATCGCCAATGCCCATTGCTGCCTGTCTGGTCTCTAGCAGGTCCACTGCATGGCTGATGCATCCAAGTCCTCTTGCCACATCACCTGCAAAATGGACAAGTTTGTCTTGCAGCCGCACTGTGCGCCTTGACAGGCAGGTTGTTGTTGTAGCCAGACGCCCTATTGACATACTTTGGGGGTCATTCTGACCCCGGCCGGTGGCGGGAGCCGCCGGCCTGGTGGGGACCGCCAGAATACCGCTGCACGGTCAAAAGACCGCCGCGGTTATTCTGGGTTTCCCGCTGGGCTGGCGGGCGACCGCCAGAAGGCCGCCTGCCAGCCCAGCGGGAAACACCTTCCCACGAGGAAGCCGGCTCCGAATGGAGCCGGCGGAGTGGGAAGGGTGCGACGGGTGCAGTAGCACCCGTCGCGATTTTCAGTGTCTGCATGGCAGACACTGAAAATCTTTTAGGGGCCCTCTTACGGGGGCCCCTGCAGAGCCCATGCCATTGGCATGGGCACTGCAGGGGCCCCCAGGGGCCCCACGACACCCCTCACCGCCATCCTGTTCCTGGCGGGCAAACCCGCCAGGAACAGGATGGCGGTGACGGGGTCGGAATCCCAATGGAGGATTCTCATGGGCAGCAGAAAACTGGCGGGAGACCGCCGGTTTTCCGCTTCTGACTGCGGCCAAACCGCCGCGGTCAGAATGCCCATGGGAGCACCGCCAGCCTGTTGGCGGTGCTCCCGCGGTCGTTGACCCCCTTAGTCTGTCCAAACGGGCAGCAGTGTTGCGCTCCCTGCGCCATGCATGTGCCCTGTCGGCCACCATTTCCCTGACCAAGTTGTCTATGGAAGAGGTTAGGTTTGCCATGTTTGCATTCATAGTAGTGAACTGGTTGTCCACATTAGCAAAACCCTGCAAGAGTGTGTTCTGCAGTCTGGTCAGGTTACGGTTCATCAACCACATATGTCTATTTTGCAACCAGTGACTCTGCTGTAAGGATGCTTCCAGTCCCAACAATTGTTCATCGGTGACATCCTCCCCACACACTGACTGCATTGGGCGTTGCAATCTAGGCACAGAGCCAGCTGATCTATGTGGTCGACTCTCTCTCATCATTGGCCCTGGTGTCAAATTGGCTGCCTCTTAACCCAGATCAGGATCATCCATGTCCTCTGGTGCAGGTTGGATGGGTGGTGTTGTCATGCATTCCCCTTCGGTGTCTGTGGCAACCTCCTATTGTGTGTCTATGCCTTGTTCCTCTCCCTGCACAGTGGCGCTGTTGGTGGGTCCTTGTGGGAGACCTGTGGGACACAGGGGAAACACTGTCAGTGCCTCACATATGTTTGATGCCTCAGAATAAACATTTCTCTACATTTCGACTACTGTACTACATTGCCCGTAATGCACTGTTCTAGAAGTTGCAAAACTGGGAATGGAGCTAATCTGGAGGTGCATGCTTATTTGTACTGTGGTTGTGTGCATGGTGCATAGAGTGGTGTAAATATTTTAATTTTGGTGCTTACTTTTGGATGTTCCTGGTGCTTAACTGTCAAGGTCTCCGATGCCAAGTACTGCCTCTGGCTCCAGAGTGGTCTCCACCATGGTTTCGATGGCTGTAGGGGGTGGTACAGTAGATGGGCCTCCTTCAGTGCCATGCATCTAGCTCATACGCTCAGCCACCCTTTCCTGGGTCCTGGAGCGAAGGTCATACCACCTTTTGCGGACCTCATCTAGTGTGCGGTGGCTTTCTCCGATTGCATTGATTTTGGTGAGGATGTCCTGACAGATTTTTCTCTTTTGGCTGTCAGGGACACTCATTGCTGCCTTTCCAAACAACTCATCACGGTGCAGGCAGCACTCCTCTGTGAACACCTCCAACTCCTTCCATGAAAACTTTAGTTTTCTTTTCCTGCCAGCACTGGGTGTCTCCTTGTCCTGAGTAGCCATTGTTGCTGTAGCTCTTCTCACCTGGATGTGACTCTGCAGTTTGGGCTGGGTAAGTTCCTCCCTGTTCTATGGGGTTACTTCCTAGTTCTGATGTAATCGCTCAGAACCAGGAAGTGGGTTTTTCAACAGTTTAATTTTCACCTGCGTGCAATTTGCGAGTCAGTCGCAATTTGCGACTCCGGACCACACCCTTGTGCAATTTGCTACCTCG
Organism: Pleurodeles waltl; assembly: GCF_031143425.1. Lineage (NCBI taxonomy): Eukaryota > Metazoa > Chordata > Amphibia > Caudata > Salamandridae > Pleurodeles > Pleurodeles waltl. Next base: position 882,865,738 of record NC_090443.1, read on the forward strand.
CAAATTGCGAGGTCCCAAATTGCGGTGCGACTCCGCGCAGAATCACTATTTAATATAGCAATTTGTCCTTGCATCTCGTTTTGTGAGTCGGAAATATTGATTTGCAAGGAGTCGCAATTTCCGACTCGCTAATTTTTTGGTTCCTACATCTGGCCCTTTGTTCTTTAGGAAAGGCAGTTTTGCATTTCTTAATGGCCTAAAAGAAATGCAAAATCATTTTGTACATATGGGCCTAAGTACCCTCAAACACCACATCAGTTGAGATTAAACTTGACCACCTAAGAAGAATGTAGTTACACTCAATGCTTAATTTGCATAAAAAATAAATAAGAAATAAATGCAGTTGTCCATATTTGCCTTTAGGGGCAGCACCCTGCTTTCACCACTGGTACAGTCACTTCACTTATGTCACACACTCCCACCACTGGTGCTGCCCCCCATGCTGAGGGGCCCTAATGGAAGCAAGTAAAATGGCCCTCTACCTCCCACTTGGGTAGTTACAAAAAGTCATAACTGGTGTGTGCCCACTGGGTACAGAGTTACTGCACCTGATGTGCTAATGACAGTGGTGCAGCAGAGATTTGGCAGCTACCTTTGGCATCACATCACATTGGTGTTCTATATGTGACCATAATGACATTGCTAAGTATAACATTTAACAAGATAACTGTAAGCGGTGCACTTAAAAGCCTAACTTGAGGTGCATTCAATGTAGTGCAGAGGTAAATTTCATGTGCTATAAACATATTAATTGAGATGTAACCATTTATTATGATTTTATATTAATCTTGATGCTCATACAGAGTGTTTGTCTTTGAAACGATAATGATTTTCATAGCATATGTTGGCAAATGTTATAGGCTAATGTTGAAAAATGTTGTTCCCCATCATACATGCTTATATGTATTAACATATTATGGTTAGTTTTGCATTTAATGTGACATGAAACTTAAATGAAAGTTTTTACTGGCAATTTTATAATGAAGAAGTTAGATGTGTTTTGATTAATTTGAATAAAGTGTGCAATTAAATTTTTGACTTTGCTTTAGTTTAGCCATATATGACTTGGGGGGTCATTCCTACTTTGGCGGGCGGCGGTCGCCGCCCGCCAAGCGGGACCCGCCACTTGGCCGCTCCGCGGTCAAAGGACCGCGGAGGCCAATCTGACTTTCCCGCCAAACGAGCGCCCGCCGGCCCAGCGGGAAAGGCCCTGCAACAATGAAGCCGGCTCCATATGGAGCCGGCGGAGTTGCAGGGGTGCGACGGGTGCAGTTGCACCCGTCGCGATTTTCACTGTCTGCAAAGCAGACAGTGAAAATCCTGCTGGGGCCCTGTTAGGGGGCCCCTGCACTGCCCATGCCAGTGGCATGGGCAGTGCAGGGGCCCCCAGGGGCCCCACGACACCCGTTCCCGCCAGCCTCTTCCTGGCAGTGAAAACCGCCAGAAACAGGCTGGCGGGAAGGGGGTCGGAATCCCCATGACGGCGCTGCAAGCAGCACTGCCATGGAGGATTCTCCCAGCCGGGGGAAATCCGGTGGGAAACAGCCGGACCCGGCTGGGCGACCGCGGCTTTACAGCCGCGGTCGGAATAGCTAAGGAAGCACCGCCAGCCTGTTGGCGGTGCTTCCGTGGTCGTCGGGTCAGAATGACCCCCTTAGTTTCCCTAAATGTGGCAAAAAAAATATTTTCTTCTTACGTGCCATTTTTCCTTCCAGATGAAGGTTGCATGAACTGGTAATTTGGAAAGATGTGCTATTGTTTTACCCATAGAGAGGTTGAGAAATTAACCTTGAAGACAGTTCATGGAGAAACCGGGAACATGGAGACTAACTCTATTCATAATTGTAGCAAAAGCTGTACAAGTGAGCAAGGATGGATATCTTCCCATGATTATCCTGGGAACTTGCCTGGGCTTTGCACGTGCCTGTCATATGACATTAAGGTGGTCATTACAACCCTGGCGGTCGGTGTTAAAGCGGTGGTAAGACCGCCAACAGGCCGGAGGTAAAAATTTTGTAATTACGACCGTGGCGGACACCGCCAACAAAGACAGCCACTTTAACACTCCGACCGCCACGGCGGTACAAACAAACAGTGCGGCGGTCACCGCCAACAGACAGGCGGAGGACAATGTACCGCCCACAGTATCACAACCTACCAATCTGCCACCTTTTCTGAGGCATATTCACCATGGATAAAAACACGGCGGAAACAGGATTCCGAAGGGAAAACGCTCACCTGTACACACCCCACGAGGAACTAGGACACCATGGACCCGGAACTCCAAATTCTCCCTGCGATAGTCTTCCTGTTCCTCTACCAGGAGCACGAACGCCGGCGGCGAAGACCACAGTGAGTACTGCACCTATGACACAGGGGAGGGGGGAGGGAAAAACACAGGGACACCCAACACGCAACACGCAAAACCCCCACCCCCACCCTCACCCAAGACAACACACACACTATTACATATTGACACATCACAGTTACACCCCCCTACCCCCCGGAAGAATGCAAAGACAATAGAAAATTAGTGTAGCCACTGTAATATATTAAAATCAAGTAGGCAAATATATATATATATATACACCATTAACAAAATATACACCAAGCATAGTAGTCCAGGTAGTGCTCCAATTAAGTCCGTGGAACACTGGGCCCACACGGTATGGGCGAGGCCCACACAAGATCCCCCCCCATGATGGAGAGAACACTGCAGGGGCATCAGAGAGCAAGAAAACAGGCACCTCAGGGGGAGGGAAAGGGGGGGGCACCTGAGCCGGTTGAGTGCACGACGCCAAATCCACGAGAGGGCCACATGCCCACTGTTACATCCTGGGGAGTGCAAAGCCACAGTCTCTCAAGTCTCACAAGTAGGTGGTCTGCCCACTGCCATATCCTGGGGAGTGCAAAGCCACAGTCTCTCAAGTCTTTCCAGTGGGTGGGTTGCCCACTGCCATATCCTGGGGAGTGCAAAGCCACAGTCTCTCAAGTCTTTCCAGTGGGTGGGTTGCCCACTGCCATATCATGGGGAGTGCAAAGCCACAGTCTCTCAAGTCTCTACAGTGGGTGGGTTGCCCACTGCCATATCCCGGGGAGTGCAAAGCCACAGTCTCTCAAGTCTCGACAGTGGATGGGTTGCCCACTGCTTTATCCTGAGGAGTGCAAAGCCACAGTCTCTCAAGTGGATAACAGTTTCCACTGGTTCTGGAGGGGGCATGGTGCCCAGAGTGCTTCATCCTGCTAAGGACAGAGGTAGTGGATGGATCTCTCCACTGGTTCTGGAGGGGGCATGGTGCCCAGAGTGCTTCATTCTGCCCGTTACGGACTCAGTAGCATTAGTGCCCTTGGCACTCATGGGCTAGCAGTGCTTGAGACGACGGTGCCCTGTTCAGCGGTGCTTGAGACGGCGGTGCCCTGTTCAGCAGTGCTTGAGACGGCGGTGCCCTGTTCAGCGTTGCTTGGAGCGGCGGGCTCCTTTGCAGTGACTCAGCTGCTGGCGGTCCTTCATGGCCCAGCGGGGCTTGTGCTGGCGGTCCTCTCTAGCCCAGCGGGGCTTGTGCTGGCGGTCCTCTCTGTCCCAGCGGGGCTTGTGCTGGTGGGCCTCTCTAGCCCAGCGGGGCTTGTGCTGGCGGTCATCTCTGTCCCAGCGGGGCTTGTGCTGGCGGTCCTCTCTGTCCCAGAGGGGCTTGTGCTGGCGGTCCTCTCTAGCCCAGCGGGACTTGTGCTGGCGGTCCTCTCTGTCCCAGTGGGGATGACGGCTGTGGCCTCCTGGGCAGCAGGGCTGGTGCTGGTGGTCCTCTCTGTCCCAGCGGGGCTTGTGCTGGCGGTCCTCTCTGTCTGAGCGGGGCTTGTTCTGGCAGTCCTCTCTGTCCCAGCAGGGCTTGTGCTGATGGTCCTCTCTAGCCCAGAGGGGCTTGTGCTGGCGGTCCTCTGTGTCCCAGTGGGGATGACGGCTGTGGCCTCCTGGGCAGCAGGGCTGGTGCTGGCGGTGGCCTCCTGGGCAGATGGGCTGGTGCTGGCGGTGGCCTCCTGGGAAGATGGGCTGGTGCTGGCGGTGGCCTCAGGGGCAGCAGGGCTGGTGCTGGCGGTGGCCTCCTGGGCAGCTGGGCTGGTGCTGGCGATGGCCTCCTGGGCAGCAGGGCTGGTGGCGGTGGCCTCCTGGGCAGCGGGGTTGATGGTGGTCTTCTCCGCCGTGCCGCTCTTCCCAGACTTGCCGGGTTTCTTGTGGCCCTTCCCCACCTTGGAAGATGTCGCAGCTGACTCCCCACTCCCACCTGTACCCCTGGGAGCGGCTTTGGTGGCTGGAGTCTTCCCCCTCTCCTGCCGGGCACTGGCCAACTTCCGATGCTTGACAGGTGGGGGACTGTCTGTGCTGTGGTTCCGTGCCACACTGACTGCCCTGGTGGCCGGTGCACTCCATATTCTGGTGACTACAGGCACCACTGGTCCCAGAGATGTTGTGGCTGAGGTGCTAGTTCGGGACCTAGGAGACGGACGGGGTGGGGGCGGTGTGGGAAAGAGGTCAAGGTTGGACAGGAAAAGTTTTTGGGAGACACTGGGACGGGTAGCTGGAGGGGGTTTGGGAGTGGAGGAAGAGGTTGTGGTTGTAGGAGGTGTTCGTTTGCTGACTTTGGGTGAAGGCTGTCATGAGGTGGATGGCTGTTGGGTGGGTGTGTGCCTGCGTTCGTGTATCTTGGGAGGGGGCGTCACAGACACACTGGGAGAGGACACAGGGGACTTGTGAATGGTAGTGGGGGTGGTGACTGCACGTGAGCGGGGTGTGGTGGTAGGTGTGCTGGTGATGGCAGTATTGGCTGCAGAGGTAGTGCATGCAGGTGTGAGTGTAGACGAGACTGGGAGGGAGGAGGGAAACGAGGAGGAGGGGGACACAGTGGAGGCAGTGGATGTTGCTGTGTCTGCATGGGTATGATGCTTGCGTGAGTGCCTGTGGGATGTGTGGTGCTTATGTTTGTCTGAGCTTCCCTTGTGTGTTGACATGTGTGCATTCTGGTCTAGAGGTTCGCTTGGGATAGGCCTGGGTACAGGGGATTGGGTCTGGGTGGAGGAAGTTGGAGGGGGGAGGCTAGAGCCAGAGACAGTGGCTGCCATCTGTGCTGAGGCCAGAGTCTGAAAAGCTCGCTGAAGGGCCGCCTGACAAGAATGAATGCTCTCCAGGAATGCATTGGTTTGTTGCAACTGCCTTTCTACACCCTGGATGGCATTCAAAACGGTAGACTGCCCAACAGTGAGGGACCTGAGGAGGTCAATGGCCTCCTCACTGAGGGCAGCAAGGGTGACTGGGGCAGGGCCTGAGGTGCCTGGGGCGAAGGTGATGCCCACCCTCCCTGGTGAGCGGGCACGGGGCAAAGGCTGAGGAGCTGCTGGGAGGGCGGTACTGGAAGGGGGGGTGGTGGCTGTACCTGTAGATGGGGGTGGCACAGATGTTGCCGCCACCACAAGGGAGCTCCCATCAGAGGACGTGTCCTTGTCACTGGTCTCAGCTCCTGTCCCCGTCGTGGAGCTCCCCTCGGTCTCTGTCCCACTGGTGAAGTCCGATTCCGTAGTGTGGCCCTCCAGGGCCATGTGGGATGCAGCCCCCTCCTGCTGCGGTGCCACTGCTCCTCCACCTGATGATGCTAATGCACACAAGAACAGGGAGACCACAAAAAGGGGGGGGACGACAGAAGAAAGACATGTTGAGTGCATGCATTACTGCTACCGTTGGCGGACATGACAGACACAGAAGCCCCCTGCACTACGCCGCGCTCTTGGGATCCTATGTTCAATTCCTGGGAAATGGCCTACTAGGCTATGGATGACATCTGCCCACATGGATGACACAGGGGCATGACTAGGTGTAGTTGGCACTCTACAAAGGTGCGGTGGGGTGCCACATGGCCTGCCTTATGGAGGGACCTTGCCTACGGAACTCGCCCTGGCCTAGGAAAACCCAAAGCCCACCCAGACCCCTCCACTGCACGCTAAATCAGCAGAATGAGAGTGTACTCACCCCCTTGTAGCTGCTGTGATGCCATCAAGTGCCCATCCAACTCCGGGTACGCCACCGCCAGGATCCTGAACATCAGGGGGTCATGGTGCGACAGGCACCCCTCCCACGTTGGGAGGCCATCCCCAGCTGAGCCTCCGCCATCTTCTTGCTCCAGCGGCGAATGCCCTCCCATCTTTTCTGGCAGTGGGTGCTCTTTCTGTGGTGGACCCCCAGTGTCCAGACGTCTTTGGCGATGGCGCGCCAAATATATTTTTTCTTGTGGGCGCTGACCTACATGAGTTGTACAGGGGGAAGAGAAACTTATTACCAACTGCACCGTCAAAGTGATTGGCCCCCATCCCTACCCTTGCCATGTGGCACATGCACTCACCGTCGTTTCATGCACGCCGCACTCTCCCCCCTTCCTTCTTACATCCACCCCTCTCCACACAGGCATAGCCCATACAGCATGCTCCCAGTGTACTTACCGGTTTGTCTGGAGGACTGTAGAGTAGCGTGTACTGGGGGAGGATCCCATCGATGAGTTTCTCCAACTCCTCCAATGTGAAGGAAGGGGCCCTATCCCCAGACACTCAAGCCATTGTCTCTTCCAGACTGAGGTCACAGCAGCACTTGCAGTGTAGGTCCTCTCCTGTCGAAGATCAGGTATCGAGTGATTGAACAGATAGAAAATGGCGGTCACGCCCACGGCGGTGCATACCGTCACCGCCGGCGTACATCGTCATTGGCTCCTGGGACCCATAGGGTCCAATGTTAACCAATGCAGCATTGCGCCGCGGTCTTCGACCGCCTACCGCAACGGTGTACAACTCTAGCGCAGTTACCTCACATCCCATTGTCCCACTTTACAGGTCAGGCAGCCGCCATTTCAGGGGACCACATGGCTTCATTTTCAACTGCGTCACACATACCTAGGCCTAGACTCAACACACATACAGGCCACTTTTTAGATTATGATCGGTGTTCTGTGTAAACTGTGGGTACGTACCTCTGAGTTGTTTGACTCTGTGCTCGCCGTTATCCTTCATAGGCACCGTCTGCTGGGACATGTGAGGAGATGGTGGCATCCTCTGGTGTACCGACCGTTGGTGGACCTGTCGACAATGGAGGAAAGACATGTGATAATCACATACAAGCTTGACCGTGCCACAATCCAGGAACTGTGTACCCAGTTGGAGCCAGACCTGATGTCAGCTATCCGCCATCCCACAGGAATCCCCCCTCAAGTGCAGGTGCTGTCAGTACTCCATTTCCTTGCAAGTGGGTCATGTCAAACAACAGTGGCCATAGCATCAGGGATGTCCCAGCCCATGTTTTCCAACGTGTTGTCCAGAGTGTTGTCTGCCCTGCTGAAACACATGCGGAGCTACATCGTTTTCCCTCAGGTGGAGGATTTGCCTACAGTGAAAGGTGATTTCTATGCCCTGGGACATATCCCCAACATCATAGTTGCTATTGATGGGACACATGTGGCTTTGGTACCCCCCCACAGGAGTGAACAGGTGTACAAAAACCGGAAGAGTTATCATTCAATGAATGAACAGATGGTATGTTTGGCCGACCAGTACATCTCCCATGTGAATGCCAAGTTCCCTGGCTCAGTGCATGACGCCTACATCCTGCGGAATAGCAGCATCCCTTATGTGATGGGTCAACTCCAGAGGCACCGTGTGTGGCTATTAGGTGAGCACCTGGAAGCTAGTCAGTGGGAATGGTTGTCTGGGTCTGGGGATATCCCTCCAGGTTAGTGTGTGTCTAACAGTTATCCCTCGCCATTTGTAGGTGACTCTGGTTACCCCAACCTGTCATGGCTACTGACCCCAGTGAGGAATCCCAGGACAAAGGCAGATGAACGCTACAATGAGGCCCGTGGCCGAAATAGGAGGGTGATCGAGTGGACCTTCAGCCTCCTGAAGTCCAGGTTCAGGTGCCTCCATATGACAGGTGGATCCCTATTCTACTCACCAAAGAAGGTGTGCCAGATCATCGTGGCCTGCTGTTTGCTTCATAACTTGGCTTTGCGACGACATGGGCTTTTTCTGCAGGAGGATGGTCCAGATGGCGGTGTTGTTGCAGCTGTGGAGCCTGTGTATAGTGAAGACGAGGAAGCAGAGGAAGAAGACATGGACAAGAGGGACTCAGTGATCCACCAATATTTCCAGTGAATGCAGGTAAGAATACAAACCTGCCTACTACATGTACTTAACCACTCCTACCTCTCTACTGTCTGTCGTTTTCACCCAGTGTATGGTCACTGAGTTGTCACTTTCCCTTACGATTTCACAGATGGGTCCCACAGTGTGACATCTGCTTTGATTCCTCATGGACTAGAGCTATGTGACATAGGTATGTTGACATTACAAATGAAAGAGCTTTTTGCCACAGTAATTGCTAATACAGTATTCTGAAATCACAGACTGACTCCATATTGTTTTGTGCTTTAAGGGTGTTTATTTTAGTGCTCAAAATTGGAGGGGGTAGCTAAATGGTGAGTTGTGATGGCGGAGGAATGTCCATGGCAGAGTCCAGTCTATTAGTCTCACAGGTGCATTGCCCAAATGGGCATAGGAAGGGGAGCTGTGGCAGTTTAAGGATGGGCAGGGTGACAAAGTGGGACAGTAGGATGACAATCAGGGTGGTCTCATTTCTTGGCGGGGATCTTGGCACCGTTCTCTGTCTTGTTCCTGGATCTCAGGGACCGTTTGCGAGGTGGTTCTCCCTCTGCAGGGGGTGAGGTGCTGGTGTGGTGGTCCTGTGGCGGTGCCTCCTGTCCACTATCGCCGGGGGAGGTGGTGGGCAGTTCATCGTCCAGGCTAGTGTCAGGGGCCCCTTGTAGTGCCACAGTGTCCCTCCTGGTGTTGAGTACTTCCTTCAGCATCCCCTACGATGGTGCCCAGGGTGGAATTGATGGTTCTGAGTTCCTCCCTGAAGCCCATATACTGTTCCTCCTGCAGGCGCTGGGTCTCCTGAAACTTGGCCAGTACCGTTGCCATCGTCTCCTGGGAGTGGTGGTAGGCTCCCATGATGGAGGAGAGGGCCTCGTGGAGAGTGGGTTCCCTTGGCCTGTCCGCCCCCTGTCGCACAGCAGCCCTCCCAGTTCCCCTGTGTTCCTGGGCCTCCGTCCCCTGGACCGTGTGCCCACTACCACTGCCCCCAGGTCCCTGTTGTTGCTGGGGTGGTGGGTTATCCTGGGTTCCCTGTAGTAGTGGACACACTGCTGATTGACGTGTCCTGGGGACGGAGGTATGGGCCCGCTGGGTGGGTGCTGTGCTGGTGTTTCCAGATGGGGGAAGCTCTGTGGTAGCCTGTGACTGGGTGTAGGGAACCGACTGTCCCGAGGTCCCCGATGGGCCGGGCTGGTCATCTAGATCTAGTTGGACTGAGGTGCTATCATCACTGTGGGCCTCTCCGGTTGGTGGTGTGGACATGTGTGGACCCTCCTGTCCGGTGACGTTGGGTAGGGGTCCTGCAGGGGTATAAAAGGATGTTTATCACATCTGTGTGTGGCATGGTGTGCAATGGGTGGGTGACCGAGTACCGCAGTGCTTGCATTCCTGTGTGGGACCTTGTGTGATGATGGTTTAGGGGGGTGTATGGGTATGTGCAGTGGGCATGCTTTAGTGATGGGGGTCCATGCTTTGTTGTTGCATGCAGGGCTTGGGGTTATGATGTGTGGTTTGTGATGTTGGGGCATTTGTGAGGAGTTGGAGTGATGGAGGTGAGGGTGATGGTGGGGGTATGTGCTGGCATACAGGTAGGGTGGGGGATGTAATAGTTAATATTTGACTTACCAGAGTCCATTCCTCCACCTACTCCTGCGAGGCCCTCAGGATGCAGAATCGCCAAGACCTGCTCCTCCCATGTTGTTAGTTGTGGGGGAGGAGGTGGGGGTCCGCCGCCAGTCCGCTGAACCGCAAGGTGGTGTCTTGATACCACGGAATGAACCTTCCCCCGTAGGTTGTTCCACCTCTTCCTGATGTCCTCCCGATTTCTTGGGTGCTGTCCCACTGCATTGACCCTGTCCACTATCCTTCGCCATAGCTCCATCTTCCTTGCAATTGAGGTGTGTTGCACCTGTGATCCGAATAGCTGTGGCTCTACCCGGACGATTTCCTCCACCATGACCATGAGCTCCTCCTCCCGAGAACCTGGGGTGTCTTTGCTGTGCCCTGGGGTGGTTTGGGTGATGTGTGGGGTGGTGTGTGGGGTGATGAGTGTGCTGATATGTAGTGGTGTGTTGTGTGAGGTGCGTGGAAGTTATTTAGGTGATGGTGTTGTGTGCCTGTGGATGCTAGTGTTGTTGATGGTGGTGTCTCTCTCTGGCCTTCTCTCGGTAATTGTGGTCGTAGGGGTTTGTGGGTGATGTGGGTGTGTGTTATATATTGTATTGGGTGTGTGGGAGTGGTGTGTGTATGTGTATCAGGTGTGTGTATTTCGAATTGTCCAATATGGCTGTGTTTTGTAAATGTGTGTGTATTTTGAGCGCAGCGGTGTGTACCGGCAATGGAATACCGCGGTTGGAAGACCGCTGCGTGGATTCGTGTGTCATGATAGTGTGGGCGTATTTCTGTTGGCGTGACGGTGGAGGTTTTGTTTTCGCCAGTTTATCACTGACCTTTGGTGTGGCGGACTTGCGTGGGTGTCTGAATTTTGGCGGATTCCGTGCTGTGGGTCATAATGGCTGTGGCGGTTTTCCACGGCCACGGCGGTGTGTTGGTGGTCTTCTGCACGGCGGTATGCGGCTTTTACAGCCAATGTTGTAATGACCGCCTAAGTGATTGGACAATTAAATCTTCTGATCCTAACATGTTACCAATGGACAAATCGTGGTGGAATATAGACTTTAGTTACTTGATTCTAGTTAGCTGATGGAGAGAGATTCCCTTGGACTTTGAGAGGTACTGACCTCTTTGCCCTTGCCCTGCACTTCCCCCAAAGCTTGCTGAGAAACTTAGATTTTCTTTTTACCCATGAGAAGACTCTTGAGTGACCTTCTGAATTGATGATACCTTCCCTTTTTACTTATTTTCTGCCTACTTTAGTTACCTTCATTTTGCTCCAAATGTCTTTGTCCAAACTTCTTTTTGTCTTTTTGTTCTTTTTATCCTTTGTCCCCATGTTTTGCAGCCCAGTACTTGTCAATTAGTGATTTGATGCCTTTTAGGGATTCCTGATGATCGTCTAGCTATTTAGATGATTCTCAGACTGTACTAATGCTGAGAAGAGTTGGTCAACGCTTATTTTCTGAGCTTCAGATTTTGCTAATGTTGTTCTGAATTGCTCTGATTGAATGCTTAGTGTTGTGGTTTGTACTAGATCACTTATCTGAAATGCGGTGACAATCAATTTGAGGTCACAGCATACCAGGAAGTGTCAAGTTTCTGGGGCAGTTCACTGCCTGAGGAGGTTGGATAAACATGCTATGAATCCAATAAAGGGTTATGAAGAACCTTTGAAGTGAAAAGTGCATTCTTAACACTGGTGACGAGAGAGAAACTGTTGCCAACCTCCTAGGTGAATCGGGACCCACACCACCAATATTAAGCGTTTTTTAAAGTCATATTGTTGACCCCAAGATGAGAGGGGAGCTGCCAAGAGAGAGTGGAACCACTGTGTATGTTTTTGCTGACTGTTGGTGTGGGTGGAACTTTGGTACATTTTGCGACGGGTTGAGGGCAGTGAACTGAGGCGAGGTGTGAGTGGAATCTTGGTGCATGTGCGACTGGTTGAAGGCACTGAGTCAGGAGAGAGGTGTGCTCTCGTTGCTCTCAGCGAGCAAAATTATGACATTGTAAGTACGTGACAATCTGTCCAGTGTGATTGACGTTGTGAGCACATGACGTTCCACCCAGCATGCTTGGATTAAGCTGGGGAACATGAGTACTGGAGAACAAGCAGTTTTGTTGAAATGACGTTTTTTCTTCCGTACAAGGGAAAACTTGATCGTAAATGTCTACACTATTTTTGATGAATCCTTCTCAAATAGGTCACTGAGCAACAAGCGGTGATCCACACACCATTAATATTTAATTATCTATTGACAATTAGATTACTCTGCAACACGTGGTGATCCGCACAACTTTGAGATTAATCAGTGATCCGCAAACCATTGATATTTAATTATTTATTGGCATGTAGATCACTCAGCAATATATATTACCAAGACGAAGACTGCAAAGTCGAAACGCGTTGTTGTTTTCTCTGCTCCGAATAAATCTTTAAAATCTGTGGCTGAGCGGAGTGCGCAGCAATTATTTCCTTGTTTACAAAAGATTACTGTGGGTTCTGCCAGCCCCCCTGCCTCGCACCAGCTGATGTGCATGTCGGTTTCCTCTGGCGTGCTTTGCTTTGAAAAAAAAAAAATATATATATATATATATATATATATATGATATTTGCTGGGCTTCATTTCAGTGATCAGCACACATGTAGTCCTTTTGAACAACTGAGAAGTAAGTTGTTAGCCCATAGTACTTCTAGTGTTACTAACAAATCAAATATTCAGACATTATGGCAGGGTCAAGATTGATTTGCATATGGCTGGGTCCAAACTGGGGTGGCATGGCAAGCAAAAGAGCGATGGCCTAAACCCAGATCTGTGCTTGCCTAGCCAAGCAGTTCAGGCTGGACTGTTCCCATGGGGAGCAGGTTCAAGACAAATGTGCATATGACTGGTCCAAACGGGGGTGGCAAACAATGTATTCATGGATTGAACCCAGATCTGTGATTAGAGGTGAGTGAAAAGTTTCAGCACTACATCCATCATCCTTTTGTGTTATTAAAGTTGCCATAAGTTGGCCAAGGTATATCCAGAAGTGGGTCCCTTGCTCACTGTACCACTCGATTCAAGCTAGCTTGGCTGATGAGGGATGATAAACTGAAACCGGTCCCAGGATGTTTGTTTCCGGTTCAGGGAGGATCTGGCCTGGCAGTTCAGGCTGGCCTGTTCCCATTCGGAGCATGGTCAAGATTGAGTTGCATATGGTTGGATCCAAACTGGGGTGGTGTGGTGAGCAAAAAAATGATGGATTAAACCCACATCTATGACTGGGGTGAGTGTTTGAAAAGTTTCAGCACTCCATCCATCATCCTTTTGTGTTCCTCACTATAACTATTACGTCACCAGTAGGATATTATAGTTAGGACCTAGTTTCCATAGAGAATTCTTATTTTTTAGTTGTCTACATCTTTGGCATCATTTGATGAATATTCACAATATTTTTTTTAAAAGTGCTCTCTAGGGTTTTGTTGTGCCTGGAAATTTTCAGGGTGATCCATCAAGGGGGCTGAGAAAAAGGAGGGTAAAAAAAAGTGTATTTCTCATGTTAATTTCCAGAGAGTCTTTAGAGAGACAACTGCATCCCAAATCACTGGACAGAATTACACCAAATTTGGCAGAAAGGTAAGCTTTTGTCCACAGATCACCCTATTTCTTATTTGCTGTAAATCTCTTTGAAAAATAAAATGAAGTTTTAAAGCCACTCTTGAGTGCTGGTTACGGGTTCACACAGAGTGATCAGATAAATAATGGTCAACATTGATCAAATTGTGTTGATCCATAATAATGATATTGAGATTTTTGAGGTGAGAATATACAATGACAGAATTCATTTTTTTCTTATGGTGTTCTCAGCTGATTTGACCCCTGAAGTTCTTGCTGCCAAAAAAAAAATAAGATAACAGGATGCAGTAAAATCATCAGGAACCATTTTAAGAAATGCCCTGAAAGATTAGGGCCTGATTACGAGTTTGGCGGTCTGTGGACTGCCATGGAGGCAGAGGTCCAATTGTCATCAGCTTGAGGGTTAGAACACTTTATCACAATGTTGGCGGGTCCATAGAGCAAAGACTGCAGTGGCCGGCAGAGCCAGTGCTTACGCAAGCCTCATGATGATGTTGCACACCGCCAATGTGACCATTGCAATCCAACCACCACTTCCCAGCAGGCGGAAACAGAGAGCATAAAGGAAACAACTCACCTGCAGGCAACGTAATCGCATCACACAAGTCCTGCCACTTCTGCTGCTCATTGAAGGAGCCCAAAATCCATACCTCCATGGATGCAACCGATGGTAGGTACACACACATCTACCTGTGTAAATATTCTCTACAACAGATTGTTGCGCTGTCATCCATTAGAAATGGGGGTCAAGCTACGGGCACCTAGTACACGAGTCATTGTGTCCACAGTTGGAGTCATGCACAAAGAATGACACATTCACAGCCACAAAATGTCCCCTTTGGACAGGTCACTGACACTGCACCACCACACTACACAAAAACACACATATGCCCATCTCAGACACAGGGATAGTGAAACCTACACAACATTGTGTTATACAACAGCAATACCACAGCACCATCACATCAGCCAATTCAACTGACACCCTTGCATCTCACACATGTCATCAGATTGAACACACATATATATATGGATGTGTCTTAGAACACAAACACCCCTGCAATGGACCCAGACATCACCCACTTTGCAACACAATGGAAGGTCAATGTAAACAGCACCTGTACAATATGGATGGGCATCAAGAGAACTCATGGAAGGAAGCTACGCTGGGACACATTACACTTTGCAGATACCCCTAAAATGAGATTTGCACAGGCAATGGCCCTTCTTGTATCTCATGGTCAAACAATAGTAGAGGCAAGTGACATGCCTGTTTGTATAATGTGGAAGTGCAAGTCAAGAAAGCAAATAGAACAGCAAAGGCATGGGCCACACATCTATATGAAGAAGCTGCAAGGTACACACATCAAAATGGACACTTGCTTAGTCAAATGCAAAGGAAGCTAGCACAATTGAACACCCTCCATGTGTGGACAAAAGAAACTATAGCTTCCACACATGAGGCGAATGTACAAGCTATATCAGAGGTGCAAGTCTAACACCATGCATGCTGACATTGGACAACACAAGATGAACTACCATACCAAACATAACACAATGCAATGACACCCGATTTGAATTAACACCCACATATCCATACAGTCAACATCTACATTTGCCTTTGGTGACACCAGCACTGTCCACAAAGTCAATTATTGCAAACAACAACAAATGGATCAGCAATCAGGTTGAAACACACACAACTATAGTCATACAGCACAAGAAAATCAGAAACAACCTAAACGTAGAAAATGAATTACAGGAAATTAGTACATGCACAAATAACAACTTGGGTATATTAACTCAAAATTATTTGGAGCAAGTGCCAATGGCCAGTCCAATTAGATGTCTATGCACATTACTCTGCCCACACTTGACACCAATCACTGCCAGGGAACCTCCACAGGAGGGGGCATCCAATGGGCAGGAAGGTACCGCAGGGGTCATCCTTGAGTGGGGTTAGATTTGTGATGGGTGAGCGGTAACAGTGGAAAGGCCAAGCTTAAAAAGGAAACTATCCTTGGGAAAACAGGGAGGGTCTGCAAAAGGGGTTGACGATTTGGAGGTTGAGGGAGTGATTGCCTTGTGTGTGGGTGTGGATGCTTGGGTTTATGCATGTGTGAATGCTTCTGTTTGGGTGGTGTCTGTTCCATGTGTGAGTGTGGGTGTTTGCATGTCTTGGCGGCTGGGAGATGGAGGTGCTGGCTAATGTGGGAGTGGTGGATGTGTGTTTATCTGTTGGGTTGGTGTTTGTGGGTATGCTGGATGTGGTGGATGTTTTTGTGTCTGTTGGGGTGGTGTCTGCCAACTGAGGATGATAGTAGTGAAGAGGAAGGAGCTGACTTGTGAGAAGATCTCATCCACAGCTACTTCTCATGAGTGTATGTAATGTGATGTTGTGACTGTGACTGTACAATGAACTGTAGTTGTGAGAATGTGTGGCGTTGAGTGTGTTGGAAATAGCTAGGGAGCTGATACTCTGCAATAATCAGCCAAAGGCTGATTGATTAAATAGCTTCTGACACATCCCCACCTTGATGATTGTGTTTTGTTGTGTCAGTTTTCTTGCAATGTACTTTGCTTTCCAGATGCTTGCTACGTGGCCTGTGTCATATGTATGGTTTTAAGACTATACTCCTTGTTTTGTTCTTTGTACAGGTGCCTTCACCATGGCATCTTCATGTGGGAATTTCAGAGTTGTAACATTGGCAGGTATGTGATTCTCTTCTGACATACAATGCGGACATGGATTGTTCAGGTAACATAGGTCACATAGGGGGTGATTCTAAGCTTGGCGGGCGTCGGTAGCCGCCCGCCAAGCGGGAACCGCCAGAAGACCGTACGCGGTCAAAAGACTGCGGCGGTCATTCTGGGTTTCCCACTGGGCTGGCGGGCGACCGCCGAAAGTCCGCCCGCCAGCCCAGCGGGAAACTCCCTTCCCACGAGGACGCCGGCTCAGAATGGAGCCGGCGGAGTGGGAAGGTGCGACGGGTGCAGTTGCACTCGTTGCGAATTTCAGTGTCTGCTTTGCAGACACTGAAATTCTTCGTGGGGCCCTCTTACGGGGGCCCCGGCAGTGCCCATGCCATTGGCATGGGCACTGCAGGGGCCCCCAGGGGCCCCGCGGCACACCCTACTGCCATCCTGTTCCTGGCGGGAGACCTGCCAGGAACAGGATGGCAGTAGGGGGTGTCAGAATCCCCATGGCGGCGGAGCGCGCTCCGCCGCCATGGAGGATTCTCATGGGCAGCGGGAAGTCGGCGGTACACCGCCGACTTTCCGTTTCTGGCCGCGGCTGAACCGCTGCGGTCAGAATGCCCAGCGGTGCACCGCCAGCCTGTTGGCGGTGCTACCGCCGACCTCCGCCATGGCGGTAATTACCGCCAGGGTCAGAATGACCCCCATAGTTTGGTTGTATGAGACCTGTGCCAAGACAACTTGCACACTTTTTGGCTGTAAGGTCAGATGTGCCCATTGGACTTGTTTTGTGTGCTGTGGTGGGCCTGATGAATCATGTGTGTCATCATGTGATCATAAAAGATGTAGTACTAGCTTACAACCAAGTCATTTTCCCTTCACATTGGCCTGAGCTGGACACTGTGTACATGCAACATATCCCATCTTGAACAAGTACTTTGGATCATCATCGTATGGTTCATGTGGTCTGACATAGCTACATGGCTAAATAGTCAGTGAAGGGTGATAATATTGTGAAGCTACGACTAACAGAAAGTATACGTGACATGACCCAATAGAATTTCAAATGTGAAGGGGTTAGTCATAGTGAATGACATAATTGGAGGAGATGCCTCGCCACTGTTAGTCCAACGTCCAGAGTGCTCCCATTGGAAATGGTAGATGGTTGTAGGAAAGTCCTCCTTTTTGCCCTGATCACCCCCAAACATTTTGGACAGATACTGGTGGTTACTGACTCTTGTTTGTGCCCTTGGTACTGCTAACCCGTTCCAGGGCTAGAGCTCTGTGTGAAGTGGATACTCAAATTAGGCTTAATATAATTGCAGGTATCAACCTACCTATAAGTCCCTAGTAGATGGTGGGACATATAGGTTTAGGGAACCCAGCATGGGTAGTGCACCCATAGGTGCACTGCTGAGGTACCCTGTGTCATTTTAAAGGCAGGGCTGGCTTGCTGGCTGCTTTTAAAGTTACCTTCAACTTCGACTTTGGATTTAAAAGTACTGCCAAAGTCTTAAACTGCCTTTTTCTTACATATACGTCACCCTTAAGCCATGTCCTAGGTGTCCCCTGAATAGGGTGCAATGTAACTATAAGCAGGGATATTATAAAATATCTTTTATAAGCCCTGGTGAGGGAAAATAGCCAAATTCATTGTTCCCTCATTGTAGTAAATTGCATCCGTAGGCTAAATGGGGAGACTTTATTTTTAATCAACAAAGACCCAAAAGGAGCTAAATAATTTGGTATCAAACTGATTGTTATAATAAATCCAACTTTCCATTGATTAATTTAATATAACTAGCTCCGGGACATAGTTTTAGATCTCTATCTGAAAGTTGCCAACTTCAGCTCTGTAGTGCCCTTCTCTGATTGGCCATCCTCTGACAACCCGGCAAGGCTGCCTTGATGACGTGTGAAGTGGCTTGGATTGAGGACAAAGGGAGTGCCTGGGGGAGAAGATCTGCCTCAGCAGATGGTGAAACAAGATGGGCGGAGAGAAGCCAAACTGGACTTCAAAGGAGGGAAGGATATTTGGAGCAACTCATGACCTCCCCATTTTCTGCAAACCTAGACAACCAGGTGCCCCCTTAAGTCAAACAATCAATCAATTATTTGTAAAGCGTACTACTCACCCGTGAGGGTCTCAAGGTGCTGCTAATTAGATTAGGAGAGGGCAGGAAAGTGGTGTGCAAAGGTATTTTAGTCACACCACTGGGTGGAGTCAGCCAGACCTAACCTCCAAAACTGGATTTTTAAAGAATGTTGCTCCCTGGGATTGATTTGTGTCACACTTCACATGAAGTGGTCATCCAAGAGGGTGGTATCCTGCCTTTGATTGGGCATCCCCCCCCCACGCTTTGCACCCCAGGAGCAAGGATAAATATGGCAAAGATGCACCCACACTTCAGATACCTTTCAGGAACAAAGACAAGAAGAAGGACTGGCATGCTGGACCCCTGATCTGCACCTGGACACTGTACTCTAAAGGACTGCACCAGCTGCACACTTGGGCTTCACCACAAAAAGGATTTTGCATGCTCAAGAAGGGACTCCCTGTTGGATACAGGTAGAAAATAGCTAACCAGAGTCCCCTGCATCAAAACCTGAAGAAACTGACCAGCTGAACACTGTCCAGTGGTAATTTTTGTATTTGAGCCAAGCGCATTCTGGGAGTTGGAGTCCTAAACCTCAAGGAGCAACTCAGACCTTTTGGAACCTTGGGGTGAGCTGTGGACTCCTAAAGAACTTTCAAAGACGTTCTGGAAGAAGATCCAAACAAGATTGGAGAACGTTTGGAAAAAAGCTCCCTCAAGGGACCGACCTGAAGTCGTGAGTCAAGCCGGCTTACGTCGACTGCGACCCAGACTGAATCGTAGGTGTGTCAAGCTGAAAAGCTCCAGAGTCCCAGACTTCCAGGATTTCACCCGGGGCTCCTACAAATGCAATCTGGCAACATCAACTCAAAATCAGCTTGCTGTGGAGGGCCGTCCGTCAGAGAGAAAATGCTCCAAAAAAGTGACAAAGTCCGAACGTAAAAAGTTGACCAGGACTAACCGTGCAATGTATTCGAGGAGGGCTCAAGGGACGTCAGATCCAATTTCAACTTCGGCACCGACAAAGATTTCCGTCCTGAAAAATCATCTAAGTCAGAAGCTAAATGTTTGACCAAGGCCTTCCGCTTGCTGTAGCTGAGCAGGTGTGACCAGATATCCAGAGTGGAGCTTTCAGTTTCTAAGTTCTTAAAAACATTTATTCTTTAAAAAATCCTATTTCTGATTCTCCTTATCCGATTTTTTTTTTTTTTGGTGTCAAATTAAATGTAAAAATATTTCCTATTATTATAAATTGGTTTTTGGATTTTGAAACTGCTTCCTGTGTTTCATTTAATTATTGTTTTGTGATATTTGAATGCTTCACAAACTTTGGCCCATATTTATACTTTTTTTACGCCACATTTATGTACTTTTTTGACGCAGAAGCACACAAACTTAAAAAATATGGTTGTATTTTGTAAGTTTGTGCCAGTTTTGCATAAAAAAATTATGTAAATGTGGTGCAAAAAAGTATAAATATGGGCCTTTATTTTGTAAGTTAAGCCTTGTTGCTCGTTGCCAAACTATCAAGGGTTGAGCTGGGGTTAATTTATTGAGACCTAACTGGCCCTAGTGGGGGTTAGTGGCCTATTACAAAGTGTAGGTACTTACCTGCCC
Organism: Pleurodeles waltl; assembly: GCF_031143425.1. Taxonomy (NCBI): domain Eukaryota; kingdom Metazoa; phylum Chordata; class Amphibia; order Caudata; family Salamandridae; genus Pleurodeles; species Pleurodeles waltl. Next base: position 882,885,563 of record NC_090443.1, read on the forward strand.
TTATCAATAATCCACTTTCCAACAGTGGTTCAGAATCAGTCCAGAGTGAATGTGTAACACACAAATGAGGTCCTTAAGGAAGAGGATTAATGCTGGCAGTGGTGGGTGTCCTGCCACCCGCACTTCCTGGAGTCTTTGCTGGATGTTCCTGCTTGCAGGGGGGGAGATCAGATGTGAGGGAGGCCATCTTGGAATTGTGGGCCTCTGTCTGTTCACACATGTCCCTATGCATGACCCTCTGTAGCTGTTTGGTTTCCCGGAGTTTGGTCAACACCTAGCCCGACACATCTTGGGACTACTGATAGACCCCCAAGACATGGCTGATGGTGTCCTGTCCAAGAACAGCCCCAGTGGCCTCAGCTTGGTAGCCCACAGTATCCCTCCCACACACCTTGACACACGGTGCCGTTTCCAAATTGTTCCTGAACCCTCAAAGTGTGAAGTGTTGAGCTGCAACTCAGGATCCAGAACTGAGGGGCACAAGAGGGTGGACACTGAGCTAGGGACACAGGTTTGCAGGTGAATGGTTGCCTGGGATGTTGAAGCAACATGGCTGGGAGGTGACATTGTGCGCACAGTAAAACCCACTGTTGCCATCTGACCAAAATGTCCAGATGGGCCAGAACCATCCTCCAAATCCAGGCATTGAGGATTGTCATCATCACTGAAGGCTTCATCCAGAGGGGTAGTGGTAGTCTGTTCCGTGGCCTTTGGGTGCCCAGCCACAGCTCCACTAGTTGATGAAAAACGTACATTGTTACTGATTGAATTGTAGCATCTACCTTCAAAGGTTTAGTGTTACAGTAAGCAGATTCTTTGGACAAAGTTAAGTTGTAGTTAATCCAGTTGTGCCAAGTAACCATGGTATTGGGTAGCTTGACATGACATGTGTGAAGCATGCCAACCTAATTAGACTCAAGCTGCTGATGAGATGCAGAGATCAGTTGCACTTTGGAAAATGGTCTAAAAATGAGATTTTACCACAAGTGCAGCCAACACAGTGGAGAGGCAAGATATGGATTTGACCATTTGGAGGCCTAGTTGAGTGGGATGCAGGCAGCCCCAGGACTTTGTTGTATTTATGACTGGAGTCATTATGTGCACAGTGCTGTGTCAATGTTTCTGCTGCCAATACCAATCTGGTGACCTATCTTGAGGCCTTAGGAATACTTGTTGTACACACTGGGTGAGGTGACATTCCTGTCCTCAATAGTTTCATCTTGGGATAGCAGGTCAAGATAGAGCTAGGTAGACTCTGATTTGAGCATGATCTGTGCTTGATTACTCCAAGGTGAGTAAACTTCAGTTGAGAGTTACCAAACAGGGGTATCTGGGCAATCGAACACTGGGCTGGTGGTTGGAGTTTGAGAAACATGACCTTCTGGGAGTTGCAGTCAGATCACTCTCTGCTACACACACTTGAAATGTGTTATCCTCCCAGGAGAATAATCTTCAATTGAGAGTTACCAAACATGGGTATTTGGACAAGAGTACACTAGGCTGATGTTTGGAGGTACAGACACAAGGCCTGCTGGGAGTTGACCCCCTCAGGTGAGTAAACTTTATTTGGGAGTTGACAAACAGGGGTCTTTGGACAAGTGAAAACTTAGCTGGTGGTTCGAGCTAGAGAAACAGGGCCTGCTGGGAGTTGCAGTCAGATCACTCTTTGTTATACACACTTAACAAATGTTATCCTCCCAGGAGAGTAAACGTCAATTGAGAGTTGCCAAACAGGGGTATTTGGACAAGAGTACCCTGGGCTGGTGTTTGGAGTTACAGACACAAGGCCTGCTGGGAGCTGCAGTCAGGTCACTCTCTCTACTCCCCAAAACTTGACAAATGTTATCCCCTCAGGTGAGTAAACTTCTTAAGATCAGTTTGGAGACAGAGGCCCTCATTAGGACACTGGCAGTCGGCGGTAATTTGGGGAAAGGTACTGCCAACAGGCTGGCGGTACATTTTCCTAAATACTGACATTGGTGGTTTGGCTCAGGCCAAACCGCCAATGTACCACTCCGTCCGCCAGGGTGGGAACGGCCGCTGGGCTGGAGACTTCGGTATCCAGCCAGGTGGCCATCACAATCCCACCCTCGGGATTATGACCCCACCTACCGCCATGCATTTGTGGCAAGCGTACCGCCACAAAAACGATGGCGGTTGGCAATATCAGTGCCAGGGAATTCCTTCCCTGACACTGATAGGGGTTTCCCCCCTCCCCAGAGTCCTCCCTCCCTCTCTTGCCCCCCGCACATTTACACACCCACATGGCACACATACACACTCATACACACACGCATACCCACATCCACCCACGAATGCACAAACACATACCCACACACTGCAACACACACCAACATACATTGTCACACACACACATTCACAACACACAACATATACGTACACTCACATTCAGTCATTCAGGCACTCATTCAACGGGACTCACACCCGCAGGCACGCATACAAAAACAGACACCTCCACACACACGCACACAACACCCCCATACACACAAACAACACACCCTGCCCCCTCTAAAGTCGGAGAACCCAACTTACCTGCTTGCAGGGGGGTCCTCTGGCAGGAGACGGGAGGCAGCTCTGCTGTCAGCAGCAGCGTCCACCAGCAAAACACCCTCAGGCTGTATCATTGCTCACGATATGGTCGGCGGTGTTTTGTTGCCGTGGCCCTGCTGCTGACAGCAGCACCACCTTACTGCCATCCACCGCCGTCCATCGCCGTGACCGTCAACTGTTTTCTGCAGCCTTCTGGTGGAATTCCGTCTAATGTCATAATGCGGGTGGGCGGCTGTTAGCCACAGAGACGATATGATGGCTGCCATCACTGTGGCGGTAGGTGGTCAATACCGCCAATGGTGTAATGAGGGCCAGAATCTTCTACACAGGACCTATATTTCTCAGGGGCTTTAAAACAAGCTAGTTTAGAAGGCTGGCCTGGTTTGTAGTGGGTACCTTGGGTACTTACACCTTACACCAGGTCGAGTTATCCCTTATTAGTGAAATGTAGTAGTGTTCTAGCAGCTTAGGCTGATAGAGGTAGCTATAGCAGAGCAGCTTAGGCTGAACTAGGAGACATGCAAAGCTCCTGCAATACCACTTATAGTCACACAGTACTTATACACAAGTAAAGACAATACTCAGTGTTACCAAAAATGTATTTATTTGGGAGACACAGTACCAAAAATATCTTGTATTGTACACAATATATACACTAGACACCAAAATAAGGCAAGTAATTAGACATAGGATAGTGCAAACAATAGAAAATGCTATAGAATGCAATGGGAGAAAATAGGTCTAGGGGCAACACAAATCATATATTTCAAAAGTGGTGTCCACGGTGCTGACGCAGCACTGCTGGTGGTCTGTCTTTTTTGCTTGGCGGTCGGTGGCCCTGCCTGTAGAGCTCTTCTACGGTGGTTTGGAGGAAGACTGGTGTGGCGGTCTTTTCAGGAACGCAAACATGACTGTCTGTCCGTCCAACTGCCAAATTCATAATGAGGCCCTTGGATTTTGGAATTAATGACCAATTTTGTGATGCCCTAGAGCTCTGCAAATCATGGGGGGCAAGACGAATGCCTGATGTTGTCTTAAAATGTTTTACTTTATTGTTTAATATCAGCAAGGCAAGACTGTTACAAACTAAGGCCCTCATTATGTACATGGCAGTCGAGACCCCCACGCCGGCGGTAATTACCGGCACCGGCATGGCGGTCTCGACCCTCATATAAATAACACCGACAGGCAGCCTGACGATGGCGAAATACATTATCCGACATGGCAGCGCTGCAAGCAGCGCTGCCCTCTGGATAATGTACCCTGATCTCCCCAGCTTTTCCCTGGCAGGTTCCCCCGCCAGCGAAAGGCTGGCAGAAGGGGTGCTCTGGGGCTCCCGTGCAGTGCCCCGTCACGCAGGTCACTGCCCGATTTACGGGCAGTGATCTGCGCGACAGGTGCTGCTGCACCCGCCGCACATCAACACTGGCGGTGGCTCCTTTTGGAGCCACCGTCAATGTTAAGACCCTTTTTCCTGCTGGGCCGGTGGGCGGAAAGACTGTTTCCGCCTGCCGGCCCAGCAGGGAAAACATTATACAGCCGGGAGGAGGTTGTCGCGCTGGGAGTCTTCTGTTGACCGCCAGCGCTGATCTTGGTGGTTTTTACCACCAAGATCATAATGAGGGCCTAAGGTTCTTGAGTTTGGAACAGAAGCCAACGACATTGATGACGGCTTTGAAGATATAAGTGAAGAAGTGGAATACAATTCCATGAACAGACAGGCTTATGCGATACAAATGTACTCTCTTTTCCGAATCATGTACTCTCTTTTCCAAATCATGTTTTATGATTTACATTATGGCAAAAAGAAAACTCTGCTACACAGGTTGACTCCCCACACAATCTATGACAATTGCAAAAGTAGAGAGCTACTCACTTCAATGTTTAGGAGTGGTGTATCGACACGTTATAATGACATGGTACAGGGCAGGAACTTGTTAGCAGCACATGCTGTAAAATCTTGTGAATCTGACAGCGCACCACTTCCAAGTGACTTTACAAGGAAAAGATTTACAATTGCTGCTCTTGGTAATTTTGATTTTGAAGGCTCTTCTTTGTCTTGAACATCCAGCACAAATGATACTGCCGTGGTGTATTTTCAAAACTGTACCTCTGAAGTAGCTGCTGTAGGCACAAAGCTAATAAACTTATAACTCAACTGCCTTGCCAATGTGTGCAAAATCACTAGAAGCCATCAACACAACCCAGTTTATCAGAAAGTTTCAAAGTAGCTGAGAACATGGATATTCTTCCTCCTGAAGCTGGGGTCAACAAAGCTGATTTAACTAAATTTATTATATTGCTTATTTGGTGTGGACAAAAGGATGACGAAAATCCAAATCTCCTGTACGCTGGAATTCATGCTCTGATCTCCCAGAACATCCCACTGAAGAAAGTTGGGTTTTTACCAGTAATACCATCTCCAGTCACAAACTACACAACACTATGCGCAGCTCTAAAAAAGTTCCAAAATGTGCGAGCTCAGCTTGAAGACCAACACATCCTGGCAATTTGCTGCTCTGAAGGTGTTTTCCATATTGTAGCTGATATTTTTATGAGCAATCCAGTAGAATTTTATGATCTTTATCCAATGATGGGCATTTTCCACATGACAAAGGTTGTGTTGTGGTGTGCAGGAAGTTATATCAGTAGATGTGGCATAGACAATACACTTATTGAGGATGAAATCTTTGGAATCAAAACTGTCCAGTCAGTATTGAGCATAGACAATATGTTTGTTCATTACAAGGTATGCGCATCATATCTGAGGCTATAGAAACATTGTGTATAAGTGCTTTCTGGAACAAGAATGACAAATTAGGCTTTGCATATCTTATTTCAGAAGTGAACAAGACACAGGGTGCACTTCATTCAAAAGATATAACGCAAGGCCAGGAAATGTTTACACACTCAGTTCAAAAACAGAAAACCTGAAAATCAGGTTTGTAGAGCTTGTCAAAGAATGTGAAGAAAAATCAGAACTTTGCAAGTATTGGAGACATGATTTACACATGATAGCTCTAGAGAAAATCTTGGGCCCAGATTTTTACTTTTTGGTGCAAAACTACACCAATGCCATTTTGCACCAAAAAGTTTAGCACCAGCTTGCACCATTTCTGAGCACCAGCACCAGCTGGTCACCATATTTATGGAATGATGCAAGCCGGTGCAAAGGGTAGGCGAGCGTTAAAACAAATGACGCTAGCCGGGTGGAGCTGGTAGTATGGAAGAAGGGAGTTTTGCACCAAAAAATGATGTTAGGCAGGTTAGAGTAAAAAAAAAAAAAATGACTCTAACCAGACTAGCAAAACCATCCATACCACATGACTCCTGTCTTAAAAAAGACATGCCCACCACCCCAATGGCCAGCACAGGGGACCAGGGTCCCCTGGGCATGACCATTGCACCCATTGCATGTAGGGGGGTCAACTTTAGGGCCCCCAATGGCACAAAAAATATATATATACTTTCCTGTACTTACCTGGTATGGGGTCCCCTATCCTCCACTCTCCCTCTGGTGTGGGTGTCCCTGGGGCCTGGGGAGGGCACCTGTGTGCTTATTTCATGGTGTTCCACCATGGAAATAGGCCCACAGGTCCTCTAACGCCTGCCCAGACCCAGGCGTTAAATAATGGTGCAAAATAAGCTTTGCACCATTATTTTACCTCTCCTCCCCAGTGCGTGATTTTAGCACAGGGGATAAATATGGCGTTAAGGTCATAGAGTAATTTTTTGCACGAAACGCCTACTTTGCATCTCATTGACGCAAAGTAGGTTTCCACGTCTAAAAAATGACTTTAACTCCATAAATTTGACGAGTCTAGCACCAAAGTATAAATATGGAGTTAGTTTTGCACCGAATTTGCGTAAAACAAATAATGCAAATTTGGCGCAAAACAAGTAGAAATATGCCCCTAGGTACATGCTGATTGGGAAGGTGACGGGAGCTGCATGTGAAGACTGTGGAGTCACTCATTACTGTGTTTCGCAAATTTGATTGCATAAACTACCTGAGAAATAGGTCCTGGCATTTAGAAAGAGTGAAGAAGCTAGAAGTAGAAAAACCATACCTCTCCAGAAAATTAATCCAAAGACATTTTATGGTGAATGACAGAGAGGGAAGGTTCAATGCTGTGGCTCCAGATATGAACCTGAAACAGACCATCCAGAGATCACAGAAAAAGCTCCAAAGCAATTGTTGATCAGACATGTAAAAGTGAATATGTTGTTCAATGGCAGCTTATCATGAAGTCCTTTCTATTTTCAATGTTTTGAGAGAGATGTCAACTTAAAAACTAATGGACCATCATGAAATGATTCCTCACCATGAATTTGTAGGAAAGAGAGGGGAATGTTTCAATATACATGTTGACAGCCTTCTTCAGTTCATGCAGCAGAAAGGAAACCCCTATGAAATGACTGAGCCTGTGCGACTACACAACTTTGCGACCAAACAATATGGGCATAACAATCTAAAGACACGTCTACTAGATTTCCTGGAACATGGATCATTTTTATATATGCCTCTTTTTTGGGAAAATGGTGGAAGAGTTGCTCTGAGGACTACGTGACCCCCAAAACCAATATTTTTACACCTGAAGTATATAGGTCTCATGGTTTCTGAAATATTACATCATCACTGCAACACATTCGCCATTTTTAAATATATTGTCCAGAAAAATTGGGCCCGGATCAGCAAAGGTTACCCAAGCTAAACTACTTCTCTAATGATCCAAAAACACAAATCTAAATGAAAATCTCTGGACAACAATTTTTTTTACTGAGGTATGCCAGGCGTCCAGGATTAAAACCTTGATTTCCCTTTTTTCCACAGTTTTATGGATGCAATGCTGATTAACAGTAACAGACACATTGCATTTCCTAATACACCACAAAATTTGCAACAAACAAAATTAGATTTTTTTCCATGTGCCTTATTTTCCCCATTTTATAGGCAGTGTGAATGGCACACGTACTAATTCACCCTCCAAATGCCACTAAATATTTGTATGGAATTAGTAAAAGTTAGCACTCTTTAAAAATACAATTTGTATGTGATGCAAGCTGTTTCATAACAAACCTTGTAGTGAAATGCCCTGGATCATCCCATGATTTATACATTTTCATGCACTGTGGCCTATACAACTGCCTTTCAAAGGGAAATTTGGTGATGAGTTTTGTTTAGATATCTAGTTTAATGTTGTTTTTTAACATATAGATTTTTTCTTCTTTAAACTATACCATTATGTTTATATCTGGTGGCAGTGCATATGCTCTCTTGCAATATGATGATATACTTTTATGCTTCAACGCATAACAAAAGAAGATATCATGCTGCTCATAGAATGATCAGGTCAGTAATACAGCACACCTTTAGACTTATTAAGGCTAGATACTGCTTCCAACATAAATATTTATCGGAAGTGACCTTCAATTCAATAACAGCTTATGCAGTGTTTCATAATATTGTAACCAGAAAGGGATTTCCTATTCATCCTTGTTAGAAATGGCGTCTCTGGTTGGCAGTCAGTTTGCTCTCTGTCCAAGCAGGGATCCTCACTCTAGTCAGGGTAAGGCAGATACACACCTAGGACAACCCCTGCTTACCGCCTTGGTAGCTTGGCACAAGAAGTCAGGCTTATCTCAGAGGCAATGTGTGAAGTATTTGTATCTACACACACTGTAACACAGTGAAAACACCACAAAAGAGACACAAAACCAGTTTAGAGAAATAGCCAATATGTAACTAAATCAAACAGGAGCAAAATTACAAAAATCCAACATACACAAGCAAAGCTATGAATTTTCAAAAATTAAACTTCAATCTAGCACTTAGAGACACAAATGCTTCAATTTGGTGTTATCATCGTGTTCTCAACAATCCGACACCAATGGCGTTGGTCATTTAGTCGTACGGACCCCCAGGGACAGTACCTAATGAAAGTGAGGAAACATGCCGGTGCATAAAGTTAGGGATCGAGGCATCGCTGGATCTTGTGAGCGATGGTTCCAGTGCTCCAGAGAAGCGGAGTGGAGATGTTGGTGCGAGGCGTCAGGTCCTTGCTGCAGAGCAGTGGAGATGAGGCAAAATTAGTGCGAAGTGTTGGGACCTTACGCTCTGGCGTGTTCGATGTCCGACGGTCAAGGCGAGGTGGGGTGACCTCACAGGGTTGAAGTCAAGCCACGAGGCTGCAGGCGCGGAAGTGGAGTCATATATTTATAGGCAGTCCCCATGTAAACCTATGAGAGAGATGGGCCTTGCAATGGTGAAAACTGGATTTGGCAGTATTTCACTGTCAGGACATGTAAAACACATCGGTACATGTCTTACCTTTAACATACACTGCACCCTACCCACTGGGCTACCTAGGGCCTACCTTAGGGGTGCCTTACATGTACAAAAACAGAAGGTTTGGGCCTGGCAAGTGGGTACACGTGCCAGGTTGAATTGGCAGTTTACAACTGAACACACAGAAACTGCAGTGGCAGGTCTGGGCCATGTTTTCAGAGCTACTCATGTGGATGGCACAATCAGTGCTGCAGGCTCGCTAGTAGCATTTGATTTACAGGCCCTGGGCACCTCTAGTGCACTTCACTATACTAGGAATTTACTAGTAAATCATATATTTCAATCTTGGAAAAGACAATTACTAATACAGTCTACACAGAGAACACTTGCAATTTATCACTGCCCAGAGTACCAAAAACCAGCAAAAAGAAAGTCCAGCACACAGTCAAAACATAGGAAACAGAGGCAAAAAGACAGGGGAGACTAAGCCAAGAATGCCAGGTCTAACAATCCTGCATTAGACAGCTCTGATGAGGAGGAACTGCCACCACACAACCCAGTTCACGATGCCAGGAGAGCTGGGATCGACATGCATATATAACAAACAACTAATTCTGAGGTATGTGAATTATAAGCACTGTATATTGTAGAGTAATAACCGCTCAAATTGAACATTTAGATAAGCCACGTTTGCTTCCATGTTTATTCACAGGTAAGTGAACAAAACAAAATGCAGAAGGATTTAGGATTTCTTTTTGAAAAAACATGTTAACTTCAAAATGTAATGCAAAAATAAAAATGGATGTTTCGATTTTCACAAACATCTTTTAATGTCTCTTTCCTTAACTAGGAGTTGGCCTATTGATATTTGTCTCCAAAGTGTCCGCTTCTCTTTTACCAGACTGACTGTAAGTACGCCTAAATCTTATTACATCAGACACACACAAACTACTGTGTCTGGAAGCCTCCTCACTTTCAAGAGCAGGAGTTGTCTGATCACTGGAACATGTTTGCATAGTTTGCAGCAATTCTGCTGATGATGTAACCTGTCCAATGGCCTTAGCTGCATCCTTGTTACAATGTGTCATTTCTTTCTATGTGTTGTAGTTCTTCTAGGCTCTTCTGTAGCAGTAGCAAATTTCTCAACATTCTTACCATAGTTCTTCATTTTAAGAACGACATGGTGTTCTCTTTTAATCTGTTATTGCCTCCTCAAGAATTGCCACACATAATAATTTCAGGGTTTGGTTTAAATAATCAATGCTATTAATAATGGAAGACAATCCTTCTTCTATGTTTCTAGCAAACAAACTTAAAATATCCAATTGCTTTGTTTCTACACCTAACATTGATTTTCTAATGTGCACAAATTCCTCTCTTCAGGGTGTCACAGCTGGCTCATAGTGTATTTGAGTAGGTCTTGCTCTTAATGGTATTAATCTTTGAATGTACAAATTTGTTGCATGTCGTGTAGGTTGACATACATGTGTAGAAGGTTTCGTTGCCTGGGAGCCATTCTTTTTTCCCAAACTGTAATAGGACTTGTAATGTCCATGGGTGGAGGAAGATAAATGATGGAACTATTCTGATCTTTTACCTCTCCCTGATTTTCTTCCTCATGGCCCTCTGACAGGTTTGCCTCAATATCTGTATTGAAAGTATGTAAGAAAAATACACATTATGTTGAATGTATTAAAATGGGTATTAAAATAATATCTGTGTACAATGGATGTTTCAACTTTTAAAGGTAAGACATTCATTGCTACACTAAAGATTTGATCAGGGCATACTGTATTTAAAAAAGAATATATATGCAAAAAATTGTTCTACTTCCATGTAGGGAAGTACTTAATGATGTTGATCTTAAAAGACAGCATTAATTATAATGTATAGCACATTCTGTAATCAATCTCACCATGCAAAACAAAATGTATTTGGGATTTTCGAGATAACCTTTCAGAAATGGAAATAATTACTGAAATGTCATGTTACATTTTCAATAAAGGAAAATACTATTTTAAAGACAACATGGGGCCAGATGTACGAAGCCAGTTTGCATTTCTTAATGGTCCGAATCACTATTTCGGGCCATTAAGAAATGCAAAAGGGGCTTTTCTTATGTGCAAAGCCCTTTAAGGAATCACACATGTCACATACACACAAACCAAAGCCCACAAACACTAAACAGCCATTCTACCCTGTAGAAATATCAATTTGTGATTCCCAGAATAGAAAATTGCTTAAAGGGATTTCCTATGTGTGATTCCTTTTCTGATATACCATGCATTTCCTAAATGTGACTTGAGCATTTAGAAGATGTAATTACCATCGACTTGAAGTCAATGGTAACCAGGTGCAATTTAAAAAAAGCACCCCAATGTGCATATGTGTGCTCTGTAGGTGCACCCCTATTTTTGGAGTGCACCATGGGGGCCTTTTGCCCATTGCAATCCTTGGTTTTGCATTTCCTAAATAGCGATTTCCTAATAAGAACTTGCTATTTGGGAAATGCAAAACTGACCCATCCACTCAAATGCAATGGGATTTCTTAATATTAATTTCCTAATAATCCGGATCCTTCTACATTGCATTTTTCATCTCTTGATTAACAATTTCTATGAAGTCGCTATTTAAAAAATGCAAAATAGCACTTTTGTACGCCTGGCCCATAGTGCATTGTTTACATCTATAGTTACAAGTCTGAGGCTGGCAGAAATGTGTCAATGGAAGTTAGTCCTGATACATCCTTTGATGTAAAAGTACCCTCAATTTGTCCAAAGGTGTTAGTAATGGCTGTGGATGCACCCTTCAAGCCCTGGCAGTTTCCTTCCACTGATTTGCAACCTTCTCCTTAGTTCTGCAGCAAAGGTCATACCACCTTTTACTAATTTTTGTCACAATTTGCGGGTCACTGTGAGTTTGGCGGTCTCAGGGCCGCCATGTTGGCAGCGGCAAAGACCGCCACAAAATGACCATTGCGGTGTTCCCAACAGAACACAACCAAACTACCGCCAGTGCGGTTAGGCAGCCACTGATGGCAGTAGGCACCTTCAGACCGGTGGGGACACATTACGAGGCTGCACACCACCAAGGTTTCTGTTGTGGTCACACTGCCACCAAAATCCTGGCAGAATACAACAGAATAAAAGGAGGCACTCACCTTCAGGAAGCCATACCCATTCGGAGCCGCCATGGAACCTGAACTCGAAGTCTTCCCACTGCTCCTGCTCGCACAACAACTCTGCAACCAGCACCGGCGACGAAGACAACAACCGTAAGTACACACACCTAGCACACACTGGAGGGAAAGGCATTAGAACACATGCACACACAACATACATACCCGGGACGGCCTGCAATGGCCACACACACAAGGAACCATACATCAATACGAACACACACCTACATACACACACGCACACACATACTACACACACGTACACCCAAACTACACACACCACGGCCATTCACACACCAGCCTGCAAACACACATCACTGCCACTGTCCAGCACAATCATACACAACACCACTGAGTCACACAATGACATCACAACTGCAACTACACAAATGCTTTGCCAAGCAATCACAGTGCAGACCTACCCATGACAACACATACTGACTGCAACAAGTAACACCACCACACGACCAATCAACACTAACATATGTCACACCACACCCACACAACACACAATGCATCTGACAGAGCCATTACCACACACAGAAGCATACACAACCACACAAGGGTACACAACAACACCATAACACAAGGCAACACAAACAATACACAATTTGGCTACACACATGCATGTGCCAAACACAAACATATCCTACACACAATGCACAGCAATGACAGCAGGACCAATGGCAGGGCCACACACATGCAGCCCAGACACAACAGCTAGCACAGCCAACACACACGTCACATACACACACAAACCAAAGCCCACAAACACTAAACAGCCATGTAGGAAGAAAGGCATTACAAGTATGCTTCCATCGAATCCAACGCCAGGTTGGCCCAGATGTATTGGGAAGGTGAAATGTAATCCAAATAATCAACTATTTACAATCATAAGACCATTGGCCAGTCCAATGTTCCTCCTGCCAAAGGCACAAATGGCACTTCACTGTGCCCCTACTTGTTTCCTGACTGCAAAATGACCTCCACAGGGTAGGGGGATCAAGGGGGCAGGGTGGCGCCGCAGGGATGAGGGGATTGAGGGGGGAGGTTTGGGCTTGGGAGGTGGGTCCTTGGGCTTGGGTCTGGGCTTGTGAGGGGGCTCCTTGTCCTTGGTTATGGGAGGGGTAGACTGCTTGGCAGGAGGAAGGGCATGGGTACTACCAGGGGGGCAGGGGAGGACTTGGAGGTAGAAGGGTTGGACTTGGGGAGAGAGACAGAGCACTTGGGGGTTTCATGGGGTGGGAGACGGATAGGGACCAGGGAAACCTCTGTGAAGAAATGTTTCTTAGACACTCTGGGGCAGTCATGGCAAAGGGTTTGGGAGTGGAGGGAGTAGTTGTGAGATGTGTCTCGGTGGATGTCTTGGGTGCAGGTGCATGTGTGGAATGTTTATGGGTGTTGGGTGGGTGAGTGCAGGTGTTTAGGTATCCTGGGAGGAGGGGGGAGGTGCAGGGAGATACTGTGGTGGATGGGTGACTGTCTATTGGGGTGGTGTCTACAGGTATGGTACTTGTGCTGCATGTGGTGGTTGCAGATGAGGTGACTGGGGTGGATGTCTGTGGGTCTGAGATTGTGCTGACTGTGGGTAAGATGGGACTGGTGGCTGGAATCATGAATGATGGTGTGGAGGCTGCATGTGTGTCTGTTGTAGTGTCTGTGAAGGTAGGGGTGGCAGGGGAGTCAGTGCAGGGAGTGGATGTTGTCATGTCTGCAGGTGGGTGTTGCTTGTGTGCATGCCGTGGTGGGTCTTGTGGTGTTTGTGATTGTCTGAGTCACCCTTGTCTGTTGAGGTGGATGCATGATTGTGTGTACGTGTTCTTTTGATAGGTATGGGGAGAGCGGTTTGGGATTGGGTAGAGGTAGTTGAAGGGGGGATGGAAGACAAAGGGAAACTGGCTTTCATCAGAGTGGAGGCCAGAGCCTGAAAGGATCTCTGTAGGCCAGCCATGGCACTGTGAATGCCCTCCAGGAATGCATTGCTCTGATGAATTTGAACTACCAGTCTCTGGATGGCATTCACAATGGTTGACTGACCCACAGAGATGGACCACAGTAGGTTAATAGCCTCCTCACTGAGGGCAGCAGGGCTGACTGGGGCAGGGGCAAAGGTGCCTGCGGTGAAGGAGGCACCCACCCTCTTGGTTGAGTGGGCACGGGCAACTGGCTGGGTGGCAATTAGTGACTTTTCGCAGAATGGCATTTTGCACATGCAAAATACCACTAAGTGAAACCAGGTGGTAACCAGGTGCAACCTATATAAAGAGGCCCAGAATGCCTCAGACTCTTTTCCACAATGGCTGCACTCTACGTCATGGCGAGGAGGATGAGGATCTTGGCAGGTTTGAGGAGAGGGAGGAGGAGACAGGAGCGCATTTTCAGAGTGCGCATTACACTATTTGACCTGACAGAGGAGGAAATATTTGAGAGGTATAAGTTGAACTCAGCCATGATACTTGATCTGATAGCTGAGCTACAACCCATACTGCAGCGCAGAACACTAAGGACTCACAGCATACCCACCGATGTGCAGGTATTATGCTCCCTACACCTACTCACCTCTGGGAGCTATCAAGGGGTCATAGCAGCAGCTGGAGGGGTCTCACAGAGTACCCTCTCCAGATTTTTCAATGCATTTATCAACGCCATGCTAAGCAAAACTCCAACAGTACATCAGATTCCCCCACACCCCACAGGAAATACAGCAGACAAAAATTGATTTCTACCAGATAGCACAGTTCCCCCACGTCCTAGGTGCCATAGACGGCACACATGTGGCAATATGTCCACCAGCAGTCACAGAGTATGTGTACCGAAACCGTAAATACCAACATTCAATGAATATACAGGTGATGTGCAATGCCTCCTATATCATAACTGATCTCGTGGCCAGGTACCCAGGGAGCACACATGGTTCTTACATCTTTCGCCACAGCGGCATTCACACAAGACTGCTAGCTGGGGAGTTTGGTGAAGGATATCTACTAGGTAATGTCACTCTGTACACTGGCGCATAGATGACAAACCCATGTCAGATGGCTGAGTTACTCATCACACCTTCTGTCCCTACATGATGACGCCCTACCTCAATCCCGCAACACCCGCAGAACAGAGATACAATGCAGCACACAGGGCAACCCGCAACGTTGTGGAGCGCACATTTGGCCTGCTGAAGAGTCGCTTCCGTTGCCTCCACAAAAGTGGAGGGGCACTACAGTACAGTCCAGAAACCACATGTAGAATAGTGGCTACTTGTGCAATATAGCTACAACCAGGGGCATACCTATAGAAATCAGTGACACTGAATCAGATGAGGATGACGATCCCATACCACCTCTACAGCCAGCAGACAGGACCAGAGTGCAGCAGAGGGAAGGCAAAGGCATTCCGACATCACACACAACCATTTCAGACGTGAGTATGAATGACAAAAATCCACTGACAACTGTACCTGTAGTGATAGAAATGTATTACCTTATGTCAGGTAATGAATGAGTGATAAATAAAGTAAACAGGTGATGTAAAAAACTAAAATTAACAAAAGAACTGAGTTACGCACTATTACGTCATAGTGGCAACACCAGTGTAATTGCGGCAAGAGTCACTTTCTCCTCCCACGCACACCACTCCGGTGCCCAGTTAACTCACTGGCACCTTGAATGTCACCTTAAGTGGCAGTGCTGCACCTGGCACTGTGCCGTCTGGTGTCTGCTGCAGGTATGGCCACACTACTGAGGCTAGAACTGTCCTCAGTGTCCCTCAAGGCTACCTCACTGGGAGTCGCAGATCTCTGTCCCATGACATGTTCAATCACATTAGTGATGTGCACAAGGCCCTGGACCACGTCCCTGCTGGTGTGTGCAGCCTCCACTTGTGCTGCCACAGCGCGACGGGCGATGAGTGCTGTGGAGTTCGCCATCCTGTTGGAGGACATGCAGTAGCTGCCAAACATTGTCCTGAATCCTTTCATGGCGCAGCTCCTGGCAGAGGTCACGCACTGCACTAGTAAGGTCCCTAGTGTCCTCAGAAGCCTCCACCTGTCCCTCACGCAGCTGTGTGATGTTGCTGTTCAGTGTGTTCCGTTGCCGATGCAGGCCCATCATGTGTCTATTGTGGACTCGCAGGTTCCGGTCCAAACTAAGTATGCGCTTGTTTTGCAGGCGCTGTTGCTGCAACATAGCAGCCTCAAGGCCCCCGAACAAGGACGGACCCTCACCTGCCTCATGAGGTTGCTGCTGGGACACTGTGGCACTCCTGCGTTGTGCTGGCTGACCCCTGCCCTCCAGTATCTGGCTGCGCCTGTCTGGTGCAGACGGTGTGCTTGGCCCCTCCTGCTGCACATCCGAGTCGCCGCTGTAGTCTGGAAGTGGTAGTGCCCTGGGCCTGCGGCGCACAGTGGAGATGTGGAGGGACCCACTGGTGTTGGTGTAAGAGGGCTGCTGGGTGTCCGTCTCCCCTACACATGGACTGTGTGTGGCTGCTGGGCCTGGCCCACCTGCAACAACAATATGCAGCATGTCAGTTCTGTATGTTACATTATCTGTCTGAAAATGGCAATAAAGATACAGGTACTGCTCTACATGGTGTTGTGTGTGTTGTGTTACCTTGGGTGTCACTATGCTTCCTTACATTGTTATGCTACTGTCTGTACTAGTTTGTGGACCGCAACTCCCATAATGCATTGTTGTGCTGCTTCTAAGATGTGGACTGGACTACTTCACACACTACTTCACATTACATGCTAATTCTTAAGGGGCTTTTGTGCATACACATATTGGGTTCACAAATAACATTGCACTTACCTTGGCTGGTACTGGGTTGACCGGAGGTGTCGATATCTGTGACCCCTGTCACAGCTTCAGGGAGGAGTGTGGATTCCACCAGGTCCTC
Organism: Pleurodeles waltl; assembly: GCF_031143425.1. Classification (NCBI taxonomy): domain Eukaryota; kingdom Metazoa; phylum Chordata; class Amphibia; order Caudata; family Salamandridae; genus Pleurodeles; species Pleurodeles waltl. The sequence continues at coordinate 882,902,491 of NC_090443.1, forward strand.
CAGTGGTGTGGATGGTGTTTCTGTTGGTGGTCCGCCACCTGTACCCCTGGCCTCCTCAAGTCTCCTTGCCACCCTCTCCTTTGCCCGGGAGCGCAGGTCGGACCACCTTTTCTTAATCTCCTCTATGGAGCGCTGTGCCACTCCAAAGGCGCAGATTTTTCCCTGGATGTCCAGCCTTAACCTTCTTTTTTCGCTCTCAGGAACCTGGAGTGAAGATTTCCCAAACAGGTGGTCATGGCTCCTCACAACCTCTTCAGTCAGTACCTCCAGCTCCTGTTCACTAAACTTGAGCTTGCGCTTCCTCTCCTGCTTCTCCTGTGATGTTCCTGGGGTCTCCATCCTGGCTCAGGTGTTTCTGCTCCTGCTGAGTGCTGCTCTATGTGGCTGGGCTGCTCTCTCTCAGGATGCTGGTTTGGGTGTGGCACCTGAAACTGCCTCGGATGACTAATTTCCTGCTGGTGATGTCATCAGGCTCCTCCAGGTGTGCATTCTCGAACTTTCTCGCAATTTGTGATTTTTTACCGAATCGCAAAAAAATTGCAAATTGCGAGAATGCAAATTGCGATTCGGTAAATGGGCCTCGCAAACCACAAATAGCGATTTTTAAGAAAACGCGAAATCGGAATCGCAAGTTTGTTACATGGCCACTTGCGACTCGGAAATAGCGATTTCTTAAAAATCGCTATTTGCGATTCGCAGACCCCAGTTTTCATACATATGGCCCCAAGTCCTTTGTGACATGTCAATCACAGTGAAGACAACTCCACTCACAGACCATACTGTATCTACCTGTCATATTATATGGCTGGCCACTCAGTACCGTGATGCCATAATGAAGACCAACGCTGAGTTAGCCAATACAAGTCAAACACCCAAAGAATTCACATCTGATGTATACTATGTGAGTCTGTGGTATAGCCATGCGATCAGCCAGACCCTATCACAGAGCTAGTGCAGCTGACACCCAACACATATAACACTACTTAGCACATGCCTAAGTGTACCAACAATGGGCCATGTACACATAAAACATAAAACATATCCATACACATCCACTGAGTGCAGTATCACTACAGAAGTACCACTGGAACACACATGTAGCATCATGGACCAGTTCCAATGCCACCACACATGCAGGTACACCAGCTGGACTATGCACCATGACAGCTCCAGCCTCACACACACCACTACACATATGGCAAAACCTGTCACAGAAGCCAGACAACACACATCTCAGAGGGTAAAGTTTAGCTTTCATTAGGCACACATGGACAGACACCAATGGCTGTATACCAATTACACATCCCACTACCACATAAGGCAACCTGAGAAGACTGAATCCAAATTGTGAATCACATCAACACACCATGTGTCATGTAAACCCAAACCACTCATTAGCTTCCACTACATATTGCCCTAGTCAAGCTGTAATAGTCACAGGCCATCAGATGTGCCCCAAAATTCCATCTTGACATGATGTAGGCAGTAACTTAGCATTGCAGCATAGGAATTGCTAGGGCTTTTTTATACATGCCATGTGCACACCATGGTGACAAATTAGGGATCAACCAAGACACTTCCCATCTCTACTACCATCCCATAGTTTGAGTGCCACATCCCCCCAAGTATAGCTCATAGGAATGCATGATCTGTGCAATCAGGCCACATACATTCTACATATTCTCGTATCACAGTTTGGCACCCTACACATACCCTACAGTCAACAGATCACTCATATATATCTAGTCAGCTATCAGGCATATACTCCTGTCCCATGAGGGGCAGTTGTGTGGTGGAACTGTATTGGTAGCCCCACAACCTGTCAATTCCAGATACAGTACATGATGTATATAGTCCCAGTGACAAAAGGAGAGTCACACCGTAGCATTTACGGATGGGAGTGGCCCGACACCTCAGAGCCACTAATGCAGATGGATGGAGCTGTTCATACACAATGCTTGGGGTGATCCAAACACTCACATCCATTGCATGTCCAGGATGGAGTCAGACATGTGCCTATGTCCTCATTGCATATCCACATTACAGACATGAAGAGGAATGTGAGGCACCCAATCCCACTTAAGGGAAGCCAAGTTACAGGATACAGTCAGTACTCACCCCCTTGTGGCTGATATGCTGCCTTCATATGCCCATCCACCTCAGGGTAGGCACTGCCAAAATGCAGCCCATTAGGGGAGGACAGGGTCTGAAGGGTACCCCTCCCTCATTGGGAGGACATCCCCAGCTGGGCCTCCAGGGTCTTCTGGGCTCAGCGTCTCAGGTCCTCCCACTACTTGTGGCAATGGGTGCCCCCAGCGCCGCACTTGCTTGACAATGGCATGCCAGATCCCTTTTTTCTGATGAGCATTTACCTGCATGGGTGACACAGACAGAAGAAGAAAGTCATGTAGACTGGCAACATACTAACAGCAATGGACTATAAGCAGCATACTCAACAGATGCCCACACATACCCATCATCACGGTTTGCACGCCTTAACTTCATTCACCCTGCATGCATGTTCCCCCAGACCACCATACTTACACTATTTACCCTCACACACACCCCTATCACACATGACTATGGCATTGGGCTAATGTGCTCCTCTGGTGCCCCCTACAGCTGTCCATACTGGGATAGGACCCCTTCCACCAGCTTCTCAAGCTCGACGGCTGGGGACCTATCACCTACGGGACATGACATGATGGCTCCCAGAGACAGTACACAGCAGCTCACGTCGTGGAGGTCTTGCTTGTAAGAGTTCTAGGAGTCAAATAAGCAAGGCTGCAGAAAATAGCAGCCACAGGCACCGCGCACAAGACAGTCACCGCCGGCGGTGATAGCCATTGGCCCCAGTCCCTATAGGCAGCAATGTTAACCAATGAGAAGTTGTACGTCTGTTGTGACTGCCTACCGCCATGATTGCATATGCCAGCGGACTAGGTCACTTCCAATTATGCACATATCATGCCTTGCTGCACCAATATAAGTGTGCCATGCACATTTTTTTGACCAAAATGCAGAGCATGTCTACGTTGTGCCATCAAGGTTATGCTGATACATGTGACATACATGACACAGTGATGTCATATGGCCGGTTGTCACATGATGTGCATATCCAGATATTCAGAGCCTCAGAGGCGGTTTAACCATATAGGTATATAGCATGACATGCTCAGTGCAGGACAGCTCAGTGTACTAGATATGGAACATTGCACAAGTGATGTGTGTCACAAACTATTCATCAGGGCCAGCAATGTGCACCAAGGATGGTGCCCATGCTGCACAGCATACCCAATAAGGTGTGTGTCAGCAGTGCGAGGCATGTCTACAGTGTTAGATGAGTGTGATGAGGACGTGTTTAACTGACATGTGTGAAGTGCTTCTTCCATTGTACATTCTCTCCTCTCTATCCTAGATGGTCTGTCAGGAGGAGACTGAGACATGCACCAGTATACTGTCCTCTAGTCAACCTTGCAACCCTGGAGGAGAGGCGTATCATCCAAACTTATTGTCTGAATTTTCACACCATCATGAATCTTTGTACCCAGTTGGAGCCAGAACTCTTGCCTGCCATACATAATCCTCACGCCATCCTTCTCACAATCCAAGTTCTGTCAGTGCTATACTTTCTTGCCACAGGCTCCTTTCACAATACAGTGGGCTTGGCAGCAGGGATGTCACAGCCCATGTTCAGTCTTGTTTTGAAGTAAGTACTGTGTGCTTTCTTGAAACACCTGGATAGCTACATCAGGTTCCCCCATTCTGTGGATTTGGCCAATGTGAAGGCAGACTTCTATGAGATGGGACAAATCCCTCAGGTTATAGGGGCCATAGACGGCACCCATGTAGCTTTGGTCCCTTCCAGTGCCATGAACAGGTGTATAGAAACAGGAAAACCTACCACTCCATCAATGTTCAGGTGGTGTGTGTAGAAGACCAGTACATCTCCCAAGTGACAGCCAAGTTTCCAGGATCTGCGCATGACTCCTTCATTCTGAGAAACAGCAATGTCCCAGACATGATGGCACGTCGACATAGAGAGAGGGCTTGGCTCATTAGTATGTATGCATTTGGATGTGTGTTTCTGTTTTGGCACCTGTCATCACAATCTTCTCTGTGTCTGTACCTATATTGTAACAAGTCCCACCTACGTGCACACAGGTGACTCTGGCTACCCGAACCTTCCCTGGCTGTTGATACCAGTGAGGTACCGTGTCACGTAAGGGGAACTCCCTTTCACTGAGGTCGACATCAGGACGAGGACATTTGGCCTACTGAAGGCAGGATTCAGGTGCCTGGACCTCTCTGGAGGTGCCCTCCTCTACACTCTCCCAAAGGCATGCCAGATCATAGTTGCTGCATGCTCCACAATCTAGCCTCAAAATGTCAGATACCACTACTAGCTGATGATAAGAGGCAGCTGCACCAGTGGCTGGTGATGCAGACATGGAAAGTGATGAGGAGGTAGATGAGGAAGGTTCAGCTGACTGCAGAACAGAGCTCATCTATCAGTACTTCCAGTAACATTCAGGTATGTTGTGTATGTGCTTGCAAGTGTTGTTTTCCACATTGTTTGGTGTTAATGGTTCTCCTGATTGTAATCATCAGTGGTGGTGTAATGTGTTCCTAATCATATGTGTGTGTTGCAGGAGGTGTCTGATTGCACTTGAGGTGCAGAGTTAGAGTGTCTTTTCTCTAACATGTGTACTTTATGCAGGTTGTAAGTATCACATCTCCTATGAACAGGTCTGTATTCAAGAGCGGCTCACAGGGCTTTGTTGGGGCAGGGCAGATGGGGTCGCACAGGGGTGCCAGGGAGGCGCACAGGGGGGCAAATTTAATTTACAAGAAAATCACTTACCTGCTTTCCGCCACCGCGCCGCTCCTCTCCAGTCGCTGCAGTCAGACACAGGGTCCCAGCCTGCCCTGCAGCCAATCCTGATGTTGCTGAAAGCCAGGGCACTCCCAGGTAAACTGGGAGCCTGTGCAAGCTCTCTCCACCCGGCAACTGTGTTGCTGGGCTGGAGAGAGACTACTGCGCATGTGTGTTTGGCCGACCCAAGAAGCCAGGCCAAACATACATGTGCAGTGAGGGGAGTGCACAGTGCACTCCCCTCATCTCTTCATCCCAATGCCCTCCCTTTTAACAAATGAAACGATGATAAGCATGGTTTATTATCATTTCATTTGTTAAAGGATTTGCAGTGGCTGCTGCTGTCGGTAGGGGGGATGCTCCTGAACCCTAATGGAGGAGCCGTGACTGCTTGTCTTGTGCTATGTGTCCAGCATTCTCCTGTTATCATGTCATTTCAGCAAGTTACTGTGTATTGTGGATCTTTGCCTCAACTACATATTGGTTGAGGCATTCATGTTCAATAGCCTTTGCTAACTGATTACAGAGTAGAGATTAGGCCATTACAGCTGCCAGCTACAGTGTTATGTGATGTATTCCATGAGACAGGTGATGTAGAAGTGACATCTGTTGTGCCCTTTTTGGTTGGTAATACACACTGGACACAACAACTATGAACTGCACATGTGCTTTGTGTGCCACCACAGGGGATGAGTGGGGTCATGGTGGTTGAAATCATCAGTGTAGGTGGAACAGATGTAGGTCACACATGTCCACTGTCCAAGGGCCATGGGAAAATGGAGAAATGACATTGAACAGTGAACAGGGTGTCTCACTGGCACTCAAGGGAGAAAACATCAGGAGAGGGTCACGTCCTGGCAGCAGGTTTTGTCTTGCATCTGCTGCAGCCTGATGTCTGGCTGGACGGCCATGTTTGTGGGGGTATTCATCAGCTACAGAGGGAGTGGTGCCTGTGGACTGTGTTTCCCCTGGCAGGGCCTCCATTCCACTAGCTGCCACAGATGTTGAGGGCTCAGATGTGATATGGTTAGTGGAAGGGGCCTATTGGTGGGTGGAGAAAGTACGCAGGGTAGTGTTAATGTCCTTGAGCATCCCTGCAATGGAGGCCATGGGGACATTTTGGGCCTGCTACTGCTGCATGACCTCCTGGTGGTATTCCCTCTGCAGCCTTTGGTTTTCTCCCAACATGTTGAGGATCTGGCCCTTCCTGTCCTGGTATTGATGGCATGCTCCCAGGACTTGGGAGATGGCTTCCTGGTCAGGTGAGTGCCTTGGGTGCCCCATCATCTGGCCCACAGGTTCCCTCCTACACCCCACCCGCATGTGCCTGTGCCCCTGGCACTGTGTGCCCACTACCAGTGCGAGCAGGACCTTCATTGTCTTGGGTGTGAGGGGTCGACTCAGGTCCCTGCACTGTGGGGCACACTATTAATTGAACAGTCCTTGGGACACAGGTGTGGAGACAAAGGGTTGGATGTGAAGTTGGTGGCACAGGGTGGGGAGGGTTGATGTGGGCAGGGTGAGGCAGGGAGTGGTAGACTGACCAGGGTTCCCAGATGGGCCAGGTAGGTGTCACTGTCCAGACATCCAGTGACGTTGTCCTCACTGGGGCCTTCATCCTGATGAGGGCTGGCAGTCTCTGGTATCCTCTCCATGGTGGCACTGACAGGGGTACATGTGGATGGAGTAGAGAGGGTTAAATGGTAAAGGTGTGAATGGTTGTGTCTTAGAGTGAATTATACAGTGGCATGACTTGATTCCCAGCAATGGCAATGACAGGTGCAGCACTGCTACCACAGTTTGTGATGTTGGATTGTGACATATGTACAATGCTCCATAGAGGTTGTTGTCGGTCAGGCTTGGTAATTTTAGGTCAGTGGGTGGGTTCTGCTCCTGTGTCATGGTTCACCTGATAAATGTGCCCTGTTAGTATGTTGCAATTCAGGCTTGCTAGTTGTGAGTGGGCATGGCTGTACATTGCAGCTTGGTGTCCAAGTGGGAGGAGTGGTATATATGTGTATGCAAGAATGCTTGTCCTGATTGACCATGTCGTGCATGGTGTATCCCTTCCTAACTACAAGCCCATGTTCAGTCCATTTCTGGGTTGTTGATCTGGATTAGTGTCTCTTAGGTTTGGTAACAGTGCTGTGGCTGTGTTTGGCATGGTTCGGCATTGTGTTGTGCCATTGAATTTCTGTCATTGCAATGCAGTGGTCCTCAGTCAAAGCATCCAGTTAGTGTAGCTGGTTTAATATTCATACATGCAAGAGATGTGATGTGAGGTGCACATTGCAGGTTTTGATGGTGATGGGCAGGTGCATTGTGGGAGTCGTAGTGATTGTGATTGGTAGTTCTATCCGTGCACTTGGCAGGGACTGTGTGGGCATTGGGGATGGGTGGTGGTGTAGCATACAGGAGAGGGGCATAAGGTGATTAGGTGGGAGGTGTAGTGGAAGATAGGGTGTATTGGGGAATGATTGGGTGACGAGGAAGCCTGCTAGACCATATAATTTAGTGCCAGGGGAGTGTTAGTTACTTATTAGAGTCCAGTCCTCCGGGTATTGCAGTCAGGCCCTCTGGATGCAGGATGTACAAGACCATCTCCTCCCATGATGTGAACTCTGGGGAAGGAGGTGGGGGTCCACCGCCAGTCTTCAGCATGGTAATGTGGTGTCTGGATGTCATGGAACGTACCTTCCCCAATAGGTAATTTCACCTCTTCCTCATGTCCTCCCTTGTGCGTGGATGGTTGCCCACTGAGTTGACCCCGTTGACTATTCTCTGCCATAACTCCATTTTCCTGGCAATGGATGTTTGCTGTAACTGACCTCCAAACAGTTTTGGCTTTACCCTGATGATTTCATTGACCATGACCCTCAACTCATTGCCTGTGAAGCGTAGATGCTTTTGACAGGACATGGTGGTTGTGTTGTAGGTAGGGATGGGTGTTGTGTGTGTCAGGGTGCAGTGTAGGGTGCTTGGTGGGATGGGGGTATTTCGGTGTGTGTGGTGGTTAGTTGTGGTGTTAGTGTGCAGTAGTGATGTGTGTATAGTGTAAATCGTGCAGTTGTGCGGTGTGTGCTGAGTGTGAAGTGTATATGTGCCTATGGTGTATATGTGCTAAGTAATGAGTTTGTGGATCCTTGCTGTCTGTGTATGGGTTTTTTGTCACAAAGGATTGTGGGCTGTGTGGGGGGTGTTATATAGTGCTGTGAGTGGGTGTGTCTGTTGTGTGTATGTGTGTCAGGTGTGGGATATTCGAACTGTCCAATGCAGTGTTGTGTTCTGTCTGAGGTGAGTTCTTGAGCGCAGTGGTTTGGACCGCCAATGGTTTTCCACCATGGAAGAACCACTGTGGTGATTTGTGGGTCGTTATCTGGTGGGTGATAACTTGTCGGGCTGGCGGTGCTGGTAGTGGAACCACCTGTTTCCCGTCCTCCAGTGTCCCAGCAGGGTCGGATTTGTGGCTGTTTTTTGGGATCTTCACTGTGTGACTCAAAATGGCAGTCAGATGACCCCCACCATGGCGGTCTTATGGCAGCCACCACTGCGGTGGTCTTGCGAAAAGACCACCAAAGTCATAATGAGGCCCTTCATCCTTCTACTCCCAGTGCATAAATGCACTCTTGTATTCTGTTCCAGATTTTATTTGTGACTTCTTGAACAGTTAAAAAGCTTTTCCAAAAAGTTGCTCATTATTTGCAGCACATTCCTCCACATGTATCTATACTGTACTGTAATTATGTTTATATTGCACTTATACTAACCCTGACGAAGTGTTTTTTGGTGAGCAGCATGCCACTAAGGAACCCAAAAAGGATTATTGGTGGATTAGTATAGGGAAATGTGAGTTAATTTGAGTGTTGGATATGTGAGTTTATTAGTTGGATTGAATAGTATAATAGAGGGTAGAGGACGGAGGAGTCTAGAAAGTATTGTTTGGGACATGAGGTTTGGGATGAGTAAAATGAGAGATGGAGGAGGGCAGAGTCTAGAAAGGGATAAGGGAGATCATAGTAGTAAAATGTGATGAGTCAAAGTGGGGATGCATGAGGGAAGAATTTAGAAAGGGTTATTTGTGAGTGCATAGTATAAAATGAGGTTTGGGTGAGTCAAGGAGGGATAGAGGAGGGAAGAGTCTAGAAATTGTTATTTTGGAGATCATAGTAATAGAATGGGGTTGGGGATGTCAGAGGGTTGACACAGAGGCTACATTGAGAGAGGTATAGGATGATACATTGAGAGAGATATAGGATGATACATTGAAGAGAGTCAATGTTTTTTTCTTCTACAGTAGGAGTAAAGCAATAAATATATAGATACATAATTACATTGAAATTATATGCATGTATATGGAAGATAATATATCAGATATATAAAGTTGTATTGTACAAACTCAGACTTTCAAGTGTTGCTGTACTTGAAGCTAATTTATTTGTATATTTTTATAAATAATTTATTAATTAAATGTTTTTATATTTTATCTTTAATTTGATATTTTTCTCTATATTTTAATAGGGAAACACTTGTAGATAAAATAGTTATGACAATATTTACATATTGTGATAAGTAAATTAAACGAAGACCCATAAGCATTTAACTAAATACCATATTAAAACAAAGCAGTGACTTACTTACAAGTTAAGCATAAAATAATATATACATTTGTATTCAATCATAAGTAATGCATACAGTTGTTAAGCATACCTAAAGAATATATGTAAAAAATTTTAAAACATATTTAGTATACATATGTGTACAAAGAATTACACCTATTTAACTACATACATATAATTAAAGTATAACTGTTTTCATACACAGGGATATGCAGTACATTAGTGTTTGAGCATGGTTGTTATCTAGGAAACAGTAAACTATTGAGTAGTCGTCTGAAGATAAGATAGTAACCCATGGATCTTATGTTTGGGGGTTAATAAATTCCATAGTTTGGCAGCTTGAAAAGAGAAAAATGTATCACCTATTTTCTTTTCTCCTGTGGTGAGGTTTTTAGGCGAGGTGCCAATCTAGACCAGAGGAATGTATTTTGTGATTTTATTCCTGATGAAATGTGGTCCTGTTTCATGTATTGCTTTGTGGGTCATACAAAGCAGCTTGAAGGTGAATCTTCTAACAACTGGTAACAAATGTAAGACCCTCAAGGCAGGGGAGATATGGGCTTGTGGCTTTACATGTAAGAGTAGTCTGGCAGCAGAGTTTGGAATGTGTTATAATCTTTTCATAGCTGATTAAAGATGATGGATGCTAGAGGCCACTGGCGTAATCCACTTTAGTCTGTACAAGAGACTGATAGTAGCCTGGACCTTTTGTGGAAATTCCAGGTGAGGGATGAAATGTCACTGAGTTTTTATAGTAATGAAGCTTGATCTTGCTAATCATTGATAACGTGGAGTCCATGGTAATTCCAAGGTTTCTTACTTCTTTGGACACTTTAGGAGGTGGTCCTAGATTGTCAGGCGAGGTGCAGAGTGGACCATAGTTTTTCCAATCGCCACAAGTGAGTATATCTGTTTCGAAGCATTCAGTTTGAGATGGATGCATGTCATCCACTGATCAATGGCTCTGAGACATCTGAAGATGTTTGAGTTTCCAATGTCTTTGGGACTTTCCAGTTTAAGAAGTATTTGCATGTCACCTGTACAGTTATAGCATGTGAGCTAAAATTCATTGATCATTGGTGCTAATGACTTCATGTAGATGTTGAAAAGTATGGGTGAGATGATAGAGCCTTGAGAGACCTTTGCTTTTGTGAAGTGCAGGTTGGATGAGAAAGGGGGAGTATGGATGTCATGTGTTCTGTTTTGTAGATAGGATGTGATTCATTTGAGAGTAGTCCCCTCTATGCCAGCTTCGGCACACACATACACAAACAATCACATTTACAAAGTAGTAGCTAAGGCAAGACCTCCACCCTATTCCCCCGCCCTCCTTCCCACTCTGTCTCCTCTCTGCGAAGAGCATGCAGGCAACACCCTCCTGTGCTGCCTGAAAGAAAATCTAAGGTACTTACAATATTTCAGACTTTAGAGGCGGCTGTGTAAAAGAGATCATATGTTTCTATTTGGCTTTGCAGGATGACTTGACCTTTGTACCAAAAACCAGGACCTGTTTTGTAATTAAGAAAAGTGCCTGGGCAGACCTCTGAAAAACTGCACTGTGTGGGTAGATCTGGGATGTCTGGTCACCTAACCTTCAGGACACAGAGAGTGGTTCCTCTCCTTAGGCTGTCCAGTAGTGTTATCTAAGAATTCAAAGCGAGCAACCAGCTTTAGGATGCTGTCCATCATACACCTCTTAAAGGTAGACCCATTGTGTACTCCAAAACTAGTCCCAGATATACCAGTTTCAGCCACAGTCACCATGTTTGCTGTTGGATCCAGGCCCTGTTCCAGACTCCCAATCCTACTAGCAAGCCACTCCATCTGTTGGACCATCTCAATCACTGATACAGTTTTAACAGTTTTCTTCTCTAAAGCTACATGGGGCACATTAATTGACTTCAGCAATGCAGTTTGTCTGTGTTCAAGTCATTATTCCTCTGGAGGGTGACCCTCCAAATGCACTTTCTTCCCCTTTTTTACTCACAATATTTCAGAGGTTAAACACATCCTCTCTGTCTTTCTTTCTGACTGCTGCACAAATACACTGTGCTATGCACCACTCTGTCAGTCTGTAACTGTATATAAGTGAGCGGCCTTCTCTGTTTTACACTACTGAGGCCTAGCCTCCAGAAATGTTGTATTCAAGGCTCAGGTTGTTCACCAGGGCTACCCCATGCTGTTCTCCAAGTCACATTAAGTCAGCAGCATTCCAGACTTTTCAGGGATTTCTAAGCGCCTCCTCGATTCCCTCCATCGGCAAGCTGCAGCACACTGGTTCTAAATCTCTCCACTTCATTTCCTATGCTCCTCTCGTGTTCTGATGCCACCCACCAAACCTGGATTCCTGTGCACTCAGTGCACCACTGCAGATACACATCAAGAGGTAGTAAAGGAGGATGCCAAGGGCAATGCAATATCTGTCAATTACACAGCACTCTCTGGCCACAAAGCTAAGGATACAACAACTTCCGTGGATGTTTACTTGGCTCCAGCTAGATCCACATTTTTCTGGGTGAAAAGACAACCAGTGTTTCAGTGAAATTTAAAAGACAACTAGTCCCAAACCCCAAGGCTGAATGGAAATCCTGGGACCCAGCCACTCTGTCCTCCCCCATTTCTTACATATAAACATTACTCAAGTATGTCAAGGGAGTAATATTTGAGCTCATGGACACTCTACACTCAGCGCAGCTCATAGTTCGTTAATTATGAGCATGGACCCATCATGGATCCAAAAGTTGTCAAGTCCACAAACTTGGCTCAAAGATCACAGACTATGATCTGGATTTGCAGGCATCTAGACCTGTTGGGCATTTTAAGCTGTGAGCAGAGTTTGTGGAGCCACTCAACAAGCAATTTTTTTTTCAGGATACAGAGATTGAGTGCCAATGTTGTCTTGCTATTAGCAAATCTGAGCATTTCGGTCGACAAACTTAGCTTTGGGTTTTGGATCCAAAAAGGGTGATAGAAAAATGAGTTTGCTTGTCAAACTAACAGTCCGTGAGCCCGGGTTCAAGGACTGCATGTGAACTAATAGTCCAGATATACCTACAAGTTAAACCTCGAAGCCCGCCAACATATTAATAATGCTAATTTCTCAAAAACTACTAAATGGATTTACACAAAACCATGCAGAGGGATTCATGGTTAAAATCACAATTTGATGCAAAGCTTGATCTAATTATGTTCAGCACTTTTTTCAGTTGCTAAAAGTAGAGATTCCTGTGAGAGTTAAAGTGAAACATTCAGGTAACAACCCCCAACCATTATCTCTCCTCAGTCCCGCACCCTCATACAGATCTCCACAAAACTCATACCAAAACTAAGCCATAAATATTTCTTTGGGAAAATTTGATGTGTAGATTTGTCAAGAGGCACCGAAGTTATAAGGTAAACCAAAAAAAAAAATGAAATGGAACTCCTGACCTAACTATCTATCTATCTATCTATATCTATCTGTATCATATATATATATATATATATATATACATACATATATATAAAACTATTTAAAGTGTTCCAATGGCCTTGGGTTGTACTTGTGCTTTATGCTATGTACAATTGTAACATATATATGTTTCCTTGGAAAAAGCATTTTTTGACTTGCCTATATCTTTAACACCATTTGATGAATCTTCACAAACTTTATTCTTATTGCGCACAGGAAGTTTTTGTGTTATCCATCAAGTGGGGGCCGAGAAAAAGGCAGCTCAAAAAACATTGGCCCTCATTACAACCCTGGCAGTAAATCCCGCTTAATGCTGTGTAGAAGACAGCCAACATACCGCTGCGGCTGCGGAATTCCGCTACAGGTATTACGACCCACAGCTCGGAATCGGCCACAATACAGACACCCACAGAAGTCCGCCATACCAAAGGTCAGTGATAAACTGGCATTAACAAAACCAACACCGTCACGCCAACAAGAATACGCCCACACTATCACGACCCATGAATCAACGCGGCGGTCTTTCAACCGTGGTAAACCATTGGCGGTACACACCGCCGTGCTCAAAATACACACACAGATACAAAACACCACCACATTGGACAATTCGAAATACACACACCTGACACACATACACACACCACACCCACACACCCAATCCAATATAAAACACACACCCATATTACCCACAAACCCTTACTACCAGAAATTTGAAAGCAGGCCAGAGAGAGACACTACCTTAAACAACACAAGCCTCCACAGACACACAACACCATCACTTACACTACATCCACGCACCTCACACCACACACACCAACACATCCCCTCACACATCACAACACACATCATCTCACACATCACCCACACCACATCATGGCACCTCAACGACACCCCAGGTTCTCTGAGGAGGAGCTAAGGGTCATGGTGGAGGAAATCGTCCAGGTAGAGCCACAGCTATTCAGATAACAGGTGCAGCACACCTCCATTGCAAGGAAGATGGTGCTATGGCGGAGAATTGTCGACAGGGTCAATGTAGTGGGACAGCATCCAAGAACACGGGATGACATCAGAAAGAGGTGGAACGACCTACGGGGGAAGGTGCGTTCCGTGGTCTCCAGACACCAGATTGCAGTACAGAGGACTGGCGGTGGACCCCCATCTCCTCCCCCACAACTAACAACATGGGAGGAGCAAGTCTTGGCAATACTGCATCCTGAAGGCCTTGCAGGAGTAGCAGGAGGACTGGACTCTGGTAAGGCAAATCTTCACTAATTTATCCCCCACCCTACCTGCATGCCATCACATACCACACCTTTACCCTCACACCCATCACCCCAACAACCCACAGATACCCCACCAACACAACCCACACATCCCCAAAACAAGCCCTGCATGTAACACCAATGCATGGACACCCATCACCAAAGCATGTCCAGTACAGACACCCACACAGACCCCAAACCAACTATCACACAAGGACCAAGCCAAGAATGCAAGCACTGGAGTAGAGGGTCACTCACTCATTGCACACAATGGCACACACAGATGCAATAATCATGCTTTTTCACCCCTACATGACTCTTACCCAATGTCACCGGACAGGAGGTGCCAGACATATCCAGTCCCCCCACAGAAGAGACCCACAGTGATGACAGCAGCTCTGCACAACTGGATCAAGATGACCAGCCCGGCCCATCAGGGACCTCGGGACAGTTGGTTCCCCTGACACAGTCACAAGCCACCACAGAGCCTCCCCCTCAGGAAACACCAGCACAGTTCCCACCCAGCTGGCCCATCCCTCTATCCCCACGACACGTCAATCAGCAGTGTGTCCACCACTACAGGGAACCCAGGCAACCCCACTAACACAGGACGCTCAGGGACCTGGGGGCAGTGGCAGTGGGCACACGATTCAGGGGACAAAGACACAGGACAACAGGGAAGCTGGGAGGACTGCTGTGCGACGGGGGAGGACAGGCCCAGGGAACCCACTCTCCACGAGGCACTCTCAAACATCATGGGAGCTTAACATCATTCCCAGGAGACAATGGCAACGGTACTGGCCAAGTTTCAGGAGACCCAGCGGCTGCAGGAGGAACACTACCTTGGGATCAGGGAGGACTTGAAGTCCATTAACAACACCCTGGTCACCATTGCAGGGGTGCTGCAAGACCTTGTCAATACCAGGATGGACACAGTGGCACAACAAGGGGCCCCTGAGACTTGCCTGGATGATGACCAGCCCTCCTCCTCCGCCGGCGCTAGTGGACAAGAGGTACCGCCACAGAAACACGACCCCCTGCAGATGGAGAACCACCCAACAAACGGTCTCTGAGATCCAGGAACAAGACAGAGAACATTGCCTAGACCCTCGCCAGGAAATGAGACCCCCCTGAATGTCACCCTTCTGTCCCACTTTGTCACCCTGTCCATCCTTCAACTGCCATTGCTCCACTTCCTTTGCCCCTTTGAACAATGCACCTGTGAAACAAATAGACTAGACTCTGCCATGGACATTCCTCCACCATCCCCCAGCCCATTTTACAACCCCCTCCACTTATTTGCACAGAAATAAACACACTTCAATCACAAAACAATCTGGAGTCAGTCTGTGCTTTCACAAATGTGTAATTGCAATAACCATGGAATATAGCAATGTCAATTTACTTGTGCACATACCAATGTAACACAGCTGTAGGCCAGGAGGAAATATAGCAGAGGGCACAAAGTGGGACCCACATCTGTGAAATGGAAAGGTAAAGTGACAAGTCAGGGTCCATACACTGAGTGAAAATGACAGACTTATGCTAGCTCCAACAATTGTATGAGATGTGGGAGGCAGTGACATCTTCTTACCTGTGTCTCACTGGAAGTATTACATGATTATGTTGTTTCGGTTGTCGATATCCTCTCCTTCTGCCTCCTCTTCTTCACTGTCCACAGGCTCCACAGCTGCCACAAGACCACCAGCTGGCCCATCCTCCTGCAGAAAAGGCACCTGCCGTCGTAAAGCCAGGTTGTGCAGCATACAGCAGGCCACGATGATCTGGCACACCTTCTTTGGAGAGTAGTATAGGGAACCACCTGTCTTATGGAGGCACCGGAATCTGGCCTTCAGGAGGCCGAAGGTGCGTTCGATCACCCTCCTACTTCGCCCATGTGCCTCATTGTAGCGTTCCTCTGCCCTTGTCCTGGGATTCCTCACTGGGGTCAGTAGCCATGACAGATTGGGGTAACCAGAGTCACCTGCAAATATCGAAGGACAACTGTTAGACACACACTAACCCTTAGGGACAACCCATACGCAGACACCTATTCACACTGCATTGGGTCCTTGGCCTCACCTATTAGCCACACACGGTGCCTCTGGAGTTGCCCCATCACATAAGGGATGCTGCTATTCCTCAAAATGTAAGTGTCATGCACTGAGTCAGAAAACTTGGCATTCACATGGGAGATGTACTGGTCTGCCAAACCCACCATCTGCACATTCATCGAATGGTAGCTCTTCCGGTTTCTGTACACTTGTCCACTCCTGCGTGGGGGTACTAATGCCACATGTGTCCCATCAATGGCACCAATGATGTTGGGGATATGTCCCAGGGCATAGAAGTCACCTTTCACTGTGGGCAAATCCTCCCCCTGAGGGAACACGATGTAGATGCGCATGTGCTTCAGCAGGGTAGACAACACTCTGGACAACACGTTAGAGAACATTGGCTGGGACATCCCTGATGCAATGGCCACTGTTGTTTGAAAGGAACCACTTGCCAGGATACGGAGTACTGACAGGACCTGCACTAGAGGGGGATCCCTGTGGGATGGCGGATAGCTGAAATCAGGTCTGGCTCCAACTGGGCACACAGTTCCTGGATTGTTGCACAATCAAGTCTGTATGTGACTATGATGTGTCTCTCTTCCATTGCCAACAGGTCCACCAGGGGTCTGTACACTGGAGGGTGCCGCCATCTCATCACCTGCCCCAGAAGACGTGCCCTATGGAGGAGAACAGCGAGCAGAGAGTCAGCCAACACTGAGGTATCACAAAATGTAATTTGCAGAAATGTATTAATCCGTAATGTGCTTGTAACTGTGTGTATTCCAGGCCTAGATAGGTGTGACGCAGTTATTATTAACGCCATGTGGCCCCCTGAAATGGCAGCTGCCTGACATGTAAGGTGGGACAAGGGGATATGAGATAACTGCGCTGGCGTTGTACACTGTCGCGGTGGGCGGTCGAAGACCGTGGCGCAATTCAGCATTGGTTAACATTGGGCCCTATGGGTCCGAGAAGCCAATGACGATGTACGCCGGCAGTGACAGTACGCACCGCTGCGGACGTGGCAGCCATTTTCTGTCTGTTCACTCACTTGATACCTGACCTTCAACAGGAGAGGACCTACACTGCAAGTTCTGCTGTGACCTGTGTCTGGAAGCGATGATGGCTCATGTGTCTGGGGAAAGGGCCCTGCCTTCACCTCAGAGGAGTTGGAGAAACTAGTGGATGGGGTCCTCCCCCAGTACACGCAACTGTACGGTCCTCCAACAAACAGGTGAGTACACTGTGAGCATGCTGAATGGGCAATGCCTGCTTTGAGTGGTTGGCAAGGGAGATACATGGGGGGGGCTGAGGCCTACATATGCGGATGGTGAGTGTATGTGCGTCATGGCATGGGTGGGAACTGGTAGGCAATGAGTCTGACGGTCCGGCCGGGTGAGTAATGTCCTTTCCCCCTGTACCATTCCTCCAGGTCAGTGCCCACCAGAAGAAGAATATTTGGTGTGCCATCGCCAAGGACGTCCGGACCAAGGGGGTCTACCACAGACGGAGCACCCACTGCCGTAAAAGATGGGAGGACCTGTGCCGCTGGAGCAAGAAGACGGCGAAGGCCCAGCTGGGGATGGCCTCCCAACGTGGGAGGGGTGCCTGTCGCACTATGACCCTCCTGATGTTCCGGATCCTGGCGGTGGCCTATCCGGAGTTGAATGGGCGCTTGAGGGCATCACAGCAACCACAAGGGGGTGAGTACACTCTCATTCAGCTGACTCTGCGCACATTACGAGGTGTCTGGGTGGGGTAGGTGGGCAGTGGGTTCCCCTAGGCCAGGGCAATCTTGGTAGGCAAGGTCCCTTGTGAGGCAGGCTATGTGGCAGCGCAACCCCACTAGTTGTAAGAGCCATCTACACCTAGTCAGGCTCCTGTGACTTCCAGGTGTGCAGCAATTGGGCTTAGGCCTCATACCACATGGGCATATGAAAAATCTAGGAACTATAAGTGCATGGCACAGTGCAGACGGCTGCTCAAAGTCTGTTGTGTCCGCCAACGGTAGTGGTGTTGCATGCATTGAACATGTCTTTCTTCTGTCTCCCCCCCCTTTTTGTGGTCTCCCTGTTCTTGTGTGCAATAGCATCATCAGGTGGAGGAGCATTGGCACCGGAGCAAGAGGGAGCTGCATCCCACTTGGCCCTGGATGGTGAAGCAACGGAGTCTGAAGCCACCAGTGGGATGGAGGGTGAGGGAAGCTCCACAACGGGGACAGGAGCAGAGACCAGCGACAGCGACTCCTCCTCTGATGAGAGCTACCTTGCGGTAGCGGGCCCCTCTGTGCACTCTGCATCAACAGGTACAGCCGCCACCCCCCCCACCAGCACCGCCCTCCCAGCAGCCCCTCAGTGTGTGTTCCGTGCCCGCTTACCCAGGAGGGTGGGCATCTCCTTCGCCCCAGGCACCACAGGCCCTGCCCCAGTCAGCCCTGCTGCCCTCAGTGAGGAGGCTATTGACCTCCTGAGATCCCTCACTGTTGGGCAGTCTACCATTCTGAATGCCATCCAGGGTGCTGAGAGGCATTTGCAACAAACAAATGCATACCTGGAGGGCATTCATTCTGGCCAAGCAGCCCAACAGAGAGCATTTCAGGCTCTGGCCTCAGCACTGATGGCACCAATTGTCCCTGTGTCCAGCCTCCCCCCTCCAACCTCCTTCACCCAAACCCAATCCCCTGTACCTCTGCCTATCCCAAGCACACCATCAGACCAGCATTCACACACAGCAACACACAAGAGTGGCTCAGGCAAACATAAGCACCACACATCCCACAGGCACTCACACAAGCATCATACCCATGCACACATACCAACATTCACTGTCTCCACTGTGTCCCCCTCCTCTACATCTCCCTCCTCCCTCCCAGTCTCGTCTCCACTCGCACCTGCATGCACTACATCCTCAGCCACTACCTCCATCACCAGCACGCCCATCACCACACACCGCTCACGTGCAATCACCACCCCCACTACCATTCACACATCCCCAGTGTCCTCTCCCAGTGTGTCTGTGAGCCCCCCTCCCAAAGTACACAAACGCAGGCACACACGCACCCAACAGCCATCCACCTCACAACAGCCTCCAGCCCATGCACCTTCACCCAAATTCAGCAGACGTACACCTCCTACAACCACTACCTCTTCCTCCACTCCCACCCCCCTCCATCTACCCATCCCAGTGTGTCTAAAATACTTTTCCTGGCTAACATTGACCTCTTCCCTACACCTCCCCCCACCGTCCTTCCCCTAGGGCCAAGCTTTCCAGGTCCCAGCCCAGCACCTCAGCCACCACATCCCTAGGCACAGTTTTGCCAGCAACTGCGGGGTCATGGAGTGCGCCAACCATCAGGGCTGCCAGTGAGCCACGTAGCGAGGGCAAGGACATTCTGTCACCTGCCAAGGTGAAAAAGGTGCCCACATCCCAGAGGGAGAAGCCGAAACCACCAGCCACCAAGGGGTCAGCGAAAACGAAAGGGGATATGGGCAAGACAACTGTGTCACACCTTCTGTCCACGTCCACGCCAACCTGTACGGCGGCGAACACCGCCACCTGCACCACCACCTGCACCACCTCCAGCACATCTACAGCCACTGCGACAGTCCCCAGCTTCTTCCCCGGTGGACAGCCGTCCGAGGCTGCAGGAGACATCCTGCTTTCTCCCTCAGCAGGTGCTGACACATGCCCCGCTGCCAGCCCTGCCGCCACAGACCCCGCCGCCAGCACTGCCACCACAGACCCCGCCGCCAGTACCGCCACCTCAGATCCCGCCGCCAGCAACGCCACCACAGACACCGCCGCCAGCACCGCCAAGACAGACATCGCCGCCAGCACCGCCACCACAGAAACCGCCGCAAGCACCGCCAGCAGCCCGCGACGTCCTCGGACAGTGGCACCACCGCTGACATGCCTACCATCCCCAGTGGTCAGTTGTCCGAGGCTGGTGGTGAGTTCCAGGACCCTGTGCAGCTTCCATGAAGCATTACTGTCATCACTGTTGGCACCTGCAGGTGGAATGCGAAGCCGCAGCAGTGTGAGGTATGTCGCTGCCTCCATGGCGTATCATGCTATATGTACCTCGCCAATGTCGTGCCACGCACACCCAGGTGAGTGAATTGTACCGGCCACACTGCACGTGGAGCACTCTGGGCATCAGGCCCCCTCCAGAACCAGTGGAGAATCACATCCACTACCTCAGTCCTTGGCTGGATGAAGCACTCTGGGCACCAGGCCCCCTCCAGAACCAGTGGAGAATTAAATCCACTACCTCAGACCCTGGCAGGATGAAGCACTCTGGGCACCAGGCCCCCTCCAGAACCAGTGGAGAATCCCATCCACTACCTCAGTCCTTGGCAGGATGAAGCACTCTGGGCACCAGGCCCCCTCCAGAACCAGTGGAGACCGTTATCCACTTGAGAGACTGTGGGTTTGCACTCCCCAGGATTAAGCAGTGGGCAAACCACCCACTGGAAAGACTTGTGAGACTGTGGCTTTGCACTCCCCAGGATAAAGCAGTGGGCAAACCACCCACTGGAGAGACTTGAGAGACTGTGGCTTTGCACTCCCCAGGATACAGCAATGGGCATGGAGCCCCCTCGTGCAGTAGTGGGGCCGTGCATTTATCTGGCTGAGGTGACCCCCTCCCCCTGAGGCGCCTGTTTCGTTTCGATTTGATGCCCCTCCAGTGTTCTCTCCGTTTCAAGTCATGTATCTAGTGTGGGCTTCGCCCATGCATTTGGGGCCCAGTGGTCCATGGACAATGATTGGTGCACTATCCGGACTTGTGTAGTTGGTGTACATAATTGTATTTACTGGATTTTGAACTTTGATAATGAGATTTCACATGCTTACATTTGTTCAAATAATTTCCTTTTGTCATTGCGATCTTCCAGGGGGAGAGGGGGTGTATGTGTAAGGTTACTGCATGTATTTATGTGTATGGTGTTGTGGGTGAGAGTGGGGGTGTTGCGTGTTGCGTTTGTGTGTCACTCTCTTTTCCCTCCCCCCTCTGTGTCGCCGCCGTCATTGGTGCTCCTGATAGAAGAGAAGGAAGACCAGCATCGGCAGTATCTGCTATTTGGGCTCCATGACGTTGTGGTTCCTCATGGGGTGTGGAGAGGTGAGTGTTTTCCCTTCTGTGTACTGTTTCCGCCGTGTTTTTGTTTGCGTTGGTTCCGCCCCGGAAAAGGTGGCGGCTAGGCCTCTTGTGGTACGGTGGGTGGTACATTGTCTTCCGCCTGTCTGTTGGCGGTTACCGATGCAGTGTTTGTTTCTACCGCCGTGGTGGTCGGAGTGTTAAAGTGGCTGTCTATGTTGGCGGTTTCCGCCACGGTCATGATTCAATTTTTTTTCCGCCAGACTGTTTGCGGTATTACCGCCTCTTTAACACCGACCGCCAGGGTTGTAATGAGGGCCATTGTGTGTCCCATGTTGATTCCCATAGGATCTGTCAACATTTCCACAGCCCGAACCACTGGACAGTATTACACCACATTTGTCAGAAAGCTAGCTGTTGTTATGCAGATTGTGATTTTTGTGTTTTGATGTAAATACATTCAGTATTTTAGCTGATTTTTATCGGCAAATAAATTTGTATATCTCTGGCGCAATTAATCGCAAAATTCTAAAATTTTTGTGAATACACGTGCAAAAAGAAGTTTTGCAATTGGCTGACCACAGCCTGATTAGAAAGTTGTGACTGCCATTTTATTTCATGGGACACAGTCCCTGGGGGTGAAAATTGAAAGAAAAAATTGTATGAATGGTCAGGGAGAAGGTACCCTGAGCCCAGGGGTATGATATAGGTGTGTTTTAGGGGTAAGTTATAGGTTTAATATAATTTTGCATCACAATGCATGATATTTGTGAAAATGTGAATTTCCACTATTTATTTGCAAAATCTTCGCAATTATGGAAAAATTTGAAAGGAAACCCACAGACTCATTCATACACTAATTCATTCATTCATACACCCGCTCAGACACTCATTCAACCACTCAGATCTACTCATAGACTCTCGCACCCACTTTAAAACCCAATCAGACACTCATGCATCCCCTCACACATCCACTGACAGAGACAGGCCCTGTGAACAACCTGCGCTGTCCACGGGCAAAGAGCATTCGCGGGGCTGGGTGGTTATAAGGGCTTGGCTGCTAGGCAGTGCACTGCAGGGCTTGTATTAACGTATAGTAATTAAAATTACTTTACATTAAAAAAAAACATAGAAATTCACTGAAAAAAACAAAGGTTTCAGGGACGTTATAGTTGGATTCTGAATTTATTCATACAAAACCATAGAAATTCAGCAGTTATAGTTAGAGTTCTTTCAAGTAACTATAACTCGCCCCCTAAAGTAACTATAACTCACGCCTTCGCCATGCACAGCTAAATATTCCACATATTATGTCATTGATGAGATCTTGTATGACATCTTTGATATCACTGCAACTTTTCCAATAACATTATTAATAAGAAAACTGTGCATATGTGTGTATGTGTGTGTATATATATATATGAATACACACACACACACATATATATATATATATACTTGTACTTTTTGCTCTTCTTGGAAAGTGGATCATTGTTAAGGGCAGTTAGGTACCTACACTTAGCAATAGGCTACAGTCCCCCACTAGGTCCATTCAAGATCTCAATACATGAATCCTTGCTCAGCCCGTAATAGCTTGACCTCCAAGCAGTTAGGCTTAATTTAGGAGACAGGTGTGTAAAACATTTAATAAAAACAAAATAGTAAATAGGTCAAATATAACACACAATAAAAATCCGATACCAGTTTATAATCATCAGAAATATTTTTATGATTAAAATGACACTTAAACAACAAAAATCCAATGTAGGGAACCAAATATATGAAGTTTAAAAGAATAATTGTAAAAAAAAATAATTTCTAGCACCTAAAAATAAAAGCACCAGCCGGGGACATCTGGTTGCGCTTGACTGGGACAAAGTCAAACTTTGAGGTTGGCCATGATAGAACCCTGCTCCAATACACTGAGCCTTGGTCAAAGTTTTACCTTCGAATGTAGAAACATTTCTGGAGCTTTTCTCTCCCGACATTGTGCGGTCCTCATCGACAAGCCGATGTAGATGCAATGTCGTTGAACTGCTTTACCACGGGACCCCAGTTAAATCCTGGAAGTCTGGAGCTCCGGAGCATTCAGCAGGACAAACCTGAAACTCTGGCCAGGCCTCAGTAGAAGGTAGTCTGCTTGACTCACGATGGCGAGTCGGTCTACTTATGGAGCTTTTTCCAAAAGTAGCTCCAAACATCCCCAAATGTCTGGAACTTCTTCCTGAAGTTCCTCTTGAGGGGAAAAGGTGTCTTAAACCCACATTCCAGGGTCTAGATTGCACATGGCCACATCCTTTAAAGTCCACCAGATGCACTCCAGACTGTGGACGTTTGTGATAGTTGGTACAGGCAAGTTCTGTTAACCTGTTGCTTTCAGGGAATCCACCCCTGAGTCATTTTTGAACCTGAGGACTGTTGTTCCAGTTTGCAACAGGAGTAGTACTTCAGTGTGCAGTCCTCTGGGTTGCAGACCGGGGGTTCAGCAGGGCATGGAAGTCCTTCTTCTTGTAGGTTTGTTGAAGCAAAATCAATTTAGCTCAGCTCAGAAACCAAAGACCAATCTGCTCTTAGATTAAGATAAAGTAATTTATTACGTGCACATGGAGTCTGTCAGCCTGGGAGACCAAGTCTGAACAGTCTATAGAAGAAAGTAATACAGATATTTTATTCTGGCAAACCACTAAGAGAGTTTGTACATTTCATTGGTTCTTGATATTGAAGTATAAACATTTCTTCAACATTGCAAAACGTAGGTCATTAGTTCAAGAAAAACAGGCTTAGCGTCATTGGGTATCATAGGGCCTAGCAGGCCCAGAATGGACCCCAGGAAGATGTGATTCTACATTCCACCCTCTGATACACAATGACAACCTCAATGTCGTAATGAAGGGGTGCCATTTCTGTGGTGTCACCATTCCTGGTGTTTTCTTCACTTTTTATTTGGCAGTGATGTGCAGACTGTCATGTAGGAGGGACACACTCTTATCAGCGCACATAGGCCCTCATTGCAATCCTGGCGGTCAGTAATAAAGCAGCTGTAATACCGTCAACAGGCTGGCAGTCATTACCGCCAAATTATGACCATGGTGGAAACAGCTCAGACAGACAGCCACTTTACCATACCGACCGCCAGGGCGGAAACTACAGGCACCACGGTGGTAACTGCCTACAGCCAGGCGGAAGCCAATGTTCCGCCCACCGTATTATGAGACGGGAAACCGCCACCTTTTCTGGTGCGGTACCAGCAACATCAAAAGCTTGGCGGAAACGCTCCACGGAAGGGAAACGACTTACCTTTGGAGACTCAGGGAAGAACCATGGAGCCCAAACTGCATATATTCCCAATGCTGCTCTACATCCTGCTCCACCACAAACACCAACAACAGCGAAGCCAATCACAGTGAGTACTGCCGCCTGACACACAGGGGAGGGAGGGAGGAAAAAGAGAGTGACACACATAGACAACATGCAACACCCCCACCTCCAACATCATACACACAAGCAGATGCAGTAGCATAACATGTTGACCCCATACCCCTCAGGAATAATGCAAGGACAACACCAATAGATCAAAGTGAGTGTAATAAGATAAATAAAGAAGTAATATGTGCATCCAAATCTAAAAGTATACACATATTTACAAATGAAGGGACACTGTCCAGTCCTCAATGTTCATGTGCCACAGGGCCACATTACAAAGTCCAAGGCCCCACTTGACTCCTGCAAAAATATGGAGAGAAAACTGCAGGGGCATCAGTTCGAAAATAGGCAGGCACCTCAGGAGGAAGGGGAACGAGGAGCACCTCAGCCGGAAGATGGAACAAATCCACTGGTCCTGGAGGGGGCAACATACCCATTACTCTGTCCTGTGGAGTGCAAGGGCACAGTCTCTCAAGTGGGTGACTTGCCCACTGGCTCCGGAGGGGGCTGCATGCCCTTTGCTTGGTCCTGGGGAGTGCAAGGCCACAATCTCTCAAGTGGGTGACTTGCCCACTGGCTCTGGAGGGGGCAACATGCCCTGTGCTTGGTCCTGGGGAGTGCAAGGCCACAGTCTCTCAAGTGGATGGCTTCTCCACTGGTTCTGGAGGGAGCATCGTGCCTGTCAGTCTCTCAGATGGGTGTCATACCCACAGGATTTGCAGGGGCAGTCCGCACAACAGCCCATGGATGCAGGACTACAAACTGTCTGCCAGCGGTGACAGCTGTTCAGTGGTGGCAGTGGTGGTGCTGCTTCTACTGCTGGTAGTCGTGGGGGAGGCTCCAGCCATCCCCTGCAGTCTTGAACGGCTGCCCACTGGTGCTGCTGCTGCTGGTGGAGGTGCTGCTGGTGGAGCTGGTAGTTATGGTGGAGGGAGGCTCCAGCCCATCCCCTGCAGCCTCGGACGGCTGCCCTACCATGGTTGGTGGTGTGGGCTTTGAATGAGTCCCATCACCAGGCCCCTTGTCCTTTCTGCCTGCTGGTGCAGGCCCCTTGCTCTTCCTGGCAGCAGCTGGGAATTGCTCCTTGCCCTTCCTTTCAGCAGCTGGGGGGTGGCACCTTTCCCTCCCTTGCAGCAGCTGGGGGTGGCCCCTTGCCCTTCCTGGCAGCACTCGGGGCAGGCACCCTTTCCGTGTGGCTGCCTAGTGCCCGGGATCCTTTCCCACCAGTGGTTGCTGTGGATACCACTGGGCCCGTGGACTGGGTGGCTGAGGTGCTTGCCTGGGTTTTACACACCCTGGCTAGACTTGAAGGACGGGGGAGGAGGGGTAGGGAAGAGGTCAACGGTGGAGAGGAGAAGCTTCTTAGGGACATTGGGGCTGGAAGAGGGAGAAGGTTTGGGAGTGGAGGAAGAGGGAGTGGTTGTAGGATGTTTCTGTCTGCTGTTTTTGGGTGCAGGTACATGGGCTGGATGCTGTTGTGAGGTGGATGACTGTTGGGTGTCTGAGTGCTTGCGTTTGTGTACTTTGGGAGGAGGGGGCACAGACACAGTGGGAGAGGACACAGGGGACGTGTGCATGGATGCGGGGGTGGTGACTGCCAGTGAGGAGAGTGCTCTGATAGGTGTGCTGGGGATGGTGGTAGTGGATGAGGATGTAGTGCATGCAGGTTTGAGTGTAGATGCATGTGCCATCCTTGTGTGTTGTCCTGTGTGCATGCTCATCGGCCTGTGTGCTTGGGATAGGTTGGGTTTTAGGGGAATGGGATTGGGTAGAGGAAGTTGAAGGGGGAAGGGTGGAAACAGGGACAATAGCTACCATCAGAGAGGAGGTCAGAACCTGGATTGATCTCTGCTGGGCCACCAAGCCAGTGTGAATGCCCTCCAGAAATGCATTGGACTGTTTCATTTGGGCTGCCAGCCAATGGATGGCATTCACAATGGTTGACTGCCCTACAGAGATGGATTGCAGGAGGTCAATAGCCTTCTCACTCAGGGCAGCAGGACTAACTGGGGCAGGGCCTGAGGTGCCTAGGGAGAAGGAGATGCCCACCCTCCTGGTTGAGCGGGCCACGGGCAACTCGATGAGGGGCTGCTGGGAGGGCGGTGCAGGTATGGGGGTGGCGGCTGTACATGTAGATGGGGTGGCCACAGAGGTGTCCGCCACCACCAGGAAGCTTCCATCGGAGGAGCTACCCATGTCAGAACTGTCCCCTCCAGTCTCCGCCGTGATGCTCCCCTCGCCCTCCATCCCACTGGTGCCCTCACCGTCAGTGGACTCTGCCTCCTGGGTCCTGTGAGATGCAGCTCTCTCCATCGCCGGTGCCTCTGCTCCTCCGCCAGATGATGCTAATTCACATAAGGAAAGGGTGACAAAACAAAAAGGGGGAGGAGAGACAAAGGATACACTTGGTCTATTGCTGCATCAACACCACCGTTGCGTACACAACACACTCACACACAGGGAACAGCCATACTCATAAGGCAATGCACTATCAGTAACAATGCTAGTCACCAGGGCATGGAGAGGGACACATACCACAACTGCAGCATACCTGGGACCCACACAGCCCTGCCCAGTAGTAGATGCCTACTAGCTAGGTTGGAGGAATTTCACAACAGAGCCCTGCCCAACATGGAACCTACTCTACAATGTCAGGTCTGGCCTACGGGCACCCACAGGCACACATCCCCCACCCGGATACCACCCCACCAGGCATAAGTAGTGATGATGGGCACTGTACTCACCCCTTTGTGGCTGCTGTGATGCCCCCAAGTGCCCATCTGGCACCGAATAGACCACCGCCAGTATGTGGGCCATCAGGGGGGTCATGGTTCAACGGGCACCCCTTCCTCATTGGGAGGCCATCCCCAGCTGGGCCTCCCCCGTCTTCCATGCCCAGCATCTCAGCTACTCCCACCGTTTCCGACAGTGGGTGCTCCGCCTGCCGTAAACCCCCAGGGTCTGCACGTCCTTGGCAACGGCACGCCATATACCCTTCTTTTGATAGGCGTTGACCTGAAGAGGAAATATGCATAGGGAAAGGTATTAGACAGACCGTCCTGCCTGCTACACTCATGGCCCACCATATCCTTTCCCATCCCCTTACGCATAGACATGGCCCAGCATACATGCTGCATGCTGCCCAGGGCCCATCAACCAACCCCTCACACACGAGGCCTTCACACACAGCACTCCATGTATTCATACCACATGCATCGTGCTGACAGTGCCCATACAGCAGTCGGTACTGGGGTAGGACCCCATACACCAGTCTCTCTAACTCCGCTGAGGTGAAGGCAGGGGCCCTCTCCCCAGTCACATGAGCCATGGTAGGCTCCAGACCCAGGTCACAGCAGCACATGCAGTGTGGGTCCTCTCCTGTTGAAGGTCAGGTAGCTAGTGATTAAACAGATAGAAAATGTCAGTGACATCCGCAGCGGTGCATACTGTCACCGCCAGCGTACATTACCACTGGCCACTGAACCCCATAGGGCCCAATGATAACCAACGAGGAGTTGTACGGTGGTTCCCGACCGCCTCCCGCAATGGCGCACAACGTCAGAGAAATTACCTGACTTCCACCTGTCCCTCCATTCAGGACAGGCGGATGCCATTTAAGGTAGGGACAGGCCATGGATCCTAACTGCATCACAGTTCACAATTGTACATTCAGGACATATAGCACTAATAAATTACAAAAATCACATCATGCATTGAACTGTAGTGGCTACAATGTACATATTGTGACCGGCTGCTCACTCTTTTGCCCCATTGATTGCAACCGCTGCAGATGAATAGGAGATGGAGGCATACCCCCGTGTACAGACCCCTGGGGGACTTGGAAGCAATGGAGGACAGGCACATCATTCTCACCTACAGACTTGACAGGGCCACAATCACAGAGCACAATTGGAGCCTGACCTGATATTTGCTATCCGTCACCCCACTGGGATACCCCCTCTTGTGCCAGTCCTATCTGTGCTCCATTTCTTGGCAACTGGTTCTTTCCTAGTGGCAGTGGGCTGGGAAGCAGGAATGTCACAGCCAATGTTTTCAATAGTGCTGACAAGAGTGTTGTCTGCCCTGGTTAAACACATGTGCAGCTACATCAGCTTCTAGCAGATGGAGGATTGGGACATATCCCCAACATTATTGGGGCTACTGATGGAACACATATATCATTTGTCCCCCCCGGCAAAATGAACAGATCTTCAGAAATCGAAAAAGTTTGCACTTGGTGAATGTGCAGATGGAGTGTTTGGTGGACCAGTATATCTCCCATGTCAGTGCTAAGTATCCTGGGTCGGTGCATCATGCTTTATCCTGAGGAATACAAGCATCTCAATTGTGATGGCCCAACTGAAGAGGCACAGGGTGTGGCTAATAGGTGTGCCCTGGTTTCCACCCAGTGGATGTTGGTGTATGGGTAGGGTGTAGGCCATAAGGGTTAGTGTGGCTAACAGTTGTCCCTCGATATTTGCAGGTGACTCTGTTTACCCCAGCCTCTCTTGGCTACTGACCCCTGTGAGGAATCCCAGGACAGGGGCAGAGGAACGTTACAAGTGAACAAGAAGGATAATTGAACGTACATTTGGCCTCCTGAAGGTGAGGTTTCGGTGCCTCCATCTTCAGGTGAATGCCTGTGCTACTCATTCAAGAAGGTCTGCCAGATCATTGTGGCATGCTGTATGTTGCGCAACCTTGCCTTGAAACGCCATTTGGCTTTTCTGCAGGAGGAGGAGGCTGGAGATGGCCGTGTGGCAGCAGTGGACCCTGTGGAGTGTGAAGATGAGGAGCCAGAGGATGAGGATAAGGCCAACAGAACTGCAGTGATTCGTCAATACTTCCAATGACACACAGGTAAGACAGGGTAACTTCACATTTCATTGACAGTTTAATGTATGACATTGTCACTGACAGGCTTTGAATTCCTAATTCTATGGCCACTCACTGTACCCTTTGGCATCTCTTTTTGCAGATGTTGGTGCCCCACTATCACTCCTGGTGTGTTCACTGCAGCCACTTACAGGTCTTTCTGTACAGTTGAATTGCAATGTTTAAACTTTGTTGCACAAATACATACTTAAATCATTTGACATATTCTATACTTGTATTTTTTCAAAGTGTGTTTATTACAGTGCTCTGATGAAAAAGGGAAAGTGCAATGGGCTGGGGGGATTATTGATGAAAGTCCAGGGTAGAGTGCAGTCTATTGTTAGCACAGGTGCATTGTCTAAGGGGGAATAGGAAGGGGAGCAATGGCAGTTCAAGGTAGACAGGGTGACAGAGGGGAAAACAAGGGTGACAATCAGGAGAGTCTCATTTCCTGGCAGGGGTCTTGGCAATAGTCTCTGGCTTCTGCCTGGATCGCATGGAATGTTTGCCAGGTGGTTCTCCTTCTGCAGGGGGAGGAGGGCTGGTGGCCTGTTGGTTTTGTGGTGGGTCCTCCTCTCCACTAGTGGCAGCGGAGGTGGGGGGCTGTTCAGTAGTCTGGCTAGTGGCAGAGGCCCGCTGGTGTGACACTGCCTCCCTCATACTGTTGGCCATGTCTGCCAGCATCCCTGCAATGGAGACCAGGGCGGTGTTAATGGACTTCAAGTCCTCCCTGCTCCCCAGGTACTGTCCTTCCTGCAGCTGCATGTTATCTTGCAACTTGTCCAGTATCTGGCCCAGGGTATCCTGGGAATGTTGGTATGCTCCCAGGATCACAGTGAGTGCCTCCTGGAGAGTCGGTTCCCTGGGCCTGTCCTCCCCCTGGCACACAGCTGTCCTCCCAGCTTCCCTGTTGTCCTGTGCCTCTTTTCCCTGAACCGTGTGCCCACTGCCACTGACCCCAGGTCCCTGATTGTCCCGGGTTTGTGGTGTGCCATGGGGTCCCTGTAGTGGTGGACACACTGCTTATTGATGTGTCCTAGGGGCAGAGGTATGGGCCCAATGGGTGGGTGCTGTGGTTGTGTTTCATAAGGGGGGAGGCTCTGTGGTGGTGTGAGACTGTGCCAGTGTAACCGACTGTCCAGAGGTCCCCGATGGGCCAAGTTGGTCATCTAGATCCAGGCAACCAGAGCTGCTGTCATCACTGTGGGCCTCTTCTGTGGGGGGACTGGATGTTGCTGGCACCTCTTCTCTGGTGACATTGGCTGGGATACCTGTGGGGATGTAAATGCAGTGCTATTGTTTCTGTGTGTGACATATTGTGCATGGGTGGGTTGCCCTCAATGGCTGTTATTGCCCTGGCAGCTTTGCCTTGTGTGAATAGTTATTTGGTGGGCCAGCTGTTTCCCTTTAGTGTGCTTGCTTTAGTGATAGGTGTCCATGCAGGTCTGTGAGTGGTGTCCATGCATTGGTGGTGCATGCAGGGCTTGGGATTTGGATAAGTGAGTTGTGATGGTGGGGTGTGTGGGAGGTGGTGGAGTGATGGGAGTGAGTGTGATGGTGGGGGTATGTTATGGCATGCAGGTGGGGGGTAGTAGTAGTAGAGAGTTGACTTACCAGAGTCCAGTCCTCCTCCTACTCCTGCCAGGCCCTCAGGATGCATGATTGCCAAGACTTGCTCCTCCCATGTTATTAGTTGTGGGAGAGAAGGTGGAGGTCTACTGCCAGTCCTCTGTACAGCGAGTTGGTGTCTTGCTGCTATGGAACACACCTTCCCCCGTAGGTCATTCTACCTCTTCCTGATGTCATCCCTTGTTCTTGGGAGCTGTCCCACGGCATTGACCCTGTCCATGATCCCCCTCAATAGCTCCATCTTCCTTGCAATGGATATCTGCTGCACCTGTGATCCAAATAGCTGGGGCTCTACCCGGATGATTTCCTCCACCATGATCCTTAGCTCCTCCTCAGAGAATCTGGCATGTCGTTGTGGTGCCATTGGGGTAGTGTGAGTGGTCTGGGTGAGGGTGTATAGAGTGATGTGTTGGGGTGTGTGATGTAAGGTGCGTGGGTGGTGTATAGGTGATGGTGGTACGTGGCTCTGGTTGTGTGGGTGCCCTTGCTGTCTTTCTCTCTTGGCAATTATTTGTAGTTGTGAAGGGTTGTGGGTAATGTGGATGTGTGTTTTATAGTGGTGTGGGTGTGTGGGTGTGGTGTGTGTATGGTTGTCAGGTTTGTGTAGTTTGAATTGTCCAATGCGGTGCTGTTTTGTTTGTGTGTGTGTATTTTGAGCACAGCGGTATGTACCGCCAATGGTTTACAGCCGTTGAATGTCCGCCATGATGATTCGTGGGTCATAATGTTGTAGCCGTTGTTCTGTTGGCATAACGGTGTGGGTTTTGCTACCGCCAGTTTATCACGGACCTTTGGGCTTGCGGACTTGTGTGTGGCTGTCTAGTGACGGATTGGTATGTGTGTCATAATATGGTAAGCGGATATCCGTGGAGGCGGCGGTATGTTGGCGGCAGTCAACAATGGCTGTAAGTGGGATTTACCATCAATGTCATAATAGTGCCATTGTGTTATGAGTGCCACTCTTCCTAATACCAGCACTTCCATCAGCCACGATCCCCAACCACGGAGCCATGCTCCCAATTTTTCCAAAATCCCACCAGGGTCTGTCGATACAAACACTTCCTTTGCCTCCTTTTCTACTTTCCTTATACTTCCTATTGCCCTTTTTATGTTACTGCTGTTGTCTGGTATATATACACAGCAGTCTTGATGGATCACCTGACAGACACCACTATCTTTTGCTAAAACGATGTCTAGCTCCATTCTGTTCTGCATTACAACAGCTCTTAGGTTGGTGAGCTCTTCAATGATATTCTCCAGAGCTGTTGCTGTGGAGTCTGCCAATGTCGCCACCAGTCTGGCCAATTTATGCATTTCATATTCTGAATTCATAATCCCAAGTGGTGGCACTATCACTCCCATAATTTCTAAGGCTTGATCTATCCAAGAAGAGGTCCTTTTTCTGCACACCTTCTCGCGTGCTGAATCTGCCATCTGAGACATACTTTTCACATGTGTTATGCATGGCAGCACTAACGCTGGAAAACAGCTACCTCACCATCCAGCCGGTAATTTTAAATATTCGTAAGTACCACATACAAAGAAAAACCCATTGGGCCCTGAGATGTTCATGGACAACCTTTTGGAACCTACTCTTATTTTGTCCAAGTTAGTGTAATTCAGGCAATCGCTGGGCCCACATTTATTTTAACTCTGGCATCAGTGAAACCTGGCTCACAATTAGGTATGAGGCGAGGGGCAGAGGAACTTCATTATGGGGCATAGGTCCTTATTGACCTCCTTCTCAATAGGTGAACTGCCCTTGTTGTACTTTATGCACCAACGGGCTTTCTTCCGCTCACTTATTCTTAGGAATCGGATGCCTATACTTTCTGCAGTCCTGTCCCCGGGTGCCTGCCACTTCTCTTGAATCATTTTGCTGTCCTTGCCCATTGGCCTAGGTCCCTGGAGCTGGCCCAGAATCAATTGGTCTTCTAGTTGAGGGATCAGTCCCCGACATGTTGTGCCATTTTGAGGCCTGTCAGTTCTGTATGTTCTCTTGTTATAATATACTCTTTTCTGGAGCTGCTGCTCTAGAAGGCTGTTCACCACGTTACATACCACGTACTTGCTGTGTGTGATAGCCGTGTAGTTCATGGTATTTTGGGAGTGTGTGGGCAGGTGGGTGCATACATAACAATCTGGCACATTAGCTGCTTCTGTATACAATCTAACCATTTGTACAAACGTGTTCTCAGTATAATTGTCCTTATACTCGCCCCATGATGTCTGTCCCCTGCTGCCCACCTCTTCCAGTTGGCCTTTGTCACTATTCTCTGATTCTTTCACATTCTTCACTTTACTTTTATTTATGTAAATATCCTCATCTGAAAACTGCACACATATTTCATTTGTATATATTATTATTATTGTCAATATTATCCCTGGAACTGGGGTACACATGGCAGTCAACAATGTGGGCAACTTCCTTTCTTCTTTCTTATAGGCACCATCATTCTTATTGATGAGATAATATCACAGTCTCCAGCTGTTCTCCAGTCATGAGTGTGATCCTTATGCTGATATTATTTCTTCTTCTTGTTATTGTTCTTATTCTGTTCTTTATTATCCTCTTCGCTCAGTGGTACCCCACAGTGTGGTGTCAGAGGTTAACTAGCGCTTGACACTAACAAAGGTACTTTGTAGATGTATGCAGACAGGACCCACTTGCACCCTATGTCTTCCGAGCTGTGCAGCGCGAACAGTCCTGTGAAGAGTCACTGCATGACCCACTTGCACCTCCTTGCTCCTGTTCGGGGTGCAGCACGAGCAGTCCTGTCAGTGTTGACTTGCCTGGCTGGTCAACCGGATATTGTTTCTCTGTGGTGGTGGTGGAGCTTTCATCAGCACCGCAGGTGGCTGTTGAAGATCTGTTGGTCCTGTGGCCTTCTTAGTGTGTGAGCTGTGGGTCCAGAATGTCAGCCCCTCACACTTGACCTCTGTGGCTATTGTCAGTAGGATTTGGTAAGGTCCCTTCCACCTCAGTTGTAGACAGTGGCACCTGGTGTGAGCCTTAACCCACACCCAGTTTCCAGGCTGCAGTCATGTTCTGGTGGTGTCTCTTCCTCCGGTAAGGCCTGCAGTACCTGGCGGTGGAGATAACGTAATGTCTCTGTTTTTGTTTTGCAGTATTGTAACAATAGGTCATCTGTCACTGCCAGTGGCGCCACGGGCATGTCGCCTTTAATGTGCATAGGGCACCCAAACACCACCTTGTGGGGGCATCATTTAGTTACCGTGTCGGGGGTGCTTCTCATAGCAAGCAATGCCAGCGGCATCAATCCATGATTGTTCAGTCGCCGCATATATTTTCCCTATCTTGTTCTTTAGTCACCCATTTTTTCTCCCAACAACACCCACTGCAGGTGGGTGGGACGTGCAGTGCAGCTTCTGGGTGATCCATGACCGTTTACAGAGGCCCTGGATCACTTGTGATATGAATCCTTGTCCATAGTCAGAGTTCAAAAGAGTCAGTACCCCATATCGTGGTAGTAGCTCTTTTACAAGGCATTTTGCAACTGTCTGTGTATCGCAGTTCTTGGTGGGGTACAATTCTGTACATTTACTAAACATGCAAACTGTCACTAAGACGTATCTGAACTTGTGCGTGGGGGGCATTTCAATGAAGTCCATATGAAGACTCTCAAAAGGTCCGTGTGGCAGTGGGAAGTGGCCTGGAGCAGTGGGTGTACCCTTGCCTGTATTGTACTGTGCACAGATAGTGCACTTCTTGCACAAATGTTCCGCACATTGCTGAACTTGGTATTGAACCAACATTGGGAAAACAGACGGATCATCCCATCCTGCCCCACATGTGAGGGGCCGTAAAAAAGGCGAGTCATGGTGGGGAGCAACGTGGATGGCAAACATATCTTACCATATGGGGCTAACCAATCTCCCTCTTTGTCTTCTCTGCCACCACCCTTCTTCCATTCTTCTCCAGCCTGTTGTTGAACACTTCTGGGATCAAAGTACATACTTTCTTCCTTAGCCAGTGGGGCAGTTGTGACCTGTACCATTTCATAGTTGCACCCACTTAATGCTATCCTCCTTGCTTCCCTATCAACAAATGTATTGCCAGTGGAAATATAATCCCTGGTGGAGGTGTGAGCTGTACATTTTACAATAGAAATCTGTTTTGGCAAAAGCAGCTCTTGCAACAATTCAGCAATCAATGATGCATGATGTATGTGTTGGTCAGCCGAGGTGAGGAATCCCCTCATTGCCTACAACTGGCCAAAATTGTTTGTAACTCCGAAAGCATATTGGCTATCTATGTAAATGTTTGTTGATCTTCCTTCTGCCAACTTGCAGGCTCTTGTAAGTGCTAATAATTCTGCTGTATGAGCACTTTTTATTGTCAGTAGCCTTCAACCTTCCAACAATCTCTTGGCTGTTCCTACTGCATAAGCGGCCTGTAGCATCCCAGTGTGGTCCATTATGCATGACCCATCGACAAACAAATAACCCTCTGCATTTGGGAATGAGGTGTCTCTAATTTCAGG
Organism: Pleurodeles waltl; assembly: GCF_031143425.1. Taxonomy (NCBI): domain Eukaryota; kingdom Metazoa; phylum Chordata; class Amphibia; order Caudata; family Salamandridae; genus Pleurodeles; species Pleurodeles waltl. Next base: position 882,938,283 of record NC_090443.1, read on the forward strand.
ACTCACCTTCATGTGTCTGTCAACTGCCATAGTGCAGTTGTGGAAGGAGTTGTCTATAAAGGTATTATCATGGTCATGCTCAGTTGGCAGAAGGCAATGTGCTACACCTTTTAATCATTATGTGTGGTGCCAGCAAGGTTATTTCATACCAGGAGGGACGAGCATTTGTGAGGTGTTGGGTCTTGGTGGTAGTCAGTAAGATGTCAACTGCATGTGGGATATTCAGTATCAGCGTATGTGCCAGCACAACATCCTCTGATTGTTCTACTGCTAGAGGAGCTGCCACAACTGACCTCAGACATGGTGGAAGCGCTGCTGCCACGGGGTGTAGGTAGGTGGAATAATAAGCCACTGGGCGGTAGAAGGAACCATGTTATTGGGCCAATACTCCCAAATAGCAACCTTCTTTCCCATGACAAAATAGGCAGAAGTCTTTAGAATAATCTGGGAGGCCAAGTGCTGGTGCCACGCATAGGTGGTCATTACAACCTCAGCGGTCTTTTTACAAGACCGCCGAGGTACCGCTGTGCGGAAGACCGCCAGTGGTGGCGGTTTGCCGCTCAGCCTATTATGACCGTTGGCAGCTCTCTGTCCTTTTACGGATGGAGAGCCGCCAACAGCCATACTGGCGGGAGGCGGGGAAGTGGAGGTTGCTCCACCTCCACCGCCACGCCAACAGAACACCGCCCAGCGAATCACGTCCTGTGATTTGCCGTGGCGGTGTTCTGTTGGCGGTGTGGTGTCGGCGGAACTGCCCCCATGGCTCCCGTCCCCTCCCGGAGGATCGACGGAACAGGTAAGTCGATCGTCCGTTAGGGTAGGGGGGTGAGGGGTGTTGTGTGTTGTGTGGGTGCATGGGGGTGTGCGTCTGTGTATGTAGAGGGGGTGTGTGAGTGCGTGTATGCTTACGGGTGTGTTGCGTGTTTTGGGAATGAGTGCGTGTATGTCTGTGGGTATGTCTGTATGGATGAGTGCGTGTATGTTTGTATGTGGGTGTGCGTGTCTGACTGTGTGTGTGGATGTAGGCATGTATGTCGGCGTTTGTGCGTGTATGTGTGTAGGTGGTGCCTGCATGCGTGTCCCTGGCACTGATAGTGCTTACCGCCATGGATTTCATGGCGGTTCAAACCGCAGGAAATCCACGGCGGTAAGCCAGGTCAAACTACTGCCGGGAGTATAGTGACGGCCGCCGGGCTGGAGACCCAGGTCTCCAGCCCGGCAGTCGTCTCCGCCCTGGCGGGCGGAACGGAGAACCGGTGGATGACCATGGCGGTAACCGCCATGGTCATTATACAAAAAAAAAGACCACCAGCCTGTTGGCTGTCTAACCGCCGCTTCTCCGCCTTCCACCAGGGTCATAATGACCCCCATAGTTCCCTCTTCGGCTTTTGGAAAGCTTTCTCACAGTCCGTGGACCATGGTATCTTTTCCGGCACTTGCTTGTGTGTGAGGTTCTGGAGTGGGTGTGCAATCAGGGAAAAATTTGGGATCCAGTGTCTGCAATAGCCTGCCACCCCAAGAAATACTCTCACCTCCCTTTGGGTGCGGGACTCAGGTATTGTGTTATAATCGCTATCCTGCCTGGCAGTAATTTTCTTGTCCCCTGTGATAATTCATGTCCCAAGTATTGCACTTTAGTTTGACAGAACTATAGTTTCTTGGGAGAAACGTTATGGCCTTTCCTTGCCAGGTGACATAATAATGCCACTGTATATTGAATGCATGCTGTCCGTGATGGTGAGGCCAGTAATAGGTTATCAATGAAATTGCACTAAGGTGGATCCTCCTGGCAAATGCAAAGATGCTAAAACTGTCCGTAAGGCGTTGGAAAATATTGATGGGCTGTTGCAATAGCCCTGGGGAAGATGTTCCCAACTTAGGCACTCATTATGACATTGGTGGTAAATCACGCTTACAGCCATGCGGATGGCCGCCAACTTACCGCGGCGGTGGCAGATATCCATTCACCATATTATGACACACACACACCAATCCGACAGAATACAGCCACAGACAAAAATCTGCCAGACCAGGTCAGTGATAAACAGGCGGTATCAAAATCCACACCGTTACGCCAACAGAACAACGGGCACCACATTATGACCCACAAATTACCACAGCGGACATTCAATGGTGTTAAACCATTGGTGGTACATACTGCCACGCTCACAATGGACACACACAGACAAAACAACACCACATTGGACAACTCAAACAACACACCCCTGACACACATACACATACCACACCCACACGCCCACATCACTATAAAACACACACCCACATTACCCACAACCCTTTACAAATACAAATCATTGCCACAAGACTGATACAGAGACCACTGCTACAACTACATACACACACCACATACACCCAAACATCCCATGCACCCCACTTTACACACCCCAACACATCACCAAACACACCCTCACCAACACACATCACATAACACCCCTGGGACCACAAAGGCACACCGGTTTTACTGAGGAGTAGTTAAGGGCCATGGTGGAGGAAATCGTCAGGGTAGAGTTAAGTTATTTGTAGCACAGGTGCAGCAGATATCAATAGCCAGGAAGATGGAGCTATGGTGGAGAACCGTGGACAGGGTCAATGCCGTGGAACAGCACCCCAGAGCAAGGGATGACATCAGGAAGAGGTGGAACAACCGATGGGGGAAGGCAAGACACCAGCTCGCCATCCAGAGGACTGGCGGTGGACCCTCACCGCCTCCCTCACAACTTGCAGCATGGGAGGAGTAAGTCTTGGCAATACTGCATCCTGAGGGCCTGGCCGGAGGCAGAGGAGGACTGGACTCTGGTAAGTCAACTTTCAACAATTATCACCCCCCTACCTGCCATCACATACTCTCACCCTCACTCTCATCACTCCACTACATCCAACACACTCCACCATCACATCTCTCTAATCCCAATGCCAAGCCCTGCATGATGTAACAATGGATGGACACCCCTCACATCCCTGCATGGACACTTATCACTAAAGAATGCACAGCATAGGGAAACTAACAATTCCACCATACACCAACATACACAAGTAAAAGCTGTCAGGGCAACACCAACCATAAAGGGGAAGCTAGGGATGTACAATATGTCATACACATGAAGCATAATACATCATTTAAATCCCCACAGGTACCACAGCCAATGTCACTGGAGAGGAGGTGCCGGCATTATCCAGTCCCCCAAAAGAAGATGCCCACAGTGATGACAGTAACTCTGGCCTCCAGGATCTCAACGATCTACCTGGCCCATCAGGGACTACTGGATAGCCGGTTACCCAAGCCCGGTCACAGACCACCACAGAGCGTCCCCCACCAGGAAACAACACCACACCACCCACCCAAGGTACCCACGTCTCAGTCCCCAGGACATGTCAATCAGCAGTGTGCCTACCAGTACAGAGACTCCAGGCCACACCTAACACACAAGACATTCAGGGACCTGGGGTCAGTGGCAGTGGGCATCCGGTTCAGGGGACAGAGGCACAGGCCAACAGGGAAACTGGGAGGAGTGCTGTGTGCCAGGGGAGGACAGGAGCAGGGAACCGACTCTCCAGGAGGTGCTCTCTGAGATCCCCGGAGCATATCAACATTCCCAGGACACGATGGGCTAGATCCTAGACAACATGCTGGAGAACAGGTGACTGCAGGAGGGACAGTATCCGGGGATCAGGGAGGACTTGCAGGCCATCAACAACACCCTGATCTCCATAGCAGGGGTGTTGGCAAACATGGTCAACATTATGAGGGAGGCAGTGTCACACCAGCAGGCCCCTGTCACTAGCCAGTCATCTGAACAGCATCCGCTTCCGCTGCTGCTAGTGGCCAGGAGGCCCGCCACAGTACTCACAGGCCACAAGCACCCCTCCCTCTGCAAACATTCCCTGCAATTCAGACAGAAGCCAGAGACACTTGCCAAGACCCCCACCAGGAAATGAGACTCTCTTGATTGTCCCCCTTGTGTCCCACTCAGTCACCCTGTCCACCTTGAACTGCCATTGCTCCCCTTCCTATGTCCACTTGGGCAATGCACCTGTGCTACGAACAGACTGGAACAATACCCTGGACTTTCCTCCATCATCACCCTATCCCATTGCACTTCCCCCTCTATATATTAGCACTTCAATAAACACCCGTTGATATAAATCAATTTTGAGTATGTCGTGTATTTCAAATATGTATTGATTGAAACAGGTACAACCAATGCAAATGAACTGTACCTAGAATGAGCATAGAATCAAAAACCTGTAGCTGGCTCTTGTGATCACACCAGGAGTATTTGTCAAATCACCAACATCTACAAAATGAATAGCCAGAGGTAACAGTAAGTGGGCACTGAAGTGGGAAATACAACCAAAGTCATTGAAATTTAAAGTTGCACTCTCTCACCTGAGTGTCATTGGAAGTACTGATGGATTACAGATGTTCCGTTGTCCACATCCTCCTCCTCTGCCTCCTCATCCTCACTGTCCACAGGGTCCACTGCTGCCACAGGGACATCTCCAGTCTCCTCCTCCTGCAGAAAAGGCATATGTCGTCTGAGGGCCAAGTTGTGCAACATGCAACATGCCACTATTATCTGGCAGACCTTCTTGGGTGAGTATCACAGGGATCCACCTGTCAGATGGAGGCAACAGAATCTGGCCTTCAGGAGGCCAAAGGTCCTTTCAATGATCCTTCTGGTTCGCCGTGTGCCTCATTATAACATTCTTCTGCCCTTGTCCTGCATTCCTCACAGGGGTCAGCAGCCATGATAGTTTTGAGGAGCCAGAGTCACCTGCAAATATTGAGGGACAACATTTAGCCACACACTATTCTATATGGCCAACAGCATAAGCATACCCCAACATATACTGGGTGGGAACCAGGGCTCACCTCTTAGCCACGCCCTGTGCCTCTGTAGTTGTCCCATCAAATTTGGGATGCCGCTATTCCTCAGGACAAAGGCATCATGCACCGACTCAGGATACTTAGCATTGACATGGAAGATATACTGGTCCGCCAAGCACACCATCTGCACATTCGTAGAACGGAAACTCTTACGAATCCTGAACACCTGTTCATTCTGGCGGGGGGAGGACAAATGCAATATGTGTCCCGTAAATCGCCCCAATAATATTGGGGATATGTCCAATTGCATAAAACTCAGACTTCACAGTGGCCAAATCCTCAACCTGGGAGAATGCTATGTAGCTGCACATGTGTTTAATCAGGACAGACAACACTCTTGTCAGCACTATTGAGAACATTGGCTGTGACATTCCTGCTGCCAAGCCCACTGTCACTTGGAAAGAACCAGTTGCCAAGAAATGGAGCACAGATAGGACTTGCACAAGAGGGGGGATCCCAGTGGGGTGACGGATACCAGATATCAGGTCAGGCTCCAATTGGGCACACAGCTCTCTGATTGGCCACCAGGGGTCTGTACATGGGGTATGTCTCCATCTCCTATTCATTTGCAGCGGTAGGTATCTAAGGGACAAAAGAGTGAGGAGGCTGTCAGAAACTTAACAATGGAGCCACAACAGTAGTCCGCAATGTGCAAACATGTCATGGGACAGTGTAATTTGTCAAGTATGTGCCTATTTATCCTGTGATGCAGCATTATTCCATAGGCCTGCCCCCCCCCCCCAAAAAGGCATCTGCCTGTCCTGTGTGGAGGGACAGGTGGAAGTGAGGTAATTTTGCAGACGCTGTGTGCCGTGGCGGGAGGTGGTCGGGAACTGCCTTGCAATTCCTCATTGGTTATAATTGGGCCCTTTTGGGTACAGTGGCCAATGGTGATGTACCCCGGCGGTGACGGTGAACACCGCCGCAGATGTGACCGCCATTTTCTATCTGATTCCTCACTTGTTTCCTGACCTTCCATAGGAGAGGACCCACACTGCATGTGGTGCTGTGACCTGTGTCTGGAACCTACAATGGTCCGTGTGACCAGGGAAAGAGCCCCAGCCTTCACTTTAGAGGAATTGGAGAGACTGGTGGATGGGGTCCTACCCCATTACGGACTGCTGTATGGGCCTCCAGACCAACAGGTGAGTACACTGTGGGCACAATGCATGTGGCGTGAATGCATGGAGGTGTGTGTGAAGGCACTGTGACACAGCAGCGTAGGTCCTCTGATGGCAAGGGTCTGAAGGGAAAATACTGCCTACCTAGCTTGTTAGCATCCACTACTGGTCAGGGCTACGTGGGTCCCAGGTGTTCAGCAGTTTGCGGTTTGTGCTCCTCCTCATGCCTTGGAGGCTAGCAATATAACTGGTATTGCAATGCATAGTGCAGAGGCCTGTTTCCCTGTGTGTGAGAGTGCTGTGTACACCAACGGTGGTGTTGGTGCAGTCATTGACCCAGTGTATCCTTTGTCTCTCTCCCCCCTTTCTTGTTTTCTCATCCTGTCCTTATGTGCATAAGCATCATCTGGCGGAGGAGCAGAGGCACCGGTGACGGAGAGAGCTGCATTACATTAATACAGAAGCCCAGAATCTAACGAGTAGTGTATGGCCACCAACGGAAAGTCCGGAGCGACCACTGGAGTGGGGGCAGAGCTATCGGCATGCCAATGAAGGAAAAGGAGAAACATAGCAAGAAAGAAGAGCAGGCTCAAGGGAACAGAAACCGTCAATATCAAATATCAAAAGAACCCCGAACTCCATTAAGAAATCAATATGGTGCTCCATCTCACCCCTTTTCAAAGTACAACACACTACCCACAAAATGCGTGCCAAAGAAAGGCAAAATGAGAGGCAAAAAGAAGTGACAGATACTCACCACAGCAACAGGTCCCTGTCCAGGAGGGGCCTCTCTGACGCACAGCGGGAGGCCCACAGGAGCACCCCCCCACACACAGAGCCGGGAACCAGGCAGGGGAGATTGTCAATCGAAACACGGCAATCTCCACCAAGATGTTGAAGCAAAAGCAGCTTAGCTCAGCTCAGAAACCTAACACCAGCCTGCTTTCAGATGAAGATAAGGTAATTTATTATGAGCACACAGAGACTGTCAGCCTTAAAGACCAAGTCCGAACAGTCTGAAGAAGGATGTAATACTTGATCTTTTATTCTAGCAAACCACAAAGAGAGTTTGTCCATTTCATTGGTTCTTGAAATTGATGTATGAATATTTCTTCAACATTGCAAAAGGTGTAACCGTTAATTGTTCATAACGCACCATACATAGTAAGATTAGGCACAGACGAGGAAATTACAGAATATACCCTACAAGGCTAATATTGCATGATACATTTTTCTACAGAACTGAGAACAGTACATACACAGGATGGTACATTTCTAAAGAAAGATTGCTTCAGCTAGCATGCAATGATACATTATTGGGGCTGTTCTAATAGCAAGCCTTGCAACATAATGCATTCCGAGGCACAATACAAAGTATCAGTGGACATAGTTCATGTAGGTCATTAGTTGTTCAACAAAAACAGGCCTAGTTGTCATTGGGTATCATAGGGCCTAGCAGGCCCAGAATGGACTCCAGGAAGATATGAATCTACAGTTTCAGGCAGCAGATCTGAGCTGCAATGCAGATCATCCACTTTTCTTCATTCATCTTGGGGGAAAAGCAGAGGGGCACCCTTGGAGAAAAGAGCCGTAGGGTGCCACCCAAAAGCATGACGGCATCCTCCAATGTGTGTCATTTTCTTGCCATAAAGCAATGCACTTTAAAATTCCAAGTTGGTCAATTTTCCTTCAGAGGAGCAAGACCTGGTTAAACCAACCGACTGGCGTGGCTCATTTCCATTAACAGCCCCCCTCTGGACATCTGCAAATTCCATTCCTGGGCCTCCTACCTATCTGTGGGGTACAGGTTGAGAGGGCATGCCAGGCTGTCATTCTTCTCTGTCCTGCTTCCTTTGAAGCCCAGTTTGATTTATCCAGCCCCCTTCATGGCCTTGCCACAGCATCTGCCAACCTCCCCACATCAGAAAACCTCTGCTCAGTGCAGGCCACTTATCACCTCATCAAAGCTGCCTGGCTAATCCTGTTAAGACTGACCAATAAGGAGAGGCAACTAGCAGGCTGAAATTTGGCTTACAGAAAAGAAAGTTTTAGAAACGTCTTTTCTGTATTATTTATGATATGATAAATTCAACAGTGGAAAGGTGTTGGATTTATCATTACCATTCTTTTGAGTTCTTTAATGACACATTTAGCTCCTTCCTAGCAATACTTATGCTTATGGAAAATATTCCTATGTTATCCTATGGAGCTAAGTACTGACCATAGGGAAAATGAAAGGTGCAGTTTTTTCCTCAACAGGGCATATACAATACCTTTTATAATGTCCCTACTCATAGTTATATGGCACCCTATGCCTGGGGCATCTGTGGGAGACCTTAGGGATGACTTACATGTAAAAATAAGGTAGATTATCTCTTTGGAAGTACCTTAAATTCCAAAGTCAAATATGCACATATTTTACTTTTTCAAGATAGTCTGCAAGGAAGGACTGCCTTTAAAAATTCCATCCCATAATGGGTTGAAAGAGAGGGAGAGAGATATTTATTGAATTGGTGCCTCATACAAAGACTTGAAAGCGTCTAACTAGCAAGATGTTTGACTTGAATGTGCTGAAGCACCCAGAGAAGTCTTCTTCCTGCCTCGGATTCAGAAACCACAAGTTCTCTGGTGAGGCGCCAGCGCTTATCCCACGACTAGAAGTCAACTGGATCTTTGGACTCGTTGAGAAATGTGGTAATCATAATCATTCAACATAAATCAATAACATAAAAACCATACCAGTTCTAGGCACCATGACCAATTTAAACACTAAGGCCCTCATCACAGCCAGGGTGGTAAATCCCGCTGAATGCCATGCCACCGGCCGCCAACATAGCGTGACCACGGCGGTATTCCGCTATGGGTATTATGACCCACACAGAGAATACCGCCACAATACAGACACCCATACAAGTCTGTCAGACCAAAGGTCAGTGATAACACGGCAATAGCAAAACCCACACTATCACGCCAACAGGAATACGCCCACAGTATCACGACTCATGAATCGACGTGGTAGTCATTCCATCTCGGTAAACCATTGGCGGTACACACAGCTGCGCTCAAAATACACACACACTTACAAAACTACACCACATTGGACAATTCAAACTACACACACCTGACACACATACATCCATCTCACCCACACCCACACACTCACACCACTATAAAACACACACCCACATTACCCAAAACCCCTTCCAACCTACAAAAAATAGACCAAGCACAGAGAGACAAGCAGAGAGCACACAATCACTCAGGCACAGAACACCATCACTCATACACCATCCACGCACATCACATGATACATCCCAACACACTACCCCACACATCACCTCACACATATCACTCACATCACATCATGGCACCTCAAAGACACCCCAGGTTTTCTGAGGAGGAGCTAAGGGTCATGGTTGAGGAAATCATCCGGGTAGAGCCACAGCTATTCGGATCACAGGTGCAGCAGACATCCATTGCAAGGAAGATGGAGCTATGGCGGAGAGTCGTCGACAGGATCAACGCCGTGTGACAGCATCCAAGAACCAGGGATGACATCAGGAAGAGGTAGAATGACCTATGGGGGAAGGTGTGTTCCGCGGTATCAAGACACCAGATAGCAGTACAGAGGACTGGCGGTGAACCCCCACCTCCTCCCCCACAACTAACAACATGGGAAGAGCAAGTCTTGGCAATCTTGCATCCTGAGGGCCTCGCAGGAGTTGCAGGAGGACTGGACTCTGGTAAGTCAAATCTTTACTACTTTATACCCCACCCTACCTGCAAGCCATCAAAAACTCCTACCCCTACCCTCACCCCATCACTCCACCAACTCACATATAGCCCACCATCACAACCCACCCATCCCAATGCATGCTACAGCAATGCATGGACACCCATCTCAGCCCTGCATGGACACCCATCACCACAGCATGCCCAGTAGAGAGACTCACCCAGCCCACACAATCTGCAATCACACAAGGCCAAGGCGACAGGGAAAGCACAATTCTTTAAGGGAAACACACCCATTGCACAAGATAGCACACACAGATACAATAACAATGCATTTGCATCCCAACAGGACCCCTACCCAACATCACCGGACAGGAGGTGCCAGCTACATCCAGCCCTCCCCCAAAAGAGGCCCATAGTGATGACAGCAGCTCTACACACCTGGATCACGATGACCAACCTGGCCCATCTGGGACCTCCGGACAGTTGGTTACCCTGCCACAGTCCCAACCCACCACAAAGCCTCGCCCCTCAGGAAACACCACCACAGCACCCACCCAGCTGGCCCATGCCACTGTCCCCAGACACGTCAATCAGCAGTATGTCCACCACTACAGGGACCCCAGGCAACACCACTAACCCAGGACGATTAGGGACCTGGGGTCAGTGGCAGTGGGCACACGGTTCAGGGGACAGAGGCACAGGTCAACAGGGAAGCTGGGAGGACTGCTGTGTGACAGGGGGAGGACAGGCCCAGGGAACCGACCCTCCACGAGGCACTCTCAAACATCATGGGAGCATACCACCATTCCCAGGAGACCATGGGCACGGTACTGGCCAAGTTTCAGGAGACCCAGCGGCTGCAGGACGGACAGTACATGGGGATCAGGGATGACCTCACAAAAATCTACACCATCCTGGTCACCATAGCAGGGGTGCTGGCTGATATGGGCAAGACTATGAGGGAGGCAGTGGCACAACAAAGGGCCCCTGACACTAGCCAAACTGAGGAACAGCCTTCCGTCTCCGCCGGCGCTAGTGGACAGGAGGCCCCGCCACAGGACTGACAGGTCACCAGCACCCCACCTCCTGCAGAAGGAGAACCACCCCGAAAACAGTCCTTGCGATCCAGGCAGAAGACAGAGAACATTGCCAAGACCCCCGCCAGGAAATAGGACCCTCCTGATTGTCACCCTTCTGTCCCACTCTGTTACCCTGTCCACCTTGAACTGCCATTACTCCCCTTCCTATGCCCCCTTGGACAATGTACCTGTGATACCAAGAGACTGGACTCTACCATGGACTTTCCTCCACCATCACCCCAGCCCCTTGCACATACCCCTATTCTTATTAGCACCTAAATAAACACCCTTCAAACAAATACCAGTCTGGAGTCAGTCTGATGATTCACAAACGTATTAGTACAACATTAGCAAAGCATTGCAACGTATATGTTCATTTACTCATACCAATGTATGACAGTTGTTGGGCAGCAGTACACATAGAAGAAGTCTGAATTGGTTACAAAGATCTGAAAAAAGGAAACCCAAAGGGAACAGTCAGTGTCCACCGACAGAGGGTAAGCGTCTGCCATGTACAATGTCCTAAAGTATACTGAAATGTGTAGAGGAGTTATAGTCTCTTACCTGTGTGTCACTGGAAGTACTGCAGGATAATGTTTGTTCTGTTGTCAACATCTTCCTCTGCCTCCTCTTCCTCACTGTCCACAGGCTCCACTGCTGCCACAAGACCATCACCGGGCTCATCCTCCAGCAGAAAAGGTACCTGGCGTCTCAATGCCAGGTTGTGCAACATACAGCATGCCACGATGATCTGGCACACCTTCTTGGATGAGTAATACAGGGAGCCACCTGTCAGATGGAGGCACCGGAATCTGGCTTTCAGGAGGCCGAAGGTCCTCTCAATAATCCTCCTAGTTTACCTGTGTGCCTCATTGTAATGTTCCTATGCCCTTGTCCTGGGATTCCTCACTGGGGTCAGTAGCCATGACAGGTTGGGGTAGCCAGAGTCACTTGCAAATATCGAGGGACAATTGTGAGACACACACTAACCCTTAGGGACAACCCCATACCAAGACACCTACTCATACTGCGTGGGGACCATGGGCTCACCTATTAGCCACACCCAGTGCCTCTGGAGTTGGCCCATCACATAAGGGATGCTGCTATTTCTCAAGATATAGGCGTCATGCATAGAGCCAGTATATTTGGCATTCATATGGGAGATGTACTGGTCCGCAAAAAACACACCATTTGCACATTCATCGAATGATAGCTCTTTCTATTCCTGTACACCTGTTCATTTCCGTGGGGGCCGGAACAAGTGCCACATGTGTACCATCAATGGCACCAATGATGTTGGGGATATGCCCCAGGGCATAGAAGTCAGCTTTCACTGTGTCCAAATCCTGGGGGAACACGATGTAGCTGTGCATGTGTTTCAGCAGGGCAGACAACACCCTGGTCAACACGTTTGAGAACACTGGCTGAGACATCCCTGATGTCATGGCCACTGTAGTTTGGAAGGAGCCACTTGCCAGGAAATGGAGCACTGACAGGACCTGCACTAGAGGGGGATACCAGTGGGCTGGCGGACAGCTGACATCAGGTCTGGCTCCAATTGGGCACACAGTTCTTGGATTGTGGCACGATCAAGTCTGCATGTGATAATAAATGTCTCTGTCCTCCACTGTCGACAGGTCCACCAGGGGTCTGTATACCGGAGGATGCTGCCATCTCATCATCTGCCTCAGCGGTTGTAGCCTATGGAGGAGAATGATGGACAGAAGCTCATTTACCACATAGATAACACAACTGTGTCTGAATTAATGTTACAGAAGCAGTGTGTGAAATCAAGATTCAGTATATGTGCCAATATGTGCTGTGACGCAGTTAGGTGCCATGCCATGTGCCCCCCTGAAATGGCGGCTGCCTGACCTGTGAGGAGGGACAAGGGGAAATGAGGTAACTGTGCTGGAGCTGTGCAGCGTAGCAGTAGGCGGTCAAAGACCGCCGCGCAACTCCGCATTGGTTATCATTGGGGCCTATGGGTTCCAGGAGCCAATGGCGATGTACGGCGGCGGTGACGGTACACACCGCCGCGGACGTCACCGCCATTTTCTTCCCATTCACTCACTTGATACCTGACCAACAACAGGAGAGGACCTACTCTGCAAGTGCTGCTGTGACCTGTCTGGAAGATACAATGGCTCGAGTGTCTGGGGAAAGGGCCCCTGCCTTCACTGCGGAGGAGTTTGAGAAACTGGTGGATGGGGTCCTCCCCCTGTACACGATACTTTACGGTCCACCAGACAAACAGGTGAGTACACTGTGAGCATGATGCATTGGCAATGCCTGTTTGGAGTGGTGTGGATGTAAGCCACATGTTGGGGGGTGCTAAGGCGTCCTGCCCTGACTGCTGCATGAGAGGTGGTCAGTGTCTGTGCGTCAGGGCATGGGTGGGAACTGGTGGGCAATGAGTATGACGGTCCAGACGGGTGAGTAATTACGTTTTCCTCTGTCTTTACCCTCTAGGTCAGCACCCACCAGAAGAAGGGTATTTGGCGTGCCATCGCCAAGGAGGTGTGGACCCTGGGGTTCTATCACAGGCGGAGCACCCACTGCCGCAAGAGATGGGAGGACCTGCGCCACTGGACCAAGAAGACGGCGGAGAGGCCCAGCTAGGGCTATCCTCCGAACATGTAAGGGGTGCCCGTTGCACCATGACCCCCCTGATGTTTCACATCCTGGCGGTGGCCTATCCGGAGTTGGATGGACGCTTGAGGGCATCACAGCAGCCACAAGGGGGTGAGTAAAGTTTCAGAAGGCGGACTTTGCGCACTTTAGGAACTAGATGGGTGGGGGATGTGGGCTTGTTTTCAGGCTCTGAAGCACACCTACCCTAATGGTACAAGTGGCCAAATACCACTGGGCATGCTCCTGTGGGTTTCAGGTGTGCATGTGCTGGTGTTAGGCACTGTAGCCCATTGGCTGGTGACTACCTTAGTGAGTGGTTGGGCATGGTCTAGTGCATAGGGCAGCTCAGTGTGTGTTGTGTACGCCAACGGTAGTGGTGTTTCTGGCATTGTCCATGGGTGTCCTCTGTCTATCCCCCCTTCTTGTTTTGTCACCCTGTCCTTGTGTGCATTAGCATCATCTGGCGGAGGAGCAGCTGCACCGGCGACGGAGGGAGCTGCATCCCACATGGCCCATGAGGGTGAATCCACAGAGGGTGAAGCCACCAGTGGGACTAAGGGCGAGGGGAGCTCCACGACGGGGATAGGAGGGGATACCAGTGACAGCAACTCCTCCTCTGATGGAAGCTCTCGGGTGGTGGTGGACACCTCTGTGCACATCCCAACAACAGGTACAGTCATCACCCCCCCTACCAGCACCGCCCTCCCAGCAACCCCTCAGCATGTTTCCCGTGCCTGCTCACCCAGGAGGGTGGGCATCTCCTTCGCCTCAGGCACCTCAGGCCCTGCCCTAGTCAGCCCTGCTGCCCTCAGTTAGGAGGCTATTGACCTCCTGAGATCCCTCACTGTTGGGCAGTCAACCATTCTGAATGCCATCTAGGGTGTCGAGAGGCATTTGCAACAAACACATGCATACCTGGAGGGCATTCATTCTGGCATGGCGGCCCAACAGAGAGCATTTCAGGCTCTGGCTTCAGCACTGATGGTAGCCATTGTCCCTGTGTCCAGCCTCCCCCCCTCCAACTTCCACTACCCCGACCCAATCCCCTCTACCTCAGCCTATCCCAAGCACACCTTCAGACCAGCATGCACACACATCAACACACAAAGGTGGCTCAGGACAGCATAAGCACCACACTTCGTCACACAGGCACTCACATAAGCACCATACCCATGCACACATACCAACATCCACTGCCTCCACTGTGTTCCCCTCCTCCTCTTCCTCCACCTCCCTCTCAGTATCATCTCCACTCACACCTGCATGCACTACATCATGAGCCACTGCCTCCATCACCAGCACGCCTATCACAACACACCCCTCATGAGCAATCACCACTCCCATAACCATTCACAGGTCTCCTGTGTCCTCTCCCAGTGTGTCTGTGAGCACTCCCCCCAAAGTATACAAATGCAGGCACACTCCCACTCAACAGCCATCCACCTCACAACAGCCTCCAACCCATGTACCTTGACCCAAACTCAGCAGATGTACACCTCCCACAACCACTACCTCTTCTTCCACTCCCACACCCCCTCTTCCTTTCCCTCCCAGTGTGTCAAAAAAACATTTCCTAGCTAACGTAGACCTCTTCCCTGCACCTCCCCCCACATCCTTCCCCTAGGGCCAGGATGTCTAGATCCCAGGCCAGCACCTCAGCCACCAAATCGGCGTCCACTGTGGTCCATGCAAGTCCGGGAGGATCGAAGGGGGCACCCATCAGGGCTGCCAGTGTGCCACCTACACATGGTAAGGACCACCCGATTCCACCACCTGCCAAGGTTAAGAAGGGGCCGGCATGCAGCAGGGAAAAGTCACACCACCCACCTATCAAGGCCTCATCCACACCGAAAAAGGATAGTGCCAAGGTCTCAGCAGTGACTACAAAGGTGGGGAAATGACACAAAAGCAAGGGCAAGTCACCTCAGGGCACGAAGACTCCTGGTGAGGGGCTGGTGACCACCATTTCGCCAGACAGTCCAGCAACCTGTACGATGGTCAGCACTGCCGCAACGACCGCCACCTGGTGTCTCCCTCTACTACTACAGCCACCTGCACCACGGGCAGCACCAGCAGCATCTTCGACACCGACACTGCCACAGCCACCGCCACCTGCACCACCATCTGCACCGCCACATGCCCAGCCAGTGCCACTACATCGGACATCAGCAGCATCCCTAGTAGGCAGCTGTCCGAGGCTTCAGGTGACATCCTGGACCGTGCACACAACACATGAGGCAGCACCACCAGCACTGGCACTACCAGAAGTTTGCAGCATAAGTCGCCGCAGGATGGAGTGTGGCTCTGCCTCCATGGAGCATCATGCTACCTGTTCCGTGCACATCTCGTGGCTCAAACGTCAAGGTGAGGGGATGGGTATTGCCACACCCCAGGTGCAGCATCACTGGGCACAATGCCCCCTCCAGAACCAGTGGAGAGATGCGTCCACTCCCCCAATCCTTGGCAGGATGAAGCAGACTGGGCACAACGCCCCCTCCAGAACCAGTGGAGAGATGCATCCACTCCCCCAATCCTTGGCAGTATGAAGCACACTGGACACAATGCCACCTCCAGAACCAGTGAGAAACCACCCACTTGAGAGACTGTGGCCTTACACTCCCCAGCACCAAGCAGTGGGCAAACCACCCACTTGAGATACTGTGGCTGTGCACTCCCCAGGACCAAGCAGTGGGCAAACCACCCACTTGAGAGACTGTGGCCTTGCACTCCCCAGGACATTGCACAGAGCATGTAGCCCCCTCCAGGACCAGTGGTGTTGTACCATCTTCCCGCTGAGGTGCCCCCCGTTCCCCGTCCCTCTGAGGTGCCTGTGTATTTTCGACCTGATGCCCCTGCGGTTGTTGCCGGGGTCAAGTGGGGCTTTGGACTATGTGATGTGGCCCTGTGGCCCACAGACATTGTGGACTGGGCAGTGTCCCTCCATTTGTATATATGTATATACTGTTTTGTTTTGATTTTTGAAGTATGGTTTTCTACACTTTAATCTTATTACACTCACTTTAATCCATTCCTTTTGTCATTGCATTATTCCTGAGGGGTACGGGTGAATATGTAATGTTACTGCATCTGGTTATGTGTATGGTGTTGGGGTGGGGGTGTTGCATGTTGCGTGTGTGTGTCACTCTCTTTTTCCTCCCCCCTTTCCTGTGTGCTAGACAGCAGTACTCACCGTGGTCGTCTTTGCCGGCGTTGGTCTTCATAGTGAAGAAGGAGATAAACGAGCATGGGGAACACCTGCAACTCGGGCTCCATGGCGGCGTGGTTCTTCCTTGTGTCTCCAGGTGTGAGTCCTTTGCCTTCTGTGTACTACTTCTGCTGTGCTTTTGATGTCATTGGTACCGCCCCTGAAAAGGTGAATGATAGGCCTGTTGTAATACAGTGGGCGGGACATTGTCTTCCGCCTGGCTGTTGGCGGTTACCGTCACGGTGCTTGTTGCTACCGCCGTGGCGGTCGGTGTGTTAAAGTGGCTGTCCGTCTGAGCGGTTTTCGCCGTGGTCATAATTCAATTTTTGTTACCACCGGCCTGTTGGCGGTATTACGCCGCTTTATCACAACTGCCAGGGTTGTAATGAGGGCCATACTCTCATAAGATACTAGGATGTGAGCCTTCAACCTACTGACAGTGAAAGAGCTTTATCATTAGGCCAGAAGTGAACCTTGTCTGCTGTCCATTAAACGGTAAGTATAACATTTGCGCCAAACATCTTGCTAGTTTGACGCTTTGAAGTCATTGCATGGAGTGGCCATTGCAATAGCAATCTCTCTCCCTCTCGTCCACCCCGTTATGGGAAGACAGAGAGAGAGCTAGAGTGACAGGACCGTGGGGGATCCTCAAGGCTACCTCGGTCCTAGCTGAGTTCCTGTGTCCTGCAGAGGCCGGCATTGCTACCACAAGCGGGGAGTTTGTTTAAACAGGAGCACCCTGTGTAGTGATATTGGTGTTTTGACCACTGGCTTCGTGTCGCACCACTTTGCACTTGACTTAGCTATCCACTGTCACATTAGTGGTCATTAGTGGTCACCAGTTACAGACTCCATTTTGCATTCAGCGTAGCTTTAGCTTCGCTGCCAGGTTAAAGGTGCAAGTAATTTTCCTTACAAAACATGTTTTCTTTTCTGCGTGTTCTTTTTCTCACCTAAGAGCTAGGACATAATGAGGAGGAGTCAGTCAGTCAGCACGATAAGGATGTACTAGAATAATGTTTATGGTACAGCAGGGAACGGCTAGGCTTGGGGAAGACACCTTGGGAAACTGGCCAATTCCAACCTGTTTCTTTCAACCCTGACCTAAAATAGGCACCATTTTTTAATACTTCTTGAGCAGCAGGAGGGGTTTTTCCAGAAGGCCCTTTCCTTGTTTGTTTAAGATATATAAGAGACCCAGGTCGACAGTGTTAGATTCAGAGACCTCAATCAGGATGTTATACGTCGAATGCCTGATATATTTCCCTTGAGGGTAGAGTTCTCTTTCTCATTTCAGTCGAACCGGGTCATTGACTTGCTGGCAGGAGAAAGATGAAGCACCAGACAGGCCCTACGGTGATGCACTTTTATTAATTAATTGCTTTGCATTATGTATGAATATATATACATATATCAATATAAGTGTTTCCATTCTTGCATGTATATATTTGCTGTTTATAGATTGAAGATTCCTTGTACATGGTCTTACTTCATTGTTGCACATTTTAAAGGTATACTTTCCGCTATACTGGCCTTCCTTCACAAGCCTTGCAAAAAGATATAATAAATGTATTCTTCAGGTTAGGAGGTGCATTCCAGAGAATCTTTTTAACTACTTTCAGTATGTGTATTTTGGCTCAGTCAGCAGTAAAGCAAAACACCCTTCTTGCAGGAGCAATGTTATCATCTGTTTCCCTGCCCATATATTTGCGTGCTGGGAAACTGATGAAAACTCTGCTTTCTCCAAGTGAGAGCTGTTTGACAGCTCCTGCTTGCAGAAAGCGGAGTTTGTTTGCTTTGCTCGGTGGGAACTGTCAGCGGAGTTCCAAGATGGCTGACAACACTCTATGGTTTCACGTGTTGGCAGCCAATCAGAGCTCTGCAGCTCTCTGCATGAGCTCTTATTATCTGTGAAGTCGTTAGGGAGGATTTGTGGCCCTGGAGATACAAATGTATTTTCCCTTTAAAATCTCAAAAACTACTAAACGGATTTATACCAAATAACCAAAAGCACGATCTGTGGAGCAAAATCTAGCTTTTGTACAAATTTGGTGTAATTCCATCAAGCAGTTTGGGCTGTAGTCGTGTTCAAAGCTCCTTAGGAAATTAACATGGGAAACACACATTTTTTAAACCCTTTTTTTCTTGCCCTCCCCCTGATGGATTTCCCCAAAACTTACCATGCACAACAAGAATCACTGGCACACCTTTTTTGAAAACTTTGGTGAATATTTCTCAAACAGGGCCAAAGGAGTAGGCAAATCAAAAACGCCTTTTCTATGGAAACATGTGACCACCACTAGGGAAAAATATATATATATATACATATAGAGGAAAACATTAGAGAGATGCTGGAAGTCACCCTGCCCATTGGACCAGGGCTCGTGTGGTGGACGCCATAGCCAAAGGCAATAATTTACTAAATCCCACAGACCATTTCCTGTGGGAAGGAAAGCACAAGTCAACTCCAATGGATTTTTCATTCTTTAGATGTTTAGATGTTTATTTGGCATTCACGAAGAACAACACAAAGCGTTTCAACCAGACACAGTCTTCATCATGTCACATGTAGTTGTTTCTACTGCGATTCTAAAGAACTACAATCAACATAATAAACAGACTTGTTTCGACTATAAAAATGCTAGTGCATATTCAAAAATTGTGATAATCGCATGCGTAAACATAAAATTATTGAGAAACTATTAGTCACAGAAAATTAACTAATTCATTCTTCTAAGACACATCCGCACATAAATTCAAAATACCAGAACATCCTAATACATTTAATTAATAAATGGTTTTGTGCTTCATTTAAGTCTATAGTAGTCATGTGTGATTTTCAGATACACCTCTGCAAGTTATGTTATGACCAGATAGATAAATCAAAATGTTATGTAAATTAATATATATATATATATATATATATATATATATATATATATATATATATATATAGTAGGTAGCTGTAGTTAGGACCTAATTTCCATAATTTCCATAGAAAAAGGACCTGTTTGATTAATCTTTATGAAATGTTCTAAAAAAAGTAGCACTACTAAGTTTAGCTTTGCATGGAAAATTTCAGATGATACGACAAGTGGGATCCGAGAAAAATTTAGTAAGTGGGATAAAAAAAGTGTATTTCCCATGTTGATTCCCATATGGATTTTGAGCACGACCACAGCCTCAACTGTTGGACGGAATTACATCATGGAGGTCATTATGACCCTGGCAGTCACCACACTGCCAGGATCACAGTGGTGGTCGAACCGCCGCGTTTGTGACGGTCAGACCGCCGCATTATGAACTGGTCTTCAAAGGGAGGGAAGGACATTTGGAGCAGGCCAGCACCTCTCTCACATCCTGTAACCCCCAGACAATTATGTTCCCTCTTGATTAGATTAGGAAAGGGCAGGAGAGGGGTGTGTTTAGGATGGATTTTTGGCCACACTAGTGGGTGGCCGCAGCCAGATCTAACCTACAAAAATCACTTTAAGCCATGTTGGATTTTTTAGGAATGTTGCTTCCTGGGATTGATTTTTGCTACACTTCCCAGGAAGTGGTCATCAAAGGGGAAAGGAGCCTGCCTGTGATTGGGTATCCAGGGCCCCCCTGTTTTTCACCGAGGAGCAAAGATAAATATGATGGGAGCTTCACCCGCACCTCAGATCCCTAAAAGGAACAAGACAAAGAAGAAGAAGGACTGACCTGCTGGACCCCCTGACCTGCACCTGGACACTGCACTGTGAAGGACTGCACCAACTGCACACTTGGGCTTCACCACTTAAAGGACTTTGCCTGTCTTCTACTGCTTCAAGAAGGGACTCCCTGTTCGATACAGGTACAAAGGAGCTGGCCAGAGTCCCCTGCATCAAGTCATGCAAGCAGAGCCCAGCTGACCAACGTCCAGTGGCCATTTGAGGATTCTGATCAGGCGCATTCTGGGAACTGTAGTCCCAACTCC
This sequence comes from Pleurodeles waltl, assembly GCF_031143425.1. NCBI lineage: Eukaryota > Metazoa > Chordata > Amphibia > Caudata > Salamandridae > Pleurodeles > Pleurodeles waltl. Next base: position 882,958,927 of record NC_090443.1, read on the forward strand.
CAAGGAGCAACTCAGAGCTTCTAGAAACTTGGATCAAGATGTGGACACTTCAAGGACCCAAAAAAGACCTCTGGAAGAAGATCCAGAAGTTTGGAGACGTTTGGAGCAACTCCATAAGTTGAAGAGGTGCATTGTGTCTGTTGTAGTCCCAGACCCCAAGAGGAAAACCAGGGCCTCTGAACCCTTGGTTAGTGCTGTAGACCACATTCCTGAATCAAGAAACACTTCTGAAAGTAAGTGTGACAGTGTTACCTCATGGGTGGCCTGAACTCTGGACTTTGTCCCTGTCGTGTGTGACCTTTTTCAACCCTTTGAGCGTTAGTTGTTTCTATGCGCTATAAAACATTAATTCTTTACAAATTCATATCTCCAGCTCCCCTTATCCAATTCTGATTATTTTTGTGTCATGTTAAAGATAAAAATATAATACATTCTTATAAATTGGTGTTGGATTTATAATGTGTTTTGTGTCTTACTTATGTACTGCTTTGCAATTTTTTAATGCTTTGCACACTTGCTCCCCAAGTTAAGCCTTGTCGCTCGTTGTCAAGCTACCAAGGGTTAAGCTGGGTTTAATTTATTGAGATCTAAGTGGAGGTTAGTGGCCTGTTGCTAAGTGTACACTAATACATACCCCTCCCCTTGTACTCACAAAGGTAAATAACTCACTTTGCACTCATACCCTACCCACTCTATATGACCAGAACAGACATGAAATACCCAACATGAAGTTGTGAACAATGTACTGCTGTGAAGAATACTAGCTTACCCTTTCCACAACCTTTTCTAGAGGAGAGATTAAAGTGGGACACAAAATTAAGTTTTATGTAAGTGAATGCAAATATGGGGCTATTTGCTTATACATGCAGCTTGGAAGGACAGGGTCTGTGAGGAAAGCAAGTAATCAGAAGCAAACATAGCAAAGTATTGGATAACATTGTAAAAGTAACATTGACAAAGCCAATAGGTCTGGACAGGACTTTGTCCTTTATAAGCCCATATTGGACGCATTTTATATTTCATAGAAGAATGAGAATGTATGTATGTTTCATGTAGATTTCATGCTTGATGGTGCCTGCACCCGTACTTGGTTTGGCATGTTATGGTGTGTGCACCATTTTGGCAAATGTATTTGTGGCTCTCCATAAAGGTAAACTACACTTCTGACTAATTTACATTTGTAAGTTATTCTTACACTTTTGAATAACTTTACTACTTTTGACTATACACAAAAAATGACTCAAAGATTGTGGACCTACACATCTCCACATGGAAGCAATTTAGGAGGGTAAGTTACTACTGACAAAAAAGAAACAGTAGTACATCCAGCACTACACAGAGCCAACCACTGATACTGCAACACCCTCCCATAGAAAGAAACAGATAGTGGGGCTTAAAATAAAATGCCATGCAAAATGAAGTTCAATTTAATGAACTTACTTAAAACAATATAAATAAACATAAACATAATTTAATGTCACAAAATCTTAAAATAAAACACATTATTTAATGATTACATATTTTAAAATATTTCAACAAACTGTTTTAAAATTATTTAATAATATCTCATCCATTCTCATTGCAATGGAATTAAGATACTTTTAATTACTTCTGTACATACTGTGTAGGCAGGAGATTGGCAAGAGAGATATCAGGTAGAAATAAAACAGCCATGCAAAGAATAGACATAGCCCAGGATAGAAGACTCTCAGCAGGAATAGTAGTGATGCAGGACTAGGACTGATAGAGTTTTAACTGTCTGAGGCTACAGTACAAAAAACCCTGTGAGGAAAGGGAGACTTCCATGGAGACACTAGTAATTGGGGAGGAACCGGAGCTGTTATTCAAGGGAGCTAGCAGTGACATGGAAGTAACTGCAGCTGAGACAGGACTGAGGCATGACAGACTGCTGTGCATAGGTAAAAAGGGGTTTTCCAGATAAAGCTATATTTTTTGGATAACTGAACATGCTTATTACTTGTATTTTCTAACAAGAGCAACTATTAAACCAACGGGAACCTGGTTAACTCCTTATATTAATAAGCAGTGATTCTAATTGCTATAAAATATACAACTCTCAGTGATCAGTGTAGTGACTGCATGCATGTGAGTTTAGGATATTACAATATATGACCAACACCCACTTTGGTTTGCTAAGAATATGAGAATGTCTTTAGTGTACTGTGTCAAATTTCAGGCAGTGAAACGTGTGACGGGTGCTACTGCACCTGCTGCACATCAGCATTGTCGCCGGCTCTATTACGAGCTGGCAGCAATGTTGATGTGACTTTTCCGCTGGGCCAGCGGACAGTAACACTGTTACCGACCGCTGGCCCAGCGGAAAAGTCGAAATAGGGAGCCAGGAATACCGCCAGCATTGGCAGTATTTTGGCGCCCGCTGCCTATGCCGTCTTTTAAGAAGACCACCGAGGTTGTAATGAGGGCCAAAGTGTTTGACAGATTCAAGAGCATCATTACAGCCAGGACATAAATAAGATATTGGTGGTGATCTCCAGCTACCAGTTAAAGACAATAGTGGTAAACACCCGAAACGGAAACGGACGTACAAGGTCTTACCCAATGAGTCGAAAATAAGGTCTAAATAAGATACAAACTGGGGATACCACTTAAAATCAAGAAATTGGTTTGTCAATCATCCATGTGATGTAAAAAGAAGGTAGTTATTTCTAACATAGGACCAGTAAACCGATTTCAGAGATTGTTTCTGGGCCTTTTCTAAATTCTGTGGATTCTCCCAATAGTTCCCAAGTCCCAAAATACAAAACCAATTTGATACATGCCTGAGCCATGGGATAGGGGCTGCATTGGGTCTTTTTAAGATATCAAGGAGGGAGTCCCTATAAATAGTAAGCTCTGGTGTGGTCCAGATCCTTACCCAAAAGAGTAAGGGTCTCGGAGCTATCACATCAGAAATGCGATTAAACCCAGGATCCAAAAAGACCGGGTGTGCTACGTGGACACGCAAGTAGTGCTCTGGCAAAACTATTTTCACCCACAAACAGTTGGTAGTATTACAAAATCCCCACCCCTAAGCACCATAGGCAGAAGCACGTTGTGCTTTTGCCAAATAGATCTCAATAGCCGGGGAAACGGCTTTCATGGCAATACTTTTAGAAAAGCACAAGATGGCGCCTGACCTATGTTGAAGAAGTGACGCACTTATACTAATCTGATCCTCCCAATGTACATTGTTTGAGATCCTCACTCCCAGATAGTCTATTGAAGTGACCTTGCTTAAAGGGGCCTCATCTAAAATAATGGTACATCTCCAAGCTGGTCCTGAACTGAACACCATTAATTTGGTTTTGCTAACGTTCAGTTCTAGGCCATAATCCGCACAAAATGCTGTAAACCTGTCAACAAGAATCTGGAGACCCATTGGGGTCTTAGAGATGGGTAGGGAGTCATCTTCAAAAAGTAATTTGGGAATTTTCTGCACATTTAGGGAGGGGGCATCGTTTTGACAGAGAGACACAGCTTGTACCACCTCTTTTATCAATAAAGTAAATAGGGTTGGTGCCAAGACCCATCCTCGACGAACCCCGCTAAATGGCAATATGATTTGTTCATTCTCCCTGGTTACCCCATCTCACCTGGGCATATGTGTTCTTGTGTTGCCGCTGTAATAGATGGATTATGTTGGCAGGAGTACCCATTCTATGCAGAACACCCCATTGCTTTTCTGTGGGGACCATGTCAAAAGCAGACCGAAGATCCACAAAGGCAACATATACATTTTGTTTAGCAAGGACTACATATTTCCAATATAGGAGGGCCAGCCTAAAAACCTGGTCCACCGTACTGGTTTTTGAGTGAAAGCCCACCTGGAGTGGGGATAGCGCCTGGTGGGCTTGAGCCCAAGCCAACAGCCTATCCAAAAGTTGTTTAGCGCAGATTTTCTGGAGGTTATCAATAAGACTAATGGGTCTATAATTTACAGGGGAGCTCACATCACCCTTTTTATAAATGGGAATTATTTTGGCCCCTTTCCAGGTACTAGGTATTGGGCCCCCAGCTGCTATAACATTTGAGATCATGTTTATATACCAGGACAGATTACTGGTTCAGATTTGTATAGATCCCCTGGTATCTTATCAGGGCCTGGTGCTTTAGCAGATTTTAATGAGTTACTTGCAGATGTAGTTTCCCCTATTGTAAAAACAATGAGGTCATCATGGTTAGAAGTATCCATTCCTTGATCGTCAGACAAAAAGCATGTGTTAACCGACTGCTGGGGGGAAGATTCATAAGTTAAGGAATTACAAGGTAGAGCATAGAGTTTGGAAAAATGGTCCACCCAGCTTTCTGGTTGTATATGAGTACGAATTGTGCTCTTGCCCCCTCTATGTCTTCTAGACAGTAGCTTTCAAAATGTTACATTATCATTATGTTTAGTTGCGTCAATCAGATTCTGACATATTGTGTCTTCCCAACTTTTCTTGTCTGTGTTATGATCTTATTATAGGCAAATCTAGCTGTTCTAATCACCCCCTATGAACGAGACATAATAGATGATTTTAATGCTAATTTGGCCTTGGAACAGTCCTTGTTGAACCACTCCCTAGTTTTGTAGTTATCAGCAGGTTGCTTGGTAGTGATCTTCCTATAAAAGATATTCTGTAATTTGCGCATCATTTCTTCATGAATGCTGAGGATTGGATTATTACTAACCTCAAGCTCCTCGTAGTCAGCCATGACATCAACAAACAGTTGGTAAATTTCCTTGATCAATTACGGGTTAGACATTACTTTTGGCCAGCTAACACGAATTTAACTGTTATCCAAAAGTGGCTCTGGGACCACAGTAAGATGGATGTTCTGTGATCTCCTAAATACGCCGCTGTGTAAAGTAAGAAGCAGGGGATTGTGATCACTCTTGTGATGAAAGTCCACCTTCATATCTTTTAATGATGGCCATAGCCTGACATCCACTAAGAAATAGTCTATAACACTAGAGGACTGACCTCACTTAAAAGTAGGGGCAGTACGCAAGTCAGAACGAGCACGACCATTACAGGTCCTAAGTCCATATTTGAAGCACAGCGATGTCAACTGTAAGGCAGCACAAGAGTGAGTGCACTGTCGCTTATTCATCAATTGTGGAATGCCCCAAAGTTCGTCCTCTTCAGCTGTCAGATCACAACTTAAACAAGAGGGTTCAAAAGTACAATTCATTTCCCCTGCAACCACTAGTTTGGTTGGGGAATGCAGGGTGTCCACATATTCAGACAGCTGAGCCAAGGTCTGAGACTCTAGTCCCCGTAGGACAGTCCTGGCACATACATTCATTATGCTTTTGAAATCTCGATCAAATACCAACTGGACACCCAATATATCAGGGGAATGTATTTTTAATGCAAAGTGATCACTGTAATTTCTTATTTAGCAATATCAGTAGACCCCCTTTGGCACGGCCGGTACCCTCCTCTGCGGGCTGGGCCACGGCATAATGTGATAAAAACCCATCCAAGGAAACTGGGTCCTCATCCCAAGTCTCCTGGAATAGGCATATATCCTGCGTATTTATATAGTTTACCCACTCAGGATCCCCCAACTTCCTACTTAGCCCAGCTAAGTTCCAAAACATAATAGAAAGATCAGAGCTAGCTACCAGGACTATAGGCCTGGAGCACTGGGCTTCCCTATGATTTATAATCTTAGCAAACACTCCAGGTTTGGCTTCAGAAGTCGAAGTTGAGGTTATTGGGTAAGGATCGGTGTACAGACAGTCATCTTCTGATAATGTATGGAAGTGATTTGCTGCCGGAGCCAGAACATGCTTTTGGCTAAGGTCAAACTTCCCACCTACAGGACCATCACAAAATGTGAATGGACTGCCAGTGGGTGGGAAAAGTTTGAGTCTGATACCAAATTCTCTGGAGTTCCTAAAATGGTAAGTACGTAATTCAAAATCCCTGAGATTATCCACCAGCAGCCCATCCACAAAACAAATAAAAATAAAATCACAATTTGAACCAAGCTGACTATGTCTACCCAACTCAAGAATGTCTGCTTGAATAACTGAAAGGCAATTACACTGGACCCGTAGCCAATAAATGACCTTATTTATCAGGGAATCCTGGGTTTCCAAAGAACCAGAGGGCAACTTAGGTACCTCTGCCATATAGATGGTGCCTCCTTTGCTCCACATACCTCGGCCCTGTTTCTTCAGAACTGGCCGACTCGTTCCAGCCTGATGTAAGACATCATCAGTTGGCTTAATATGATTAATTGTGGGAGTGGCTACTCCAGCAGGCACCTGGGTACCTGCAACCCCCCAGGAACCCTTAGTATAATCAGTAGGCTGGGCTTTAACGGACCTCTCTGACCCAATGGGATTCCTGTCCTTAATATCAGTATTATACTTCCGCCTTACAATCGCAGGGGCGACCTGGGATCCCTCAATGTGGGGCACAGATGAACTTTCAGGAGGGGAACTAATAATAGGCCCTAAAGGTTGGTTGCCTGTTCCGGGCCTAGATTCAGGCACAATAATGACAGTGGGTGAGTTCCCTAAGGAAGGCAAAGCACCATCCCTGTTTGACCTCAAACACTTGCACGCACACTTCTGTGCCAGTTCCCCCGCTAGGTTGTCCATCAACAGCAGCACCAGGCTCTTGACTTCGTCCAGCTTCTGGAGAATGGAAGCCAGATCAGGTTTACCGCAAGACAGTGACAGTCTACCCATGTGCAAGGTTGGATTGGCCGCAACGTTGTCATCTTCACAAGCTCCAGGATGTAAATATGTAGTACAAAAACAGGACCCCCCATTTTCCACCAGGGGCACATACTGGTTAGAAAACAGGATATTAGGAATCACCAAAACCTCAGGACTTAGTGGAGGACGGGGAGCCTCTTTCCCCACAAGAAGGCCATCTGTAGCACATAATGCAGCATCCAAATCACTACATAAGGTAGTGGTCGACACAGGAGAAGTATTAGGTCTAAGATTTTGGGGTACCATGTTTAGTTCAGTCTTCATGGAGGGATTGGACAGCTGCAACTTTTTCTTAAATATATCAGGTATTTTTGTAACAGAGGTACCGCATTTTATAGATGGTAGGTTGGAATTGCTTCTCATAATAGCCTCCACTTCTTCAAATAATATATCAATATCTTCTAAGGGGTTACTTCTTTTGTTGGGCAAAGAACTCATTTTATTGTTTGACCATTTTTTTGTTTTTTTTATATCACTAGAGTGTGCGGGGGCATCCACAGCTTGGCATTTCCCCATCTCTGAACAGCAGATAATATAAACAAAAGCAGTAAGTAAAACCTGCAATCAACTTCCTGGGACATAAACTTACTTCACAGAAGTCAAAGAAATGCACCCAGCCCAGCCTCTATCGGGCGAAGACGGGCCGATCTTGGCCTGGTCTTTGCCCCGGGCGCAACCCCGAGTGCGTCCTGTGCTGCGTCGGCCTAATGTGCATCAAGCACATGATGAAGCTGAGGAGCCTGGGGAACGTAGTCCCACCCCAGGCAATGCGGCTGAGAGAATGTGTCCCAACAAGTAGTGCATACTGTGCGCATCTGCCTAATGCGCTTAAAAGCGCAAGATGAAGCTGAGGAGCCTGGGGGACGAAGTCCCACTCCCAGGCGATGTGTCGGCATAATGCGCTTAAAAGCACAAGATGAGGCTGAGGAGCCTAAGGGACGTAGTCCCACCGCAGGCAATGCGGGCAAGAGAATGAGTCCCAACAAGTAGCGCGTCCCATGCTGCGTCGGCCTAATGCACTTAAAAGCGCAAGAAAAAGCAGAGGAGCCTGGGGGATGTAGTCCCACCCCAGGCGATGCGGCCAAGAGAATGTGTCCGAAGAAGTAGCCCATCCACTGGTGTATTTCTCCAACTAATTCTCCTTTAAACACACATTATGTTCCCTTGTGTCTTTTGCCTAACTTCAATGTAGGTACAGACATTTTCTTTCTAAATTCATTCTCTTCTTTTCTCTATACATTCTGCTGAGCATCCCTTCTATTATATGCACCTTTTGCAAACCTTTCACTTCTCTCCTCTAGCATCATATTGTTGTAATTTAGCAGTGATTAGATTAAGCATTAGCAGAAGACATCTTGTATTTAGTTACTATTGTAAACATTTTGCGGAATCCATTTTGTATTCATGGCAGCCATTTTCTTTGCTACATGCTGCCATGTGCTCACCATGTGCTCTGTCCTACCTTTCTTTTAATTGCTCTTGAAAACTGCCTAGTGACGAGTTATATTTAGCATCTCTTACTTTCGCACATGCTCAGTAAGGTCTGCAGCTGTTAGTCCTTGGAAACTGTTAGCTCCTCCTACCTGTCGACTGTGCATTTTCTACATGACCTTACATGTATACAAGTCTTGTTTCCATAATTGTACCATCTCCTTTTGGCCCCTGCGTGGGTATAAAAGGGCCATGCTCTCTCAGTTCAGTGTGCTACTTCAGACATTACCAAAGGGTGCTGTCTGAACTGTAGTACCACCTCATGAGGTTAATAAACGTATGTCTTTTATTCCAGTTTCCGTGCAAACTTCTTCCGACATGGTCTGAGGACTTTGTGCAGAGAAAGGTGAACCCCTTGCACTAGTAGGCCTTGCTGAGGCTTACTTCAACAAATTGGTGCCCGAACAGGGACTCATCGGCGACTCGGATGCCCAATGGATTGGTCGCGACGAAGGATTGGAATCTCGCTGCGGACGATCAATGCCTGAGGAGACCCGAGTCTTGGCAACCACAGCGTTTTTCCCTTCTTTCTGATTTGACCATCCAGGTGGCGCCGGTCCTCGACTGAGATCCTTTTTGTTCATTCGTCATGCAGTGACCATTTGGTCGATTTTAGAACTTGGCAGTTGGAACCTGGACACCCTGTGATTGGTAAGAGCCGTTTTACGGCACTTGCTGTGGGTTTTGATGCCTGTGTTGGTAATGTAGTTAGTACTACTTACTGTGGCTTTTGTGATTTGGGTGACTAGTCAATTTGTATTCTTTGGATTTGATATATAAATTGCAATTTATATAGGCAGGTAATGAGTAGAATTCTCTCCAATTTGATTTTGATTTGAACGGCACCTTAAGTGCTACTTTGATTATAATATTGCATATTCTGCACTATTTTTGGCATGCCTGTTTTTAGCGCACTTCGTAGGATGTGTTGCTTTTGTAATGGTACCAATTTGAAACTAGAAGAATCGCAACCGGCACCCCCAGAGGGGACGCCAAATAGAGATATGTATGTTAAACATGGTCTTTCTTCTATAATGTACAGCACATTATGGAATAAATACACCCGCGCGGATCCTGAGTTACGTTGGCCTATGCATGGGTCATATGATTTGCGAAAGATTGAGTATGTGGAACAATGTATGCGTAAGCGAAAGTCTAGGCAAGATATGTTTGACCGTGTACGAATGTGGGAGAAAGAAGCGTGTGGACGAGTGAAGCGTGAGCAAGCCTTGCTTGAAAGAGAGCAGCGGAAGAATGTATATGTGAAAGCATTGGAAATGAGAAAGAAAGAAATAAATGACTTAAAGGAGCTAGAGGAGAAAGAACGTAAGCTACAGGTAACTGGCCAATACACTGTTAGGCAACCCCTCTATCCTATCCTTAATAAACCACATGATGATTTATTGTTATTGGATCTCCCTCCACCTCCGTATGTCGTCCCTTCTGCCCCTCATGAGTTACCTAAAGTCTCCAGTTCGGAGCAACAGAAGATGCGGGACAGTCGCTCTATGCTGCCTGCTGACCGTGCGGCTGAACTTAGATCTATTGCTCGTAAAACCATTCGTAGCGCCGTTTCTGCTTCTGAACTTTTAGACAACATGAAAGGGTGGACGGAAAAGGAGCAGCTATATTTTACTGAGGCATTTGGCTCAGAAGTGATTGAACTATACCGGAAATATTCTGATGAGTTAGAGCCCGATGATGTAGCAGCTGATTATAAGCAAATGCGTGATGGTCTTTTTGTTTTCTCCCAGGTGGCTGATGCAATCAGGCGTTTAATGAAATTACGTATTGAGGCAGTCCGTTTGCAGGAGGAGAAAAGGGCTGCGGACGCAGTTGCACGAGCATCTCAGACCGAAGGGAAGCAAGCTTCCATCTTTGAAACAGATAAGACTATGATAGTTCACGCGAAACCAATGCGGGAGGCCGCGCCTTTGTATGTTCCTCCTAAAGGATTGGGTACAAATGATGATAAAACGTCTGTTGATGCTAAGGGTTATTTTATTTATAATTGGGTGTATACTCCTTGGAATAGGGCAGATGTAATGGCACTTAAAACAGCATTACCTGACCCGCGGAAAAATCCAGCCGCCTTTTATGAGGAAGTTGAGGGAGCAATTAGTTCTTGTACTATGACTTCGGCTGACATTGATTTATTTTTCGGATTGATATTACCGCCAGATATGTGGAGAACTGTTCGTAAAATTGATGATCGTACAGTTTTTGGGGCATCATGGAAAGAAATAGAACAGATGGACAGGGATAGGGAACCTGCGAAAAAGCCATATCAGTTGATTCTAGATCTTCCTGCAGCCATATTAGTTAAGTTGAAAACGATTATTCCCCCTAAAAAGATAGATTGGACGGTTTTAGCGTCTTGTAAACAAAAGGCAGATGAATCGGTCTCTGATTTCTTTACACGCTTTGAAGAAGCATTTCATGATTTTAGCGGTCAGTCATTGTCAGATGATACGGGCAGACATTTGTTCGTCGATAAATATGTTGCAAATCTGTTACCAGGAATAGCTAGTCGTTTAAAAGCTAGTGAAAGTTCATGGACTACCTCTACTCCGGTTTCTCTTTTGACTATGGCTCAGTATTATGAACGACAGGAATTAGAAGCAAAAGGTAGCGAGGAGAAAAAGATTAAAGAATTAAAGATGAAGGTTATGTTGGCTCAAGCTTATGGTCCGCCTTTTAGAGGCAGTGATAGAGGTGGACGTGGATCTTATGGTTCTTCTTACACTCGTTCGAATTTGTCTGATGATCAGTGTGCGTATTGTAAGAAATTTGGGCATTGGGCTGCCGATTGTCCAGCACTACGTGTTCAGCAGTGTCCACGTGGTCGGGGACAAATGAGAAATCGCTCAGGACATTCAGGACCTAGAAGAAGTACGAATGATCATGCTAGGGTTGATGCTAATACACAAGGGCAGGATTGGTTTAACACTTTTGAAAGACGGAACCAATACCAGATGTCTGATCATGTGCAGCTTGATTTCCAAGATTCTGCTTATGCATAGGATTGCCTAGGATGGGGTAAGGAATCAGTTGAAGTTCCAGTAGATCAGAGGGGTCCCTATGTTACAGCACATGTTTTGGGTCTTACTGATCAGTTTCTGGTTGATACAGGAGCTACTCGTAGCACCTTGTCTAAACAATTGATTCCAAGGGCTCCCCTGTCTGGCTTAACCATTACATCGATAGGTTTCGATGGAACACCTTCCCCTCGCCCATTGTCACAACCACTTGCATTCCATGTTGATAAATTTACTGCTCCATGTCCATTTTTGCTTTCTCCAAATACACCAGACAATATTTTGGGTCTTGATTTGCTCAAGAATTTCAGGGCTACAATACGATGTTCTCCTGAATGGGTGCGTGTTATTTTAAATGATAATCATCCTGTGATGGAAAGAGCTTGTCTTGTTAAAGAGGATGTTGCATTAGCTTCACTCCCTAGTACTTTGTGGGCTACTTCAGATACTGATGTGGGACAAATGATTATTCCACCGGTACATATTAGTGTCAAGGAGGGAGCTGTGTTGCCACGTTTGCCTCAATACAAAATTACACAGGAGGGCAAAGAAGCACTCACACGAATTGTGCATGATCCTTTTGCAGTCGGAGTTGTCGAGGAAGTTCTGTATAATGTTTGTAACAGCCCGATTCTTCCTATTCTAAAAAAGGATACCGATACTAGGATTTACCGATTCATTATTGATTTACGAGAAGTCAATAAGATTGTGATACCTCAATATCCTGTGGTATCTGACATCACGACACTCCTTACTATGGTTCCCCCGACAGCAACTACGTTCTCTGTAATAGACTTGAAGAATGCTTTCTTTTCGATCCCTATTCATCCTGACAGCCGATATTTGTTTGGTTTTACTTTGAATAAACGATCATATAGATTTTGCAGAGTTCCTCAAGGCTACACGGAGAGCCCAAGCATTTATAGTCAGGCGTTAAAACGACAACTAGATTCCTTTGTTTTGCCTGAAGGTGTGGCTCTCATACAATATGTCGATGATATTTTGTTGGCAGCTGATACCCCGGAGCAATGTGAAAAGTGCACTTTGTCCATACTTTCTTTTCTTGCTTCACACCATCATAAAGTGTCACGAAAGAAATTGCAATATTGTAGACCAAAGGTAACCTATTTAGGTCACCTTTTGTCTAAGGAGGGCCGTGCACTTACATCAGATCGTATTCAAGCAATTTTAGACACACCAGTACCCTCTACTCAGAAAGATGTTCGTGCATTCCTTGGCCTTACTTCTTTTTGTAGGCAATGGATATTAGGGTTTTCACACATTGCCAAACCTTTACTAGCACTTCTGACTAAAAATACTCCAATGCCCCTCCCATGGACAGATGAATGTGAGACTGCTTTCCAGCAGCTGCGACAAGCCCTTTGTTCTGCACCAGTGTTAGGTACTCCAGATTACATGAAGCCTTTTGTACTTTATGTACATGAGAAAGATGGATGTGCATTATCAGTTTTAGTACAGACACATGGCGATAAGCAATGTCCTTGTGCATATTTTTCTGCAGTACTTGATCCTGTCGCTCGAGCGTTGCCTGGGTGTTTTCGTTCAGTTGCTGCAACAGCTGTCTCAATACGTCAGAGTGAAGGGATAGTTTTGTCACATAAGCTGTTGGTGCTAGTACCCCATGCGGTTGATGCTCTTTTAAATCAAACAAAAACACAACATTTAACTAGTGCCCGTATGACAGGTTATGAGTTGACATTGTTGGCTCCTCACATTACACTGAAGAGATGTGCAACACTAAATCTAGCTACTTTGTTGCCATACCCGGTGACTCAGCCTCAGTCACAAGAAACACATGATTGTATATTCCTTACTGAAGAACAGACAAAGGGTCGTGTTGATTTACAAGATACGCCCCTTTTGAATGTAGATGAGTAACTGTGGGTTGATGGGTCTTGTTTGAAGTTGCCAGATGGTACGACCTCAGCTGCATATGCAATCACCACAATACACACGGTAGTGGAGACAGCTCGTATACCACAGAAGTCAGCTCAAGCAGCTGAACTAATAGCTTTGACACGAGCATGTGAGCTTAGTACTGATTTAAGTGTGAACATTTATACAGACAGCCGCTATGCTTTTGGAGTGGCTCATGATTTTGGTTTGCTTTGGAAGGAGAGAGGTTTTCTTACATCCCACGGGATGCAGATAATGCACGGAGAATTAGTGCATAACCTCTTGACTGCATTGACATATCCAAAGAAACTAGCTATTGTGAAATGTAGTGCACATAAGAAAGTGACCGATAAGATAGGGCAAGGTAATGCTCTTGCAGATCGTGTAGCACATGAGACTGCGATGCAACGAAGTACTACTTCTATGTATGTAGTGAAGTCACAAGCTGAACGCTGGCATAATGCAAGGCAAGATGTATTCGATATACAGAAATCTGCTTCAGTGAAAGAACGTGAGCAATGGTCTAAAGATGGAGAATTGGATGATGAGGGCTGTTGGCGGAATAAGCAGATGGATAAATGGAAATTGCCTATAGCTTTTGTACAACCTATGGTTCAGATGGCACATGGACTGGCACATGTTGGAGCTTCAACAATAACGAAGTTGCTTACGCAAGTTTGGGAGCATCCAGAAATTTCCAGTACAGCTAAGAGAGTAGTACAGTCTTGTTTGATCTGCTTACAATACAATCCTGGGAAAGGGACACGTACTCCTGCAGGAGGGTTTGCTACACCAACTGCACCATTTGAAGTTCTACAAATGGATTATATTCAGCTTGAACGCTGCAATAATTTAAAGTATGTCTTGGTGGTGGTTTGTGCCTTCAGTAAATGGACAGAGGCGTACCCCACAAAGGATAATACTGCCATTACCACAGCCAAGGTGCTTTTGAAAGAATTTTTCCCTAGGTTTGGTGTTTGCAGACTTTTATGGAGTGATAACGGACCTCATTTTGTTGGGGAAGTTATTAAGTATGTCCTGAAAGGATTAGGGATCAAACAGAAGTTCCATGCGGTTTTCCACCCACAATCAGCAGGGTTGGTGGAAAGGTATAACGCTACATTGAAACTGAAATTAGCGAAGATACAGGCTTCCACATCCTTAACTTGGCCGGATGCATTACCATTGGCATTATTGTCTATTAGGTCAGTACCACACTCCCGACTTGGCCTTAGCCCCTATGAAGTAGTGTTTGGGAGGCCAATGAACATTTGAGGAGTTCCTAAACCAAAATCTGTATATGATGTACCTTGTGTCCTGATGAATGATTATTTGGCACAGTTAACCGACAATTTGGTTTCTATTCATCAACAGGTTCGAGAAGCACTTCCTGACAGATCTACAGGTGAAGGCCATGAACTCCGACCTGGTGACCAGGTGATGATTAAGTCTTTTGAAAGATCAAGCAGCTTGGAACCAAGGTGGCGAGGCCCAGAACAGGTGCTCCTTGCAACAAGGACAGCAGTTCGAGTGACGAACCGAAAGAATTGGGTCCATAGTACTCAATGCAAGAGAGTGCTACCTACCTTGGTGGAACCTGCTGTGCTGACCGATCATCGAGAGATTTTGACTACGGAGAAAGACGAATCTGCAGAGGTCTTCTTGGACCATACGACTTCTGGAGTGTCGCGATATAATTTGAGACCAAGGAAAGAATCTGAAAATTGTTTTGAAAAGACTGGTTGAGCAACCGCCCTGGGTTAGTGAAACGGAGAGCCAATGTGGCAAGGGGGGTGGATCAGCCGTGCATTAGAGTAGTGACACCCGTCTTGGCCCGTGGTGAAGAAATCAGCGGCTGCCCAGGCATAAGAGCTCCAACGATTATTTTGAATTCATTTCTGAAAGGGTCGATTATCACTGTTGCTAAAATGAATAACAAATTGATCATTAGTATTATGGGGTTTGTTGTTGTTTTGGTGGTTACAGCAACAATCACCTGGTTTATTGAAAAGAAGTCTCCTGCTCGTGAGTTCTTTGTTGCCACTACTCCAGTACCAGAGGAACACTATTACTTTACGCTTCCCTATCAGGAGCAGAAGCACCGTCAATCGTACTTCAATAATACTTTCATTCAGATGTTGCATCATACTCATAATGCTACAAATACTACTAACTGTTGGGTATGTGGAATGATACCTGCGCATCAAAAGAAAGGAGGAACACCTTTCATTCCTCTTCCTTTTTCACATAATGGTTCTTGTCAAGCTTGGTACATGCTTTTGTTTGCATCAAGAAAACGTACAGAGGGCGGACTTCTTTTTCGCCTTAATAAAGTGTGCTACCAAGACAAAGATGGGTATCCCCAAGCTAAAGGAACTAAATGAGAATCGGAAGAGTATCAGCCGGACAATGTTTCAATACCATATGTCTTCACAAATATACGAGACTCTGACAAGAAAGAACAATTTGTGATTTCTATTACAAAAACTAAAGCAGATTTATGTATACGAAGCATTGGACGAATTCCAGTAGGGATATGCGATTGTACCTTGATTTTAACTATTGAGGGTCTAAATAATAGTAGTTTTACAGCTTCACATAATACATATTTTGTTTGTGGTAACTATGGATATTACCAACTACCTGTTGGGTGGTCAGGTGTGTGTTATGTATCTTTTCTATTACCTCCTGTGTTTTTGGCTCCTGCATCATATCACCGAGATTTAAAACTGTTCAATGACATCATTAACAATAGATTTAAAAGGGAAATAAGTACAAATGAGGTAGACCAAACTGATACTAGCCTGCAACAATATGTTGATTTTAATTTAGGATTGTTCCCCTTTGTAGGTGTTGTATTAAAAAGTAGGAAGGTGAGACAATTGACTAGGGTTGTGGAAACTGTTACCAATCAGGCAGCTCTGGCACTTGGGGATGTTACTGAAGAGCTCCAAATTGCAAGAATTGTAGCGCTCCAAAATCGTATGGTATTAGACGTGATATTAGCTGATCGAGGTGGTGCATGTCGAGTCATCGGTAGTAGTTGTTGTGTTTTTATCCCAGATCACTCACCTTCAGTCTATGATGCAATATCTAAATTGCATAAAATTGCTGCAGAAATCCATACAGAGACTGGTACTTGGACTTTTTCTGGATGGTTTTGGGCTCTTGTTTCCGTCTGGGGCTGGAAACTATTGACTATCCTGTGTGTAATAATTGCAATATTTTTTACATGCTGTATCTGTATTCAGTGTGGTCCAATGTTCTGCTCCATGTGTATTACTGCTTGTTTGCCTACCAAAAGAAATATTACAGAAATGAAGGCACAACATATGTTAGATAAGGAAATAGCTGAAATGATGAGCATAAATATACAGGATGAATATTTAGATTATCCCAGAAAGACGAATGTCTTCAGCTAATGCTGAAAGGGTCGTCTGTTGTAATTTAGCAGTGATTAGATTAAGCATTAGCAGAAGACATCTTGTATTTAGTTACTATTGTAAACATTTTGCGGAATCCATTTTGTATTCATGGCAGCCATTTTCTTTGCTACATGCTGCCATGTGCTCACCATGTGCTCTGTCCTACCTTTCTTTTAACTGCTCTTGAAAACTGCCTAGTGACGAGTTATATTTAGCATCTCTTACTTTCGCACATGCTCAGTAAGGTCTGCAGCTGTTAGTCCTTGGAAACTGTTAGCTCCTCCTACCTGTCGACTGTGCATTTTCTACATGACCTTACATGTATACAAGTCTTGTTTCCATAATTGTACCATCTCCTTTTGGCCCCTGCGTGGGTATAAAAGGACCATGCTCTCTCAGTTCAGTGTGCTACTTCAGACATTACCAAAGGGTGCTGTCTGAACTATAGTACCACCTCATGAGGTTAATAAACGTATGTCTTTTATTCCAGTTTCCGTGCCAACTTCTTCCTACATGGTCTGAGGACTTTGTGCAGAGAAAGGTGAACCCCTTGCACTAGAAGGCCTTGCTGAGGCTTACTTCAACAATATTAAAAACTTTTTCTTTGAATTTATTAAGCATGTTAAGTTTCTCTTCTGAGCTTAAACAGTGTTAATGAACAGAAATGCTTTAAAATAATGCTATGCAGTTTCCATGTCCTTAGCTTGTGGATGTAAATTCATACTTTGAATTAGTGGTAATTTAGAGAGTACCATAAAATTCAAGTAATGATGTTCAAAATGAAGTTTCCTACATACTACATGAAGGAGATTACTACAAGAGATAGCGTATGAAAGTGGAACGTTATTTTAAGACACCTGTTCATGAGCAGATGATGACATATGTGAACAAACATAGCAATCCTTATTTTCTAAGGTCTTAGCGTATTCTTGTACTAATTTAGAATAAACATTTGTTGAATAATCTCCATTCATGAGGTCCAAACATGATGTTTTTAAGTCATCTTGATCTAAAACTGGTTTCTGTGTTGCACTTACATATTCTAATACAGCTTTGTCTATCTCAGGTGCAAAGTGCATAACTAATACTATTGCTATTCCCACTAATAATTTAAATTTCAGTAAAGTTCCAAAAAATATTGGGGGTCATAATGAACATGGCGGGAAACACTGTCGCCCGCCGTGGTGACGGTCAACAGAATACCGCCATTGGCGGTGCACAGAAACCCACCATATAAAAACAGAACCCTGCTAAATTTTTGTTACCACCAGCCACTGCCAGGGCCTTGTCGGCGAAAAGGCTGCACACCCCACCCCGCCAAGCACACAAATCCCCCGCCCTCCGAATAATGATGCACAAATCATCACAGAGGTTAGAGGATGCCGAACGACCACTGGTGGTACACACCGCCACAGCCTGCAATGGGCTCCCAACAGCAAGAAATGCACACATTGGCAATTTTGAAATCCACACACCTGACACACATCCACAACACTATAAAACACTCACAGACATACCCCACATCGCATTGCCAATAGGAAAAGCCAGACTGACAACACTACAAGCAGATGCTGAATGCAACAACATACAACTCACACACCCAACCACACACCAGCACCCTCACCAATATCCACACAACACCCACAATGCACACCATGGTACCCCCTAAGTACCCACGCTTCACAGAAAGGGAGTTAAGAACAATGGTAGACGAGATACTCAAGGTCGAGCCACAAATATTCAGTGCACAGGTCCAGCACACACCCTTCACCAGGAAGATGGAGTTATGGCAGACAATAGTGAACAAGGTCAATGCAGTGAGACACCATCCACACACAAGGGACGACATCCTCAAGAGATGGAACGACCTGTGCTGGACGGTGAGGTCCATGGCATCCAGGTACATCATTGCAGTCCAGAAGACTGGGGGAGGACCCCCACTAACACCCCGATACAGAACAGCTAGCAACATCAGCAGCAGCAACTGGACTGGTGCCGCTGTCTAAGGACACACAGGAGACCAGCACCCCTACCTGTACAGCCCAACAACAGACACTCAAACAGTCCCTCAGACCTAGATATGGCACTGGTACACTAGCCAAGACCAAGGCACTGTTAAAGAAGTGACTCTGACATGAACTGTCTCCCAAGTGTGCCACTGAACCACCATCCTCACCGGCCAATAGCAACTCAACAAATAGTAAAGTACAGATGGACATATAACCACTGCCAACAATCGCTAAGACCATGTAGCCAGTATGGACACCCACCATCAGCCTACTCCCATCACTATAAAGAGCACCAATGCATCCAAGACACCTATTAAAATACATGCAACCCAAATTCAATGTCCCCTGTCATTATGTTGAATCTAATTGAAGTGTTAATGCATTTGCCAGTTACATTCAATAGTTATACCTTTATTGCAGGAATTGCACCCCACGCACAACATGGTGTGAAGCAAACAGAAATGTCTAACATGTTGTTTATCATGTCACATGGCACTTGAAATTCATGTTACAGTGTAAATGACTACAGATTCCACCCCCCCATAGAGAATAAGTCAGATTGACAGTATGCAGTACAGACAACATCACCAGTAAACAGTACCTCATAGTCACTGGAAGTATAGTTGGATCAATTGGTTCCTGGAGTGTACATCTTCCCCCTCTTCATCATCGCCATTACTCTCATCCCCTCTCAGAGGAAGCTGGTCTGGATATACAGAACCCTCATCCTCCAAGAGGGGGATAGATTTCCTCACAGCCACGTTGTGCAGCATGCAGCAGGCCACCACAATTCTACACACCTTCTCAGGGCCATAGCAGAAAGAACCCCCAGAGATATGGAGGCAACGGAATCTAGCCTTCAGGAGACCTATAGTGCGCTCAATCACCCTGCTAGTACATCCATGGGCCTCATTGTAAATCCTCTCAGCATCTGTTCTAGGATTCCTCAGTGGTGCCAGGAGCCAACGCATGTTGGGGTAGCCAGAATCACCTGCAAAAGTTGGTGAAACAGGACTGTAACAAGCCTGGCTGTCAGCTACATACAGGATAATTGTCAGGCACACTCACCTATGATCCATCCTCTGTCCCCTTGTAGTTGTTGCATCATGTGTGGCACACTGCTGTTCCTCAGCACAAATGAATCATGGACTGATCCAGGGAACATGGCTTTCACATGTGAGATGTATTGGTCTGCAGTACACACCAATGGAATGTTCATGGAGTGGAAGTTCTTCCTGTTTCTGTACACCTGTTCATGAACTCTTGGGGGGGATGAGAGATATGTGGGTGCCATCGATGGCACCTATCACATGGGGAATGTTGGCAAAGGCATAAAAGTCTGATTTGAAGGCAGCTAGTTCAGCACTTTGGGGAAAACTCATATATGACTGCAGATGTTGTACAAATGCATCCAGGAATCTGGACAGGATAAGGGAAAACATTGGCTGTGAAAACCCTGCACCCATGCCCACTGCCACCTGAAATGAGCCGGTGGCCAGGAAATGGAGTGCAGAGATCACTTGCACTTCAGTAGGGATGGCTTGCTGATTCCGATTAGCCGTTCTCAGTAATGCTCAAAGTTCATGAATAATAGCACAAGCGAGTCTGTAATTGATAATGATGTGACGTCCCACCATGGTCTCCAAATCAACAAGTGGTCTGTACACAGATGGGGCCCTCCATTCCCACATGGGTCTGTACCTAGGAGGAGTGTAAAACCCATGTGAGGGACACAAATTTATATGCACAGCATGTTGTATATTTAACAGTGCTGTCAAACATTTAGGTGACACATAAGCATAGTAGGATGCTAAACTGGAGTGACATGTCTGATACATCTGGACTGATGTGGTGAGTAAATAGTATTTTGGGCATAGGTTCGAGGGCTGAGGTCCATAGGGCCTGCATGGGGCCCCTGACCAAATAATGAATGCGTAGTAGTTCGCAAAATGTCTGCCCCCTGTCATCCAGATATGTAGCAGTGGAAGTGACCTGATTCCGCTAGTGGTTGTCGTAATGGCATAAGGCGGTGTTCACCGCAGTGCACCCATTCAATGGTTAACATGGTTGTCAATGGGGAATATAGGCCTATCATGATCCCGCCGGCATTGACGATGCACACCGCCGCTGAGCGTACGCCATTTCATCACCCCAGGTTCACTTGACTCCCGGATTTCCTACATGCAAGAATTCCACTGAGTGTGCTGCTGTGTCCTGACTCTGGTCCTGGAAATAGCATGAGTAAAAGGGGAAAGGGCCCCGGCCTTCATCACAGAGGAGCATGAGAAGCTGGTGGATGGGGTCCTACCCCTGAATGCCAAGTTATATGGTCGACAGAGGTGCAGGTGAGTAGGCAGATGGGATGCATGGATGCGTGTGATGGTGGTGGATGGCTGTTTGAATGTGTGCATGGTTTGCAACTGCACAGCCATTGAATGCATGACATTCAGTGTGAGTGAGGTGCTGGAATGCTGTTTTAAGTGTCTGTCCATAGGCAACGCATGGCCAGCAGTTTCAAAGGTGCTTTTACTGACCTCAGTGTTTCTTTTCTGTGTGTCCCCTACAGGTCAGTGCCTACCAGAAGAGGGAACTCTGGCAGACCATCGCCTGGGGGTCTACAACCGGCGGAGCACCCACTGCAGGAAGCAGTGGGAGGACCTGCAGCGCTGGGTGAGGAAGACCTGCGAGGCCCAGCTGGGGAAGTCCTCGCAACGAGGAAGCGGTGCCCGTCGGGCCCTGACCCCCCTAATGCGGCGCATTCTGGCGTTGGCATATCCAGACTTGGATTGGGGCTTGAAGGCTTCACAGCAGACACAAGGGGTGAGTACCAAGACCATATAATGCCTCATAGATGGATGTCTGAGGGTGCTGTAGTATGTATACTTACTAGGGGCAGGGACTCTGACTGGAGTCATTTAGCATTATGGCCCCCATGGGTAGTTAGATGATAAGGGACAGGAATGCAGTTCTTCTTGTCCTTCTGTAATGTGGGAGATGGTTGTATACTAGGGCTGTGGCCAGTAGTCAGGGGCATAGCCATGAGTATAGCTGTAGGTGCTGCATGGTGGAATATTAGCTGGGTTAGAGTATGGGTGAACCAGATATGTACATCCATTCAGATGTTAATATTCTCTCTCCTGTTTTGTCTCCCCACCCCTTTACTCTTGTGTTGTCTGTATACATCAGCATCATCTGGTGAGGGAGCAGTGGCACCAGCGATTGGGGATGCAGCGGCCCACGGTTCCAAGGAGGCTGAGTCTACCGACGACAAAGGGACCAGTGGGTTGGAGGGCGAGGGGAGTAGCACGGGGGAGGCAACTATCACTGGAGGTAGTGACTCTGATACCTCCTCCGATGGGAACTCCCTGGTGGTGGCGGACCCTAGTGGGCCCACCCAATCTCTGACAACTTCTGCCACCCCCATACCATCACCACCCTCCCAGTTGCGCCCCACCCAGTTGCCCGTGCCCGCTCACCCAGAAGGGTGGGCGTCTCCTTCGCCCCAGGCATCTCATCACCTGCCCCAGTCAGCCCTGCTGCCCTCACGTGTGAATGCCATCTAGGGGCTAGCATCCCAGATGCAGCAATGCAATGCATACCTGGAAGGCATTCATGGTGCCATGTCTGGCCTACAGAGATCTTTTCAGGCTCTGGCCTCCTCTTTGACGGCAGCCAGTGTCCCTGGTCTTTCCGTGCCCCCTACAGCCACCTCGACTCCTTCCAGCACCCCACTCCCTTCACCCATCACAAGCACACATTCAGACAGCCATGCACACACCTCAACACACAAAAAACATACAGAGAAACACAAGCACCACACTTCCCACCACAGGCATACACACAGCCAACATACAAAGGCACACACAACAACACCCACTTCCCCCACTGTGTCCACCTCTTCCGCCTCCCTGTCTGTCACCTCTTCATGCACACTCATAAGCACTGCACCCTCATTCACTCTTGCTGACCCCATTCTTGCAGTCACCACAACATCAGACATCCAGTCATGCACCCCAGACACCACACCTGCACTCACCACAACGACTTTGAGTAACACTTGCAGCACGCTCACCAAACTAGCAGACACCCAGACAACATCCATTTACCCTGGCAGCCTGTCTTGTCCCACTGTGTCCACCCCTCCTCCTCCCATTACACTCAGACGTTCACAGACACCCACCCAAAACACATCCCCCACACCTTAGCATACTGTTCAGGCAGCTGAATCCATGCCACGCACACCTACACCTCTTACAACCACTCCCTCTAACTCCACTCCCACACCTTTCTCCAGGTCCACCCCGACTGCCTCTAAGAAACATTTCCTATCCCCTGTAGACCTTTTTGAACCCACTGGCCCACCCCGTCTCGTCCCTAAATGTGCTCACCTCCTTGCCCTGTCCACTCTTTTCACATCCAAGTCCGCCCCTGTCCATCCTTCCCATTCCTGTGCACCTTTCCCACTGAGCAAGAGGCCCCGTTCTGAACCTGGACCATCTGCCACCCCCGTTCAAAGCCCGCTCCCCCACCTTCAAAAGCAAAACCTAAACCCCCTCCACCTCCCAAATGTAAGCCCAAGCCCCCCCTCCCAGACATAAGTCCCCACCCCCGCTACCCTCTGCCCCTGTTCCCTGAGGTGCCTGGCTGCCCCATTGATGCCCCTTTATGGTGGAGTACCATGTGCACATGTGGGAGTCAAGTTCGGGCCATTTAGGCCCATCTGCCTTTTTTATTTGGACTGGCCAGTGGCCTCATTTGAACAATCTGTTGCTCCTGGAGTTTCCATAAAGTTTGTGTGTCCAGTGTTGGTGTTGGCACACTCTGGATCCGTGGATCCTCATTTCATTGTGGGAGGGTGTTGTGCACATGTGGGTATTTTGGGCAGGTTGTCTTGGCCTTGTGTCGGGTAAGTATCTCTTGCTCAGGTGTGTATGCCTTGTGATGTTGTGAGGGGCTGTGGGTGTGTTGCGGGGTGGGTGGAGTGGGTGGGTATGTCACTGCGCCCTTTCGTCCTTGTTTAGTAGGTTGTGGTACTTACCGCCATCGTCTTCGTCAGCAGTCATGGTCGCGGAGGTATATGGCAAGGAGCAGCACTGGCATTATTTCCAACTCTCTCTCCATGTCTGCTTAGGAGTGTTGTATGAGCCTCCGGTGAGTGTTTCCTTTTATGTGGTTTGTTTCCTCCTGGCTTTGGGTGGCAGTGGTTCCCGCCCCGGAACTTGTGCTTCATTATTTGTTTGGTGGGTAGGGCCTTTCCGTCGGCCTGTGTGTGGCCTCTTCCGTCGTTGTCAGCACTCTTCTACTGGCGGTGAGTGTTTTTCAGACTGCCTGTTTTTCATGTACATCATTATTTGGCGGCCCAGCCTGCCAGCTTGTTCGCGGTAGTTACCGCCACCTCCGGCGGTGCAGTCTTTCCCGCCGTGTTCATAATGATGGCCATTATACACTTTGTTCTATTGACATTACACATGTTGTCTTAAAATCAGATCTATTACAAATAAATCGTTTTTTTTTTAGCTTTTCAGTCTCCTGGTCTTGATAATGATAATAAGATCATCGTATAGACAATCCTGTATCCTACTCCTTGTTCTTTTAAAATGTTATCTTATCTTATTTATTAACTGCTTCCTTTGAGATCTGTACTCTTCCTATCTTCATTTTCAATTTGCTATTTGTTTTTATTATATATTAGTTCAAAATAATGTTTCAATCGTGTTGAGTTAACACTCTTTTTGCACTAGGGACTTTCAAAGAGGCTTTGGCAGTTATTTTCTCCAATCAAGTAGATCAGAAATGGGGACAACCAGAACTTGGCTCACATAATATATCTATTCAGGTAATGAGTATCTTTGACATGGTATTCTACTTCTTTTTCATTTTCTGAGTGTGTTTTGTTCTTCTTCTGTGTCACTGATACTACTGGACTGTCGGTGGTATTGCTCTTGTCACCATTCCAGAACTCGTTCATTCTCCTTAAATATCAAAGTTCGTTGTTCATTCTGAAACAGATTCAGAAGTTACTTCATCAGTTTGTATTACCAGGTCTTCTCCATTGCCACTTTGTGAGATGTCCGTCAGTTGTACCTCTTCACTTGTCAGAGATTCTTCACCCCTTTCTTCTTATTGCTTTCTCTGTTCACAATCTCTCTCTTCAATTTATTCTTATAAGTGTGGTGGTATGTACACCAGTGCTCTTGGTTGTAATCCATAGAACACTATTTCTTCATAAGGATCTCTTTTTCTCTGGGTGTGCGATACATGCACCCAATTCGGGATCCCCGCACATTTGACTGCAATATTCATGATCAGAATCAG
Source organism: Pleurodeles waltl (assembly GCF_031143425.1). Lineage (NCBI taxonomy): Eukaryota > Metazoa > Chordata > Amphibia > Caudata > Salamandridae > Pleurodeles > Pleurodeles waltl. The sequence continues at coordinate 882,983,861 of NC_090443.1, forward strand.
CTGACAGGGGCCTTTCCAGATTGGCTGTGGACTGAACCTTCTCACATATTTTTTTAAGGACCCAGTTGCCAAGACTGAGGTCATGACACTGCTCCTGAGTTGGATTTGCAGTAGCAGCTTCAACCTGTTGAGAGACAGAACACACCACATCAGCCAATCCCTTACAGAAATCGAGTATCATATCATCTCCAATATTCACAAGTGCATTTACTGGAACTGCAAGCAGCCTCACTGCTCTCCCCATTAGAATCATGTTGGGCAACAAACCGGTTTTCCTGTCAGGTGTACTTTGCAGACTCAAGAAAAATAAAGGCAAAGCATAACGCCATTTCACAGAAGTGGAAGTACACACCTTTGCCAATCTTGATTTGATGGTGCCATTTAATTGTTCCACAATCCCAGAGGCTTCTGGACGATAATTGTAATGAACCTTCTGTTCAACTTGTAATGCTGCACATAACATTTTGATTATCTCACTATTGAAGTGAGTACCTTGATCAGATTCTAGAGAGACCGTCATTGGATACCTCGGAATGAGCTCCCTCAACTGTAGCTTAGCCACAGTGAGACTATTATTTCTACTGGTTGGATAAACCTCCACCTACCTTGAGAAAATACAGAAATTACCAAAATGAATTGTAACCCATTTTAAACAGGCATTTCAATGAAATCCATTTGCATCCAGTTAAAAAGGTCATCCTGTTCTTCCTACATGACTCACTGTAACTTGTGATCGTTTACCTACATTCATATGTTGCAAAAAGAACACGTGATGGAAGGAATTTTTAACAATGTCAAACATTCACCCCCAGTACAGAGAACTGGGCCTTAACCCATCGTTTTTTTTCTACCCATGCCATTCCAGTTTGGACCCAGCCATATGCAAATCAGTCTTGACCCTAGTCCCCATGAGAACTGTCCAGCTCAAACTGCCATGCCAGGTCTTCCCTGGACTAGGAACAATCATCCTGGGACTGGTTTTGGGTTATCACCCTCCTCAGCCAGGCTAGCTTGAATCCAGTGGCATGGGGAGCATGGGACGCCCGTCTGGGCATACCCTTCCCACTTAGGGTGACAAATGCAAAAAGAACAAGTGATGGATGGAATGCTGAACAATGTCAAACATTCACCCCCAGTACAGAGATCTGGGCCTCAATCCATTGTTTTTTTGCCACCAATGCCATTCCAGTTTGGACCCAGCCATATGCAAATCAGTCTTGACCCTGTTCCCCAGGGGAACAGTCCAGCCCGAACTGCCAGGCCAGGTCTTCCCTGAACTGGAAACAAGCGTACTGGGACCGGTGTCGGGTATCACCCCTCCTCAGCCAGGCTAGCTTGAATCTAGTGTCAAGGTGAGCAAAAGAAATAAAGATTAAACCCAGATCTGTGACTGGGGGTGAACGTTTGATTGGTGCCATATTCCGTCCATCATTTGTGATTGTTTGCTTCATCAGCATACCTGTTACCGACTGTGACATAACTATTGTCACTGCACACTTAGCCACAGCAAATTGCATTTGGGAGTTAAAAAGCCTCCAAGAGACTTTACACCAGTTGACCATTTTTAATGGGTGATCCTGATGAGATCATGAAACATCTATGGGACCATAATTGCCCAAAATCATGAATAACTCCAAATCCATATTGACAACTTGTAAATATAGTTCCTCTCATTTGTGCTGTCAAGCTGCAAGTTCTGGTAAGGGCAATTATTCTGCAACTTGCACCGAGGAAACCCCATTAAGCCATGAAGCTTCAATCACTTCTTGAATTGTGCAGACTGCATACGCTGCTTTCAAGTAACCCTCATTTGTTCCTGTGCATGAGCCATCCACAAATAGAATGTGACCAGGACTGATTAAAGGCTCATCTTTGATGTCTCTTCTGGGTTTGCTATATAAGTCTTTGACATCCAGGCAATCATGTTCAAAACGGTCATATAGGCAATAGTGTGCTAGCATTCAATGTCTGACATCTTTTTAGTACAATATTGCTTCCTGTTACTATGTGCTACTCATATCAGGTTAAGCCAGTGTTAGCTAAGTGTTGTCTCTTAGTTCCAGTAAACAATACCTTCAGAGAGACTGGCTATTACACTTAAAGAATATCCCATCTCAATTTTCTTCTCATTTTTCAAGACTCACACTTACTCCAGCTTTCGCTTGCTTTAAGACAGCCAGGCAAAGCAGTGGCTACTGGATCTATAGTCACCGAGAAATATGCCACAGGCTTTTTTGCATCTCCATGAGTTTGAGTTAATATTGAGAGAGTGCAGCCATCCCTCTCATTGCAGTCAATATGAAATCTTTAGTGTAATCTGGCATTCCCTGTGCCTGGGCCAGTTTTTCTCTCAGCTCTAAGAACAATTTATGCATTCCTTGTCCCATGGAATCGGATCTGGTACATATTTGTGCGTTAGGTTCAACAGAGGTTATGCCACCAGGGAAAAGGTAGGTAACCATTACCAGAAACATCCTGACATCTCTTTGTGTCTTAGGCAGACTAATTTTTAAGATTCTCTCAACTCTCTCTATTGACACCCTTCTCAATAATTTCTCAATGCTATGTCCCAAATACTGGACTTCTTTTAGACAATGGGTCAATTTATTCTGTGATACTTTATGTCCATTCTCTGCCAAATAATTCAACAATCCAATAATGTCAACTTTGCAAGATCTTTTTGTCCTTGATGCAATTATCAATGTAGTGGACCAAAACTGAACTTCGGGATAAACTCAATGATTCAAAATTCTTTTTCTGGATTTGATAACAAATGGAGGGACTGTCAGTATTCCACTGTGAGACACAATACCATGCTAATACTTTCTCTCAGAACACGAAAGAGAACAGATATTGAATGTCTTCATGCAAAGGAACCGAAGAGAAGGCCTAGCAGAGATCCATCACTCAAAATCATTCAGCTGTATATGGAATCTGATAAATTATGGTGGCTGCATTTGATACCAGAGGACAACATGGGAATACAGAGACATTCACCTTTCTTAAATCCTGAACTATCCTAAGCCTGCCATTAGGTTCCCGTAATCTCATAATTGATGAGTTGCCTGGACTCCCAATAATTATTAGTGTGTTATTCCCTCTATGACATTTGTTGTCATATGATAAGATGGTGTTCTGAGGGAAATCTGCATCTGGCCTTACTCTTACATTTACAGGTTCAACTCCTTTTATTAATCTCATATCCTTTCCAGTGAAATACCATACTTCTGGATTCACTTTTCTCAATTAGATCATCTGGTGATTATTTTGTTGTTAATAATGGGTAGATCTATACAGTCTCTTGCTGGACAATTTTTAAATCTGTGTCTTTGTCACAGGTTTAGAATTCACCTCAATGAGGTGTGCAATAGATAATTCAATTTAACTTACACAACAAATCACTTCCTAGCAGACTGATAGGACTTGAATCACAGACTACAAACTGATGATTCTTCTAAAAAAAAACATTTTTTCAGGAACTTCTTTTGAAATCAGATTAGTCAGCTGTCTTTTTGTGACTCCCACATCTTAAATATCTTTTCCCGAGAGGGGTAGTTCTGGTACTTACACTGTTCTTACAGTAGAATGGGTAGCTCCTTTGTCAATAATAAATGGCACTTGGTGGGCTTTTACCTCACCATCTATGAATGGTAAACTCTGGTGTAACTCTAAGACTGCGCCACAGATGCAATCTGCCTCCCCTCTCAGGCACCATCATTGTGACGTGCCTGAATTTAACATTTCAAGATCATCATACAAACAAAACTGTTGAACTACATCCTGATTCTGCACCTGCATTACATTCTGATTCATTTTAGCCACCTGATTTTGATTTAGTCTTGAATTGTTTACATTTGGTTGAGCCATGGGTGCTTGTGGTACAGGAAACATTTGAGCTTGATTTTGCATCAGCATTTGCACTTGTCTCATTGCTGCATTTGGCATCTGAATTTGATTTATTCCCTACAATTGATTTTTGACAATCCTACTTGGATTTAGCCTACACTAGCTCTTCCAATACCCCAACTTCTTGTACAATTGACAAAGTGTAATTTTCTTCTGTGTCGCAACATCAATCAGAGCACCTCTTCCCCTACCTTGAGTCACAATCATTCCTCCTTGTACACCCTTCATCCCTGCTTGAAGACAACATGCCTGCATTACATTCATCTTTTGGGCTGAACCACCATTTTTAACAAATGACAGATTTGAAAAACTACTCTGTGCACAGTTACTCTGTGCTCGCATAAACTTCTCCTTAAGCTGACAATGCTTCATTTCCTGCTTATCACTGCAATACTGTGCATATTTCAAAATCTCATCCAAAGACTATGGGGGTCATTCTGACCCTGGCGGTAATTACCGCCATGGCGGAGGTCGGCGGTAGCACCGCCAACAGGCTGGCGGTGCACCGCTGGGCATTCTGACCGCGGCGGTTCAGCCGCGGCCAGAAACGGAAAGTCGGCGGTGTACCGCCGACTTCCCGCTGCCCTTGAGAATCCTCCATGGCGGCGGAGCGCGCTCCGCCGCCATGGGGATTCTGACACCCCCACCGCCATCCTGTTCCTGGCGGGTCTCCCGCCAGGAACAGGATGGCAGTAGGGGGTGCCGCGGGGCCCCTGGGGGCCCCTGCAGTGCCCATGCCAATGGCATGGGCACTGCAGGGGCCCCCGTAAGAGGGCCCCAAAAAGAATTTCAGTGTCTGCTTTGCAGACACTGAAATTCGGGACGGGTGCAACTGCACCCGTCGCACCTTCCAACTCCGCCGGCTCCATTCTGAGCCGGCGTCCTCGCGGGAAGGGTGTTTCCCGCTGGGCTGGCGGGCGGACTTTCGGCGGTCGCCCGCCAGCCCAGTGGGAAACCCAGAATGACCGCCGCGGTCTTTTGACCGCGGTACGGTCTTCTGGCGGTTCCCGCTTGGCGGCAATCACCCCCTATGTTTGCCAGTAAATCACATTCTGCTGTATGCTCTGACAAATCTCAGGTCTTAAGCCAAGCACAAACTGTGTAATGAAAAACCCCATATCTGTTGGGTCAAGATGCTTCTCTCCTGTATGCTGCTGAAATGCCTTCATCTACCTTTCATAATACTCATGCACTGTCTTCTTCACTTCACTTCCTGCTGCATTTGATTCAGTTTTAAATAATTCAGGTCCTTATGTGAGATTTTACCTTTTAGACTTATTATATTAAGTCATTACCACAGCTGATGGTGAATTAGTGATGTGATCTCTCACTGGCGTCGCATCTGGCCATTGAACAGCAATTGTGCATTCCACCCACAAATCAAATAATTTATTCAGATCTTCCTATAATACCTTCAGAATTTTTAGAACACTCTCCACTTGTGAATACCACTGCATTGGGCTCTCTTTCAATTTAGGAAAGCTGTTCCTAAATGCTGCAATACCACCTCTACCCCAAGGAACATGTATATGCTCTACATCTGGTATTTCCATTCAAAGGGTAGGTTGGTGTTGTCTCTTTCTTTTATTAACATGCTGTTTGCTTCTTTTTCTCTTCTGCCTCTTTGACTTGTTTCATTTTTTTTTTTTTGCATATTTAATTTCAAATTTTTCTAACTCACTTCATTTGCGCACACATTTAATTTATTCTACAAGGTGAATTTGAATTCCTGAAGGGTGCATGTTTTCGATTGCCACATCATTCAATTGACCTCGAAAACATCTTTGTAATGGTGCGCATTTTCAAATATCAACCTCATATTTATTTGTCAATTCAGTTAATCTATCATTAACGTTTGCAACTTTTCTTGTAATCTCTTTACATAAATAGACCAAATATTTTCCTTAGTACTGTTCTATAAGTTTAAGATATAAACAACCTCTAATTATTCCTTCCAATTCAACTTTCTATTGGGGCACATTTAAAGATCTCTCCTTTACAGGAGCTGAATCAACTTCTAGACTTGAACTAGTACTTGGTCTTTCAGCTTCTTCAAACCAAGGAGGACACAGACTTCCTTCACAACTACATTTATCTGGTGTTGTTTGGGTTGTGAAAACAAATTGTCTTCCCTCTCCTAAAGCTTGAACAGTCTGGGGTGATGTCCAGACCAAAATATGTGAATTATTTGAAGTCAGGATAAATCCACTTACTGGAATACCCCCAGTTAGTCCCTGAACCACAGTAGTGAGAATTATCTGTTTAGATATTGTTTGAAGTGTAACCAATGCAACCTGTGTTGCTGTAACCACAGTAAATGGAACATTTGCTGGAGGTGTCATTTGAGCTATACTTGCTTGTACTGGAGCACTAACACCTGCTTGTTGTGATAAAAGCTGTTAATATCAGGCTGTGCAACAATCGGTTGAGTTAATGCTGGCTGTGGTATAATCGGCCTGAGTCAACGCAGGTTGTAGATATACTGGTTGTTTTGCTTGCATCTGACTAGTAATTTGTGTAACATCTGGATAAATTGGAGGTGTCACTGTAGCCTCATTATTTACCAGCTGAACATTATTTGGCATTGGACACACATATGGTGGCAGATGAGCAGCCTATACGTTTAATAAATCATCACTCGAATCAGAATCCGAAATGTATTTGGCTTCAGCTTTTGCCGCTGTATCTTCTTAATTTTTTTCCTTACAGGTTTTTCAGAATCTTTAACTTTTGAATGTTCCTGTTTTGTAAGTACAGGATATAGTCTAGTACCTTCTGCTATACCTTTCCTCCACACTTGTGCTCTTTGATCCCATACCACATCTGCAAAATGTCTTGTTTCTCTTTTTGTTCGACTTTGAAATCTTTCTCTATCTTCCTTTCGTGCTACTTTTTTCCATGCACAAAGTGCCTCAAATTGTGTTGGTCTAGGAAGTGGCTTCATTTCATGTAATGATTCCTGTAATCTGCCTATTATCCCCAAACTAATTCCTCCCCTTCTAGGAAAGCTCAACAACCCTTCTTTTTTAGTGATCTTGCACAATTGATGAAGCTAAACACATGTATGCAACCATTATTCAGCCATCATTTAATAAGAAGGCGTACCCTCCGGAGGTGCCTCTTCACCTTCCCTCACTGGAACTAGAATATCACCCCTCTTTAGACCCTGTATCATCTTAAACAGCTTCATTATTTCAAATCCAAATCACCAAAGCTCTCAAATTTCAAATCACAATGTCTTATGTTTTCAATCTGTTCCATATATGTCAGGACACAAAAGCCCCTTTGTCAAATCACAATACATTTAGAAACAAAATCAACTAATGACTTAGCTTTTCTTGCCGAAGTACAACCAATCACAGCATGGCTTCACACCAACCAACCAATATCAGCGTAGCACAATATGACATCACAAGTTGCTCCTTGCAGCAGTTCACCCTCTTTTACAATTTTCGTTTGTGACAACAAACCAAGACAAATCTAATCATAAAAACAACACAAAAAACATCCATCTTTGTCTGCTTCTTCTAAAGAAGAATACAACAGAATTCAACCACCAGAATAAGACTTTTATTCTTTCTGATTTGGAACAAAAAAAAATCACCTCTTACATCTATGAGTTCTAGATCTGCAGAAAATCATCTAGTAAGTGCTGTATCATCTTTGTGCATCAAGTTTCACAATACCAATTAGGATTAGAACAACCACAAGAACTTAATTACATCCCTATCTTTGTGTAAAGTCAATGACGTCTCACAACTTGCTTTTCTCCTAGCAAACAAGAATACCTTTTTTTCTTTGCATCTATCCCATGATCTTAGACTACTTCTTATCCCAATAACCTCTTTATTTATTCAACAAAGCACATATAGCATGTGCACAACAAATGCATGTCAATTCAACATAAAACCAATTCAATACAACTTATGAATCACCTTATATGTGTTTTTTGGCACATCAACCCTACTGGTACTCACACCAGTCGAATTTTCAGCAACTTTTGAATTGCAATCTGCAATCGCCTCAGAAACTGCACCACATCAGTCTTTGCAATTAGGTTGTGGGCATTTGATATTTTTATCTGATATTTGGACTCTTTCCAACTATTTGCAGCTTATTTACCTAACCACCCTAATCATAGCTTTGCTACCAACTTTTTGTAAGAGACCAGAGAGTTTTGGGGCCAGATGTAGAAAGTATTTTGCATGGTGCAAACTGTGAAAATCGCAGTTTGCGCCATGCAAAATGCCTCTTGTGATGCACATTCACAATTTGCGAGTCGGTACCGACTCGCAAATTGTGAATGCGACTCGCAAATAGGAAGGGGTGTTCCCTTCCTATTTGTGACTCGCATCGCTATGCTAAATTGCTTTGTTATCGCGAATGCGGTAGCAAAGCAATTCGCAGTTACCACAAGTGTCACACTGGTGGTAACCAATTCGCAAAAGGGAAGGGGCCCCCATGGGACCCCCTTCCCCTTTGTGAATGTTGCCAATAAGGGTTTTTCAGAGCAGGCAGTGGTCCAATGGACCACTGCCTACTCTGAAAAACCGAAATCAAAAGGTTTAGTTCTTTTTTTTATTTTGCAACTCGTTTTCCTTTAAGGAAAACGGGCTGCAAAATAAAAAAAAACTGCTTTATTTAAAAAGCAGTCACAGACATGGAGGTCTGCTGACTTCAGCAGGCCACCATCCCTGTGAGTGGAGGGACTCGCTAGGGGGTCGCAAAATGCGACCCACCTCATTAATATTAATGAGGTGGGTCTTTGCGACCCCATAGCGACTCGCAGTTGGTGTCTGAGACACTGTACTGCATCCGATTTTGCGAATCGGAAATTGCTACATCTGGCCCCTAATTAGTATAGGATACTGTGAGAAAACAGGGCTGATTGCAGAGGCCCCCTAACTTTTTGCCCCCATTTTCCACTTTTGGCTGGTGTTTTCCTGACTCTGATGGTGCCCTGGGTACTGCTAACCAGTGCCTGTGCTCTGTGTAAAATCAATATGCAAATTAGGCTAATTATAATTGGCTAAGTCAAACTACCTATAAGTCCCTAATATATGGTAGGGCATGTAGGTTTAGGGACCCCACTATAGGTAGTGCACCCATAGGTGCACTGCTGAGGTGCCCAGTGTCATTTTAAAGGCAGGCCTGCCTTGCTGGCTGCTTTTAAATTAAAGTTATATGCAAATTCGACTTTGGAATTAAAATTAGTTTCAAAGTCTTAAACTACCTTATTGTTACATGTAAGTCACCCCTAAGGTGTGCCCTATGTGCCCCTAGGGCTGGGTGCCATGTAACTATAAGCAGGGACCTTATAAAAATAGTTTTATAAGCCCTGGTGGGGTAAAAACAGCCAAATTCGATTTTCCCTCATTGTAGTGAATGGCCTTCATAGGCTAGAATGGGGAGCCTTTATTTTAATTTCCCCTTAAATGACAGATACAAAGAGTTTGGTATCAAGTTAATTGTTATAATAAATCCCACAACTTCCAGTTGTGGGATTTAATATAACTTGTTCAGGTAAAGAGTTTTAAACTTTACCTGAAAAGTTGCCAATTTCAGCCCTGCATTGTTTTTGCTGCTGTTCTCTGATTGTCCAGCCTCTGGCAGCCTGGCCAGGCTGCCTTGATGAGGTGTGAAGTGTCCTGGCTTCACACAAAGAGATATGCCTGTGGGAGGGAATTTCCCCTCAGCAGATGGAAGGGGGAGGGCTGCCAAACTGGTCTTTAAACCCACACCTCAGTTCCCTACCACATCCCTACTAGGAAAAACTACAGAAGATGAAGGACTGCCCTGCTGGACCCCTGGCCTGCACCTGGACCCTGCACTCTGAAGGACTGCACCAGCTGCACACTTGGGCTTCACCACAAGAAGGACTTTGGCTGGCTTCAACTGGTTCAAGGAGGGACTCCCTGTTTGCTACAGGTGAAAAATTGCTAACTAGTGCCCCCTGCACCAACTCCTGAGGAAATCAACCAGCTGACCACTGCCCATTGGCCAAAAAGGAGTTTGCGCCAGGTGCATTCTGGGAGTTGTAGTCCACAACCCCAAGGATCATCTCAGAGCTTCTGGACCCTTGAGGTGAGCTGTGGACCCCAAAAGAACCTTAAAGGAACATCTGGGAGAAGATCCAGAAGTTTGGATAAGTTTGGAGAACTTTTGAAAAAAAAGCTCCATAGAGGGACCGACCCGCCGTGGCAACTCTAGCCGGCTTGCCTTAACCGCGACCCGGCCTGATTTGCAGGTTCGTCCCGGTGAAGAAAATCTCCAAAAAAGAGACTAAGGCAGTCATTCCGCCGGGGACCGCGGGAGCACCGCCAACAGGCTGGCGGTGCTCCCAAGGGCATTCTGACCGCAGCGGTATGGCCGCGGTCAGAAACGGAAAACCGGCGGTCTCCCGCTGGGAATCCTCCATTCCGACCCCCTCACCGCCATCCTGTTCCTGGCGGTTTTGACCGTGAGGGGTGTTGTGGTGCCAATGGCATGGGCACTGCAGGGGCCCCCGTAAGAGGGCCCCTAAAAGATTTTCAGTGTCTGCCATGCAGACACTGAAAATCACGACGGGTGCTACTGCACCCGTCGCTCCCTTCCCACTCCGCCGGCTCCATTCGGAGCCGGCTTCCTCGTGGGAAGGGGTTTCCCGCTAGGCTGGCGAGCGGCCTTCTGCCGGTCGCCCGCCAGCCCAGCGGGAAACACAGAATAACCGCAGCGGTCTTCTGACCGCGCAGCGGTATTCAGATTGACCCCCTAAGTCCGAACGTAGAAAGATGACCGAGACCTCCCAGCCAGCGTATCTGAGGAGGGCTCCAGGGACGTCGGATCAAGATCCAGGTTTGCCCGGGTCGAAGGATTTTCACCTCGAAAAAACGACTACGTCCGAAGGTAAAAATCTCCACCGAGGGTTCCCGCGACGCGTATCCGGAGAAGAGTTCCAGGAGGTCGGATTGGACTGGCAGGTCCGTCCCGCTGAAGGAAATCTTCAGAAAAGAGACTAAGTCCGAAGGTAAACTTTTGACCGAGGCCTCCCGCGATCTATAGCCGAGCAGGGCTCCATCACGGTCGGCCTTAAACTTTGACTTTGCCCCGGTCAAGGTGCAACCAGATGACCAGATTGGCGCTTTTTGTTTTTAGGTGCTAGAAAACAATAATTCTTTAAAAATTCATATCTCCGGTTCCCCTTATCCGATTTTATTCGTTTTTGTGTCATTTTAAAGATACAAATATAATCTATTTGTATAAATTGGTTGTGGATTTTTATCCTGTTTCCTGTGTTTTATTTAATTACTAGTAATAAGCTACCAAGGGTTGAGCTGGGTTTAATTTACTGAGACCTAACTGGACCTAAGTGGAAGTTAGTGGCCTATTGCGAAGTGTAGGTATCTACTTGCCCTTACCAATAACCCATTTTCCAACATTTTTGGTGCACAGTGGTAGGATCCTGTACTTGTGTTCAGTATCATGTTACAGTTTTAAGTAAAACAAATAAAAAATCCTTTAAATTGTCCTAGTGCAAAAAATGTTTTTTAATTTTTAGGTTGGATTAATTTCAATGATTGAATTTTTGTGATTTTTCTAAATTTTTGTTTCCAATTTTTGCAAAAAAAAATTGTTGACACAAAACTATGGAACCATGGAGCTTGATCTGGCTAGCCTACCCACACTGACAGTAGTCCAGCTTAGGGGGTTGTGTACTGAAAGAGGGTTGCCTGCAACCATTTACCTCAGGAAGCATGTCCTGATCAAATCCCTGACAGCATGGGCTGAGGCCCAAGAGGTAGACTCAGAGGAAGCTCCAGAGGAGGAAGAAGCAGGGGAGGATGCTAGCTCCAACCACTCAGGGGAGGGAGGGTATCTGAGCCTAAGTGAGGATGAGGAAGACCGATCCTCACTACACACAGTCACTAGGGTCATACCCAAAGCTAGTTGGGGGGAAGGGGTCCCTTCAGGAGGAGAGAACCTGTCCCTCAGGGAAAGAGAGCTGGAGGCCGAGCTAGCATTTATAGCTTTGGAGGTGGAGAAGCTGGCCCTAGAAAAGAAAAAGTGGGCAAAGAGAGAAAAAAGATGGTGGCAGCGACAGAGAAGCTGAGGTGTCCATGGGTGTTTTTTTTTGCCCCAGATTACCCAAGCGGGTGGTTCCTGCTTATGTAGAGGGGGATGACATAGACAAGTGGCTCGAGGCCTTTGAGAGGGCACTCCAAATGAGAAGGGTTAGGCCTCAACACTGGGGTTCACTTTTATGGGAGTTGGTCCCCAACTCAGGGAGGGATAGGCTTCTGACCTTAAGTGGGGAGGAGGCAGATTCATATCCTAGTATGAAGAGGTGCTTAACCAAGAAGTTTGGTCTGACCCCAGAGCTGTAGAGGATGAAGTTCAGGGACACCCAGAAGGTCAATACCCAGTCTTGGGTTGACTTTGTAGACACCACATTTAAGGCACTAGAGGGCTGGATTCATGGTAACAAAGTAAATACTTATGAGGGGTTATACAATCTGATCATGAGAGAGTACATCTTGACCAATTGTATCCAAGAAAGGTTACGCCAGCATCTAGTGGACTCTAAGCTGACCAACCCTAGAGAGCTGGGGGAGGCAGCTGATGAGTGGTTGAGAACCAGGGTGGTTGTCAAGTCCCGGGGGGAGACTCCAAGAAGGGGGGGGGGCAGGTCCCCACAAACCTAAGGAGGGAGGTGGTAAGCCCACCGCAGATACTCCCTCTGTACCCCAGAACCCTAAGAAGGAGGAGAGTAAATCCCACTCCCACTCTAACAAGCAGAGACAGGGAGACCCAGGGTTAAAAATGCTCTTGTACAGTAAGGCTTGCTTTGACTGTCAGCAGACAGGTCACTTCAGAGGACCATTTTCCAACAGATACTCTGCACCTCTTAACTCCCAGAGTGAATCTTGGAAGAGGGAATAGGTATGCATAAGCTACAATTTTTCAATCAATTCAATTAGAAATAAACATTCAGAATTTACCTTAAGTCAAAGTCAATAATGAGAGTTGTTTTTTAGTTTAAAAATTGTATTTTCCTCATTATGTTTTCAAACTTTATTAGTCAATCAAAAATGCAGAACATTGCATAAAGCAAGTCCCAAATCTAACCGTATTCTAAGTTAATAGAAACAATTAACTTTTTGAATGTTGGAAGCCACTCACCTGAACTCCAGGTGGTTCCTATGGGGTGGTGTTAATCCCTGAAACCCAGTGAGAACTGACAGGGCAGCAATGAAGAACATGCTGCAACCCAGGGAGTTTCTAAGGGGAAGGGTGGTTGGGATGAGAAAGAAAGAGAGAAATACCAGGATTTCTGTTTATACTCTAAGCACTGCTCGGTTGAAGGATATCTGGATTCTAGTTCTGGATTCAGGACACTGGCAATCAGGATTATTGAAATACAAGGGTCTGGACATGGGATTCCCTGTAATGAAACCACACTTTAAAACAGGAAAAACAAAACAGATCTTTGGAATTAACGAACATCAAATCAGCATACCTATAATTCACACTAGAAACATTCCCCAGTATGATTCAATAATTATCCAGGAATTATCATGAACTTCAATTTTCATGTGCAAGGATTTCACTGAGAGAAAATAACTGGGTCAACTACTTCAAATTCTTCAGTAGTTCAAGAGTCTCAAGAGTTCAAGGTTTATATGTAAATATGCAAGGGCAATTAGATTATAGTTCTCAATTATTCCAAAAGTCTTTAGAACACCAACATCAGGTTCTGAATGAGAAAACACGGATTGAAAACCAAATATGAGCACAGGATCCAGAATGGCGCAGCTATTACACAAACTATGTTTAATGTCTTTTCAGTCACAAGATTGATCAGAATATTATTGCTAGCTTTAAATAAGTTTGATTAATCAGCACTGATCAAAATCCCATTTTAAACAGAAAAGCTTCTGTTACCTTATTTGGGATGAATCATGTATTTTTGTGAGTACAAGACAGCGCGATGCAAGAGATGAAATGCAAGCTGTCCGGCTTTTACAGGTACTGTGGTAACTGCGGAGAGGCTCAGATATAGTAGGTCAGAACTCAGAAAGTGAGTCCCTGCGAGGAGAAGCCTGTAACTGTGAAGGTATGGATGTCGCTTTGAAGAAAGGACTGCCACGGTGAAAGGAAGGCTGTCAAAGACTGGAGACAGGAAAGCGTTGCTACCAAGTTAAATGAGGCTAAGCAGAATTTAGTCTGAAATGCTGGCTTTTATCACCGGCCCAAAACAGGTGCAAGGAAACACATGGGGAAAACAGAGAACTCATTAGTCATTATAGTAATTGCACATGTTTCTCAACTGGTGATGCCTAGGTGGTTGTAGACAGTTGACATGTGCCTCCTGTGTTATCCGGGTGAGGTCCAGGTGTTTAGAAGTTATTTTGGCTACAAGCATTGGTCTAGATCGGATTTAAACATTGCCATTATGTTAATAACTGGGTTGCCAAGTTACACAAGGTTTCAAAGGCATAACATGATTTAAACTGTTACTTTGATGAAAAGAAAATAACAACATCCTGGGTATCACTCATAAAGGGGGGAAATAATACATGAGTAAGACATGAGTAACTCTGATCACAACTGGGACCATGACACTAGAGAGCAGTTTAGTCAGTAAAATTATCAGTACTCATGAAGAATACTGGAACAGAAATAGTCAAGGCAGAAAGCAAGTGAATGCATCAAGAGCTCAATTCATTTGAGCCCGAGAGAGATAGAAAAAGAGCAAGTCTCCCGCCAGTTGCATCTGTCTGTCTGAATGCTTGTCACTTTGGAAAAAGTCTCTCTCTGCACTTTCCTGGGACTTATTTTATAATTTTACAAACTAACAAACATGTAGCACATGTCAGCTGTCAAGCATGTTTGTGTGAAAGAGTTGTCTTCAACTTGAGAAAAAAGGCCGCCAATAGCTTCATAATAAAGCTTCACAACCTTGTTTCTTAAATATCTACTCTTGCACCATCAGTACGAGTTCCCACTCGCTTTTACTCTCTGAAAAACAAAACACGCTTTTCTAATGCATTCCAAGTTCACCATTTCCCTTTCCATGCATCTTCACACCATAAGCTTATCCATAAAGAAAAAGTTTTTTTTAATTTGCAAAGTTCAGTATTCCAAAGTGGTTTAGTTTTGAATGAGAAGAAGTAAAATATGTAGCTCTCAAAGTTTATGCAGGAAATAAATGTCATGCAGTGGCCATGCTAAGGTTACAATAGAAACACTTCTCTTCAGTTGAAACATGCTGGAATTTGTTAATGTTAGCAGTTCAAACAACTCAGGCCATACACTGGTCACACACAGTTTACAAAGAAATGCTATTTTAAAATGCTGCTTCTGATTAGGCCTAGTTTCCACCCATATAGGTTATTCATTAAATTGAATCTGACTTTAATAAACCACCCTATCAAGGCGATCCTACAAAAGAATGGAAAACCTGTTGTGATTTGATGAGCACCATTGCACATTATATATATTTTACCTCAGACCGGTTCAAAACTATGCATGATGAAATGTTAATAATTCAGTTTTTTTATTTCTTATGAAATCCAGTGCTCAAAGTGTAATAGCATAGCAATCACTGTGCTCTCTACCTCTTGCAGCCAGACGCCTGGAGATTTTGTGGTGCTGCTAAAAAGTACATGGTCTGGTAAGCCATGGTAGGCTCAGGGTTCCTGGCAGGACTGTCAGAGGAGCACATTTGGGCTATCTGTCAGGAATCCTTTGTGTTTTGGAATGCCCCATCCTTATTGAGCATGAATGTGTTTTCACAGACACAGTCATGTCTCCTCCTTTGCTTCCCCTGTGGAGTGAGATCTTTCTTGTTCTAGTAGCTGTAGTAGAATGTAGAGGGTGCCAACTACCTGTTTGAAGGCTTGTAGAAGCCTTCTTTGAGTTTATTCTAAGTTGGCCAGCCCTGTTTTTTTCTCTTGTTTCCTCTTTCAAGATGCAGGGAATAGTTTTCCTTCGGTGATATTTTTTCATGGTGGAGTTAATCAATATTCCCATTGTTTATAAACTATTTGTGGTGCACCAGCTCAGTGTAGAAAATTATGTCCAAAATGGTGATGTTAGAAATGGGGTCTCTGGTTGGCAGTCAGTTTGCACTCCTTTCAAGCAGGGACTTTCACTCTAGTCAGGGTAAGGGAGTAACGCTCCGAAGACAACCCCTGCTCACCCCCTTGGTAGCTTGGCATAAGCAGTCAGGCTCATTTCAGAGGCAATGTGTAAACTATTTTTACCAACATGCACATTACTACAGTGAAAACACTACAAAAGGGACACAATACCAGTTTAGAAAAATAGCCAATATTTATCTAAATCAAGCAAGACCAAAATGACAAAAATCCAACATACACAATTCAAGATATGCATTTCTAAATTAAAAAAGAGTCTTAATCCTTAGAAATCAATGGATGAATTGTTTTTACGCAAAGTACCTGGTATGCGTCACAAATAAAGCCGCAAAAGCAAGTGTGTGTTGAAAAAGTAAGCAATGTGTTGATTCCTGACTCGTAACTGAGGCCCTACATTGATTCCTCTCCTGTCAGGTAGGCAACGTGTAGTTTATCTCTCCCTTAGAAAAGCAATGTGTTGATTCCCATACGAGCAGCCTCAGATCTGTGCAGGTTCACTGTGGTTTTGACGCCCAGTGATGATGCGTGCAAAATCCATACGCACAATGGTGAAGAAGCCACGCTGCGTGGGAGATGCAACAATTTCTGCAGCCGCAAGCGGGTGTTCCATTAATTTTCCAGCTGTGATGCAGGTGCTGCGTCAATTTCTGCAGCTGCAAGCGGGTGTTGCATACATTTTTCAGCCACAGTGCAGGTGCTGCTCGGCTCCGGTGCATGGATTTCACCCTTGGTTCCACTAGCTTCTCCTTTCAAGGGCCCAGGACTGGATAGGGCACCACATGGCAGGGTAGGAGTCTCAGCCAGAGAGACCAGGTGCTGGCAGATGAAGTCTTTGATGGCCCTGAGAATTAGAATTCAGAACAGGGATCAAGCTCAGTACAAGCCTTTGGAGACACTTCACAAGCAGGAAAACACCACAAAGTCCAGTCTTTGTCCTCTGTCAGGTAGAAGCTGCAACTGCAGGCCAACCCAGCAAAGCACACTCACAGGCAAAGGGGCAGTACTCTTCGTGATCCAGAAGTAATCTAAAAGTCAGGGGGTTGAGTCCACTACTTATACCCATTTCTGCCTTTTCAAGTAGGCAAATGTCAAAGGAAAGACTCTGTTGTTCATAAGACCCTGCCTTTCCCAGGCCTGGCCCCAGACACACATCAGGGGGTTGCAGACTGTATTGTGTGAGGATAGGCACATCTCTTTCAGGTGCAGCTGTCAGCTCCTCCCTCCCCACTCTATCCCAGGAAGACTCATCAGGATACAGCTCAGCTCCCTTTGTGTCACTGTCTAAAGGGAATTCACAAACAGCCCAACTGTCAGCCTGACCCAGAGGTGGATTCCACAGGCAGGCATGGGCAAATAGTGGTTCAGCAAGAAAATGTCCACTTTCTAAAAGTGGCATTTTCAAACAGACAATCTAAAAACCAACTCTACCAAAAGATGTATTTTTAAATTGTGAGTACAGAGACCCCACACCCTAGATCTCTGGCTTCTCCCAATGGGAAACTTACTTAAAAGATATTTAAAGACAATCCCCATGTAACCCTATGGTGGAGATAGGCCTTGCAATAGTGAAAAACGAATTTGGCCGTATTTCACTATCAGGACATGTATAACACACCAGTGCATGTCCTATCTGTAAAATACACTGCACCCTGCCCATGGGGCTACCTAGGGCCTACCTTAGGTGTGACTTACATGTAGCAAAAGGGAAGGTTAGGACAAGTTGAATTGGCAGTGCAAGACTGTACACACAGACACTACAGTGGCAGGTCTGAGACATGTTTACAGGGCTACTCATATGGGTGACACAATCAGTGCTGCAGGCCCACTAGTAGCCTGGGCACCTCTGGGGCACTTTACTAGGGACTTACCTATAAATCAAATAGGCCAATCATCAATACAATTTAGACAGAGGACATATGCACTTTAGCACTGGTCAGCTGTGGTAAATAGGGGTGGGCAGGCAGCTCTGCTCCGCTGGTGGAGCTAGTGGAATTTTTGGGACTCAGCCAAAAACTCAGCTGGCTCCACCTGCTCCACCAGCGGAGCACAGCTCACACAGTGTGCACTGCAGCCCAGTTATGGGCTACACAGCGCAAGCGCAGACAGTCTGCACTTGCGCTGTGTAGCCCATTACTGGGCTGAAGTGCGCACCAGCGACGTTTCCCTGCAGCGGAGCAGGGGGCAGAGTGAGGCAGAGAAAGAGCCAGGCGACTGGAGGAAGGACTACAAGGACCCAGGTAAGTCAGCGTCTCTTATTTAGTTTTTTGTTTTTCATTGCTTTTGCAAATTGTTGCACAAACAAGGAATGAAATGGCAGCTTTCACTGCCTACGGCCCTGACCTGTATTGATGCCAGGGCAATAGGCAGTGAAAGAAAGCTGCAGTTTCAGGCCTCTTGTGCATTGGCCTGCCTTGTGTACAGTGCACACGGGGCAGGTCGGTCTACAAGAGGCCTGAAACGGCAACTTTCACTGCCTATGGCCCTCTCTTGAATGCACCCGATCTTGGAAGCGCTAAGCAGGGAGGGCCGACCCTACGGAGATCTAGTGCATTCAGGTCTCCTCGGGTTACAGAACTCCACCTCTGCAGAAACCTGCGGAGTTTTTAATCAACTTTGCAGAATTCAGCTGAGTCAAACTCCATGAATTCCTCTCAGGCTTAGTGGTAAAGTACCCAGACTCCTAAAGACAACAAAAACTGGTCAGAAAGGGCCAGGTCCAGCAGGTGATAACAAAACATTTCCCATAACTCGCTGTATTCATATAAACATCTTCACTTTCAAGTACAGTATAATGTTTAAGTTCAGAAAGTCACCAGAAACAACCCTCAGCATAATAATATCAATCACTGATATATTAAAAACATCTGGAATTTGAATAATTTCTGTAGAGACAAAGATATCTAACAGTATTTTATCCCAATCAATCCCATCAGGACCTGGAACAACTGACATTTTCAGAAGGGACAAGTCTCTTCAGACTTCTTGTGAGAATAGTGAGGGTTTGAAAACCTCATCCACCAGATCAATGGCAGAGCGTTGAGGAAAATAATGACCATGTAGCAGCAGAAAGATAACGATGAAAAAACTAATCCAAAGCAGAAAGGTAAGCAAAGTCAGAAGTATCTACATGTAATACTATGGATGGACCAAATAGTTATGTGTAAGCCACACGTAGAGCTTATGTGCCTTTGCAGGTATTGTAGATGATGCTGAAGAATTTGAAGAGAAGTCATCAATGTCAGCAAAGTAACCAGAAGCCATCTGTGCAAAAACTGGAGCCAATACAGGTGAAAGGAACTGGTAGATGTATCCACTGGTGGCTTGTAATAAACTGTTCCATCTGTTTGTGTTACATTTGAAGAGTGCAAATTAGAATTTTGAACATTTGTTGTAGATGAAGTGGTGGCAAGAATCAATAGAAGTTCATTCTCCACTCTCTCTGTGCTCAGGGAAATAATTTCAGCATTGTTGAGAGCTTGAAGAGGTAACTCCTGGATGGTAGTGAGAGGGGTGCAGAAACTGCTCACGAGTCCTCGTGGTTTACCCTGCAGGATTGGCCATTTGGTACAATTTGACAATGTCAATTGAAACAAAGTGGTTTTATTTAGAACCAGGCATCAGTGGTAGAATGACTGTTCTGGTGCTATATATTCCCATGACTAGAACCAGTGCTCTGTAAGATGGGCCAAACTCCTTCACAGGTACCTTTCCACAAACTAGATCCCCAACTTTAGGAATACAGACTGTGGTTAATAGCAATAGCCTCATTCACAAGCTGGGGTATGAGTGGATGAATTTTCATCCTTCAACTGTTGTAATTACTGAAAGACAGTGATACGTTAATTTATGTCAAAAGGTGTTTCTGCTGCCCCTGTTTCAGGGTCATTAAGATCTGGGGCATACATTGGTATCCAAATAGGGCTTCATAAGGGGTTGGTCCTCCCAAAGACCTTCTGGGCAGATTATTTAGTGCTCTCTGGACTATATAAAGGTGATGAAGGCAACTACGACCTGAACCTAATACTCTAGCTGTTAAAGACTGTTTTATATATCGGTCTTTCCACTCCACAATTTCATTTCACTTGAGATGACAAGGAGATGAGAAATGCACTTGAACACGTATACATCATTGCTATGGTGTCCCAGAATGTCCCAGATTCAAAGGCAGGGCGCTGGTCCAAGAGGAATACTGCAACTGCATATGCCCTGACTTGCAAACCTTTAATAATAGTTCAAGCGTCAGCCAATCGTGTGGTTAAATAGGCAAACTATCCTAGATTTGTGGCACCAACTGGATTTGTTTGATGGTGGTTTTGCCATCTACTCTGAGCTACAAATTGAGGTGTTCCAGGATCGATGTGTAGTCATTCATTGTGGTGGTGCAGTGTATGGATTCCTCTTGAAGATGGTGATTTAATCTGCAAGTTTGTTGATGCAGTTGGAGTGAATGATCTTGTATGTGCAGGGTGTGGCTGCGGCCATGTCGGGTGCGGAGGCGGCATTGAGTCAGGTCTCTGTGAGGAAGACGATGTCAGGAGGGAGGGTGGTGATGGTGTCCCATATCTCGGTTGTGTGCTTGCAGAGGGCAACTCAGGACTGTAACTGTTCTTCAAGGGTCAAGTGGTTAGCTCTCTGTTTGGCTGTTTCAGGGATACAAAAAACAGATGGACTCCTAATGGCAAGAGGGCCCATCAAACCACTGAGGACTGAATGCTGTTGGAGAGACTATAGAGAGGCCTCCTGACTAGACACTTTCCTTGAGGAGCAGGACCTGCATTACTGACCTTTCCAAGGACTTTATAAAAGTTGGGACTGGAAGACTGAAAAAGATGCTCTAGAAAGGTTGCACAAAGGTGGGCAAGAAAACTAGCCTTGTCCTGCTAGGAGATTTTTGTCATGCCGAAAAATGGTTCAGTGGGACCTTGTGGCAAAGGTATTTTCCTCATGGAACCAGAGCTAGCTAGAGTTTCCAGCCTGGCCCCATTGAAAATTTTGATTTCCCAAAAATTGGCTAAGCCAAAATGTAAAACCTTGGACCAGAGCAAGGAGGCAAATCTATCTGACTTCCAAAGTGACCTTTGTGGCTATGAAATCGAGGTGTGTCCCACTCCTAGATTTTAGGGGCCAAAACCAAAGGCTTCAGTGGAACTCAATGATGCTATATCCTTGGGTCTTGTCCAGCTGAAAGATTTTGACTTCCACTCTGGAGACTAAAACACTTGTTATGAGTAGCCTCTTAATTCTGATGAAGCTTGTAACAGCTTGTAACAGCAGAAACAAACACATTTTAAATTGGGAGTTTCATTGTGTTTTTGTGGATTTATTGGGGACATTTCAGTTGCTACATGTTGAAAAGAAATCTCTCTGGTTCTCCTTGACCTTTTTTATTCATGTTGCTGTATTTTTGCTCATTGAAGTTTCCTCTATTTTTCAAAATTGGTTTGGGAATTTTATTGAGTTCATGTCTTTAAAATTCTTGGTGCAGCTTAAACGTACAAAGCAATTCTCTTGGAATCACACTTTTCTTGTCTACTAATTGTACCCAAATCCGCTATCCACTACCACAGTGACATCTTCCCAGCCAATCATTTTTCATTCTTCACACTTTTGCCCTATGGAACAACTTTCTTGCCTTCCACATGTCCATCATCCTCCACTTGCTGAATTTTTCTCACCCTACACAGTTCGGCATAACATACCCTTCTTCCCACAACTGTGACACCTTGTATTCCTGAACAGCACATGATACTATTGGAGGTATGTCTCAAGTTATCACATTGTTGTGTTGTAATTTGTTACTGAAGCTGCAAGGCAAGAACAATGCAAAAATGCACAGCATGGTTACAGCAATCCAAAGAGTTATAGACACATGGGGGGTCATTCCGACCCTGGCCGTCAAAGCAGCGCTGCCCAGGGGATTCTGACCCCCTTCCCGCCAGCCTGTTTCTGTTGTTGTGGCTGGCATGGGCAGTGCAAGGGCCCCCTAACAGGGCCCCAGCCTGCTTTTCACTGTCTACCTAGCAGACAGTGAAAAGCACGACGGGTGCAACTGCACCCGTCGCACACCTGCAACACCGCCGGCTCCATTCGGAGCCGGCTTCAATGTTGCAGGCCCCCTTCCCGCTGGGCCGGCGGGCGCTAACATTGTTAGCGCCCGCTGGCCCAGCGGGAAGGTCGGAATGCCGCCAGCGGTCTTTTGACCGCGGAGCGGTCAAATGGTGCCGCCCGCCGGGGTCAGAATGACCCCCATGGTGTGAGAATAACCGTCAATGATTACTTAAGGGCTCCATAAGGAAGAACGCCATCAAACAAGCAAATAATGACTGGATTGAGTAAGTGTAAGGTGCAGAAAAGCATAGAGACAGAAAAGCAGAAAAAAAATCCACGAAGAGGGCGGAATGGAAGGGGAGAAAAGCAGTATAGGTGTAAGTCTATCTTGCGGAAAAAAGGGGATGGGGAGGAGGGGGTGAAGAGGAAGCAGAAGGGGAACAGGAGAAGGAGAAGGAGAAGGAGTTGGGGGATCCACAGAAGGGTTGGGGTCGTGAAGAAGTAAGGTTGAGAGTGAGAGAAAAAAGGGGTGGGTGGGTAAAGGGGGCAGAAGGGGAGGTAAGAAGAAAGGAGATGGGAGAGAGGGCAGGAAGGGTGTGGGATCTTCAGAGGTAGTAAAGGACACGACACCCCCAGTGGCGGGATGTGCACTCTGACAGTAAGCGTCTTAGCCCACAAGCCCAATCATCAGCCCTCCCTCAAGAAAGTAGACCAGATAAGAAGAAACATTTCAGCCTTGGCAAACAAACTGTAGCTTATTCTCTCATAAAAGGTAGTTTTATACAGAGTTGCATGGCATTCCTTGTGTGTCAGCATAAGTGGGGATCACCAGTGATGCAAGACACAGATTTTAGCGCCATCAGGGCGGTGGTGAGAAACCGACAGGCAGGAAGGGGCATTTGGATATTTTCTACAAGGTCATGGAGTAGGACCAGAGGGCATGGCATTAAAGTGGGAACATCTTCGAACTCCTGAAATGTAGATCCTACATTGTCCCACAAGGTGCAAATGTCCAGGCAGTTGGAAAGCAGGTGAGCAAGATCAGAGTGCTCATGGCCACATGTTACCACACTGATAATACTCAACTTTTCCTTCATACTTATTTGAACCACTTGGTTTACCCATCTTTTCATTACTATTCACACATACCATTTTGAATTCTTCTTAAGCATTTTCATCTTTAATCTCACTTACTTTTTACTTTAAAGTGCAACTGTTAGTCTTGTCAGCCTTTGGTGAACATTCCACCAAACAAGTTGCTTTCTCCCCTTCTATTTTGTTGAAATCATTTTTGTTGGCCTTAGGGCTCTGTGTACTTTACCACTGATTAACCAGTGCAAATGTGCTTGTGCTTGCTTCTCAAAACAAGGTAAAATTGAATTGCACCTGCTTGGCATAATTAATTACTTATAAGTCCCCAGCAAAGTGGTATACCATATACCTACTTGCTTACTTCTGCCTATAACCCCTCCTGGGGTATAGGCCATCAACCAGAACTCTCCAGCCATTGCTGTTCTGGGCTTTTCTTTCAAACTGACTCTAGGTGTAACCCATCTCCTTGCAGTCAGCCTCGATGCAAGGTGTTTCTTGGCCTTACTTTGTTTCTTTTCCCTGGAGACTTCCAGGTGCTTGGTTGAAAGCAGGTGGATCAGCTTTGTGGATTCCAGGGAACTCTGGCTTTCACCACAAGGTGTTATAGCTCTCCTTGAAGGGGATTCATCTGTCTCCAATACCAGGATGTCTTTTGAATGATGTTTCTGTAGCTAGGATTTTTTGTTTTTACATATTTGGGTGTCTAGTCACTCGCCTAACCCTCCTTCTTTTGCAGCTGGGCTCACAACCAGCCATGACAGAGTTAGACAATATAGCTATGGCAGTAAATTAAATGCTACTAGTGGAACTGCAGCACCATTATCCACCCACTTAAAACATTTTTAGGTCTGCCATAGCAGCCTACCTTCAGTTTTGAAGTACTAATTTGACTTGGCGAAATAAACTTTTTGCCAACACTAAAACTCCAGTTTTAATACATATAAGTCACCCCTGGGGTAGGCCTTAAACAGTTTATAGGGCAGAGTGCATTGTATTAAAAAATGTTGGACATATACTTTTAAGTTTTACAAGTCCTAACTGTGGAACCTATCCCTTCCATCAGCTAAGATTAGGTTACATTATTTCACTTATTAAGTGACAAGTTTTGTTTAAGAGCATGTGGAAATATCAAGTTTAGAGTCTAAGGAAGTGTAATTTAAATTCATCATTAATGATAAAGCTGGATTTTAAGACACAATTCTGCAAATGCCACCTTTAGAAAGTTGTTATTTGGTGCTTGCAGTCTGTTTCCTGGGTCACATGACTAGGTTTAGTTGGAAGTTAATCTCTGTGTATTCCTCCCAGAGAGACACACAATAGGGAGACTAGGTGTTGAAAGGATAGGGGTAGAGTTGTGCACAGCCCCACTTGCACTTCAAAGCAGGTGCCTCAGCACATACACAAATAACTTCACACTAGCCTTTTGTGCACCCAGACCCAGTGGAGTCTTTGCAGGGAGTCAGGTAATTCCAACACCATCTTTTGGGAGAAAGCTGTAGAAGTTTCTTCTCCTTCAAAGCTGGCACCAGGTATAATATTAGGACCCTCAGATCCATACTGCAGTTCACAGCTGGACCTGTGGAGGACCCTCAGAGGACTGCACTGCTGCCTGTGGCATGCTTTGTACTTCAGAGGACTGCCCTGCTACACAAAGCAGACTGCTCTGTTGCCTAAAACAAAACAGAAAAAGGCTTCAACCATCTTGAACCTGTACATGGACACAGCCTGTGTGACTCACAACCCTCCAACTGGTGCCCCTCAAGTCCTGAACTCTTGTAAGTAGTGCTAAAGATGCCCAGATAGCCCAAATCCAAAACTTGGGGCTGATAACATTTTTTGGCCCAAAAATGCCCTGGGACCTTAAAGAGGGACCTACCTGCTCACAAGACAGCCCATGAGGCACCGCAGGTAAGCCTGACTTTGTGTTAGCTCAGCTACGTTCTTCTCCCTAGCAGCAAATCCTGTTCAGAAGCTCCTTACAGAAGGAATATCCAGCCTCGTGGAGCCCTCATCAGCAGCTTTGTCCTTCTGGAGATTTTTGACTTCTAAAAAAGTGACAAAGTTTGAACAAAGAAATCTTCACTGCAACTTCGTCCAGAGACTCCCCAATGACACCACCTCCTGGGACACTGCCGGCCTTCTTGACTCCTTTGAACTTTACCCCCTCAGGCACTTTACCAAAGATAAGCGCAGACCAAGCCCAATCTACTTTGTGCATCTGAAACACATTTTCAACATGGTCAGCCATAACTTTCAGTTTTGCCCCAGTTTCTCACAACTAGTTGTCCGCAGTTGGCGCTTTGATCTTTTAGGTGCTAATTTTTATTTTTTTGTTTAAAAAGTCATAACTCTGGCGCTACTGATTGGATTTTTGTTGTTTTGGTGTTAAATAATGTTACATTTTATTCTATTATAAGAAAAGTGGTGGGATTTTTCTTTTGTTGTGTTTTCACTTTATTACTGTTCACTGCTGAATAAATTTTGTTCATATTTGTGGTTCACTCTGATAAGATTTGTGGCTGTTGTAGGATAATGGCTCACACAGCCCCCCACCCAACAACCCACTTTCTCACAGTAACTATCACCAACAGGTATCTTTGCTCTGAACTGTAAAACACGCTTTCTTAAAACTAAGAATTTCAGTGATACTTCCTATCTTTGCTTTCCACAATGGGAAATGTATGCATGGGCCACAGTAGTGTCAGCCCAGGGTGAAATAACATAATTGTTTAGTAAGAAAAGATGGACGATCACTGAACAGAGCCATATGAACTAGGAAAAATGATTTAAGACTTATGCTTTGCTTTACTGGTAGCTGTCAGGAATCCCCAAGGTGCCTCATGCGTTCTCTGTCAGCATCCCTAGGGAATAGGGTCAAATCATATCTCTGTTCTTGGTTAAACCTTCATGTTTCTAAGTAAACATAATGTGCTGTGTTACACAATTGGTTTTATCAATGCTTGTTTTACCAATGCGTGTTTGCTAATGTGAGCAGGTGTAGACGTGCTTCTAATTGGGTGTGGTGTAGACATGTGCTTCTAATTGGGTGTGGTGACTCATCCACATTTGGAAACTCAACTGCTTTCCTGATTGGCTATGAATAGCAGAGTGAAGCATGCCTCCCTGCTTGGCTTTGTTTTGCTTCCTGATCTCAGCATCTGATTTGGCAGTCCAGCCCCTGCTGTCATCCTCGTATTCAGGACTTTTGAGGCAATTATTTTCTTTGTTCCTGTACCAGCTGACACCAGGCATTGCTCCAGTACTCCGGAGAAGACTGCAGCTAAGTTACTAGTATTCTCCAGGGAGTTTGTTCTTTGAGCACCGCGCTTTCCTAGAACAGCTGGTGTTTTTCAGACCACTTATTTTGCCAGAGTGCTTATCTTGAAGAGACAAATGCATTTCTGATTATTCTACATTTTTATTGTAGTTACTTGCCTAAATGTGCTACAGGAAATCTGCTTGAGATCAAGTATTACAAGAATCGACAGTGCAATTTTAAAAGAGCATTTACGTGACTTTTCTTTCTCTAATAGCATAGCTCTTGAATTTAAATTGTCATTCATGCCTGTGTTTCAGGTTTGAGGAATTTGCTTTTGAAGGGTTTTTCACACACACAGTGAAACCAAACCAAACTGTGCCACCCTAACTGTTTAAACCCAGAGTTGACATTTGTATTTCTTGGATTGTTTTTGTTCCTTTTAGTTTAACCCTATGCATGCAGGAAAGTTATTTGTGATATAATTAATGCCCTTGTTTGTCTTTCTTGTGCATGATAAGTGCAACCACAGTTCTAATTGTAGTGTGCAACAGTGAATCTCTGTGAAGCCAGCCCTAGTGTCGCAGTACTTATTGCTTAGGAACTCAGTTTGGGTTTTTGGTAATGCAGTGCTAGTAATTGTGCCAGCAGTTATTATTATTATCCAAGAAAAGTGTTGGAGAATCCTGGTGTTCTTCTACCGCTCCTGTGCCCATATCAGAAAGAGAGATTCAGATTCAAGGAAGTTGAGTGCACTAACTCTACTATCACTCTGTCAACAACGACCTGCCCCCCCAAAGATACACGGTGCCTGGCTGGACCGGCAAGACGTGGCAGTGTTTTGTCTCTTTCTCTTCTACTCCCCCTTTCATTTTGGGACACCTGCTGGGGTTTCTGTGTCCACCAGGAACTGCCAAGAGGTGTTCCAGGAAGTCAGGGAATATACCATCGCCCTTCAGACATCCTGCTTTTCAGGTGAGTGGCCCCGTCTCGACATAAAGCCAAGCCACAACATACAGGGCTGCCTGGGCGATGGATTCCTCAATGGGTACTTTCAAAGATTTAGCACAGGCTTTACCAGCTGATCAGGATGCTCCACCTTTATTAGATTTAACTAGGGCCCTAGCGGGATTACAGAAGGAAGTTCTTTCCTTAAAGCAAGAGAACCTGGAGTTGCACACTGAACTACAGTGGTATAAACCACGAGACACCCCCTGGGGAGGAGTCAAACTAAAACAAAGATCTCCAGTACTACAGACCCCTCGGTTTGACCCATCTAATCATGTTCCTAGACCCGATTCAGGCCCAATGACTTCTACCATACAACCCATGCAGGTAATGGTCACAACACCAACCCCTGTGCCCTTTGCTCCTCCAGAAAGGCTTTTTGGAGATAGTGCCAAGTTCAACATGTTTCTTAACCAGTGTCAGCTACAGTTTTTGTGTCGGGCATCTGCATTCCCCAATGATGCTGCAAAGGTAGCTTTTATTATCTCTTATTTGGGAGGCAATGCAGCTAATTGGTCTGTTCCGCTGGTGGAGCGCAATGACCCTATACTGATTTTAACCAGTTCAAGGAAGCCTTACCAAAACTGTTCGCCAAACATCTCTTCGTGCAAACCAGTGACAATGAGTTGCTGAATTTGCATCAGGGAAACAAGGATCAACTGTTCTATATCACCTCTTTCAATTGGTTGGTGGCAGAGACTGAATGGCCTGAGGAAAAGAGGACCTCCCTCTTCTATCGTGGCCTTCAGGACGATCTCAAGGATGTTCTAGCCCAAATTGTGGAACCTCCTACGGAGTGTTCCGAGTTCATTGACCTTGTGGTACTGAAAGAGCGTAGCTTATATAATCTATATTAACATGAAATGTTTATGAATTAATGTGTGATAATGCTGCATAGAAACTGTATTAGTATATTTTGCTAAAACATGCACTTGAAATATGACCAGGGGGAGTGGCCGCCAATGTATACCTGAACCAATGAAAACGACTAATGTTTATGAATTATTGTAGTTGAATAGCATTATTCTAATTATTAATGATTATGTTATTAAAGTTTTGCTAAATACATTTTGTAGGCCTTAAGTATTTTTCCTGAACGTGCAGTGTGCTGACTTGTAAAAGGACATTACCTCTTGTTTTCTTCGATCTAGAAGCTGAATGTAACCATAGTAGATCCGTTCTCATGAAATTCATATTGCTTATAAAAATATTGCTTATAGAAATGTACTAGCTAAAAGGCAACAGTGTAGATTAATGTAATGTACAAGGTTGCTTAAACCGGTACAGACAATGGAGCTACTGGCCAAAATTTGTGCAAAGAATTACAGAAGGATGAAATCATACCAGACTTGCTACCTCTGAAGACGTCAATCACATGGACCAATAAACTGTCTGTGAACTAATGTGGGATGAAAGATTTAATGACATAATCTGTTTTTAATTGGCTAAAGATAGTGGGGTGCAACATCCGTCCAATCAAGTTTTAGGGGAATGTACAACGAAAAAGGGATAAAAACCTATGACACGGGGAGCCATAGAGATTGGTTAGGGAAATGCTGTTGATTTGATCCAGAAACTTTGTCACTCTGTTTGGTGACTTATTGGTTTTACTTAAACCATCCTCTTCCTTAGATTGCCCATTTTACACTTTACCTCCTTATGAGGGAAGTGCCCCTATTCTCCAGAGAGCTGAATCTGACTGATGGTGAATCAACTGATGTCCTGAAGACGAAGACCGAACCTGAGCGCTGACCCAAAACTTGGAGGGTAACTATGACAATGAAATTGTGATTTGTCTGTTTGCTTTTCCTTTCTAGGTACCAACTGCTTAATTTTGACAGAGACCATAGCTAGATGTTTTCCAAATTGGTGTTCTAAATCATTTTGCATGAAGCCCAACGTGCCAATGCTAATTAGAGGTTAGTTCAGAGGGATTCACTTAAACTGACGCAAATAGACAAACGACTGAATCTATGCTTTGTTGAACTGACGCGTTAATGACACTCTACTGAAGCTAATTTATGTTGACTCTGTGTTATGTTCTAATAATTGCGTTCCTTGCTTTGATAAAGTCTTATTCAAGTTGCCAAATTATGACAATGTTATTGAGTGTTTTGGTTTTGAGATTAACACACCTGCTTTTAGAATTGTAATCAATAGGGAATACATTTCATACAATTCTACTAAACTGGTGTGGTTATTCATGACTGCGAGGTCATGGTGGTTTCCTGAATTGATTAATGTCTTTGACTAAAGTGAAATGTATTGCAGTAATAAATATTGATGACATTATTGACATATTGATTGACATATTGATTAGCTATCTCGTCCTAAGGTGTCTCTCAACTGGGTCAAAAGATTCATTGGCCTAAAACGAGTCCTGATGTGTAATAAATGATCATAGAGGGACGCGTTAACAGTTCTGGTAGCAAAGCGATGGTTTGGCCCCTTGGGGCCCTAGGACGGAGACATATTGTTTAGATTGTTTTGCTGAGATAATGCAAATTGGAGGTATGATGTGTTTCTAAATTCCCCATGACTTTCCCGGGATCTCTGAGCCTGCCTAAGTGAGTTGGGAATGTTCTCGGCGTTTTAGCATGTGTGGTGTAGAATTTGTGCTTGCTCAGCTTATGCATTTTGCAGGTGATTTGTGAAGTTTGTGTATGTTTAGGCCATGTAATGTTGTTTTAGTAGCAGTGGGCGTACTCCGCAGTATGAGAGTAGGGAAGTCGGCGTATTTCATATGAGTGTGGCACTTTGTGATAAAAAATTATCCACTTGGTTGGTTGGTAATGTACGGACCCGTCGTGGTCTAAGACTCTGGAGTATATTGACAAGTGTAGGAGACACCTGGGTTTATGTTGTAATTTGTGCGGTTTAAATAGGTCAATCAGGCGTGGTTCTGTGACTGGGGGTGAGTGTTTGCATTGTTCAGCACTCCGTCCATCATCCTTTTGTTTTGCTAAAGTTGCCCTAAGTGGGAAGAGTATGCCCAGATGTGGGTCCTTTGCTCACTGTGCCACTGGATTCAAGCTAGCCTGGCCGATGAAGGGTGAAACCCTGAACCCGGTCCCAGGATGCTTGTTTCCGGTCCAGGGAGGACCTGGCTTGGCAGTTCGGGCTGGACTGTTCCCATGAGGAACAGGGTCAAGACTGATTTGCATATGGCTGGGTCCAAACTGGGGTGGCATGGTGTGCAAAACAACGATGGATTAAACCCAGATCTGTGACTGGGGGTGAGTATTTGCATTGTTCAGCACTCCGTCCATCATCCTTTTGTTTTCAAATCGGGCGTGGTTGACAAGTCGAGTTTGAGCCTAAATGTATGAGTGAAACCTTTGATGGAGATTTGGCAAGTTCTAAAGTGCACTAGGACAAACCATTGACAAGTCGAGAGAAGGATTTGCGGGTCGAATTCTGCTTCCGTGTGCGGAAGCTGAGAAGGGGAGAGTAGCGGCCGAGGCTTCAAGTGAAAGTTCTGATGCGAATGTGTTACCCTTCCTGTAGTGAACCGGCAAATTTGAGTTATTGTTGTTGTTAAGGGTGCTCGCAATATATTGCATTAGTTTGGTGCAAATCCATTGTGAGGAGGACAAGCCGCAAGACTTTGTCAGCGCAGTGTGTGAGTGTGACGTCAGTAGTGTCGCGCTGGGATAGGTCAGTTGCCGAGAAGGGTCGCGCACAGATTGGCAGCCGTCCATGAGAGGCAATAGGTTGAGAAAGGTGGGTGAAGAGTGTCCTAGGAATTAAAGTCACTTCCTGATTAAATACAAACAAAAGAGAAGACAGAAAGATGAATTTTATCAAAGCTTTTAGGAGCGCTCTGAAAGGAGACGCACACATTATGGCGAGTCAAGGGGAGCCTACACCGCCTGAGGACACTCCAGCTTATATAGTAATGGAGGAAAAGGGAGTCGTGCCTTTCCTATGGATGAAGCAATGGCGCAAATTAACAGAAAAGGAGGGATGTTTGGTGTTTCCGGAACACGGAACGTTCAATACAGGAATTTTAGAGAATTTGAGGTGGATGTTAAGTGTACAAAAGCCACCTCCGAGGCCAGCTCAGTATGAGGCATTAGCAGTCTGGGATTTAATGGCCATACGACAAAGACAGCAGAAATTTGAAAGGAGAATTAAAAGGGCAGAGAAGACTTTAGCTGAGGCTAGATGGGACAATGAGAGCAAAATGTGGAGAAGGGGGATAGTTGACGGACTCAAATTGTTTCCAGCAATAACACAGGGAGACGAAACACAGGGAAAGAAAGCCACCTGTAAGACAGACAAGGGTTCTGATAAACCTAAAGAGACTAAGAGGTCTTGGATAGAAGAAGATGATTCAGATGATGAAGAGTTTCTTATCAATTATTGCATGATCGCCCGCCACCTTATGCAGTAGATGACAATGCCCCAAGCACTAGTGCGGGTCCTGGGAACCAGACGCAGGATAAGGGAGTTACAGATACAGTACAGACTAGCGATACGGTTTTGACACAAAGTGGTGTCAGTGTACCCACTGCGCCAGGCATGCAGATACAGTTGCAACCTCCACCGTACATACAGAGAATCTATCCAGACATCCCAGTATTAGAGACGACTACGAGTCTGATAGTGCCGCCTGATCCGATATATGCAAAATCGAGGTTAGTGCAGATTGAGCCAACTCTGCAATTGCTGCCCCAGCCGCAGCAACAGCTGATTCCAAGTTATAGTCCAGCAGCAGGATCCCCGTTAGTACCTGCACCAGCTACAGTGAGTCAAGCTTTGGGAGTTACTGCTCTGCAAGGTTTGGGACCAGGTCAGACACCAGCTGCCATATTATTACCAATTACTGTCGGTCCACCTGTACCACTGTATGCGCAGGGTAAACCTGGCACATGTGATCAGGGTTTGATGACCCAAGAGGCAATAAGAGGAGGGTCCATCGGAACTCCCCAATTAATGGCACCAGGAGAGCAATCAGCTGAAGGACCCAGGTCCTTGTTAGACCTTAGTCCGATTGATACTCCTTTGGAGGCAATGAGACAAGCAGGGATAGGTGTGTTAACCCCACAGACAATAAGTATGAATGCCTCAAAGTCGCCAGTGATGCATGCTGGGAATATTTAGCTGCAAGGTTTTTCCGTGCAACAATTGAAAGAGTGGTTAGACAAGACCTATGTTTCACAAAATACTGCGGTAACCACGGATAAGTCAGAAATGGATGAATATCTGAACTTTGTAAGCCTGGGTGTAGAAGCTGCTGAACTAGTGGAAGGTACAATAGGGGTAAACAGATTAGAGTCATACACAGAAGCAGAATTAAGGTATCTGTGCCCCAAAATCACTAAGGAGGTAGGCAAGGTACATCAGAGGTTGGCGAACCTGGCAGATAAATACAATATTGATATTGAGAATACTAAACATTTGAATAGAAGCTACAGACTGGACTTCGACTCTAAAGATTTTGATCACATGAGGTCGGCCGGAATAAAAGCACATCTTAAAGAAATACTGCAAAGTGTGCAGATTTGGGGAGCCTTAGAAAAGTGGGAAGGCAGATGGGCAAAGAAAAGAGATAAGGAGAAAGGTGACAGTCTGGAATCAAGTCAGACTAAAGCCTCACCAGACACCGGGACAGTAAAGATACTACCAATGAGGGAAACAGCTGGAGGGGTTCTAGTCCATGTACCGTGGTCTAGGGGAGACATTCTGTCATTCACAAATGATTATCGCAGGTTGAGGGAGAAACCAATAGAATGGTACCAGCAGACAGATAGGTTTGTGAAGCTTGCGAAATGTCTCTGGGAAGACTTGAATACCTTGTTTGAGATTATCGTTCCACCTGACTTATGGCTTGACTTCAAGAGGGGTGTGGACTGGCCAACAAAGGAACCAGCAAGGGATAAGGTGACTTGAGCACCTTATGAAGAGGTGATGAAGTACTATCATAAAGTGATTGAGTTTTTGAAGCAGAAAGTGTCTCCGAAAGTGACTGATTGGCAGAAAATCGATCGAACCTCACAGGAGGTTAAAGAATCTATTCATACTTACTATGAGAGATTGTTGAAAGCGTTCAAGCATTACAGTGGCACTGAGACTATTGAGCTGAAAGACATGAACCATCTTGTATTCAAATTTGTTGAAGGGCTGAGACCAGAGGTGAGCCAGATGATTAAGAATCATTTGATCTGTTGGCAAGTGAAGCCGATTGATGAGGTGTTACAGTATGCAAAATACTGCAGTGATGAGATTGAGCTGAAGCAGAGAAAGTTGAAGGTGAAAGTGACGGTGATGCAGATTGAGGCAGCGCAGGCAGGTATGCATGGAAACAGAATCCAGCAGATGGTACAGCAGCAACCGCAAGGGAATGGCGTGTTTCAGGTGCAACCGAGAGGCTGAGGTCAGGTTTTGTGCATCGCGGTCCAGATTTGAATACTGTTGTGGTTCAAAATGATGCGCAGGGGATAAAAAAGATGTCACCATTTCACGCGTGCGGGGCATGGGGCATTGGAAGCGGGAAAGCCCAAATATGGTGCAGGATGGTGTCGTTCAACAAAGCACTGATATCGGTACATTTCAAAATGTGAGGGGTCCAAAAGTAAGAGGTCAAAATCAGAACCTCCAAAATAACATGGTTCAGATGCAGGGGTTACAACCCATGCAGCAAATACAAATGCCCCGTGTTCAACAGGCACAGATGCAGCAGGTACAACAGCAGGTTCCCATGGTACCTAGACAGCAAATGCAGTTACCATTAGCTCCAATGGGACAGCAACAGGTGATGCTTCCTCAGCAGGTCACAGACCAAATAATGAGTCAAAATAACACAGTGCAGCAATTCCCATTGCGTGGTGAGGATGGAATAAATAATGAATGGTCAGATGATAGTTCAGACAGTGAGGAGTGTAGGCTTGCAGCATCCCTAAAAGTAGATCAG